>NC_134720.1:41890000-43144166 GCF_049634645.1 Pelodiscus sinensis | reverse complement strand
TTTTTTATTTTTGTAAAAAATTACCGAGAAAACCTGATGAATCACATAAGCTTTTCATAGCTAATTACTGGGTGGGTTTTTAACATCTGTATGGAAATAGACTCCTAATATGAAAATGCCACAAACAGCCTGAAAATGGCTAGGAACTAACATGTTTACATGTCTGTTATTACCATTATTTATACAATCAAATTCCAGAGGGTTGGGGCCAGCACTCTATAAATTTCAATTATAGTATTAGCAATAGCTCTTCACTGAAGTAATTGGTATACTCACTTTATCTAATGGAGTATTTTTCATCTAATTGACTCCAGATTTATCATATAAATGTCAAAGCCAAATTTTCCTATAATAACCTATTATCTCTTCTGTTCTAGCTCGCTGCACTCACAAGAAACAGAGTAATAATAATCTTTTGGGATAACGAAGGACAGCAACTTAATTCACAAAGTGCTGAGGAGACTGACAGCTACTTTTCCATTGTAAGAAGCAGAAACCTTTAATATATTCAACTAATGAGGCTTCAGGTCCCATTGATAAGAGATTTCCTTCCATACTCCTGGTTGTAACACAAAGATGAATCTATCTTTCACAAGAAAATGAGACCATCCAATGGTTCCTGGATGGGCCTTTGTGAGATTTTGTCTTTAGATAAGCATTTCCATTATACTGAGGGTTTTCAACTTTCTCTTCTTACTCTGTGTAGAGTAATCTATCGTAGCACAAGAAATAGGCAATTATATCATGTCCCAGAAACAGCAAAGAAACAATGGAAGAGGCTTTTTAATGTGCAAATGCATCTTTGACAATAAATAGTGAGGGAAATATATCGTGCAAGCATAACCATCAATCCTAGACATTTTATATGTGTCTAGATGAGACAGAACTACTCTAGCAGGTTCCAGAGTGAAGATATATTGTCCTTTTCTGTTGAAAGACTGGGCCATTGTACATTGCAATGTTTGTCTGTACTGAGATGGCAATAAAATGTGAAGCCCCATAATATTTGGCCTTGAATTCTGTCTCTCTCTTTTTCAGGCTCATAAAATGTTGAGATAACTTTAAAAGACTTTTGTTCCATCAGTTTGTGTGTCTTTGTTCCTTTTCTGGCTCTAGCTAGAGTCAACAAGAGAAAAACACCAGGAATTAAATGAGACAGACAGGGCAAAGAGGGAAGGTGTTTTGGCCACAGTGTCTGGAAGCACTGTGCTTGAGTAAAGCATTACTCTTCCAGGGATCTTGCTACGGCTTTAATAAAGTGTGCTCCTCACATGTCCCAGTATCCTTCCCTGGCTTGTCAGATTCAATTAGTGTCTCTGGAAGCACTGATCTGCCAGCTGACTCACTGGGCAGCATGGCTATATTTTATGTGGTTGACCTGGCAGAGAAATGTTTTTTTTCTGGCCCATTCTCCATCCACCTTCTGGTGTATCTGAACAGGCCTACTCCTCATTTGATTCCTTAAGAGAGGCTCTTCTTTTGAGATTGTCAGCCTGTTTTTTGCAGAGCCAAGTGGTGGGTAGCCAGAGGGTTCCATGCTCTGGCCCCCACCAAACACTGCTCCGCAGCTCCCATTGGCTGGGAATGATGGCTAGAAGGATCTATGGGATTACACCTGTGGCTAGGACAGTGTTCAAAGCTGCTTGCCAGTGCCTCAGTGTAGGAGCCAGAGTGGATATGTCACTGATTTTGGGACTCACTTCAGGTAAGCACCACTTGGAGCCTGCATCCCTGAGACCTTCTCCTGGCCTCAAAGCCCCTCCGTGCAATCCCAGAGCATTCTCCTACATCCCTGACCCCTCATCCCCAGCCCCAGGGCCACATCCCCAGATGGAGCCTTCACCCACTGCCCCTGCATCCCAACCCCAATTTTGTGAGCCTTCATGGCCCTCCATAATATTTCTGTAGCCTGGTGTAGCCCGCAGGCCAAAATGTTTGCCCAGCCCTGCTCTACTGCTTACATGGACAAGCTGCTAGAAAGAGACAAAGATCCAACACTTTGCTGCTGCCGGCTATTCCACTGTGTGGAGGCAGTGCCCGAGCAGTGTCCTACATACTCTAGCGATGGGGGCCTGTATCCTGGAAAGCAGTGACTGAAAAATGTCAGGGGTTGTGGTGGAAAATCAGCTGAACATGTACTTTCTGTGGAGTACCCAAAAAGGCTACTTGAGTTCCTTGAGTGTATAAAGAGGATCATCTCAAGTAGGAACAGAGGATATTTTTATCTGTCTATTGGCAGTGGTGTGATGAGGGTTGCCAATGCGGGGAGGGTGATTTAGAAGAGCCAAGCACTCTGGGATGGTCTGGGTGATGTTTTGAGAGCTGGCTGCCTCTAGGCCCACACCTTCTGCCCAAGGCCCCACGCCTTCCATGGGGCCTGGAGCTGAGGCTTCCCCACACATTGCCCAGGGCCTGACAAAGTCTGTTGCCAGCCCTGGGAATGACCACTGATGGAATACTGTGTCTGTTTCTGGTGTTAACAGTTCAAGAAGGGTGCAGCTGAAGAGAGTTCATAGAAGAGCCAGGAAAATGTTCTTTATGGATTAACAAAGAGAAGATTAATGGGTGACTTGATTACAGTCTATCAACACCTACATGGGAAACAAATATTTAATAATGGGATTTTCAATCTAGCAATGGAAAAGTTATATCCCAATCCAATGGCCAGAAGTTGAAGCAAGACAATGTCAGCCTGCAAATATGCAGTACCTTTTTAATAACGAGGGGACTATTCCAATACCTGAGAACGATTTATCAAAAATTTGTGGTGGTGTCTCCTTCACTGTGAATTTTTTAATCAAGATTGGCTGTTTTCCTAAAAGATCTGCTTTAGGAATTATTTTGGGGAGGTTTGGCTGGCCTGTGTTATACAGGAAGTCAGGCTAGATGGTCACTTCTAGCCTTGGAATCGATGAAAAAAGGTTGAAGGAGAGAGGAAGTTGTTCATTGGAATCTAATCCCATGTTAATGAGCTGGAGCCAAGTTGCTATTGCTTAATAAGAGGAGAGGGGGAATATATAGCTAAACCCATTATTAGGATGAAGAGAGAGGCTTAGTGGGCAACCTGCAGCCTGAAGATCCTTGTATGACCCAAATGCAGGGTTCCACTGGTTTCCATCTGCAGGTTTTTTTTTCCTACCAGTAATACTAAAATGACATGCACCTAAAGCAAGGGCACATGAAGTGAAGTGCACGCTAATTGCACAGAACGTTGACGGCGAGAGTCATGCATTCCCGGATCAGTCAGTACACCCTGAAAATATGAGGTACACAAGTGCAGTGAGCAAAACTATCGGGAGATCGTCTTGGTAACAACAGTCTTGTGGCCCACAAAGACGAAGGAGGGCCCACTCATGCGGCCTACCCACTAGACTAGTTCGCCTATCACTGAGTGCAGGTGGAGAAATAGGTCTTCTATGTTTCCTTTCAAGCAAGGGGAGAAGTGCACATGGCATATGGAACTCTGCTTGCTGTAGTTTTTGCATAGCATGCCCTGGAAGGATGTGCAGGAGCCATGGCCTTATAGATCTCACTGCTGTGTTCGCTTGTTTGTTTTCAGGAAAAATCCTGGCTCCTCCCCCCAGCTCTGCTTCATATACTGATTATTACACACAGGCTATGTCTACACTGGCAGCTTCTTGCACAAGAACAGCCCTTCTTGCGTAAAAACTTGCCTGCTGTCTACACTGCACGCTGTTCTTGTGCAAGTAAATTTACAGTATAGCGTTGTAAAACAGGGCTTCTTCCAGATGAGTTATTCCTCTCCCCATGAGGAATAAGCCCTTTTGCACAAGAGCTCTTCCACAAGAGGGCAGTGTAGACAGGCAACATGAATTTCTTGCGCAAGAAGCCTCTATGGTTAAAATAGCCATCAGAGTTTTCTTACGCAAGAAAGCATCTACACTGCCATGGATGCTCTTGAGCAAAAGCACATGCTAATGTAGACATGCTCTTGTGGAAGACTTTTTGCGTAAGAACTCTTCTGCAAAACAGTTCTTGCGCAAGAAGCTGCCAGTGTAGATGTAGCCTCAATCTTTAAGCAGCAGAACTACTGTAGTTTGACTGCACAAGGCTATGTTGGTGGGGAACAGACTATAGGTAAGCCATATATAGAGCAGGGTGGGCAATAAGTGGCCCATGGCCAGACACGGCTCATTGCTGGTGGGCTGCAGATGCTTTATTTACCTGAGCAGCCACAGGTATGGCCACTTGCAGCTCTCATTTTGGAGGTGGTTCGCCGTTGCCAGCCAATGGAAGCTGCAGAAAGGTGTGAGCTGCGGCCCGTGGGAGCTACGAGAAACCATGCCTGCAGATGATCAAGTATAATGTCTCTGGTGACTTGCCCGGTGGTGAACCCCGGTCAACTGTGTCTGGTCCAAGGGCTGCTTAATACCCACCCCTGATATAGAGGCTGCTCTCTGCTGCAGCATGGGGACAGTTGGGTATTTGCCACAGCTTGGTGGTCCCAAAGGCCAAACAGCAGCTACTCTTGTTGCTTGTATAGCTGCACCGGTACTTTACTGATGGGGCAGAGATCTAACCCTTTCAAAGATCTCTATCCATCTCATTTATCTGAGCTTTTTTCAGGAGACCAAGAATTTGTGATGGTCAGAGAGTTTGTTCTCGATTTAGCCCTATGAATCTCATTAAAGTCAACAGAATCCATATTAATGAGAGTTGTACAGTTTGCCACTGAAGGAAGAATAAAATCACAGTTTAAAGTGCTGTGCATTTAAAAAAAATAATGTGCTGTCAAGTAAGAGGTCAAGCTAGCTAAGTCTTTGCTTCAGTGGAGCATATTGGAAGCAAATATTAGTCACAACATATCACTTTATTCAGTGGTTTCATTAAGAGCAGGCTGCACTACACAACATGTACTGTTTCCTTTTATGTTTTATTACCAGTAAGTCTCTTCTGCCCTTTGTCCTTTACATTTCCAAAAGTGAATATTTATATTTCAAGGAGGCATAGTTAGATTTAATGCTTTCTCTCCTTAAAGGACAGCTCCAAATAGGTGGCCAAAATGACAGAAATAGTTAGTTAAAAATAAAGGTCTGATGAACTTCAACAGACCTAAGATTTATTGGTCCTACTCCAAATATTTCAGAAGCTATATTTTCTTATACCCCATTATTTTAATACACAGCAATGTCATTCTAATGACAGGTCATTATAATACATCGGCACAATACTGGTTGAAGAGACACAGTAACAAATTTTAGAGGAAGAGAGAGTCATACCAATTTCTTCCTTTTAAAATCAAAAGGAAGTGAACATTCATTTTAAAAAGAGACACATTGCTAATATTTGCAATGTGCTTGCAGATAAGGACAGAATGGGGTCAATGCAATTGATATGCTAACAGCTAAAGGTTCCGCCACTTGGCTTAGTTGGGACAAATCCTAAAATGTTAAGTTGCTACAGGAAAGTTTGTCTGAAACTTTTGACATCCTCTCTATTGTCCATTTCTTGGTCTTGGCTTTCTCTGGGCACATCTATGCAGCAGGGCTAAGGCTGAAATAAACTACGCAATGTGAGCTATGTCAATGATGTAGTTGAAGTTGAAATAGCTTATTTTGTCTTTTGGTGCTATGTAGGCAGCAGGAAGTCTGAGGAAGAGAACACTTCCTCCAACTTCCCTTACTCCTCAAAAAATGAGGGTTACAGGAGTCAGAGTAAGAGGTTCTCCAGCTTGACATTATTTTGACATTATGTTGAAATAATTGTTTGTAGTGTAGATGCGGACTGTTATTTTGGAATAACATCAGTCAAACTCAAAAACTGAATTATTCTGAAATAACACTTCTGTGTAGACGTACTCTCTCTGGTTTTCTCTTTTGCTCTTTATACAATGAAAAACCATATTAGAAACCACATGAGTACAGCTGGTCCATATAACTGCTTTTATCAAATGTACATAAATGTGCAAGGCCTAATCACACCCATGTTGCTTCTCTGATGTGGAGAAGATGGTTCCATAACATAAAAGAATACAGTGAATACCAGGAAGACCTAGAGGCTGATTAAAAAATACTGCCCTATTTTTATATGCTTCATCTGACCATCTTCTCGATCAGCTCTCTAACTCGACTGTGCTCCTCCCATAGTACAACTAACTTCTTGGAGGACGTAATATTTTCCTTTCCATAATGAACCTGTCTCTGGCCTTTGTGTCGATTCCTTCTGATGCAATTATAATTCTCTTTTTCTTCACTCCCAGAGACCCAAATGCAAGATCTGTTTTATTATTCCAGGCATGTGTACAGTGGCTATATTGTACTAGCAAGTCCAACACAAGCCTGTGGGGCTGACTCAGTTCTCAAACATGGCTTCGCCAGGTCAGAGAGAGGGACAAGAGAACATCCTAGGTTGCCCTCCCCCAGTGGCAATTAGAGCAGCTGAAACCTGGATGGAATATCTAATATAGCATCAAATGTAAGGGGAGCATTAAGTGGGTTAGATCCCTGTTTGGATGGTATAAGTTATATACTTACCTGCATAAAGCTGCCAAAATGTACATTTGGTTTGTTATTCATGTTGACATTTAAGACACTTGTGTCCAGAAATATTCAATCATTCATAGTGGGCATAT
This sequence comes from Pelodiscus sinensis, assembly GCF_049634645.1. Taxonomy (NCBI): domain Eukaryota; kingdom Metazoa; phylum Chordata; order Testudines; family Trionychidae; genus Pelodiscus; species Pelodiscus sinensis. The sequence continues at coordinate 43,137,574 of NC_134720.1, read as the reverse complement.
TTGCAAAACTTAGTTTCAGTACATTGCAACTATTTTCATGTGGAAATATTTATGGAACTCTTCTAAATCACCCATAAAACATGGGTGGATGCTACTCATGTTTTTACTCATGAAACCACACTGCAGCCAATAGAGTTGCACAGTTCTAACTGAGGGCAGAGTATGGTCTAGGTATTTGTCGTAACATTGTTACAAAATGACTTAAAGTGAAATTCCAAGCAAAGTATGAGGGAAAGTCTGCAAAGAAGGATTTAAACAGAAAGTGTCTCAGGACAATGGGTGATGGGCATGATGCTAATTTGTGCATCTATGTAACTAGATGTGCCGAGACAAGAGGAAGTCAGCACGGAAGAGATATAGACACAGAGAATGTAATTGAGCAGGTAATTAAGGAAATCATATGCAAACACTTGGAAGGTAATAAAGTGATAGGGAATAGCCAGCATGGGTTTGTGAAGAACAAGTCATGCCAAACTAATCTGATAGCTTTCTTTGATAAGATAACGAGCCTTGTGGATAAGGGAGAAGCGGTGGATGTCATATACCTAGACTTTAGTAAGGCATTTGATACGGTCTCGCATGATATTCTTATTGATAAACTAGGCAAATATAACTTAGATAGGGCCACGATAAGGTGGGTGCATAATTGGCTGGATAACCGTAGTCAGAGAGTGGTTGTTAACGGTTCTAAATCCTGCTGGAAAGGGATAACAAGTGGAGTTCCTCAAGGGTCTGTTTTGGGACCCGTACTGTTCAATATCTTCATCAATGATGTAGATATTGGGATAGAGAGTACGCTTATTAAGTTTGCAGATGATACCAAACTGGGTGGGGTTGCGACTTCTTTGGAGGATAGGGACATAATTCAGAATGACCTTAGCAAGTTAGAGAAATGGTCGGAGGTAAACAGGATGAGGTTTAATAGAGAGAAATGCAAAGTGCTCCACTTAGGAAGGAACAATCAGTTCCATACATACAAGATGGGAAGCGACTGTCTAGGAAGGAGCATGGCAGAAAGGGATCTAGGGGTCATAGTGGACCACAAGTTGAATATGAGTCAACAGTGTGATGCTGTTGCAAAAAAAGCAAATATGATTCTAGGTTGTATTAACAGGTGTGTTGTAAGCAAAACTCGTGAAGTCATTCTGCCGCTCTACTCTGCACTAGTTAGGCCTCAGCTGGAGTACTGTGTCCAGTTCTGGGCGCCACATTTCAAGAAAGATGTGGAGAAATTGGAAAGGGTACAGAGAAGAGCGACAAGAATGATTAAAGGTTTAGAGAACATGACCTATGAAGCCAGGCTTCATGAACTGGGCTTGTTTAGTTTGGAAAAAAGAAGATTAAGGGGGGACATGATAGCGGCTTTCAAATATCTAAAAGGGTGTCACAAGGAGGAAGGAGAAAATTTGTTCCTCTTGGTTTCTGAGGACAGGACAAGGAGTAATGGGCTTAAAGTGCAGCAGGGGAGGTTTAGATTGGACATTAGGAAAAAATTCCTAACTGTCAGGGTGGTCAAATATTGGAATAAATTGCCAAGGGAGGTGGTGGAATCTCCCTCTCTGGAGATATTTAAGAACAGGTTAGATAGACATCTGTCAGGGATGGTGTAGACGGAGCTTGATCCTGCCTTGAGGGCAGGGGGCTGGACTCGATGACCTCTCGAGGTCCCTTCCAGTCCTATGATTCTATGATTCTATGATTCTATAATGGCATAGAGTGAGAAACTAACCCATTTTTCATGTAATAATTTAATAAAAGTAGTTTACTGAAATTGAAATCTCCCTAATTCTTCAAGAATACTGCAGAAGGGAAGAACACTCGAAACACATGGGGCAGCACAAGGGAAGAAATGTTGCACCATATGCAAAGACACAGTGGAATCCTAGATTGGAATGTTCAAGTTTTCCCCTTTCCAGAGAATTTGTAGAAAGCCCTTGTGTTGCTTAAAGAGGTGAAACTGCATTTTGGACATAAACCGTGGGCTGCTGGCATCTGTAATGCGGATGCCTGATTGGGGAAGAAGTGGTTTGGGATCAGAGGGGTATCGTAGGGCAAGGCCAGAGCAAGTTTTGAACTCCAGACAGGTGACCCTTGATGGATAAGGAGTCGGTAAGGAAGTTGGGCCAACATGGTCCTGCTCCTGGGAGATCACTCTTGATCTCCCTGGGGCTTAAAGGATAGAGATTATTAAACAGACATGGAAAAGATAATTTCAAGAGTTGGAAAAGGGAAGTAGCTCAGGCATGAACAAGTGAAGATTTAGGTGCGAAACACAATTAAGGGTGAAGACTAATTGTGGAAATATTGTAGGTTAGTGATATAAAGATTTATAGCCATGAGACTAGAGCAACAGTAAAAGAAAGGGAAAAAAGTGATGTCAGATTGTGAAGTTAAAAAAAAAGGGGGGGGGGGGAGGAATGAGTCTATGGATAGAGTAGGAGTCTAGACAGAAAATAGGAACACCAGTTTTCAATATAGTACATGCTTTGATGGAAACTAAGATTAAATATTTAACTTAGTTTGAAATGGCCACAGCATCACATTCAAAAGCAGCAATAGTTAAAACATAGTATAACGGACAAGACAAATGTCATGGTTTTACTGTTCTTCTCTCTGTCAGTTATCAACGACATTTAGAAAAAAAGTCAAATCGCTGAGCTGTTGAGTGACCATTTTCTATGACTAAAGAGCATATATTCTTAGTGGTTGTAATGGTGAAAAACACAACAATTCATCAATATAGAATATAATATAGCAATGATCATAGAATCATGGAGCTGAAAGAGACCTCAGGAGGTTATCAAGTCCAGTCCCCTGCCCAAGGCATGACCAATGCCAACTAAATCAACCCAGCAAGGGCTTTGTCAAGCCAAGCCTTAAAAACCCCTAGGGATGGAGATTCTACCACTTCCATAGGTAACCTATTCCAGTGCTTCACCACCCTCCTAGTGAAATAGTTTTCCCTAATGTCCAACCTAGACTTCTCCCACTGTAACTTGAGACCATTGCTCCTTGTTCTGTCATCCGTCACTATGGTGAACCTCCCTTCAGGAAATTGAAGGCTGCTATCAAATCCTCCCTCACTCTTCTCTTCTGCAGACTAAACAAACCTAAATCCCTCAGTCTCTCCTCATAGATCATGCGCTCCAGCCCCTTAATCATTTTGGTTGCCCTCCGCTGGACCCTCTCCAATGCATCCACATCTTTTCTATAGTGGGGGGCCCAGAACTGGACACAATACTCCAGGTGAGGCCTCAGCAAAGCCAAATATAGGGGAATAATCACTTCTCTAGATCTGCTGGCAATTCTCCTCCTAATGCACCCTAATATGCCATTAGCCTTCTTGGCTACAAGGGCACATTGTTGACTCATATCCAGCTTCTAATCCACTGTAATCCCCAGGTGCTTTTCTGCAGAAATGCTACTTAGCCAGTCAGTCCCCAGCTTGTAACAATGCTTGGGATTCTTCCGTCCCAAGTGCAGGACTCTATACTTGTCCTTGCTGAACCTCATCTGATTTCTTTTGGCCCAATCCTCTAATTTGTCTAGGTCATTCTGGACCCTATCCCTGTCCTCCAGCGTATCTACCTCTCCCCCTAGCTTAGTGTCATCTGCAAACTTGCTGAGGGTGCAATCCATCCCCTCATCCATGTCATTAATAAAAATGTTGAACAAAACCGGTCCTAGAACAGATCCTTGGGGTACTCCGCTAAAAACTGATCGCAAACCTGACATTGAGCCGTTGATCACTACCGGTTGGGCCTGACAGTCTAGCCAGCTTTCTATCCATCTTACAGTCCATTTATCCAATCCATACTCCTTTAATTTGCTGGCACAAATATTGTGGGAGACCGTATCAAAAGCTTTGCTAAAGTCAAGGTATATGATCACGGCATCCTATATTGTCTCAGGACTCTTCTGTTTGTTGACTTTGATTTTTTTTCTTTAGTTTCACTCAAGGTGGTGAGTTGTAAGAAGTTCATGATTTACTATGAATAGCTGTAATGTTGCTTTTCCATATCATTCTTGGGTACTTCAGTGACCCACATCATAAGCTTTGCTTTATGTATTTATCCCTCTTCATTGTGTTTATCCTCACATTCCACTTTTGAGGTGGGGAAGTGCTGTTGGTCCCATTTTAAAGATGGGAAAGTAAGCCACAGAGATTGAGTGTGTCTGCACTGGAGACATCAGAGACCTGCACTAGGATTACTTTAGGAAGCACAGCTAAAAAGAACTTTGGAAATGCAGCAGCAGGGACTCCAGTGTGGGCTGTGTGACCCAGGGCAGAACTCTCAGTACATACTTGAGTTGCTAACCTGTGTGCACCAGGGTCCCTGATCATGCATCTGGACTGCTTTTTTTCAGCTGCACTCAATAGATTACAAATGGGGCCTATATGTCTGCTCACCCTGTAATCCCACTTGAATTGCAATGTAGAGATTCCCTAAGGATAGTCCTCCTTATTCCTCCTGCAGTGAGGTTTACCAGCTAATTTGATTTAGGGCTTTAATTCGGAATCCCGTTTCACTGCCGCGTGTAGACGCGGACAGTAACTTTGAGCTAGTCAATTTCTAAAATGGCGACCGGCTGGGAACATGGTAATGAAGCGCAGGATATTTAAATCCCACGCTTCATTTGCAATTTTGGTTGCCCTCATTAGCCTCCCTAGATCGAACTAGGGGGCTAGTGTAGACATACCCTAAGAGCCAGCTTTTAAAAGGTATTCTGACACCCTAAGATTCAGAGGAGAGTCTAGTGGGGTTTGAAAAGCACTTAACGCCCATTAAAATATCTTGAATATCTGCATCTTTAGGCACCTGACTGGGCCAGTGTCACCCAGGAAATCTGTAGTGAAGCAGGAACTGATGTCCCAGGGTAGCATCTCAACTGCTGAACCATCCTATTTTCCCAGTATGGTTTTCAGGCCGTTACTTGTTTAACCTTTTGAATGTATCATTGTTGGTGAAGTTGATTTGCCAAATAGGAAAGACTCTGGCTATAAAATGCAGTGGGAGAAACGTAGTCTGCTAAGAATTTCCAGAAACAGGACTACATAGAATATCCATGAAGTGTCGCAAGTCAATATGAAACACATATATGCTCCATTGCTCCTTTATGATTTGTGACAAGTATACCCAAGTTAGCCTGTAGTTTGTCTCCTAGGTATATAATCTTTTCAGTTCTAATATGTCCTTATATTACTAGTCAAATTGAAAGATACATAATGATGGCAACATCTACCTTAATCTTTATTAAGCGGAATTGACACAGCAATTATAAATATTGGCCACAAAGTCTGTATTTATGCAGGGTATATCCTTTGTAGAAATATTTTGTAGTAGCGTGAGCATAATTTACTGCAATGTGCGCAGGTGACAAAGCAATGTAGATCTCTCACAAGACAACGAAGCAAAGCTGGCTCAGGAGAATCTGGGATATATGGTATCAAGTGCCAGCAATGCCCTGCTGCCATGTATACTGGCCAAACTGGAGAGTTTCTATGACAAAGAATAAATGAACACAAATCAAGCATCAGAAATGGTAACAAACATGAACCTGAAGGTGAACATTTTAAGCTGCTCGGTCACTCAATCCTGGATTTAAAAGTAGCCATTTTTCTACAAAGGAATTTCACTAACCAATTACAGAGAGAGACTGCAGAACTGGAATTTGTCTACAAGTTTAACACTCTTACCCTGGCCTTGAATAAAGACATTAACTGGGTGGTGTTTCTCCTGCCGTTAACATTGCATTTTCACATGAAAAGCTATGAATGGGACATGTCCAGACCAATGAAATGGGTTTTACCTACAAAAGCTCATGATTCTATATATAATTTTGTTACCCAAAGGTGCCACAGAACTACTTGTTTTTAAAGTTCCAGATAAACATAGCTACCCCTCCCAGATTTGTTAGTACCATAATGGGAGCTGTATGTTTAAATCTTGTAGATAGTTTTCAAAAAATTCACCCCATCTTTTATTCTCATTTTGCTGGAGTGTCAAATGATTTTTCACTGCAAGGAAGATCATGTTCTGTGCACTTTGAACTGACTCTTGACTCTCTTCAGAGCACTCCCCATTTAAAATAATTACCTGTTCTTTTATGGGAAAGTCCTATAGTTCATAGACGGAGAGATAAATACAAAAATCAAGTGCCAACTTTCAGCATGTAAGATCTATGGGGACAAAGTGAAGACTATTTGGCGAAGTATCGATATGATTGAGAAACTTGCCATTTACCCTGTAGTTAGGGATGGTACAAATGATGATAAGCACAGCCAACCTTTCAATAAGGCTCAAAGGACATGAAGCTGCTGCTATTGTAGTTCTGGCAGAGAGAGCATTGCATTGAGTGCAGAACAAATGGCAACCAGAAATGTACTATGCATTGATCTTACTTTTCATGGCAGGGAGTTTCTCAAGAGTGAAGAAGCTCTTCCGTACTGTAATAAACCCAGTGCACCTGTTGGGGGATATAAAGACTACACTTCAGTGGAGAAACTAGATTAAGTCTTGGTGAGAAAAAATCCCTTTCGTCCATATCCTTGCAGTCTACTTTTGTATAAATTAAATTTTGGACTGACTTTGATGGCCACAGGCACTTTCCTCTTTGTAAACCTTTGTGAAGGCTGAAGTGGTTGGGGAAACACTTGACTGGGAATTTGTGTCATATATATGGCTCAGCTCAGTGTTACTCATAGTACTCAGGTGAAAGTGAAGCAGGAGAACAAACTGCACATGGTTTTACTAATGAGGAATAGGGACCTTATCTGGTCAGGTACCCTTGTGTTTTCCCAATGAGAAGCTGAATGGATGTTATTGAACACTTAAAGTGTCTAAATCTGGTTTTCAGCGATCTCTCAGCCTCCTGGGAAATGTCATCTTTTGAAAATGGGACTTAGGAACTTAAGGTACTTTGAAAAATTTTACCCATTATTTTTTGGATGACCGGTGAAGCTGAGATCCTGAGAACCTGTGATCTCTCTCAACCCCACAGCCTAATTGTGAGAATCAAATGCTAACTCATGCATCAGGTTCTATCCTACGTAATTTCATGGTACTTACCACAATTTTGGGTTTAATGGTAGATCGTTTTTAATTGGATATGGCGGCCCAAATTCTCTGATCCACAAAGAGCAGGCAGATTGGTTTCTGATGGGATTCCCTCTAGCTAGGGGAACCCCTGCATGTCTACACCAACTTCCATCCTTGATATAGGGAGCATGTCTAGGCAAAAGAGAAGAGTGGTCATAGCTCCCCCATGCTTGTTTAGTGCCAAATACTGAATTGCCTTCTGGCAGCCATGAAGACTGCTCTGATCTGTGCTGAGAATCTGGTCAGCCACTGATCCTGCTGAGGATCTGTGTATGTGTGTGGACTGAAATTCCTGGCTTGATATTCTTTCCTTGCTCCTATCTTAGGGCCTGACTCTGCAGACACTTATGCCTGTGAGTAACTTTCTGCCTATGGATTCAGCCTGAGAAGTTACTTGTGTGTAAATCTCTGCCAGATCAAGCCATAAGACTATATTGTAATTGTACTGTGTATTATTAGACAACTGTCATGGTTCACCTCAGAGGAGGTTGCATTGCAGGTGGGAGAACATACAGCCTTGTTTACTAAAAGCCAGAATGCAGCACTTTGTTTGGGCAAGTGAGTCTAATGCTATATTCATATGTTTAAAGTGACTCACCTGTGTGAGTTTGGAATCTGTACATGCCTAAAGAAGAAAAGAATTATGATGATTAACCGTAGTCTAACAAAAAAAAATCTGCAAAGGAAAAAACAGAAGAAGAAAATGTGCTAGGTTAATTAGGTATCAGAGGGGTAGCTGTGTTAGTCTATATCTGAAAAACAATGAGGAGTCCTGTGGCACCTTAAAGACTAAAAGATTTATTTGGGCATAAGCTTCTGTGGGCAAAAATCACTTGGGGTACGTCTAGACTACCGGGTTTTGTCGACGGAAGTTTTGTCAACAGATACTGTCGACAAAACTTCCGTCGACAAAGAGCGTCCAGACACATTGAGTTCTGTCGACAAAGCAAGCCGCTTTGTCGACAGAACTCCGTAGTCTGGATGCAACGTTACAGGCAATAACACCTTCTGTCGACAGAACTCTGTCGACAGAAGATGTTTTGCCTCGCAAAATGAGGTATACCAGCGTCGACAAAACCGCGGAGTTCTGTCGACATTATGTCGACAGAACTCAGCGGTAGTGTAGACGCTGGTATTGTTTTGTCGACAAAAGTCCACTTTTGTCGACAAAACGCGGTAGTCTAGACACACCCTTGGTCACATGCACCTTTTTGAGGTAAGGTGCTACATGGCTCCTCACTTTGTAGACAAATTAAGATAGTTGTAATATTATTTTTCAACTGATGTATACACATTCTGTATTGGCTGAAAGTTTTTGATTCAGGAAGAGGATTTGTTACCTTTGTCCAAGTAAACCAATGAGCAATAAGAGACATTGTTCACGGAGATATGCCAGAACTGTGATAATGACATTGGCACTGGACCATTTCTTCATCTGTGACATTTATCATAGAGCAATATTCAGCATCTTGATTGAGAGTTCATGCTGTGAAATACAATGAATGTAATGTCTAGAAAACAAGAGAGAACAGCTGTAACTGGGTTGTATAATCCAGTGTGACATTCATTATGCTTTTAAAAGGAGTAACTACTGAACCTGAAAGATAGGAAATAAATGCTGCTAAAATGGTCAAAACTCTGGATTAAAATAAATTTATAATTTCAGCTACCTGTGAAGAGTCATTATGAAGCAGATTGTCATTACTCCAGTTCTTAAAATACACAAGAATCTCTTGCAATATGCCATAAAACCTGTATAATTTATCTAGAGGTGTTTAATTCCACTGAAATGATCTCTTGCCAAGTAACAAAGAGAGGCTGCACAACAAGGCAGTAAGGAAATGCTTTCCCATGAAAAATTACTATGCTGCCTGTAATCCCTGACTTGAAAAGTGGATAAAACCAAACAGGATTGAAAGGACAGTCAAGAATAAAAATAATATACCTGTTTTGAAATGCACTGCCTTCACTTTATAGTATTCACATTGAATTTTTATGAATTGGGTCCTCATTCACTGTGCTTCTGCGCTCTGTGTAGACATTTGTACCAGTTAAAAATGGATGCAAAATGTTGCCATTCTGACCGGGTAGCATTTGACACCCATTTTGTATTGACTGCACAAGGTGCATGTCAACAGTGATTTAGCCCCCCCATTTCCAATCCCAATTCTTTGTTACCACTTTTTCTTTCCTATTTTGATTTCCTAAGCTACTTTCCTCAAAGCAAAGAAAGCATAAAAATGGATGGTGAAAGAAAGCTGATCCATTTTGTCACCTGTCCCTTAGCTCACTGGCATTTGGGACAATTAAGGTATGGATTTAGAGATTTAACTCCCATGTTCATAGAATCATAGGACACTAGAACTGGAAGGGACCTCGAGAGGTCATCAAGTCCAGTCCCCTGCCCTAACAGCAGGACCCAGTTCAGGAGGGTTTATTATCACATGCAATAAAGTTAGGGGTTAAAAGCTGATCTCATTTACACCACCATGAGTCCAGACTTGTCTATTACCATCATGAGAGTTACTGTGGATTTACACAAGTGGAATTGTAATCAGAATGTGATTCATTCCAGTATGTTTATCTCGTTGGACAGTTTTTTGTTTTGCTTCATTCAGCTGGAGTTAACATAGTAAGCACACACGGCTTGGAAAAAAAATTATTTTGTGATAACTTTAGGTGTCCCAAGATTGACTTTTATTTGGAACAAATATAAAATCTTTTGAACATTTTTTGCAAAACATAATTGTGTAGAAGCATCAGTTTTCAGATTAAAAGGCCCAGATGTTTGATTCTGGTCTCTCCTCTGTGGGTGTGTCTAGACTGGCATGATTTTGCACAAAAGCGGCCGCTTTTGCACAAAATCTTGCTGCCTGTCTACACTGGCCACGAGTATTTGCGCAAGAACACTGACTTTGTAATCTACAAAATCAGTGGTTCTTGCGCAAATACTCCAATGCTCCCGCTCAGGGATAAGCCCTCTTCCGCAAGTATTCTTGCACAAGAGGGCCAGTGTAGACAGCCACGTTAATTTCTTGCGCAAGAAAGCCCGATGGCTAAAATGGCCATCAGAGCTTTCTTGCGCAAGAGAGCATCTACACTGGCACGGATGCTTTTGCGCAAAAGCAAATCTTTACTGCAAAGGCACATGCCAGTGTAGACGTTCTCTTGCGCAAATACTTTTAATGGAAAAACTTTTCCATTAAAAGTATTTGCGCAAAATCATGCCAGTCTAGATGCAGCCTTCGAGTACAGCGTCCACTCTAGGCATCAGAAACCCTCTAGTCCAAAATTTTATCAAAATAAGTAATGGTACAGCTATGCAACATGGCTAAACTTGAAATAAGCCACGCAACTTGAGCTACACTAATTGTGTAGCTTAAGTCGAAATAGCTTATTTTAAATTTGGGAACATCTACACAGCACTTATTTCGAAATAGTGCCCTGTTGGAGAGGGCAGTACTCTAGCTCAACATTATTTCAACAATATGTCAAAGTAACTGCTTGTGTGTAGACACAATGTTATTTTGGAATAATGGACATTATTCCGGAATAACGCTGCTGTGTAAACGTACCCTAAGTTTCCCTGAAAGTTTATGCTTTGACAAAACAGTGTATTTTGGAAACAATCTGTTGAAAATGTTCTGAACAGCCCTAATGGTATGGAATAAAATATTGGAGACATCATAAAATTGTGGTTTATTGCACAGGGAAGCAAGCCCAATCAGAGTATCATGCCTAGATATTAAATGAGGTTCTATATTGGCTTAAAAATCAGAAATGTGAACTTGGAATAATTTATGATCAACAATATACTAATAAACTGCAAGTGTTGTAATTATTTGAAGAAACTATTTTCCTCTGTTAATTTACTGCCTAGTAATCTATTAGTATGCAATCTATCTGCTGATGGATTTATGACAATATTAGACTTTGCTCCCCATTGCGATACATATTGATAATGGCAGCTGAAGTTAGTGATGCTATTTCTCTTGAAAATAGGAATTAGACACTCAAATCCCATTGAATGTCCAGGAAATTTAGCACCTAACTTCCTGTTGTATGTGTTGGGTGTTTGTGGGAGAGCTGTGTGTCGTACATCTGCCAGAACTGAATGAAAAACTCTCCCAAAGCTATGTTGACTCTGTAAAAATAAAGGAGGAAAGACTTTGAAAATGCACAGAGAAATTAGAGGAGAAATTGGGGGAGGGATAGAGGGGGAAGCTACAGGAATTAATTCCAAAGCAATTTGCCTGGTGGCAAGAGGAAAAGGCCAACAGAGACCAAGATGAATCAATTAGATGTAGAAGGCTGGTTTATTTGCTGAGAAATAATGCTGCTAAAAGTGATATAGGCATGTAGAAACCGACAGCCTGAAAGTCTGGCTGGTTCCTTTCCGAGCACCAGGGTGAAGTGGTGAAAAAGCAAATCCCCAACTGCACAAATCCCAGCCTGTTTCTGATGTTAATTCCAGTTATCCCCACTCCTCTCAAGTGTTTTGTACTTTATAAAGGGATTGATTCAAGTCTGGCTTTAAAAAAGTAGGTATGTTTTGGGATTTTTTCATTTTATCGTTATTGGTACACTTATCCCTAATGAGAAAAGCTTCAAGGACTCAATCCCACCCCCATTGGAGTCAATGGCAAAACTGGTATTTACTTCCATGTGTAAGGGGACTGTTACCCCTTACTTAAACTCTGTGGGAGTTTTTTGGCTTGCCAGCTCCCAGTATCAAAAGGGGAAGGGTCCATGAGACTGACAGACCCCAGAGACAATGGAAAGCAGCCAACACTCCAGCTCAACCTGATTGACAAGTTGGACAGGCCAGTGAGAAAAGCAAGAGGCCAGGACCCGTCCTCCCTGTGAGCTGGGATTGTTCTGGGTCTCTCTGAGCAAGCTGTGTGCAGAAGTCCTGCAAAAACAGAGAGCTGAGAGACAGCCCAAGGAGTGCAAGCTGTGTGCAGAAGAAGTTTTGCAGCTGCAGAGCCAGGTATACACAGCTCAAGGAGTGCTGACTCTGTGTTGAGCAGCAGACTGGCAGTACTCAGAGAGCCAAAAGGAACAGAGAAGCAACACAAGGAGCTGAAGACTGGCCAAGCAGCACCCTGCAGCTGGATGTGGTGAGCAACTGGGACCTGCAAAGTGTGGGGAGAGGCTCTGGACTGGGAGAGGGGTCTGGCCACTTAGAGACTGAGGCTGTGTGGTCACTGCCAGTGCAAGCGTGTCCAGCCTGCAGCCCCCTGCAGCACATCCAGGGCTTCTAAGGAAGAGAGTGTGGACTGTCCTTACACTCTGCAGGCTGCTGTTTTGATGTCCCTGTGCTACAGAGCAGGGCTGTGTGTTCTCATTTAACCATTCTCATTTTTTCTTATTCTTTTCTCTTTAATCAGTTGTTGTTTAATAAATTGTATTTGCTTTGAACCTTATGAAGTGATCACTGGGCCAAGAAGTCCTGTAGTGTAAAGAGAGCACCTCGGAGTGGGGACACCCTAACTCCTGCCCCTAGTGACTACGAGGTCGGGGATTAAACCCCAGGAAACCTGGGCCCAGCCTTGTTGGGGTTTCGAGGACTCTGCTACTCAGGAGAGTGAAGGGGGAGCCCTCAGGATCAGGGGAGCCGTGGGGTAAAGGAAGTGGGAGCGGGGACTCAGATCCTTTCGCTGGTTCATTTCACCGGGGTGGTATAGAAGCCAGGAAAGTTCCCCACAATAGCGGGACCATTCCCCCACTTGCTTATACATGGGGGAGAGGCAGTTCTCACACTGACATGTAGATGAGTATCAGACCACTGAAATCAAGGGAAGTTGGCTCCCATGGTAATTTTAACATCTGTCACTGACCACAATCTGTTAGCAGTATTTTTGATTAATATGTCATAGTTCTTTATGGATAACTTCAGTTGACAATACAATACAAACATATATTTAAAGTAGGTGCCCCTAACTAGATATTTAAAGTTTTATACTGACAGCAACAGAACCAAGAGAAGAGTTTCCAGATGCTGAAATACAGTGCATAATTCAATAATGTACTCATGTATATTGGCATCATTGTCAACTATTATGAGCATGAACAAATTTCATCTTTCATTGCCCATGGAGTTTCACAATGTTGACTTAATGATCTCCATTCTAAAGAGAACTCTATTAGCACTTGCAGATGTCAGTATAAATGTGCACGTGTGTGTGTAAGCTTTAGAGTGTGAAATATTCACCCTATATACTGCCTGTCTCTTGCTGTTAGTGAAGTCTTTGAGAAGCTCAAATTGATTTCTTTTGAATGAATAGCAAATTCTGAATTCTTACGGCCTACAATTCCCTGTGACTCATTTAATAAGGCGTATGGTAAGGGAATCATAATTCATATTCAAAAAACTTCTATATTTTAGAGATACTGTTTTGCATTATATAATGGCAGCCTAGTGAGAACACTGAAATTATACTAAATCTCTTACAATGCTTGATCAATAGTGCATTGTACCTTAACTGATATATCTAAAGACCTATCTTTAATGCTCTTCTCAGAAGATCTAGGTTTATTATTAACCGATACCTTCTTTTGTGTTCTATACTAATCTCTTTTTATTTTTTTCACAGATCCTACACTTCTGAATACAAAAATCCATTATGTTTCCTCTGACCTCATAACTGACTGTTTCTTCTACCGTGAATGGACTGCATTAATGCAACAATGATGCTCAAGGTCAGAATGTTGTAAATAGTCATTGAGAGCTCTGCAGCATCCCCAATGTCTCGGTGTAATAAGGTACAAGAAAACTCCACTGATGACATTTTGTCCAAGCAATCTGCTTGATTCCTTTGCTTTATCAGAGACTTTTGATTGTTCTGCAATGTCATCTAAAGTTTCCAGCATTGTTTTGGAGGCTTTTTGAGCATTTCAATTATGGTTTTTATTCAGCAGCTCCATTTAATTCCTGACAGTGACTTCAGTTTGACAATCTCTGATTTAGCTGTTATCTATTTTGCAGGAATGTCAAGAGCAACATGATAAAGTGGGTTACTTTGAATATAAACAAAATCTGGACAGTCCAATACAAATGCCTTGCATGCTTAATTTCTAGCTGACACAATATCAACAAGCACCCCCAAAGAAGATTTAAGCTGATCTTAGTTCATTTCCTTTAGTGCACCAAGATGGAATTTATTAATGGATTTGTGTTTTGTGCATATTAATTGAACCACAAACTCAAAAAATTGGATGTTCAGGAAGCCATACATTTGGGGGCTTGTTTAAGCTATTTTTCTGTTTGATTGGTGAAATTGGGCTGTACAATTTGTGAGAAAAGAGTTACTCTCTTGAGAAAATTCAGCTGTTTCAGGCTTCTAGGCTGGTGGTTAGGGAGAAGGCAAAATAGCCTTCCATGTAATATTTATCCCCTTCTGCTTGCCTGCCTTGATCAAGTAACACTGCCATTCTTAGCTCCTTCCAGTTTATCAGCTTTGCTCTTCTGTAGAACTCAATACTGAATTCATTGCCTACGTTTGTGGGGCAGTCAGTGGCGTCATAGTAATTAACTACAAATGTTTTGTTGTTAGTGGTCATTAATGAAATATGCTGCTGGGCAAAAAGATCCTGGCAGTACAGAATCTTGATCCTCATTTTCAAAAGTTCATTTGGGTGCCTCACTTGAGACGCGTCTGCAGTCTTCCTTATTAACAGGCGCTGAGCACCCTTGAAAAATCAACCCTGGTTAAGTTCAAATTGGGCACCCCAAAAACTGACACATGCAAAATAGTAGGCTGCTTTTTCAAAATCTTGGTTCAGCTGTTTCAGGGAGATCCCTGAATAAGTGTCAATACCATTTTGCACGCACAGAATTTCTGACAGCTGCAGTGGTCCGTCACTGACATGCTACACATCACTTTTGCTCTGTGCACTTTTGCTCTCTAGTTTTTGGTCACTGCCTCCTTCCAGCAAAGGAACCTTTAGTGTAGTATCAATATGCCAGTGAGAGCAACAGAGAAATTCCATCAGGATAGTTCCATAACAGTATCTGGTGCAAGAGAAGCCAGATTTGAAAGAGATGGAAATAATATTTTGTAAAGCCTTTTTTCCTTCAGTTCAGGTGCTGATTTACATTAGCTAAAGCAGGGAGCTAAGGCAGGGCATATGAGAGACAGAGCGGCTAATTAAGGGATAAATGGACCTACGTAATTTAAAAAAAAAGTTTGGTGTTGCATAGTTTCTCAAGTGGCAGGTCACAAAGTACGTTCAGTTGTAAGAGATTTCTGCTGGGTTACAGCCAAAGTGCTTATGTACTGAACATGATGTGTAATACATCCCCTCCCAAAATTGCCACTAAAGCGTTTAGCAGAGAGTTTATGAAAAAAGTGGCAAAGCAATAAGATCCCTGAGGCTGGAGTTTGCTAACATTTTCGGGGGACAAAATGCCATCAGAAGGTGTTTTTAGAAAGTCTCAGAGACCAGGAGAGAGTTGGGCATCAGACCACCTTGCTGTACAATAGGCAGAGCTGCTAGCGTCACCTATTATCAAAGTCGTTGATACTTCCCATTATTAGACTTGATTTTCAAGCTCATAACACTGCCAAATGTAATAATCTGGGCTGAAATTTTCCATGTCAAGTGACTGATTGAGGATGAATTGATTTGGAGAATTTCAGCCTCAATTGTCCTGTAAACAATAGGGAAAACTTTGTTGTTTTAGCCATGTTACATGACTTCAGTAGTGACCTTTTCTTTGAAATGCTTTAATTCTTCTCATGGTTTAGTGCAGGGACTTGAGAGTTAATAGAAGGAATGTCTTTGGGTGAGGCATAGGCCCCTTGCTGGTGACATTTGGGTAGATTTTTGGGGTGAGGAGGAAGGACAAATGAAATGCACTTGCTCATTGGAGTCTTGATAGACCTTATCAACTAAAATCTCAATGATTCTGTTCTTACTGAGCATGCTTAATACCCTCGCAGCACCTCCGTGTGACTAGATGGAGTAACTGAGCATGATCCAGACCAGGGCCAGAAAAGACTTTCTATGTAATGGATGCTCCCAAATGCTCCATGGCAGGCTTAGACTGTGCACCACACTTGAAAGCAGGGAGCATCCCTGGAGAAGGAAGCCATGTGATTTGAATGCAGATGGGAGAAGAGCTGGGTTAGATGGGAGAGAAAGGAGTAGACTGGAGCAAGGAGTCTTCCGAGACTGGTGTGGGAGGGGAATAACCGGGAGCTGGAGAGTAAGAAACTAGGGGCCAGTTAGGGAAAGGGAGGGGCAGGGAAAATTGGGAGCTTGTGGGCTGGAAGGGAAGGGTGTTGCTGAGGTTGGACAAGGAGCCGGAGGGAATGGAAGACTCGAGCTGAATGGGGAGAGAGATTGGGAATAGGAGACAGGGGTGGGGGCAGGAGGGAAGACTGACACTGGATGAGCACTCCTGGGAAGGAGAGTAGGAGACAATGTGTGCACAGGAAAAACAAATCGGATAAAAAACTTGGGGTAGTGGAGATTGGGGTTGCCTGGATTAGGGGACTGTGACTGAGATTAGACAAGGAGCCAAGGGTGGGGAAGAGACAGGACAGGCTGGAGGAGAGAGGACATTGGCAGAAGAATCTGTTCCCACTGGAGAGCACTCCCTTCCAAACATGGAATGGAACCCAAGCTTCCTGGGTGTCTCCTTTCCTCTGCTGTCAGCAAATGACAGCAAATATAAATGAAACTGGCAAAGTATGTGTCTGGTCCCTCTCTAGTGCTGGTCCACATAGAGGATGACCACCTACTAGTGCTATTAATCGGTTAGCTGAAGTAGCAGAGATCTGTAGGGTGAATTTCCATCCCTGTTGATGAATGATGTAATTATCAATTTACTGCCCCGTGATATCTGTTGTTCCATTTTTTAAAATCTAGGAAATAAGCTCTACAAGCTATATTGAAAGAACACTTTGAAGGTTGCAATGTCAAACCCTCAAAAGTTAGGCTATATGAGCATCAAGGTTTTCTGTACAACCTTAATTCATCCCGTGTGTTCATTGAATGGCACAATCACATGGTATTTTTCCAAAGGACTGGACACCTTCAACTCCTACTAAATTCTAGAGAAACAGAGCGTGTTCAGCACCTCTCAGAATTGGAGCCTCCATGAGCAGTCGCAATGAAATTAGTTACATTAAGCTACATTTGTTATGGACTCAGAGTTGAAGCATTCTTAGCAAAGCTGGGGAAAGGATCCTCAAAGGAAGTAGTCAGGTTGAAAGGTGGCCATGTGCTATTTGAATCTATCTATATGCTTCTCTGATTACATCATGTAAACTTTAATGAGGCAAAATGCCTATCTAACTTTGCAACTTAAAGATTACAGATTCAGAACAGGAATTGTAACGAGTGCTCAGGTTTTTTTATTTTATTTTAATTTAATTTAATTTTATTTTATACCTACTGCAGTAAGGCTGAATTTTTTAAAAAAATAGAACCTTAGTGTGTGCACTTTTCAGCCTAACCCTTCTTGAAACCTAGGGGAGAAAAACCCTGTGATTAAAATTTTAAAATGGAATGTTTTCATCAACTGGGTTGGGGGCGGAGGGTGGTAGAGGAAGGGGAAGGGGAGAAATAATTGGTAGGGAGGAAGCGATGTGAGATTTCTTTTGACAAGAAGATGACAGGAGGATAGACAGGAAAGATTTATGCAACTCATGGAGCTAAAACTGAAACTGATGCATTTGATAGCTGACCTGGGATGAGTCACTCACTCTTTATTTGCAGTAAAAAGCTACTTTAATGATTTTAACATTTATGTATTACATTTTTCTGCTTGATCTATAATTCAAAACTCTAGATCAGCGCCTTGAAGGTTAGGACACACATTTATTTTAATATGAAAGCAGATTGCTAGATTTTCCAGCATGCACTATGAAGAAAAAAGTCTGTCCCACAGCACTTCTGGAAGAAGATTTTAAAATAGTGACCTCCGATGCTAACTCGGTGTTGCTGGCAACGTTATTCATAACAGCAGGAAGAACGATGGACTTGCCACATGGGAAGCAGTCCGGTATCCTGCTTCTGGTAGTGAGCATTACTTGATATTGTTATGGCAGGAGCCACTGGAGTGTGTTCTTTCAATTTCCTTTTTCTTCAAGCACAAGCAAGATTTTAGCCTCTGAAGAAATACTGTATTGGTTTTCTCTTGCAATTTTTGGGGGGAGCTGTGGTTTTTGTTTTGGAGTTTGTCCACCACCTTAATCTCCCTATCTAGAATCTATTCTAGGGCCAGGGTTGCTCTCTAGAACCAGGGCATTAGTGTTTGTCTGAGAGTTCTGAAAGAGAAGATTGCCTCTATGATGGCTGTGATCACTTATAGTCACCAAACTCGGAACCACTGATTTCTCTTCCAGTGGAAATCTGATTTGCAGGCTCTGGACATCTGCTGCAACTTGTCAGTGCAGTAATAATGTTCTAGAGAGAATTAAAAAAATAACAGTGATGCATATCCCATATTCATTGTGAAATGCAATATAGGAGTAAGGAGGTTCCTTTTTGACACCTGCAGATGACTAATTTACATCATATAGCATGAAATTTTGAACATAACCAGTATTTTAGCTTATAGGAAAGTTGGTGAAAAACAGAAAGTATCAGGTACTTAATCCTTCAAGATGGAAATATAAAGACCCCAAAATTTCCTGAAAGAAAAAATATTCTTATGTCACAGATATTAAATTTTATATCCATTTTTCAATGTTCAATTATCTTACTGCCAGTCACGATGAATGGTTTGTACGTGGGTGCTTCAGAGCAGCTTTGTAAATGGGCCTTCCCACTAGGTGCATCAGAAGAAACTGAGAGAACTATGGGTTGGCCTGGAGTAAAGTTATGGGCTAAACTATGATGAGGCACCAACATTTGTAATGCATCCATACTGACATTTACAGTTGTGTTAGTAGACAACCTGGGTTACAACACAACCAACAACTCTTGTGTATGCTGCAAAAAATGTATAGGATCTTGGGCAAGATGTCTTACCTGTGTAAAATAGGTACAATAACTGAGTAGCTTTCCCATTATTTTTTATCAAAGTCATGGACTCTCAACTCTTCAAAACCATGTTGAATAAAAGACTTTTCAAAGGGGAAATCAAGATTGCCTGGTGTTCCATCTATGAATCAGATGTGACTTTCAAACTATTAACGAATTAGCTGAACGCTTTTTGGGTGCTGGAAAATAATACACAGTTGCTCTTCTCTGGATTTTAAATTAGTTTATAGTCACAAAGAACTTCAAAGGTGTTTGAGTTTGGTCAGTTAAGCTATCAACTTAAATGTCTCTGTAATATATCTTCATGAGTATACCAGGTCCATCAAACTTTTCCTTAATAGCCTTCAAAAAATTGACACCAATTCTATATTGTCTGTAATGCCAGGACTTATCATCCTTATGCCTTCAACAAATCTAGCTACCACTGCTTCTTAGACAGTTACTCTTTTCTGCACTTCACCTCAGTCCTCCCAATGTCTCCGCCTTGCCTTCTTGAGGAAGACTTATCTTTCTTACCCCTTCTTTTCCATTATCTTTCTAATGTATTTCCCGTCAGAGTAAAAATTAGGTGCCAATTATAGAACAGCATAACAATTAGTCCATAGGAGTTCCTGCTCTTTCATACCCATTGATTCACCCACTATTTTTAATTAGATTGCTTGAGGATTAGCAAATGTAACAATCTATCATTCCCCAAGATGATTTAAACTGATTGGAAAATATATCCAAGCAATAGTGAATAAAGTAGATTTGCTTAAATAGCGCATGGGAATAGGGATGCTGTTTTCTACCTCATTTGTTAAATGGCTATTCTGGTAAATTAAAAGAAATTAATTTCTTCTTGTACTGAGATGAGGGGCATATATATTAATTTCAGGGATTTGCCTTTCCTAGTTTTAAATCATGGGGCTGACTTGCTACCTATCTGTGTACAATTTTCTTAGAGCACCACACGTATTGCTGAGGACTTTAGCATCACATTATCACCAGGCATGTCTTACTGAAATCAGTTGAGGGAAAAGCTATTAAAATGAAGTTAACAGAATTAAGAATTTTTGATGTTTGGAGGAAGCTGCCAATTAGAGATAAAAGATTCATGTTTTATTGTGACTGGGCACAATATGTATTTCAGTACAAGATATAATTACCTCAGTAAAATCTAGGTGAAAATGGTTGGGAATGGGAAATTGAAAATTTCACCATTTCTAATCATGCATTTGTCTCATTACCCTGACTCGTTAGTGATAGATACTATCCTGATACCAAGTGAGAAGGCATTAATTTTCCCCTGCAAAGGTAAGAACATGTAGACTATCTAAAGGAAATTATAAGAATACTTCAGCACCAATGAAAATAAGAAAACCAGTAATTCAGCATTGTAGTTTGCAGCTGAGGCAACAGTGATATAAGGGCAGATAGTTAGCACTTCTGCTTCTATTAGAATAAGAAAAAATCAAATTGAGTCACTGGATCAAAAGGAGTTTAGGAATTCTACAGAAGTCTTATTTCAGAGAGGTAGTCATGTTAGTCTGTTTCAGGAAAAACAAGGAATCCAGCGGCACTTTAAAGAATAACAAATTGATTAGGGTATTAGACGATAAGCTTTCATGATCAACCACTCACTTCTTTAGATGCTGAAGAGAAAAAGAAAGACAAAGAAAAAAAGAATACTGAGATGAGAGTATGAAAATCAGAATTTATATTGTGAATCCAGCTGAACAATGATAAGTGACCTAATCAACATTATGGGCAAATTCTCTTAATCTCTTTCATACACCAACAGTCTTGACTGACTAAATGAACTACTGGAAAGAAAAGTAATATTTTGAGAGAGGCAACAGAGCTGACAGGCTTAGCTGATCAGGAAAACCAGGTTACACTTTTTCAGCCCTGATGGTCTTCCCAAAATATTCAAAGATAAAATGTATGTTGCTCCTCTATCAGGTCAGCCCCATTGCCATGGCCCAGAAGAGATATAGGCATGGAAAACAGTTTCTGGGGCAGCAAGTCCAGTTTCCTGCTTGTGACAGAGCGCTTGCCCTGCACTGGCCGTTTAAGGGCAAAACCCAGCCCAGAGCAGGCCCCCCCCCCAGTTTAGCCCCCAGCTGAGGCCATGTTAGCTGATTAGGGCCCAGCTGGGAGCTATATAAGAGGATGGGCTGCTGCTCTGAGTAGAGAGCAGTGAAAGCCTGGTGGTTGGGGGAGAAGGTGTCTCCCTGGAGCTAGAGCAGTGCTGGGGAGGCTAGGTTAGGGGCACTCCCCAGACTGCAGGGCCTGAAGCCTGGCCTGCTGAAGAAACAATCCCCGGAGGGGGGTCAGAGACTGATGTGGGCACTGCTGGAGGGCAGTGTCTTGAAGAGGGCGCCGTGGCCTGGAGGGAAGAGGGGAGACACTTCCAGAATGAAAGGCACCCAGCTGGCCAGAAGGAGCTAATTTCCACAACAGATGACTGGTGGTGCTTGGTGGTGAGTGAGCTCCCTCACGCTGCTATAGTAGGACACTCTGTCTTATAAATCATGTACACAAAACTATCTCCATCTTAAAACTAGTTATGCTGTTCAACCTACTACTCCTGTTTGAAAAGCTGTTCCAGCACCTCACTCCTCTGATGGTTAGAAACCTTTTCTAAATATCCAGCCTAAATTTGCTCATGGGTTGTTCATATCGATTTGTTCTTAGCTCTTCTTTCTCTTTGGAGTTTACACGAGTAAATGGGAAGGGGGAAAAGAATCCATTGGTTTGAAGACCAAAAAGGTGTGATTCAGCTGAAGTTTGGGGGAAATTTCAGGATGGGTTTGCCGGTCTTTAATAGTGATTAATTCTAATAGAGAATAGACCACAGAGGGCTAAATTTTTCCTTGGTGAGACATCACTGAAATTCAGTGAGTTACACTAGCAATGAATTTGGCTCAAACTCTTGAGAGACTATGGATGGTATCAG
This sequence comes from Pelodiscus sinensis, assembly GCF_049634645.1. Classification (NCBI taxonomy): domain Eukaryota; kingdom Metazoa; phylum Chordata; order Testudines; family Trionychidae; genus Pelodiscus; species Pelodiscus sinensis. Next base: position 43,115,536 of record NC_134720.1, on the reverse strand, counting down.
CAAACTTGTTGTTTTCAAGCTTCTGATAATATCGTCGTTTTAAGCAAGTTGCTTTCTCTTTTCAATGAATATTGTTTTGTCCCAGACTCTGAAGGATGGGATGAAGCATTCTACAGGTATCCACAATGTAGACTGGAATTTAATGGACTCTTTAGAGCTGCTCTTCTGGACATGGAGAATTACTTGCTCTGTGATTTGACTGCAGCCTGTAATGCAGGGGTGGGCAATAATTTTTGCCTGGGAGCCACTTCTAAAAGTATCCTGGGGTGCCCTGGAAGGGACGGGGCCTAAACGGGAAAGGGCAGGGCTATCACAACCCCAGATCATGATTGGTCTGGGGGTGGGGGATCCCCTTTCCTCCTAGGCACCCATGACTTGGAAGAGGTTTGGCATGCTCCCCCAAGCCAATCAGGACCTGGGGGCGGGCAGCATGGGAAGCTTCCTCCCATCCTGAGAGGAGCACGTGGCACTTTGTAGTGCCGCAGGCTCCTCACAGAGCCGGGGCAGGGCAAAGGAATCTTCGCACAGCTCTCCAGGCCCTGATTGGCTTGGGGGTGGGGGAGCACGGGAAGCCGCCTCCGCTCCTCCCCCCCCCCCCTGCCCTGCAAGCAACATGTGGTGCTTCAAAGTGCCACATGCTCCTGGCAGGGTGGGAGGAGGCTTTGCACGCTCCCTGCCCCCGGGCCAATTAAGGCCTGGGGGCATGTGAGCAGCAGGGCCTCTGTTGGTCAGATCCACCCACTTGGCCAGCCAGAAACCCTTTTGTCTACCCCTTCTCTAGTGGCTATTGCACTTGATCTTAATAAAAATCCATGAAGTAATTGGCTAGTGCATTTCAAATAAATAATACAGCGGATAAAAATACCTGTTTTCTCACTCCTCCATTTTATCCATGTGGCTGAGAAACTGGAATAGATGATTAGGTCTAACTGGCTTTAAGCTTCAAATCCATGCAACCTATGGTTGAATGGGTTGGAATTTCAACGGGAAGCTTAACATGAGTAATGGAAGGTAGAATTTGCCCTTACCGTATTAGCATTTGAAGAGTAACACCAAGCAATGTATAGAGTCCCTTATTGCATGACTGACTTCCTCACTGCAATCAAGTAAAGTGAGGAATGATGGGATAGAAATTAATTTACCTAAATTGTAGAGCTACTCTTTTTCTGAGAACTCGAAGGAATAGCTTTCTCCACATTTCTCTTCTAAATAGAATCCCAAATGGGGGAAGAAGGGATTCTGATACTTCAGCATACATATTGCATTATACTTAAACCAATTTATATTTATAAAGCTAATTTCCACTTAATGCAATTCAAACGAAAAATGTAACTGGGGGAAGGCTGTTAAAAATTGGATTGAGAATGTCAATATAATCAAAGCCAATTGATTTCCCTGGCCTGATAGCCTAATTTTTATGTGGCCTTTTCCCATTCTCTCCTGTTATTTTCCTCAGTTTAGTAAAGTAGATTAGTGAATTTCCTCCTGGCTAGGAAAATAACTGTGTGAAATGCACATTTTAGGTGACGGCTTTTTTTTCTGACCTTCATTTTTATTACATTACAGAGTTGGCCAGCTAAAAACTCTGGTGTCAGGAGATTTTTGCCTTTCATATTGCTACTCTATTAAGATGGGAACATATCGAGATTGAAGGTTTTTCATAGTATAACAAATTGCTTCCACAATGAAGTACATTGTCTGGAGTCAGCCTGAAGTGTGATTATATTTATAGGGTCAGATTATTCTTCTGGTGTAATCTGAAGTCAGTGAAGTTACAAAAGGGATCAATCAAACCTTATGAAAGTTTATTTTTTTTATTAATTTCCATTCCTAACTGGAACTTTTAACATGTTAGTTTCCTGAGATTAAACTTTGGAAATCAATGACTGGCTCATGTTGAGTTTGGAGTAATTGTTGAGTATGGAAGTGAATTAGGAGAGTCACAGCATTCATTCAATCGTGTCCAGAAATTTCCTGGATTGCCTTGTGCCCAACATTCACTCAACTGTCCGAACTGAAAATGCTTCTCAAGCTGTGGAGAAAGCTAGTTCAGACTAAGTTGACAGGTGTCAACTAAGTTGACAGACTGTGATGCAGGTACATGTAAGTGCCAACTGGCAGAGAAGCACAGAGTTTTACAGGTAAATACATATAAATTCAACAAAGGGTGGCATTAATGATGTCTGAGAGCTAGCAGCCTGCTTGTCATCACAATCCTTGAGAAACATATGAAAGGGTAATATTTAATATCAGTGCATATATGTATCTGTACAGAAAATTCTCAGGGGTAGCCGTATTAGTCTGTATCTGTAGAAACAATGAGGAGTCCTGTGGTACCTTAAGGACTAACCGATTTGTTTGGGTATAAGCTTTTGTGGACTCTGTGCATCTGATGAAGTGCTTTTGACCCATGAAAGCTTATGCCCAAAGAAATCTGTTAGTTTTGAAAGTGCCCCAGGGCACCCCATTGTATGTACTGACAATGATATTAAGGCAGCTCACCAGGAAGTGACAAGCCACAGACAGTTCCTTCTAGGCAGCAGGTAACAGAAGCTTCTCTCTCTGGTTGTGTGTGTATTGTGTGGTATGTGTTACGGTGGATGCCAGGAGGCATAAAATTGTGAAATCTACGAGAGAGAAATATGAGGGATTAGACTGGTAAAGGAGGTGATGCAAGGAAAATCACAGCATGTTTATCTAGGAGACAGGCTGCCTGTACTTTGTGTCATTAGAAAGAAATCACAGCCTTTTTGGCTGGAAAGCACTGGTGAAAATTATGTGTGGGGTTAATTGAGTCTAAGCTCTATCATGTGTGATATGATTTTATTTGATATGTAACCATTTGTTTCCAATACTTCAGTTTGCTATTATTCAAATCCCAGTACTTTCTAAATCTTCCTTGTTTTCAGTACAAACTTATCTAAGTGCCATGTGTTAACCGGAGCTGTGGTCTGAGGTGCAAATGGGAGGCTGGGGTCACCTTACAGACCATGGGCGGCAGGTTTGTATAATTTTTGGTGGTGCCCCATTAACTGCACCCCCTGACCCCTGTTAACCACTTGCGCGCCCCCTCCCTTGTTAGCTATGCCTCTGGAGGTAACACGCTTGGGGCAAGATGGACACATGACCAGAAGTAAAAGGTGTTATGTCACCCATCTAGAAGGGCTTTTCCCACCATCCTCCTACCAACAGGAGTTATTGTGGCCCCCACCAAACCCCCCTCATGCAACCATCCTGCAGTTGCATTAACCCAATGTGTGTGACATTAACTTGGGGGCAGAGAGGCTGGGGGAAGTGTTCCCTCTAAGGCTGTCTACACTCATGGCTTCTTGCGCAAGTACAGCCGTTCTTGCGCAAGAACCCACAGAGCATCCACACTGCCCGCTTGCTCTTGTGCAAGGAAATTTATAGTACGGTGTGGTAAGAGAGGGCGTCTTGCGCAAGAGCTACGCTCTTTTCTAACAGGCGTAAGCTCTCTGATGCAAGGGGACAGTGTAGATGCTCGGCAGGGATTTCTTGCACAAGAAACCCTTATGGCTAAAATGGCCATGGGAGCTTTCTTGGGCAAGAGAGCGTCCACACTGCCATGGATGCTCTTGTGTAAAAGCACAGCTCACACATTGCAGTGTGGATATCTTCTTGTGCAAGATGTTCTTGCGCAAGAAACCGCCAGTATAGACATAGTCTAAGAGTTTCCTCCCGTGAGCAGAATGAATTTTGTGTTGTGCACCAGTACTGAGTTCATGTGGCTTGTTTGGATGTGCCACTGTGGCACCCAAGTTATTAATAAATATTTTTAAACCTTTACCTTTTCTCTCTGCTGCCATGTCTCCTCCCCATGTTCCATTAGCTCCTCTGGTGCCTGCTGCCCTCCAACTCCTCACCCTCCTCTGCTGTCCTGACTCCTGCCCTTCTCACTGCCCTCAGCCCTCCTGCAACATGCCTCCCTCCACCAGCCCTTCTCTCCCCCTTGTGCCCACTCCTCCAGTAGCCCCACTCTAATCATGTGAGCTACCCCTCCTCATCCCCTCTAACACCTCCCTCTACAAACCTGCCCTGCCTCTCTCCTCTGGTGCTGGTCCCTCCCCTGCAGGTGTCTGCCCTTCTGCTTCACCCCCAGAATCCCCTAGCACCTGCACCTTCCCTTACCCCTGCACCCTCCTGGTGCCTCCCCCTTCCCTCACTGGCCCTGCCCCCTTTGCCCTCTGCCCCTGTTCCCCTCATGCTCCTCTGTGCCCTCACATATGACTTGCCCCACCCCTGCCTTCTCCTAGCACCGCCCCCTCCAGCCTCCAGTGCCCTTACCCTCTCCCCTCTCCGCATCACCCTGTCTCCCTTCCACTGACACCTCCCCTTCTGCCCTTTTCCTCATTGTCTGAATTTGGCCCCCTGGCATTTCTCTCCTCTACCCTGTCCTTTTGGTGCCTTCCCCTTCCTTCCCCCTCCCCCTCCGTACATGCCCCTTCCTCTCCCAGCCCTTCCCCTAGTTTTCTCCCTTCCCTTCCCCTACCTTCTGCCTTCCACTTTGTGGGGCCGGAGTCTGCGCTCCGCAGCACAAGTCCCCGAACTCTGAACCTGCAACTCAGCCTCGTGGCGCAATGTGCCGCGGAGCAGTTTTAAAGTCGCAGGCCGTCACGTCATGCCCGGCATCTCCCTGCACGCTGTACATGGCAGCAGCAGCCGGCAACGGGGAGCTGAGTGAAAGTTGCACACAGCAGGGACGGTCCAGGCTTGGAGTGGGGGGGGGAGACGCTCTAGGGCTGGGGCGGGAGGACGTGTGGAGGGGCCGGGGCCCGCTCCAAGCAGAGCCGGAGAGACCCAGCTCCAAATATTGCTGGAGCAGGGCCCCTGGCTCTGGATATTGCTGGAGCATGGGCACTACGAGCCCATATAACTCACTGCTCATGCCTCACTCTTCTCTTCTGCTGATTAAATAAGGCCAGTTCCCTTGGCATCACCTCATAAATCATATGCCACACCTTTTTAATTTTTTTTTTGCTCTCTGCTGGACCCTTTCCAATTTGGCCACATCCTTTCTGTAGCAAAAGGGCCCAAAACCTCTGAATATTGGAACAAGGGCTGGTTGCTGTAGAGAGGTGCTCAGGGTTGCCCATTGCTAATCTGTAGAGAGAGGGCTTATGCAGGCCTAGAGGGGAGTGCTTTTGTAGCCCATGGCTGGTGTAGTTGGGGAGCTGACCCACAGCAGGCAGAGTGAGGACTTTTTCTTACTAAGGGCAGGTGGTAGAAAAGTGCCTCTCAAATCTGGGTTCCCTAGAAGCATTACAACCAGTTCAGAAGCAAAATAAAATGCAAACATGACATCAGAACAAACTCTTCGGCTGACGGTACTTTGTGGTGGCACGACACTGACATAGCAACTTTAGTCTGTTACAGTAACATGGGGCAGTTCCATTCCATATAGAGATTTCAGATTATTCTTCCAACAATTGGGAGCAGCAGGTCTGACCATTCATTGTAGATGAGTCCTACTGTATATGCAGTTGTCACTGTGTTGCAAAATATTGCACAATGTTCATCACACAACCTTGGAAGGCAGCTAAAAGTATAGTTCTTTCTTGGTCTGGTATGAAGACTGATCTCTGTGTACCACAGTTTATCCACATATATAATTGTGATACTACCCCTTTCATAAAGGTGCTGAATGCATTCATATTTGCAAAGCAACTGTGACTTCAAAGAGAGAGCATGGGTAGCCCTTTGAATCAGAGTCAGTATTCTTGAATGCAAGAAATGCCTGGCAACTCAGGATTCTCAAGTTTTTTTTTCTAATGGAGTGGTCTGCATGTTAGCAGACAGATTACTCTACACACCCCTCCCTTCCTATTCTCAGTCATGTGGGGGTCTCTTGTTGCTCATGAGCAACACCATCCCTGAGGCTAAAATAGCAATTGATCTCATGGAAAAGTGACTTCTATATGTTCAGCTTTTCTAAAAGGATGTATCAGATGGTCACCATATGACCAGTGAGCTCTCAGATAACCACTAGCAAGAGTTTCAAAGACCGTGGTTTGTGGTGGCATTGTATTCTCATCCTTTAGGGTTACTATATAATCTGCTATAATAAGACAGTCTTTCAGTGGGCTTGTCTACACTACAGAGAAAATAGACGTTGCCACAGTCAATCTTCTGGGGTTTGAATTAGTGGGTCTAGTGAAGACTTGCTAATTTGATCTGAGAGGATGCTTACATCACTCCTCACAAGGCATAAGGGAAGTTGATGGGAGTGTTTGCTCCGAACAACCTTCTGCTGTGTGGACGGTGTCAAAACATGATTTAAGATACTTCGACTCCAGCTATGTAATTAACATAGTTGGAGGTGTGTATCTTAAGTCAGCTTTCCGCATTAGTGTAGAACAAGCCAGTGTGACACTGGTAGTTCCTTTTTATAGGTGAAGAACAGGAGAACAAAATGTCATTTATTAAGAACAGAATATAAGGGGGCGGGGGTTGTAAAAACAGTTCAAGCATGTTTTAACTAGGGCAGAATGGAGAGTAGTGAACTGGTTACAAAAACAAAGTTGCACTTGCTGCATGGATAGGCCCTAACACACTCTGTGTACGTTTAAATTGTTTAAACATAGGCATGTTGTTAGAGAAAACAGAGCGAATGATAAGATAAGGGATAGCTGAGCATAAACATACTTCAGATTAAAAATGTTTAGGCAGACAAGAACCTTTTCTTACAAAGTAGATGAGAGTTCCCATGGACTTTGCCAGGAGAGAGATGTTATTTGGCTCACCAGATATAGGGTCTGCATCTAGGATTGTCCTTTTGATCATCATCTTGTGATTTCTCGGATTAAAATGAAAACTGTGCCTTGATCTTCTAAATTAACTCCTTTCCCTTCTTAAGTTGCAAAGGAGTTCAATTCTACATTATATAATCTTTCCAAGCCAGTTCTGCATGCCCCTCTTTTTGCCTATCATCCCTTAATTTACAGAAAGATCTTGGCAGACCAGTAAAGGGCAAAAAACCCACTTCTGCCTATTGCTATAATTACCAAGTCATTAGGGGAGCTACAGAAAGGGCAACTTGACTGAGTACTTGCAATGCTGTTGAAATTGTTGAGAGATGTATTTAGAAAATCAGGAAGTTTGCCTATATGTGCTCTCAGGGATGTCTGTCATAACCTCCAGGCATGCAAACTCTGGAAAAAAAACATAGAAGATTAGGATTGGAAGACACCTCAAAAGATCATCCAGTCCAACCCCCTGTTCAAAGTAAGATCAACCCAACTAAATAATCCCAGCCAGGGCTTTGTTAAGCCAGGCCTTAAAAACCTCTAAGGATGAAGATTTCACCATGTCACTAGGTAACACATTCCAGTGCTTCACCACCCTCTTAGGTTTTTCTTAATATCTAATCTAGACCTTCCCCCTACAACTGATGACCATAGCTCCTTTTTCTGTCATATACCACCATTAAGAACCTCTTTGCACCCCTTTTTCAGAAAGTTGCAGGCTGCTATCAAATTCCCACCTCACTCTTCTCTTCTGCTGACTAAATAAGTCCAGTTCCCTTGGCCTCACCTCCATAAATCCTGTGCTACAGCCCCTTAATCATTTTTGTTGCTCTCTGTTGGACCCTTTCCAATTTGACCACATCCTTTCTATAGCCGGGGGACCAAAACTAGATGCAAAACTCCAGATGTAGCCTCACTAGTGCAAAAGGGAGGGAAATAATCATTCCCCTTGATCTGCTGGCCCTACAAGTGCAGTCCAATATGCAGTTAGTCTTCTGGGCATCAAGGGTATCCAGATGCATCTACTGTAATCCCCAGGTCCTTTTCTGCTTAGCCAGTTAGTCCCCCAGGCTATAGCAGTGCAAGGAATTATTTCATCCTAAGGGCAGGACTCTGCACTTCTCCTTGTTGAACCTTATCAGATTTCTTTTGATCCAGTTTGATTTGTCTAGGTCACTCTGGATCCTATACCTCCTCTGCAACATACCTACCTCTTCCCCTAGCTTGTGCCATCAACAAGTTATCCACAAACTTGTTGATGGCACAATCCATCCCATCATGCAGATCATTAATGAAGATGTTGAACAAAACTGGGGCACTCCACTTGATACCAGCTGCCAACTAGACATCAATCACTATCAGTTGAGCATGATGATCTAGCCAGCTCTCTATCCACCTAACAGTCTGTTCATCCAATTCATACTTCTTTAACTTGCTGTCAAGAATCCTATGGGAGCCCATATCAAAAGCTTTAGTAAAATCATGGTAGACCACATCCATCTCTTACCCAACTCTGTGTATATGGGGAATCTCATCATGGGAGGCAATTAGGTGGGTCAGGCATGACTTGCCCTTGGTGAATCCAGGTTCACTATTCCTGATCACCTTCTCCAAGTGTTTCAAAATGGATTCTTTGAGGACCTGATCCATGATTTTTTCAGGGACAAAGATGAGACTGACTGGTCTGTAGTTCCCCAGATTCTGGACCTCCCCCAATTGACACAAGTTTTCAAAGATAATGGCCAATAGGTCTGCAATCACATCAGCCAACACCCTCAGCACCCTTAGAGGCATTAGATATGGCCTCATAGACTAGTGCATATCCAGCTTTTCTAAATAGTCCTTAAACTGTTTTTTCACCACTGAGGTCTGCTCACTTCCTCCTCATACTGAGCTGCCCTGTGCAGCAATCTGGGAGCTGACTTTGTCTGCAGTTACATACTGGAGCTTTGAGCAATCATACTTCTCTCTTACATACAGTGCAGCTCTTCCACCTTTTTCCCCCTCCCTGAACTGTCCTACTTACCCATGAAAATGTTCTAGTCATGTAAGTTATCCCCACCAAGTCTGTTTCAATAAAATCATAGTTCTTGGCTGTACCAGGACTTCAAATTCTTCCTGTTTGTTTTGTAAGCTTCTTGCATTTGAGGACAGGCACCTAAGATAACTAGATGATTGTACTACTTGATCAGTATGAATTAGGAGGCCTTCTTTGTTGCACCCTTCTTCATGTGTTTCCTCCAGTATCCCACTTCCCCACTTACCTCAGGGATTAGATCACCATCCCCCAGTGAACCCAGTTTAAGCACACTCACCAGGCTAGCAAGCTTTTCTGTGAAGATGCTCTTCTTTCTCCGTTATGTAGTTCCCATCTCTTGCTGGCATCCTTCTTCCTGGAACAACATCCCATGGTCAAAGAATTCAAAAAGTCCTCTTTGACACCACCCATGCAACCGCACATTTGCATCCATAATTCGATGATCCTTATCCAGGTCCATTTTTGCAGAGGTTGGTCCAGTGTGGATAATGACTGCAGAATCCAAAGCTTGGATTTGAGAAATACAGTGCCACCTTGAATTCCATGTTGACTAGGTGGTTTGTATTTTGAGTCTGCTTGATCTATTTCACAGAGAAATGCTTTTTAACTAAACAAAACAGAGAAGAAATAGGCTGAAGCCTCTGACTCTGGCCAGAGTCTGACTGTATTCTCTGTTATTTTGGGGACATAGTACACCATGCACAGCTTTTTGGGATGAAGTCAAGCAAACATTTGGTACTGTAATGGCTGTTCAGTGTATTCTCTGAAGCTTATGTTCTTGAGGCATGTGACTTTAAAACACTCCTTGGATTTGTTCCTGGCTACCTCCTGGGACTTTCATCTCTTTCCTGTTCTAGTTCACTTGTCTAACAGTACCCTTCTCTCTGTCTGTGCAGTTTTCCCCTTTAGCACGTCACCTGAAATGGCCCCTTTCCAGCTCGTGTTTTTTTTAATATGCAACCTCACCTACAAATATCTCCTCTTACAGCTCTTAATTTCTCCCTTTCTCTCTGTTAACTCTGTTATCCTTATAATTGTACCATTTAACTTGTGTAAAGCATTTTGGAAGGTTGCTTGTGTGATCTAACAATATACATGTGGCGTTTCAATAGCATTTTAAAAATAATTAAAGAATAGATCTGAATCAATTCTGTATTTCACTAAAGATTTTTTCAAAACTTTAACAAATGCATTGCTATCCTGCAATACAGTTGAGGAAAGTTTTAATTGTTTCAGAAGGTTTAATGGCTTCAAAACCAATGTGTGACTTAACTCTTTCACTGTACTGGAGTGCTTGGGCTAAGTTTTTAGATCAGTTGTATTTCCAAAGATCAAGTGAAGAAGGATGGACTTGTGGGTTCCCAAGGCATAACTGGTGGCTGTGTAAAGTGGTCTTAGGCAAGTCACTTTATCTCTTGCTACCTTACCCTTATTCTCATAGGTAAATATTAGCATTGACTGAAACAAATTCCAATTAGTGAATAATGTTCAGGTTTCAAAATTTGTTTCTGTGCTGAAAGACACCAAACTTTTCTAGTTTTGGAAGGAGTGAGTCCCAGCCCCACATTCACCCGAAGTAACCAACAGCACAGTGGGGTGTGAGATGACCTAGTTTTAAATATCTTTTCTGCTTTATTTGAGCCAGGAATTTGAACCGTATTCTCCCATATTCCATGTGAGCACATTAACTCCAAGCTATTGGTTATTCCAGGTGGGTCCTTCTCTCTGGGTTTTACCAGAAATCCCATCTTGTCTACAAGAAATCTTCCTAATACGTTTAGTCAAAATAGACTAAATGTTTTCATGAAAAGTTTCAGTGAATGATCATTTTTCAAAAAATTTATTGAAGAGTTTGCAGCCAGCTTTAACTTTATCTTGTCTATTTGAAGTGCAAGCTCTTCAGGTCATGATCTGTTTTGTACAATACCTAGAACAATGGAGTCACAATATCTTGGATTTATGTATTATAAATAACTAGCCATCTCCTGAGTTATAAATCTCCTGAGCCTCTGGTCTCGCGCTCTGTCTTTCTCCTCTTCCTCCTTCTACTGCCTCCCCTCCTCTCTTTCACTTCTCTTCCCCCCTCCTGCCTCACTCGGGGGACCACGGAGCCCAAAACAGTCACTTACACTGCTTCCTCCCATACGGCGGCCTGGCTGAGCCGCGTGGTGACGTTCACGGCTAGGGGGCAGGGCCTAGAGCCACTGTCATGCCACACGTCACTGCCCCGCCCCCCTTCGCCTCCCACTGTGGCACTTGGCTGACTTCTGCACCACTCAGCCGGACCGCCGCAGGGGAGCAAGCAGTACAAGTGGCCATTTGGGCGCTTCACTCCCCGTGCAGCATGGGCCGCCCAGAGGGAACAGCCAGCATTTCGGCATTACAGACTCAGACATTGGGCTACTATATATATGATGGGAAAGCGCTGGAGAAAATGAAACAAAGGTTGAAACTGAGGGTGCGTCTACGCTGCACCTTAAACTCGAAATAAGATACACTATTTGCGCTATGCAAATTGCGTACCTTTTTATCAATTTTTATTTCGAAATAGCTTATTTTGAAATTTGGCACATCTACATGGTGTCAAATTTCAAAATAAAGCACTATTTTGAGCCATCCCTTATTCCTCATGCAATGAGGTTTACCAGGATGGCGAAATAACGGGCACACTATTTCAAAATAACAGGCAGCTTGTGTAGATGCAGGGTAGCTATTTCAGGATGCCTCTGCTATCCCAAAATAGCCTGGCAGTGCAGACATACCCGGAGAGAAAATATGGAAGCTCAGGGAAAAATGCACAATGAATAATTTTAACAAAGTTACCCTTGTGTTTAATCTGTAAATTATCTATCTGCAAATAACTTTAAGTATACAGATTTATGAGCAGGTAGTTACCTCATTGTCAAGGAGTTATATTTTCTGTTCCCTGCCTGGGTAACCTAAGTAATAGACATAATATGAATCTCAAATATTCCAATGTGATATTCAATTTTAAATTATGTTAAATCAACTATTCCACCTTAATATTTGCTTTTTATGAACTGTGGCAGGGTCGGTCCCACTCATGGGTCCCAGACCACTGTCCTGCACACTATCCCAAAGTTTAGGGGCCGCAGTACACATCCCGCTTGCCTTTTCTCTGCATTTGGCCTTCTGTCCCTTGGCAAAACAAAGGGGTGTTAGGGCCAATGCCCCTGACTAGTTGGGGCTGAGTAAACAGTCCCCAGCCACTGGCTGAAGTTTGGAGGCTCCCTTCTCCAAAGGTGGCCAGAAACACGCCCTGTTGGAGCCCTCCCCCCCCCCCCCAGCCTTTAGCAGTGCTCATGTTGATTTGCTCAGCTCCTCCAGTCTCCTTATCAGTAGTTCCTGCCTCTCCATCTCCACTCTCCAAACTCCTGCACCCTCCTCTACCTTCCCCCACAGGGAAAGTTTTTAAAGAGGCATCTTGAAATCAACTCATGTGGCCCTGTCTCAGCTGCCCCTGATTAGCCAGGGCATTTTTTTTTAAGAGTTGCCTCTCTCCCTTTCCATCCAGCCCTTTAATCTGCCCTGGCAGAGCCTTTGTGACAATACCGGAGTATTGCCAATTCTGGCAATTTTTTTGTGAAACTAATAGGGTTGGATTTTTTTTTAAACTTGTTCTATGAAAACATGATGAAAGACATCAACTCTTGAATTTTCCCGTATTCAAAATGGCCAGCATTTCCTATTCCTGTCATTCTATTGGAGAATGTCCAGCAGAGGGCAACCGAAATGGTAAGGGTGCTGGAACACTTGACTTAAAAAGAGAGGCTGAGGGATTTGGGCTTATTTAGTTCTACAGAAGAGAAGGGTGAAGGGGGATTTGAAGGCAGAAAGGAGGTTCCAAAGAGGATGGAGAGAGGCTGTTCTCAGTGGTGATAGAACAAGGAGCAATGGTGTCAAACTGCAGAGGGGAGCAGTTTAGGTTGGATATTAGGAAAACTATATTAGGAGGGTGGTGAAGCTCAGGAATGGGTTACCTGGCTGGGATGACTTAGTTGGGGTTGGTCCTGCTTTGGGCAGAGGTTTGGACTTGGCAATCTCCTGAGGTCTCTTCCAACCGTACATATTGCTGTACGACTCTGTGGAATCTAGTGTGACACTGTGGAATCTAGGGTATTACAACAGCTGCTTGAAAATCTTACTGACTCAAAAGAAGCAATTTCTCTCCTCCTAAACATCTTCAAAAATGTTAGATGTTGTATGTAAGGATGTCAGCTGCTAACGGTTAGTATTTAAAGTCTCAGCTCCATCTGAAAATTCCATTTAGCAGTCTGTGCCTTATCCTGCTTGCTTGTCTTATGACTTTCCTTCATGACTAGCTATTGCTGGCTTTGGTCAGTGGGATGGACTTTTCCATCTCGTTTGCTTGTTTCAATGAGATGAGAATGGTGGGAACCTGAAACCAGAACACCTCATCTGTAGTGGACACGCTTGATTTTTCCCTCCATTCCATTCCAAATCCATAGGCCTAGTGGACCAAGGGTTTCTAGGTATAAATTAAGGTGGCATAGTCTGCCCAATGGATAATGAACCATTTTGCTTTGTAAACATTCAGATTACGTACTGTTCCCCAAACTGTCTAAAATGCTTTTGTCTTAAATTTCAGATCCCTTGACATTTGATTCCTGCTGATTCTGTATCCCTCAATATTTTGTTTGGATTCATAGAACAATAATCTATTTGATCTATTCCCTACTCTATCTTCTTAAAATTAAACTCACATCTTTCTTCTCTGGCACCAAAGGTCACCCTTTCGATCTGATTATCTTATTGGAATTATCAACCTTTGACATCTGTTTCTTTCCCAAAATACTCATCACTCCTGAATTTCTTCCACTCAGTCTCTTTCAAAGTAAAAAAACTCCACTTCAATAGAGTCTCATTGTACCAATTTTTATAGCATGTTGATATCTTTTTAGCCCAGCTTGAGTCTTTGACTTCTCTCAGGTTTTTAGTCACTTGACAGTGAACTTGAACTCTGATAATACTTTTTCATATGCTAATGCTTATTTACCTAGTGGAATGCTAAATATTATGAAATCCATTCCAGGGTTCATGCCAGAATGGCAAAATCTCTAAATACGCTTTTGCCACATTGAAAATCAATGCTTGACAACAGGCCTGTTTCCTTTTCAAGCTTTGTTTAAAAAAAAAAAAAAAAATTAGGGGGCTGCGCTACTTGCTCACTGTGATAGGTATCTGGCCAGTGGGGAGGAGGCAGGAGCAGGCTGTGGATTGATGTCTGGCGGGGGGAGGAGACAGGAGTGGGCTGGGGGTCCAGGGTCTTGGAGGAAGGGGTAGGAGCAGTTGGGGATTGGGATTGGATGGTGGAGGGGGATTGGGATTGGATGGTGGTGGGTACCTGGTGTGGCCCGGGGGGTGGGGGTTGTGCTCGGATGGCAGAGGGGACTCGGTGCAGTCCAGGGGGGTAGGTGGGTTGGGATCAGATGGTAGAGGGTACCTGTCACGGCCCATGGGTGTGAGGGGTCAGGCTTAGATGGTGGAGGGGACTCAGATGGTGGGAGAGCCCAGCCTTGGCAGCTCGGCCTCCGGGGTATGAAGCGGGAGCTGGAGCTGGAGCAGCCCATGCCCAGAGAGGACAGTGCTGAGGCTAGCTACAGCAAGCATCTGAGGACAGAGGCAGCGGAGGGCAGCAGTGGTAGTGGTATGAGGATGCAGGTGATGTCACTCTCTTGTCCTGCAGGAAATTTTAAATATATCTATTTATAACCTACAGTATTTTTTCCACTGCGATTCAATTTATATTTTTTTCCCATGACCACCTAAGTTAATATACATAGAGATGTTTCACCCAGCTTTCATTTTCAGAATAAAATATACTTAACACCTATGTACATTCACTTTTCAACATTTTAGGTTGTCTCAGTTATACTAACTTTGTAGAGATTTTTAATCTTTCATAAAGAGAGTGGTCAGACTCTGTAATAGGCTGCATCTAATTTATTGCGCTCTTATAAGTTCATCCTAGTGGTTAGAGTATAGCAGTCTAGGCTCTAATGATCTGGGTACTATGTCTGGCTCTGCTGCTGACCTACTGGATGATATTGGGTAAGTCACATTGCCTCAGTTTCCCAAACTGTAACTGGGAGATAACAATACTGACCTCTTTTAGAACACTTAGAGATCTGTTTATGAAGATCTGGACATTATTATTATACCAGTAATCCAGTGTCATTGATAACTGAACCCACTCTGCCTCAACTATTAAAATCACTGCTATTGTAATTTATTTAACACGTAGATGACAATATTGACACACAGAGATTGGGTTGCTTATATATACATCAATAGAATGGGAAGTAATGCAGGTAAATCATCCATTGGAACATGGTGCCTCTTATATCAGGCTGCAGGAGTATAAATCCTATTCTTAATTTATTTTCATTGCTTTCCTGAGACTAGGATAGAGGATGGTTGGAACAAATGCAGAACTGCAAGTGTACACCTAGTGTTTGGGTAAGAAGCATCTGCTTGAACATTGTCTGTCTGAGCAAGGTCCTGCCCTCCCAAATATTACGAGTAGAGATGCTGACACAATCTCTGTGAATAATGACTTGTTGATCTCTCACACTTTTTGTAGGTGGCAGTAATTTCAAGAATGATCTAAAAATGATTCTTTCTATTGTTCCATGTGCAGATAATTTGTGAACAAGACTTTGGGGCAATGTTATTGGTGCCTACGTAGGATATGTATTTCACTAATTCACATGGCTGCTTTGAAGCTTGTAAAAGTTTAATGCTGACTACCATGGTTTTCTATTTCGATTACATTACAACATTCAGACTCATGGTGTAAGGCAATGAAGAAATGATATGGATCCCAATTTTCAAACTTGGGAGGCTACATTAGTGCCCCAAATTATTATTTGTTTTGCAGTGCTCAAAGTACTAGATGCTTTAAAAATAAAAAATATGACCCCTGCTTTGAAGAGGAGGAACTCGGTGTCTAATTTCAGTTCCCTAAGAATTTCTAAGATTTGGTGGCTAAGTGCTGAGTTAAGATCCTAAATACATACATGTATGTTCAGACTTAGCTGCCCTGATTTGAAATTGAGTCCACAAAGGCATCCAATGGTGACTTTTTATCATCAATATTCTGTAGTTTAGGCCCTACTTTCAAGGGTCCTATTCATATGCTTGTAAGTCTGTAATGCAAGTGTTGTGCTAAAACATGGTTTGAGTAAGGATGCTGCTTTGTAAGGGTCAATGTGTTACAGCAGTGATCACTTACCGGTTGATCGCATTTGACTGGTTGATCACTTTCTGACTTTCTGACACTTGATCTGAGTCTCGGTTTGCCAATTTTCCCAGTTTGACTAGGAGTCTACCAGAATCAGGCTTCATATCCTAGAGGCTTCTGCAGCCAAACCAAGATATCGGCTGCTAGCCCTCCAGTGGTACAGTGGGGTTAAGGCAGGCTCCTTGCCAGCTCTGGCCTTGCACTGTTCTCGGAAGTGGCTAGCTGAGAACGGGGAACCATGGCTAATGGGAACGGTGGAAGTGGTGCCTGTGGACAGTGGCAGTGCACAATACTACTGCCCCCTCCAGGGGCCTCTGCCGGACATGCCAGCTGCTTCCGGGATTGTTGGGGGAGGAGCAGGGCAAGGAGGCAGCTTGCCTTAGCTCTGTTGCACCATCACTTGGGAGCCACCTAAGGTAAACGGCCTCTGGGCTGAGCCTGTACCCCCAACCCTTGCCCCATCCCCAAACCTCCTCCTGCTCTTCTCTGACCCCAAACACACTCCCAGAGCCCCTTGTCCTCTCCTGCACCCAACCTCCTGTCCCAGCCGTGAGCTCCTCCCAGAGACTGTGTGTAATATGCTGTTATTTCTACATTTTCTCTGAGGTAGATGCTGGGTTGCAATTTAATTCAAAAAGTGATCTTGTGTTTTAAAAGTTTGGAGATGATTGTATAATGTGTAACTTTCTAAATTTCATTGTATAATTTTTTAAAATATCACCCCATAGAGAATGTTAGGCTGTCTACACACTGGCCGAGTTCTTGAACGTCAGTGTTCTTGTGCTAATGTATGAAATCAGTGCTTCTTGTGCAAGAACTATAATGCTCCCGCTCAGGAATAAGTCCTCTTGAGCAACTGTTCTTGTGCAAGAGGCCAATGTAGACAGGCAAAATGAATTTCTTGCGCAAGAAAGCCCGATGGTTAAAATGGCTGTCAGAGCTTTCTTGTACAAGAGAGCGTCTACACTGGCATAGATGCTTTTGTGCAAAATCATGCCAGTGTAGACGTAGCCTCCGTGTTTCATTGATCATTTCTGGATCAATGTACTGTGAGTTCATCTTGGAAGTCTGAAGCCTGTTATGTGTTCCTTTTTTTCCACAATTGACATCCAGGTCTTGGCCTCTTCCTTTCACCAAAGATGATGAAACAAATCATATTCAGTATGCTACATGAGGTGTTTTCCATGCCTCAACCCCTTTTTCTGTTCCAAGGCCACATCCTCATCTACCCAAAAAACTCTACCCATCAGCAGTATCAGAAGGGCAGGGTGGTTATCATTTCTGGGGTGAGAACTAGGGATGTGAGTGTACCCAAATACATGGTGAACTGATGAGTCTGGTCTCACTGGTTAACCCTCATGGTTACATGCAACCCCCTGCAGCCCTGTGCTGCTACCTCTGTGTCAGAGGCAGCCGCAGGGGTCGGGGTGGGCAGGAGCTGCTTGCCCCTCCCCTGCTGCCCTCAGAGGCAGTAATGCAGGGGGCGAGGGCATGAGCACTGACTCTTGCAAAGCCATCTGCACGCCCCCCCCACCACCACTACTGCTTCTGATAAGGAGGCAGCAGCATGGAGGAGGGAGCAGGACCGGTGGAATCCAGTACATGTGGGGAGCCCCTCACACCTCCGCTGCCTCCCAGAGAGGCAGCAGCACAGTTTGGCAGTGCTCATGGGGAGCATTGGCTCCCTGTGAGCACCAGCATCTGTAGGGCTGCCTGTCCTCCTGTGTTGCTGCCTTGATATAGAAGGGGAGGGGAAGGAAGAAAAACAGGAGCTGGTGCTCGCAAGGTTACACATTTCAATGGTTACATGTTTACACAAACACATTTTAACATCCCTGGTGAGAACCCCACTGCCTCACCAGTGAATAACCATCTTCCACAGCTTTAAAATTAAGCCCTGATACCACAGACCAGACAATTCTTACAGTGCAAAAATATCCTTAATGACATTTGCATTTCTTCAGTTTCTTTACAGGCAAGTAACTAAAATAATAGCAACTCGGGTCACATTTGACTTATTTGAAAACCAAAGTAGTAAATTGTTTTTTCTTGTGACCCAGTTGCAGAAAATGGTTGATGCCCATGACCCAACATAATTATATCTTTTGACTAGAGCGCGGGCTCCAGTGTGAGGGAGACGATATTTGGAGTGTGGGAGAATGCTGCAGGTTGAGGCAGGGGGTCGGGTAAGGGCACTGGGATGAGGGTGCAGGCTCTGAGATTGGGCCAAGATGAGGGCTTTGAGTTATGGTGAGGGTGGGACTCAGACTTGGGGCACAAGATTTGGATGTAGGGGGCATGGGCTTACCACCATTGGTTCCAGGTCAGTGGTGCAGATAGGGTGCTAAGGTAGGCTTCCTGCATGTCCTGCCACCATGGAGTACACTGTGCCCTGAAAGCAGCCAGCAGTGGGTCCAGCTCTAGGCGGAGACACTCAAATGCCTCTGTGCAACTTTTACCTACAGGCACAGCCTCCTCCAGCTCCCATTGGCCAGTTCCTGGCCAATAGGAGTTTAGGGCCAAGTGCTTGTGGCTCCCCTGCCTAGGATCCGGACCGATTTCTGGCTGCTTCTGGGGTACAGCACAGTCTGCAGATCCCTGGACAGACAAGTGGGTTGCCTTAGGGTTAGGGTTTAGGGGGGAGGGATAGCTCAGTGGTTTGAGCATTGGCCTGCTAAACCCAGGGTTATGAGTTCAATCCTTGTGGAGGCCATTTGGGGCAAAAATTTGTCAGGGATGGTACTTGGTACTGCTGTGAGGCAGGGGACTGGACTTGATGACCTTTCAAGGTCCCTTCCAGTTCTAGGAGATAGGCAATCTCCATTAATTTTACTTTAAATTTTACTTAGCATTCCTGCTGGTCAGCTAGTCACCCTACCGTAAAACGACCCAGTGCTTGCACTGGGTCGAGCCTTGTACCTTGACCACCACCGATTTAGAATATTCCTCTTAACCGTGTCAAACAAAAGTCCCAAGACACACCAGTAATATCCTTCTTACTGGCCCTAACTTGCACCATAATTCAGCAAAGGACTAAGGCCCATGCCTAATGAGATGCACACTCAATCCTGCAGGGTTCTGAGCACTCTGGCCCCATGCCAGCAAAGCACTTAAGTATGTATTTAATTTCAAACATTTGCATAATCCCACTGAAGTCAATGGGATTATGCATATACTTAAAATTAAGTGCATACTGAAGTTCTTTGGATTGATGGCCAGTGTTCAGCATCAAGTCCATCATGCACGTGAGAACCTGTCTCATCCCAGGAAATGTGGTTCAACCTCACCTCACTTGCAGCTCTTCCATAAAATCCTTATCTTGTCTCAGATGAGAAGATCAATGCAGATAGAGTATCCCTTATTTGGAATCTTCTCTAAAACCAAATAAAGTATACGTTCTATATGAAAATCTGGGCATATAAGTGATGCCAATTTATGGTGAGCAACGAAATCGGAAGCATCTCATTTTAACACAAGGCCTTCTTCTGTCCCACCTCCCTCCCCAGATTATGATACCACTACCTTAAAAGAAGCCCTTTGGGTTTATAACTCACTACAATGAAAGAGCTGGTTGCACTAGATTTAGCATTTTGTTTAATACAGTATTTGTATTGGTGATCCATATTATTGCTGGCTCATTTTGTAAAATGGCACAGTATGTCAGGCTGATCATTCAAGGCTCGTTTTGGACACTTTTCAACATCAGTGATTTAGCTTTCTTCAGTGAAATATTAGTCTTTAAATAATAGAGAATTTGTGTATTTTATGGCCTGTAGATGGCAATGTTACACTGGTATACAAGTGAATGTAAACCACATATTCCAATACTAAAGAGTGCAGAAGGGCATCCATACCAATTCAGTTTCTGAAAATATTGTGCTGGTAAATATCAAACTGTAGTATTTATATTAGAAAGCGGGTATGGCTAGGGAATGTTGGATCTTTATGGTATTTGCATTCAGGTAGGTTCAGTGAGGAAAATGTGTGACTATTTCTGCTATGATTTTCTCACATTAGGCTGAAAAGCAATAACAAATGGGCCAAAAAGTGCTATTCTATTAAAGGTTTAACTCCATTTAGGAGAACTTTAGTCTTCTAGTTTAATGGGGTGGCACATGTTAGCCCCAGTGCTGAATTTGAAAGGGTAATGGGTCTGTTTCCACGTGAAGGGACCAGAATACTAAGAAGCTCCTGGGAAACTGTGCAAGGACTGTTTGAATTTTTATGAATACTATCAGACATTCACTTCCTCAATCTTTTCAATCCCATGTACTTTTTGTACAACATAATTGATATTTGCAGGGACAGTTTCACAAATACTCATCCGTATAATCCCATATCTTAAAATGGTATTCAGGTGCCTCATTCCCATTGCTTTCAATGGAAGTTAGTCATCTAAATACCTTTGATGGTCTGGGATTTGTCTTGTGATCCTACAAAACACTGAAGCCTGTACGTAATTTAAACAAGTGGATAGTCTCATTAGCATGAATGGAACCACTCATCTGCTTAAAGTTAAGCACTTGCTGAAGTTGTTTGCTGATCTGGGGCATAGAACCTGATCAAAGTCTATTAAGATCAGCTGGAATCTTGCAATTGACTTTGGTGAGCTTTATTTAAGCAGTTCTATTTTTGCATGCATATTTGCACCATGAGTTTGCATGCAGGAATAACCTTCTGTGAGTTTGGGGACCATTTAGCCAAACAGCAAAAACAATGCCGTGTGACTTGAGTGCAATGACAAAGCATCTGTGCCAAGTACTTGAAGCAATAGTCATGGAAATACTTTGAGCAGTATTTAGGCTGAAATATATTTAAGCAGCTGTTCAATAACATCAAATAATGAGTACATTGGTTTAAAAAAGACAATTCAAGGGAGTTTTGGTCACCAAAAAGGAGGAACTGTTCTTTCACCCAGTTCAGCAAATATAGAACTGAAAATAAACTTCTTGAGAAACATTTTGAAACCTTCATGTAAATTAGCCACCACATTTTTGTGATCTTATTTGCAAGCCAAAATCATACAACTATGTTACCTAATTATTTAGTTTGGAGGCAGTAGCATCAGTTTACTCCTGCACATCAGGTATGTACATGTGAAAATTCTATTTACTGTGGCTACAAACGATTACAGGCACCAATTTTGACTCTGAATTGGTACCTCTGAAAATGTAGTTCAGATAATATCTACAGTGAAATGAAATCTGAACTTCATTAGGTCTGGGTTCTCTTTCTTAAGTGACCTTTTACAAGTATTCCCATGGTTTCCATTGCAATTTTGTTGGCTGTTAAATGCCAACTTCTTGTAAGCAAATGGTATTTTTAGAGTGATCAACTAAGCAGCCATGGGATAAAGGGAAGGTCCTCTCATGGATTAGTAACTGGTTAAAAGGAAAGTAAAGGTCGGAATAAATCGTCTGGTTTCACAGTGGAAAGATAAATAGGAGCAGCCCCCAAGCATCTGTAAAGGGGCCAGTGCTGTTCAATGTATTCTTAAATGCTTTGGGGGGGAAATGGTAAATAGGGATATGGCAACGTTTGCAGGGAATTAAAAAAAACTCCAAAGCCAGCTGTGAAGAGGTGCAAAGTCATCTCAGAAAACTGGGCAAAAAATGGCAGATTAAATTAAATGCTGTTAAGAGCAAAGTAATGAACATAGAAAACATAATTCCAATTACGCCTACAAAATGATGGGGTATGAATTAGCTGTTACCATTCAAGAAAGATCTTGGACTCATTGTGGATAGTTCCCTGGAAAAAGCTGAGATCAACCTGAGGTGGCAGTCAAAAAAGCTAAGTGTTAGGAATTATTAGGAAAAAGGTAGATGAGAAGATGAAACCAAACCCATCATATTGCCACTAAATAATTCTGTGGTATGCCCATACCTTGAATACTGCATGCAATTCTGGGTGCCCCATCACAAAAAAGGCACATTAAAAGGGAAAAGGCACAGAAAAGCGCAACAGTTATTAGGGGGTATGGAACATCTTCCATGTGAAAAGAGATTAAAAACACCAGGATTGTTAACCTTAGAAAAGAGATGACTAAATGGGGGAACGATATAATAACTAGGTTCAACAAAGAATTAGTTAAGTTCCTGGGGAAAGATCTAGCAATGGCTATTTGCCAAGATGGTCTAGGAAGCAACTCTATCCTCTGGGTATTTCTAAGCTGGATGAAATGGATCATTTGCGAAACTGTTCCATTCTGAATAGTGATAGAAATGTAGCTGTGTTAGTCTGGTGTAGCTGAAACAAAATACAGGACTATGTAGCACTTTAAAGACTAACAAGATGGTTTATTAGATGATGAGCTTTTGTGGGCCAGACCCACTTCCTCAGATCAAATAGTGGAAGAAAATAGTCACAACCATATATACCAAAGGATACAATTAAAAAAATGAACACATATGAAAAGGACAAATCACATTTCAGAACAGAAGGGGGATGCGCGGAGGGGGGAGGGGAGGAAGGTAAATGTCTGTGAGCTAATGGTATTAGAGGTGATAATTGGGGAAGCTATCTTTGTAATGGGTAAGATAGCTAGGGTCTCTGAGACCCACGCGTAGAGTGTTGAATTTTAGCATGAATGCCAGTTCAGAGGATTCCTTTTCAAGTGCAGATTTAAAAGGCTTCTGAAGCAGGATGCAGGCAATTAAGTTGTTGACAGTGTCCTTTCTGGTTGAAATGGCAAGAAACTGTTTTTTCTTTGTGATCCTGTCTAATATCTGTTTTGTGGGCATTGATCCTTTGGCAAAGTGTCTGAGACGTTTGTCCAATGTACAAAGCAGACGGACACTTTCGGCACATGATAGCATAAATTATATTTCTGGATGCGCAGGAATATGTGTTCTTGATCTTATAACTCACTTGGTTAGGTCCAATAATGGTATCAGCAGAATGAATATGTGGACAAAGCTGGCAACGGAGTTTGTTGCAAGGGAAAGTACCAGGGTTGGTATTAGTGTGGTATGTCCTGTGGCTGTTGGTAAGAATCATCTTGAGGTTAGGTGGTTGTCTATAGGAGACAGACCCATAGTCTCCGTCTCCTAGAGCCTCTTGAAGTTTAGTATCCTGTTCCAGTATAGGCTGTAGTTTATTGATAATGCGTTGGACAGGTTTAAGTTGGGGGCTGTAGGTGATGACAAGTGGTGTTCTATTGTTGGTTTTTTTTGGGTCTGTCTTGAAGTAGATGGTATCTTGTTAGTCTTTAAAGTGCTACATAGTCCTGTATTTTTCATTCTGTTCATTCCTTCTGAAGCATCTGGCATCTCGTACCTGCCATGGTTGGAAGACCAGATACGGCCTAGATAGACCATTGGTCTGCCCCTGCATGGCCATTCTATCACTTCAGAGTTATCAAAAGGAAATAATTGTTGAAAACTGTGGTTATGTGAAGAAATGAGTAACAAACAATTCTTTGTGACTTATCTGTTCTGTAGTACATTATAACAATTTATTTCAATCTATCAAGGACTAAACAGTGAGTAATTGTTATAGTAGCTACAAAGCAAACTAACTGAGGTGGGTGAAAAGAATAGGAATTCTCTCTGGTGACTCTCAAAATGTAAAATAAGAAACTGAACAAATAAACACACAAATGTCTTACAATAGGATAGCTGGGGAGACCAGGAGTAGCAACATCTGTCTTCCCTATTGGTTATTAAATTTATTTCCATGATAGCTCTGCCGCTGAAACAACTTCATAGTGCATGTGGATATTACTACTACAAACACAAACCCTGGGTAAATGAACTCAATGGGTCTGACAGTTGGAATGGAAAATAAATCCATTGATTATTCAGCATCTAGCATCAGGGAAAAAATTGTGGAGTCTAATGTTAAAAAACAAGCAAGAACACAAACAAATTCAAAGGTATTTTCTGAAATTGGTGAGCTCTAACCTGTAATGTATAGATTCAGGGAAGTCCCAGAGGATTCAAAGTGTAAGAATTGGAACACTGGGGGAGGAAAGGTCCCTTTGAGTGAGCATATAGTGCGTAGGCAGGATTGACTGGATTAACTCAGAGAAATTTAACAATCTCCTAGACGGAGAAATACCTGTTCACCTGAATTTAGTGGGCTAATTTATTACAGCTCACCAGTGATCTGACCAGAAGATACTTGAGTTTCTCATAAAAAAAAATCAGGTTATTGAACTAGAGCTCATAGGGAGTTCAATGTCTTGTGCAGACCCAGGATGTGTGGTTAGGGCACGCACACTGAGGACACAACCAGAAATTCAAGATCTTTATGAAAATAAAAGTAATCAAAGCTACAAATCAGAGTCACAAATGATATAGTTCTATGGTTGCTGGTGATAACATCTCCTTTCTAAAAGGCTACTTCAGCTAGCACACTCACCCGTTTCCTTGGTGAGAGTGGAAGAGAGAGGACCAGCCTCATCTGACATGCCCAAGCAATTCAATGCTCCAAGCTCCTGAACTGGTATATATCAGGCTTGAGTGTGGAGTAGCTAAGCTGTATTGCAGAAGCTGAGCTGATCGCTTAAAAAAATATAAGAGCAACCACTCTGCATGGTGGCTTGCCCTCTTATGGGGCCCTGGGACATCCCTGAATATTCATATCCATGCCCAAACTTCTGTGCTCAACTCTTATTTCCTTACTCAGATAAATCTTCTGAGGGCCATCCTTAGGCATTTGAGGAATACAACAGCTGCTTAGAGCACCACTAAATTTGGGGCACCACTGTGCCCCATATTAAGGAGTGCCCTATGCTGTGTATGGTTAGGGCTGGCCAAGGACAGTGTTGGTACCTGCCCACCAGCCACTGCTCTGACTCTCTTGGCCCAAGCAGCCCAGTCCCCTGACCTCTGCTCTGCCTCCCAGCCCTGGTGGCACAATCCCTCAGCCCTCCAGCTCCAGGTCCACCTCCCAGCCCCAGTGGCCCAGTCCCTCAGTCTTCTAGCCCCTGGTCCAACTTCTGACCCCAGCAGCCCAAACCTTCAGCCCCCTGAACCTCTGCTCCACCTGTTGGCTCTGGCAGCCCAATCTCCCACCCCCTTGTACTGCCTCATAGCCTCACCTCTGGCAGGCTACACTGCTCCCTCTTCGATAGCCCTCTGCCCCTGCTCTGACCACCTCCCAGTCCTGGTGGCTCAAACCCTCACACCCCCAGTCCCTGCTCTCCCTACTAGCACCAGTCCCAATCCCCCTCCTCCTGCTCTATCTCTCTGGCAGACTACACAGCTCCCCCTTCTGCTGGTTCCCCTGCCAGCATCTCTGTCCTGTTCCCATTCACTGAGAAACCCTGGCTGCAAGGAATCTCAATGGCCACGCCCATCCCCACACCCACATCTATCATCAGATTGTTAATAGCTTACTCTAAAGGTAAGAAGACAGCCCAAGAGTGGTAAACTAAAGGAATTTTAACAGGAAAAGGGAGATAAACATGGTAAGTATTAACTGTAAAACTGATATACATACAGATCTATAAGGACCCCACTATTACAAAGGAATATAGGAAACCGAATACACTGAACTGTGACACAGAACAGACCCAAAACGACAGGAAGGTGGCTAGATAGAGAGCCACCAACACTGTACCACGTCTTGCAGCTTTTCCCTCGCTCATGCAACACAGCTCTGGATGGTCAGGAGGGGTCAGAACCAGGAACAGCAGCAGCCGGAATGGTGGCGGTTGTCGTATCTCGGTGTTTTCATACCTCGGTACCTTCAGTGGTCTGGACTGT
The DNA here is from genome assembly GCF_049634645.1 of Pelodiscus sinensis. Classification (NCBI taxonomy): domain Eukaryota; kingdom Metazoa; phylum Chordata; order Testudines; family Trionychidae; genus Pelodiscus; species Pelodiscus sinensis. The sequence continues at coordinate 43,089,736 of NC_134720.1, read as the reverse complement.
CAGTATCAGCATTGTTTGGTCAGGGTTGTCCTGGTGCACTCCTGACAGGACCTCTACTCCATCGGTGATAAACTTTCGGCTGCGTGCGTAACAATCAGCACTCTCTTTATCTAGAGTGTTAGACCCTGTGCACTTGGGTCAACACGAGATCTCTGAGAGGCCTCGGAAACGACAGATGCAGGCAAGGTTTGAAATCAATCGAGCAGGTTTATTGTCAAATGCGAAGCTCTACCAGTTGGTAACAGAGATCAGTACAATGTTACACCAAAGGGCACAATGGCCCACGTTGACAAGGTACCAACACCGGGCAGGCCTATTGCTATATATCAGATATTAACAGCACTGAGTCAAAGTTAAGTTACTGTGCATTCTGTAAGTTTAGGCAATGACACCTGCCGTTCAGGCGCCTAGTGCGCCCCCCCTAAGGTCGGCTGGAGAGCACCCTCTGCGGTGTCCTTTTATAGACAGGTACAAACAACTTACATCATTTCTTTACGTACCAGGTTACCACCCTCTGTTGCCTAGTTACCACCCCTCACCTTATGGAAGGGGGGCTTACTTACTATCCTTCATGCTGTTAATTTCGACCTGGTCCTGAACCTAGATCGGTATGTGCATTAGTTTTTAGGGAGTTTTTGTACCAAGACCTTTCTTATTAAGATGTTCCATTACTCCCCTTTGGCTCACAGTTTGTACCTAGTGCCTCCCTGTGTCCTTCCATGCTCGACCTAACTTACACAATTATACAATTATCAATAGGGCCTCTTTCTTGGCTCCTGTTACTGAACCAAAGTCTTGCTCACTAGATTGCAGGCCTGTTTCTGTTTTCATGTTACAGTCCTCAGGCCTGCTGACTCCATATTACTGACCCTCAACTTACTACAGCAGTGTCTAACCACAGCAGGCAATGACAAGCCTTAATTTATCCTCCCCTCCCCGTGGCATCGTGGCTATAAGTGTGTGGATGATGATAGTCACCCACTCCTTGCATGCAAGTGAGCCTATTCCCACCCAGCTACCCTAGGCTTGAGACCAGCGCAGCCACTCTAAGGGTACATCTAGACTACGTGCCTCTGGTGACAGAGGCATGTAGATTAGGCTAGCTGGCATAGGAAAATGAAGCAGCGATTTAAATCACCGCTTCATTTAAATTTAAATGGCTGCCGCGCTGAGCCGATTAGCTGTTTGTCGGTTCAGCGTGGTAGTCTGGATGCTCTGCAGTTGACACAGGCATTTTTGTCGACTTCCTGGGATGAGGTTTACCTGGGAGGTCGACAAAAATGCCTTTGTCAACTGCAGAGCATCCAGACTACCGCGCTGAACTGACAAACAGCTGATCGGCTCAGCGCGGCAGCCATTTAAATTTAAATGAAGCGGCGATTTAAATCGCTGCTTCATTTTCCTATGCCGACTAGCCTAATCTACATGCCTCTGTCTCCAGAGGCACGTACCCTATGAGACAGCAACACTCTGCCACGCAGGCGGGCAGCCCTAGGCTGCACCAGAGGCGGCCCTATATAGTTGTTGGGCAGACTTTGTTGTAAGCATTCAGTCTCTGCCCATGTGATCTCCAGTTACTGGGCAGATCATACCAGGGTTTCCCGCTGCTGTGTGGAAAGAGCAGGAAAGGAGGGGAAAGAAGGAACACCAGTATGGATTCCAAAATGGCGTCCATGAGCAAAATGGCGGTTGTTGCCTTATATTCCTGCCCTCCACTGTCCCCTCCTGTCAGGGCTGCTGCCCCGCTTCCCAGCAAGGAATGGGGGCAGATGCTCAGGTTTAAGGCCTCAGATGTCCTAAGGACAGCCCTGGATCTTCATGTACACTTAGTGTATCTAGGATAAAATATTATGCTCTGTTATTGCCACATCCGTATATATTAATCTAGAGTATCTCATGCTTGAAACTGTTACCTTTTGACTAAATTATTACCTCCATGCTCTGTTCTGTGTAGTGTGGTTACCAGTATGTTCCAGAATGATGATAAACATGTTCCCCAAAGTCAAGAGGGGTACCAATAGGCTATTTATCTATGCCAAAATTTACAAACTCTAAAGCTAATTTTCCTCCAGCTAATCAAACAGGATATGGCCCTGTAGGTTCCTTGAGTTACAGCCATGTATAATGAAGTAATGTGCACGGAAATTGTTCAGTACAAAACATAATCAAGCCATCAAAGAAAACAGATTATATAATATAGCAAGCTAGCAGACTAACCCCATGGGTTACACACCATAGGCTCATTCTGTAGAGGGGAGCGTTATCAAGGTAATAGAGCTAAGCCAGCAATATCAAAATCAGGAATTTTCCCTAGCATACTAGGACATAATCCAATTTCAATTAAATCAGTAGAAAGATACCCAGGGCCAGATTCTCATTTATATTAAGATCATTTTATACCACTCTGGCAGTAGTAATGGGCCTAGAGGAAGAGTAAGTTTAAACTGCTTTATACAGTCAGACTGACATGAAGGGGCTTTCTAAAGTAAATGAGATTTTGGTTTTCAGTGAGTTGAATTGGGCTATATAAAACGCATGTGCTTCGAAGTGCAAGGAAATCCTGAACTAGAATGCAGATCTTCCTTTATGAGCAATATAAACTAGACAGAAGAGAACCTCTCTTTGGTTGACTCTCACCTTGATTGTTCAGCCAGCCTTTTGTTCCTTAGCTAAGTTTGTTAAAGTTCCGCTAGAAGACTTTTCAAATATTCATCTATGCATATAAATCAGTTGGAAATGGAAATCATGTGGTCTTAGGCCTGCAACCAAAAACATGATTTTCCACATCTGTCACATTCTTTAAGCTTTGAGCATCCCTTGAACTTAAATATTGAGTAGGATCATATCTATGCAAAGAAGCCTATTGGATTCCAGTTACACAAATAACTGCACAGCAAATAACTCTTCACAGCACAGAAGTATACTGGATATTTATAGCCTGATCTAGATGATAAAGGACAAATGCAACCGTGCTTGTACAAAAGAAGGTTTTGAGATCTGTTGCTTACCTCTTTTAGTGATGTACAAAGTTATGCCCTGAGTCACTGCCCAGTAGGAAGTAAGGATAATATTTTATCTATTTCAAAACAGGGCAGGCTTAGTTTACCCAGCCTCCACTCAGGAGACTAGAAAGATACAAGTATTTCCTTTTAACCCAATATGAACACAGCCACATTTTCCACACTGAGTGAGATAATCCCACTCCTTTGTAATCTGCAGAACCAAGTGTTAGACATGAGAATTTAAAAAAAAAAGTTTTGGAGACTTGGTGGCTGCTGAAAAGTTAGCACCAGAGTTAACCGCATCAGTAACATTTGCATGAGTGCACTTAGGTATGAGCTGTTAGAGACCTTAATGATGGAATTTGAAGTTACTTTTGGGAAATATGCATTTTGTACCATGACAACAGAATGTCATGCACGTTAGGCCTGTCCTGTACCCCCTAAAGTCCTATGTGTGGAGCAATTAGAGTATGTAACCTGACAGTCTAATATTGAAAAGTAGCTTCTAGTGCCTACTTTGAGACAAACTGAATCAGATTTTTCAAAGGTGATCAATGCCTAGAACTTCAGTGGGAGGTGCTGTTGTGCAGCACCTTTGGAAATTGGCAATTATAAGAAAAAAAACATTTGAGGCAAGTACTGGGAGCACTTAGTTTCTAAAGGCAAATGAATCTTTAGAAGGAGTCTTGAAGGAGTCTCCTCCCACCATGGGGCTCCAGAGGGATTAGACTCAATTGCAATTTCTGTTCCCACCTTCCTGCTTTTTTCACGCACTCTGGAGATAGGAGGCAAATCACCGCTATAGAGCAATTACGGAAATTATTTAGCCACATGAGGCAAGCTACCCCCCCCCTTGCCACTGAGGAGAGGTGCTTGGGAGTTGGAGGTACCATCTGTTGATGCCATTTGCTATGGGTGCAGCTCAACACTTCTCCTAATAGGGTTCGGTGGCTATGAGCTGCATTTGAGTCCTTAGTTGCTATGTACTAGTTTTTCTTCCAATCCAAATATGCTATGCCAGTCACAGTTCAAATAAAGTAGAGCTCAAAAGAAATGGAGGCAGAGAGAGAAGCTACCCTTTGTCTCAGAATCAGCCACTAACTGACAATCTCAGACTGTACCGAAGGATTTCATGTCAGTGAGTCTGTGTATGTATGAGAGAGAGAGAGAGAGAAAGGACAACTGAGGTAACATTTGAATTGCTGCCTCTATGCAGAGTCCAAAGGACTCCTGTTTCTGGAACATAATATTTTAAAGATTTCTTTGTCTTTGAAGTGAATTTCCACTTTAAGGATCACAGAAAAAACTTAGTCCCATAATGCCTGTGGCACAGCTGGTGAGTTTGTGATTAAATATTGGATTCCAGACCCATTTAAACATCTCCTTTTTGTTTGTTTGTTTGTTCTAAGTAATTTCTGAAAGGACCTACCAAAGCAGGAAGTGTAAACTTGGATGCTAATTCCCCCCCCCCCAAACCTGTTTTTACTCTGTTTTATCTCCGTTTGGCTTGAGTGGCTTTACTCCTGATTTACACCAGCATCTGTTTGAGAATTTGGCCATTTTGCTTTCCTCTCCCTGCATCCTCTATTTTTCTCATTAAAACACACAGACAAATTAGAACTTGAAGTTTCTGCTTCCAGTTTTTTTAAATTTTGTTGTATATTCATACATTTTTGAGTATTATGATGAGTGAGCAAAACTTACCAAATTAAAAATCCACTAAAAGTTACTTAGTTCTCCATTATTATTACTAGTGTTTTGTTTCCAGTGTAGCCCACAATGTGGAAACAAAAAAAGCACATCCCAGTTCACATGCCAATAAAATAAAGGGGAGGCTTATAGAGCTTAGACTGTGTCTAAGAGGCTGGTAAGAGCTCAGCTTTAATCTATGTCTTGTTTCACGTGGCAGTGTACAACTAAAGCTTCACAGAGCCCTCCCCATATTCTCTCTGGAAATTTCAGCCCTTAAAGGAACAATCCTCAATACCTTACCTTCCCTCCCAAGCGAAAACTGCATACCACTTGAAAAACTAAAATCAATATAACATACAATTACAAATATTTATAACCAGCCTATGAATGATTAGCAATGTTCAGTTAGTCTTAAGTGCTCTGTGTCATTGCTGGGACTTGCAGGACTCCCTGGAATGTCATTCTTCTGTTAGGAGGCAGCAAGTGCCCTTGTTCTGGGACCTGTTGTTACAACCTGCTGTGGCTGTTTCCTGTCTGAGACCCTCTCTGGGACAAGGGCTGAGTCAATGCCTCTTATCTCTCTCTATTCTAGGATTTGTAGGGGTCACCTGTCCCTCCCTCTTAGTGTCTGTCTGAGCTGACAATCTTAGACAACTGTAGGTCAACTACTTGTGACACTACTGCTGTTTGACACCATTGTCTCCCTCCATGGGGAGACACAGCACCAGTATCATGAACCTGTGGCAACTCCTGGGGCCCCAAATCATATTGATTTTGTTCTGTTTTGTCTTGTCTATCTCTTTGTTTCCCCAGTGATCCTGACATCAGTTTCTGACAACATAGGCATTCTTACATCCTCGTTTCTGTTGTACAAAATGCCAGCGGGTGACACCCCAGTTTCGTTTCTGCACATTTGTAATTGAATAGTGCTAAATATAGATTGGATTCTGACTCCTTTTTCAGTAGGCATTTTATTATTTTGCCACCATTTTCTACCATGTTGGTTTGAGGATAATGGCAAGTAGCTGTTAAGTGTTTAATCCTCTACTTTGCTGCAAACTGGTTAAACTCATGCCCACTAAACTGTGGCCCATTGTCAGATATTACTATGCCAAATATACAGGCAGTCCCCGGGTTACGTACAAGATAGGGACTATAGGTTTGTTCTTAAGTTGAATTTGTATGTAAGTCAGAACTGGCTCCAGATTCAGCCGCTGCTGAAACTGATCAGCGGCAGACTACAGGAAGCCCTAGGCAGAGTTGCTCTGCCCCGGCTTCCTGGAATCAGCCGCTGATCAGTTTCAACAGCGGCTGAATCTGGACTCCTGGGACAGAACAGCTGGGGCACTGCCGGGTAGGTCCCCGCAGGACCAACCCGGCAGCACCCCAGCTGCTCTACCCCAGGTGTCCCGCAACAAAAGCCTGGTCTGCTGGGAGGGGAGGGGGCGCACTAGCTGTGCCCCCTCCTCCCTCAGCATACCAGGGAGACCCGAGCAAAGCCGCGGAGGCACAGAGGTCCCGCCGCCTGTGCGGCTTTGCTCCTGTCTCCCTGCTGTGCTGGGGGGAACTCCCCCAGCACAGCAGGGAGACAGGAGCAAAGCCGCAGAGGTGGGGGACCCCGCCGCCTGTGCGGCTTTGCTCCGGAGTAAAGGAGCAAAGCCGCGGAGGCACAGAGGTCCCGCCGCCTGTACGGCTTTGCTTGGGTCTCCCTGCTGTGGTGGGGAGTCCCTCCCAGCACACCAGGGAGACCCGGAGGACATGGTGGTGGGACTGCTGCGCTCTGGGCAGTCCCACCGCCCACGAGCTCCGGGGAGAGAGAAGCCCCGTTCGTAAGTGCGGATCCGACATAAGTCGGATCCGCATAAGTCGGGGACTGCCTGTACTATGTCTAGCAAAAATAGATCTGATGTGCACAATTACCTGCTTATTTGTTGTATCTTCTAGTAAAGCTATCTCAAGAACTGAGAATAATAGTCTTGTGTATGCACATACATAATCCCACCCTCCGGCCATTGTAAACAAATCTGTCTACTCTTTTCCAGGGGGTAATTTTTCCTGTGCTTCCAACATGGGCTCTGTTGCGTGATTTGGCTTGTACTTTTGGTATAGGTGACAAGACTTAACAGATTCCTCAATATTAGTGTTCATTTGAGGCATAAAATGTTCCTGGAGCTTTTTTTTAGAATTTTTTTAAAATCCCTAAATCACCTTTGCATATCCCTTTACACTTTTTCCGTAATATGTTGGGAATCACCTTTAAACAAAAGGATATCTAGAACTGAGAGCTCCTCCCTTAAATTAATAAGGGCTGGTCATACCCTGCCCTGGCAACTAATCTTAATTATTTTCCATAGGATCTTAAACTGCAGTAGATCTGGCAGTCACAGTGCACATTTCATCTGAGAATGGACAACAAATATTTATTTTTTTCCTCAATGACGTGAACATAATCTTAGCTCTGGGACTTTGCTCTGCTGCACTTTTTTCAAATGCTCTAGAGTGTATCTACAGCTGCCAAATCACTCCCAGATGTGCCACCATTTTGAAAATTATGTTTGTAGCTGGGAAAAAAACTCTATATTCTTAGGGGGGTATTTGCCAAGACTTTGATAGCAATGGCAATCTGTGGTTTAGGGTCAATTCAGATAACAAAGACCTCTCATAAATAAAGTCATGAGACTTTTCGCACTGATGGAATGAGGTTATGTCTACACTACCAATTGACTTGGTATAACTTATGTTCCTCAGGGGTGTTAATAAGCTAAACCTCTAGGTGTTATAAGTTGTACCAATCTAAGTGCTGATGCGGACAGTGCTATTGTAACCCCCACACCTAGCGTGGTTCCCTGTCCCATGTAGTGGCACTTAGATCGCTTATATCAAGAGATAAGAACAAGGGAGGTCTACAGCCTAAGATGAAAGTCGCCTGCCTTTTTATAGCTCAAGCTGTAGAGGCTCCTACACTAAGCTCCAGATGTCCAAGGTTCAAATCTACATGGTGGCAGTTACACTATGTCAGTGAGAGAGCTTCTCCTATTGACCTAGATACTGATGCTCATTGGGTTGGATTAATTAAGTCAAGGAGTGACTACATTGCAGAGCTTATAGCAACACCGCTGCATCGGTGTTGCTGAGATGCTGTAAGCTCTCTACTGTTGCCATAGCCTGAGGCCAAGACCTCCAGCTCTACTTGGGTGTATTGACACACTGTTTTTGTTAAAGCCAGTGACATATGTTACTGTTCTCCGGTTTTGTTCATATTGTTGTAAGAGGACTGAACCAGTAAACTTTAATAGATAAATTATTTTGTATTTACTGTCATATTTCCGGAGTGGTGCCTGTTTACTTCATCAGTTTCTCAAACTTTCTTAAGATTTGCAACCCATATACATTGGGCATCTTTGCACAGTAGCGCTTTCAGGTTGTGGATTCAAGCACAAATTTCTCTATACAGTTTGCCATTCCAAGGAATCTTTGTATCTCTTCCTTATTTGTTGGGATAGCCCATCGACAATGGCTTGAATTTTACCATTTTCTACTTCTCCACCTTATTATGTTAATTTTTCTCCCAGGTATGTTATCTCCATTACGTGTCATTTAACTTTTTGTTTTAACTTTAGTCTAACAGCTGTTGTTAGTACCAAAGCCGCTTGAATCCTTTAGTCATGTTCTTCTACTGTTTTTCCCCAGATAAAATGTCATCTGTGTATACCTTTATACTCTTTATACCATCAGAAAATTGTATTTTCTGGTGAAACATATCAAGCATAGAAAATATATTTGGCATCATCCATCTCAAATTTCTCTTCCTTTTTAATGTATTTAATTCTTTTGGGTCTGTACATAAGTAAAGGGATCTCTCTTGTTTCTATAATGTGCAATGAGTTTTAGCCACTTCATTATTCTACTTGCTCTAAAAGCAATAAATGTCCCCTTTGATTATAAACTGATAGTCCAATCATCCTTTGCTACAACATTATTTTTTTTCTGTGATAAATTAATTTGAGCAAACTATGTTGTCCTTGTCTTGGTTGGGATGGGCAATGAGATGGCAGCGATTGACCAGGGTTCAGCTCTGGACTGCTGCCACTCCATTTACCGCTACCTTCTCAGGTATGGGTGATTGCAGCTCACATCGGCCGGGGAATGGTGATCCTCAGCCAATAGGAGCTGCGATCCTCCATACCTGTGGAGGTGTAGGTAAATATGGTGGTGTGGGGCCTGCCAAGGGCTAACCCTGGCAGACAAGATCCAGCCCATGGGCCCGGATTTTCCTACCCTTAGTCTTGGTCCATGCTGTGCAGACTCTGTTGGTGAGTGCCTCTAGCCGACCCCTTTTTCCTGGACAGGGCATCTGCCATTATATTGCCCTTCCCCTTCGTACAGAAGAAACCTCTTTTTGTCACCTTCCTCTGTTCCTGGTTTCCAGGACATTCCATCAATTTGACAGTTTCATAGATGTGGTGGAGGCTGCTCAAAAGTTGTGGACACTCATAAATTAGCTGCTGTTGCCATGTTTCAGTCTCTTCAGTGGCCTCTCTGGACACAGTGTCATTAAGCTTGCTACAAAGCAGCAGATCTATAGAATCATAGTTACACCAATTCTATCACGTGGAAGCAAAATGTAGATTCTGATTCTGAGAGCCTAAAGAATGCTGAATTGAAGCCCCAGCCAGCAAGGACACCCTGCCCAGTGTTGTTGGACACAAACCACAGGGGAAACAGAGGCAGGGACTGATGGCCCTGGCAGGAGGGCTCCGTCTGACCAGGGCAGGGAGAAATGGGACCCTGTTTTTCCTGTGGCCGATACGGGCACTTACAATCCACATCTGTGCAGTCTGGTTTTAACTTTGGGCAAGTCTATGCTGAGAATTCTTGTGCCCGCCCATGGTTTCCCCTTAAATTGACAACAGGTGTTATAGTTGGAGCCAAACAATGGATTACCCTTCTTCATTCTGGCTGAGAGCAGACCCTAGTCCAACAGCGTGTGCTTCCTGGCCTCGGACCAATCGAAGGCAAAGTCAAACAGTGTATTCACGGAGATGTCCAGACCTATCCTCAGGTTCGTGTACCGCTGACAGTAAAGGGGGTAACAGAGGAGATGCTGTTGGCATGACCCCCACCTGGGCCTATCCATCATTCTTGGATGCAATTGGCCCAACTTTTCAGAATTGCTGCGGGAGGTCAGCTTGGAAGGACCCGAGGTACAGCACACTTTAGTGGGGATCCGGTGGAAGACCATGGCCAAGACAGGAGAACCCTGGACCAGTTGACAGAGGCCGCCGTTCAGACTCAGCCTACACCCCCTCACAGGAACCTCCATTCTGAACCCCAGCACAGACTTCAGTTGGGATCAATGGGAAGATCCCACACAAGTCTGAGCATTTGAACAAGTGTCACAGGTCAATGGGGTGGCAAAGGACTTGCAGCAGGCAATACAGTGGCCCTGCTTTGAATTGGTCTTGGACATCCCAGCTGCTAGGCTCTAGGGGCACAAAGTCTCTTGCACAGGTGTTGTCATGTTTCTTTTGGTTGGGGATCTAACAAGTCAGGGACTATTGCAACTCATGCCCCACCTGTCACCTCGCCATGGGCTCATGAGTACTGAAAGCTCCCCTGATTCCTCTCCTGGTGATGGGCACGTCTTTTGAGTGGGTAGCCGTGGACTTAGTGGGTTTCCTGCCTAAGAAAATGGCCAGTTATAAATACATCTTGGTTTTATTGGACTTTGCAACCTGATTCCCCAAAGTAGTCCCCCTCTGGAATGTTCACACCTGGACCATTGTGGCCAAGATGGTAAAGATCTTCACCCAGGTATCCCTCAGGAACTCCTAACTAACCAAGGGACAAATTTTACCTCCCGACTCCTGTGAGAAGTATGTGACTTGTATACCACCCCCAAACCTCTATATACCACCTCCCAAATGGATGGGCTCATAGAGCGGTTTAATAGAACACTCAAGGATATGCTTCGGAGGTTTCCCATACAAGAGTTACAGCAATGGGCCCAGATGCTCCCACCACTGCACCTAGCCTCAACTCAACACACTTCGCGCTTTTTGCACAGCTTTACGGTCGTCAACCACAGGGGGTCCTTGACCTAGTGTGCGATAAGTGGGAGCAGAAACTGCCTGCTGCCTAGAGTTTGCTGATATGTGCTCAAGCTGCAGGACCATCTTGCACTGGTGGGGACATGACCAGGAAAACCTTCGAGCAGCCCAAAGGTCCCAAGAAAACCAGTACAATGGGAGGGGGGGCATGAGCATACCTTCCAACCCGGGGAAAAGGTAGTCTTTCTTACTAGCAGAGGAGTTGAAGCTCCTTGCCTGCTGGAGAGGGCCTTATGAGATGATATGCCAGGATGGACCTGTTATATGAGATCCATCATCCTGATCACCAACGCAAGAGGCAAATATACCATGTAAACCTTTTAAAACCCTGGCAGGTCTGAGAAGGACTAATGATTGCCCCTCATCCCTCAGACTCTATGTTGGGGCCTCAGGTTGTGGACCTGGATGCCTGTGAATCAGCAGAGGAGCATGCACTCAGTAACACCCTCTCCCTGCTGAACTCCTTCCAGGAGATGTTTACTGTCCGTCCTGGATACACAACAGTCATGTATATCATAAGATCCAAATGATCCCAGGGACTGTGTTCAGGGAAACGGCTCAAACTCTTTCTGGGCAAAGGTAGGAAGCTGTCCAGAGGGAAATCTAGATCATGGTGGAAATGGGGGTGATAGAACCCTCCAGGAGCGTATGGCAAAGCCCCATTGTGCTGGTACCTAAACCCGATGGGACCTTGCATTTTTGCGTTGACTTTTGCAAGGTAAATGCAATTTCAAAGTTTGATGCCTATGCAGTGCTCTGAGTGGATGAACTCCTGGAGCAGTTGGGGACGGACAAATATATTACGACATTGGACTTAACCAAGGGGTATTGACAGATCCCCCTCAACCCATAGTCATGAGAGAAGATGGCCTTTGCCATGCCAACAGGACTATATCACTTTGTCAGAATGCCTTTCGGGCTACATGGGGCTCCAGTGATATTTCAGCAACTGATAGATCTGCCTCTCGAGCACCCACACTAAGTGTGTGGCAGCCTATCTGGATGATGTCATGATACACAGCAAAGACTGGGGCACTCACCTGAGGCAGATAACAGCTGTCCTTTGGACAATCAGTGGGCAGAGCTTACAGACAATCCAAAAAATGTAAGATTGGATGGCAGGAAATAACTTATTTGGGGTATACCCTGGCCAGAGGACAGGTCTGACCCCTTATCAGTATGGTCCAAGACTGGCTGGCCCTGAAGACTGACCAATCAGGTCTGGCAATTTCTTGGCCTGACTGGCTATTTTTGGCATTTTGTCCTCCAGTTTGCAAGCATTACCTCACTCCTGAAGGATAGCTCCTGACAGATCAGCTGGACTGCTGAGTGTGAGAAGGCCTTTGACACCCTGAAGAGGATCCTGTCACAGGAACCAGTGTTTTTTAATCCAGATTTTGATAAGGAATTTGTGCTATAGACAGTCGCCTCAGAAGTAGGGTTTGGGGAAAGAGGTTGATGGGGGGGACAAACACTTTATCCTTTGAGTAGGAAGCTGCTTCCACAGGAGTACAAATACTCCACGATTGAAAAGGACATGTTAGCCATCAAATGGACCATTGAGGCCCTCTGTTACTATTTATTAGATGTTCCCTTTGTCCTTGTGATGGACCATGCCCCTCTGCAGTGGTTGCACCGGATGAAAGACACCCACGCCCACCTCACACACTGGTACCTCACACTGCGGCAATACACCTTCTCAGTCTGACACTGAGCTGGTAAGGAACATCAAAATGCAGATATTTTCTCCCACACAAGGGAAGAGCCAGAATCCAGCCCCAGAGACCCAAGACTGGACTTGAAGGAGGAGAAGTGTGGTGAGTCAGCATAACCTCTCACTGCCCCAGAAGAGGAAACTTTCCCTAAGACCCCTTGGTGGGTGGTGCCGGTGCCAGGAAGCAGAAAGGCAGGGGCAGACATATAAAAGGACACGTTGCCAGCATCTTTGTCCCCCGCGGACCCTGCAGAGCCAAGGTGGAGCCAGGTAGGACCCCAGGAGGAACTGGGAAGCGGACCAGGAGTAGCCAACCTAAGGTCAGCAGAGGAAATAGAGGTCAACTGGGTGAAGTGTTGCTGCCGGGATCCCTGCTGACTTGTGACCTGGTTGGTGTGTTGCAGCAGGATTCCTACCTACCCAGTGACAGCCCATGCTGCCACAGTTAGGGCCCCGGTCTGGGAAGCGGTAAAGCAGGTGGGCCTGTGTCCCCCACCCCCTGCCACCCCTTACTTTGGGTGTCAGGTTCCCCCTGTGGGGGGAGAACCCCTGCATCTGTCGGCTCTCCACCTACAAGGAGACCAGACCACTGCTCAGCCTTCAGATAGGCCTGAGCTTTAAACTGCTTATCTATTTGTGCTGCCTCACCCTGACCCAGGACCTGTGCTCATAAACTGTTGCTCAGCTTGCAAAGGGTACAGCTTAACTGTTTGTTTGTTGCCCTGCCCTGAATAAGGGCGTAGCCTCTATAAACTACTACTCAGCCTGCAGTCAGGCCTGAAACCCCAGATTTCTGCTACTTGTAGTGAGTCAGCATGGCCTTCTGCTGACCGGGACGATTACACTCTTCCATATCCTGTATGTTCTCCATAAAAGCTAAGAAATTATCCATCAGTTACAGGAAGTACTTTAAAGACTGGGTGCAATGGGCCAGAGTTGTATCTGATGCAAACAGGTGTAGTTCCATAGGATTTCACTGCCTCAAACAGAACAAAACAATCTCCTCCAAATATACAAGTCTTATAGAATTCATTTTATTCATTTGTTTGAATAACAGAAAACGAATGTGGTGATATTTAATTTATAAAGAATGTTTTGTTGTCTATTGTCTGGCCTGAGAGACTTGCGTTAAGAAATATGAGCACGGAGAGAGGAAGAATTTGAGATTTATTTTAAATGGAGCCAATGGGTAGAGTTAATCCAGGTTTAATTATTAACCTTGTGTTAATACTACTAAAAAGGAAGTTCTCTCTCTACTACAAAGCTCTTGAGTAGATTTAGGGAAACCTCCATTATGGTAGACAGCTGTGTTTAAGTCTGTAAGTAAAAGATTTTTGGCGTTTAAGAATATTAAGGGAGAGGGGAATCTTCATTGCATTATCTTACAATTTCTGATCTTCTTGAATTACTCTTTTAAATCTATCAGACACCCTTCAGGTACAAATTTCTTTTCAAACATGCTAAACAGAATAAAGGAAAAAATTGAATAATTCAGATGCAATATGTAAAATCGTTCTACCATGCTGTACATCACTTGTCAGTTGTGATGCTATTTTTTGTAGGGGTTGTCAGGGAAGGCATATTGACATAATGTTATAACTTAATTTTAAAAAATAGCAATGGAATCAGTACTAGGTCTAAGAACAGCCATACCGGATCACACCAAAGGTCCATCTAGCCCAGTATCTTGTCTTCTGACAGTGGCCAGTGCCAGGTCCCCAGAGGAAATGAGCAGAACAGGTAATCATCAAGTGATCTCTTTTCTGCTTGCCATTGTCACACATTTCAAGCTTCTGACAAAGAGAGGCTAGGGACACCATTCTTGCCCATCCTGTCTAATAGTCATTGATGGTCCTCACCTCCATGAATGTATCTAGCTCTTTTTTGTACCCTGTTATAGACTTGACAATATCCTCTGGCAAGGCACTCCACAGAGACTCTACGATGTGTGGGGGAAAAAATACTTCCTTTTGTTTATTTTCATTTGTTGAACCCTAGTTTTTGTATTATGGGAAGAAGTAAATAACTTCTCCTTAGTCACTTTCTGTACACCAGTGATGATTTTATAGACCTTTGTTATAATCCCCTCTTGGTGGTCTCTTTTCCCAAGCTGAAAAAACACAGCCTTATTAATCTTCTTATATTGCAGCCATTCCATACCCCTAATCATTTTTGTTGCCCCTTTTTGCACTTTTTCCAATACCAAGATGTTTTCTTTGAGACGAGGCAACCATATCTGCATGCAGTATTCAAGGTGTGTGTGTGTGTGTGTGTGTGTGTGTGTGTGTGTGTGTGTGGAGCTTGGATTTATACAGCAGCAATAAGATATTCTTTGTCTTATCTATCCCTTTTAAATTATCCTAACATTCTGTTTTTTGACTGCTGTTATATCTTTGAGTCCACTCAATGTACCTCTCTTGAGGAGTAACAACTAATTTAATCTCCATCACAAGAACATAACATAAGAACGGCCGTACTGGGTCAGACCAAAGGTCCATCTAACCCAGTATCCTGTCTGCCAACAGTGGCCAGCACCAGGTGGCCCAGAGAGGGTGGACCGAAGGCAATGATCAAGCAATTTGTCTCCTGCCATCCCTCTCCAGCCTCTGACAAACAGAGGCCAAGGATACCATTTTATCCCCTGGCTAATAGCCTTTAATGGACCTAACCTCCATGAAATTATCTAGCTTCTCTTTAAACTCTATTATAGTCCTAGCCTTCACAGCCTCCTCTGGCAAGGAGTTCCACAGGTTGACTACATGCTGTGTGAAGGAACTCTTTTATTAGTGTTAAACCTGCTACCCATTAATTTCATTTGGTGTCCTCTAATTCTTCTATTTAGGGAACTAATGAATAACTTTTCTTTATCAGCCCTCTCCACACCACTCATGATTTTTATATACCTCTATCATATCCCCTCTCAGTCTCCTCTTTTCTAAACTGAAAAGTCCTACTCGCTTTAACCTCTCCTCATATGGGACCCATTCCAAACCTCTAATCGTTTTAGTTGCCCTTTTCTGAACCCTTTCCAAGGCCAAAATATCTTTTTTGAGGTGAGGAGACCACATCTGTACACCGTATTCATCTTATACGAACAGTTGGGATCATCTTTTCTAATATGCATTGCTTTGCATTTTTCATTAAAATTGATCTGCCATTTTATTGACATTTGTGAGATCCTTTTGAAGCTGTTCACAGTTTGCTTTGGACTTAACAATCTTATATAGTATTGTATCATCTGCAAATTTTGCCACCTCACTGTTTACCCCATTTCTCCACATTGTTTATGGCCTTGTTAAACAGAGTAAAATAAATATATTTCTGTTAAACCAGTTCTTTGCTGTAATATTTCATGCATACGTATAGTGGCGACTAAGATAAATATATGTTGAAAAGACTTGCTGGTTCCTTGAGAATGCTTGTATATGCTAGGGGGAGAAGTAGATACTTGGTTACTGCACAGGAAAAACTATGCTTATGAGATACCCGGATCTTCCACATCCCCTCTGAAAACACTTCCTCCACAAACTTCTAAACCCTAGTTCTCCTCATCCTATTCTCTATGGCTATGTCTAGATTACATCCCTTTTATCGGAAAAGGGATGTAAAATAGACATATTGAAATTGTAAATGAAAGTATGATTTGAATTTCCCGTACTTCATTTACATAATGGTGGCTGCAGATGCTTTTTGAAAAACCACTTTTCAAAAAAAAAAAAAAAAAGCTGGGGCCACCATTATGTAAATGAAGCATGGGAAATTCAAATCTTGCCTAAATTTACAACTTCAGCTACATTAATTGACCTTAACTCGAATTTTGGGACTGTCCACACTGCAGGAAGTCAAAGGGAGCACACGCTCTCCCTTCGACTTCCCTTACTCCTCGTGGAATCAGGAGTACCGGCATCAACCAGCGTGCCCTTCTTAGTTTGAATTAGTGTCTTCGCTATACCCACTCTTTCAAACCCTGAAAGATTGACAGTGGCAGCTTCAAAGTGACAACCAAATAATAAAATAAAAACAAAACCCAATGGAATAAACAAGATGGATCTTGCTGCTCTATTCCATGCTTTGTGTTGCATCCCATTCTCGTTCTCTTCTCAATATAGACTGTGATCTCTGTAGGGCATGTACTTTGGCCCAGATATACAAAAGGTGGTAGGTGCATAAAGCCCAGATTTTAGGCACTATTTCAATTCACAAATTCTCCTCCCCCTGCCTCGATGTGCTCCCTAAATGCATGGGTGCCTAATCTCACTGTAAATTTTATAGGCATCTAAGTTTGTGCCTTTGCGCATGCATACTGCAGCTGTAGGAAGATACAGTGGCACCTATCTGACACCTTCGAGGTTAAATCCCAGTTCAATTGTCAAACCAGGTGGAAGTAGGTGTCACCCTGCAGATCTAATCTGAAAGGTAAGCTTAGACCATATCTAACTCTCTCCAAAATTCTGTCTCTCCTAGTTATAAGTCATTCATGTGGACTCATGGACACCCCGGTTCAACTTCCCCCTCTGCCAGTTGGGGCAAAGGGATTTGAACAAGAGTTTCATACATCTAAAACAAGTGACTGGCTGGCTGCAGCCTGAACCTGTAGTCTTATGGGATACTCTGATATAGGTCTGTCATGGTGAAGCCTTTCCAAAAATAAGCCATTGAATAAATACATTGGGCCACAGAGAGAGCAGTACCACATGCCAAGAGAGGGGTCCTGATTGGCAGAGACAAGCAGATGCACCCCTCTCCATCCCAAGTTTTGGTGCCTAACTCTGATACAGGAAGGGCTTAGGACAAACCCCTCTTAGCAGCATCTCCCATTGGTTACCATAGGCAGCTCCCTGCCTAGCATGTTGGCTTTTACAGAGCCCATTCTCAGTTGCCTATATATTTAGTGTAACAAAGAGAAGGTTAAGGATGATTTACACTCTGTAACTACCTACCTGTAGAACAAATATTTGATAATTGAGCAGAGAAAGTGCAAACCAGTCCAATGACTGACAGCTGACAAATTCAGATAGGAAATAACGCAGTATGAGGGTAATTAACCATTGGGACAATTTACTAAGGGTTGTGGTGGATATTTCATGAATGACAATTTAAAAATCAAAATTAGATTTTTTTTTCTGGAGGATCTGCTGTAGTCATTATTTTGGGGGGTAGTTCTGCAGTTTGTGTTGTAAAGGGACTCAGACTAGATGACCAAAATTGTCCTATCTCACTTTGGAATCAGTGAATCTCTCCCCATGCATTGTAGAGACATCCATATCTAGCAATTTTCAAGGTGCCTAAAAGTTGCAACTCCAGTGTCCCTTGCCCTTATATTTCTCTGTAAGACACCTGGCTTACTTCTGGTATTACATTCTAAATTGCATTTTTTCCTATTTCTGTATCAGAGATACCAATTACTTAGATATGCCTCCAGTGGCAAGCAATTAGACTACTCTAGGGGAATTAAGGCACATAGTATTGCATCTTCATAGGCTTAGTCAAGTCTTATAGTTTCCTGGGAGCAGGTAGCCTTGTAATAAAAGTATGTGGTCATTAGTTACTCGTTCTCCAGTTTCTCTGGGTCTGCGGGAACGCAACTGAAGCTTGTCAGAGTGACCTCTCTTCTCTTGATAAACCAATTAAGGGAAACTATATGGAGTCCTGCTTGGTTTCAGATGAGTGAAAGGTGGGTGGATTTCAAGAGGGCTTGGAATGGTTAAGGAGTGTGTCATAGTACTGTGTGTAAAAACAAAATGTGCACTATTGTGTAATGTAGCATTAGAGATGTTAGGACTTTAACACCATACAGGAGATTCAAAAGGTGTTTTGGTCATGTTTGCTCAGCTATAATTGCACACACTGTGTGTTTTATATCATACGTGAATAAAAGTAATGCAGCAAGGTTTACAAATAAGAGGAAGGGGAGTTGGAAATGAAATGAGACCAATGTAACTGAATCAGTATTCTCAGAGCAATCTTAAGTGTAGGAATTTCCTGACCTTTTAAGTTCCTGGCTTTACACCTTCAACACTATCCTGTTTTTTTTTTTTTCTTTTAAAACTTTAGCTGGAATTATGGCAAGAATATATAGGGGTGGCTTTTTTTTTTTTTTTTGCATTTAAATTTCTTTGGCTGTCTTCAAAGGTGGAAAAGGTCTGAGGAAAAGTTGGAGGCAATTAGTACTATTTATGATCTCTGCTTCAAAAGTGTTGGTCTCTTTTCCATTAGATAAACTTGCATTTTTAAAGCTGAATCTCATTTTCGTTTTTCTATGTTTATGATCTGCTCAGTTCTTTTGCATGTTTCCTCTTTCCTCATCGATATTTGAAAATCCTCAAAATGTAATAACATTAGTAGATGTCATTAATTTGCTGTTAACTCTCACTTTCAGATCTCCATGAGGTTGTTAAATGAAATTGCAAAGATTGTATCAGAACCAATGACTTGCTTGATGCTTCTCTCATTACTGAGGCCATATCTATACTTACCACACCAGAGACCCATCTTCCGGTGTTTGATTTGGCAGGTCCAGTAAGGAGTCACTTAATTGAATGCTGAGGGTGCCCCCAGTAAGTGCCAGTACTCCTTGATTTGTGAGGAGTAAGGGAAGTCAATGGAAGCTGTGGAGATAGTGCCAAGTTCAGCTTAAAGAATGTTGATGCCAACCTCCTGATATGAAAAGACCTGGCCTGAATGGAGAGGGGTGTGTGTGTGTGTGTGTGTGTGTGTGTGTGTGTGTGTGTGTGTGTGTGTGTGTGTGTGTGTGTGTGTGTTAAACAATGGATTTTGAAAGCTTTCGGTCCCCATCAATGTTCTCATAAAAAGCTGTTTTTGCTGCTGCTGTTTTTGGTTTTTTGGAGGGTCTATGTCTTAAGGTTGTACTCCATACCCACAGATGTAAAGCCCAGTATGAGGTCTCTCTCTCTCTCTCTCTCTAGCTGGTGTTATCCTAAGCCTCAAATGCTTCTCCCCACAGCCCTGACCTTGCAGTTCTGTTACCTGTTACCTCAGTTTGGCTCCTTTCCTCAGGAAAGAGTAACAGCAAATTGATTTTGTTCTGGGGTCTGCACAAATGTAGAGACTTATGTGATACCACAAAATGAATTTTACGCAGGTCCAGGTGTAGTTAACTAATTCTCTCTGCCAAATTATCCCCAGAGTAGAGTCAAGGTGCCTTTTGTCAGGGAAACGAGAATCAACATTAAAGTAAGGAAAAGGTAACTTCTGCAAATAAAAAGTACCTTTTGCAACAGGTAACAGGCTCAAAATGTCTTTAAATACAAATTATTCTGTGAATTTATCATTCTGGATCAGCATAAGAAAGCCCTGAAAGGGTTAAACATGTATGGTGACCATGTCAAGTGAGTTTACGAAGGATTCAGAATAATCCTCATGCATGTAGTCCTCATGCATAAATCATGTGAAAATTTAATATCTGTTAGGCTGGAGTAGAGTGAATAACTTGCAACAAATAATTTATGAAACAAATTTACTCTTTTCCTGTCCACTGCATATCTGTGAGAAGATACCATTTGTTCATTTGAAATTCTTCAGGTTGTTTTTTCATTTTTAACTCAGTGCAGCAGTGTGTCCCATGTGCCGCAAGATGATTTTAATGACGGTCTCTGTATGGCTTTTCTGAATTTGACCCAATGACATGCTCGTCAGCTTGATATGAATGAATGATTGCAATATAATTGCATCTGTGTATTCCAGTGGTTCTTAAACTTCATTGCACCATGACCCCCAACCCACTTCTGACAACACAAACTACTGCATGACCCCAAGATAGGACTGAAGTCTGAGCCTACCCAACCCCCATTTCTCTAATACCAAAGCCCAAGCTTCACCCCCCTGGAGAAAGGGGGGCGATGGAGTTGAAGCACAAAGGCTTCAGACTCAAACAGGAGGGTAGGGCTGAAATATTCGGATTTGCCATTGGGAAGTGGGGCTCAGGCCTGCTAGGGCCCACGGCTGGAGTCTAAGCCAGCCCTGATGACCCCATTAAAATGGAGCTTGGGACCCATTTGGGGGGTTCCGACCCACAATTTGAGAGGTGCTGCCTTACTCCAGGATTGAATTGAGCCATATGAAGCATTCCATTCTTGCAGTGGTGCTATAATGCCTATTCTTACGAAATTTAGCACTTTGGAACACTAAGCATGTAGTTAGCTAATGTTGTGTGTAGGGATAACATATTAAAGTATTAAATGATTCCCCCAAGTGGAAGTGACTCCCCATAATTTGTTCCCCACAACTAAAAGTCTAAGTAGTATAAGTTTAAGTAAATCTAAACACTTATATGCTTCTTCTATTCTTGTTAAAGTGTTTAGATTTAGTGTTATCAAGCTTGTTAACTGTTTAGATTTATAATTATTGCCCCTCTAGAATATAACTTGTTAGGAATGTAATATTAGGTCATGTAACTGAAAACTGTTAAATATAATACTATGTAGCCAGAAACAGCTCCCCTCTGTGTCCCAGGGCACGCTCAAACTTATTGTTACACAATTGATGCCCATTCTCCTCAAAGCATTGTGAAGCAATTAACCCTAATCGCAAAGTGAAACATTGTAACTATAACAGAAACTAACTAAGCACTCAGAGAATGTTTTAAGAAATGCCACCCAGAAACTTTTGTGACTTTTTGTAACTACAACTCTTGTATATGTAAAATTATTATTATACAAAATACTGTATGTGAAACATTAATTAGGGAATGTATGTAAGAGAGAGTGTGCTTGGACGATGAATGAATGGTTTGAGAGGTGCCAGCCTGAGAATGCAGCATCAAAGGGCTGAAGAAGTTGTCAGGTGCCAGTGCAACCAAAAGGTGTCAAGTGGAGAAAACCAAGTACTGGAGGTCCACCCTATGAGATCACTGACGAGCACATGACAGCCACCCTGGACATCAGCATGATGCAGCAATTCCCATAGATTGGCATAGGAAGAAATTCCTATAAGAACTGGACTAAAAGACTATGAAGTCAAAGTCCAAGGTTCTGCTGCCAGCCCACCAGGAGCTTCATATGCGTATCTGATCAGGACTTTGCTCCCCACTACCATCACTTTTGTGTACAGAATACCTGGCCAGTATTCTGTCACAAGCAACATCCAGGCTGGTAACTATAACAAATACGCAGAACCTGAATGAATGGGTGAATGAATGTTTATTTATATATAAATAAAATATAAGGGTTAAGTAGTGATAGGAATAAGTAACTAAACAATGTTGTTTGCTTCTGTCTTTTCTTTATTCTTTATTATTATCTTTACAATAAATGTGGCTTTTTGCCTTATCCCCCTCATAAGATCTTGCTTGCTTTTATTGATGTAACATGTGCATGTCATATATAGATCTACTTGGCATATGTAAGAAAGGTGTAATAGCATTTTGTAATGGCTGTTACTTGAATGGGTGTGGTGGCAGCATTCAGTGGCACTATTTTAGTTTCTTATTTCTTAGCTACATCTGAAAATTATGAAAGCATATTTAAAAATTCTATCTGGGCTAGTGAGTGGTAGAAATCTTTCAGTGCTGAAATTTAGATTAAGCACATAAAGGAAAAGATAGACAAGCGTTAAGTATTAGGCCAAAAAAAAAAAAAAAGACAACATCTGAATAATAGATGTGGCTCATCTTCAGCCAGCTCTGATTGCTAATTCTAATTTTTGGTTGGTTTGTTTTGACTGTGATCTACTGAAATACTTCATGCATTTTTAATGCAAAGGTTATCTGAGGATAGTTGAATCCCAAACTGATGAGGAGACCGGCTCTAGCTATTGGGTGGACATTCTGCAAGACTTTCTGCATGTGCACAGTTAGAATCTAAACATCCCTTTTTAATAAAAGTCATTCAGTCTGGATTTTTGTTTTCTCTATGCTAACTGATCCAAAGCTCACTGAAGTCAATTTTCACCTTTCCATTGGCTTCTGTGGCCTTTGGCTCTCACTTCTAATCCTTCTCTTCTTTTTTTTTCTCTTTCCCTCTGCCCCCATATCTTACAACTCTCTGCATAGAGAGCAGCCAGCTTTCTCTGTGTCTGCACTTCAGAAAAAATAAGGCTGAAATGTAGTGTGAATGGCCTTTCTCTGCGAATTGTGGCCTAAATGCAAACTAAAAGGGTGGGTTTTGATCCAAGACACCAATGCAATTCCATTTTGTCTGAACCTTCATCCTTCATGATCTTCTGAGGGAGACAGAATTTGAGGATTTTTTTCTTGGTGCTGTTTGTAAAGTCCCCTTAATAGCACAAAAATCATTGGATTATAACCCCTTTCTTCAGTTGGATTTTGCTATTTTCGAGCTGGCAAACACTGGGAACCTTGAATAAATGCTGTATGTAGTTGCTGTGGTCACTGTGTTTACGCAGTTCTGTTTGCACCTTGCAATTGAGAGCCTGACAAGCTGGTTATGTGCATTTGAAAAGATGTTGCACATGAAGTATTTCAGAGTGCAAACATTTAGTAGTATAATATTTAATATGTAGGAAATGCGGATTAAAAGCACTCAGAATTTTACCAACATATGTAAATCTAAAACAATCACAGGAATAATTATCCATGACTACAGCACAGAACTTGGAATTATGATTTCCTTAGGACAGACCGGTTTTGGAAGAGAAACCTAGCAACCAGAGGAACCAGCTTTCTAACAAAATAAGGTTATTTAAATGCCAACAGAAATCTTGATTAAACCCTGAGACTTTCTTTTATTCAATTCTGCTAATTATCAAGGAACTGCAGGAGAGGACAAATATTGTCTTTAGAATTAAAAACTGCAACATACAGTAGACTTCCGATAATCTGGAATCTTTGGGATCTACATGGTGCCAGATTATCATATGCCAGACTATCAGGAGCTACTATAAACTGGTTTTATATATATATATATATATATATATATATATATATATATATATATATATATATATATATATATATATATATATATATAATATATACACACACACACTGTATATAAAGTATGTTAACCCTTTTTATTGTACATACTGTAATGCATAAATTTAGTCCTAGAATGAAAGAATAAATGTACAGTACAGTACTGTTGCAAAGCCTTTGAATACAGAAAGCAGAGGATACTATGTACAGTAGTGTGCAGCACTGGCTAATCACTTAAACTATTAATACAGTAACTTAAAACACTTAATACAGCACTTTATTCCCTTAAACACAAAGGCTGTGTCTAGACTGTTCAGGTTTTCCGGAAAATCAGCCACTTTTCTGGAAAAACTTGCCAGCTGTCTACACTGGCCGCTTGAATTTCCAGAAAAGCACTGACGATCTCATGTAAAATCATCAGTGCTTTTCCAGAAAAACTATGCTGCTTCCGTTCGGGCAAAAGTCTTTTTCCGAGAGACTTTTGCGCAAAAGGGCCAGTGTAGACAGCACAGTACTGTTTTCCGCAAAGAAGCCCCGATCGCGAAAATGGCGAAAATGGCAATCGGGGCTCTTTGGTGGAAAAGCGCATCTGGATTGGCCACGGACGCTTTTCTGCAAAAAGTGCTTTTGCGGAAAAGCATCCTGCCAATCTAGAAGCGCTTTTCCGAAAATGCTTTTAACGGAAAACGTTTCCTTTAAAAGCATTTTCGGACAATCATGCCAGTGTAGACGTAGCCAAAAGTCATATACTTCAATACACTAATAGAGTCTGTAAATTATTCACTTAAACACTAAACCCACTAGGCTCTTCCCATTTTGATGCTGGACTATCAGGAGTGCTGTACAACTGGATGCCGGACTATTGGAGTTTTACTGAACTAAGACTTCCCCCATCAGCTTTTTTCATTTAAAAATGATCAAACCATTCTGCATGTGTATATTTATTTTTTCTTTTGTCATTTTTTGCACTCACTAGAAGTTTATTGGGGTGTCCTTTTTCATCAGTGTAAGTTGCTAGTAAATAAGTCTGCACTGGCTTTCAAAGCAGCAGTCCATATTGTAATAAAGGTAAGGTGTACACAAGTGTACAGGTAAGAGACAGCCCCACAGTCTAGCAACAGAGGTTCAAGGTTACAAGAGAACTCTTGTCACATTCACTTCTTACATTTTATTTTTAATGTTCTGTTTGGCCACTGTGGTGGATCTTCTACATGGAGCCTGCATCTATGGCTTCTGATGTTCTTAGTTATTGATGATTGGATAGGTGTATGCTATTTCTGATGGACCATTTTGGATTGACTCAAGAACTACAGGGTCAGTTTTCTCACCTTAAATTCTCCAACTTAATTGTCTCTGTTTTAGATTCTGGAGCTCAGGTTGTTCACAAGTGTCTTGGTTCTAGAAAAAGCTCCTTAAGTCTTAAGGTGATCAGCTGCTGAGAGCTGGATTGTCTTGGATTCAGAGAAAGCTGTGGGCTGAAGGGAATGGTCGAGGAAGCCTTTTTTTAAACCATTCCGAGTCTAGATTGAGGGCTCTTTTTACAACCAGAATAATGTTTATTCTGTCTTCTCCACCTCATGTGGAGTTGTGTGTCTTCAACACAGAATGTTCCATCAAATTTTAAAACTATAGGACAGCTCATAGCTCTGATTATTTCTATTGTAATTGACATTCTGTGTTATCCCTGGAAGAGCCAAAAGCAAACAATCAAAACATGCGGCTTTGAATTCTGTGTTATTGCTGTATTATCATAGCTGGCCGGTTTGGTGGTTGGGTTAGATTTTTAATTCATTTATTGAGAGAAAAGCAAATCATTCCAGAAAGCCATGCGGTCAACAATTATGTCAAAGCAATTATGTCATGCTTTCTGTCTCGGAGACTCTTTCCTTACTGAATTTCAAAATCTACAAGGAGTTTTTCATCATCACTCAACCCCTCCAAATCATATAGTGTTATTCTGCACCTGTATCTTCTACAATCAGTTCTCACCATCTTTTTCATCACCTGTCGCTGCCCCATAAGATTCATGTTTTCTGGAGCATTCTTTAGAAGCTTTGATATTTACCTCATAGGAACAGCTTTTATTACTGACAGCCTTTGGTCCCAGCAAAACTATCCTAGCAACTAAATCCTTGAACCTAGAACTTCCTTATACTTTCCTGGTACCGTAATAACCAGGCAGTTGAAAGAATTGGGAAATATAAGTAACAGGAACAAAGCCCACTGAAGTGAATGAGAAGTTTTCCATTGGCTTTAGACAAGGTCCTGCAAACAAGCAGTTGGAAATCTATCTGGAGAAAGAGCATTTCAAAGAGATCCAAGAAAGTCATTAGTCCCTTATTTGATAGCATTATTTAAACACATTTACCTTTGACTTTGTGATTATCAGGTTGTCATGGGATTCTAGCCCAGTTCTGCTCATCCACAAAGACTCTACTGCTAATCATCATGACCTTCTAGCTAGTATAGACTGTTTGATAGGTCCTGTATCTTTTTGGTGTGGTGTGGGATATATGTTAAAGCACAGCCTCCAATATTCATCCAGATAATTCTGAGTGTCATAGTGCTTAAGCGCTTGGACTTAGCTTACGTTGACTTCCATAGCAATTTTGAGAGTGGAGAGTTTTGAAATAGGTGGTAAAAGCAGAATAGAGACTAATTCAGAAGCTCCTCCTCTTCCTAGACAATGGAATCTCATGTTTTATAATTTCTATTAAAAGTGAAATAGACATGTCTGGTATTGTTTTCATTTTTCCCTTACTGAGAGGATAATCAATATCACATGGACCGCCTCAAATTTATTATAACTATAGGCAAGGCATTTTTCTCTGACTTTTCCATTGCCCTTTAAGTTATCAAATTTATGTCTGCAGAACATGTGCTGTTTCAGAAGAATAAAAATGAATATCTCTTTCTCTAATGGTTCTTCCTTGGCCTTGGCTGTCTCAATAATCCTTCTCATCTTAGTTTGATAGTATAGTTTTTATTCAGAATTTCTGAGTTCCATTGAGTTCTGTTACGAGTGCTTGCAGAGAAAATCCCTGTTTATATTTCCTTGATTGCAATATTTATCTCTTTACATCATCTAAAACTGAATCCACAACCCATATATTTACATGGTTTTCTTTGCAATTTCATATAACACTAGTGTCCTGATGACAAACCTGCAATCTTATTTAGGTGTCTATGATTAAATTTATAACCCCTTCAATGCCCATGAAATTACCATTTTAAATAAGATCTACAGGTTGAACCTCTATTATCCAGCGCACTCTGGTTTAGCAACATCTGTGGTCCGGCATGAATTTAGTTAGTTGGATGTCCACTCATCCTGGGTGTGGCTATATTTCTCACAGTCCATAAAGTTTGGTTACAGCCACCAGTCCTGGCTCTCAGTACTATGTGCTGTTGTTTAGCTCTAATTTTGCCCTAAATGTCTTCTAAGAGCCCACTAAGCAGTGGAAGTGTTGGTAATGCTGCTAGAAAATAGTGACCTTCCATGGTTTGGAAATTCTCTGGTTTGGCATTGGTCATGTCCCAAGGGTGCCAGACTAGAGAGGTTCCACCTAAACCATAAACAATTCTGATTGGCTGTGGCTGCAATGATATATACTTTATAATAGCCTGAATAACAGAAGAGCCCGGTAGCAGCTGGAGTCATGTTTTGAAATGGTCTAAAAAGGGTTATTAGTTCCTTGCTTCTCTAAAAGCAAGTACCTAGTAGGTATGAAAGGCGATGGAGGTTAGTTCTTATGCACTTTCCATTTTTTGATACTTATGTGACACTTATGAGGAAGCTTTTAACAGCAAATGCTGGTTAACATTTTTTTTGGTCAGATTTTCCATTATTGACCCATTTAAAAAAAATGATTGATCCAGAGAGAGATCTGGTGTAACAGGTGGGTTTTAGTAGGTTTATGGGCTAATTGTTAGCTATAGTTCACTTTAATAATGAAACAACCATGCACTGTTTTTGAAGGCACTGTGTGTGACTGGATGCACTGGAACGTGATTAATCAAGGACAATACACTAAAAACCTTTTTCCTCAAAACTTTTCTACCTATGGAATACATATGGGCCATTTGCAGAGAGACATACACTTATAGGTAAAAGTAAAGTACAAAGTACCTTGTCCTAAAATAGCCAGTGCAAATGGGCCTCTTAAGCCAATTTCCTTTTCTCCATATTATACTCAAAATAGTTTACATCCCTAAACGTTGCATAAAATTATTTTGATGTGTCTCCATCTATACCACTGCATTTGTGACCCCTGCTTTTCACAAGTTTCTATCAGTATGTTATACCCAAATAATTCCCCTCATTCTAATTAACCCCAGTCCATATATGCATTTTTCTCTCCTTGCTTCCATTTTTCCCAGTAGCCTAGGTTAAATGATTAGCTTATTTCAATCCTGCATTTATATCTGCTCCTCATGATAGCTGGCTACTTGCCATTACTCTAGCTTATTTTCATTTTTTTTCTTTCTCATAGCTCACCTAGAAATAATTTGGCATTTTTTCATTTTTTCTCACCACCTTATTCTAATCCTCTTTCACCTAAATTTCCAGACATTCATAATCAGAATGCAGTAGACAATTCCTGCTGATCTTTTCAACATTTTTACAACCTGAATACAGTGGAAACTTGAGAAATGGGAAATCTTAGTTGAAATAAAAAATGGTACTTTTCCCTCTCAGTGTTATCAGGTCTAAAACTTAAAGAGGTTTTCTTTGTGTTTCTGCATGCAGGAAGTACATTCATTTGACATTTCCAGGTTAGTGTTCTATTTGTATGTAATCTTATGGTTCACTAGTAGGTTATTCTCTGTCTGTCCAGGCTTTCATTTAAAGGGGATTCACTATATTTCTTTACATGCTTTTGTCTAGCTATGCGGAAAAGATAGCCTTTCAAAGGTTTCTACTATTGACACTGGTTTTATGAGGGTTCCAATGTACAACCAAACATTTGGAGCCCTTCAGTTCAAATATTGCATCATTTGTTTGTACATTATATTGATATTTACATTTCTAAAGGATATTGCAGCCCTGGATTTCTATTTTCAAAAGAGGAAATGCAAAAGCTTTTGAAAGTGAAAGTAATCTGGATGCGTTTTTTTCAGGGA
Source organism: Pelodiscus sinensis (assembly GCF_049634645.1). Lineage (NCBI taxonomy): Eukaryota > Metazoa > Chordata > Testudines > Trionychidae > Pelodiscus > Pelodiscus sinensis. The sequence continues at coordinate 43,061,203 of NC_134720.1, read as the reverse complement.
AAAAACCCCCTTTTTCAAGGGTGGGGGGAGGGAAAAAAACTGCATAAACCTCATTTTTAAACGGAAAAGTGATTTTTTTTTTTAAAAAAAAAGGGGTTTTCCTCCCCCAAAAATGTCCAGACTACTTTCACTTTCAAAAGCTCTGCTTTCAAAAGTGAGATCAGAAGAAGATATATAAATTCCTGGGGTTCTAGGAAATTCTATCCTCTTTCGAAAATAGAGCGTAGTCTAGCCATAGCCTTAGACTGACTTGGGCTATATACTTGTGATCTTGGGGAAGAATTCCTCTTACTCATTTATTACCCAGGCCTTGAGCTCATGCGTGCAAAAGGAACAGTTCCCACTTATTCCCCATAAAGATAAAGTAGGCAGGGGTGGGCAACCTGCAGCCCATTGGGGTTCTATGTATGGCCCATGAGACATTTTGTTTACCACTGACCATGCACAGGGTTGCCAGATTCTCCTGGTTTCGGTCCATGTAGGCTTTTTTCCTATCAGTGTTACTAATGTGACATGCACATGAAGTGAGGTGTATGCTGAATTTACGCAGCATTGTGAGATCTGTGCTCTCCCTCTGCAACCAATCAAAGTGGGGTTACTACAGTTCAATCAGCACTCCATGCATTCTAGGTATACAAGCACAGTGAGCAAAACTTCTCTATCTCAGGAGACCATCTTGGTTACAACAATCCTTCAGCCCACTGGGATGAAGGAGAGCCACTCATGGCCCGCTCACTAGCCTAGGTTGCCCTCACTGGTGCACACTGAGTGACACTGGCAGGATGCAGTTACCCACAGACACTCAGGAGCACCTGCATACTAGTGGCTGTGAGGATCTAAGTTCCTAGCAGTAAGGAATTACAGGACAAGGGATGCCACAGCCCCATACCAGTCTGAATAATAACTTGGAATGTCACACCTAGTGGTTAGGGCACTCGCCTGTAAAATGTGGGAGATTCAAAGTCAAGTCCCTGCTCCAATAAATATGAAAATATGACCCCATGCCAGAGTAATCCATAGACCAGTTGCCATGTTACTTTATCACAATATGGGAGTTGCAGAATCAAATTTGTTCTTATCATGCAGAGGGGAGAATTGAGCTTGGGTCTTCTATATTCCAGGTGAGTACCCTAATTGGTATTCTAAGGGTATAGAAGAGCTCTTTTTTTTTCTCCCTGTGGTGTAGTCGTCTTTTGCTTTTATGCGTTGAAATGAAATCTTTCATTCCATTTAATGAGTTGTGGGTTTGTTTGTTTTTGATGTTCTGACTTACTGAAAAATTCCAGTGTTGGTTCAACCCAAAACCAAAGATATTTATTTTTTAAATTTTGTGGAGTTGCCAGTTTACCATTTTATGCAGTCACTTCTATTCTGAAATTGAAGGATGTGCAAGCTTCCTGAAAATTGTTGTGACTTTATGTTCTAACTGCTTGATGATTGTTGCAGTGCTATTTAATTACCAAGGGGTTAAATTGGACATGGGTCAGGCTGGCAGGATGGGAGAAATAAACTTCAGACAGCACTGTTCAGAATTTTTTCCTCTGACTGTGCTGAGTTGAAAATATTCACTTGACACATGGGGTTGGAAAATCCAAGTGGGAAACTGAAACATAGAACTCAGGGGGAAGGCAGAGGGAGGGAGAATGACTGCACAAAGCAGTCAGTCAGATTGTCCCCAAAAGCCAAGGGTGGGGGTATTTAGAATAAAACTGGACCTACTTAAGCTTTAGTTAAGATAGATGTGTGAAGACTGTATCTTTTTTTTTTTCTTGCTCTTTAGGGTTCCATTTGTTGAGCTATACAAAATAAAGTAGTTTGAAAGCTAGATTGGGTCACCATGTTCAAGCTAGTCTCCTCCTAAGAAGGAAGTTTTCAAGGACAGCCTTGTTCAGTTGGCCTTCTGAGCAATCACAGTTGGTCAACAGGGAGTTGGACCCTGGGAAACTGATCTAAAGAGTGGAAGAATCATAAGATCCTATCTCAGAAAGTAGAAGGCTTGAGGCCTTGAAGAGAGACTGAGTGGGGTTAAAGGTTAAGATAGCCCTGACCCATAATGCTGAGCTACCTACCCCTCAGAGGTCCTGTGAGGATTAATTCTAATAGTGTGTGTGTGTGTGTGTGTGTGTGTGTGTGTGTGTGTGTGTGAGAGATACCAACAGACGTGGTAGTATGCAGGAGGAACTGAACCTGGAATCTCTGGAGCTTAGTGCATGAGCCTTTAATGCCAGCTGGCTATTAGCAAAAGCTGTAGAGCAGATTCATTATTCTCTCTGTAAGTGGCCTTAATGCCACTAGATGGGACACCCAGAAGCTATATCTGCACAATACTTTGATAGAACCCTGAAACTCTAGGGAGACCAGCTCGTAATGCAAATTCTCAAGTTTTGGGAGTCCTTATCTCTAATTACGGCATTTATATAAGAGGGGAATATGTCTAAGTGTGTGTGTGTGTGTGTGTGTGTGTGTGTGCGGGCTTATCAATGTGTTTTTTTAATTCCGTCTTTCCTCTCCCAACAGCTTTCTTATTTCTTTCCCGCTGTTAGCTTTATTTTTCCATTTGAAATAGTAGTGTGTGCATTTTCCAAGAGGTATAGATCTCAAAATCATGATCAGATTTTTTTCAACTTTTTTAAAAAAACAGCAGTGTTAAAAATATCCTGTATTTTTTTCATTGCTCAGGAAGTCATGCATTCTAAAGAAAAAATAAATGCTACTCCCTCACCCATCATGCAATAAAACCTTTTTTTAATTGGAATATTAAGAAAATATACCAATCAAATAGCTTCATGAAGATATGTATTACTTTCTTATGCAGGTGTCCATCCCTAAGCAAATTATTATTCAAGGCCATAAAAATGAAATTAACAGTTTGTGTAGTTCACTGGATTCCTGGAGCTCCGGTAATGACTGGACTTTTCTAGAACTGTGTCTGTTACAAGTATTAGACAAGCCTGGACAAAATGACTTTGTACTTCTTTGACACTTATTATTATCAATGCCCACCATCCAGCTTTTTCACTAACAGCATTCCAGCAGCTGGTTTCTCTGCAAAGTGTAAGATGCACAGTCAAATGAAGGCTGTTTTTTTTTTTTAAGACCGTGTTATGGTTTCAACCCCTCTTCACCAATTTTCAAGTGACCGCCACAAACTAATGTTGCTTACAAAATAAATAGCAGATGAGATACCATAGGTAAGGCTGAATTAGGACATGCAATTAACATGGGGGTAAAATCTTCTCACTGTAATGGTTGGAAAATAGTCTCTGGCTTTGGCACCCTCGCTCTGCAGAGAGCTATTCATATTTCCTTATTAAACTATCAGGAAATATTTAAAAGGGCATTTAAAAATGTTCCCTATCCATTTCATGTGTTGGATTTTTGTTTTTTCATCTTCTTAAATGATGACAGTCCTTTCAAACTCTTCTAATCTCTCAGAACTTTTAAGTAACAGATTGGTTCCCTGTATGCAAAAAGAATCCAGCAGAACTCTGTTTGCTGGTACTACAAGGCAAAACTACCTCCCTGTGAGCTGGAGAGCTGGGCTCTGTGGAGTCCAGTGGCTCCTAATGAAGGGCCCCTCCCTGAGGCTTAGAGTGTGAAGGGTAAAGGTTAGATGCAGTGGTGGAGCCAAGGGTAAGGCAAGAGAGCACAGATGCTAGTAATGGATCTCTGGAGCAGAGGTGGGTTGAGCACTGACTCTCCTGACTGAGGTACTGCCCACTGCTTTTATGACCTGGGCCAGGTGGGCAGCCCGATTTCCTGCTCCCATAGGCACTCTTTCCCTCCTCTGCCAGCTGCCATTGGCTTGGATGTACTACTCTATCTTGTGAGGATGGCTTTGGAAAATAATGAATTTATTCAGTGTCTAAAATAGGGATAATGATACTTTTCCTGTAAAGTGGTGTAAGTGTTGTGTAAGAATTAGGCGATAGTAATATCTCTGATGCAGTCAGATACGTGGGTGAGAGGGTCCATATATGTACCTGGAGAGAGAGGTAGAAACAAAGGAAATAAGACAACATAGGCACTGACTCTGTGGATGTTCCTAGGCAGGAGCATATATGGAGGGAAAATTAGTGGGTGCAGAGAGCACCCACTGGCGCCAAGTTCTCCCAGTCTGCCCCCTTTCCTCCATACCTCTCATCTGCGGGTGGGCCTGCTTACCAACTCTTCCCCCGCCCTCCGAGGCCTTCCGGAGCATCACAAACAGCTGATTTGTGACATTCAGGAAGCTCCAGGAGGGAGGTGGAATGTGGATGGGAGCATAGGGGGAAGGAGTGGAATGCGGCAGAGCTGGGGCAAGAAGAGGTAGGCTTACGGTGGAAGGGGGATAAACACCCCCAGGCTGGAGGGGAAGTTGGCACCTATGCAAGACATAGTAGATGGAACTCTGTTGTGCTATCTTTAATAGGAATGCTGTTTAGTGTCAGGATCAGCCCCATTACTATTGTGTAACTTATCCAATGCTGTATTGGCTGTGTTCCCCCTATATTTGGGGGAGAGGAAAAAACAGATGTAGAAGGGATGACATAGAATTTCTAACTCTTGTGCTATGTCTGTTCTGCAATTAGACACCTACTGTTGGTCTGTGACCGCTAACTTGTTCTCCAGGGGTTTTGGCTAAGGAGCTGTTTAATTGCAGAAGTTTCAGTTTGGGCTTCAGACCAAGCTCTGGGACCCTCACACCTTGCGATGTCCTAGAGCCCAAGCTCTAGCCGAAATCTGAACATCTAAGCCACAGCTAAACAGTCCTGAGTCTGAGTTAGCTGGCACACACCAGTAACAGCTTCCTAATTGCAGTGCAGACAGACCCCTGGCTATAAATTTCCTCTCTCATCAACTTCCTTGTTGCTCCAGATTAAATTACTTATTACTAACATGAATATGATTACAGTTAAACCCAGGCAAGATAAGGCAAACTCCTACAATTCAATCCAACATGTACACTTGTCCTATAGTTTAGTGTTTTTTCTTCTTACTTCAGTTTTGGCACTTGATAGAATATTGTACAAAAGGGGTTGCAGCTTTTTTTTTACTTTAATTCAAAAACACAGCCGAACACCTCTAATCTTTGGTTAGAAGATTGTTTGGGGCTCTTTATATAACAAGAATTTAGGACCCATAATCCTCTGCAGAAGTGTTATGCAGAATATAATTTATATTGTAAAGTGAAGAATTTCTTGAATTTACCCAGTTCTGAGATTTCTGGTTTGATTTGACTTTATTTGAAATCTTTCACTGTTGTGGTGTTTTTTTTAATACTGGTCATTAACAACATTTTCAAAGTGTGTGCATACAACACATTTTATACTTACAGTGGTAAAATAATTTTTCTATCCTGAAAGAAGCCTTCATAGATAAAACCCAGTGCTTAATTTGTGCCGGGGCTGAGCCCTTGTACCACTTGGTGTGGCAGTTGAAAGCCCTGGGACTTCTGGTTTTTCTGCATAAGTTAGGAATGTGTTTTTAAAAAAAAAAATTGCTTGAGCCCCAACACATCTTTCGTTACCAGTTAAGCAGTAGATCTGGCCAGTTTCTGGAATGTCTGTGTGTAGCTCATACCGACCAATTATGTATTAAAAGAAGAAACCTTCCCACAAAACTTCTCATTTGGGCAAATTATTCAGGTTAAAAGTTTACATTTCAAACTTTATTGGACCTCTAAAGGTCCTCAGCCATTACACATTTGCAGTAATGGAGTAAGCCTAATTCTCACTGGGAGTCCTGAATGGGGTATGAAGAGAATATTGGCAAGAGAATTTCAAGAGAATATTGGCAAGGGGAATATCAACATTGGTCCTATTAGGAACTCTGAGAACTGCAGTCTGGGCAGATCAGCCTGTGCTCAATGCTTTGCTAGATGGGAAACGTAGTTTAAAGGCTCCTGATTCAGCAGCGCATCCATAGTGAGGAAACAGGGCAGCTCTTGTTTAAATCCCATTGGTTTTGCAGAAGAGGGATGGATGCTGCAATGTTTTGATTTGTAGAGCCTCATTTGGCAAAATCTGTGATATTTATCAGCATTAAGGGCCAGATCTTTTGATTTGCTAAGCACCTGGAGTGCCCTGGCAGTGTGGCCTTATGTTACCTACAGGAATAGCAAGTTGCATCCTCTCCCAGTGTTCTGAAGATGTGGTGGGTATTACTTCATGTCAGTGCCCATTACTACTGTACAGCAATCAAGTCAGCATTCCTACCTGTACTCCTAGTCTCACCCTTGACACTCATCGTCAAGCTTGTTAGTGTGAACTGATATCATCATGACACTTAAAGGAAAGTAGGGCAAATATAGTATTAGGGTGGCCCTGGAGTTCTTCCTCAGTTGCTGAAAGGAGCTGAAGATAGTGCTGAAGAAATGGACCCTTTTATATGATGGCTTTTTCTTGTATTTTTAATGCACTAATAATTACTCTTTTGTGGAAGATGCATACTGTACTTGTTTTAGCATTTATAAATGGTACAGGTTTAGTCTATTTCTTGACACTAGACATCGAGTTACTAATGAGGCTTAAATTTTTATGCGACTAATGCTTTATACACTAAATTTCATGTTGCCTTAATCTCACTGCTTCAGTCAATTACAGTGTACTTTTTTTACTATGTTTGAATCTGCCAAGACCCGTGGCAAGAGATTCAGGACAGGTTGTGCAGCACCTGTATGCAGGTGCATGAGCTGAGGTAGAATGGATTCAACACAATTACTGTTTGTCTAAATTTTCTATTGCATATTGCATTTTTAGTAGACATTTGGAGACTAAAATATTTTTATTTCAGACCTTGTTTTTCAATATAAAAATTAATATTCACAGAAAGCAGACATTTCTCTTACAGAAGTTTGTGTAGTCACAACCCCACTTTCCTTGTAAACAGTTGCAATGGAAATAATTCAACCAACCTTAAACATGGAGTGTCAGGGCCAGATCCTGATCACAAGTGAGATGCCGCTGCAATAGAAGTAAATTATGATAATGGTGGGGGATAAAAGTAGTCTTTAAATTTAATTTTGGAGGTAAACATCTTCTTCTGTGTTAGCTATATACATCTGCTTCCAACACACACAAAAAGCAGTGGATTCATTCTTCTTCAGTCAGAAGTTCCTTGGCTCTGTGAGGTAATGTTTCCCCTCTACAAAAGATTTGTTTCTTGTTTAAGACTTGTAGAGATGTTTATTGCTGCGCTGTGGTATGTGCTATGCCTCCTCTGTCCTCAGCAAGAATGGATAAAGAACTCCACGTTCACTGAGATTCTTTTCATACCCTTTCATCTTTCAAAACATAAACAAAAAATCCCATATCATGCAAACAGCAGTAACTGAGGATCGCTTCATTTTGAAAGGTAAAGATAATAGATGCGAAGCAGGAAGGGATGGATAGACGCTTGCTTTGATGTCACAAGCTCTGCCATAAACTATGATGTGACAAGCGGAAGAAGAGAGTCTGGTACCAGAGATCAAATGTTCAGCTTCGAAGTCTCTCCACACATGTGGCCACACTATGGTAATAGGTTACCTGAAGTAAAAGCTAAGCTAGTAATACAAAGATATTGTAAGTTATGTTAGGAGAGATTGAAAGGCACAGCAGCAGCCCATCTTGTACATGTACTTAACACTGTTGGTCATATGTATTGGAACTAATAAACATACCCATCCGGTGTACGCAGTGAAATTGCAAGATTTAAATTAAGCAGAACATCTAATCCTAATGGCAAATATTTCTAATCCTAATGGCAAATATTTAATGCCGTCAATCCCAAAATAAATGAGAAATGGGGACCCAATTAAAAACAAACTTGAAGCAAATTCTGCTCTCATCCTACAGGGCTGAGCTAGGACTGTTTGTTCCGGGACAATCAAGAGTGGAAAGTATTTGCACAAGGGGCTGACTTGTACTAGATTAATGTGCATCACCCATCAGCATGTAGTTTCTGTCTTGTCTTAGAAGAACTGGGGCTACTATGATACAAATAATTTATGCTCTGCCATGAGCGTGGATGACACATAGAAGAAAAAGAGGAAGTTCCTGTTCAAAGAATTATAATCTAAATTAAATTAGAGTTGCCTGCTTGATCCCCATTGATTTGTTGATTATAGCTTTTCTGTTCTTACGCATTTTTCTTGCCACAGGATGAGGATAAGAGGGAGACTGTCACCTGACAGATGTTCGTCTCACCACCTAATGTACTAAGCTGGAAGGCACGTGTATACTCTAGGGATAAGGGTGATTACGAGAACTTGCATAGAACTCTGTGTACAAATATCCTGTGGATTGCTTATGAAATGTGTGCTGCAGCTACTTGTTTAAATGTCATGATTACTGTAATTGGACACCTAAGTTGAAGGAGAGAGCTAGCTGAACATCTTCTGACTGAAAATGCAGATTTGATATAATTGGGATGTTTGAGAGGAGCATGTCAGTTCTGTCAACTTTGATGGAAACTATGCAAGTAAACAAGCCAGAGCAGGACTGATAGTCCATCTGGCACTTTATAATCACCAGGCTTTTCAGCTCCCCCAGCTCCAAACTGTGTTGGCTGCCAAGGAGCCCCAGGGATACCTAGCTACAGGGCCAGGAAGCTATGTATTGATTTGTCATCATGGAAATTATTTTAAAAAATTGCATTTGATTTTTTTTATTTTTTTTCTGGCCTCCCCCCCCCCCTCCCCCCCAATTTGGAACAATAAACCTTGTGGAAATGCAGAATTTTCCACAGGACAGACATTCCAGTTCTTGCACTACATCTATTGAAGTGACAGTGGGCACTTTACCTCTATTGCAAGTACTTGACTCTCTGATTGGATAATCTGGCTAAGGTAGATAAACGTCTTCTGCCTGAAATTTTCATTTCAAATGAATTTTTTTCAAGCTAACTTGATAGTGACAGGTCTAAAATTTGTTCTGCAAATATTTCAGTGATTAAAACTTTATAGCACATTGCATGGGGCTAAAACTAACTCTGTTTCCATCCAAGTGAAAAACAAATATTAGGTATCATTTCAGTCTCACCTTTTGGGGTGCTAAGGAATGGTGATGTGTATAAGTCTTGTGCTGGTCCTCTACATAGGAGTGCATTTTTCCCAGGTCTAAAACAAGCTTGAGTACTGATAAATGTTTGGGGAAAATGAGGGCAGGGGAGACAATAAAAGCGATAGCAAAAAGCTCATGTACCCAGTTGCTTTGATAAGTAATGGGCATGATTTCAATGAAACTATGAACCAGAGCAGAATTTGTAATAGACACTCAGTAAAGAATAAATCTATAGACTTTCAGCTACTTATTCAAATCTGATTTATGTAGTGCTTGAAATTCAGCAACATTAAAGTTAACCTTAATATATGGGACCATCAGGAGAAGGAAAACGTGCGCTATGGTTGGAAAGAGAGGGGACCATGATTAAATTAATATGATTCCAGTCTCCAGAGAATCACAGAGAAAGCCTTCCTTCTCTGTGTGATATGCATTACATGTCTGGGGCACAAGTTACAAAGGTATAGTGGTAATGATATGATGAATATAGGTGCCAAAATGTCTCTTGCATATAATTCTTAATGTGTACTTTATCTTATGAGAAACTGTTACAATTGAAGACCGCTGTGATTCTGACTGCAGTACACAAGCAAATGACACTATAGTGCATGTATCTTTCAGCTTTTGAAAAACACTAAGCAGTTCTGGAGGGGGAAAGTACTTTTTAGAACATTCCATGTAATCTTTTGCTTCAGAAACAGATTTTAGGTCAAAGGCAGTTTGTCAGTCTTATTATGCCTTTGGTTAAGTTCTAAAATTCATAATCTTCTATCTACCTGAGTTTGTTGTACTAGTGCTATCTAACACCATGCTTCAGTCTGGTAGCTGATATCAAGTGCCAATTTTGCAGACAATTTCTAAATGGGTTGCAGGATTCATTTCTCAAATTTGTGACACTTCCATCAATCCTATCCATTTTAACAAGGTCATTCCATGATTCCTCATCTTAACTTTCGGTCAGGCAGCTTTTTTTCTCACCTTGTTGGGTTTCTTTTCTGGAGGATGTATTTGTGTAAGCAAAAAGATATTCGGTGTTCAAGTTTCAAAAATTAAGAGCTTGTCTGCAGTGGGGATTTATCCAAATTCTAGCAGTTGGTGGCCATCCATATTGAAGTTGCCCCTATTCAAGGTTCAACAAGGAAAGGGTTGGTTCCAGCAATGGGGCTTAGAAATCATTATATACTCCAAATTTACCACTTTGCTTGTGCACGTTCGTGGAGGAACTTCTGCCCCACTGAAGTTAGTGACAATACTTCCATTGATTTCATTGGGCTAGGATTTTACCCTGTGGAGCTTGAACTGGCTTTGCTACAGCAGTGACTGGAGTCCAGCTGCTGGAACCGGAATCCAAATCCCAGCAGGAGACAAAGCCTAACCAGTGGAGATCTCTGATGCTGTCCCATGGCATAAAACCCAGGCATTCTAGAATGATGCTTGTGCCTCCAGAGTGACAAGCCATACTTTGAAACACATCCTGAGTCTGCTAAAATAACCTAACCTAAACAACCCCTCTTCTCCCCTCCCCCCCCCAAAAACCTCTCTATGGCTGGTTAGAGGAAGCCAGAGCTAAGCAGTGAGCTGAAATTTCCCCTGTATGCAGGGAGAATTGCATGTTTGTATTTAGTCACTTTTACTGCCCACTCCTTGCTTGCGTTCACAAAAATAACTGGGATCAAAAACAAGGTGGAGGAATTATTAGCAAACCAGTGACTTGTTTTTAAGATGGTCAGGAAAGACAGTGCTGGGATGTATGCAGAGATGGGGAGCACAACTGTAACCTCCAAAGAACTGAGTCTAATACACATCCAGCTAAAGAACTGTAGCACATTCTGTAGGATCACATGCTTTTAGCTTTGGGGGACTTTGGTTCAGTCCTGGGTGTTGCACACAAGATCATGGCCGTGCCACAGAGATCCTATTTTTCTATAGGGTGCAGCTGCAAAAAACCACGTTTCCTCAGCAGCTCTGAGATATATTCCAAGGGAGTTAGCCTAAATTCCTCCTGGGGATCCTACTGTTCCGAGTAAATCTCTCCTTGAGAATATGGGGGAAACAGAAGCCCAGTTCTGCTGCTCTGTGTGTTTTACACTGGATGTTTGAAGACGTATTTCTGCTATTTTACCTGATCCACTGTTAAACAATATAGTTTGATTAGGATTTCTAATGTATATTATATTGGCTATTGTTGTAGAAGGCCTGTGAGTCATCCTTAATATTTTGCCTTGTGCAGTATTTTCTGTTTTGTTTTGGCAGCTGAGAGTTAGTAGTCACAAGTGCTCTGTAACTTGCCAGCTGATTGTGTGTTCTGGCTGTACCCCCAGCTCTGTCACTCAGCGTACATCTAGACTGCAGGCTTCTTTTGAAAGAAGCTTTTTTAGAAGAGATCTTTATATTCCCCCAAAAACCAACAACCTTTAGAGCGTGTCCACACAGCAAAAAAGCGATCTAATGTTCCGAAAGCATCCATTCAGTGTGGACATTCTATCTCGCATTTCAGCTGTGATTACTATGGATGGAGTGGCCACCAGGACACCTGTGCTTTTTCCTCTTTCCTCTTCTTTCGAAAAAACTCCCATCTTCTGCGTCCACACACACCTTTTTCCAAAGGAGCTCTTTCAGAAAAATGCTTCTTCCTCATACAATGAGGTTTATCAGAACCTCCCCCCCTTGCATTCTTTCAATTTCCTTTTGAAAGAACGCAATAACAGGGTGGACATAAGTGAAGTTTTTTCGGAAAAACAGCAGTTTAAAAAAAAAAACAAAAAAACCTTTGCAGTCTAGAAGCCACCCTCATTTTCCCATTCGCTGTTTCTGGAACTTAGAAGATACAATTGTCTATTTCTTGTCACTTTGTAGCAAACAGTCTGTACCTAACAAACCAATAAACTGTTATCTATCTTGGTACACCTCGGGACACCATTGCATCTCATCTTGATGGGCGATCATTTATACCCTAATCTAGTCCGTCCTTAAAAGATTGTAAACCCTTACATCCCATTGCCATCATGTGGTGCTCAGGGGTTTGCCAGTGCTGCTCCAATTGCAAGACTGGGGAGAGATGCAACATTAGTTGTATTGTGTCCAGAAAATCATAGCAAAAGAACAAGAAAGCTAAAAGTATTCTGACTGTTACGGGATAATTTCAAAAGCTGGCATGTGCATTACATGCCCCAAAAATGTGTGCATTGCCAATCTGTCACATTTGTTAATTGCAGCATTGTAGCCTTGTTGGTCCCAGGGCATGAGGGATAAAGTTGATTATTAATATCTTTCATTAGACCAACGTCTGTTGGCAGAAGAGAGACACTTCCAGTCTTCTCAGAGCTTTTTCTCAGGTTAATGGCATGCATACCAGTTGCTGTTCAGTCAGCCAGTTTGCTAGCACAAGTACCTTATTATATATACTTGATTCCTTCCCCCTCCCGAATTGCATGCACTTTAGTTGCTGCTCTTTGAAAACATCCCAGTGTTCTAAATTGGCTCTTGACACGAGGAAGGTCAGTGCAAATGACCTAATCATTCCTTCTGACTTTAACATCTGTGAAAAAAGAGGTGGCTCTCATCTAGGGATCAAAAACCAACCAACCAAAAAAACACAAACAAACCAACAACAACAAAAATAAAAAAAAAACCCTGACCCTTTTCTGTGTATATCCATCACAATTTCTTTTCATTTAGAGAAATAGTTTTCCCAGGTATCTCCTACACCATTTATAGGCAGCTGATAGTTGAGTAATTTACATTAATGCACCCATGAAAAACAATATTCTTACCAATGGGAGTCTTTTACTTCCATGCTTTCCTGCCTCGGCTGGGAATCTGGAACAGGGAAGCAGTTGCAGTAAGAAAATAAGGATCTGAAGACAGAACATAGAGCGAGGACCCTGTACATAATATAGGCCCAATTCTGCTCTCAGTGAAGTTGATGATATTTTGCCAACGACTGCAGAGGAAGAGTGCTGAACCCAACAATCAGATATTGACATCCTTCACTTCTCTAGAGGGTTTGCTCTTGTTGGCTTTCAAGTGGTCTCTCTTAAACAGGCACAAATAATTTCCCATCATCATCTGTAACTCTCAAATTCTTTGCTTTCTCCCACATTTGTTTAATGTGCTGAATGCAAGAAAAATTCTAAGGTCTGATTCCTGACTTAAATTTCTTTAAATTTTTCTCCTGGTGTTTATTATAGAATCTTTTTACAACAACAAAACTGGTAAACTTTGTAAATGAAGACTATATACCATACAGCCTCAGGTTTAGTCATTCTTCGTGTTCGTTTTTATTTAAACTGAGCCACTGGCCAAGACTTAAACTGATCTGAAGGTAAATCTGTTTGAATTCCCCGACCACAACCAAACCACAATGTCACCAAATACTTCTGTGGTCCTCAACACTGTATCTGAATGGATCTCTTAGTACAAGGTACTGTTCCTGGGGGTAGAGTGTTTCTAATATACCCTCCCTCCCCACAAACACAACAAAGGCCAAATATTCTAGAGGCTTTTATTTGAGATAGGATCTTCCCACAGTTGAGCCTTTCCTTAAGGAGATGGTTGGATTCAGGGGCATCCTTAGGATTTATGGGGCCCTATTCGGTACTATCAAATTAGTGCCCTTCTCCCTGATGACAGCCCAAGAGGGAGATGACTTTTTTACAGATTCTTCAGATATACACTAATGAAATATTTTAAACAAATTTTAAACTAAGGTTCTGTAGATTAAGGCTTTGTCTATACTTAATGGTGCATCTAGACTGGCAAGATTTTGCGCAAAAAGTGGTTGCTTTTGCGCAAAAACTTGCCAGCTGTCTACACTGGCCGCTTGAATTTGTGTAAGAGCACTGACTTTGTAATGTACAAAATCAGTGCTTCTTGCGCAAATACTTTCACGTTCCCGCTCGGGAAAAAGCCCTCTTGAGCAAGAATACTTGCGCAAGAGGGCCAGTGTAGACAGGGAAGAACTGTTTTGCACAAAAAAGCCCTGATGGCTAAAATGGTGATCAAGGCTTTCTTGTGCAAAAGTGCGTCTAGATTGGCACGGATGCTTTTGCGCAAAATCTAGACACCCTTTTGCAGAAATACTTTTAACGGAAAAACTTTTCCGTTAAAAGTATTTCCGTAAAATCATGCCAGTCTAGACGCAGCCTAAGAGTTTAAAGCACAGCAACAGCTGTGCTTTAAACAGAAAAGCCATGGCAAGCTCTATGTAAGGCACTTTTGTGAGGGGAGTATCTATCCGTGCTAGGAGCGTGGCTCCCAGCACTGTAGTCTGGTTCACACTGGTGCATTACAGTGCTGTAATTTGCTGCACTCGGGGAGAAGTGTGGTTTTTTTTCACATGCCTGAGCTAGAGACTTCATAGAATCTGTCAGTCATAGCATCATAGGGCTAGAAGAGACCTCAGAAGATCATCTAGTCTAACCCCCTGCCCAAAGCAGGACCAACCGCAACTAAATCATCCCAGCCAAGGCTTTGTCAAACCGAGACTTAACCTCTAAGGCTGGAGATTCCACCACCTCCCGAGGGAACCCATTCCAGTGCTTCACCACCCTCCTAATGAAATAGTTTTTCCTAATATTCAATCTAGACTTCCTCCGCTGCTACTTGAGACCATTGCTCCTCATTCTGCCATCTGTCACCACTGAGAACAGCCTCTCTCCTTCCTCTTTGGAACCTCCCTTCAGGTAGTTAAAGGCTGCTCTCAAATCCCCCCTCACTCTTCTGCAGACCAAACAAGCCCAGACCCAGTAATGTAAAGAGGCTAAGTCTACACAGGCAAACACAGTAAATTCAGAAACTGAGAGCATGTCCCCGTGGTTGGCAAATGCTTGTTAAATGGCTTTATTACCATCTGAATGGCTTTCACAGTTTCAATGTCTATTAAGAGGCCTCTCTCTCTATATATATAACCTTTTCCTTTGGGATGACAGTGATGTTGTCATGTCATTCTGCATCTGCCCTGCTTCCTTCTCCTCCCTCCCCACTCCCTGGTGCAGTGGGAAGCAAAATCCCCCACATGGAGCCAGCCTTGCTGCTTCTCCTCACCACTTGGAATTGGTATTTTAAACCAAGCCCTACTCTCCTTCCTTCACCCCCACCCCACAGGGTTTTCAATGCCAAGAAACATGGCACAGTAGCCGGTAGATTCCACATTGTAGCTATGACAACCCAGGGGCCAGGGCAGTGGGGTGTGGTGCTAGGGGATAAGCCCAGCTGAGAGCCCTGCTCCTAGTGACTGTACCAGTAGCGGGCTCTTGGGGGCTCCCCCCCCAGGTTCTAGGGGAGCTGGAGCACAGTGTCCAACAACCTGGAGTCCGGCTGCCCCCGTGGAAGCTCATCCCCTCCCCAAGCAGCTGCACTTGCCACAGATGCCAGAGCACCCCTGAGCTGCTTGGGTGAGCCTCCCCACCAACCTGTAAGCTCTTCCCTTCGGCTCCCAGAGGGTGGATGGCAGGGCAGCCCCAGGCTCTTGTGGACAGGGCTGGGGCAGTGAGCAGCTCAGGTGGGACTTTTCCATTAAAAGCATTTGCGGAAAATCATATCAGTCTAGACGTAGCCATACTGTGCTGCAGGAAGTGCATTGGGCTCTCTCTAGGACCTAGCAGCCCTGTTGTTGCCTGCTCACTGCTTCCTGTTTCTCCAGGCAGAGTGGTGCCCCAGAACTACTGTGGTGCCCTACGCAACTGCATACTCTGCCTATGCCTAAGGATGGCCCTGCTCCCGGCAGCGGGGGAGGGGGAGAGGCAGGAGATGCCATAACTCACCCGACCATTCCCAGCAGCTGGGGGAGAACCAGGGCTGCCTATCCCCAGAGAGAGGGGAGTTGGTGAGTGTAGAGAGCAGGGGGCACAGTCCCCAGTCACTTCTAAGTTAACTAGATTGTCTCTTGAGAAAGCAGAGAGCTCTCCAAAGAAAGTAGATGAGTGGACATTAAGACACAATGGAGCCTCAAATTGTTGCGTGCCCTACACAGCTCTACATTCTGTTTATGGGTAAGGATGGCTCTGGCTGGGTTCTACTTGAATGTCATCCTTAGTGGACTACTCTAGTAGCTTCCTCCAAAATTATATTGGGGGGGGGGGAGCACTGCTGGATTTATAAAAGCTCTCTGTTTGTGCCCACCTATGGGGCAGTGCTTTGGGATTTATGCAGCCAGTTGTGTACTATGTAGCAATTGTAGTATGCAATCCCTCATTGTGCCTTGGTATTTTAAAGGCAAAAAGAGGAGCATTTACTTTGCATAGTTGCATGGTAATGGCCTGTACCTGAAAGAGTACAACAGCAGATGAGGCTTCTCCAAGAGGGTAACACGGCAGAAGAGCCGCAGCATGGATGTGCATGGCCTAAAACATTTTAGAATAGTTATCTGTTTGGTGTTTTTTTTATCCATCCACTAGTCCTTCTATCATTCTTCACACAGGCTAAATTGGAAACAAGTATTTCTGTCTCTGGACAAATATCTATTCCTCATCCTGCCATGGCTGGATTCTAAAGCATGCATCCTTGTTGCACTGCCTGGGACTACGAGTTGCAGAGGATATTAAAATCTGTATATAAATATGCCCATATCTATAGCTCAATTTTCCCCCAAAGCAGGGATTTATCGAATACTGGAAAGGATAGGAGCACCAGTTTGCAGGAGATGATGTGACTCACATCACACTCCTATTCCATTGCCTTCTGTGAGTGCTGTGGTCTGGCCCTGTGATTCTAATCAACACCTGCAACTGAAATGTATAGTTTGGCAACAGTCATCCGTAATGCCTACCATAGGCATTCTTTGAACTAAATATCACACAGCTGAAAAGCCCGGAGTGCCCCACACAAACAAAATGAGAAGAGAGGGGAAAACACTGATATGTAAATCCAATCCTCGAGTAGATGGCCGTAGGTGTCCATGCATCCTTGCGTACCAACTGTTTTAAGTGACGTATTCGAGGAACTTTTCAGGGGTTCTGTTGCTAAGGAAACCTTTTATTTTAACGGAACATGCTAGGAATTGGTAGCTATATATATAGTCTCTTAGGCAGCTCTGGCAACTAAAGAAACCCTTAAGAAGCCATTCTGAAGTTTTTCATATCCATATTTTCCTCAAACAATAAGCAAGAAAATTCATAGCCTATTTTAAAGCAGCAGCATGGTAGGGATTGTTAGCTGTTGGAGACCAGGCAAATTGCAAAGCTAGCCAGTCAAATCAGAAAATCCTGAAAATAGCATCTGTGCGTGGTGCAAGGAATATTCAGGCCATTGGATCTAGGCTACCCTTCCCCACTCTCCTTAGTGGTCTATATCAGTATGTCTACTCAGCATTTTGAACCAAGCAGATTTGGACTAGCCGGGCTCATGCTACAGCTCCAAAAATAGGTGTGTAGAAAGTGCTTTGAGGCTGCAGCAAGGGCTTTGAAGCCCTCCCTCTTCCTTTGTTTCAGAACTGTCAATGGTAACTTTGATGTGCAATCTACATTGGAGACCGGCTATCCTGTCTGTCAACCCTGGCTGATAAGATTGCGCCAAAATGCTGTAAAGATTTCAGAATAGCAAGGAGAATCCTTAATTGTTTCAGAGGGATCTCCAGGTATAATCCATGCCTGAGGATGCAGGCAGGACACTGTGTAGGGAACGAGACTTGGGTGTTCACATTATCACACAAGAGGCCTAACAAGGAGGCTGCCTTATTCTAGGCCAATATTGTATTTGTCAAAAGCATAAATCCAGGGTAACTTCACAGCACAAGCTGACAAGTCTGTTTCCGAGAGCAAAACTTGGTCCTCAGTGGGCCATCTGGACGCTATGTGATGAATGCGTCAGTGGGGACATACAACATGGGCTTTTTTCCTCCCTTCCTGTCCACTTTTAAGATCCCGTAATGGTGGTCATGATCCTGGTTAGTCTTCTGGACTTGGTTCTTTGGCCCTAATCTGCTCAACTAAGTGCTTCATTTCTACTGTTAAATGCTTTGTCTTTTCCTTCTTGAGCTGCATTAGCCTGAAGTCTGTAGCTGTCTTTCTGGGTTATGAATGGAAAGGGGCTGCTGACTCAGCCAAATCCCATCTTATTGATGACCTCCACCATTAGTACCAAAGCTTACAAATGGCTTAATAGATCAGGAGAGCATCATACTTTTCTTCTATAGCTCAGGACTGACTTACACTAGAGGGCCGTAGTGGAGCATCAGGTGGTGTTTGGCTTGCCTGTATTCATAGTTGTATTGTAAAGTGCAGTGCAAGAACTGGAAATGTCCCTGAGTAGTATCCTTATGTTTTTTCCAAATTAAAAAATAGGTATCTCTCTATATCTATAGCATAGAGCTAGAAGGAACCTTGAGAGGTTATCAAGTCCAGTCCCCTGCCACCACAGCTGGACCAACTACAATCCCTGACAGATTTGACCCAGATCCCTAAATAGCCCCCTCAAGGATTGAGCTCATAACCTGGGGTGTAGCAAGCCAATGCTCAAACCACTGAGCTATACCTACCCACCTCTGTTGCCCTAGGCAAAGATGCTCTAAGCTTGCTACTAATGTTGGAGAGTTTGGTTTGTCTCTAGTTTGGTATCATTACTTGTTTCACCAGTTCATTGTGACTAAAAGGTAACAGTCATGAGAAGCTGAAGTTTTTCTGCTGTGGGTGACATCTTGCCATGTGTGAAGTGTCCGCTAACAACTCACTTTGTTACTATTGTATCCATCATTACACCTGGCTGCAAGAACGCAGGACCTCAGCATGGTCTCCTAATTTGCATTTACTGTTCTCTGACTTGAGTGGCTTTCAAACTTCTTTCTTTGTGTTAGGTCTCATGAGCTTTCCTTACTGAGAGCACATCCTCTAATGCTTTACAAACCAATATCTGTTAGCATCCTGATAAATATTGGGGAATTCCATTTTATTGCAGGAGGGCCTGAGATGATGGGTTGGGTCTACCGCCAGGAGGGGATGGTAGTATTGTAGAATGAACCTGCATATCACTCGCCCCACAACAGCAGGCTTGCCCTGTGAGGGTCGGTCCGTTCCCCTCTCTGGATAGTTTTGGTACCTAGGGTATGTTGACACTTGCACCCTCTTTCAAGAGAGGAATGCAAATGAAGACATTTGAAATTGCAAATGGAGCCAGGATTTAAATATCCCGTGCTTCATTTGCATAATCATGTTATGGTGCTATTTCAAAATAGCGCTATTTCAAAATAACAGACTGTTAAGATGCAGTTATTTTGAGAGAAAACAATTCTCTCCATATAGGAATAAGGGTTATTTTGTGAGTGGTTTTCTCTTGAAATAACTACGTCTTAACAGCATCTGTTTTTCAAAATAGCGCTATTTTGAAATAGCGTCATAACGTGATTATGCAAATGAGGTGCAGGATATTTAAATCCAAGCTTCAGTGCAATTTCAAATGTCTTCATTTGCATCCCTCTTGAAAGAGGGTGCAAGTGTAGACATACCTTTGAATCATGATGACAGAGAAGTGACTGGGCCAAACCTGAGTAATGCTGTGATCCTGTTCTCTAAGAGTAACTAGACCAAATTTGGGTGAGTGGTATCGTGACCCTGTGCACTAGGGTATGCCTTCTTTGGGGAGACAGCATCATGGGATGGGAGCTGCAGGATCCACCACAGTGGGGAATTTAAAAAAAAAAAAAAGTATAGGGTTTTTTGACTTGTTTCACGTTTGCAAAAAACAAAACCCCCATTCCTTTGTTTCTCTTGATTTTGTTTTGTTAAATTATGCAACAGCTTGAAATGTGGAAAGAGACATAAGATACATTAATCATACCCAGCATTTGATGTTTTGGAACAATTTTAACCCCGCTTTTACCTTGGTTTGCAGAACCTAAATCTGTCATAATTTAACAGTGTCACTCCAGGCAATGTCAGGAATAAATGAATGGGGACACTGCAATTTCTATCTGATAAAAATGACTATTTATTTGATATTTAAGCACACACAAGCTTTTTTAGTAAAGTATTGCACCTCATCCAGTGACCTTCAGCAAACTAAAATGAATTGCTTTGTATTTTAGAGACTCTTAATGAGTTATGTCTACAGAAACTGCTTAATTCCTGGCATCAGATAACTATATTATACAAATAGGGTTATGTAAGAATTTACCCTGATGGGAAAACAAGTGCAGTTTTATAAGTGAACATAAGACTTTATGTTCTGCAAGACTTTACTGAGATTTGCTCTGGGAGGAAGGCATATTGGGCAGCCTGATAAGTTAGGAAATGTGAAGAGAAGACACTTTCTCATCTAAGGAGATTTTTCACTTTTATTGATTGTAGTTTAAAAGGTCCCCTCCGATATTGATTGCTGCTGGCAATGGTGCGGGGAGAGGGGGGGTTCAGTGTAATTTCTGAAGGTTCTCAATAAGAATGATGGGGGTGTTGTGTTACAATATCTGCCTTTCAGTCTGTAAAGGGCTCCGCCCTTCTTGTGAGACCCCTTCGGTGGCTGAGGGGAGTCTTATAGTCTCTCTACCGGGTTGTCTACGGGAGAGGAAATATCCGGTATGTAGCCTGGGACCAGGCTTCCTCTTGCACCCTGTTGTGGTGGTTGTGTGTGTGTGTGGGGGGGGGGGGGGGGGAAATCAGGCCCACCCACTCCTCTGGGTCTTGGCCCAGGGACCCTATAAGTAGCAGTTACCTGCTGAGTCTCAAAGAGATTGGTTGAGGTCATGTTCCCTGGGCCACATCCCTGGGAAGCTGCTCTGTCCAGCCCTTTCTCTTGTGCCTTGTGGTGAAGTCCTCCCTGTCCAGGGTTTTGCAAGAGCTGCCATTGGCTTACCAGCTAGCCCTCAGCTGCTGGATTGGGTTCTGACCAAGTCTGAAGTCCAACTCTCACTCCAAACTGTCTGTAGTGCTGCTGGTCTCCCAGTCATCCCTTAGGTCTGCCTGAGTGAAGGAGCTGCAAGGCCTTATCCCAGCAGGTTCTTTTATACCGATCTGCTGGATCCCAATTGGCTGTCTCTGCAGCAGCCACTCTATCCTGCCTGTAGGACCTCTTTTCTGCTCTCTCGCTGGGATGGGGTGTGGCAAAGCCTCTGGCCTCCTGCACACATTTGAGTGTAGCCGTAGAAGTAAAGCACTGTGTAAAGTACAGCATTGTGATCTCTTTATGTGATGCTAGATGAAAATGTGGACAAATTGGATTGACAAGTGGAAGTTTTGGCTATTGCTGCAAGAACTGGTTTGGAAAATATGAAAATATCCTCAAACCACTGCCACAGGCTAAGCTGAGTCTTTGAAGGATATGAAATATTGAGATTGGAATAAAATTAACTTCATGCAATGCCCCCTACTTTTACAGTTCACAGTGGATACAAGAGGAAAATGGTAAGGGTTGAGAGGATTCCTGGTTGGACTGGAAACAGTTGTTAGTATCTAATTAGCTCTCCAGCCAAATTCCCAAGACTCCGAAGATTCAGATAGTTTGGATCGTTTTCCATTATGGAGCCAAAATTTGGTGCTTTCCTGAATCTTCTGGTTATCGTTAGTTTTAACTTCTATGCACAGAATACATTTTTATTTATCTATTTTCATTTAGATAAATAAAATTATGCCTGTCGCACCATGAACAATACAATAAAATCTAGGCAATCAATTTAACGGGAACTCATCTAGACAGCCACCTACAACATCTTTTTTCTATCCCTTCAAGATAAGAGGAGGAACTGTTTGCTGTATTATATTGCAATTGGTCCCTAGACAGGATTTTTTTTCCTGTTAATTCATTAAATATATCTATCCACAGTCGCAAATACTCTGTAAAATATATTTGAAAACAGTTTTTCTTGCCCCATTTATTGAAATACATCATAACATGATAGGTTATAACACTGGGAAAGGCACTAATTTGGGATAACTGGCTTCACTCACTTATAACTTCACCACTCATGAGTAATGCAGTCACCCCAAACTAATGCTGATTAAACTCTCATGATATGAGATCAATCGCTTTGTATGTTTGAGTATACACAGTGACTACACTTACACTGGGAAGATTAAAGCATTTTGAAAGATTTTAGCAGGCTGTGAAATTGGCAGAGTGTGGGGGATTCTTCTGGAAGTGGTAGAATCTTTTAAAATGGTTCCAAATTTCCCCCCGGAGTGTATGTATATAATGGTACTTCATGCGAATAATAGTGTGTAGGTGACAACTTCTTTGTTCAAGGTAAATTTTCCATTAAAAAAGTCTAATATTTAATTGTACATAATTATAGTATTCCTTTCGCCTTGACTATACTATCCTCTTTCATTCAAGCTTCTGGAAGTGACTTGCAAATGAAGCATTGGAAGCTAAAGCATTTTAGTGACTTGTGTGAGTTGGTGACAGAACTGGAGAAAATCAGGCACCTTGACGTCCAGTCCCCTGAAAGTTATATACATTTCCCTTTAACACTGCTCAATGGTGCAGATGTGTTACTTTATGAAAAAAATACTTTAGCCTTAAAAATCATATACCTTATGTAACACTGGGTAGTGATCACTTATGCTCTTTGTTACAGAATGGTAGGTTTCTTTACTGCTTAATTTTTTTGCTAGTTTACCATGATGTTTCTAAATATTTTTTGTTAGAGCAAAACAAATATTTGCCTAACCTTGAATATTGACTTCTGACTCTTGTCAATTACAGCCATTTCCCAGGGTATAGATTCGCTAAAGACAATGGAATTATTTCCAAATAATAGTTCTGATGGGAGAATCAAGCCTGTTATCTCTATTGATGTTAAAATGAACTACATTAGTGCCCCTTTTAACCTGTCATTTCAAGAATTGAGGAGGTAAATGGAAACATTTTCCCATTGAAAATATGAAGGATATCTGATTATTATTAAGCTTTTATGGCTGATGAGCTGTAAGTCATATTATGAACAAAATATATTGTCTGGAAATCATGCCACTTAATATTTTATTTTACTGGCAGTGTGCAGCAAAAAATTGAATCTTTAATCAAGTACATTATGTAACATGCATTTGGTTGTAATCTATTAAGGTATGTCTACACAGCAGTGTTATTTTGGAATAACTGACCTTATTCCAAAATATAGTACATATCTATGCTACAAGCCTTCATTTTGAAATAATGCTGAGTTGGAGAACTTCTTACACTCGTGAAATGAGGGTTATCATGAGTGAAAGGTCAGTTGAAAGAAGAGTGTTCTTCCTTCGACTTCCTGCTGTCGAGACAGCGCCAAATGCCAAATTAAACTATTTCTACTTAAGCTACGCAATTGACGTAGCTGATGTTCAGTAGCTTAATTTGACTTTAACCGTGCTGTGTAGACATACCCTTAAATAGTAGGGATAAGGAGAGGGGTGCAATATATAAACTTCCTGGATGCCAAAATAGCTAGTGGAGAAGGTCGGGGTGCTACTGGTTTCCCACACTCTCAATGGCAGCTGTTCAAACAGCTTGGTGTTTCAGAAGAAGCCAGTTGAGTGACCTTCTTAAGCCTAAATCTAGATTTACTCCTCTTGAACACAGTGAAAAAGCATCCTTTAGTGAACACAGAAGCAGAATCAGACATGAATACCCCAACTGAAAACTGATCTTTCATTAATTTTCTTTTGTAATTTGTTGGACTAGAACATGTCTATGAACATATTTGATATTAAACAAATCTGCTTTGGGGAACACACTGAACCTTGACTGAAGTGCATAGGAGTTAGAAAAGACACGTGTACAGCCGACAGCGTCCACGAACCTATTTCAGGGAGACACAAGTTCATTTCTCTTACAATGCAGCCCAGTTAGATACATACACATCTTGGTAAGGCATAACCTGATGCAACCCACTGTAATGCAGAAACACAAAGCAATCAGACTTTTTTTATGCAGGCCAAAAGACCTTTAGGCATCTATGGCAGATGTTACCCACTGATTTTTCTGGCCTTATTTTCACCATGGAATTACATGAAATCTGCTTTGCTGCTCTACTGCCTTTTAGACTAGCTGAGCGAGCTGGCTCTTCAGACAAAGCGTTGATGCAGCAAATGAGGTTATTCAGGCAGAGTGTGTTGTAGACAATACAGAAGGCCTATTGAAAGGCTAAGCTACATTCAAATGTATAAAGTCAAATGGGGACAACATGTAGTCTAGCAGACTCCTGGGGTCTAACTTGGACTCTGACTCAGAGTGGCTTTGAGGGAATCACATTACCTTGTTCCATCTTTGTCAGCTCAACCACACAATAGGCAGAACTTCAGTGAAAAAACACAGATGCTGCCTCTGAATTACCCTCTTTTCAGTAAATAAACTGACATGAATCTTTTTTTTATGGAAAGATCCAGAATTTTCAATGCAAATACCACCTAAAAAGGTCAGAACAATTTCAGCCTGGGGGTAAAACAAATTACTGTACTTAAATATAATTAATATTTTTATTGGGAAAGGAAAAGAGATTCTTAAAGAAATCCACAAGTAAAGAAATAAAAATGGGCCTGGTTTTCAGTTGGCTTAAATCAACATAGCTTCTTTAAAATTAACAGTTGTATTACCTGAGAGTCTGGCTCAGGAATTTCAGGAGAAATAAGATCTAAAGTCTTTTAGCCATAAAGATATAGGCACAGTACACAAGCAAAAAAGAATTGCAAATGTGTGACACTGTCAAATGCATTGCTGTAAATGTAGAGGTGTACCCAACTAAAGTTGGGGGAGGCTGAGAGCCTAGCTTTGAACTTTCATGAGACCCTGAGGTGATGAGGCATTGTCTCCATACAGAGATGATCATTTTTTAAAGTATGCATTTTAACAGCTGCATCTAAAATATCGCAGTGCTTCTCAATACACTGATGGTAAACATTGGTAGTTTCTTCACATTAAGAAAGACTATTATTATTGTTAATACTGGGTGAGAACCTATAATTAACAAAAAAAGGCAGCAATTCTTAAGGGTTTATATTCTAAGTGTGGGGAAATAAGTGCAGTATCTCAGACAGCATTGATGGTTACCTGATATCGTGATGACTCAATTATCCTGTCATTGCATACATTCACACTACATATTATTGGCTTTTTTTTTGTGCTTTTTGAATACCTTTTCTAAACATCATTGATAATGGTGCAACATGGAGCATTTGTTAATACTGTAGACATTGTGACCAGATTACCAGCTAATGTAAGCTCGTTTGTTGTGTTAAAATCAGTC
This sequence comes from Pelodiscus sinensis, assembly GCF_049634645.1. NCBI lineage: Eukaryota > Metazoa > Chordata > Testudines > Trionychidae > Pelodiscus > Pelodiscus sinensis. Next base: position 43,036,036 of record NC_134720.1, on the reverse strand, counting down.
GAGCGATTGTAATTTTTTTTAGCACTAGCAAGGTGGTTTTAGATAACTAATTAAGACTATGACCAAAAGTACTGTTCCACCCGCCCTCATATTCCGATGGAGATGGGTGAAATCCTATATACTTGTTACATTTTTTTTTTTGTTCAGTACTGTAGCCTGATAAGACCTTGGACAAGAAGATACATAGTAATAACAGGTATTTTGAATTAACAAAATGTTTAAATCTGAGCCTAGATTTGAGAATAGCTATTGGGCTAAACACCAACCAGGAATTCCTATAAACTGTCCCATGGAGTGAGATGCATTTATCTGGAAGAAAAGTAGCTGTTTTTATGTCATGCAGAGATCCTCTCTGCCGAAGCAGTATGCATCACTCAGTCCGTGATCTTTTGCTTGTTATTCTTTAGATAATGGCTGTTTTTCAGGTTTTGCAAAATTTAGATCAGAAACTTGCAGGCCCTACTCAGACGAAATGCCTACTGACCTCAATTTCCCTAGGAAAAGAGATGCTGAAGAAATAGAATGTTCTTCCCAAAGGAAATGTTAACATTTCATGATGAGTTTTCATACTAAATCAGAGTTGGAAGTTGAAATACGAAAATTTCACATAAAAAAAATTCTGAAAAGTGTTGATAAAAGCACTTTGCCACTTCAGAATGACATTGTTTTGAAAGTACAGTGATACAAATGACGATTCTTAGTTTAGATTCAATAATTTGATAAGACTTTAAAATCTCTCCTGTTCAGAAAACCAACAAGAAATGTGACATGAACATTTTTAAATAGAAATCTACTTTGACAAAAACACATTATCTAATGCAAATGTTTTTCAAGCAAAGAATTCAACCAGCTCCATCTATGAGTAATGACAACAGGATTGGGACCTTCAAAACTAGTTCAGAAAGGGACACATGAAAATAACTTTGAGCACATATATAGTCCATTGTCTTCAAGGTCTTTTGTCCTGAGCATTTTGGTGCATTGGAGTCACATTACATGGAATAAATGAAGTTGCATGGTGTTAAACTAATCTGAATTTTAAGTTTAATTCTAATTTTTATTAAGATTGAACAACATTTGATTTTTTTCCTCCCACACTGGGCCACACACAAAGTCTAACTAGGACCATGAGGACTGATTAATTTTGTCCATTTTCTACTCTGTTATAAGTCTTGTCATGGGAATAAGAATGTTTTATAAAGGGGAACATTAAATATAATTCTCCGATAACTCATTTTTGTTAGAGTGTAATGAAACCAGACAATGGTGCAAATTTATCACATCCTAGTGACAATTTTAATAGTGTGATCTCATCCTTTTCTTTAAGACTTCTAGGCCACATTGCTTTGTTTAATTCCAACCATTGATTAAAGGAATCATTTTCCTTAAGGGAATTGTAGAAGTCCTCATAGATCATCAATTCCAGTTACATGGATAGACAGTAACCTGGATTTAGTATTTTCTTCCTTCTAATTTAAACACATTCAGGAGTTAAGGAGTTATTTGTTATAAGGGACATCTAATCAAGAAATTCCCTTTTGAAAGGATTTTATCAAAAGTCAGGACATAATGATTTTAAAAGACTTCTTGAGTGGTAATGTTCAGTCAAAATATCACTAGAGCAAGAACTTCACATTTATGAAACTTTACAATGCCTTATATTTATTCCTGAAATCTATTTAACGAGATATTGGTATAAAATACTCTTGTTGCTTATACATAGTGAAGAGTAGAATAATAAACTCTCCTGAAAGTAAGAACTAATTGCCATCAGCACTATTTCCTATATATTATACAGATTTTTCTTTCTATTCCTCAAGTGAAATCCTGGACTCCTTAAAGTCAGTGCAAGTTTTGCCACTGAATTCAAGGAGTGTAGGATTTCACCCATCATATGCTTTGCTTTCAAGCTAAAGCTGATGGGAACAACCTGATGGTATAGATGACCCAAAATATGGGGCAGATGAGTAAGAACTTCAGCCCAAACTTTACAAAAAGCTCTCACCATGAATGCATTTGGGAATTATTTAAAAAAATCTGATTCTTCCTGGAATATTTGAACAAATTTTGCTTCTGTAGGTATACAGTTGTCAGGCCCTACAAAAATAACAAACAAAAAGCCATAAGAGAGATAGAAATAGGTATCTTAAGCATTTGTTTTGCTTTTTATTACAAAACATTAGGTTTCTTAATTTGTTTGTAGTAGGTTCCTGCAATGGAGTTTAGGTTAATCTTGCATATAAAACAAATGCATATCTTTTAAAGTGTGCAGCAAAAGCTCATTTTCTCTTCTCTGCGTTAAGAAAAGTGAAATAAGGAATAGACTTTGCAATGGTCAGTTTGCTCTTTATCTTTCTTCTGTTCTTTGGAGGGAGACTGCTGGGTTTATTCAAATATGTCAATTCCTAGTGTCTGGGGGTATGTCTACACTACAAAGTTAATTCGAACTAACGGACATTAGTTCGAATTAACTTTGATTGGTGCTACACTAGTGCTCCGCTAGTTCGAACTTAATTCGAACTAGCGGAGCGCTTAGTTCGAACTAGGTAAACCTCATTGTACGAGGACTAAGCCTAGTTCGAACTAGTGGGAGGCTAGCCCTCCCCAGCTTTCCCTGGGCTTTCACCTCATGTCCCCCTGGAATTTCTTCTTGACCACCCAAAGGGGGGCAGGCCCTTCCAGTTTGGGAACCAATGGTAGAGGAAGTGTGATAGAGTCTGGGAGGAAAAAAAAAGAGCAAGAAGATACCAGGAGGAAGAACCTCTGGTAAGGCAGGTGTGGGAGAAGGCTGCTGGGGAAGTGGATTAGGTGTAGCTAGCCAGAGTAAGTCTCAGGTCCGACACTGGGTTCCCAAAGTACAAAAATACACCATACAGGTATCTGTCAAACACAAGTAGTTTATTTCTTGACAGCTAACAGCTGTGCCCCATAAATGGAAGAACAATATAACAAAAGTGGCATATCTTATGTCCCTTTCTGAAAGTATGGGACCCCGGGTGGGCTGTGGGCGAAGTGGGAGGTTGCCTCAGCTTCTGAGGCGCGGGTACCCAAAGCCGATCGGAGCCAATTTGCTAGGCTCTGATAGTTTTCCTGCCTTGTTTGGCAGTTTGGAAATTTCCAGGGCTTACTCATTAGTGCTGATCTAGGGCTTAGCTGTTAGTTATCGATCTGGTTCTGATCTGGATGATCTTGTTCTTTGGCCCTGTTTGTGATCAGTATTTTAGGGTAAACAGAATTGTGTGTGTTCTTGCCCTTTTCCCTTCTCATACTTGTTCTTGCTATACTGGCAACAATGCTTATCTTAAGTGGTGTACGTTCCCAAAGACTTGCTTCTGGCTCATCAGATATAGGGGAAAGGGAAAGGGGGGAAGGAATGCAGGCCTCACCACCCCTAAACTATTACGTACAAAATTCTTCCGCAATTGACCACTACACTAGGGATATGTAGTGGTCACACAGCTGTTGCCAGAAATGTTATAGAAGTTGGTATTACAGGGTCTCTGGACTGGAACCCAGAGAAGTGGGTAGGCCTAGCTCCTCCTTCCCCCCCACTTCAGTACTAGGAAGAGACTGATTTGGTACAAGGGTTTGTCCTAACCTCTACCACTTGGAGGGGCCACAGAGGCTATGAAGTTTGGTTTCCCTTTTCCCCCATGCTGGCCAAGGATGAGAGAAGCTCCTCAAACAGCAAATTGAGGGCTGCTGTGAGCCTGAGGCAAGATATCTGATTTAAAGCACAGGACCCTCTAAGGTTAAGGAGGGGCTTTGTCACAGTTTATTACATAATTACATGGGTTAAAACCGTATGTGATTACATACTTATTTGCTGCTATTTTAATGACTGTAGCTAGACACCAGAACTTCTATTGAGGCAGAAACTAGCGTAGACTTTTAAAATGCTGTTCAAGGTGATTATCCAGCAAATCTCTTCATAGAGGTATGATCCAGTGTGGGTTTTTTTCTGGGTCTGTGACCCTTTCAGTGGCGGCCCATCAATACATGAGAACTAGGCAGTCATCTAGGGCGCCAAGATAAATGGCCATTGAGGGCTTTGGAGGCAGGGGCACCGATTGCATGTTTTGCCTAGGGCGCCAGTTGCCGGCAGCTCATCTAGGGCTGCTCCAGGACCCTTTGCAATCCTGCCTATTAGAAGTACTGAGGAAATGGTGTCCCGGCAGTTCAAGGCTCCAAAAATTGAAGCTCCTCTAACGCTATTAATTAATACTTGTGTTTATACTTGTAAAAGGGCTATTTAATCTGAATCGATATGTTGTAACAATAATAAACAGAATTGGCTTCATACTGCTGCATGAATTGCCATGCTGTCACAAGCCACTGAGCACCACAGCTTTGAAATGGGCAAAACTGAGGCAATCTGAATTTGAAAAGTTAGATAATCTTGAGAAGAGGGAAATAATTATTCTTGTCTTGATGTGAAAACATCTTTATAAGCTGGAAATAAGGACCATTTAATAAAAATGGGGGAAGAAACTAATTTGAAAGATGCAGTACAAATGTCATACTTAAGAAATATGCCTTATTAATATTTAATTTGCCATGATGTGTGACAGGAATTCCCAGATTTGCATCCGGTCTCTTGAGTACTTTATTCCAACAGCACTTAACAACAACTATCTATAAAATGTATTGTGTAAATCTGTTAAATTCTCTGACAGTAGTTATAGTCTCAGTTGCATCAGGAATTGGCAGTGTTTGCTGCTGCTTGGAGATTAATGGTATGCTAATTTATGGAAAAAACTCTCCCCTTTAAATTTATTCCAATTCCCAAACAATAATCTCCATTAATTTTAATGATTTACTTACACAAGACAGCAATCTGCAGAATGTTTAGTTAATTCCTTTACCATGCAAGAATTTGGACCATGTCAATTAGGTGTCCAAGTTTTTAGTAAAAATGTAGCAACCCTCTTGTCTTAAAGAGTAAGAGGCAGTAAGAATCTCCCTTATGCTCATATATTCCTGAACTACCTGGATCTTGAGTCTAGGCACACAGCAATAAGCAGGCCTACCTGCCCACTTACCATCTTGGAAACAAATGGGTGGAGAGAGATGAATTAACGGATTCTTGGCTCCACTTCACTTACCCATTCATTAGTCTGAGTATTAGTCACCACAGACAAGCTGTGTTCTTTTGAGTATAGCAGTGGAAGAATTGTTACTGACTCAGGCCACATCTACACCACAAACTTTGGATGGTGCAAGTTGCATATTCCTATAGCTAATGAAGTTTATACTTGCATGGGTACGAGCAATACCTGTGTTTGCATCAATGCTGGCTGTCCTCAGTCCTCCAGTGTAGGAACAGGAGAATGAAAACTACACTGATCCCAGAGAAGTGAGTGGTGAATGTGCTCTGGAAGCTTCCAAAGCCAGGTTGCTTGGTCACTGGGAAATAATTCTGGAGCTGAAAAATCCACTCGGGGGGGAGGGGAGGAACTGGTGACAGAAATGGGTAAGGGCATTAATAGTCTCTTGCTGTGTAGGACTGTGATTCTTAGCAATTTCAAGAAATAGACTTAGATCAGTGGTCTCCAACCTTTTTAACCACAAGATCACTTTTTTCCCCAATTTAAGTGGGAAAAAGATCTACCTCAAACCCAAATACCTTTTCCTCCACTTTCTTCTTGCCCCTGCTCCACCCCTTCTCCAAGGCTTCACCTTGCTTACTCCATCCCCTTTCCTCCTCTATCCTCACTCACTTTCACCAGGCTGGGCTTGGGGTGCAGGCTCTGGTCTGGGGCCAAGGAATTTGGTTATGGGAGGGGCTCCAGGCTTAGCCCAGGGTGGGGGGGTTGGGATCAGGAGGAGTTTCAGGGTCCTAACCCTGAGAAGGAGTTTGGGAGCAGGGGGACTCAGGTCTGGGGCAGGAGGTTGGGTATAGGAGGAGGTTCAGAGTTGGAAGAGGGGTTCAGGAGGCAGGTTCTGGCTGGGCATTGTATAACTGAGATGGCTTCCAGGTGATGGAGCAGTGAGGTTAAGGCAGGCTTACTGCCTTGGCCCTGCACCACTCCTGAAAGCAGCTGGCATGTGTGACGTAGTGGGGGTACTTGCTGGGCTGTGGTGACCCCTGCTGTCTGGAGCAAGACCCAGCAGGGAAAATCTCGCTAGGCAGAGATAAGGCCAAACTTGTCGAACCAGTGGCCAGACACCCCCCATGGAGAGGAACAAAGGAAGGTGAATGCTGCCCTGGACTGGGGGGCAGGGCTGCAAGGGAATTTAGTTGTTACTGTGGGAGAGCATGGAGGAGACAGCCTAGGGAGAGGAGCTGGAGTTACTCAAGGGGGCCTGAGGCATCCTAGCCCAGTTCTGTGACCAGACTACATCTGTGCTATGCTGTATCCTGGAGAGGCAATAAACTTCCTCTATTCCACTGGCTGGTGCAGTCTGTTTGTGCCATCTCGGGGTGCAGGAGACGGGGAACCCCCAACACGCCGTCACAGCATGTACAACAATGGCTCCATGTACTGCCCCTCATCTACAGACACTGAGCCCACAGCTTCCACTGGTAATGGTTCCCCATTATTGATCAGTGGGAGCTGCAGGAGAGGTGTCTGCAGGCAAGGACAACATGTGGAGACCCCCTGCTCTGCCTCTCTAGTGGCTGCAGGGACATGTCAACCACTTCCAGGAGCAGCAATTACCACAGGGATAATTGCTCCAGCCACAACAGGTTAGGCATTTTAGAACTCACAACTCAAAATTAAATGTAAGTGTAAGATAGATAAATTATGAAATGCAGCCATAGACCAACTGTCATGGGGCTGACTTTCCTACCCCTCCGGAGGGCCGGGGTAGGACCCTGAGTCTCTAAATAAAGTCACATTAAAACAGGGCCCACCAGCCTGAGTCTCGATGCAAAGTCACCAGGCGGCCCTTTAAGGCAGGGCCTGCTGGCCTGAGTCTCTATGGGAAGTCAGTGACTATCTCTCTACCACAGGGCCCACTGGCCTGAGTCTCTCGAGTCACTGGTCAGCCCTTTAAGGCAGGGCCCGTTTGCCCACTGGCTGGAGTCTCTCACCAAGCTGGTGTTCGGTCCTTTAATGCAGGACTCACCAGCCCAAGTCTCTATTACCTGACACTGGTTGGCCCTTTAAGGCAGGGCTGAAAAGCCTGCGATGGCAAGTCACTGGGTGGGGAGAGGGTGGCTCCCCTGGTAGGGGGACCCGGGCCCACCCTACTCCACCAGGTCCCAGCCCAGGGCCCTGTGAGTGGCTGGACAACCCACTACTCTCTGTGGGGAATCCATCTGAAAGGGGCCAAGGTTCCTGGGGTGGGAGAGGCTGCTCCTGTATCCTCCGTGGGCTGATGGCATACCTTCCCATATTCTCACAGGGTCCTTCGATTCCCCAGGGGCTGTTCCTTCCATGTAGGCAGCTGTGGAGATGTCCAAACTCGCACAAGCAGCTCTTCTGTCTCCCCTCTGAGGTCCTTCTCCCAGAGCTCCCCTCTGAGGTCCTTCTCCTCCAGCAGTCAGCCCAGACTGAGCTTCCCCACAGGCTTTTATAGCTACAAACTGAGCATGCCCAGCAGAGTTGGGGAGCGGGGGAGGGGACAGCAGGGCTCCTTTAGACAGCATAAACTGGCTAAACCCTGTGAGTTCAATGCGGGGCTGCCTTGCCCCATCACACCAATCAAAACCCAAAAATAACCCACTTTGCAAGCAAGCAGTAAAAGTAATAACAACAACCCCACCATGTATACGTTGGGTCAGGAGATGAGAGTGCAGGACAGTGTGTGTGTCTTTCTCTCAAACACTGTGTGAGAGTGACAGATTTGCATTGCCAAGTTCCCTCCATCCCCTTTTCTCTGTGTGGAAATCAGGTACAGGAGTGAGGGGAGGAGGGACACCCTGACATCAGCACTCACCTCTTCTCCCTCCCACGCTCTGCACAACAAGCAGGAGGCTCCTGGGGGGCAGCTCTAAGGCATAGGGCAGGAACAGCATGACAGTGGATGGAGAGGCAACTGAAATGCCAGCACTTGATAGCTTCTGGGCCAAACCACTCAATCACCTGTTAGAGGCTCCAAGATCTACCAGTAGATCCCGATCTACTGGTTGAGCATTGGACTTAGAGCAAAGTTGTTCCTGAACCGTGATAAGGTGATAGATGGCATGTTTCCCTATTTTGGCACCAGCCCTCATTACAACTGAATACATCAAGAGAAAGGGCTATTTCTCCACGCTTATGCAAGCACTAGTGGATGATGGGATGCCAGTGCTGGATTTAAGCACAAGCTACATCTTAGCACCATGGATGAGAGGGGCCTCTAAATACAAAAACATTATGGCTATGTCTACACTGGCAGCTTCTTGTGCAAAAACAGCCGTTCTTGCGCAAACACTTGCCTGCTCTCTACACTGCATGAGCACTCTTGTGTAAGTACATTTACAGTATAGTGTTGTAAAACAGGGCTTCTCCCGGAAAAGTTATTCCTCTCCCCATGAGGAATAAGCCCTCTTGCACAAGAGCTCTTCCTCAGGAAGGGCAGTGTAGACAGGCAACATGAATTTATTGCACAAGAAGCCCCTATGGATAAAATGGCCATCATAGCTTTCTTGCACAAAAGTGTCCACACTGCCATGGATGCTCTTGTGCAAAAGCACATGGCAGTGTGGATGCACTCTTGTGGAAGATTTTTTGCAGAAGAATTCTTCTGCAAAAGAGTTCTTGTGCAAGAAGCTGCCAGTGTAGATGTAGCTTATTAGTTTTTAGTTACATTCTCGCCTATGTACTTGATATATCTTAGGGCATCAGCATTCTTAATCCAGCCCAGTGGATTTATTATTGATAACAATGTGGGCTGGTCAGGGAAGGTGCATGGTCACGGAAGGTGCATGACACAGGAATCTTGAAGAACACGGGACTGTTCCAAAGATTCCCACAGAGATTTTCTTTTGTAAGTAGCGGATTACCATTAGCAACATGGAAATTCCGCCAGTGATTCTGGGTGACCCAGCCTGCCTCTTTCTCTCCATAAGACGCTATACACTTTCAGCTTGGCTGTGCAAAGCCAGAATTCAGCTACTGGATCAGTAGGTGCAGAATGACTGTGTAACCATATTTTTGGTAGATTACAGGTCACTGGTAACATCTATTCACTAGGTTAGATCTCAGTAAGTAAAAATCCCTGTGGTTATAGATCCATAATGAGTACTTCATAGCATTTGGGAGCTAAAGGAAGAAAAGCTACTGTGAGGGGCAAAGTCAAGTGACTGTTTGCTGAATTCAAACTTTTGACTCCAGAGCTGTTCTATAAGGGTATGTCTAGACTACATCCTTCTGTCACCAGAGGGATGTAAATTAGACATACAGACATTGTAAATGAAGAGGGGATTTAAATCTTCCATGCTTCATTTGAATAAAAATGGCCACTGTGTTTTGCCGAGTCAGCAGTTTGTCAACAAAAAGCGGCTATCAAGACGGGGATCGGGCGACAAAGAAAGCCTTTGTTGGCCGATCCCTTATGCCTCGTAAAATGAGCCCAACTTAGAGCTGTATGTTTGAGAGAGGGCTGGTCTACACTGAAAATTTACATTGACATAGTTAATGTTTCTTAGGGGTATGCTTGCCTAACCCTTCTGGTGCACACAGAACTAGACTGACCAAAGAATTTTTCCATCAGCCTAACTAGCTCCTTTCAGACAAGTGGATTAAGCACAATGAAGGAAGGACCACTCCCATCACTCTAGTGAGTATTTACACTGAAACGTGACAGTGGTGGCGTAGTTGTAGATGTACCCAGAGGCTTTAAAGGTTCATTTCCAACATCAGACATCATAATGTTCTGTCTTGAAAGACATTATGTGCTATTTTAGTTTCCTGCTGGTAGCTGTACTATTATGCCTGCTGCAGAGTTGAAATACTGTGGGGCCGGAGGCTCTGCCTGCCACTACAAATATGGTGCTTCCTGTACTTCTGTAAATATGGTTGGATGTTTTCCTGAGGCTGTGAATTCTGAGTTGGTTGCTGTGCATTTGGGAAGTAGTGCTTGATTTTTTGACTGCCGTTATGTATTCTGTAATATCTAAAAAGCAAAACTTTGAGTACAAAAAGTCTGTGTATAAAATCAAAGTGCAAACAAACACAAGCAATGTTATAACAAACTTCAAACATTACTTCCTTTCTGGTAGGAATTTTAAAAGTTTTACCCTGTGTAGCCCATTCCTGAGGCATGGCGGAAGCTGCAGCCTTTTCCTCCTCAGAGGCCTTGGTCATCATCTCATCTATAACGCCTCCACCCAAGATAATCTGTCTTAGTGCCGACAACACGAAGGATCTGTCCCTTAGGAAAGTATGTAACACCCAGCCCCATACAGAGGAGAGTCAAAGTACACAACGTTAAATAGCTAGCTCAAGTTCCAGGGTAATAAAACAGTACTCAGGCCTCTTTTAGGTATGGGGAACTCAGGATAGTGAACAATAGAAAAAGGAGTTAAGAAAAGACAAAACTATTACTGTATATAAACTTTACCCCTCTGAACACACAGTGCCAATAAGTACCACCCTGCTTCCTCCAGTGTCTGCATAGACAAAGACTACGTCTATACTGCTTCCTTCTTGCACAAAATCCATGCAAATGAAGCATTGATTAGCAAATTGCCATGCTTCATTTACATAATTAAGGTCCATTTTTGCACAAGAGGCTTTTGCTCAAAAAGGAGCCATGTAGATGGCTTCTTTTCACGCAAAACCCCCCTCTTGTGCAAGAGCCATTCTTCGTGAAAAAATGAGGAAAAGCCTCTTGTGCAAAAACAGCCCCTAATTATGCAAATGAAGCTTGGGAATATGCTAATCCATACTTCATTTGCATAGGCTTTGCACAAGAAGGAAGCAGTATAGACATAGCCAAAGTGTGTTTAGGCTCTGGTTTTGATGGTTGGTACAGCCTGAAATCTGTTGCTGACTTAAAAGTGAATGATGTTGTAGCCACGCCTCTCAGACTTTGTCCATACTACTTGTGCTTCTCTCATAGATGTGAGGGTATCATAGGGATTGGAGGTATATGGTCTGCCCCAGAATGGTTTTCAGGAAAAGAGAGAGAGGCTTAAAGTAAGACCCTGGTTGCAATTGTAACTCTGTGTGACATTTTAAAATAGGTGGAATATGGGACATTTTTTTTGTAATGTTTACTTGTCCTGTTTTGCATATATTCTATTCTGGTAAACAATCTGGACTCTTAATTGATTGCATCAAAATTCTGAGGATGTAAAATATTAGAGGGGGAAATTGTGAAGAATGTAGTGTAATTAATAACCAAATTACCCTTTCATGTATTTTCTTGTTGTTGTAGTGTTGGCTGGGGCCAAACCTCAGAATGCTTCCTGTACAAACAAGTATGTATCCTTAAAGGGACTGGCATAAAATAAGAACTATCCCAAGCCTCCACACAAATCTCATTAGATCCTGTCCACTGCCAGAAGTGGACACTCATGCTCCTGTTAGATTACAGTTAATCTAGAAATAGTACCGAACAGCACTGGAAATCTAATGCAAACATGTCTTTAAATTTTCATCCCACTCAATTAGGAGTTCAGATTGGGATTTCAATAAATTTCTGCTAAGCATCAACAATACTTAGGTACTTGCTTTACCCATGTGTCAGTCCTCTTTGGTCTATCTTCTTCCTCGTCCTTCTGTTTGTTTTTCCACCCTCATCTAATTTTAGCGGCATTAGCAGATATGAATTTCTCCTGACCTTCCACAACTGAGGAGAGTTGGAAGTATTTCAAAGGCACGTTGTTAAGGGCCCAAAAGCAAACAATTCCGCTGTGTAGGAAAGATAGAAATATGGCAAAAGACCAGCTTGGCTTAACAAGGAGATCTTGCATGATCTCAAAATAAAAAAGGAGTCATATAAAAAATGGAAACTAGGACAAATAACAAAGGATGAATATAGGCAAGCAACACGGGAATGCAGGGGCAAGATTAGAAAGGAAAAGGCACAAAATGAGCTCAAACTAGCTACAGGCATAAAGGGAAACAAGAAGACCTTTTATAAATACATTAAAAGCAAGAGGAAGACCAAGGACAGGGTAGGCCCACTGCTTAGTGAGGAGGGAGAAGCAGTAACAGGAAACTTGGAAATGGCAGAGATGCTCAATGACTTCTTTGTTTCGGTCTTCACCGAGAAGTCTGGAGGTGTGCCTAACGTAGTGAATACAAGCAGAGAGAGGGTAAGTTTAGAAGATAGGATACACAAAGAACAAGTTAAAAATCACTTAGGAAAGTTAGATGTCAGCAAGTCACCAGGTCCTGATGAAATGCATCCCAGGATACTCAAGGAGCTGATAGAGGAGGTATCTGAGCCTTTAGCTATGATTTTTGAAAAATCATGGCAGACAGGGGAGATTCCAGAAGACTGGAAAAGGGCAAATATTGTGCCCATCTATAAAAAGGGGAATAAGAACAACCCAGGAAACTACAGACCGGTCAGTTTAACGTCTGTCCCAGGGAAGATAATGGAGCAGGTAATCAAGGAAATCATAGGCAAACACTTGGAAGGTAATAAAGTGCTAGGGAATAGCCAGCATGGGTTTGTGAAGAACAAGTCATGCCAAACTAATCTGATAGCTTTCTTTGATAGGATAACGAACCTTGTGGATAAGGGAGAAGCGGTGGATGTCATATACCTAGACTTTAGTAAGGCATTTGATATGGTCTCGCACGATATTCTTATTGATAAACTAGGCAAATATAACTTAGATAGGGCCACGATAAGGTGGGTGCATAATTGGCTGGATAACCGTAGTCAGAGAGTGGTCGTTAACGGTTCTAAATCCTGCTGGAAAGGGATAACAAGTGGAGTTCCGCAAGGGTCTGTTTTGGGACCCGTACTGTTCAATATCTTCATCAATGATGTAGATATTGGGATAGAGAGTATGCTTATTAAGTTTGCAGATGATACCAAACTGGGTGGGGTTGCAACTTCTTTGGAGGATAGGGACATAATTCAAAATGACCTTAGCAAGTTAGAGAAATGGTCAGAGGTAAACAGGATGAGGTTTAATAAAGAGAAATGCAAAGTGCTCCACTTAGGAAGGAACAATCAGTTCCATACATACAAGATGGGAAGCGACTGTCTAGGAAGGAGCATGGCGGAAAGGAATCTAGGGGTCATAGTGGACCACAAGTTGAATATGAGTCAACAGTGTGATGCTGTTGCAAAAAAAGCAAATATGATTCTAGGTTGTATCAACAGGTGTGTTGTAAGCAAAACTCGTGAAGTCATTCTGCCGCTCTACTCTGCACTAGTTAGGCCTCAGCTGGAGTACTGTGTCCAGTTCTGGGCGCCACATTTCAAGAAAGATGTGGAGAAATTGGAAAGGGTACAGAGAAGAGCTACAAGAATGATTAAAGGTTTAGAGAACATGACCTATGAAGCCAGGCTTCAGAACAGGTTAGATAGACATCTGTCAGGGATGGTGTAGACGGAGCTTGGTCCTGCCTTGAGGGCGGGGGGCTGGACTCGATGACCTCTCGAGGTCCCTTCCAGTCCTATTATTCTATGATTCTATGATTCTATTCCTTTTCCTGATTCCGAACTCTCCCCCACAGCTTCTGCATTTCTTTCCCATCTCCACTTTGACTTACTGTTTTTAGTCTCTGATCTTCCAGTGTCTTCCTTCCCATGTCCATGGCTTCTTCTACCATGGATTAAATTCTTGTCACAGAGCTAGTGGATAAAGTGAGAAATAATTTAACTCCTCTCTGGCTGTGAAATACAATGGTACTAAAGTGGAGTTTACTGATCATCTACTGACAAGTTTATGGTCTTTTTAAAATTAATTATATGGAAGTTAAACATAAGAGGCATTCATTTTATTTGGAAGTCTGAAATCTTCTGGCATTTAATGGTATATTTGCGTGTGCGTGTGCGTGTGCGTGTGCGTGTGCGTGTGTGTGTGTGTGTGTGTGTGTAATTATATTCATCCTTATATTTTGTTATCCAAATGAATTTTTCTTCCAACTATAAGACATTCACTTTATTTTCATTTGTCCTTCTACCTAGGAGTCCTCACTTTAGAAAGCTATTGTACTTAAAAAACAGCTACCACTAGTCTAAAATTGCCTGTTGCCTTGGTAATCCCAATGCATGCGTACTTGCTGATTATCTGTGTTTGAGAGTTGCATTGTTCGCAGTGCGCCGCCTCTGCTATGTTTAATCTGAGATAATGGCAGCTTGAAAAATTCCTTTTGTTCCCAGTGTTTCCCAGTCTCTACAGAAGAACTTTTTAGGTCAGCAACTTTTACAATGAATTGTGAACTTCTGTGTAGGTGTCTATTACTTTTGACCCCACTTCTGCCAACTCAAATGACCTCGGAGCCACAGTACTGGAGAACTGCAGAGAATGGATTAGAAGCTTGTAATTGAGACCAGTGCGATGAACTTGTCATGTATTTATAAAACACTCTCTTATTCTGTGTATGGACACAAGTGATGAGACACACAGAATATACAATTTGCAACAGTGTATGGCATTTGGGCACCGTATATATATATATATTTGTGTGTGTGTGTGTGTGTGTGTGTGTGTGTGTGTGTGTGTGTGTGATATTTTGAGTAACCAATTTACTTCTGAATAGGTGGGAGGACATCACCTGGAATAGTGTCACAAGAACGGACGTATTGGGTGAGACCAATGGTCCATCTAGCCCAGTATCCTGTCTGCTGACAGTGGCAAATACCAGATACCCCAGAGAGAGGGAACACAACAGGTAATCTTCACATGATCCCTCCCCTATCACCCATCTCCAGAGAAAGGGAGGCTAGGGACACCATTCCCTGGCTAATAGTCATTGATGGACCTAACCTCCAGGAATCTATCTAGCTCTCTTTTTGAACCCTGTTAAAGTCCAAGCCTTCACCACATCCTCTGGCAAGGAGTTCCAGAGGTTGACTATGCACTGAGTGAAGAAAAACTTCCTTTTGTTTGTGTTAAACCTGCTGGCTATTTGATTTGGTGACTCCTAGTTCTTATATTGTGGGAATAAGTAAATAAGTTTTCGTTACTCACTTTTTCCACACCAGTCATGATTTTATAGACCTCTATTATATTCTCTCTCTCCCCCACTCTCCCGTAGTCTCCTCTTTTCTAAGATGAAAAGTCCAAATCTTTTTAATCTCTCATCACATGGGACTCGTTCCAAACCCCTAATTTTTGTTGCCATTTTCTGAACCTTTCCCAATGCCAATATCTTTGAGATGAGGCGACCACATCTGTACACAGTATTCAAGATGTGAGTGTACCATGGTTTTATATAAAGGCAATAAGATGTTTTCTTTTATTCTTTCCCTTTTTTTAATGCTTCCTAACACTCTATTTGCTTTTTGGCTGCTGCTACACACTGAGTGGATGTTTTCAGAGAACTATCCACAATGACTCCAAGATCTCTCTCTTGAGTAGTTGTACCCAAATTAGTCCTCCTCATATTGTATGGGTAGTTGAGATTATTTTTTTTCCAACATGCATTATTTTGCATTTATCAACATTAAATTTAATTTGCCATTTTGTTGCCCAATCACTTAGTTTGGTGAGATCTCTTTGAAGCTCTTCACAGTTTGCTATGGTCTTAACTATCTGAGCAGTTTATAATCATCTGCAGATTTTGCTACGTCACTGTTTACCCCTTTCTTTATATCCCTAATAACCTCCTACTATACACACTTCTATTCCCTACAACAAAGAAAAGACAATAAATTTTCTAACCTGCTCCATGCCACTGGCTACAACAGCAACTACCTCAACCCACCGGATAATATTGTTAACCTCTCCAGCTACAAACTCAATCCAGCAGAAGAGTCTGTCTTGTCCTGGGGTCTCTCTTTCTGCCCCCCCCCCCCACAAACTGGATACAATTTTGTGGTGACCTTGAGGCTTTTTTTCGCCGCCTCCGCGAATATTTCCCAACCACCAATGAACATCGATCTGACCTACCAGATCCCCCCTATCAACACCAAAGGAAAAATAATTCTATATGGACTCCCCCTGATGGTCGGAATTACAATCTGGATTTCTATATACAAAGCTTTCGCAACAATGCACAGACTGACATTATTCGCAAACGACAACAAGCGACACACAATCTTAGCCTCGCTGAACACCATGCCATGCAGAGTCTCAAAAACAACCTGGACATTATTATCAAACCAGCTGACAAAGGGGGTGCTGTGGTCATTATGAATAAGGCCGACTACAACCAGGAGGCAACGAGACAACTCTCGAACACCACATTTTACAAACTTCTCTCCTCTGATCCCACCTCGGAATACCAAAAGAAACTACACTGTCTCCTTAAAAGCCTCCCCACAGCTACTCGGGAACAAATCCTCACAGAAACATCTTCTGACCCCCGACCAGGATTGTTCTATCTGCTTCCCAAGATCCACAAACCTGGACACCCTGGACGTCCCATCATCTCTGGTATTGGCACGCTCACTACTGGTCTATCCAGCTATGTAGACTCTCTTCTCAAACCCTTCGCAACCAACACCCCCAGCTATCTCTGAGACACTACTGACTTCCTAAGGAAACTACAAAACATCGATAACCTTCCCAATAATACCATCCTTGCCACCATGGATGTAGAAGCTCTATACACCAACATTCCACATGAAGACGGATTACAAGCAATTAGAAACACTATCCCAGAGGACTCTACTGCCAACCTGATAGCAGACCTATGTAACTTTGTTCTCACCCACAATTATTTTCAGTTTGAGAACAACTTATACCTCCAGATCAGCGGCACAGCCATGGGTACACGCATGGCCCCACAATATGCTAACATCTTTATGGCTGACCTAGAACAACGTTTCCTCAACTCCCGTCCCCTCTCACCTCTTCTCTACTTACGCTACATCGATGACATTTTTATGATCTGGACGCATGGCCAAGAAACACTGGAGATATTCCACAGAGATTTTAACAACCTACACCCCACCATCAACCTCAGCCTGGACCATTTTACACGAGAGGTCCACTTCCTGGACACCACAGTACAAATCAACAATGGAAAATTAGACACTCTCTACAGAAAACCCACTGACTCATACAGTTACCTACATGCTTCCAGCTCCCATCCAGAACACACCATACGATCTATCGTCTATAGCCAAGCCCTTCGATACAACCGTATCTGCTCTAATCCCACTGACAGAGACCAGAAGCTTCAGGATCTCTACCAAGCATTTATAAATCTCAACTACACACCCGGAGAAATAAAAAAGCAAATTGAAAGAGCCAGACGAATACCTAGAAACCATCTACTTCAAGACAGACCCAAGAAAACCAACAATAGAACACCACTTGTCATCACCTACAACCCCCAACTTAAACCTGTCCAACACATTATCAATAAACTACAGCCTATACTGGAACAGGATACCATACTCCAAGAGGATCTGGGAGACAGACCCATAGTCTCCTATAGACAACCACCTAACCTCAAGATGATTCTTACCAACAACCACAGGACATACCATACTAATACCAACCCTGGTACCTTCCCTTGCAACAAACCCCGTTGCCAGCTTTGTCCACATATTCACTCTGCTGATACCATTAATGGACCTAACCAAGTGAGTTATAAGATCAAGAACACATATTCCTGCGCATCCAGAAATATAATTTGCGCTATCATGTGCCGAAAGTGTCCGTCTGCTATGTACATTGGACAAATGTCTCAGACACTTCACCAAAGGATTAATGCCCACAAAACAGATATCAGACAAGATCACAAAGAAAAAACTATTTCTTGCCATTTCAGCCAGAAAGGACACTGTCTCAACGACTTCACCATCTGCGTTCTTCTACAAAGACCTTTTACATCTGCACTTGAAAGGGAATCCTCTGAACTGTCATTCATGTTAAAATTCGACACTCTCCGGGGGGGCGGATTGAACAAAGACCCCAACTATCTTACCCATTATCAGGATAGCTTCCCCAATTATCACCTCTAATACATCACAGACATCTAACTTTCCCCACCTCTAATATCATTAATTCACAGACACTTACCTTCCTTCCTTCCCCTCCCCACCCCCCGCATCCTCCTTCTGTTCTGAAATGTGATTTGTCCTTTTCATATGTGTTCATTTTTTTAATTGTATCCTTTGGTATATATGGTTGTGACTATTTTCTTCCACTATTTGATCTGAGGAAGTGGGTCTGGCCCACGAAAGCTCATCATCTAATAAACCATCTGGTTAGTCTTTAAAGTGCTACATAGTCCTGCATTTTGCTAATAACCTCAGCCATGAAGACTGAAGCAAATAATTCATTTTGCTTCTGTGCAATGACTTCATTGTTTTTGAGTGTCCCTTTAGTATTTCGATTGTCCAAGGGCTCCACTGTTTGTTTAGCTGGTGTCCTGCTTCTTGCTTCTGATGTACTTAAACATTTTACAGTTACTTTCTGAGTTTTTGTCTAGCTGTTCATCAGACTCCCTTTGGCTTTTCTTATTATATTTATACACGTAATTTGACAGTTTATGCTCCTTTCTATTT
The DNA here is from genome assembly GCF_049634645.1 of Pelodiscus sinensis. Classification (NCBI taxonomy): domain Eukaryota; kingdom Metazoa; phylum Chordata; order Testudines; family Trionychidae; genus Pelodiscus; species Pelodiscus sinensis. The sequence continues at coordinate 43,017,508 of NC_134720.1, read as the reverse complement.
TCCTCACTAGGATCTGACCACTTTTTAAAAGATGTCTTTTTATCTGTCACTGCTTCTTTTACTTGGTGGTAAAGCCACTTGGTTCTTTGTATTTTTTTTGTTTTTGTTTTAACTTGGGATGTACATTTATGTTGCACCTCTATTATGGTGTCTCTGAAACGTTTCCATGCAGCTTGCAGAGATTTTACTTTTGTTACTGTACCTTTTAATTTCTGTTTAACTAACTTCCTCAATGTTGTGTAGTTCCCCTCTTTGAAATTAAATGCTAAAAATTACAAAGGGTACTCTTACACAAAGCCCACACTTTTCATAATTTTGTTTTATGCATGTTATCTCATTTTTCAATGATTAATATGTGCACATCAGTGCAAGACCTGTGCAGAAACACTATACTACTTTTAAAACCCAGTTGAGTAGTATAGACTCACCATAACAATCACCTCTTCCATTCACTTCTAATTAAATTTGATTATACAGATGGGCTTTGCATCATTTTTGAAGTTTAATAAATTTGTGTAGGTTATACCAATATGACTATTTAAATTCAAAAAGCAAAGACTATACTTTAGAACTGGTCTGAAGATTCCATTCTGGGAAGTAGGCATTTTTCTGTGAAATAATAATTTAAATGCAATTGTGTTTAGAAAAAAATAATTCTGAAATAATTGGGTCCAGACAGATTGGAGGATTGGGCCAAAAGAAATCTGAGGTTCAACAAGGACAAGTGTAGAGCTTGGTCCTGCCTTGAAGGTGGGGGGCTGGACTCGATGACCTCTCGAGGTCCCTTCCAGTCCTATGATTCTATGACAGAAGAATCCCAAGCATTGTTACAGGCTGGGGACCGACTGGCTGAGTAGCAGTTCTGCAGAAAGCAGCAGGGAAGCTACCACACAACCATGGCCTATCTTCAGTCCTTTATCCCAGCCAGGGCAAGAGGCAAGCCCTGTGGTGGGTGGCCCATAACTGCTCCAGGGACAAAAGGTCCTGGGCGGGACAGAAGCATGGTGCCAGGTGTCCTGCCCCAGGCCCTGTTAGTAGGTGGAGCAGGAGCTGGCTGCAGGCACCAGGAGTGGCCTTCTCCCCTCACGCTTGGGGTCGACTTACTACCACACGTCAGGCTCCACCACAGGCAGGACCAGAACGAGGCATCCCCAAGTCCTAGCCAAGCAGCAACTGCCCACCCACGGGACTGGTTCAAGGGAAGCTCCCAGTGGCAACCCATCGGGGAGAGGTTAGGCAGAAGGATTTGGCACCATTGGGAAGGGCGTTGCCTAACTGGGCTGAAGGCTCCTGGCAGCCTGAACACGGCAGCTGCAGTTCTCCACTGAGCTGCAAAGGAACTGGGTTGGGTAAAATATCATTCAGATCCCATGGCCTGGCAGTTGGCAAGCCTCATTCATTGTAGTGTTAAAAATTTATCCACTGAGGATAGGGCTGCTTAAACCCACATGGTGACTGACAAGCCTACCACTAGGGTCTTGTAATTTACTGCTTCAAAGGATGCTCTTCTTCGTCTTTGCCCTTCATCATTTATGTTTGTAAACATGGTGCAGATGGAGGACTGAGTGCTATGTAACTTAGATTTTAATAGTAAATAACCATCAAAACTACGTTCCTAATATAAACTCCCCTATTTTTATAATGTAATGGTAACTTTGGAGTCTATATTGTTGTTTTTCTATAGCAGCAATTTATTTCTTAGGATTATTTGATTTAAAGGCTGACTGACTTTCTGGATTGGAGTCAAAATTTACTTCACTTTCCTTTGATCTGACAATAAGATGCCCTGTATGAATTTATTTTGATTCTCTGGGCAGCACTTTAGTGCTTTTTCACATGTGAACATAAAGACCAGGTTGAAAGCACCTAGATTCTTTAGAAAATCCTACTAGTTACCTAAATACCTTTAAAAATCTGGACCTCTATGGAATCTTTTTCAAAGGCAAATTTCTACTATGTGTATTTGTTCAGTTAAAAAAAAAATAGCCAAGACTGAACACCACAAGAATTAAAAGATAATGTATTATGCACCATAAGTCATGAAGTTAATTATGTTTTGGGTGATTCTTTTTTAGTGCCTTTAGGGTGCACTAGCTAGTAGCTACATGCATGTATTGTTCCCTCTCCCAAAGAATCGATATATAAGTACATTAGTATAAAATGCAATACCATTTTGAATATCTAATAATACTCCTCCCCCATTAATTGAAAATTTTACTGATTCTTGCTTGTGTAAGTAACTCCTCATCCTGCAAATGTTGAGAGACTTTATTTATTTGTTGCATGCTTCTTTTCCCCTTTTAATATTATATCCTGTTGTAACATAAAAATATGTAGCATACATTTCAGTGATGATCTTTATGCCAATAAGTTTACTTTTTTGTGATGCCAAAATCAAGGACATTTTAAAAATGAATTATTCCCTCATTCTTTTGCACTGTTGAGAGGGAAGCACAACACTTCCCTCACCTACTTTGTTTTTTGGTGAAAATACACTATCCTGTTTCAACAGTGTTTTTACAACGAGATAGCAAATGCATGTTAGTTGCTCTGATGAAAACAAATTTTCATAGCACTGGGGAGCAGTGCCACTAATGGGTGTGGCACCCATCCGAACAAGCACATACGACCTTATTGCTGGCGCACAAGACAAAACTCATTCCACTCATGGATGGAAAATCTTAGTGGGAACACTGGTCACACTATGCTCCTTGTGTTTCCAACCTGTATCCCTACCAGAAGCACTAGTACCAATTTTAACTGCAAGGATGGGGCATTGTAGGACAGATTCTGAAAGGCAGCAATGGTAGATGTGAGCAACACAGTGTTTATGCTGATGCTGCATCACCCTAAATACACTGACATAAGCACTATACCTCTCATGGAGGTGGAGTTAAGTCAGGGTAGTTGGTGAGTTACATCAGTGGGAGCTATATTGAATGTAGATCCGTAGAGTTCAGTTGACGTAAGCTACTATATGTTGACCGAACTCTGTAGTCTAGACCAGGCCATAGTAACGGTTTTCTATAAACTACTACAAAACATAACCTGGACAGAGAATTTGTTTAATTGTTTGCACAAAGGAAAATCAGGCACATAGACTTTTGACCTTTTGGGACAGGGGAAAATAGCTTTATTCATTTGTTTTTCTTAAACTGTAAAAACAGTGGTGAGACAGTTTGTGTCCCTGGGGTGTAGTCTGGAACATGGGTATCACCAAATGCAATGGAGGAGATATCTAGGGGGATCACCAGCCACACGATGCTTCCCCCTGCTGCTAGGGTAAGGTCTGGAACAACTACCCTCTGCCCCAGGCCCACCCCTTGCTCAGCCCTAGGCTCCATGTCTTCCCCTAGGCAGCCTGGGGGAATAATGGGGTTGGAGAGCCGTGCCAGCAGCAGAGGTGTCTGCCCCTCCTTCACTCATAGGCAGCAGCATTGGAAGCAGAGCAAGGTGACCCCATTGCTTTGCTCCCCTAGCCATTATGTCACACTGCTCTTTCCGAGGAGTGTGGGGTGGTGCTGCCCCCTCCCCCGATGTGGAGTGGCTGGGAGAGCAAAGCAGCGGAGCCGCCTTGCTCAGATTCCTCTGCAACTGTCAGGAATTGGGGAAAGGGAACACATCCCCCTGCAGCTGGTGTCAGTCCCCTCGTCCCACTAGTCGTCCTGCCAACTGCTGTCTGGCACCTTTGTCCACAGCATTAGGGGGGTATGTGACCCATCGTACCTTCTACACATCCCTTCCCTGGTTCACCAGTCTGGACTCCCTCTTACACTGTGCTGAGGTGACAAGCTCTAGACCCACTCCAGCACTCAGACAAGCAAGGACAGTGCCAGCTGCCCTTGCATGCAGGCTCTGGTCAGCCCTTGCATGAAGCAATAGAGAGGCCACAGCCTGCCCAGTGTGGAAGTATTACACCCCTCCATCAATGTGGAGAGGGCAGTGCGTGACAGCTGGTAATGCCACTACCTCTTATAGTCTCTCCATAAGTGGAAACACCTTTGTTCCAAGCCCAGTTTGTGGAAAAGCACAGTATCATGTGAACTGGTCATATGCCCTTGCATGCCTTGCTGAGTCATAACAGCCATTAGCTACATGTTTGTCACATAGGTCATGGAAGTAACAGATTCTGGTTTTCTGTAATCTTGGTGACTTCTGCAGTGGCCAGTTTGGCTGACCCCAGAGTTGCCCAAGCAGTTGGCTCCAGGACCAGCTGGTCAGGTGGCACCAGACAGCTGTACCAGCCACTGCTTGAAACAGCTCTGCAGCCAGTTGCTTCAGCTGCTGTCAGAGTGACCCTGGGGCCAGCTGCACCAGGTGATGCTTAGGCAGTCCCTGGAGTCAGTCAGATTGGCTGCTGTGTGCGCAGCTGACCCTGGGACTGCCTGAGTAGCTGCCAGAGTGACTTACCCCAGGGACCACATGAACAGCAGTCCCTGGGCAGTCAGAACAGTCACTTATGCAGTGACCTTAGAAGCTGGTGCAACTGGCCCTGGGCATCCCCACCAGCAGTGGCCTCCAAGATGTAGCCAGGGTATTTATAATATCAGTCATGGAGAGGTGACTGGCCATGAATTTTTGTTTATTGCCTGTGACCTGTCCATGACTTTTAGTAGAAATACCTGTGACTAAATCAGTTTTACTAAATCAGTTCCTTAGGCTGTCTGGAACATTGTAGTGGTCAATTGCGGAAGAACGCATTTTCAGACATATCCCCCATCTGGAGAGCCTGTCTCCTCCACCCTCAAGGCCCTGTTGTTTCTTCAATGGCCATTACTTTGAATAGGCCCTGGACAATCATCTCTAGACTAGAAACATCATCCCTAGTGAGTGTTAGCCGGACGATTACACCTATATTTCAAATGTGATTACAATATTTGTAGCTTCAGGGGGAAAAGATACATGCATATAAATAGGATAATCATCTTCAGCAAATCTTAACTCCTCCAATGATTCCTCATGTGATACATTCTGTTCAAGATACATCATAGTTATGTCATAATTACATTAATCCTATCACTACAATGCATCTGGGGCTCAGAGTATCACAAATAATTTCCTAAATTGTGTGATCACATGCTGGGAATTGAGCGTTGTGGTTGATAGAGTTCTTTTTGGAAACATAAGCAATGTTAAATGGGATGAAATTATTCAACCAATTGGTTTTCACTTTTTCATCAAAGCTAATAATCAAATGGATTGCTTTTGCTTTAAATTAATGAGAATTTTTCACCCAAGTCCCTTAGCAACTTTGAAATTCTGATCCTTAACTTGTTTGTTCATGTAAGATAGACTGTGCATATGTTGTTTTTCTGTTTCCTGTGTCAAGCCTTTTCTTTCAGAATCAAAGTGCGTAACTCAAATTGTTCCTGTTTTGTCTTTTGATATTCAAGTTTTAAGATTTCTGTTGTGTGAGTTGCAGCAGCAGGGGCAAGGAAATGGCAACCCAAAAGAATTCTGAGCCAAATTAGATAATTTTTAGATAGGGACATTGGATCTGAATACTGTTCTTTGCTGGGCAATCTCTCTGTCTGTGTCTGTTAAAAAAACAGATATTTTTCAGCTCTTCTCTACTTATAGGCTGGGCTATTCCCTGGGGGACATTATGAAAGCTAAAATGGCACAAAACAAAGATCTAGAAGAGGTGGGAGTAGGAGAGGAAAGAGAAACCATTGAAGACGGATACGTCAGTCAGATGAAAGATTTTCCTTCCTAATATTCAACTACTCTAGGCTTAAAAAAAGGTTGAAGAGCAAATATTTGATATAAAATATGTTAGGAGCCATGGATAGTAGATTTATAGGTAATAGAACTGCATATCTTAAACATTTTTGTAGCATTTAAAAATTAGGTTGGGTCCTGCTGTCACTTCCCATGTACCTGCTGTTGTAACTTTTTCATGTAAAAATGGCTGCTGAATACAAATACACGGCCTATTAAGTGAAGAAAAATACCTCCATCAGTGAAGACTTGCTCTCACTCGCTCGCTCTCTCCTTTTTTAAATCTCGGCCTGTGAATCCTAGGCCCCAGTCTAGCACAAGTACTTGCTTAATTTGAAGCACATGCTTCATTTCCTTTGATTGCACTAAAAAGAGGTGTTCTTTTGCTTTGAGTGCATGTGGTTAACACTTCTTCAATATTTCATAATAAACTCTTTGTAGTGGGTCTGAATAGCGGCCCACTGACCCAGAGTGGGGGGAGGAACCCCTCCTAGAACTCTGGTGGGCAGCACTTAGCCCCAGCACAGAACCTGACTGGAAGTCAGGAGGTGGGGCCAGAACTATAAAAGGCCACCCTGAGAGGCCAGTCATCCCCCAGCCGCCAGAGGCCTTCCCTGCACACCTAAGCTGGGAGGTAGACCTGAAGGAAGCCAAGGTCTGGCCTGGACTGCTGGGCCCACAGTTGGAGTAGGACCCGGAGGAACTGCTCACCTAGCCAGAGGTTCTAGCCCCACAAAGCACAGAGGACCTGCACTGGAGCCAGGTACGTGCCGAGGGGGAGAATGGAAGCAGACCAGGGATACCCGACAGTTTGTCTGGGGTCAGCGTGTTGTGGTCAGGATCCCCGCTGGCCCAGCAGCAAGCTACTCTGCTGCTGTAAGGGCCAGGACTCAGATGCAGTGGAGTGGGTGGGCCTATGTTTCCCCCCTGCCATCCCATCCTTGCGTGGCAGTCTCTCCCCTCAGCTGTTCAAGGCCAATAGCTTCCATTGCCGGACCCCTGCCTGAGCAAGGGATACAAGTGTGTGTGCGCCAATTTGGACTTGACTGTTGTTGCCCAATTCTGAACCAGGGCCTAGGCCTACTATCTGTGACTGAGGACTGACCGAAGCCCAGTATAGCTGATTCCCCAAAAGAAACTGTGTGTGTGTGTGTGTGTGTGTGTGTGTGTGTGTGTGTTGGCCACCCACTGACCCAGAGGGGGAAGAGCCCTTCCCAGAGTCCTACTGGACTATGTTCTTCCAGAACACCAAGTCCCTTACATAAATACTCCACTTTGAGAAATATCTATACGTTGTAGTAGAATCAATTGTGGCAGCAGGGACTTACTGAGTTACTTGTCTTTTAGCCCTGGTCTACATTAGGAAGCTATTTTTAATTACCACCCCCTCCCCTATTTTGAAATAAGCAGAGCATCCACAGTACCAATCCCATTATTTCAAAATAATGGGCTGGATATTTCAAAATCTGAACTTCCTGCTTTCCTCGGGGGCAGAGGAGCTTATTTCAAGATGGTTATTTTGGGAGTTATTTCAAAATAACTAAATTTCCTAATGTAGACATGCCCTTATTGTCTTGTGTATTGACAGCTGAGATGTAACAGGAACAAGTGGCTGGGCTAACATTTACCAATTGTTTGAGTTAACTCAGGTTAATTGGCAATTAATTCAATTTATGACCAAACCAAAATTTCTAGACAGATCTTTTCCCTGACATCCTTTTTGATGTCTCTTGAGTGTCTGCATTCTTGTTTCCTCCTTTTCTTCACTCACCTTAGTCTTGTCTATAGTCTTCAAAATCCAAGCAATCGAGATACCATCAGTGTTTAATTGTGTGCAGTGTTTTCCCATTCCACTCCAGTGTATAAGGAGCTTTTAAATATAATAATCAGTTACATTTTTTGTGCTGAGGGCCAATACAATCCATTGCTTACTAGCATCCATCTGTTGCAAAGCACATAGCACCTGACATTGGGGTGGGTTTATGAATAGAGCACTGAGAGCAATTAGCATTTGAATTAAAGCTACCTGTGGATAACAACAGGTGATTACCCTATTTAACAGCTGCTAAGTAGTGTTATTTGCCAGCTACAGAGCACAGGCAGAGTGAATTGTATGCATACAAATGGGAGTTACTGTGCATACATATAGAGGAAAATTAACTGGATTTTAAAAAATAAATTGCAATTATGATATATGGACATCAATTCTAAACACGCAGTCACTGGCAGCGTGTTAGCTACATCATATTTGGGGAACAACATATTCAATGTTAGTTTTTAAACATTTTTGCAATCTATCATTTTGTTCAAATCAAAGCTTGATGTCAACAATCATTTTAAAAGTGATTCAGCTTCACATGAACTGGAAAACCTGCACAAATGAAGAACTTTGCATGAAAAATAACCCGTCTACAATGTAGGCTTATCAATTGAGTCTTTTAAAAGTGTGGTATTGTTACCATTGTAGTTCACCAAGCCGCCGCCTCCTATTTTGAAGCAAGAGGTAGCATGTTATTAACTCTCCTGTACAAGGAGGTTCTCATTGAATATTGCTTAGCATGTAGATGTGCAACTTCCTTTTGGATATATGCAGATTCTGCCCACTGGTTCTGCATCCAATGCTATCCTTGCACATTTTCATTTTGGTTGCACCAATTTACATTAGCAACTTTTTCCTTTGCTTGAAGTTGTTTTTGTAAATTTATCTGATGCATGGTTTTTTAGTGATTTTTTTTAAAAGGCTTTCAAAACAGATTCTATTGCCAAATCTATTGTAAAAGAGTTCTTATTTGAGAGTGGTCCCCATGGTCAGTGCACTGCCACCAACCCCATTTTTTCAGGGCAGTGACTCTGGGGCTGTGCATGCATGTGCCTCAAGCTGTACGCTCCTACAGTGCAGGCATCATACATGTGCAAGCCCCTCCTTCCCTTCAGTTCCTTCTCTACTGACTCTGGTCATAGACAGATCTCAGCAGTGTTCCCAACCTCATTCTGCATTTAGATAAGTAAACCAGGTTTTTCCCTGGTTCTTACCTTCAGTTAGTGAGTTATTCCCTTGTTGGCGGTTGGTTAAAAGGATTTTTTTTTCTTCCATGTTTTTTTCCCCCCCATAGACAGTTAGTCTTGGCAAGTGCCATGCGCAGCTCCCTGGGTTTCAAGCGTTGTTCCTCCTGTAAAGACTATTCCTGCGTCAGACGGACATGTTCAATGTGTTCGCTGCCTTGGCAAGACTCATGTCTCTCAGAAGTGCCCTCACTGCACCAAACTGAAAGTGATAGCGCAGCATGACAGAGATCTACGCCTCAAGTTGATTTTACTTGAAAAATTGCTAAGCCCAGCCTCAAATCCAGGCCAGGAATCTGATAAGCCCTGGGTGCAAAAGGACAAAAAATCTTCAAAGAAATGTGCCTCCACATCACCTTGGAGGCTCTGGCACCTAAAAGATCGTCTCCGACCCTTACGGTGCCGAAAGCGACTCCGGCACTGCATCTGAGTACCTATCATGCACCGGGCGTGTCCAATACTGGCAGCACCATTGTGGAAGAGGCAAATGCAAAGCCCTGCTCTGAAGCCATGGGCTTAAAGTTGCCTGCCTTGAGTGCTGCTGCAACTCCTGGCACTGACATTTCATTGTTTGCACCACAACTGCCTCCGGTGCCAAGCACAATGTCCAGCACCGCCATCGGCACTGACATGGTACTGACAGTTTTACCTGCCCACTTGGTGCCAAGACATTACCTGGCACTGTGAGTGGCATTGGTGCAGCCACATAGCACACCTCCATCATACTCACGCACCATACTCATTAATGGATCTCAAAGTCATTGTATTGTTTCAGGACAATTCCACAAGCCAACTCCACAGGGAAGTCTTAGAATGTAACTTCATTTACACGTTTGATTTCTATAACAGAGGTATGAATCTTCAGGGGGTAGCCGAGTTAGTCGGTACAGGATAAACGTAAACAACAAAAGGTCTGGTAGCACTTCAAAAACTAACAAAACATGTAGATGGTATCATGAGCTTTTGTGGGCACAGTCCACTTCTTCAGATGACCATTGGCTAGATGGCTTGCCACATTCCACATCCTAATGACATACAGAAAAATGGGTACTTACGAACATTTAGCGTATGTGAGCAAATGGCAGCATCAGATCACTTCAAACTGAAATACTTTTAATATGAAATGAAATGATTTCAGTTTTCTGATGGCCAAAATGTTTCAATTTTTCTAAGTCAAAATGTTAGTTTTCTAGGAAATGCCATTTCCATTGAAAATAATCTTGACCAGTTCTATTTTTCAGCAGATGCGCTGCCTGCTCTCAGGGTCTGGCTTTCAGGCAAATACTGCTGGCTTCTTACAGTCACTAAAACCATTAAAATTGTCAGTCAGAACTAGGAGCCATTTAGGCATGAAGTACAAATAAAGAGGAAAGAGAACAATAAGAATAGCAGTTGACATATGTTCTTATAAGATCAGTGTTTATATAAACTCACATAACATATTACTATAGAAATACACTGCCTAACATCCTACATCTCCTGGAGTTCAAAGTGAATAACATTAATTGTGCATGGGGGAAATTTAAACGGATTAGAATGAATGTGCTGAATTTTAATAATATGCGATAAGCAGTATCATTGTACCCATGTTGGTCTCAGGATATTAGAAAGACAGGGTGGATGAGGTAATATCTTTTATTGGACCAACTTCAGTTGTTGAGACAAGCTTTTAACTTGCACAGATCCCAAGCTGTGTGTAAGTTTCCCAGTCCTGAAGAAGAGCTCTGTATTAAGCCCAAAAGCTTGTCTCTCTCACCGGAAGAAGTTGGTCCAATAAAAATTCCAACTTTGTCCTTTTTATATATGTGATGTCTCTTATTATGGGTTTTACCCTACTACAAATTTGAGATCTGAAATTAAACACTAGTCAATTCTTAAAATATTAACTGTAGCCATGAAATAGTACTGTAAATATGCAGCAAATTAAGACTAAGACAATGAATTAATGGTTGTGAACCCAGGTTCACAATAGTTGAATGAATCTTACATTTAGGAGACTTTTTATTTGTATTACAGAAGGGTTCCAATAAAAGGAGAAAGTAAGCCAGAAAGTAAGCTGGTGCACCGGTAAGAGACTGGCAAGCTGGTGCTCTGGTGGCTACACGGTGGGTCCTGACCAGTCCCCATGCTCCACACCTCCCCACCCTGCCCTAACTCTTGCACTCACCAAACCCTCCACACCTCTGCTCTAAACTCCCCCGTGCTCCATCCCACACTTAAATTTTTTGCAGATACTGTCCTCTCGCAACGCATCCAATCTCTTGCCCCGACCCCCCGCCGCCCCTGGCAAGGGGTGCTTGAAATATGACTGTACCTCTATGAAATTATAAGAGCTGTTTAGAACATTGTCTCCAGGAGGAGAAGCCCTCATACTGAGTGCGGAAGCAGACTAAGAGAATAGACTGAACTGCGAGACTACAGGGGGCACCAGGATGGAGCCCCTGGTAAAATATACATGCCAGAAGGGGTATGAATATTTCAGTGTGATTTCAGCTGCAGGGCTGAGAAGCCACAAAGGCTTTTAAAGAGACCATGAAGGCAAACACACTTGACCAGATGGGGGTGCTTGTGGCATTGAGTGCTACTCTATTACAGGAAGTGTTATTTACCCCATCTGTGATGGGGTATACCAGCCCTGCACTGAACTAACAGGGTTTATCCAGGTTACCCTGTCTGAAGGAGCCCTGTCCCTGTAGCTCTACTGGGCATGCTCAGACTGTAGCCCAGCTATAAAAGCCCGGGGAGAGATTCAGTCTGGGCTGACTGCTGGAGGAGAAGGACCTCCAGTGGGAGCTCCTGAGCAGCAGCAACCAGCCAACTGAGAGGAGAGCCACAGAGGCGCCGACACCTGTTGGACATGACTACTGCAGACCATCAGAGAATCACAGCCCTGGAGGAGTCAGACCCTGCTGCCATGTCAGATCAGGTAGGAAGTGGCTCAGGCAGGGTGCAGGAGTGGCTTCTCCCGCACAGAGATCCTTGGTGTGTTTTGGTACTCACAGGGCCCTGAGCCAGGACTCGGTGGAGTAGGGTGGGCCTGTGTCCATGGCCTGGCTAATGGGCCATCCAGCCCTGCCTTAAAGGGCCAGTGTTAGACTGTGGTTTACTGACTCTGTCCATTGGGCTGTCCAACCCTGCCTGAAAGGGCTGGTGAATGACGTTGTGTTACTGACTCTGGCCATTGGGCCATCCAGCCCCGAAGGGAGGGGCCAGGTTACTGGGTACACAGGGTGTGCCATGGGCTCAGATAGTTTAGGCATGTGGGATCCTACCCCTACCAGGAGGGGGAAGGAAGGGCCACCCTGCAACACCATCATATAACATAAGAACCAGGCATCACCCCATGAAATTCATGTGCCGCAGTTTAAAATAATATAAGAAAATACTACTTCACAAAATGCTGTCAATCTATGGATATTGTGAAGATCAAAAATATAACTTGGTTCAAAGGCTAATAAACCTATGCTCCATGAGCATATCTAATCAGTGGCCATTAGCCAAGATTGTCATGAATGGAATATACTGCTCTGATTTCCATGAGCTGGGATTAGATAACAAGGGTTGACTCACTTGATAGTTTGCCCTGTTCTGTTCATTGTCTCTAATGTATCTGGCAGTGGCAACTGTGGGAATAACAGGTTACTGGGTTAGATGGATCATTGGTCTAGCTCATTATGGTCATTTTTATAACATCCACGTTACAGCATAAAAAACAATGTAATTCAGTTAATTGTGTAATTTTGATCATTTTATGTACATACTAGCTGCTAATCCATCTCTACAGGACTCTTTCTTATTCCAACTCTTCCCAAACATCGGCCTTTAAAAAAAACTATCAGGGAAATATTTTCTTCCTCCCCAGTCTCCCACCTCCCTAAAACAATGATGTGATGTGCTGGAAGAACAATACTCTATTCTAGATCAGTGACATGTTTCAGGTCCAATATCTCACCAATCCTGGGACTTGACCTAAGTAATTCAATTTTATTGGAGATCTGAGTCTGTTGCCTTTCCAGGAGGAAAAGGCATTTGTTTATACGGAGATTGAGAGAGTGAAACTTTATATCTTAGAGAAGCTATTTTAGATCATTTTTAGAGGTGTATGTATGTGATTTTAATGCTCTGAATATTAATAGCTCTTCTAGATATTGTGGGTCATATGAACCATGTGCCTGTGAACTACAAACATGGATTTTATATTTGATTCATAAGATTACTTAGTACTTAATAATTACAGTAGAAAATAACCCACTGTTCAGTTTAATGCCAATATTTTGATTTGCCTGGCAGTTTCTTTGCACTGAAACACCGATTCATCATAAACAGAGCATAGAAAATGCAAATGCATCCTTATTAGTTACTAACATAATAATATATGAAAAAACATATGGCATTTTTGATGCTTTTAGTGCTTCAGTTCATTTTTGTGTTTGTTGTGGCATGAAAACCTAACAAAGCATTAATAGTGACTTCCCTCTTAATTAAGCTCCTCCATTGTAATGCCAGAGCTATTGATAGAATAGCCATTTAATAACACTGTAATGAACATTCAGCTGTCACAGCTTTGGAAGGTTTAATGTAGTGGGTTAATACAACATTATTTTTTCTCATAATTGTTCTTGAGCTATACTTAATACCAGTCTCATTTATGCTTACCTGTAACATTAAAGAGAGCAGAATCCAAAAAGCTAAAGCTTACCTTATTTAAAATGCAAAACAGTCATAAAATAATAAGCCTCCATAACTAAAAAGTAATAAGCCTTTTCACTGTGTTTTTTACACACTACAGCTACAGAAGAAATTTTGCTGAAACTAAGGCCAAGTCTACACTGGGGGAGAAAATTGACTTAAGATACGCAATTCTATCTATGAGACTGGAGTTGATGTACCTTAAGTCTAATTTCTATAGCATCCTTATTTGAAAAGGTTGATGGGAGAAACTACTGTTGACTTCCCTTACTCCTCTCAATCTGGGAGTCAACGGAGGTGCCACTAGTGGTCCATTTAGCAGGTCCTTACTAGACCCACTAAATCAAATCCTGGGAAATCAATTTCTGGAGCATTGATCTCCGGGTAAGAATAGACAAGGCCTAAAATAAAGGTTATTAGCCTACAGCCATTGCATCATGCTAAAAGAATATGGAACATGCCATACAACTGATCTGTTTCGATACTTCTGGTGTGACGGGGCAGAGCGGCCTCACATGCTGCCAGGCAAAGTAAATGGAGGCCCAGCAGCCGCCGCTGGGCAGAGCGCCGGGGCACAAGGCATGCCAGAGGGGCGTCACCAGCTGATGATGTCACCCTGGCGCCGGCTGGCATTGCAATGCCAGTGCCGGCTGACGACGTCACCTGCTGGGCTGGTGGGGCATTAAAAAGCGGCTGGGAGGCCGCCGGGGAGGAGAGTCTTGGGCCAGCCACATGGAAGGCAGGCAAGACAAGCGTTGGGGAGGAGGGCTGTGGATACCGGTAACCAGCCGGGGTGAGCTGTAACCCCGCGCTGGCTAAATTGAGTGGAACCACAGACAGTGTAGGAAGTGGCCCAGGGCTGGGCCAAGGACCCCGAGTGCAGGTGCATGTAGGGGTTTGCACCCCACCTTCAGGGAGGCGGGAGGTTGTTTCCCCCTGCCTTAGGGCCCTGGGCTGGGGCTCGGCAGAATGGGTGGGCCCGAGCCCCCCTAACCCGTCGCTAGCGGGGGTAATGCCTGTTTGTCCTGCCATGCGGCCTTGCATGGCAGCCATCCAAGTAGGGAGGGGTGGGTAACATGGTAAGGTTTGGCTTGTGGGGCTTGATGGTAAGAAAAAGACGTAATAAAGACAGGCCACTGACCATGACTTTGGGGGCGGCCTTTGTACACCTGGATACCTGATTAGATTGTGCACAAGTATTAGTCAAGAACTTTTCCTGTCACGGAAAAACTTTTGAGATTCCCCATATGGGATATCAATTATTAGTCTAAATGGTTACCCATTAGATCTCAAATCTAAGGACAGAGAGGAAATAAGAAAAATATGGGCCCACCAAATGCTGGGACAAACACAGAAAATTGTCTAGAAAAAAATCTTTTTTTTTTAATTTAAACAGACATTTTAAAAAAAAAACAGGCGGTGATCAGGATCTGAACTGGGAAACAGGATAATGATTGTTACATGATGTAATAAAAATTGATGCCATAATGCATGGATATCTTATCTTTGATAGCTTACCCTGAAAATATATTGGGGTTCTGATTTTAGGTTTTAAGTTATAATTTAAATGCAACCAACCAGCCAACCAATAACTCTGGAAACATTCACTAAGTTCATATGGACTTGACTATTTTCTCAGTATAATTTCCCTTCTCCCTGGTTTAAAGGGTTTGTCTACATGGAGCAGTAATAGGGACCACACTGGTGTGATTTAAAAAAAACTATGAATGTCATGCACGTTTATTGATCCATATAGACCTTGCTAGTGACCTAAAGGGTTTCTAGTGTACTTAACATAGTGCTGTTTTGGAACAGCTTTGGAATGCATATATACATGTGCATACCTCCCCATTCCCTCAAAGGCTACATCTATACTTCAAGTCTCTTTTGAAAGAGGCTTTTTCGAAAGATACTTTTGAGAGAGCCTCTTTTGAAAAAGCGTATCTAGACTACAACCAGTTGCATTACATAGTGCCTTTTTTTGAAAGAGCACTTTTGAAAAAAGGTGTTCTTCCTTGTAAAACAAGGTTTTCCATGGTCAAAAAAACTGCAGCATTCTTTTGATTTATTTTCGAAAGAATGTGGCAGCAGTCTAGATACAGGGGAAATTTTTTTCAAAAAAGGGCCACTTTTTTCGGAAAAAACCCTGTAGTCTAGACATACCCAAAGAGAGCCTTAAACTCCTGACTTTTAAATAGCTACACAGAACTCAAAAAAATCCTAAAAATAAACCCTGAAAAAATGAAGTTAATAAATCCTCCAAAACAGAAGCTCAAAATATACCTGACTCCATGCATGGTATTCACCTATCAATCACATGCAAATCCCAACTTCCAAAATAGTAAAGGCCAAAACATTCTATCAAACTTCTCTATAAGCTCTGTGTATGTAACACACCTGCAAAGGCCAGGGAGAAAGAGTATATAAGAAGAAATATTTAAAGAGGCTGTAAGTTATGTAAGGCTGTTTGACATCCAAAAAGCCTTGTAACTTACACCTCCTACATATCCCTCTAAATTTTGGTCTGTATCTGTTTGTATAGCATAGATCTATATCTCTGCATGTATGCATACATGAAATAGCTTATTAAATAGACCTAGGGGTAATAATATTCCAAATATACTTATGTATTTTACTATGTTGACAATTTTAATGTATATAGTGAATACACCTGCTATTTCAGGTTTTCACTATCAAGCTGAGGGGCTGTGGATTGTACTTAACAGTTCCTCAAACTTAGTGGTCTTAAAACACAATGTCCTTGCTATTGATTCCTGTCAGAGGGAACAATTTAATCTCCATAGTACCAATAAGTTATTGTGTATGGAGGTGTCTGGGTATTTTCTGTTCTCATCTAGAAGGGCTCAAGTTCGAGTCAAGAGAGTAGGGATGTCAATTTCTGCTTCTCATTCAAGCGTGTTAAATTTGTATTGGAAAGTAGCTCTTTGGCCATACTACTACGAGTGCTTTTACATAAGAATGGCCATACTGGGTCACAACCAAAGGTCTATCTAGCTCAATATCCTGACTGCTGACCGTGCCAATGCCAGATGTCCCAAAGGGAGTGAACACAACAGGTAATCATCATGTGATCCCTCTTCTGTCATCCATTTCCAGACAGAAGCAAGGGACACCATTCCCACCTATCCTGGCTAATAGCCATTGATGGACATAACTTCCATGAATTTATCTAGTTGTTTTTGAACCCTGTTTAAAGTCCTAATCTTCACAACATCTTCCAGCAAGGAGTTCCACACTTATGCACTGTGTGAAGAAAAGCTTCTTTTTTGCGTTTAAACCTCAATAAAAGAGCTACATGTAGCCCTTGGGATAGATGGCTCTCCTTTTTTATTTTATTTATTTGGGAACTTGGATACACCAGAGGTATAGAACGTAGGTGTGACTGAACTAGAGGGCTAGAACCTAGGTGTAGTTGAACCTGAGGACTAAGTCAGTCCAATGTGGTCTACTGTTTCAGTTGTGTTGAGACTCTGGATACAGCTAAACTATGTTCTATTTTTGAAAGAGGATATGCAAATTCCATGGGAAATTCCCGTGGAATTTGCATATCTTCTGATCTCACTTTCAAAAGTGGAGCTTTCAAAAGTGAAAGGAGTCTAGTTGCATTTTTTTGGGAAAAAAACCCTTTTTTGAAAAAAACGCTCTTCCTTTAAAAATGCGGTTTGTTATTTTTTTCAAAAGGTTTTTTCCCCCCAAAACCCGCATCCAGGCTACTTTCACTCTTGAAAGATCTGCTTTTGAAATTGAGATCGGAAGAAGATATGCAAATTTCTGCAAAATTTGCATATCCTCTTTCAAAAACAGAAAGTAGTCTAGACATGGCCTGTGAGGGAAAACTCAGGCAGGGTAACTGTCATGGTTTAGCAAAAAAGGTTGCTATAGAGGCTAGCCTGGTGACATACACAAAAATCATTAACATCAGTTGTAATGATCTCCTGACTTGCTTGAATTGACTACATTGTTCATGTGGAAGATGCGCTTTTCTTCATTAATGCTGTTGTGGGGGAGGAAGGGTTGTGTGTGCGCGTGTAAGGATGTACACAACTTTGACACTTGTACTCCTCAGACTCCACTGTTTTGATCAAATCTAATCCAAACTGCATGCAGAGTATGTTTGGTGTTCACAGTTGAAACCTCCTAGCACCCTTAAATGTGCAGATTTGTGGTTCACTGACTACCTGAATGAATTATGTTCAGTTAATTTGGCATATATTCAAAGGAACAGATGGCTTCATGTTTACTGCAAAAACAATAACAAATAAACAAAAACCGAAGAATCATCCATGAATCTCCCTGGAAACTCTTCAAATATGAAAGAGATAGTCTTACAGTTCCTCCTGGATTATGTTAAGAAAAGGAGTTTTTAACAAGAGAATAAAGTGTATCATTTACTAAGCAAATTATCATATACATGGAGCTTTTGGCTGCATAATAAAGCTGTTATGCACGAAGTTTCTAATAGGACTTCCCCTAGAGTCTAGCAGCTAGGAAGAGAGAAATTAGGGAAATGTGATATTGAGTGACTTAAGGAAAGCAAAAGCTTACAAACATAAATAACAATAAAGAAACAGAGCACAAGGGGGGAAATAGGGATTAAGCTCAGAGAAAGCTTGAGTAATGTGACTGAAAGCACACATCATTGATATGTTTAATAGTCAAAGTTCAAGTATAGAAACTAGCATTTGTGATAGTTGGGTATTTTATTTTTCTCTCAGTATTTCTTTGGAAGGATATGTTGTTGAAGTTGCTGCTTAGTTGCTAATATTTTAGTGAAGAGAAATGGTCAGAGTATGGATGATATAAGTTATTTTCTCATTTAAGCAATAAAAATGGGTGTTTTGGCTAAATGAGAATTGGAATTAAAGCAATAAATATTATGCATAACATTATTTATAACACTGTTTTGCAAGCTGTAGCTGGTTTATATGGCATAGGTAACATTTACTCAAGAAAGCGACCTCTGACTCTCTCCCACCTCTGAGATCCCCTTTCCCCTTCCCCCAACAGATACACTGTAACAATGAGAGAGCAATATGAGCTCACAACAGCTATTAGAGGATTTCTGGCATGGACAATGTATGGGGAGTGATACCTCAAACTTTTACTAGGAAGCTTTTCAGTGATAGCCCTCCAAATATAGGAGCCAAGTCCAACAGTCCTATCATAGTCAAAATCCTACTGAATTCCATTTGATTTCCTCTCCACCTTCCAAATTATAGATTGTATAAAGGACCCAGGATTTGGTGTTATATATGGGGTATTGAAAATTCTCACGGGAGTGTAGCTCCCCTTCCTACTTGCATATCTTTTGTAAGAACAATGCCAAGTCTACTTTTTCATCTTCTTTTTAACACTGAACTCTGATTTATAGTTGTGACAGTGGTCTATAAAAGAAAGATCTGCATATATACATAATTATTAGGTGAGGTGCCAGTAAATGCTTAAATATTCAGTTTTTATCAGTAGTTCTTCATATGAAGCTCTTAAGTTACCACCTCTTAGTCAATTTGTGTAATAGATTATGCTCAGTGTTGTGGAGAGGTAGGCAGTCAACATCACTAAAGGTGAACTGGGCCTGTAAACCTCCATTCTAACCAATGCTTTAATCAGGTGACTAAAAGCCAAATGATAGACCTCTGGAGTAGGCACTTGCTATAAGACGGGCCGATTTTTCCCTCCCCCCATATCTGAAGATAGACCAGGGTATGATCTCTCCACAGTGCCCTGCAGCTGGATATTTGCTTTTCCCCAGAAGTTGGCTGTCCGGGGGAGCTCAGACAACTATTGGGGTTAAGCAGAAACAACCCAAGTCCCCACCCCTTCCCAGAGCAAGGAACTTCCTCCCCCCCCCCCCACACACACACCTTGCCCACCCTCCTCATTTCCTATGGGCGTAAACAGGAAGTAACTCTACAGGAAAGGAGGTAATGATACTAGCCTTCATTGTAAAGTGCTTTGAGAACTACCGATGGAAACACCACATCAGAGCCAGGTATTAACACCACTGACGCAATAGAAGTAATAATTAAACCACTTTGAGCAAGAGGAGCATTGGATCCAATGTGAGATGTCAGCACCATGTTTTACTATCTCTGATGCAGCTATTGGAATGCTGTAACAACACTATTTCCCAATGAGTGTACACACTGAGTCAATCTAATCAGGCTACTGCAACGTGTGCACATATGTGGTGCTGAGGGAGTCCAGCATTAAGAAATTCTTTTATCTTAAGCACTGCAGGGAGATGGGCTAGTGCTTAAAATTAAAAACACAGTAAAAAATGTCATTCTAGTCGTGCCCACCACTGCTGATATTTTAATGTGTTCAGCAGTTTCATTATAAACTCACATTTTCAATTATGTATAACTCAATCATAAAAATTTGCTAGGAGCTGAATTTTGGCAAACAGGGCTGTTTACTTAAAATGGAATGACTCCTACATTTCAGGGAGAAGCAGTTGCAGGCTATTTATTCCAATGCGGAAATAATTCTAATGTCATGCTGGGCAAACAACTGATCTTTTGATTTGGTGGCAGAACCAAACTCTGCATCTCCCACTCCAAATGTCGTTGTGAGTTGACTGAAACTTTTCATTTGGCCAAAAAATTAAACTGGTGGTGGTTTATGGTGAAATCCAGCTACAATTCTAAACAAAATGTCATTTCAAAACAAAACGCCAAGGTGAGCTCCCTTCAACAGCCAGGCGTGAAGCCTGCACAGAATGCAAGCACTTTCCCCTTTCTCTTTTAGCACCTAGCGAATGGGATGAAAAGAAGCTGCATCCTGGAGCGCACAGTTGCTGCCCACCCTACCCTTCCGAAATGGCGCCCTTGCTCATGGGCCTCCAGCAGCAAAGTAACATGTGTAAAGTCACACAGGAACTCTCTCATAGAGCAGGGAATTGAACCCAAATTTCCAAAGCGGTGGGCTACTGCCTGAACCACTGGAACATCCTTTCTCATCTTTACTACAGCTAGAGCTAAGATGCAAGATCCAAATACTCCCAATCTTTAGCTCTGGTGCTCTCTTTGGTATTTGGGCTCACCCTAAATAACATCGATTCAACTGATTAACACCCCCGTACTATTCAGCACAGAACCCCACATTTTTCAACATCGCTCCAGTTTTTCATTGCACAATACGATCATGATTCAACATTGAAATCACAGCAGCACCATGTGGTTCTTATAGGGGCAGGAGAGGGTACCATTGCTAACATTAGATAAGTCGTCAAAGTATATTATGGATAGATCTTGCATTCCAAGACCCAGATCCTGAATGGATCACAATGTAGATTCAGGGCTTAGGAGGACAAGTGATATCTCAAGGGTAAGTATATGAAGGTGCAATCAAAATATATTATTATTCCATAACTAGTGTCAGCTATCTCGAGAATGGAAATGATTGAAATAAAAGAAAATGGGGAGAAATGTAACTGATTTCATGCAGTGTAGTGTATACAATCACATTCATGCAAAGTATAGAAACCTTCAAATGGAGAAATAAGGAAGAATACTATAATACTATCATCTACTCTCCATTCTTCAGCTCCTTCCTCTTATCTGATGGATTAGTTGAATGTCTTCCATGAGGAAAACAGTTTCATGACAGAATTGTTTGTTCTACAGTAATCTCTTATAATTTGGTAAGAGTTACCTTACAATTAACTATTTATTCCCTGAAAGATGCATTGTATTTCTTTCCACAAAATTTCTTTTTAAATTAGTTATTTCTTAAAAAAAAAAAAGAGAGAGAAAAAGCTCCTATTGATTAATAGGCAATGAAATCCAATTTGAAAAGATAAAACAGGGTGTACTTTCTCTCTCATTCCCTGTCTCCTTAAAGATATAAGTAGAGTGTGTATGTCTTTGTAATATGATGCAGTGGTTGCCATGGAAATATTTTTTAAAAGTTTAGTGAAAAGCCATGCAGTCAAAAGCATAAATAGCCAGAAACTTTGGCAAGATAACTTGGACCGTGACACTTCTGAATAATTGTTCATGGGAATTTTTTTAATGGATGTTGGTCACCATTCCCTCTTTGCGGGCAGAAGTGTTTCATTTTCATTGCAAAGGAGTAACTATAATTTTGTAACTGCATCAGCTAGCAGGTGATATTGTAATAGACTGTCCTTCAGGTTTTTATAGGCTTGGCTCCTTGAAAGTCCCTGATCCTGACTTTTCTGTGGGAGCCCCCGTTAAGCTAGCTTATGTGAAATACTTTTTCTGTACGTCTATACTACAGAGCTTCCACACCTCAAGTGCCTTTTTGTGCAAGAAAATGTACAGTAGAACGGCAGAACAGAGGGCTTTTTGCAGTATAGGTATAACTTTTTCTACGAGGAATAACTCCTTTTTGTGCAAAAAGGTGTGTGTGTGTGTGTGTGTGTGTGTGTGTACGCTCCACAGGGGTTTCTTGCACAAAAAGAGCTGATCAGAAAAAGCGCAGGTGCTCTGATGGCCATTCTGTTAATGGCAATTAGAGCTTTCTTGTGCAAGAGTGTCCATGCAGTATGGACATGCTTTTGCTCAAGAAGTTTTTGCAGAAGATCTCTTCCACAAAAAGCTTCTTGCACAAAAAGCCTGCAGTGTAGACATAGCCTACCTGTTCTTTCTTTCAATAGCTTCTTTTTTTACTCTCCCCTACTTCTGCCTTTATGGTTTATGCCATGATTTTCCCACTTAGCTTGGCACAATAAAGAGGCGGGAGGGAACCAATCCCACAATTCTTGCATGGTTTCTAGAATGATGGAATCAATTAGATCAAAACCCATACCGGACCAAGTAGTCTTGAACTCCTATTTTGCCAGTGCTAAGTGGAATCTCAACCTCAAATACTGTATTCAGTTCTAAAACCTAAAATATTTTGTATATCTGACGATTCAGAGTGGTTTATTGTTTTAGTTTTGCTCAGGTCAGAAGGTGTCATTGCAACACTATCCCCACATTTTTATGGGAATGTTTTTGAATATGAATATGCCTAACTCAATATGCTTTATGCAATATGAGGCACATGCTTTATGCAATATGAGGCACATAATCTCTCACTGCAAAGCTTGTAATCTGCCGAATATGCATATTCTATTTGTGTGCATGTATCATTCTTGTATGTAAACCTACTTATTAAACTAGGTCTTCTAGCAAAAGCAGTTAGTGATACTTAAGGAGCTTAATGGCCCAATGCTCAAAACAATTCTCTGTGAATAGGCTTACAGAAAAAACAAAATCAAACCGTGGTTGATCCTAAAAAAGTATGAGCATGCCACCTGGTGCTGGAATCCATCTTCAGCTTGGTATTTTTCTAGAGCAAGTGTGTGTGGGTGACAGGGAACTAGAACAAAGGATTCCCACCCTGGGGAAATTCTATTTAAGGGATGGGAAATAAAGATTGTCTTCAGCTGACTTTTGAAAGCGACTCCCTACCCTAACATGATACACAAGGACACCTGGAAAAAAAACTGAGAGGAGTGGGAAAGCATTGCTGGGCTCAAATTAGAGAAAAATATCAGCTCTGGATCTTGAAGAACTGCACCTGAAATAAGAACTTGTGCAAGAAATATGATTTGTAACAACTTTTCTTAGTATATTTGGCTTAGCTGGTGTGTGTTGTTTTATTATTTGCTTAGTAACTTACATCTGTTTTCACTAGCATTCACTTAAATTCTACTTTTTTATATTTAATAAAACCACTTGCTTATTATGAAACCCAGTGTAAATAATTGTTACCTGGGAGGAGCAACAGCTGTGCATATTTCCCTTTCATTGATAAAGAAAGTGAACTTTTGAGCATTCTGTGCGTTAAACTTCAACATAGAGTAAGACTGATTTATTTGGGGGTTTGGTCCCATTTGGGGCTGTGCTCCTGGGTTCTGACAAATCCCTGTAATTTAGCCCACCTAGAGATGAGCTATTATCAATGTCTCTGTTGCTCTGCTGTGGGGTGGGTACCCCAACTCTGTGCCTTTGATGTCAGAGCAGAGCTTATGGATCAGCAGAACAGGGTAATGGGGGCACCCCAGAGGGCTGGTAGGTGGGCTCAGTGGTATGATCAGCACAATCGGCGATAATCTCAAAAGGGTCTTTGTGATCCAACCCATCATGGTCATGATTACTCTGACCTCCTGTGTAACACACGCCTTATTCAGGGATTTCTGCATCCCACCCATAACTTCAGTTAAGAGCAACAATGGGTTTCTTTGTTTAAAATGTACTTGCGTAAGGTATTGTTGGTGTCGGTGTTGGTTGATTGGTTTTTCGGAATGATGAGAACGTGGGTTGTTTGGCTTGAGAGAGTTTGCTTTAAGGATACAAGGTTCCCAAGAATAGGGGAGATGGATCATTTTTAACCCATTCACTGTCATTCTCTACGACCTCTGCTATGCTGACGTGATCAGCAACACAGCAGATGCACTCTGAGATCCAGGAATGCAGAGATCAAATGGCTAATGGACAAAGGGATGCTGAGACCATTCGGCTGAAAGTCTATACCAAAAAAGGGACAGAGAGCCAATTACTGGTGTGATTTCTCATAGCCTGAAGAGACCTGCATCCCACTGCTCACCTGATGCTATAAATTGGTGCTGTGCTATTGAAATTGATTGGACTATTCCAATTTACATCAGCTGAGAACTTGAACTCTGGAGAATATGATGAAAGCTGGACAAAATGGAAGAAGCCTTTTCATCTTGAAAACCTGTGTTTCTGTGCAAGCTGTCAAAGCAGGTCAGTGTGCAATTTGCTTTTCTGCCCTCACAAAGCCTGATTCCCTGTTGGTTATAAGAGAAGATTCTTCAGGGGAAGGGGAAATAAGGAAATAAACAGTGAATTTATCTCCTCACTTTGCCACAATCCATGAACAAGCTAACACCTTCCTTACAGTTGGCCTGAGCCATTTATATAACTGTTTGTGATCCTAGGGGTTTTATTTCAGTTTATGATCAGAATAAAATTAAACTCATTTGGGAGAGAACACTTGTGCTCCAAAGCTTCATACCAAGTTATATGTATTTGCCAGACCATAAGTGTCTTTAAAAAAGAAACAGTGTAAGAATAAAGTGTTGGGTTTTAAAGATATCAATATTTCAATTATACTTCAATCTTCATGGCACTACACTAAATTAAAAGGGTCTGTATGGTGGTGGTCTGGTAGTAAGCAGGAAAAGGAAAACTCCCTTATCCATTTATGCTCCTCTTTGCACTATAACCATCTCAGCTGGACCTGATCACTTTCATTTTGGCTGCAGTGTGACTGTGTGCCCAGAGAACTATTATTACTTGTAATATAGCAGTTCCTAGTGGCCTTGACTGAAAGCTCATTGTGTTAGGTGCTGTACAAACACATAGCAAGAGATGGTCTTTGCCCCAAAGTGCTTAATTATAGTCTGAGTAACCAAGACAAAATATGGGAAGGGAAACAGGCACAGAAAGCTAAATCTGAAAGATTTTTCAGGTGGATAATTCGGCAAAAGGTGCCGTTTTCATTAACCAGAAACTGTTCGTGCACTTAGAATCATAGAATACTAGAACTGGAAGGGACCTCGAGAGCTCAAGTCCAGTCCCCTACCCTCATGGCAGGACCAAGCACCATCTAGATCAGACCTGATAGATGTCTGTCTAACCTACTCTTAAATATCTCCAGTGATGGAAATTCCACAACCTCCCTGGGCAATTTATTCCAGTGTTTAACCATCCTGACCGTTAGGAAGCTTTTCCTAACATCCAACCTAAACCTCCCTTGCTGCAGTTTAAGCCCTTGATTCTTGACTTGACTTATTTCAGTCATTCACAAAATAAAAGGAGGAGGAGATGGCTCTGGCATCACTCACCAAAACAAACATGTCATTTGTCCCTGGCCTTCAACAAAGCAAACAAAATAGATTTTAGAAACTTCTTCCCAAAAGAGAATGCAAATCTATCATGAAATGAACTTTTTAGACCATGAAGAAAATATTGCTGGTTAATGGCATAATTTGTATTGCCTCTCTGGGGTTTTCTCCTGAGATGTCCATGTGTTACTACAAAAAATAGCTCACAATAGCTGGCTGTAGCAGTCTGCAAACCACACTTAATCTGGGCTCTGTCAGGGCTCTTCAGACACAGCCCTACCTTGAAGGGCACTGCAGAAGTGATTCACCTTAGTGGGAGGTACAGCCGCAGCTGGGGCATGTTGTCTTCCAGACCTGCAGGGAGTGAGAATACTGCCTGATCCGAGGGTAGCCTGTGGGCGCTCAAACCTGTATGGAAGAGCTATACTGGCCATTGTGGACAGGTCATAGTCCTTCATCACCTGTCAGAAGTCGACTGCTGCTTTTGACACTAGCTTTATACTCTTGGGCTACGTCTAAATTGGCAAGATTTAGCGCAAAAGCGGTCTCTTTTGTGCAAAATCTTGCCTGTCTACACTGGCCGTGAGTATTTGTGCAAGAAAACTGACGTTTTACTGTATGAAATCAGTGCTTCTTGCGCAAATACTCTGATGCTCCCGCTCAGGGATAAGTCCTCTTGCGCAAGAGGCCAGTGTAGACCGGTAACATCAATTTCTTGCACAAGAAAGCCCGATGGTTAAAATGGCCATCGGAGCTTTCTTGCGCAAGAGAGCATCTACACTGGCACGGATGCTTTTGCACAAAAGCAAATCTTTTGCACAAAGGAACATACCAGTATAGATGCTCTCTTACTCAAATACTCTAAATGCGAAAAGTATTTGCGTTTAGAGTATTTGTGCTAAATCTTGCCAGTCTAGAGATAGCCTTCAGGTAGAATCCTGGTCCTATGAGGGTTGACTGGTGTTTTGCCATTGGCTGCAATGGAGACAGGGTTCCACCCTCTGAACACAAGGTCTCTTGATTGTACCCTGTCTCTCTGCAAGATGAGGGTAAAGATGACCTTTGCATCTGCACAACTGACTTTTATTGCCAACCCTTGATTCTGATACAGAATTTATTTGTGCACATTTACAGACAGGCGATATGTGCTCACGGAAGAAAGAACTTTGACATTCTTTCAGTAGAGGTAAAATGTATATAGGCTCACTGTACGAGTGATATATTACTCTAGCAAATTGTCGTGTACACTGTGCACTTCAGGCCTCATTTCACCATTCTCGTTGACTCTCTGGATATGTATTTTTCAAGTGCAGTTAGCTAAGCAGCTGCAGTTTCCAATCTGCCATCACCTTACAGAAGCTAAATCACTCCTTAACTCTGTACATTTGACTTCCTTTAAAAAAAAAACAGTTAGCAATGAGGATGCAAAAGCACAAAGAGGTTCTGTATTAAAGCTGATCTTGCTGTTTAGTTTGTAACTTGTTTTGAATTTTAAACTAAATAAATACAACATCAAAGTCCACAACATAAGGTGTATATAATAGATTGTTGTCAAGATGTGTGACAAAGTGATTCTTCACCAAAGACACATCTTCTCCCAGTGAGAAACCTTAAATTTGAGGTTGAACACATTATAGAAATGACAGGACAGGCAGCAATGACATCAAAAGTTTGGTCGGTGAGAATTCTCTGCTGACTGCTTTTGATGGACACCAAAATGTTTTAAAGTTACAAATCCTTTAGAAGCAGAGAAAAAAAGATGACAAAGTGAAACATACAGAATAATAAACCTAACTGTAGTGAGCTCCTGAATACCTAAGGAGCAATACCATGATTTTTTTTATTCTCATTGTTACATTATGTGTAAATTTTTACTGAATTCTCGGTTTGTTATATATATATATAGATTTTCTTTTGTGTGGTAATTAATTAACCCTATTTGTGCATGTCTTTTGGAGATTATTAAATTGTCTTTTTTACATTAAGTCCTAATTAAAGAAATCTAAACAGATTGTTAAAAGAAATTACCAGCTTTGAATAGGCATTAAATGGAACTTTTTTGCCCTCTATATTTAAATATACAGTGGTTATACTTGTGTAAACAGACCAATGGTGGTGTTATAGGTACTTTATATTGCCTGCTTCTTTATAGTGTGTATTGTCTGACTAATAAAGAATGTTTATATTGGAATTTAGTAGAATAGTTTTGCCCTGTTCCGTGTCAAATTAGTGTAACAGATATTTAATATTATGGCCAAATCTTGTGCTCTTTACTCAGGTAAAGCCTCCACTGAAGTCTGTAGCATATTAGAAAAAATTAATATCTCAATTGTCTGTGAGACCTCTAGTGACGCTCAATGTTAAGTTGCAGAAATCGCCAAAGGCCAGCCAGATCATCAGTATGAATGCTGGTAGGCCAAGTGTGGTTGTGTGTATATTTAGTAAATGTAGTTACTTGGAATTCTGTTGTGCCCACGTCATTTCTTCATATTTTTATTTTGTAAAGATAGAAACGATAAAGGCATTGTGTTATACCAGAGAAAGATTGAAGGTCATATAAATTATACATTTTTCCTCCATGTAGAGTTGCCAGATGGTTTCAACAAAAATACCAGACACACTTGACATTACATCAAAATCAACATTACATCTTATTTAGAAAATACCGGACATTTATATTTTCTCAATTTGTTTCCTGAACAGAAAGCTCAAATATTGGACTGTCTGGTTCACAGCTGGACACCTGGCAACCCTACCTCCATGCAAGTTTAAGTTAAGTGTTTTGCATATGGACTCTAAGGATATTAAAACTTCAGTGGTGTTACTCTGGCATGAAGCAGAGTGCTACATTGATGAATCAAGTATTGATAGTCTGTTTGCTCTTTGTCTATAGAGAAACTTATCTACCAGTCATTCACCATAACATCTATACAACGAATGGTAATATTATTGTGAGAGATCTTTTAGTGTTTGTCATTTTGGAAACAAAACTGTGGTTATTGCCTTACAGCTGATTTCCAGTGGAAAAAAGACCCACCGCCCCTTTGTCCTCCATCACACCATGATTGTGGGATGGAAGGAAAAGAACACTGATCCATCAGCCAGTAAAGCCTCAATGACCCAGAAATGGTATTGGCATGAGGTAACACTTTACGTAAATAGCCCAAATATAGCAAGTCACAAATCAAGTTGTGGTGAAATAAAGATGCTCAGGGATCCATGCACACATCTATTTCAATTATTCTTAAAATAGGTAGGAAAATATTTGCCATCTCCTTTGCCTTTGTGTTTTTAGAGCAAAAGGGTAAGTGTTCTCTTCCATATATGGCATATCCTGTGTGTGGTTGCTGATGGCTATAGATCAATACTCTTGAAAGCATGGAGCTAAGCCTAGCTACATTTTTGTAAAAGTGTGTAATCAGGATGCCATTTGTAAATGTTAGTGCCCCAGAACTGGAACCTTATTGTCTATACCTACAGCTTCATAGATCATTCATACAAAGAAAGCAATCTTTCTTTATGTGCATGTGAATATATGTAGAGTTGTAACTCCTGTAACAATCAGCCTTTCCCACTGCATACAATAGATGCTGACATATTATTAGCTGTATATAGAAAACCAGAATCAAATAAACAGAAGGACAAAAAACTGCAAGCACTCTGGGGTGGTACTTTGTAAGAATTTTCACTGGAGATTTGACTAGCAATGTGTTGTTGTTGTTGTTGTTCAACTCAGTACATAAACACCACATTTACTAATTGCTCTAATTACTTACTTCAGTCAAATAGTCCTCTTAAGTAAAATAACATGTTGATTAACTAAAGCATTGTGTGGAATAACTGACTGCCATGACTCATCAAATCATCTTGTGGCACACTGATGTTTAGGCATAAGATGTATGTCATAAGCTTGGTATATAATGCTCAGGCTAGGGAAACACTTAAAGAGCTAGAGTCTACCCTAGGGACATGTGAAACATTCAGCTGTATATAGTGTCTGATTCACTGCCTGTCGAATTTAATGGAAGAATTCCTATTTACATCAGAGGACATTGGGTTGGGTCCATAATGCACTCTTTAGCTGCTGAGGTTCTGAGGCTTGGAATAGGAACAGTTAAGTCATATTTTGGTACTTTTAAAAGGAAGACAATGATGGAGAATGGGAGAGTCAAGAGACCTGTGGAAGTAGATGGTAGACAGATCATAAGGCTAAAGATAGAGTAGTGGAAAAGGAAAAAGAAATATAACATGTAGCATTTCAAAGCATCGCATACATGTTAGTATTCTTGTGAGATAGGAATACTCTTATATCAACATTGGAAAGGTGAGACATTAGTAATGTGACCCTCTCCAAATTATACCAATACAATTAGGAACACAATTTGGACCAGGAACGTTATGGGACAGTAGATAGAGAGGGCTCTGAGTTATTACCAAGGAATTCTTTCCCAGGTGTCTGGCTAGTAGGCCTTGCCCACATGCTCAGGGTCTGATTGCCATATTTGGGAGTAGGAAGGAATTTTCCCCTGAATCAGATTGATGGAGATCATGGAGGGTTTTTTGCCTTCCTCTGCAGGATGGGGTTTGGTCTCTTGCATGTTTAAACAAGTGTAAATGCTGGATTCTCTGTAACTTGATATCTTTAAGCCATGATTTGAGGATTTTTGTAACTCAGCTAGAGATTAGGGGGTCTATTATAGTTGTGGCTGTGTGAAATTGTGTTGCCTCCGACATAAAGAAGGTTAGACAAGATGATCATGGTGATCCTTCCTTTCTGATCTTAAAGTCTGTGAGTCTATGGGACATGCCCATGATGACACTACTCTAGTTTATGCATCCTCTGGTGGCAGAGTTCAAGTTTTTGTTCTGTTTCTACATCCCTAGCACCGTGGGGTTCTCCTGATCCCTGTGAGGGGCTCTGAGGCACTGTCACAATACAAAAACTAAGAAAGATAAGTTGATGTTACAGCTGAAATTAGAACCCCAAACAGTAGCCAACTTGATATGAAGGACCCAGATATTGTGTATTGTGTTTCAGCAGTGTTAGGAGCTGAGGGTATGTCTACACTGCATCCCTAGTTCGAACTAGGGATGCAAATGGAGACAATCGAAGTAGTTAATGAAGCGGGGATTTAAATATCCCGCGCTCCATTAACATGATCTCGCCGGCACGCTAGTTCGAATCACAGCTGATTCGAACCAGGAAGTGCGTGCCGGGACGCGTTAGTCCAGACTAAAGCCCTTAGTCTGAACTAATGTTACTCCTCATTTTTTGAAAAAATGAGGAGTAACATTAGTTCGGACTAACGTGTCCCGGCGCGCACTTCCTGGTTCGAATCAGCTGTGATTCGAACTAGCGCGCCGGCGAGATCATGTTAATGGAGCGCGGGATATTTAAATCCCCGCTTCATTAACTACTTCGATTGTCTCCATTTGCATCCCTAGTTCGAACTAGGGATGCAGTGTAGACATACCCTAACAGAGGCCAGCTCTTCAGAGCTGTATGTAGTGAGTTTAATGGCATTACACCAATCTGGATATACATTAAACAGAGCCCTGTTGACTTCTGCTGCATAGGAATCACAGGGGAACTGAAATCAATGTTTTCCAAATGGAAAAGAGCAAAGCCATTAGGGAAAGAAATGGCATTTTCAAGTTTCTTTGAAAGGTAACACAAACAATGCGGGCGGGGGGGGGGGGGGCGGATCTTAAAAATAAAATTTAAAAAGTACTTGCCAATAGTCATCTTCATACTAAATTTACCTTTTTTTTTTAGGGTTTCAGACTAGGCATTGTAGACTCTTAGAATTATTTTGAGTGTTTTTTGTGCCTGTGTCACTAAATATGCTTTGAAATGGATTTATTTTGAATTGCAAGATATACAGATAGTTTGTGTATCACCACAGCAACTGAAGGCGCTGAGGTTTCACAGAGGGACACCGTGATGACACTGGGAGTGCATGACACAATGGTGTAATGAAACAGAGATCAATGTTAAAACGAATGTAGCACCACTGAGGAGTACACACAGATCAATACTCTTGTAAGCCATAGAGTACAATCCTGCAATATAGGTCTTGTTAGATAATACAGTCAATTCTACTAAGACACATTTTTCTACATTTGCCGAATACACCCTTGAGTTATTTGTCCCTGAGGCTGTATTAAAATGTCCTTCTTTTGAAATTTAAAGGTTCACAGCTCCATCTGCCCATCTATAAGATGAAACGTGCATTGCAAAATATGCAGTCTGTAATGGTAAATTTTCAGTCCTCAGGAACATCGAATGGGAGGGTAGAGGGGCAAGGCGAAGATGGCTGGGGTTTCATTAAAACATTGGCAGTTTGACTTTCCTATTTTTGTTGTTGTAAAAACACATCTTCAATAGAGATGGCAGATTTTTTTTTTTTGGTTGAAACATATTTCAATACAAGATACCATTGCCATGGAAAGTGAAATGTTTGGGGAAAATGTGTCCCCTTTTGACAAAATTTCCTTTGAGGGTGGGAAGAAAGAGAACCTGGAAATTTCAATATTAAAATACTAACACGATAAATTAGTTTAGAGTCAATCAAAATGTTTCCTTTTGGTTGACCCACATTTTTTAAGAGGATGAGGGGGTCACTTTGTGCAAAATGTTGGGGTTTTATAAAATCATGGAAATGTAAGCCTGAGAAGTCAAGTCCCAGTCCCTGGTACTGTGGGAGAACCAAGTAAATCTAGACCATCCCTGAAGCTGTTTGTACAACCTGTTCTTAAAGCTTCCCGTGATGGAGGCTCCACACCTTCCTTTGGCGCTCTATTCCAGAGCTCAAATATCCTTACACATTAGAGGATTTTCCTAATCTCAAACCTAAATCTCTCTTGCTGCAGATCAGTTTTTTTCGGAAAAACGGCCTTTTTCCAAATAAACTTCAATTACGTCCACACTGCAATCGTGTTCTTTCGAAAGAAAATTGAAGGAACAGAGGGGTTTTTCTGGCATTGGTAATCCCCTTTCTATGAGGACGAAGCTTTTTTCTGAAAGAGCTTTTTAAGAAAAAGGTGTGTGTGGACGGGGAAGAGGGAGTTCTTTCAGAAGAAGAGGAAAGAGGAAAAAGCACAGGTGCCCTGGTGGCCACTCCGTCCATAGTGATCACAGTTTAAATGCGTGAGCGCATCCATTCAGTGTGGACACTATCTTTCAAAAAAGCAGATCACTTTTTTCATGTGTTTTGGCAGTGTGGATGCACTCTTTCGGAAGAAGTTTATTTGGAAGACTTCTTCCGAAAGAAGCCTGCAGTAGAAACGTAGCTTTTTGACCTACTGTCAATGGACATGAACAATTGATCACCATCCTCTTTATAATATCCCTTAGAACAAAGGAAGACTGTTATCAGGTTTCACCTCCATCTTCTGGGTAAGTCTACACTACAAAGTTAATTTGAACTAACAGACATTAGTTCGCATTAACTTTGATAGGCGCTACACATACAAACCGCTAGTTCGAACTTAATTCAAACTAGCGGAGCGCTTAATTCAAACTAGGTACACCTCATTCCACGAGGACTAATGCCTAGTTCGAATTAAGTAGTTCGAATTGAGGGCTGTGTAGCCACTTAATTCGAACTAGTGGGAGGCTAGCCCTCCCCAGATTTCCCTGGTGGCCACTCTGGGCACCACCAGGGAAACTCTTTGGCCCCCCTCCCGGCCCCGGATCCCTTAAAGGGGCACCGTCTGGTTACGGTGCCTGTGCCAGGTGCAAGCCTACCAGCACCCAGACAGCAGACCCTGCACCTGGCACGGCACAAGCCAGCCACCCGCTGCCACGCAGCCCTCCGCCTCTTCCCGGGACCAGGCTGGTGGCTCCCAGGAGCCTGCCCGGGACCGCAAGAGGCAAGCACCCGCCTGGTCCAGTGCGGAGATCATGGACCTCATCCACGACGTCCGCACTAGCCACAGGAAAGTGGCCGTCTAGGGCAGGATAGCTGCCAGCCTGGCCACCCAGGAGCAGGTTTGCATGAAAATGAAGGTGGTCCACTGAGACCCCCGACCCTGAGCCCTGAGCTTAGAATGGCCATACTGGGTCAGACCAAAGGTCCATCTAGCCCAGTAGCCTGTCTGCTGACAGCGGCCAACACCAGGTAGCCTGGAGGGGATGGACTGAAGACAATGACCAAGCCATTTGTCTCGTGCCATCCATCTCCAGCCTTCCACAAACAGAGGCCAGGGACACCATTTCTACCCCCTGGCTAATACTACTCCATGGACCCAACCTCCATGAATTTATCTCACTTCTCTTTAAACTCTGTTCTAGTTCTAGCCTTCACAGCCTCCTGCAGCAAGGAATTCCACAGGTTGACTCTTTGCTTTGTGAAGAAGAACTTTCTGTTATTAGTTTGAAGCCTGCTACCCATTGATTTCATTTGGTGTCCTCTAGTCCTTCTATTATGGGAACTAATGAAGAACTTTTCTTTATGCACCCTTTCCACACCACTCATGCTTTTATAGACCTCTATCATATCCCCCCTCAGTCTCCTCTTTTCTCTCTTCATATGGGACCTGTTCCAAACCCCTGATCATTTTCGTTGCCCTCCCCTTTCCCACCCTCTCTCTTCCCCTCTCCCACCTCCTTTTCCCAGTCTCCCTGAGTTTTGTTCAATAAAGAGAGTTTCTATTTTTGAACACACGTACAAAATAAAGGACACATCAGGAAGGGGGGCTAGAGAGGGGTAAGTGGAAGGAGGTGAGGGAGGACTGGGGCACGAGCCCGCAATGGGGAGGACTGATCTGGCTCCGTGGGCTCCTCAGGGTGGAAGCTCTCCTGAAGCCCCTCGATTGACCCCCCCCCCCGGATGGAAGCCTGCGGCAAGTGCAGCCGGGCTGATGGCTGAATGCTGTGATGAGCCGAGTGTGGGCATTCAGGGCACTCCAAGCCAGGACTGCGTTGCTAGTGGGGCACCCCTGAGAACTGTCTGTCCAGGGTGGGGGTCGGGTCCCTTTCAGCACAGCCCTCGGCTAGCCTGAGACAGCAGCTCCACGCTCTCAGTCCTAATCTGATGCCCTGCCGGCACTGCTTCCGGCCATCCTTAACCGCGGTTCAGGGTCCACTCAATGTGGACATGCTAGTTCAAATTAGCAAAACGCTAATTCGAACTAGTTTTTAGTTTAGATGCACTAGTTCCAATTAGCTTAGTTCGAATTAACTAATTCAAATTAAGTTAGTTCGAATTAGTGCTGTAGTGTAGACATACCTCTTTCTGTAAATTAAACATCCATTTGTTTTAAACTTTTCTCCATAGGTTAAGTTTTTCTAAAATTTTCTATCACTTTTTCTGTTTTCCTCTGGATTCCTTTTAGTTTGTCCATCTTTCAGAGTTCCCAAAATTGGAAACAGTACTCCAGATGGGGCCTCCCCAGTAGAGCATGATAATTATCTCCAATATCTTTCTTACTACACGTTAATCAGTACACAAGAGAATCATATTAGTCTTTTTTTGCAGCTCCATCACATTGACGACTCATATTTAGTTGGTGGTTCACTGATCCCAGAGCCTATGCTCCTAGACCATTATTACCCATTTTGTAGGTGTGCATTTAATTCTTTTTCTCTTCCTAAGTGAAGTACTTTGTACTTGTCCTCATTGAATTTTATCTTACTAAATTCAGACCAATTCTCCAAATTTTCAAGGTCCTTTGAATTTGAAATCTGTCCTCCAATGTGCTTGCAACCCTCCTGAGTTAGGTGTAATCTGCAAATTTTATAAGCATGATCTGTAGTCCATTATCCAAGTCATTAATGAAAATATTGAATAGTGTTAGACCTAAGAATGTGTGGCTCCACTAAATACAGCTTCCCAATTTGACATCAAACCGTTGATAATTGCTCTTTGAGTATGGTCTTTCAAGCATTTATGA
Source organism: Pelodiscus sinensis (assembly GCF_049634645.1). Taxonomy (NCBI): domain Eukaryota; kingdom Metazoa; phylum Chordata; order Testudines; family Trionychidae; genus Pelodiscus; species Pelodiscus sinensis. The sequence goes on along the minus strand of NC_134720.1, from coordinate 42,982,293 downwards.
ACCCACCTTATTGTAATTTCATCTAGGCCACATCTCCCTGGTTTTCTTCATAGAATATCATGCAGGAATTTGTGTCAAATTCCTCATTAACATCTAGGTATATGATGTCTACAAGTTCCCCCATCTGATAAGTCAATAATCCTGTAAAAATAGAAAAATAAGTTGATCAGCATGATTTGTTCTTGACAAATCCATGCTGACTATTCTTATAACCCAGTTATCCTCCAGTGCTTGCAAACTGATCATTAAACTGTCTATTTTGGAATGGAAAAACAGAAAATTTTATGTCCACCTCTGCTCTAATGATTAAATACAATCACTAATGTACTATAAGGGCTCAGATCCTGCGGAACTTGCCTGAATTGTGCTCAGAGCTGGCTTTGGGGTGTTATACATTCCCAGCGTCTTAAAGGATGAATGTCCATTTAAAAAACTCAGCAAGTTTCCATCTCTTTCTGATTAATATAAACTGGTTACTAATGTTGAAGGATATTTGAATCCCTCTCCCCTATTAAAAAGCTCAGGTTTTCTACATTTCCCCTGATTTCCTCCCCCCTAGTTTTTGGGATTTGTGGAATTGGGAAATGTTTCTTTCATCTTTGTCATGTGATACCAACACTCACCTTGCAGGATTTGGTGACTGCATGCTTCTGATAATTGCTCCAGCAGCCCCAAAGCAACCTGTTCTCTGTTGGGGCACAGTCAAAATGAGTCTCCCTGCTTTATATGGTCTTTTTGAATTCGACTTAGCAATGGGGTGATGCAAATAAAAGAACCTATAATTCGTCCCTTTTGCGATGACATCAAGATCTACAGGCTGAAAGGCTGACACAATCCTAGTCCTAGCACAGCGGAGTGCATCAATGAACCCATGTATTCCTTGAGCAATCACAGGTGAGCTCCCCAAGTCCAGTGCTGGCTGTTAACTGGGGGGGTCAGCAACTGTGTGAGTAACAATGTCCAAAATCTGCTGTGGGGTAGTGGTTATCCTTAGTGCTCATGGCTACTGTCCAACATGTTCCTGCTGCTGGAGGTTTAAGCTTCAGTGGCCACCCCTTTAGCTCCTGTGTCCTAAAACTTTCTCCATAGCATGTCCAGATGGAGCTTCTGAGTTAGTGTCTTCTGAAGAGCTTTTCAGATAACTTGGGAAATCCACTGCAGTGTGCTGCCCTGGGCTAGCACTTCTTCCTCCAGCACATACAATGCTGCTGTCTGGTTGGCTGCTGTAAATTTCTTTCTAACTGCAGGAAGGGGGGCTCCAGCAGTGAACCCTGCATGACTGTCTGTGCCCCACACTGTCCCATTTCAGTCTGTGCAAGTGATCCTGGTGACCATTTGTTCCATCAGAGGAAGGGAGGTAGTGTGGATACCAACACCCAATTGACCTAAATTAAGTATAGGTTGAACCTCTCTGATCCGGCAACCTCCGTGGTCCAGCGTGATATTAGTTAGCTGGATGCCCACTTACCATGAGTGTGGCCATTTCCTGCAGTCCCATAAAGTTTGTTTATAGCCACCAAACCTGGCTCTTGATGTGCTGTACTGTTGTTTATCACTGATTTCCCCCTGAATGTCCGAGAGCCCAGTATGCACTGAAAGCATTCATAATGCTGCTAGACAAATGTGGCAAATTCTCTGGTTCAGCACCACTCAGGTCTCAATGGTGCCAGACTAGAGGTTCAACCTCTAGACCTAATTTTGTAGTGTAAACAAGCCTCCAAAGATAAATCTGCTGCTTTCTCTTGCTTTTAAGGCCAGAAGGGACTAGTGTAATAATAAAATCTGACCTATTGTATAATACAGGCCATAGAATGTTACTTAGTAACTTCTACATCAGGCACATAATTTCTTGTTGAGCTAAGGTGCATCTTTCAATCAAGATTCAAAATGTGCCTAGAAGGGTTTGTTTAGTGAGGATGAATCCAGCATATGCCTTGGCAAACAGTTCAGTGGTTACTCCAGCTATTAAAATTTGCCATTTATTTCCAGGATGCATCTGTGTAGCTTCTTGTGTGTGAAATTCCTAGCTTTTGAGTGAGGATGGGGTTCTCTATTGCTGTGAAGGAGCCATGTAATCTCAGTAGAGCCTCTCTTGACATTTTTTATTATTGTTGGCAACCCTTCAAGACCTTGTTTTCACATTTCATGCCATGCCATGCCATTCCTTTCCTCCCAGGAGCCTGTGTGCCTTAGCATCTCTCTGTATCAGCTCTGCTGTCTCTACCAATTTTGATACTACTAGCTCACTATGATAACTCTCCATTCTACTGATGCTTACCCATAATTATCCTTCTCTTCCTCTTGCAAAGCCATGACTAGACCTGTCTATTGCAGTTCAGCTAGCTGGGCAGTGAAATGGAGGAAAGGAATTGAATCGTCAGTGTCACTCACGCCACTTTTTGGGTGATGGCGTCTCTCATGGAACTCCAAAGGTGCAGTGTTGTTTGGAAACCTGAAGACCCATGTTTCTTCCAGAATTCTTTCCTTCTCCAATGCACAACCAGAAAACCTATTAAGGGATCACTTCCTTGCAATAATAACTTAACATCTGTGCTGCTGATATAGTGGTAGATGAGCGACTTCAAGTAATAAGACTCTTCATTGCTCCTTTCTATAGGAAAAAAAAAGTAATACACATGCAGAGTAAAATGTTAGCGGCATAGTTCATTAGTCTAATCTGTCATTCCTGGCTGAACTTCTGTGGAAATTAGATAGCATTCCTCTCAGTGTGCTTATTTGATTGAAAGGGTAATTTATCAAGGCTCAGCCCCACAGTGTATGCTGCACTCTGGTCTGGAGGGTAATGAGTTGTACCCATCGCTCATTTTCCTTTCTCATGTGACCATGAGAGATCATAAGATGAGGTGAGCCTTTGACATCTCACGCAGAGACAGCTCCCTCCGGCTCCTCAGAGAGGGACCCTTCAGTACAGCTTCAGAATCCGCCAGATCATTTGACCCTCCCAGTGAGATGTGGAATGCATTAATCAGGCACTCTCTCAGAAAGCTGCAGGAAGACCATTGAAATAAGGCTGGTGAGAGAGGAAAGGGAAGGGGGAGGGAGGGGGAGAGAGAAGAGAGAGAGACTAGAAAATGGGTTGGAGGAGGGGAAAAGATGGGAACATGCTAAGAAAGCACAAAGGGCTTTGTTATTGTTATTCATCAGTCTCAAAAATACCAGCTACGTCAAAGATGGACTATTGCTGTTATTCATGCTATCAGTTTCATTATGTGGCACACAACTACCGGTCATTATCTTTGCTAACTAGAGTAGCCAGGCCAGCCCTGTCTGTTTCTCTCTCTCAGCATAATACATTGCAAACTAATACCATCTCCCCGGGTCTCCTTTTTATGAAAGACATTCATTTCAATCGCAAGGATATCCATTATATCACCTTAATATAAGAATAAACTAAACTATTTCTGTTCAGCATAAAGAGCACATAGGAACACATGCCACCATGTATCAGCTGTAATAAATTTTTATAAAGGCCATATGTGAGTAAAGAACTAAATGCAATGATGGTTTTTGCAATAAATACCTAAATACTTTATTGCCTATTTATGGGGTAATTTCTCTACATTTGTGCAATATATGGCTGTTTAGAAAAGGCTTCAAAATCCAGTTATGTGGTTTACTTACCAGAAGATGGCAATGGCGATCTTCAATATCCACAGGGTCCATACGATTCTTGTGCAACAAACCATACCCCAGTATGAATGAACCCGAGTGTTCTTTTCCATTTCTTCCATCCCTTGTTTCTGAATTGAGTTGTTGCTAATCATAAGACTTACACTTTTTGTTGGAACTGCAGTTTTCTGGATATGTCTATACAATCATTCCCAGTATTCTGGACAGTAGGGTGTATGAAGTAAGCATGCTAAGTGTCAGAAAAATCATATGATCTCTGAAGGTGGAATGAAAAAAGAACATGTCTAGTTTGCTAGTATTGAATCTGAACTTCCATTGTTAATGAATTGAGTATATTGGGGTAAACTATTAAGTCATGTTATCTTTGTCAGTGAAACCTTTTGAAATATAGCCCCAAAGTGTATACACAGTAACCATATTATAGCATCTAAAATGGATCATAGCCTGCAATACAGTTTGAATGGCCACACTATCTAACTTTTCAAACTATTAAATCAGCAGGAATTTTGGCTTACTAAGGGCTGCAGCACTGAGCCTTATGAAATGCGCATAGAGTAATGTGTGCTCTAGAGAGCACTTCAGTAGAGGAAGAAAAAAAGTCTGTGACTATCATCTGTAATGTTTAACAGCCAAATTGTTACTCTCCCCCCCATCTTATTGGTGAGCAGAGACTTGTCTGAGTAGTATTATTGGCTTTATTGGGATGATTCCTGCAAATTGCTGCTCACCAGGGCATTCAGGAATTCACAATCTGGTTTTAAACTTGCTGCAGCCAAGAACATCAGAACCATCAAATGAATCCTCCATCTATGCATGCACAGTGCCCAGGGAAACTGAGGCGTGCGCGTGTGCGCACACACACACACACAGAGTTACTACAATCCAGCACAGGACAACAGAATCACATAGAACACAACAAAGCAAATAGAGTGAATACAAAAACAGAGTGAATAGAGTGACTACAAGAGTGACTACAGTCCCCACTATGTCACAACCATATCAAAAGCTTTGCTAAAGACAAGGTATGATTTTCCCAGGGAAAATGTGAAACTGACTGGTCTGTACTTCCTCAGATTCTCCTCCTTCCCTTTCTAAAAGATGGACCTTACAATTGCTTCTTTCGAATAATACAGCACCACCACCAATCACTACAGGCTTTCAAAGATAATGGCTAATGGCTCTGCAATTAGAACAGCCAACTCCCTCAGCACCTTTGGATGCATTAGATCCGGCCCCTTGGACAAGTGTATGCCCAGCTTTTCTAAATAGTCCTTAACCTGTTCTTTCTCCACTGAAGGTTACTCACCTCCTTCCTATACTGTGCTGCCCAGTGCAGCATTCTGAGATCTGTCCTTCTCTCTGAAGACTGAAGTAAAAAAAAGACATCCAGTACTTCAGCTTTTTCCACATCATCTTTTACTAGGTTGCCTCCCCCATTCAGTATCGGTTCTACACTCTCCCTGACCACCTGGTTGCTAACACAACTATATAAATCCTTCTTGTTACCCTTCACATCCCTTGCTAGCTGCAATTCCAATTGTGCTTTGGCCTTCCGATTATGCTCCTACATGCTCAAGCAGTACTTTTATGCTCCTCTTTAGTCGTCTGTCCAAGATTCCTCGATAAATCCTGTTTTACTAATCTATTAGATTATCAAGTTACCTTTTGAAATGAATTTTTACATCTCTGAACCCTGCCTTTTCAGAAAGTCCAAAACAATACTTCTAAGGTGTTAACTGTCTCATTCATTTCAAGGGCTGCTAGCTTAGGTGACACAAATGTTGGCATTTAAAGTATCACCAATGACTGCTTATCTGTTTATCAAAGCATGCAGGACTGGAGACTTAGTACCATATTATAAAACTCCTTTCTGTAGTTGATGTGGAAGGTTTATTTGGAGAGCCCCTCCCTCCCTCCCACCCCAGGCCTTTAAGATGTGATATTCCTTTAACAGTACGTGGGAGGATTACGTTTTGTGTGTGCGATTCGTTTCTCCCCCTCCCCCCCACAGAACAGCTTGGCTTTCAAAGAGTTGTGAAACATTTCCCTGGCCTAACTTATGGAGTCTTTTAAAGTTCTCCTTCATTAATCCTATCTTGATGGTACTCATCTGCCCTCTGTTAATGTAACACATTACCATAATGTTCAAGAGGAAAGAACTATTATCATTTTATCAATGGGGAATAGAGACATAGGGAGACTAAGGGTACGTCTAGATTACATGCCTCTGCCGACAGAGGCATATAAAATAGGCTACCCAACATAGTCAGTAAAGCAGGGATTTAAATACCCCCAACTTCATTGAAATAAAAATGGCCGGCTCAGCTGATCGTCGGCACAGTGCGCGAGTCAAGACGCGGATCGGTCAACAAGGGAAGCCTTTGTCAACTGCTCCTGTACACCTTGTTTCATGAGACATAAGGGAGCAGTAGACAAAGGCTTCCCTTGTCGACTGATCTACGTCTTGACTCACGCTTTATGCCGACGATCAGCTGAGCCGGCACAGCGCGGTGGCCATTTTTATTTTAATGAAGCCGGGGGCATTTAAATCCCTGCTTCATTGACTATGTCAGGTAGCCTATTTTACATGCCTCTGTCGGCAGAGGCATGTAATCTAGACGTACCCTAAGTGGCTTGCCCAAGTTTTAAATTAACTCTTTAGTGGTGGGGTATCCAGAGCTGCCTCTGTGGAGCTTGTAGAACCAAGAACAAGCAGCAGGTCATCTGACTATGGACTCTTGCTGGTGAATGGGTGCCCTTGACATCCCCAGGTGATACTGCCATGACAGAATGCCTACATTGCTTACCTGACATTTAATTCATCGTTGAAACTGTCAGAAGCCATACACTAGAACACCCAGGATGTCCCTTTCCTTCACCTCCAGGACGGGGCTCGTATGCAAAACCCTAGTTGCAACTGAGGTCTTGATACTACAATGAACTCCACAGTGGAGAACTTCTGTGCTGGGATCTGGTTAGGGATCTGGTAGGACCCACTGCCTGAAGGAACAGCTCCACCTTGTCAGCCAGTAGGAAGAGCTGATCTTTATTAAAGTAATCTTTGTGTCACTGTCTGGAGTGGTTCATGACCATGAGTGCCAACCTTAGGCTGGATTGTCAAGAAGTCTTAGAATCCTAACTGGTGGTATGTTTCACAATTAAATGTCACCAACCCACTATAAATGTCTGCTCCTGAACACCAACACCATAACTGGATTACTGTGGAGTCACAGGCAATCAATCCCCTTGCACATTGTGGTCTATCTTGCCTGGTAACCTACATCTTCAACATAACTTTTAAAGACCCATTAAAACTTTCCACCAGACCATTAATTTCTGGATAATAGGGGTGTTTTTGGTGTCTTTTGGTGTCAAGTAAATTCCCATAATGTTTGAAAACTACTACTATGAAATTTGCAACATGGTCTGATGAGATTTCATTGGGACAAACCACTCTGCTAAAAAGGGTAAATAGGGCACTAGCCTCTGGATCTGCATCTACATTACCTAAAGATATTGCTTCAGGAATCTGGTGGCAGAATCCCCCATGAGTATGTGTTTCTTTCCATATCTGGAAGATCTAAAAAGGGGATTTCCAATGTGCACAACTGCTCTGGCAAACACCTCCTTGAGTATGGGCAACAGCTACAAAGGATTCTTGCAGTGTCCCTTCAAGCTCTTAAATGTCTGATATAAGTCTCAGCACTTACAGTAATCTCATTTCAAAACATGAGGCCAATAGAAATTCTGTTTTAAGTCTGTCACAGGTTCTATGCAGAGCATCTACCTGATGGGAAATCATGCGTTAACTGCAGCTACCCCATTCTTTAATTATCAGGCGCAACTACTTGCTTGCAAACTTCACTGAGGACGTCTCTTTTTTCCCCCTGTGGAAACCTCTGTATACTGCAAACCTACTTCTACCTAGCCAGGGTATTCTTCTGAGCCTGAACCCTCCCCTCATACAAAGAATAGTCAGCCTGTTGAGTTTTAATAAACTTCAGAGGCACTCCTCTGAAGATAAACTGCTGCTCTCAACAGTGAAGGATGCAGAGCATCCCTCTTTGCAGTCCTCCCTGCTGTCCACAGACAGAGCAGGCGAATTGGGCAGGTCTCATGTAAAACATTTAAACACTGTAGCTAGCAATGAAGGCAAAAGTCTCCAATGCCAAAGGAAAAGCTTCTCCTATTGGTTTAATTAATCTGCCTCCATATGAGACAGTAGCTACGTCAATGGAAGAAGCTCTCCCACCAAACATAGCTCTCTCTACATGCAGGCTAACTATGGCACTCAGAAGTTTGTGGATTTTTCACCATCCAAGTCTGTATTGTAGACTTTGCCTTCAAATTCTCTTTGCTGTGGATTATAACATTACGCTACTGAGACATGGCTAAATGTTATTACTTATTAATTACAATATCAGCACACAGCAGATTCCCACTGTTTACGATGGCCTCAGGTTTTGAGGTGGACCTTAACCAGAGGTACAAGGGGGACAGCCAAAATTAGGATATTTAAAGTCTGGCCTGGGAGATGCTCTTCCAAATTTTCCTTAATCAAAGAGACTTAGAATGCTGTGTTCCTCCAGCCCTTACAATTTCTGCCATTTGCCTTAGCATCCTTAATAAATTCTTAAATGCCTTCCCCAAGACTCAGCCCTAACATATTTCCCTCAGACTTTCACTTCTGCTGCTGCTGCACTGGGGCAAAGGTAGTGGCACTCACAGTGAATGTGTGGATGCACATCAGGGGGCGCCCTTCACTTTTGGACACTGGTTTTATGTTGCCATGAGCCTCGCAGAGATCATAGAACAACCTGTTCTGTGTTATTAGGGTTCTAAATTCTTGGTTTTTTAAATCCAAAATTGGGGTTCGGTTTACTTTCAATCCCTTCCTCTTTTTTAGCCTTGGAAATAGGGGGATTTCCCCTCCCGTGAGATTTGCTCCCACCCCCATAAGCCCTTGTTTCAACATATTCTTCAGCAAATTCTACAGCTTTGAAAACTGTGGAAGTTTTTTGTCACATCTTCATCTTTTCTGTAGCTACCCATAACCATTGCATCTGGATCATCAACTCAGTTTTTCATCATCAGCTTAAGCCCCTTTATCCAAATTATCCATTTTGTCATAAAATTACACATTTTATTCACAAATTCAACATGGACATTTAAAGATGTTTATACTTCAGTTGATAGGATTCAGGTTTAATCTTAAACCTTTTCAATGCATTTCTTAGCATCACTCTTTCCCAGATCACTAAAACCTTGTCTCTCATTGCTAGTTAATCTGGTCAAGAGGATAGGCATCCACTTATCCTCTGGATTTTCAGAATCCCACAACAGTCTCTCAAAGGTGGACAGATGCCTATCTAACTTGCTCTTAAATATCTCCAATGATGGATGTTCCACAACCTCTGTAGGCAATTTATTCCAGTGTTTAACAACCCTGACAGGATTTTTTCCTCATGTTCAACCTAGACCTCTATTGCTGATACTTAAGCCAACTGCTTCTTATCCTGTCCTCAGAGGACAAGGAAAACAATTTTCCCTCCTCCTCCTTATAGATACCCTTTTAGATACTTGAATAAAAAGTTTTCTACACCAGAGGGGGAACCTCTGGTGCACTGGCCACACACAGTTCATTGCATTATCTCTCAGAGGGCCACCAGATGGTTTGTTTATCTAAGCGTCCACAAGTACAGCTGCTCATAGCTCCCAGTGGCCATGGTTTTCCATTCCCAACCAATGGAATCTGAGGGAAGCAGTGCGGGCTGGGCCACCACTTACTTATTGGCTGGGAATGGCGAATGCTCAGGTAAACAAACAATCGGGTGTCTGACTAGCAGCCATGAACTCAGTGATCCCCAACACGGTGCCCGCGGGCGCCATGGTGCCCGCGGGGGGATTTGTGTGCTCCCGCCAAGTGCTTGGGGCTGGCCTGGCCCCGGGCATGTGGCGCATGCATGGTGCCAGAGCTGGCCCCGGGCGCATGGCGCATGGTGAGCGCCGGCCCCGGGAGCACCGCGAATTGGCCGCCTGCGCTCTGGGCACGCGACGCATGGGGGGAGCGCTGGCCCTGGGCGTGCAGCGCTTGGAGGGGGCGGTGCTGGCCCCAGGCGCACAGCGCTTGTGGGGGGGGGGGGGCGCTGGCCCCAGGCGCCCGGCAGGCAAATGGCCACACCCTCTGGCGCCCAGCAGCCTCAAATGGTTGGGGACCACTGCATTACCTAATCATCCACATGCAACGCTGTGTGAGCTCTGTCCTTCACTTCTAGCTGCTTGATATGTCTCTTGTGGGTTCCTTATCATTTTCAGCTCTGGTTTTGACTATCATACATTCCATGTCTCATTTCTGGGCTCACTCCTTAGTTTCCTCACTGGCTTTGACACCTGCTTGGGATGCCTCATTCTGTCTCACTTCCATTTTTCTCCAGCTCTCAGGTTGGGTCAGTTGCATTGCAGCGTCTGGGGCAGCAAGGCCACTGATGCTTACCCAAAGCTTGTGAGAATTTTGCTCATTTCCTAATATTGAGGAATATTGCATAAAAGGTAGGCCCCATGTTTAAATAACTTTTCAAGTGTAGTACCCACCCTTGACTATGATTCACTCATTGTGGCTAATCTTTAACTCTTAACTCTCAATATGGAATTTAAACTTTTAGCCCAGTTTTGACCTGTGGCATGTGAGCTGCCATGATGACTCCAATAGACATGCATCTGATGAAGTCGGTTTTTGCCCACGAAAGCTTATGCTCCAATAAATTTGTTAGTCTATAAGGTGCCACAGGACTTATCTTTGTTTATCCAATAGTCATGTTGCTGGAATGGCTCAAGATCATGAGTGCCTTCTTCAGGGCAGACTGTCGAAAAGCCCGGCAGACATCCCAAACTGCTTGTATGTTCTATAATTAGATTTTACAAACCCAGAAACAACTGTGAGCTGCTGAAGCACTGTAAGGGTGCATCTACACAACAGAGCCTAACTCAAAATAAGCTATGCAAACTGAGCTATGTCATTTGCGTAGCTTATTTCAAAATAATTGGGAGCGTCTACACAGCACTTATTTTGCAATAGAGCACTCTTCCTCTGACTTCTCTCACTCCTCATACAATGAGGGTTACGGAAATCAGAGTAAGCAGTCCTCCAGCTTGACAGTATTTCGGCATTATTTCTAAATAACTGCCTGCTGTGTAGACGCGGACTAAGTTATTTAGAAATAACGCTAGTTATTTTTAAATAATGTTGCTGTGTAGACGTACACTAACCGTCTTGCCAATATTCCCACCCAGGGAAACTGGACTTAGTGTTAGTTGGTTGCTGTATACCAAAGGTCAAAAAAGATTCAGGGGATTCTAGTCCCAATAAACCAGTCACTTATCCCAGGTGAATTTTACCTCAAATCTCACACCAAAGACAATGTATGTAGCCAGTTCTATGGTAAACTAGCCAAGGATTTATTAACTTTAAAAAGAAATGCTATTTACAGGCTAAAGCAGTCAAACATAGAAACACAAATGAGTTAGTCTATTGTTGCGAAAGATGACAGAATTATAGCAATCTGTCAGCACACTGAATGTCTTTTAAAGCTAACCCAGGTTGACCCGAGGATCTCTGCTTCTGTTTTGTAGCTCCTGCCCAGCCCTGTGAGAGCCCAAACAAAAAAAAGATTAAAAACTTTCCTTACAGCTATCTTTATTTCCTTCTTCCAGAATTCAAGATGATTGGACCAGCCCTTTTGAACCTAACCTTTTCATGAGTGAGAAGGGACGTATTACAAAGTCTTTGAACTGTGATGTTCCATAATGGGCTATTTAGTTTTGATAGAAGGAGTTTCTTGATTTAGTTTCTTGAGAGGCAGGAGAAGATCCCTCCTGACAGGTTCACCGTTCTCCAGCACCTTTTTTTTTACAGTTGAAATGGAAAAACTGAAATATTACCTTAGAATATGTGGTAAAGACAAGTGAGATGAATTCATGCGGCTATTTACAAGCATTCCATAAATTTGAAAAATGTTGTAAGTTCAGTACTCATCTTAGCATAGGAGCACACAGAGGAAACAGACTGGTTTCTAGCAGTGAATTTGTCAGCGCTCAGATGAGATCTAAAGCCTTGGAAAGAAATGGCACCTAATTTGCCAGAGTCACTATCATGTTTCACACTTCCACTCGGGGATCTCTGATTGTGTTGCCTAGGAGATAATTGTTGTTGGTCCCATTTTGTAGATGGGGAAATTGAGGCATGGGATGTGAAATGACTCATCCAAGATAATACATCAAGTCAGTGACAGAGATTAGGGATGTAATTGTGTAGTCTATTAACAGATAAGCAAAAGCGTATCAATTAATATTATAAGCTACACCCATTTCCCTCCCCTCACCCACCACAAATTTTTTAGCAGGCTGGCCATCAGCCTGGCTCAGTCCTGGCTCAGTCCTGGCTTGCAATGGGTCCAGGACTTCCCCCTGCTGTGGCTCTGCATTTAAAGTGTATTAGGAGCCAGGCGGGCAGGCAGCCCGGCTCAGTGCTGGTTTGTGCTGGGTCCAGGAGCTCAGACGCCCCCCAGACAGGGGCTGCTGCTACCCCATGCTGTTGCCTCTTTATCAAAGGCCACAGCACAGAGCGACAGGCAGCCAGTCTGTTTTTTAAACTGACTTCCCTTGTGTACCCGCTCCCACCTGGCACCCAATGCTGTTGCCTCTGATACAGAGACACCAGCACGGAGTTGCAGGGGGCTCCTTGGGGGTGGGGCCTGAGTGCACTGGCTTCTAGCCCCGCCCCTGGGGACTATAGAATAGTCGACTAACCGATAAGAATTCAGGAGGTTATTCAACTAGTCAGTCAATCAATATTTAACATCCCTACTCAGGAGTCCCCTTTGCTTTTTCTAACCACTGGACCAACACTCCCACCAAGACATACAGAAACCTATCACATTCCACCAGAATTCAAGTCAATACATCACACTTCCCTACCTCCAGGCCTCAACAAGCATGGATTTCCCCTTGCAGGGAGGCTTCACCCATAACTGAAAAGCTTGTGAATGACTTTGGTGCTGATCTGTTCTCAACAAAGCATTTCTCCGAGGAAAGGCAAAGACGTGCCCACGCTAGCAGTTTCACTCCCACTGTGTTTTTTCCTTTCTGCTAGAGCTGGACTGGAATTTTTAAAAAGGATTTGTTTATTTGCCAGAAAAATACTGTTTCAGCAATACTGAAATTATTAATGGGAAGGGTCAGTTTTGACAAATTTCCCTACTCAAAAATAGTGGGATTCTTTTAATTTTCATTATATCACATCCTATTAGACATTTCCAGAATGGAGATTTGTGGGTTTTCAAGTTGGAAATGACTTTTTGTTTAGAAGTAAACTTTTAAAAGAAGGGGGAGCTCAAAACCAGAATTTTTTGATTGAATTGAACCAATTTATTTTTTAGGTTTGGCTTGTTTTTTTTTTTTTTTTTTGCAAACCATCTGTTTACATAGCTCAAAAATCAGAACGTTGTGCTCTGAATGCAACACCTCTGTCAGGTATAAGGATGAACCATAAGAGATAAAGGTGAAGGCCATCAATATTATTTTGCACATTAATCAACAGGAAGCATTCATGCAGAAATCAAGGTTTTTTTTTTCCCCACCTGCTTCCCTTTCCAAAGTTATCTATCTTGTCTTTAAGGTCTTGGAACAGAGGTTGCTGTGTTTCTACAGTGCCCATCATAATGGACCCCAAACTGGTGGCGCTCTACATAGTACTGTCATAAATAAGTCCCAGGGATCTGTAGACTCAGAGTTAAACAATTCATACTTGCCAAAAGGAAGTTAAAATTTGGAATGATAAAGTTGTAAAAAAGATTCAAAGGGAACTGAAGGGTATCTTCAGCCTACTTTTTGGTAGTAAATACATAAATAGATTTTGTAGGAGTATAATAAAGCTTGTATAGGAGTATCATAAAAACCAGACACAAGTCTGAAAAATTCTTTATTTCCTGCCACAGCTAAAATAAGCTTTATGAAAATTACTTTGCAAAGATAATGGAAAGTTATTGAGAATTTTTAAAAATTGATATGTGTCATTGTGAACAGTGTTTTTGATTATAACCATGTTAAATACCTGTTCCTCCTAACCATTATTTTATTTTACAGTTTTCTCAGTAATTATGAAATCAGCAGAATCCTAGCTAGTGTTACTGCTGTCTGGCTAAATATATACATTAAAAGATCTAGGGAAAATGAAATTATACAGCAGCTAATATTAACTTCCTGTGTCTGAAGACAAATGATAGCTGTTTTTCTAAAGAGAACATGTGCGAGAGACAATTTTATGATATTGAGATGTAATTTAAAAGGAACTCTGAAATAATTGACAATCAAAAGTTGATCTGCAACACTTTACATAATATAACTTGATGGAAAGAGAGTCTTCTGGATATTACTACATCTTACAGCCTGTTTCTGTGATGGAAGGGATGATAACACAACCCTAGACCAATGTAAACACTTGCCTTCAAAGTGCTTTATAAAAAGGTACCATTGGCCTCATGTATGAGATGGGGAAACTGAGGCACAACGTGATAATGTGATTTGCTCTAGGTAGCCCATCAGACTCTTTGCAGATTATAATCCAGTTTTCTTGAGTCCCAGTCCAATACTCTGCTCAGTAGGGAACACTGCCTCTCCTGTAGTGTAAGTAATGGAAGGATGTGTGGCTGTGGTGGTTGTTTCCAATTCCAAGTATTATAATTAGGATGTTGGTAATTTTTGGTTATTCTGAAATGATCACAAAACAGGTGATCACAAATAGTAATTCAATAAAAGCCAGGAATGTGTTAATATTCAACAGCTGTTTTATTACTGTTTTTATTATGCGTATTTCCTATGAGCATTTGTACATATGATTAATCTAATTCACAAGAAAGTGAAAGTCTGCTGAATATGGCTTGCAGATAATGTCTTGAAATCTATTATTCTTTCTGTGATTTCTTTTTAAAATCTGGACATTCAATCCAACTGGGAAGCTGAAACAATACAATATAACTTAGACGGCCAACGACACAACAAACATAATGAATAAAGAATGGTAAATTACCATAAGCATAATCACAATCCATAGGATGAAATGTACAAACTTAGGAAATAATTGTTGTGCACAAATAGTTGTGCACAACTTAGGAAATAATTTTAAAAAATCAGAAGGAATTTCCTTAAGTTCTGAAAGCAAAATTGTGTTGCTATTGAAGATATTGGGAGTTGTACCATTAACTTCGATGAGGGCTTTTGAAAGTATCACCTTTTGCTGATAATTCCAAAACCAGAAAAGAGGCTAAACTCATTGAACAAATAATTTCCTAGGAATACAGGTTGGTCCTCCCTGGTTAGCACCTTTGGGACCTGACCGGTCCCAGATAAGGGATTTTGCCAGACCAGGGAACGTCATTTTTGTACCCCTGCAACCAGCCTCCCTGGCCCTGCCCCTGGCCTCCCAATCAGCTATTCACCTCTTGCCAGCCCAGCTGCCCCACTGCCCTGCTGAGCAGCCATCACTGCTATGATTCGGCCGGATAGTCTGGCACTGGGGCTCCAGGCAGCCGAGTGCACTGTATGCTGAGACTCCGGACAACCACGCACACTGGGGCCTCTGTGAGCAACCCCATGCATCATGCGGTGGGGCTCCCTAGGAGCCGGGTCCCCCCTCTCAACCCATCCTTGTGACTGACCCTCCATTGGGAGTTTCTAGTACTGTAACTTCCATGCAGGATCATGGATGCTGCCAGACCAGTGAATCCCAGTTAAGAGTGTTTCAACATGTATTTCACCTTGTTGTAATGCTGGACAGAAACATTACCTCCTTTCAGTTAATATTCTGTTTACTTTCCATGTGACCCCCTTCATTCTTTACTAAAGTGTAGTTTGGCAAATAGAATGTTAGTAATTCATTTGACTCATTCTTTCTTATTTCAGGTTTGTGAGAATGAGGCAAATGTAAACAGAACTCCACTGGGATCAGAGGTTGCCAGATAAATTACAAAAATAGTAATTTCTAGCACTGGCTAGAGTACAATCATTCCTTTTAGAAAAAGGACTTCAGGATTATGAAGTTTGTCTTTATTCCAAATTGGAATCAACCCCAACATTTTTAAAAATTAACCCCCCCAAAAAGGAGAGAATTATCTGGGAAAAAATCCAGAAAAATGGTCGTTTGGGTATAAATGAAATGTTTCATTAAGACTTTAACCTTTTATAATAAAATGAAAAAAAAAAAGCCTTGAAAAAACACCCCAACTTTAAAAACAAACTTTTGAAAAATTGGATGTTTTGATATAGTTGAATTTTTTTTCTAATTCTAACTTTTCCAATTCTATGACATTGATGTGATTGGGCAAAGCACTTTGATTTCAATAGACCTGCATTTTTCTGGTATGGAAAATGGATCAGTAGAAGTTTTTTCCAAGCAATTACTGGAGGCCCCTGACTTGCTACATGATCCATTCCTGGGAAGCGTCGCAAGCCTGGAGTGTCATAACTCCGTGAGCCTGTCATAAAAGCGGGCTGAGGACGCGAGTCAGGGGTTTCCGGCCCCTTTCATATTTACAAAAATTATTGTAATTGCAGGGGGAGGAGTCGGAACTGGGGCGGTTGCATGTCAGGGGCCTCCTGTATCCCAGAAACACACTTACGCCTTGTTTATAAAATCACTGTTAGGAATCAAAGCATTTTACAGAGGAGGTAAGTATCACCCCCATTTTAGAGAAACACTTTTGGTTCTCAAAGCAAGTAGCATTAACAAGTAATAAAAAATATAGTTCTTTAATGAAGTTCCTATATTTTATTAATGGGATTTTCAAAAGTGGTTAGTATTGGCCAAGTCTGATGGCTTGTATTTCCAAATTCCTATCACTCATTTATGATGATAATAATAGAGTCTGGAGAATCAGAAAATGCTCAAAACAAAAAAATCTGTTCCAGCAAACCCAAAAATATTGAAGAAAGTTTGTAGAAAAGATTAGGCAGTTGAAAACCAGAGGCTTTCTTCCACTCACCATAAGAAGCAAGGTAGGTGAGGTACTATCTTTTATTGGACCAATTTCTGTTGGTGAGAGAGACAAGCTTTCAAGCTTACCCAGAGCTCTTCAGATTTGGGGAGTGTAAAAATTTTTTTTATTCTCAAATAGTGGATCAGTGAAAACAGATCTAGCCAGTCCCAGATTCTGTTTCATGTTGAATGAATAATGGTACAGTAGTAGGCAGAAAAGGCTCTGCCCACCTGTTGAAGCTAGTTACCCTGGATATACTTGAACTTTGCCACTTTATAGAAATTGGCAATGAATATTTTAAACCAAGAGTGTGGAAAGCATAACTCCATCTTGTCATGAATTCATTGAAGCTAATCTCTTTTTGAGAGGGTCATTATTTACACTAAACCTATGGCATCGCCTCTTCTGCCCCCATGCACCAACAAGGCTCCAATATTTAAGTTTTCTATTGTAGCAAGTAACATTTTTATACAAATTGATTAAAGTTCTTAGTTTGATTTATCTCTAAGCAAAAATAGTCTGGTAGTTTGCCTTGCAGTTAAAAGAAAAAACATACTCTGTCAAATCCTATATATTCCTTTTATGTGTTTTGTCATTTCCCCTCTATTAACTCTGTCCTAAGGTTGGAAAGACAGCACTCTAGTTTCTATTTACATACTGTACTTCAGCTTTGATTTTTTGGTTGCAGCCTGTTAAATTTATTGACTGTAAGTCCCCTGAGCTATTTAAGAGTATATGGCTTACATTGTATATCTTTTGAAAGATGCAACGGGTTGCATATCTTAATGTGTTTATTCTTCCTCCTAGTTTTTTACCAGATACAATTTGTCCTATATAGTCAATGTTTTGTTTAGTATAAAAAAAAACCATTTCTTCACTGTAGCTATTGTGGGCAATTTTTACTGCATACATTAAGATTAAGGTTTTTCATTGATACCTAAGGGATTTGGATTCCAAGTGAAAAAAATTAATGGGAGTTGGATAGCCAAAGCCCTTAAGCAAATCCTTTCACCAAATAGTGAAGAAAAATAATTTGAGACAGCATGAGAGATGCACTCAGTTTGTGTAGTGAAACATAACGGTGAGGAATCCAGATCTTTTCCATCCTTTGATGCACAACTTTGCTTCAGAATCTATTTTATGCTTTAAATATCTCTTCCCTGCCTCTCATAAGAATGGCCATACTGGGTCAGACCAAAAGTCCATCTAGCCCACAGTGGCCAATACCAGATGTCCTAGATAGAGGGATCACAACAGGTAATCCTTATGTGATCCCTCCCCTGTCACCCATCACCAGAGAAACAGAGGCTAGGGACACCATTTCTATCCATCCTGGCTAATAGACATGAATCTATCTAACTCTTTTTTGAACCCTGTTAAACTTCTAGCCTTCACCTCATCCTCTGCCAAGGAGTTTCACAGGTTGACTGTGCGTGGAGTAAAGAAAAACTTCCTTTTGTTTGTTTTAAATCTGCTGCCTATTAATTTCATTTGGTGACTCTTACTTCTTATATTGTGGAAATCAATAAATAACTTTTCCTTATTCACTTTTTCCACACCACTCATGATTTTATAGACCTCTATCATATCCCCCCTTAGTCTCCTCTTTTCTAAACTGAAAAGTCTAAGTCCTTTTAATCTGTCTTCATATGGGACCTATTCTAAACCCCTAATCGTTTTTGTTGCCCTTTTCTGAACCTTTTACAATGCCAATATATCTTTTTTGAGATGAGGCAACCACATCTGTATGTAGTATTCAAGATGCAGGCATACCATGGTTTTATATAGAGGCAATAAGATATTCTCTGTCTTATTCTCTATCCCTTTTTTAATGACTCCTAACATTCTATTTGCTTTTTTGACTCCCGCTACACACTGAGTGGATGTTTTCAGAGAACTATCCTCAGTAACTCCAAGATCTCTCTCCTGAGTACTTCTAGTGAAATTAGTCCCCATTATATTGTGTATATATAGTTGGGATTATTTTTTCTAATGTGCATTACTTCACATTTATCAACATTAAATTTCATTTGCCATTTTGTTGCCCACAGTCACTTAATTTGGTGAGATCTTTTTGAAGCTCTTCACAGTCTGCTTTGGTCTTAACTATCTTGAGCAATTTGGTATCATCCAAATAAGTTGAATAGGATTGGTGGCAGGACAGACCCATGGGGGACCCCATTAGTTACCTCTCTCCACTCAGAAAACGTACCATTTATTCCTACCCTTTGTTTCCTGACTTTTAACCAGTTCTCAATCCATGAAAGGACCTTCCCTCTTATCCCATGATAACTTACTTTACTTAAGAGGTGAGGGACCTTGGCAAAGGCTTTCTGGAAATCTAAGTACATTATATCCACTGGATCCCCCTTGTCTACATGTTTGTTGACCCCCTCAAAGAACTCTAGCAGATTAGTAAGGTATGATTTTCCTTTATAGAAACCATGACTTCTCCCCAACAAATTATGTTCATCTATGCGTCTGACAATGTTATTCTTTACTGTAGTTTCAACTAGTTTGCTCCGCTCTGACATTAGACTAACTGGTCTGTAATTGCCAGGATCACCTCTAGAGCCCTTTTTACATATTGGCATCACATTGGCTATCTTACAGTCATTAAGTATGGAAGATGATTTAAAGGATAGGTTACAAACCACAGTTAATAGTTCCAAAATTTTCCCATTTGATTTCTTTCAGAACTCTGCCCTCTGGTCCTGGTGACTTATGACTGTTAAGTTTATCAATTTGTTCCAAAACCTTCTCTAATGACACCTCAATCTGGGACAATTCCTCAGATTTGTCATCTAAAAAGAATGGCTCAAGTTTGGGAATCTCCCCAATATCCTCAGCTGTGACAACTGAAGCAAATAATTCATTCAGCTTCTCCACTATGACTTCATCGTCGTTGAGTGCTCCTTTAGCGTCTCGATCATCCAAAGGCCCCACTGGTTGTTTAGCTGGCTTTCTGCTTCTGATGTACTTAAAAAACATTTTACTATTACTTTTTGAGTTTTCTGGCTAGCTGCTCTTCAAACTCCTTTTTGGCTTTTCTTATTATATTCTTACACTTAATTTGACAAAGTTTATGGTCCTTTCTGTTTTCCTCTCTCACTCTCCCTCATATGGTTATGAAAATAACTTTGAAAATGTATCTCTCATGCAAAATGATGCAGAGTTATCTGTCTGAAACAATAGCCCTTTCACTGGAGCATACTGTCTTTCATTTCAATGGAATATAAACTCTGAAACTTAAATACAAGTTGAAGATTCAGATTCTTAAGTATTTATTAACTGTCATTTTAGAATCTAAGTCCAGTTTCTCTGCATATCCTACAATCTCCCTTTATGAGAAAAGACCCAGATGCCCTCAACCCAGCTGCCAAAACAAGTCTTCCCATTGAAAGCTTCTCGAATGAAATTATACACTTTCAGTAAAATAAACAAAAAGTGTGAATATCTTTTTTTATTATTATTTTAATGTAATAGTAGAAATGTTATAAAGTACCTCAGAATCCAGGGACTTCCTTAAAGAAAAATTAGGACTGTCTTGATTGGTGCTTTGAATATACTGCACAAAGGCTACATCTAGACTGGAGTGCTTTTCCGGAACACCAGAGGTATCCTGGAAAAGCACTGTCGCATCCAAGGAACACATCCGCTTTTCCAAAAAAACATTTCAGAAAAGCAGACACCTTCTTTCGTCATCCATGTGAACCTCGTTTTACGAGCAAGAAGGAATGGCTTGAAAGAGCAGGATTTTCCAAAATTTGGCACCGTGTAGATGTGCCAAATTTCGGAAAAGCCTCTTCTGACAGAAAAGTGGAAAAATATCTTTTTCCGACTTTCCTTTGTAGTCTAGATGTAGCCTAAGACTGTAAATATGTATTGATTGTGCTTTCCTGGAAACTGTCATAATGGAATAGGAAACAAGTGATTTTCTGACTCAACACTGTACAATATTTTATTTAATAAATAAAGTTTCTGGTCTTGCAGGGTACAATATAAAATGGAGATAAATCCATTCATTGCAAAATGCATGTTTTTTATAAGAAGCTCGGAACAGGCCTGTTCAAACTAAGATTCTGGGTGAAAAGATATTTTTCTTGACATTGACTTCAGTAGAGACAGGATTTCACTTTCTCACTTCTGTGATCACTGGATTCAGATTAATACTTGTGGTTTATGGATGTTAATACTTCTTCCCTGTCATAAATTGACCATATCTTAAAATTTGTTATATTGATTTAACCTCATTTTCATATGTAGGAAAACTCTTAAAGACGATGTAGTTATAGAAGAGAGAATTGTGGTCTATACTTAAGGGACCAGTCCAATGCCCCTGGAAGTCAATATGGCTATGTCTAGACTGCATCCCTCTGTCAACAGAGGGATGCAAATCAAGCACATCGAAATTGCTAAAGAAGCAGGATTTAAATATCCCGTGCCTCACTAGCATAAACTTGGAAAATGCTTTTTTCAAAATGGAGTTTTTTTAAAAAAGGCAGTCTAGATGTGGACCTTTTTTGACAGATCCTGTATTCCTCAAAAAGGAGGTTTACAGGATCTGTCAAAAAGGCTTTATTTTCAACAGATCTGCATCTAGACTACTGTTTTATTTAAAAAAAAAACCCTCCATTTTGAAAAAAGCGGCAGCCATGTTTATGCTAATGAGGCATGGGATAGTTAAATCCCTACTTTATTAGAAATTTTGATGTGCCTAATCTACATCTCTCTGTCAACAGAGGTGTAGTCTAGACACATCCTGAGAGTGACAGCATAATTTTAGTGGTGTTAGGCCAGGGCACAAGGGAAATGCTACTTTTTAGAAGCCAGATGTTGATATTTACAGGTTTGAGTTATTTACTTTGGTCTTATTTTTTATATTTTGGGAGTTGTCTTTGAAGCAATCGTAATGGATTCCTCCCAGACCAATGTATATTCTAAAAAGTGAGGCATAATATTTAGGAAGGACATGTGTCTGGCAAAACAAACATTATATCCAATTTATCCCTTTCATGGATCCATCCAAAAGCATCAGAAAAGAAAAATTGCTGTGGATGTATCGTAAATCAATTGTTTCCTTTTTGCTGCCTCTTGTAACAAATTGCCATAGAACAATTTCAGTTTAGATGTTTAAAAATTGATTTGGACTTCTCCTGCATCTTCCATCTAAAGTATATACATGTTTATATGCAGAATATGCTGGATATTTTGGCCAAACTCAAGATGACACCTCTAAACTTCAAAGGTAAGATATCCATCTATTAATCAGTCAACATCACCTTACTGTCTGAGTTCACAAAGAATTATAAGGTAGGTATGGCATAGTATAACCTCCATTTTATAGATGGAAAAGGAGGCAGAGAGATTAAGGGCCAATTTTTCAAAGGTATTTAGAAAAACTTGTTAGGTGCCTAAACTCCTATTGATTTCATTGGAATGAGGTGCCTAATATGTGTAGATGCTTTTGAAATCCCACCAGGTGTGTCTTCCCATCCTCAGATGCCTCAATACTCTTGAAAATCTGGCCATAAGCAGCTTGCCCATAATCACTTAAGATGTGTTAGAGTTGGAAACTAAACTCAAATCTTCTATATCCATGTCCCATGCCTCAGTTATGAGACTAATCCTCTCACAGATACATGCATATAGAAAATACATACCAAAGGACAAATTCTTACCTCAGTGAACACTGTGGAAAGGAAGCCAGAACACAACATGAGGTGAACCTTGCCTGTAGTGAGTGGAACCTCCAAGCACTGAAAATCCAAGTTCTTTGGGGACTGGAATGTTCTCTTTGGATTGCACTTGTCTTTGTTCTGATCTACTTGGCCACTTTTACTTACCTACTACTTCTCATCAAAGCTTCTTAGCCCTGGTCTACACTAGGGCGCTATTTCAAAATAACCCCCCTTAGGTTGAATTTTTAAGAGGAGCATCCACACTACCTAGCCTGCTGTTTTGAAATAAAAGGCTGCTTATTTCGAAATCTGTACTTTCCTTGGAGAATAACTTTCCTTGGGGAATAACACTAATTCCAAAATAGTTATTTTGAAATAGTGTCAATAGGGATGCTCCTATAGTAGTGGATAGTGTGGATGCTCCGATAGTAGCAGCCCCAATAGTAGTGCTGCTATTTTGAAATAACTACTCCTCGGTGCTTCCTAGGGCTCTAAGTTGAGGTAGCCCATCCACATTAATGGAGCCTGTCTTGGACTGATTTTGAGGCTTCCCTGTAGTGGGAACATGCTATTTTGATATTGTAAAGCTTCAGATGGCATTTTAAGTTGCAGACAGCATTGATTTCTAGCCTAGGTACAGAGAGATCCTTGAATGGCAGATACCCTCTCTATACATGAATTCCACGGGGATGATCCAGATCTAATCCACAAGCAATCGCTGTGGTTAGTGTTTCAGACAAATATAATTGAAAGACTTTGTCATAGCCAATAACATAAACATGAAATAACATGAATTTAAGTAATTTCAGTCTCTGATTTAGGGTGGCTTGGGCTAATGATAAGCCTATCAAAGTAACATAATTATCTATCACAGTATTTATGGCCCCATCAATATAGTTACCTTAAGTGAAGCTGTATTTAGTTTGATAATAACTTCAGTTTGCTACAACTGAAATAAGACAGTAATTTACAACCTAGCAAACACTGAAGACTTGCACAAAACCTCCATTTTGTTTGGGAATTGCCAAATGGAACACAACCACTTCCTTAGCTCCTTTGGATACCATATATTTTCATTTGCACACACCAAAGATATGTAAAACCGCAGAAATAATGACACTGAATGAGGCTTTGATTAGAAGGCAGTGATGTGATCCTATTCAAATATTAGAGGTTGGTGTGCTTAACTTGTTTCACATTTTAAATGATTCCAGCAAGTTAATATAAAAAATCTAGTCCATTTGAGGGAAGCACACTTTAATAAAAAAGGGAGCTTGTCAGGGCTTGGTGACAATCAACTATGCTGCAAACACATCGGAGGCCCTCATTCTGAGATGCAAGAGTGAACATGTTTGATATTTTCCATTTTCCTGCTCCATTCTTCTGTGGATCCATATGAGACAAGTGCTAATTCTCTCCTGGTCCCTACAGTGTGGTACATAAAAAAACCATGCTCATTCTTTCTTTTCTAGAATCAGTACATCATAAAATCATAGACCTATAGTTTCAAAAAAGTCTCCATTAATTTTGGGTGCCTCAGAAGAGATGTGATAATGATGCCCAAAATAATAAAAATGGACAGGGAGAGGGTACATTGGGTGTTCATATTTATCTGTTTGCATACTGAAAGAACGAGGCAAAATTCAATGAATTTGAAAGTTGCCTAGTTAAAAAATAATGAAATACCTTTCTCAAATATACCTCATAAACCTGTGAAACAGGCTTTAAGCAGTCCTGAGATAAGAAGGAAGGCCAACTTATGGATCAGTAACTAGTTAAAAAAAAATAAGGGGTGGGAATAAATACCATAAAATATCAGTTTTCAGATTGGAGAGCGGTATATAATGATGTCCCCCAGGGATTGGTACTGGGACCATTGTTCATTTTATACATAAACTAGGTGAAAAAGGGATAAAATAGTGAGGTGTCAAAGTTTGCAGATGATACAAAACTACTCAAGATAATTAAGTAAAAGCAAACTGTGAAGAATTATAAAGGGAACTCACAAAACTCAGTGACTAGGCAACAAAGTAGCAGATGGAATTTAGTGTTGATAAATGCAAAGTAATACGGTGTTGGAAAAAATAATCACAACTATATGTACAAAATACTGGGGTCTAAACTAGCTGTTACCACTGAAGAAAAAGTTCTTGGAATCCTTGTGTGTAGTTCTCTGAAAACATCTGCTCACATGTGAAGTAGAAATAAAAAATGCTACTAGTGTTAGGAAACATTAGGAAAGGATTAGATATAAGACAGTAAAGGCAATAATGCCACTAAATAAATTCACAGTAAGTTCACATCTTAAATACAACCCTGCATGCAATTTTGGTTTCTTTAACCTAAATATATATATTAGAATTGGAAAAAATTCAGAGAAGGGAAATACAAAAGTGGAAGGGTATGGAACAACTTCCATATGAGAACACTTGGACTTTTCAGCTTGGAAAAGAGATGACAAAGGGGGGATGTGATAGATGTGTATAAAATAATGACTGATGAGGAGAAAGTGAATAAGGAAGTTCTATTTACCCTTTCACGTAACACAAAAACTAGGAGTCATCCAATGAAATTAATAGGCAGCAGGTTAAAAAAAAAAAGAAGAAAGAAAATTCTACTTCATATCTTAAACTGTCAACCTGTGGAAATCATTACCAGGAGATCTTGTAAAGGTCAAACATATAACTAGGCTAAAAATAAATTAGATAAGTTCATGGAGGATAGGTCCATTAATGACTATTAGTCAAGATGACGAGAGAGAAAATCCAGTGCTCTGGATTTCCCTAAGCCTCTGCATATCAGGGGATGGATCACTTGATAATTTTCCTATTCTGTTCATTACCTTGAAGCACATTGTGTTGGCCAGTCTTGGAGGAAGACAGGAACTGGATTAGATGAACCATTGGTCTGAGCCAATATGGCCATTCTTAAGTTCTGAACTCATTGACACAGGGATGTCTTTGAGGGCAAGAATTTAGCACCAGGGCTGGAAGGGAAATTGTTTTCTTATTCCATTAATATTTCCAATGCAACACTTTTCCCATCTCAAATTGGGATCGGGTTTCTTTTCCATGAATTGAAAAATTAACGTCTTTTCATTTTAGATCAATTGAAATGTTTTAGTTTGATCATTTTGAAATGTTTCCTTTTGATGTAGACCTTTTTTTTTCTCTCTGGCTGCATCTACGCTGCAATGCTATTTTGGGATACCAGAATATCCTGAAATAGCAATCCTGCATCTTAACAGCAAGCCCATTATTTTGGGCTCACTATTCCGATGTCCCTATAAACCTCATTCCACAAGGAGTAAAGAACATTTAGGAATAGACTGTTATTTCAAAATTTTTCACTGTGTAGACAGCGCCAAATTGCAAATAAGATATTTAGAAATAAGAGCAAAATAAGATACGTAACTTGCATAGCTCAAATTGCATATCTTATTTCAAGCTACCGTGCAGCATAGATGCACACTCTGATAGCTTACATTTTGAAACAAAAAGTTGTTTTGAACAGAAAACCAGAATTTATTTATTTAAAAAGTATAAAAACAAAAAAAATTCACAATTCCAAAACTTTTTTCTAGACATTTTGTACTGTTGGAAAATTTATTGAATCTGACTCAGTTTTTTAAGAGCATTGGTTCCAACAGGTGAGCAGTCAAGCAGACAGGGTGGCCAGCTATCCTGTTTACCTGGAAAAAGTTTTGCCATAACACTTTCCAGTGGGGTATATCAATTCCATTGAATTAGCATTTTCTAACAGAAAATGCCTACACAGAAAAAATTTTCAACCAGTAACTGAAAAAGGGGACTTATGGAAAGGGTTTGACAATGTTAGTAGGTGGTGCTACCACCTAGCTTTAGTAACAGTGGTGACAGCATGAAAACTTTTCATGAAGGAAACTTCATTAAACTTGCCATGTATTTCATTCAAAGTTGGCAGAATCTG
Source organism: Pelodiscus sinensis (assembly GCF_049634645.1). Taxonomy (NCBI): domain Eukaryota; kingdom Metazoa; phylum Chordata; order Testudines; family Trionychidae; genus Pelodiscus; species Pelodiscus sinensis. The sequence continues at coordinate 42,955,985 of NC_134720.1, read as the reverse complement.
TGCCATTTCCATATTCAGCTGGATACAGCAATGTGATGTGACTAATTCTGTTATGATTTTCCCAATATTGTCAAGCGTGTTCCTTCTGCATGGCATATGTTCCAGGGAAATCGAGCCAGTAGAAGCAAACATTGCATGCTGTGTTAGTCTATCTGGGACGGTTCTGGGCAGCAGTGCCATGTATAAGTCGGGCAAAGAGAGGGCATTTTACTGGAGCTGCCTCGGTGGTTGTGCAGGAGGAAGACTTTATATTGTTTGAAGCCAATCTGCTGCAGATTATAGCACATGATTGTAGATCAATTGATACTCAAGCTTGCTGTCAACAGCATCAACATGCTGTGAGCAAGTGGAGCAAACTTGGTAAACATACACTCCAGTAACAGAGAATAACTGAGTGTTGTTGCAAGGATTAATTAATTAGTTAATGTTTGTAAAGCACTTTGAAGATGAAAAGCAATCAGTATACAGGAGCTGGTGCTGCCTGCCATAACAGAGAGACTGTGATTAATAACGAAGTCTTACCCCTTCCTCAGCTGTTGGAATTATTTAACTGAACAAAACACAAGGCATACCAAAGACATTGCTACCTAAAGTTCTAGCCCACATGCCTTCTCCACATCCAACATCCCTAAACTGTATCAAGTGAACAAGAGGAAATATAATTCCAGAGTCCCCTAGGTGGTGTAAATGAGTAGCACCCCACTAACTTCAGTAAAAGCCAAGCTGATTTACCCCAGCACACAGAATCCAAACCATGTTCAATTTCCTCTTCATGTCCGTCTAGATCAAAATCCTGACTGCAGGCTCTGTGGTTGTCACTATGATTGTTTAGGGCTCTTCCCCAGAGAATATCAGGAAGCAATGAACATTTAGGAATGTAGAACCCAAAGGCCTGATCTCCACTAGACCAGGCAGGTTGGCTTAAGATTCACAACTTCAGCTATGCAAAATGCATATCTGGAGTCAGTTTACCTGAAACTGAGCCGTGGTGGGAGGCTGACAGGAGCATACGTTCCCGTCAGCTTCCCAAAGGGTATGTCTACACTACCCCCTAGTTCGAACTAGGGGGGTAATGTATGCATACCGAACTTGCTAATGAAGCCCGGGATTTGAATTTCCCGGGCTTCATTAGCATAAAGCCGGCTCCGCCATTTTTAAAAGCCAGCTTGTTCGAACCCCGTGCCGCGCGGCTACACGCGGCACGGGCTAGATAGTTCGAACTATGTACCCATTCCGATCTATCTGTACGCCTCGTGGAACGTACGTGTACAGGTGGAACGAGGTGTACAGATAGATCGGAATGGCTACATAGTTCGAACTATCTAGCCCGTGCCGCGTGTAGCCGCGCGGCACGGGGTTCGAACAAGCCGGCTTTTAAAAATGGCGGAGCCGGCTTTATGCTAATGAAGCCCGGGAAATTCAAATCCCGGGCTTCATTAGCAAGTTCGGTATGCATACGTTACCCCCCTAGTTCGAACTAGGGGGGTAGTGTAGACATACCCTTACTCCTCGCAGAAGGAGGAGTACTGGAAGCTGGTGGGGGCTGCCCTAAGTATTCATTTTATGGGTCTATATTAGACCCACTAAATCGAATGCTAGCTGATGTAGAGCAGGGGATCTTAACCTTTTACCTTCACACCTCCCCTGAAAGTGAACTTCATGTTCACACCCCCAGGAGCCATTTTGTGCACAGCCTAGCCCCACCTCCTCACCTGACAGAAAGCTAAGGGGAGTGGCTAGGACTATAAGAACTCTGCCAGGGAGCTCAGTCGGGGCCAAGCCTCTGAGGGAGACAAAGGCCTGCCCAGAGTTCCTGGCTGATGAGGCTGAGACCTGGTCAGCGAAGGCTTCCCTGCCTGGGCTGCCGAGGCCTGGCCAAGCCGGCCAGCAGGGCTACCCTCTGACCTAGAGGAATCCAAGGCTCTACTGGTGCCTGGCGATTCGGAGGACTGGCCTGAGCTGCCCGTCTTGAACCCAGAGGCCTACCTGAACCGTGGGACCTGGCGAACCCGCTGGATGCAGCCGTCCAAGCTAATTCCCAAGTCCGACAGCTGGTGGCACTGTGGGGAGTGAACCCCGTTACAATGCCTAAATGAATATGAGCTTTTTACTTTGAACCTTTTCCTAACAAATGTATGTAATATGTGAAGATGAAAGTTGGCAATGCTCACGTACTGTTATTGTAGCGTCGTCGTCACATAGGCCTGATTGATTTGCACTGCTATTGTAGTGTGCCAATCTCTAGAAGTTAATAAGAAATTAATGTTTATAATTTTAATTCATAATATTAATTATGAAGAAATCTAAACTTTAGAATTTTATCCAGTGAGAAGGCAATTGCGATAAATTTTCTGAGAGGCACCTCACACCTCCCCTGTATCTCCTTCACACCTCCCCTGGGGAGGCACACCTCACTGGTTAAGAACCCCTGATGTAGAGCAGTGTTTGTGGGACAAAGTGGTAGGAAATGTAGAAATTCTTGCTTGCTTTGCTGACCAATAACAGCAAATATCAAACACCTGGAAAAGGAAAATCTCAAGCACAGGGATTTAAAAGTCTCAGTGGGGTAGCCATGTTAGTCTGCAACTTTAAAAATGAGTAGTCCTGTGGCACCTTCAGTCGTCTACATTACATATGTAACCCACACACCTACAGAGCATGCTGTAGAGGTCTCTTGGTCTTATCTGTTGCTGTGGTCTAGGTGCCACTGCATGGGACAGTGAACCACACCAGGACTACGTCTACACTGCAGAGTTTTTACACGAAAACATGCTTTTGCGCAAGAAAAAGTACAATAGATTGTCAGAAGATAGTGCTTTTTGTGCAAGAATTATTCCTCCTTCTACGAGGAAGAAGCCTTTTTGCGCAAGAGCTCATATACTGGTTCTGCTAGGATTCCCTCTCACAAACTGCCTCTCAACCCTCCCTCACTCTCCTCCCGCCCCCCCCCCCCCATTGTGGTCCCCTCTTTGCTTGTTTTCCCTGCTCACTTAGCCTCTGGCTTTCAAGGCCTTTTCTCCTGGCTCAGCCCTTCCCCCTCATTAATGACAGAGGGAGAGGATGATCACAAGGCTTAATGAAGCCGATCAACAGAACAAAAGCTGAAACAGTCCCCAGACACCCAATCCCAACTGATACAGAGACAGTTTCTCAATAGTCAAGTGCAAGAGTGTTCTTGAATGTACACACACAACAAAAACAAGCTAATAACTTGGCCCTATTCTCCTTTTCCATCTGACAAGTAAGCGATAAGACTAAATTCGTGTGTGTGTTTTCCTTGTAAGAATGAGAGTTTTGTTGATATTTCTAGTCATAATGGGGTACAGGTTGAACCTCCCTGGTCCAGCACCCTGGGGACCTGAGTGGCCCCAAACAAGGGGATTTGCCAGACATGGGGAGGTCCCTATCATTGGCCTCCTAGACCTCTGCCCCTCCCTACTTCTGGCTGCTTCTGTCCGGCACTTGACCCCACTGCTCTGAGGTTATGGCCGTGGACCCTTTGCTGCTGGGCTCTAGCACTAGCCCCCATGCTGCCAGCCTGGCCAGGGCTTCCCAGAGCTGGAGCTCCCGGCTGCACGGCTGCGGCTGGAGCTCCTTGGTGGCCAGAGCTCCCCATTGCACTGCCAGATCTGCTGCCCCTGGGGCTGGAGCTCCCCATTATGCCACCAGATGCCCCCTGCCACACACCTGGCCTTGCTGCCAGACCTCCCTATCTCTGTGCTCTGTGGTCCAGCAACTTCCGCGGGCCTGCTGGACCAGAAATGTTGCCAGACTAGAGAGTACCATTTTAGGGAGGTACAACCTGTAGTAACAATCTTGCAAAATATATTTATTCACATTTTTTAAAAATGAGGATTTAGCAGGAACACAGCAAAGAGTTGCTCAGCACACAGGGTTTTATTTAAGGGAATTAGTAGATAAAAGGAAAAAGACAAATGGAAGCTCAATGACCGTCCTTAAAGAAAATTAAATTTCTAGTTGAGCTTCTGAGTTTTTGGAGTTGCCAATAGTTTCCTGGAAGTCACTATTTGAAATGAGTTTTGTGAAATCAGGTTAGTATTGACTTAGTCTGTAATGGCTGGCGCTTGTATTTTTGTTGTTGTTGATTGTTTGTTGTTTGTAGAAGATTGATTAAATTATTTTGAACAAGTTCCAAGTTTACGTCCCTGTCTAAGGTTGTTTGTGAAGAGAACACTAACACACTCTCTAAAAAAGTATTTCAGAGAATAAATAATCCCTGAAGCCCAAAGCACGTTGTTGTGCTCATTATAAATGACAAATACATTGCATTTGGTTCCTGGTCTTTAATATACATCTCTCCTTTGTTTATACCAGCCATTTTCCTGGGCCAAATGGCCCCTGAGGATAGTTGCTCAGATGTAAGATACAATAAAAGGTAATTTTGGCTGTAGTTCAATGAAAGAAATTGTTGGGGATAAATAAACTGAGAATAATGAGTACTGGGCAACTGTGCTCCAGAGATTGATTTCAGTATTCATCTGCTGCCCCTCTACCTGACTGATTCTTCTTATTTATTTGTACTATAGCAACACTTGGAGGCCACAACTAAGACCAGGGCCACATTGAGTCATGTACTATAAACAAATAGTAAAGGACAGTCTCCCTGCTCAAAAGAGCTTACAGGAAAAATGAAACATGGAAGTGAAGAGACTTGGGCAAGGTTACCCAGCAGGTCAGTGCCAGAGCTGAGACTAGAACCCAATTCTCCTTAGTTTCAGGCCAGTTCCTTACTCAGTGGACCATGCTGCCTCTTGATTAGGTGATTGGCAGCAGCTCTCAAAAGCCCCAATCTGAATCTGGGTCCCATGGTGCAAGCTGTTGTCCAGGCATATAGGGAGATATGGTCCATTCCCCAAAGTGTTTATGGTCTTACATGGCAATAACCAAAGGGAGTGCAAAACACAAGCACAAGCTAAGTGACCCGGACAGTGATGGGCACACATGGCTTCAGCATCTTTTCTTTTTATTAATTGTGAAGAGAAGGAGGAGGCAATGACAAGAAAGTGACTAGGAGCCAAGGGGAAGGGGGACATGAAAGGTTTGTCTTCACTACATGGCAGATCAATGCAACATTGATCAGTCCACCAGTGTTTGATGTATTGTGTCTAATAATAGTGTTCTCCCATTGACACTGGTACTCCATGGCTACGTCTACACGGGCACCCTTTTCCGGAAATGCTTAAAATGGAACAGTTTTCCGTTACAAGTATTTCCGGAAAAAGCGCGTCTACATTGGCAGGATGCTTTTCCGGAAAAGCACTTTTTACGGAAAAGCGTCCGTGGCCAATGTAGACGCGCTTTTCCGGAAAAAAGCCCCGATCGTCATTTTCGCGATCGGGGCTTTTTTGTGGAAAAGACTACTGTGCTGTCTACACTGGCCCTTTTTCGGAACAATTTTTCGGGAAAGGACTTTTGCCCGAATGGGAGCAGCATAGCTTTTCCAGAAAAGCACTGATGATTTTACAGTAGGTCGTCATTGCTTTTCCGGAAAAGCAAGTGGCCAGTGTAGACAGCTGGCAAGTTATTCCGGAAAAGCGGCTGCTTTTCCGGAATAAGTGGCCCAGTGTAGACACAGCCCACCAAGGCAAGAAGAGTATCCGGAGTCAATGGGGCTACGTCTACACTGCAGCGCTATTTTGGGATACCAGAGTTATCCCAAAATAGCTATTCCGCATCTTTTGCACCAGACCATTATTTCAACATTGCAAGGGAGAACAGAAAAATAGAGACAATAGATTTCAGGAAGGCAGATTTTGGTAAGCTCAGAGAGCTGGTAGGTAAGATCCCATGACAAGTAAGACTAAGGGGAAAAACAACTGAAGTGAGTTGGCAGTTTTTCAAACGGACATTATTAGGGGACCAAAAGCAAGCTATTCTGCTGCATAGGAAAGATACAAAGTATGGCAACAGGCCACCTTGGCTTAACTAGGAGATCTTGCATGATCTAAAAATAAAAAAGGAGTCATATAGAAAGTGGAAACTAGGTCAAATTACAAAGGATGAATATATAAGAAAACACTACGGGCTCGTCTACACTGGCCCCTTTTCCGAAAGGGGCATGTTAATTTCACAGGTCGTAATAGGGAAATCCACTTCAAAGTAGGAATAAGATCCTCTGGAAAAGGGCTTTTTTTCCGGAGGATCGGGGCCCAGTGTAGACGCTCTTTTCCGGCTTTTCTAAAAGCCGGAAAAAAGCGGCAGACAGTTTTATTTAAATGCCGCGGGGGATATTTAAATCCCCCGCGGATTTCCCTATTACGACCTGTGAAATTAGCATGCCCCTTTCGGAAAAGGGGCCAGTGTAGACGTAGCCTACAGGTATGCAGGGGCAAGATTAGAAGGGAAAAGGCACAAAACGAGATCAAACTAGCTACAGACATAAAGGGTAACAAGAAGACCTATAAATATATTAGAAGCAAGAGGAAGATCAAGGACAGGGTAGGGCCATTGCTCAGTGAGGAAAGAGAAACAGTAACAGGAAACTTGGAAATGGCAGAGGTACTTGATGACTTCTTTGTTTTGGTGTTCACCAAGAAGTCTGATTAAGGAATGCCTAACATAGTGAATACTAGGGTAGGCTTAGAAGATAAAATTAAAAAAAAATGTCAAGTCACCAGGGCCTGATGAAATGCGTCCTAGAATACTCCTAGAAATGTATCCTAGAAATGTATCCTAGGAGCTGATAGAGGAGGTATCTGAGCCTTTAGCTATCATCTTTGGAAAATCATGGAAGATAGGAGAGATTCCAAAAAGGACAAATATAGTGCCCATCTATAAAAAGGGAAATAACAACCCAGGAAACTACAGACCAGTCAGTTTAACTTCTCTGCTAGGAAAGATAATGGAGCAAGTAATTAAGGAATTCATCTGCAAACACCTGGAAGATACCTGATTAGCTGTTTGTCGGCTCAGCACGGCAGCCATGTAAATCTAAATGAAGCTGCGATTATTTATATCGCCGCTTCATTTGACTATGTCTGGTAGCCTAATCTATATGCCTCTGGCGACAGAGGCATGTAGTCTAGACGTACCCTGAGAGAAGGGAAAACCCCAAAATTCCGTTGTCCCAGGTTGAAATTCCTACCTGCATTCCTATTGGCTAAATTTACCTGGTTAAGTAAAGGACATAGTTAAACCCTTAGTCCCCAGGCTGCTGGCTAACCCTCATGGTCATGACAGGAGTGACAGAAAGAGAATGGAAATAGGAGAGAAGAGGGAGAGGAACAAGGATGGAATAAGGTCACAAGGATGGGCCATGGGGAAAGAGTAGGCTTGTATTAGAGGGAAGGAGTTGGTGCAAACAACTAGGCAGAAAAGTGTCCGGTCTTCCACTTGTGAAAAGTATTGTGCTACCACTGTGTAGGGATGAGAGAGTCCCAACAGGGCCCCTCCCAGCCTTGCTATTGCTGATGTAGGAAGTCCCTACCATTCCTGGAACCTGGCTCCAACCTTGAGAGATCTTGCTCTTCTCCCAAGTGGCTGAGGAGAAGCGAGCTGTGAAGTCTGGTGTTTTCTGTCCCATGGAGAAGGGAGGTTTTCCTGCTGAAGTGTGGAACTATGGAGTCTGGAGTTCCTAGTTCTGCCTCACATGCAATGCTGTTGCTGCTTCTATCCATTACTTCTGCCTCGGGCTGGTGTCATGCTTAGGAGGCTATGCTCTGATTTGTCAGACTATGAGGTTTGGGCAGAGCTGGGGTCGTTTGCCAGGAACTGATGGAGTCTGAGGTTGTGGTTTGGTTCCTACTATTCTGATTGACCCTTTGCACATACCAGATTGATCTACATAGAGCAGGGGTTCCCAACCTTTTTCGGTCCCTGTACCCCCTGGGCTTTCTGTAAACCTTCCCGTTTCCCCTATTCAATGAAAGGAAATAAATTCTAGACTCTAGAATCCACAACTTTTTTCACTAACACTACTACTTTTGGAATTTTTCAATTAGGATAATCTAGTTATTTACTAAATATTCCCCATACCCCCCTTGACAAGCGTCTCGTACCCCCTGGAGGTACGCGTACCCCAGGTTGGGAACCCCTGATATAGAGACTCAGGTTTTAAATAAAACAGGTATCCCATGGGGGCTCAGGTTCAGTATGTAACAGGAGAATTCCATAGCTATGCCATGCTTGTAACCAAGAATGCACTACATTCAGTACTTATTGCTCTACTCTTGTTTTACTGCAAGCCACACAGGAGGGGAAATTTGTTTCCTAACATTTTCAGTTCTGTAGATGATCCTCCTTAGATCTTTAAGTTAGAGACAAATCCTCCTGAGTCTGCTTCCAAAGCTGATTGAAGCATAAGGAGCGATTTAGTTGAGTTAATGTGACGAAAAGCAGCAAACCTGTATCAGGTTTTCTGTTGAGCTTTTATTTATTTATCTTAGGCGTCTGTCTTGGGTAGAGAGGAAATCGTGTAATTTAATGCCTTAAATTTTAGTGGTAATGTCACTTTTTTGATGAATGCAGATTTTCTGAACTCGGAGGAGGATTATTTTCATGGTGAATGTGCTGATTTTCTCTGTATTCATCTGAATAATATTATTGATAGTCTGACTGTAGTGTTGTCTTCACAGTCACAGTGGCTCTGGACATTTCTGTCTCTTTGTCCAAAATTGGCTTAGAACATGGGGTAAAATGTAAATAGAATCTCAGTGAAAGGAAGACAGCTTATTTCAGCTTCTTAAAAGCTAATCACTTTAATTACAATTAATCCAATTAACACTAAAATCTGGGATATACCTTTTAAACCTGTATTATTAATGTTTTTATTTGTAAGACATTAGTACCTAGAAGACTGTAAATATTGATTTGATACATACGCTGCATGTAAGTGTGCCTATTTAAAGCTCTGGATGGCCTTGGCATACAATGAAAACACAGGAACGTAGGACATACAAAGTAATGCTCAAAGCAAGCAGCAGTGCTTTCTCCTCTTCCCTTCCACACATCATTTGATTAGTCTTCGGATCAATACAGCTCACATAAGAAAGTAATAGTGGCTTCCCAGGTGCGCTTACAGTCTGGGTAGACAGAGGGTAAGAGAAACGGATGGCACAGAGAAGCAGAAGATGGGAAACATGAAACTATTAGGGATGTGTGGGGTACAGGACATGGGCGCTGAGTTTGTCTGTTGGGGGTGGTCCCTCAGCTCTGAGCAGGTTCCACCCTCACCCTTCTGCTAACTCCCCACCTCCAACCTGCTTTTCACTCCCACTCCGACCTGCCCCACATCTTCCGCACCTTATCACACCCCCTTCCCATAAGTGTGCTGCTCCTTCACTGCTCACCCCTTTCCCTAGCACCACCTGACACTGAAATATCAGACTCATGTCAGGCAGGAGGTGCTGGGAGGGAGGAGAAGGTTGTGCTGGGCAGGGCCTGCCTGCAGGCAGGAGGCACTTGGGGTAGGGAATGTTCTGGAAGCCAGGCTGCTGGTGGGTGCTCAGCACACATTCCCCCCCACCCACTTCTTACCTTTCTCCTGCCTGCTACTTGCCTCACTGTTCTCCTCGCCCCATTTTTCCTCCCTCCTCACCTCCAGTCTGAAGCATGGGGCTTTGAGCGGTCACCCTGGTTCGCCCTACCCAAGGGTCAGCTCTGTGTGCTAAAGTCCCTTGCTCTGAGCCTGCAAGACTTATCCAAGATCTCTAAAGGATGTCTCTGAAGAGCTGAGAACTGAACTCAGATCTCCCATATCCCAGTCTCAGGCTTTAATCCTAACAGTCTGTAGTCCATGCTCCGGTGCTACCCTTTGCATTAGTAATGGGACAGCAGTTTCAAGAGCTGGACTTTGAGAACTCTTCATTCACAGCTGAGTGAGCATTCATTAAAGCAAATATAATTCCTTTTGCTTTAGGTATAAATACAATTCCATTGCCTGTGCTAAGGGTGAAGTGTGGTCAATAAATAGCCTAATGTCTTTGCCTTGCATATTGTGCAATGGCTCTCTTTGCATACACACAGTGAAGTTTTATGGCTATGGGGGGTGAATAATAGTAAATACTTATGACATGATGGTTGCATAATTGCTTTCTCTGATTTAACTGTATTTAGCATTTGATAGTGTGGAAAACTCATAGTTTTCAGTTCTTTGACTTCATTTTCTTTTCACATAGTTCTGACAATTAAAATAATTGAGCAGGACAGACACATTTTCTGTGGGCAAAACGACAGGAGGAAAATGCATTTCTACTTACTGAGCTCTCTCAAAACCTACATTCCACCCGGAGTGTGAAACTGGTGATCATAATAGGGAGGATTAAGAATGCAGGAGCTTTCGCATAGGCTGAGCCTAGACTATTGAACTCATGAAGTTAGCATGATTTAGGCCTCCTTGCATTTCAAACTAAATGTAAAACCCATTTCTTAGCTTTCCCCCAATGATTTCTCTGCATACACATAGCTACATAGCACACCCCATTCACTCATATGGCAAACAACCCATAAGACAAGATGAAAATTTCCTGTTAAAAATATAATTTTCCATCAAAAATAACTTCAAATTCATTTGGTTGCAAAGATCACTACTATTTCCTTAAAATGTGGCTTATCAGGGGGTGGAAAAGACCCTGTGTTCCAATCGGTTATACTATAAAATGTTCACACTGGCATTGCAGCAAAAGTGACTGTTTTAATTTTTAATAATATCTTTTAGGTTCATAGATATTATGAGGGGGGAGGAGGGGACAGGGAGCATACACGTCCATCCAAAACATTTTTATTGTGTTTTGGAATGTTGGTGGACCTAAAAATACCCAAATAGATGTACAGAAATATTTTCATATTTCAATAATTTCAAAAAGATTCCTTTGTTTATTCCTTTATGTCTGCAAACTGTGTGCTCTGCAAACCATATAAACCATACAGGGAGACAAAATCCTACCTCAAAGGAGCTTAAGACCCAAGGTACTGATTACACGCCCATATGATGAATAATCTTTATTCACACAAGTTGTTCAGTAGTTATCCCCTTTTTGGAAATAGATATTTATCCCTACTTTACTCCACTAGGGCTACTTCAAAAAGCAACACTTTGCCAGATCCAACTCTTTCAAGGTAGTTGCTTACCATCTAAATCCTTTTGCTGACATGTCTCTTGCAGGTGATGGATGTTTTTAACAACTGTAAAATATAATTAGACATTTTTAAAGACTAACTGAAATCTCTCTGTTAGGGAATGTCTACGCAGCAGGGGTAAAGCCAAAATAATCTACATAACTTGAGCTATGTCCATAGCGTAGCTAAAGTCAAAGTAGCTTATTTTGGCTTCTGATGCTGTCTACGCAGCAGGAAGTCAGTCAGAGCACTCTTCCTCCTTGTGAAATGAGGGTTAGAGGAGTCAGGGTAAGAAATCATCCAGCTTGACATTATTTTGACATTGTCGAAATAATTGCTTGCTTTGTAGATGTAGACTGTATTATTTCGGAATAACATCAGTTATTCTGAAATAATGTTGCTATGTAGCTTTTGAGTTCTGTTATAGGAGTGAAGTGAAAATTTTGGAAGGAACTTTGGAAGATGGAGGGAAGAGGAGAAAGGAGAACACAGTAGTAGGAAACACCCACAAAAAGCCTATTTATTTCAGGATTCTCACCACAATTTGCATCCCCATTGACTCTGGAGAAGATTTTCATACTCATCCAAACTGTACAGCGACTTCTTTTGCAATCTGCCATCTCTGACTCTCAACCTAGTACTTTCCTATTCTCTAGCCCTCACCAGATACAGGCATCAGACTCTTAAATATCATATAAACCATTAATTGGAGGAGGGACCGTAGGTTCCCAGGTAAGATACCAAATACCACATCTTTTACTGTCTCTGGAAGTGCCCAGTTGTGAGATTATTACGCAGCTATAACATTTCATAAAACACCAACATGTACTACATAAATACCACTTGAACCTCTCTTGGTAGTTTAGTTCCTGGTAAAGTTACAGCCTTTTCCGGAGCAGAAAAAGAGAATGGGTATATTTCAGATGACAGATGTATACTATGCTGGTGCTCTCTCTTGCCATTTAGTAATTCATTCAGTGACCTTTCCCCATAGCATCTTACTGTTTTATTTCCCCAGACTAAAACCTATGATCATAGCTAAAGCTATTCCTTAGCCTTCTCTCTTTCCTTATCATTTTTTCTTTCCCTTGGGGAAGGCTTCTCTAGTCTGTCTTCTTTTTTGTTTTATAACCAATAACAGGCCAGGTGCTTGCAGCTGGAGCTGGAGCAATTCTTTGTTGCAAAAAAGTGCTGCAGATTAGCTGTCATACAAAAAGAAAGGTGTGTTTTATGTGATGCCTCCACATTCTTAGAATGGGCAGTTAATTAGAGGCATGAAGAACTTGTCTGAAACAAGCAGCAATTCGGAACTTGGACAAATGAACATTAAAGTTGTTTTGGAGTATTCAGAGATTTAATACCAGAAGAATCCCTGGTGATCATTTTGTCTGACCCTCCAGCATAATACAGACTACTGAACTTCACCCAGTGACTCCTGACCTCAGCATGTGGCTATGCTACAGTGTAGCTTTTAGAAATGCTCTTATGTTACCAATATTCTCTGAGTGCATCAGCACTTACAAAATCAGCACCTTAATTTTAACCCTGAATTCATGTACAGTAGACTTCCTATAATCTGGAACCTATGGGATTTAGGTGGTGCCGGATTATCAAATATGCCGGACTATCAGGAGGTACTATAAGCAGGTTATATATATTCTGTATACATTATATAAAGTGTTCTTAACCCTTTTTATTGTACATACTATATACAGTATACTGTAATGTTTTCGTTTTTTAAGCCTTTTTTACCCTTTTTGCTCAGTTCAGCTGCTGCCGCTGTTACTTTGTGACTCTTTTTTTGCCGAAGCTCACTCACTAGGCTCTTGCCAGTTTGATGCCGGACTGGCAGGAGTGCCGGACTATTGGATGCCGGACTATTGGAGTTTTACTGTAGCTGCATCACCTCTTCAGAATAATACAAAAGGAAAAGGCCTTTAAAAATCCCTTTTTAATTTAAAGGAAGTGGAGAAATTGATTCTGTTTTGTTTAATTTTGGTGGCTAATTGGCTAGCCAGAAAGTCTGGGAAATGATTTTGCTGCTTTTTTTTCCCTATATGAAAAAAGGCATCGTACATTAATCTCAAGATTGCCATAACTGGCTCTTATGACCACTGAATTCACTACATTAAAAATCCAGGTGATCTAATTGAAACTCCATTTGTTGATCAAGATGCCAGAGTCATTATACTATATCTTTTAACCCTGAGGTTTTCCTACTGGCATAAAGAATCATGACTACTCATGGTAGGATTTTAAGAAGTGCTTATGGGAGCTAAGCACTGAGAAGATTTTCAAATGCACAAATGACATTTAGGCCCTGAACTTCCATTACTTTCATTAGGAGTTAAGTTCCTAACTGCCAGATGTGTGTTCAGAATTCTCCCCCTTTAACTCTTATTGACTTATCACCACATTTTTGAAAAATCCTAGTATCGTGTTAGGCTCCTAAATCATTTTTAGATGATAAAGGGGCTTGTGCTTCTAAGTCACTTAAGCACTTTTGAAAATCACACAATCGTGGTGCTACAACAGGGGTTTTGGAAAATGAAAATCTTTAAAATGTTGCCCTCAGCATCTCTGAAAATCTCCCTATGGATGCCTAAACTTGTCAGGCCACTTTGAAAATTACAGCCTTCATATAGTTGCCAATACAATAAGCATCTCCTCATGGCTTATAGTGAACTCTCTCAGGCCCTTTGAGAAATCCCATTTTAGACAGAGATGTAAGATTGACTTGACTGAATCATGTGGCTCTAGTCAAGGAAGTAGGCTGGGTGCTTGAATGAAGGATGTCGGTAATTCCTTATGTCTTGTTCTTAGCAATAAAGAAAGGGGTTTTGTAGACTAATTCATGAAAGAAGAAGAAAAATAGACTTTATTTGATTGTTATGGCAAGTGTCAAACCTACAGCATAATGGGGATAATTGTGTAGGCATTTGAAGTAGAAAATAATGTCGGATTAATGGCAACTCAACTTGTTAGCTTTCTTGTCTCTCTGTCTTCAGCGTTTCTCTTAGCTGACAGTGCTTCAGGTGATATTCTCTCATTAGGACTAAAGCTGGTCCAAAAATACAAGTCGTCAACATGCAGTGGATGATTTTTTTTATCCCACCTTAATTTAAAAAGCCCATAATGCTGAATTCTAAACAATTGGAGCCCTTTATAGTCTGCAGAGTTTTGGGGGCAAGGACTGTCTTTTATGTTTTTTTACAGTGTCTATCATTATGGGGCTCCAATTTAGACATCATTGTAATATAAGATAATGCACAGAATGTTGTCTGAGCAAAGGGGAGAATTCCTGTCTGGTTGCTGTTTTGGACCTGACCTTCTTGCTGACATATCCCTGGTTCCTACTTTGCTTTGCTTCTTATCCCTGTCCCTGATCCTTGATTCTGTTCCTGACTCTGACTGGCGGGTTCTGACTACGAGATCTGACAACCCAAGTCCTGGCTGTGCAAGGATGTGGGTAATGACAAGTCTTTCACCAACTGATTGAAAGACTGTGCTACTTGTTCACATATACACCGTTTTCTGTTTACTCAGCCACAAAATGGAGCTACCACAGATCTCCTTCACACAAGTATGATAAGGCTTAGTTTGCTTTGTTTTTGAAAATCTTTTGAGCTCTCAGATTAAGACACACTTTGGATTAATATTAGATTGCATCTGTGTTACTTTATCTTTTACATTTTAATTGTGTATTCAGTTCCATTATCATCTACCATGTGGGTGAGGAATTACAATTAACGTTCAAAGTTTATCATCCCAAATTTAGGACTATTTGCTCCTCTCCACACAGAGAAAGTTTGAAACCACTTGGGGAATGATATCATTTGAACCAGCCACGAGTGTTGGCAGTTGTCATGACTGCTTCTGCATCACCGTTATCACCATGTGACTGATTATAAGCCTCTTTGCTGTGAGACAACTCGTGAAGGGGAAGAGGGAGTATTCAGTAGACTTCTTTCTAGACCAAACTGCCAGCATTCAGACAGCAACCTGTTATGCCCTGTAGCATTAACTGCATCTCAGAGACAGAAGCAGAGCAAAGCCACAATAGTGGAATAAGTTCCAACTGTTAGCCTGCTGTGCTATCTAGGAGGGCTGGAAGAATTACATTAGTGAATGCAGGTATCTTTGGGGTAGAAGATTGATATTCCCATCTACCCATAGCAGCTGAGTAAATAATACACCATGCCTGTGGTCTCATTCACATGACAGTAAAATATTAAACATATTTTCTGCATGCTGAAATACAAGTTGGGAATATAAGCTTTCTCTTTTCACAAAAGGGAAAGAACATATACCTTACTCTGTTAGTATGCACCTTTAGATTACACATGCACTCTTATGCAGACACCTAGATTTGTTTTCAGTCCAAAAAACTACCAACCTCTTTCTCACAAAACCGTCTATTTAAAGTACTTGCATTTGGCTTATAATCTCAGGCAAAAATAATCATATGCACATTTTGAGATGAAATGATGCTGAAGAAAACCCTGAGTATCTTAACACATATTTCATCAGCATTGACATTCTATCCTATCATTCCAATATTAATTAATTGGTGCTGCTAGTTATGTCACACATTTGCTTATTCTGTCTTACAAAATGAAGTATTTCAGTGGTTTGAAGATAAGATCTGTATGTTAAATTGGAAGGAAAAAGAGAAGGATCTGACATAATGTTGCCTGAGTACTATGCAAATAATGTTCAAATCAGAATGACACTACTCACTTATTTCTCTAAGTGATAATATTAAATACCATAGTACCAGTCATAACTGGAGCTCTTAGGGAAATAAAGACAGGAGAAATTATATGGAAGGGAAACAGACACTGCTATTTGATGTAGATGGTAAAATGGCAAAAATGTGTGATTTTTGTTTTACTATAGATAATTTTATTTTAAGCACCAAAATAATCTTTACAAAACCTAACACGGTGCATTTTATTTAGAGATGTAGGCCATATCCACAGTTGTTATAAATCAGTGTAGTTCCATTGAAGACCATGGATTAATGCAGATTTATCAGTGGAGAATCAAAGAATTTTCAGAATGTATGATGAATCTCTAACCATATTTCAGTTTGTTCCATCAGCTACTTCCCTTGTTCCTGAAAGTCACTCTCATATTAGCTCTCCAATGATGAGCCATCCTTCTAAGGAACTGAGCTGCCTCTGTCACAATAGTAAAGCATCACAGAATTTAAAGATGGGAAAGCAGTATTGGCAATCCTAAGCATTCAAATATCAGGTTTCCAAAAGGATGAGCTTGCTTTAAAAATCATGAGATTCTTAAAAGTGAAAGTTATTTACCTTTTGTTTGTTGTGCTTCATTTGTGCTAAGACTCGCCAGGGATGGCAGTGAATAGCCCCAGCACCTCAATTATGTAAGTAAAAAAATTGCTTCAGCCCTAGCACCTCTTTCATTACAAAGTAAGCACAGTTTTGTGGGCATGAGCTTTTCTCCAGACCATGAGGGCTAGAACTCTCCTTTTAAATCATTTAATTAAAGCTAGGATTCTCCTATAATTCCATGATTCGCAGGAACTGGGTCTTCAGAAAAGCCCACCAAATATTAAGTGCATTATTTATCATGTTTGCATTGCAGTGGTGTGGAAAGAGGCATCCCGTTGTGCTGTGCAAACACAGAACAGCAGAAACAGAAATTCTCTGGGCCACATTTGGCAACATTATTGCCAAGCATATATTTATTACATTAAAGACAAGACCAGCATATATTTATTACATTAATTTAGTGGATTTCCCTGCTCATGCAAGTTTGTACATTTTGCTAGTGTTTTTGATGCAGGAAAATGGTATATTTTCTACTGTTGACCAATTTTAAATGCCACAATCAATTAGCAAATAAAACAATTTCACAAGTGACTTAAATAAGTGAGAATGTTTTGGCTGTTTCATAATGAGAAAAGGCTGCAGCTGAAGCAGTATTTCCCCCTCTTTTTGCCCTTTGCATGTTAATTCATTTTCTAGCTTTTCCTAACACCAATTACTTTCCAAAGCTGCTTTCAATAATACAAAAAGTTATTAAGGTAAGATTTTTTTTCCCTTTTCTCCTGAACATGTGTTGAGACTGAATGCCACTCTAAGGAAACAAATGTCAGAAAGACCTTTTGGGAGGGGAAAAAAATGTCAAAACAACTGCTGAGTCACTGTTCATGCCAGGAGCCCAGAAAGTTTGCTGTCCTCAAGACAGTGCTGGGTTACATCTGTCTGGGCTATTGTCACAAAGCTTCCTGACAAATCTCTTATGGGGAAACAAGACAATTAAGAAACTGCCTTCCGATTGTGAGCAGTTATCTTGAGCACTGAGCACAGAGGAGTGGGTAACTTTTGTAAATGTCACACTTAAGCCAGATATTTATTAGTTTAAACTGATACATTTTAGCTTCAGGGTAATTAGGGAGAAATTATTCCCCCTTGCTTGAGATGTTTAAAACTTCAGTAAATTGGACACAGCACTAGAAAATGTACTTCACCTCACCCCAACTGACCCCACCCCACAGTCACTGTTCTGCTATTCTTCTGATTTTACAGTTAAATCAGTTGGTGGAATGCTAGAGAATAATTGACCAGCCCTCCAATATATACAGGAATGATATTATAGCCATAGGATGCTAGCCTGGGGCTTTGGGAGACCTAAGTTCAATTCCCTGCTCTGTCTGCCTCAAACATTCTGCATGGACCTTGGTTGCATTATTGCATCTTTTTGTGCCTGTTCCTCATCTGTAAAACACACTTCCCTATCTCCCAGGGGTATTGTATTTGTCCTTGCATTGAAGGATACATCTGCCGTGCTCAGATACTACAGTGTGAGGGGCTATAAGTACAGGCAGTCCCTATGTACAAGATAGGAACTGTAGGTTTGTTCTTAAGTTGAATTTGTATGTAAGTCGGAACTGGTACATATTGTAGGGGAAACTCTAGCCAAACATTTCTCCAGAGCTCAGTTTTATTCTCCCGCACCTCACTTCCCTCAGTCTTTTATTCTCAAGCTGAGGTGTCTGCTCAGAAAAAACCGCTTCGCGTCTCCCTGGTCTGCAGGGGGGAAGCAGCTAGTGCAGGGTTGCCTCACCCCGTTTGTAAGTAGGGATCCGATGTAAGTCGGATCCATGTAACCCGGGGACTGCCTGTATTTATCTACATAGTTAGCAAACGCACAGATGACAAACCAGTCTGAGTTGGTGTAAATTGGCAGGACTCTAGTTTTGCTGACTTACATTATTTCTGCAGCCCTGCAAATTACTGCTCAGACCTCACTATAAATGTAAAGAGTTTTACCAAACATAGTAAATAGCGGACCACTGTCCTGGCCATTTGCCTTCTTTTTTTCATTTGGTGGTGAGTCTAAGTTTTGTAACTTTTTCATTTCATTGACCATTGAGACCCACTTTGCGCTGTGAGCCAGGAGCCTGCGCTAGGGATCTGAGGGGCATGTTTACACAGCAGGACTAAAGCTGAAATAAGCTAGGCAGCTTGAGCTTTGTCAATTGTGTAGCTTCAGTTGAAATAGCTTATTTTGGCTTTTGGCACTGTCTACATAGCAAGAAGTCCGAGGAAGAGCATTCTTACTCTTACTCCCCCTAAAATGAGGGTTACAGGAGTCGGAGTAAGAAGTCCTCCAGCTCAACATTATTTTGACTTTATGTTAAAATAACTGCTTGCTGTGTAGACGAGGACTGTTATTTTGTAATAATGTCAGTTATTCTAATATGTAGGGTATGTGAGTTGGCCCTGATTCAGCATATGCGCTAGCATCTACCTAACTTGAGGCTGTCAAGAAATTCAGTGACTGCTCATTTGCCTACAGTTAGGTATGTACTAAGGTAGTTTGGCCTTTCGTTTTATCGTAGCTTTGGTTGAAGGGAGGAAAATGAAATGTGGTGCCCAGTCTCCCCAGAAGTAAAGCATTTTTCAGGAACAAAGGTTAAGTTTCTTCTTGTTAATTTACTGATTATGAAATGTGTGCCAAGAGAATAGGATGATTCATAGTCTCTAGCAAGGAAAAAGATTCACAGGTCACTTTGTCAGTGGTCTGATCTATGATTCTTTATTAGAAAAACATCTATGTATCTATAGAGAAAATCATCTTACTCAAAGAAACTAATGAAACATAAACACACAAATCAACCTGCCAAAACTACACTGATGGTCTACTTGGGCCAAAATGCTGCTTCTGGAGCATATATGAAGCCCTTATTAATTATCAACAGAAGTTTTGTTCACAGATTTCAGAGGAATTTGGATCAGGTCCTAATTTCATACTGCAGTGAAATTAGGAAGCAAACCTATCCAGAACAAAAACATAAAAAGCCAGGGCAAAGGACTTTTGAAAAAATCTCATTAGCATTAATTTGGAATTTTCTATGTTGTTGTTTTAGCCAACATCTTTGGTGTTGTTTTAATGGAATTCATGAACCAAGTTCTCAATATTGTGGTCATAATAAAACATTCTAAACCTGACTTTAATGCTCATAGAGGCATATGGACAAGCTTAAACAAGTATTTACATTTTAAGTGCTGATATAGGTATACTGTGTGTTTTAGTAACATCTCTTGTTTGAAAATTGGTGCTCTCTCTGTATGAATATGACTTATACTCCATAAAATAATGTTACAGTTTGCTTTTTAGTTTATACAAGCATTGTATTTTTAGCAGGGGAAATCTTAGTGTCCTCTGAATCAGTGACATTTCTTGATCTCAATGTTTATATCACGCAAATGAAAATTTGGTCCCTGAAAAAAGCAGATCTTTTGTAAAGAGAGTGAGCACAGAGAGCTAACCATAGAAGTATGCTGTATTTTGTTCACTGTCAGGCATGAACAGGAGAACCACAAGAAAACAACTATTACCTCCAAATAATCTTCAACTAAGTGGCTATGTCTAAGAAATAACTTTGAAAAACGTTTGGGAATTTAACACCTTCACCTCTAACCACCAAACTCCTAGATCAGAAAAGAAATGTGTAGAACTGCTCTTTACATTCCATCTTCCCATAAAAACAATGCTATAAAATGTGTGGTATATGGCTATCTGAGGCTGGATTATTGTGCAGCCTACCCTTTATATGAACAAAAGAGGGAAAAATTGCACAGCAGTTCCATAAATTCCATCTGTCCATGAAATAACTGTTGAATTCATATTTGCAGGTCCATTATATGGAATAGTCTACATTCTGACTGATCTTGCACGTGGTATTTTATTTATTAAAGCTAGATGTTTTGCTTTTTACTGTATGAACAGTTAGGGGAAAAATAGGATCCAATCATATGGACATTTCACAGTAAATAAATTGCACTAATACATGAATATAAGAAGGCATGCTCAGCAGTTTTTCTAGGACAAGTTGTGTTCTAGAACTCTGCCCCTGGCCTTTTAAACACTCATGAAACAATAAAAGTTACATTTTGTTAAATGAAATAATACAGCAATCATCATAAGACGGGATTTTCAGGTCTCTTCTCCACGTCGGTCTTCTCTCCTGAGCCTTCGGTCTCTTGCTCCATCTCTCTCTCTCCTCCTCCTCTTGCCTCCCCCCTCTCTCTCTCTCTCAGCTCTCCTCAGCCTCTCTCTTCTCCTTCCCCTCATGCCTCTCACTCGGGTTACCATGGAGCCCAAACAGCTGTTTGGGCTTTGCACTCCCTGTGCTGCAGGGGGAGTGTGGAGCCCAAATGGTCGCTTGTGCCACTTGCTCCCACCTGGCAGCCTGGCTGAGCGGCACAGAAGTCAGCCGAGAGTCATGGCGGGAGGCGAAGGGGAGCGGGGTGGTGATGTTCACGGCCAGGGGGCAGGGCCTGGAGCCTCTGTCATGCCCCACGTCACCGCCCCACCTTCCTTTCCCTCCTGCCATGGCGCTTGGCTGACTTCTGCACCACTCAGCCGGGCCGCCACAGGGGAGCAAGCAGAGCAAGCGGCCGTTTGGGCCCTGCACTCCCCATGCAGCATGGGCTGCCAAGAGGGAACAGCCAGCATTTCAGCAATAGCACCGCCCAGAGGGAACAGCCAGAATTTCAGGCAACAGCACCGCCCAGAGGGAACAGCCAGCATTTCAGCATTACAGAGTCACAGACACTGAGCTACTATATATATCATTTCCACGTAGAGTTTTATTTATTCACTTATCACCATGGAAAAGGGTTACACACTCAAATGGCTATACTGCAGAATATTTCTGTTGCTCTGTTTCCTGATGATACTAGGGTTGCCAGGTGTCCGATATTCACCCGGACAGTCTGGTATTTTTGCCTCCTGTCCGGTAAAAAATTCAGAAAATACCGGATACTTCAGATGTCCGGTATTTTCTGATTTTTTTCCCCCGGCCAGGAGGTGAAAATGGTGAGCATCTGGCAACCCTACAGTAGCATGAATAAAGTAGCATTAGTTGCATGGTGTATACTGATACAAGATTTTAATGACAGCGTTCATGGACAGATGATGGCTTTCAGCAGTATTTTCAAACTGCACTCATTGGTGTTGTAAACATAACTTATCAAGGACTGGTGAGCACGTACTGGTGTTTTAAACATAACTTTACATTCAAGGGATCCCCTGTACCTATTTATTAGGAAAAAGCCTCAAAACTGTCTTTGACCATTGAAAATATTCAAGATTGGAGTTTACCATGGATTAATATAGAGGTAATAAGATATTATCTTAAGTATTCCCAATATTGTTTGCTACAAACACTCAGCACCCAGCCTCCCCCCCTCCTGTGCCCCAACACCCCCAACCCCCCAACTCCACCCCCCATGCTTACCTGATTCTGCAAGGCTGCTGGCACAAAATGGCTGCCGGCAAAAGACCAAGGGGAAGCAATGACTCCCCTGGGTCTTAGTGCTCAACCACTCCCCTGTTTCTATCCCCGCACTCACTCTTAAATGGGACTCACACTTAATGCTGATTTATTCTAATATTTTGTTTGTTTGTTTGTTTTTGCTTGGCAAGTCTTGGAGTCCGTTTTTTTCTCAACAATTTTGGTCTCCCCCCTTTTTTCCCCTTCAACATAATTTTTTCCCAGTGTGGTTTTTTTTTTTTTTTGGAGGATGGTGTTCGGTATTTTTGTTTTAACCATCTGGGAACCCTAGATGACACTCAGCAGTTCAACCCCCAAACTGTAATGTGCTTGTAGCGCTAAAGGCTTAGATTTGAGTAAGGAAATAGAATTGCATACAAAGCACAAATACCTGGAAGGAAAGAAATGTAGAAAAAGCTAAAATGCTTTCTCTGCAATAAGTTTTTGCAAGGCCTGGGTTTATGGAATCTGCTAGTGTGTGGGGGGCCTCCAAAATTCTGCAGAGCCTGGTGGAATCCTTTGCAAGGATTTAGTCTCTCCTGTTTACACCAGCAGGTATGGAATCGGTCCCTTGTTGACAGCCAAAGTTAAAACTAAGACCTGTTTAGGAGCAGTGGAGAACCACCATTATATTGTGTTTTCCTGTAGTTAGACATGATCCAAATAGATCTTGCACAACACACTCAAATTCTACCTTGAAATTTGCTACTGTTTTGCTTTGTTTCCAGGAAGTATGTAGCTCTGATTTCCCCCTCCATGCACAGACTTGCCCCCATCTCACCAGTCTAATAGACAGCATACACTACAATTGTGTATGAGACAGGCTATGATGCAACATTTCTATTCTGCATACTTCATAGAAATACATTTGGCAGTTGACCCCTAAATGCATGAGCTTTTTATTCAGAAGAAAACATCCATAATAGTGTGGAATTCTTTTGTTATCGTAAGTGATATGAATAAAGTAGCATTAGTTGCATGGTGTATACTGATACAAGATTTTAATGACAGCGTTCATGGACAGATGATGGCTTTCAGCAGTATTTTCAAACTGCACTCATTGGTGTTGTAAGCATAACTTATCAAGGACTGGTGAGCACGTACTGGTGTTTTAAACATAACTTTACATTCAAGGAATCCCCTGTACCCATTTATTAGGAAAAAGCCTCAAAACTGTCTTTGTCCATTGAAAATATTCAAGATTGGAGTTTACCATGGATTAATATAGAGGTAATAAAATATTCTCTTAAGTATTCCCAATATTGTTTGCTTTCTTGACTGCTACTGCACATTTAGTGGATGTTTTCAGAGAACTAGTCACAGTGACTCCAAGAACTCTCTGTTGAGTGGTAACAGCTATGTTAGTCCCCATAATTTTATATGTATAGTATATATGCATAGTATAGTCCCCATCATTTTATATGAATTATGTTTTCTAATATGCATTCTTTTGCATTTATCAGCATTGAATTTCATCTGCCATTTTATTGCCCAGTTACCCAGTTTTGTGAGATCTCTTTGAAGACCTTCCCAGTCTGCTTTGGATGTAACTATCTCGAGCAGTTTTGTATCAACTGCAAATGTTGCCACTTCACTGTTTATCCCTCTCTTCAGATCATAGTGTGCGCTCAGGCACCTCTCTCTGTCTATTCTGCCAGCAGAACCCTTCTGGCAGTCAGCTGAGAAGTCCTTGCACTAGCCCTCTGTTCTGTGGACACATTTCATCCCTAGCAATCATATTTTTATAATGGAGCTATAAACATTTTAAAATAGTGGGCCAGATTGTCAGCTGGTGTAAATTAGCATAGCTCCTTTCTCTTAAATGAAGCTATGTGGATTTACACCAGCTAAGGTTCCAGCTCATTGTTTGGTAAATTGACTCTTAATGTGGTGCTAATGAGCACTCTGTATAAGATGGCCCTTTTGTTTTAATTAACATTTTCCTTAAATTAATAAATCCTGTGAAGTTCTTCCATGCCTGAGGATCAGAGTTGGCTGCCTCAGTCTTCCAGGGCACAGTTTAATAACACTCAATGCCATTCCGTCTTTTTTTTTTTATTTTGTTGTCAGTAAATACACCCATGCACAACCCAGACTAGTCAACAATGACAACCATAAGTCAGATCCAGTGTATTCTTCTGTTGGCACTCAAACTTATTTGGCCTTCACAAGATAATGATTTTTTATGTACTGCTTACAGAATTATATTAGCATTTTATTTAGGCTTAATAGGAATACTAAATGCTCTCAATATGAATAGAAATTCATTGTTGAAGGAAAGAACACAGGGAGGTCATGTCTGACTCGGAAGGGTAGTAGAAACAAAATAAAAACAACCCCACTTGCCAGCTTTTAATGCTTTCAATTGTCTTCTCTCTCCTTGACCCCTTTGTAATACCACAATCTTTTTATTTCAGATTCGCTTACAAAAAAGCCCCCTAAAAAAAAGACAAAGCTTGTATATAGATGCACAGTGGGCATTTATTTTCTTTTTTACATTTTATATATTTAAGTGGTTCTACAAATATCCCTGATATCAATTTGTTTGATAAGCAAGAGTTTTTTTCAAAGCTTTTTATAGTTTGATATTGGAACAGTTTGCTTTTTACTGGACAAGATTAGCTACTGGAGTCATAGGTGCTGGAGCTATGGGTCCCCCTCCCTATTCTTCTCCAGCTTGAAGTAGTTTGTCATATGCAGGGTTTACAGTTTGGTTCAATGGCTCTCAGCCCCCCCCCACTATACAAATTGTTCCAGTGCCCCTGACTGGAGCATTTGTGGTCTGATATACTAGGTGGTATGACCCAGAGACTTCAGAGGAGTGGATACTTTCTAGCCTCCTAGATTAATGCAGCAAAAGCATTTCATAGAGCTAGCAGCTGGATTGAAGGGATGGGGTAGGCGAGTTATGGGGGAGGGGAGTTGCAAAGACATTTCACTGTCTACAAGGTTAGGGTCAAAATTCACATCTGTAACCTTTTTTTCACAGATGCCTATTTCCACATTCACAACTAAAAAAGTAATATTTTTTAATTAAAAAGTACCTTTACATTTTATTTCATATCTTTCATATCTTTATTTCACATGTTTTCCCCCTCAGACAATTTCAAGTTTAGTTTGAATATGCTCTCAGACTTCATATGAACTATGAATCTGCAAAACTGGGAATGAAATCTCACAAATACAGAAATGAATTGTGCATTTAGGTATGTGAGGGTATTGATGAGGCCAGAAACACTGCAAAGATAGCCATGGTCACAACATTGCACAGTACTGTCACTTCTGTACCTGAATATTAAGAAACAGGAATTGAGTATCAATTCAGTCAGATATTTTTGTTTTAAACTTCAAAATGCAGAATTGGTTTGAGCTTTGATCTAAAGTTTGGATCATTTTGAGTGCTAGCAGCTTTCAGTTGTGATTGAGTCTTGTGATATTGATATTCTACTTTAAGTACCTATCTCCTGGATTCATGTGATTGTGAGAATCTGTTCTCATTTTTGGAAAAAGGCAAGTATGATTTTATGGCTACAAGTGTGATTTGATTGTGTTCTAAAGGTCCAAACCCCAGAAAGGTGGAAAAGCTAAGCACAAAACCCAAAATAAACCACAGCAAACAACCCACTCTCCAAATGTGTTTTGGTATCTCACTTATGATTTTTGAATACTTGTGGGTAATGCTGCAATCCTCATATACTTAATACCGATAGGTACATGTTATACCTAACTGAAATAACTAAGATTTTTGTACAATAATTTCATCCATCACTGATCTAAACTGTTGTTGTTTAGTTCTAGATATAGGAATGCTACCTATATCGTACTTTTCTTCTTCACTAATTATGCTACCTGATTCTTTGATTCTTTGGTGACACTACTTGTTATAACAGAGTATGTGAAAAACAAGAAAAATCTATATTTCAAGCAAACCTTTCATATTTGATTTTACTTTGAGTCTATTCTTCTATGTGGCTGTTTGATGTCTGAAGTACAGAGCACTGTACCATAAAATACCACTCCATAACAGAAAATAATGATAGAAGAGTGCTTGTAGGATATTTCTGAACACCACAAGCATTCATTATATACTCATAGAATCATAGGGTTGGAAGAAACCTCAGGAAGTCATCAAGTCCAACCTCTTACCCAAAGCAGGAGCAACACCAAATAAATCATCCCAGCTGGGACTTAAAAATCCCTAGGGATGGAAATTCCCCTCCCCCTCCTACACAGTTAACCCATTCCAGTGCTTCACCACCCTCCTAGTAAAATAGTCTTTCTTAATTCCAACCTAAACCTCCCACACTGTAACTTGAGACCATTGCTCCTTGTTCTGCTATCCGTCACTATTGAGAACAGCCTCTCCCCATCCTCTTTGGAACCCTCCTTCAGGTGATTGAAGGCTGCTATCAAATCCCCCCTCACTCTTCTCTTCTGCAGACTAATGTATAGTTTTATACATATTTCTATATTGCACAGATGCTGATTATCTCCAAGGAGCAATGTGATTGTATTTAGTTCAGCCAGTATGTATGTGTGTGCATGTCTGTTGCTGTATTTATAGTTATCCTTGTGAAGATAGCACCAAACCTACATTATCTACTGAAAGGATAGGAATTAGAACAACATTTTCCAGCACATCCTATAGGAGCTATGAATTGATTGTATTCTGATGGTCCTCATCATCCACATATAATGATAAAAGCTTGCAATAATTAAATGTAATGCAAAGTCTAAGTCAGTTGCTTTTCATTTTAAAGATGTGCTAAATTATTACTCCAACACAGACACAGTTTCATAGGTGATGGTGCTTTTTTAAAAAAGAAAATGAAGAATTTAATTCATTAGATTTAATCTCAAATGATCTATAAGTCTACTTAAAAAATGGAAGTGTAAATCCAGAGTACTTTTCAGCATTATTCATGTAGTGCTGTGCACTGTTTAAGACAAATGCGATTAGAAACTTGTATAGATCCCCTGAGCTCTGGAATGAATTTCACCAGAAGGTCAGATCTTTGCTGATTCATACCAGGTATACTGCATTCATTAAATTCAATGAAACTGTGCTGATTCTCATGAATGGAGGATCTGTCTCTCTTAAATATTTAGCAAGAGGTAGCTACAGAGTTGTGAAAGTTCTCATTCTGGAAATCTGAAGTCTATTTCAACAAACGCAAATTCCCCCTGTCACCCTATTACATTGATCTTACAGCTTAATGGCTCGGCTCTTCTTCTGACAGTAAACTAAATATTGAATGCCCCTTCTAGTGCTTTGTCTTTTTATTTCTGAGCTTTTCAAGGAAACTGATAAAGTGCCTAATTATCTGAATAATCAAGGCAATGAATATTTGATTGCTAACATCAAAGAGGGAGCCGTAATTTCTTATTGAAAGATGTGGTTAATATTGTATTATTTATAGTGCAAAGAAAAGGATAATTTCCTCATAAATGCTTTTGTTAACAGTGCTTTTGCTTTGGCACACTGGGTCTTTGAACATGTTGCAATGGATGAATTTTGAACATAGTGCCACATCTGGGCTGAATTTGGGTCTATATATTTCATTATCTAATGCTTACCGCATCTGGCAAGCTGTGGGGTAGCCTGTCTCACTGTGGAATTTTCCGTATCACATGAAGTAAGTCCACAATTGGTCACATTGGATCACAGTGTCAGTGAAGAAGCTAAAGTCTGCAGGTTCATTAAGATTGGGCTGGTCACTATATCGGCATGGAGATTGGATTATCTGTCACTGTTGGATGTGTTCTCCTCAGGTTATGGTCAAGGCAGGCCAACAGGCCAGTGTATTGCCACCACCTAATTACTCCCATTTTGACCACCCTTTGCCCTATTCCCAGCAGGAGCATGGTGCCCTCCCTTTTGCCCCACCAATCATATTCATTGTTCACCATTTCTGATGTTAGAGAAATGATCTGCTGTAAACAGGATGAAGTTTAATAAGGACAAATGCAAAGTGCTCCACATAGGAAGGAGCCATCACACAGACAGAATGGAAAGTGATTGTCTAGGAAGGAGTACTGCAGGAAGGGATCTAAGCATCATAGTGGACCCTAAGCTAAATATGAGTCAACAGTGTGACCCTGTTGCAAAAAAAGCAAACATGACTCTGGGACGCATTAATAGGAGTGTTGTCAACAAGACATGAGAAGCCCTTCTTCTGCTCTACTCTGCAGTGATAAGGACACATTTGGAGTCATGTGTCCAGTTCTGGGCACCACATTTCAAGAAAGATGTGAAGAAGTAGGAGAAGGTCCAGAGAAGATCAACAAAAATAATGTAAGGTCTAGAAAACAAGACCTATGAGGGAAGACAGAAAGAACCGGGCTTGTTTTGTTGGGAAAAGAGAAGGCTGGGGGTGCATCTACACAGCAGGGCTTAACTTGAAATAAGCTATGCAAACTGAGCTAGGTCAATTGTGTAGCTTATTTCAAAATTGGGTGCATCTACACAGCACTTATTTCGAAATAAAGCACTCTTCCTCTGACTTCTCTACTCCTCATACAAAGAGGCTATGTCTACACTGGCGCGATCTTGTGCAAAAGTGGCCGCTCTTGTGCAAAAACTTGCTCCCTGTCTACACTGGCTGTGTGTTCTTGCACAAGTAAACCGACATTCTACTGTATAAAATCAGGGCTTCTTGCACCAGAACTCTGATGCTCCCGCTCAGGAATAAGCCCTTTTTTGCAGCTGTTCTTGTGCAAGAGGCCAGTGTCGACAGGCAACATGAATTTCTTGCACAAGAAAGCCCTACGGTTAAAATGGCCATCAAAGCTTTCTTGCGCAAGAGAGTGTCTACACTGGCATGGATGCTCTTGCGCAAAAGCACATCTCTTGTGCGAAAGCACATGCCAGTATAGACGCTCTCTTCTGGAAGAGTTTTTGCAGAAAAACTCTTGCACTAAAGAGTTTTTGCGCAAGATCACGCCAGTGTAGATGTAGCCAGAGGGTTACAGGAGTCAGAGTAAGAAGTCGTACAGCTTGACAGTATTTTGACATTATTTCAAATGTTGTCCAATAATGCTAGTTATTTCAAAATAATGTTTCTATGTAGACTTATCCTGAGGGGAGATGATAGAAGTTTTCAGGTATCTAAAAGGGTGTTACAAGGAGAAGGGAGAAAGATTGTTCTCCTTGGTCTCTGAGGATAGGACAAGGAGCAATGGGCTTAAACTGCAGCAAGGGCGATTTAGATTGGACATTAGGAAAAACTTCCTAACTGTCAGGGTGGTTAAACATTGGAATAAATTGCCTAGGGGGGTTGTGGAATCTCCATCTGTGGAGATATTTAAGAGCAGGTTAGACAGACATCTGTGAGGGATGATCTAGACAGTGCTTAGCCCTGCGGTGAGGGCAGGGGACTAGATTCGATAACCGCTTGAGGTCCCTCCAGTTCTTTGATTCTAAGATTCTATGATACTATGATTCTGTTGGCTCAGGTTACTCTAAAAGAAGTTCTCAGAGTCTGAACTGGTCTCATGGAAGAAGGGACTGCTATCTTCGCAGTTCAGACCTGGGTCACCAATGGGAGGGTGAGGGGAGAGGAAAATGGGGCAGTTGCTCCAGAGTCGGGCAATTTAAAAAGGTCTGGGGCTCAAGGACACCACCATTGCTACTATGGAAGTAGCAGTAACCAGAGCCTTTGGGACCTTTAAATAACTGATGGAGGCTTGTGGGGTGCAGTCTAGGAGGCATTGAAGGGTTGGGTGGGAGAGTCTAGCTCCAAGCTCTGTCCGTTCCAGGAGGTCTGAAACTGTGCCCCTCACCCCACCTTGCCTAGGACCTGGTGAAGTCTGTCACTAGCCTTGGTTCAGACAAACCCTAGGCAGACAAGGTGCATAAAGAGCAGGTGCTATACTGTCAAGTTAAATTTCTATAAATGCACCTTCATCTGCAGTTGTCCATGTAAAGAAAGAACCTTTAAGAGTTCACATATTTGTTTATATATCTCAAATTAACAATTGTTACTGCTCAAGGTGTGTGTTGTAAGAAAATTGGGAGGGTGAACTTCAGGCTCAGATGACTGGCCACTAAGCCCTGCTCTACACCAGTTCTAAAATCCATAATAGCTCCCTCTGAGCATAAAACCCAGCAGAATCTACAAACATTGGTCCAGATCTTTCCATGTGTTCTCCTGCACTCTGCCAAAGCTGAGACAGGGGCCCTGATAGGGTAGCCTCTTTTTAAGGTATACAGGCAAAACAGAAAGTCATATGCCACATGCCTTTCTTGCTGTTGGTGTAACAGCAAAGGAAGAGGTCTGATCTCAGTGTCACAAGCCAGCTCTAGGTTTTTGGTCTCTTTACAGGTACTTAAAGACCACTGTAACTTACAACAGATTTAGCACAATGGGTGGTAAAAAGCCACACAGCCTCGCCAGGGTCAGGGCAGTATATCACATCAGCATTGCATGCCATTATATGATTGGAATTGTGGCAGTCCCCAGAGATCTGCATCCTTAACTATGTAGAAATTAAGCAAGTTTAGATGAGGATGTTCCAGTATCTCTTACATAGCTGCGTAAGTGTAAAAATCATTGATATTTATGTGGATACATTTCCTGAAAACATACTCAGAGAAGATATCAGTGCTTCATCATTAATGAGAGCTGGTTAGAGAAATACAAATGTTGAAAAAAATATTTTTGCTTTTTTTTAATTTCAAAAAGTGTTGCAATTTTTAAAATTTGAACAACATGCTCTGAATATCAGCAATACCCAAACAGCTGGAAAACTGGCTCAAAACCTGCATGTATATGTCAGGAAATTAGGCATTTTCCATCAGAAATGGACTTCAGTGATATTTTGCTAACAATGTGAAAATCAGATAACTCTGTCCAGCTCTAATATTTATAACTCTCCTGGATGGATTTCATCCACAGCAATTTCTCATAAATGTACAGATAGCCTGAGATAGCTACTAAGAAAAGAAATTGCAGAACAATTAAATGGACTGCCCAGAGCATGGCAGTGTCATTCAGAGAGGCAAAGGTCCTTCCCCCATAAAGGTTGAAAAAGGAATAAAAGGAAGAAAAAAGTCTGAGACACATTTAATAGACACAGTCTATTAAAATCCTAAATCATCATTGTTCATCTGCTTTGTGACTGCACCAACAGGACATAAATGGTCTAGATGTAAAGCTAAAGGAATTGAATAGGGAAGACTCCAAGTCAAAGGGTTCCCTTAACTGCTAATGGCAGTGTACTATTAAAACCAATCCTGGTCCAATACCACATGGGAAATAATCTGAAATGCAATGGGAAGAAGAAACCGGTAAAGAAAAGAGTAACACATTTATTCTCATCTGCACTGCACTGGTGCTTATTGGGGATTGGGTCCCATTGTGCTTGGCATTATACCCATTTGTAACAGAAGCCCAACCATTGTCCTGAAAGGGGTGGCAGTGAGGAAGCACAATGTAATGGTGAGACCACTATAAGCATAGTAAGACATGAATTTGCCATGTGGTAGGACAACTAAAAGGAAAATGCCATTACAGGCTGAATACACAAGAGATGTTTCATTGAAGATTAGGAGGGTGGTATCATTGAAGATTGGGAGGGTGGTGTCAAAGAAATACTTGAGATCTGGATTGCACATTCCTAGAGGTATATTGTTGCACGCCTTTGGACTCCCTACATTTCAATAAAAATAACCAGGACATGAAAACTGACTTGAGAGAAAATAAAGAAAGCTGTTTAGGCATGGCGTGGCTAAGAGATTGGTTAGGATCAATATAGAAGTCTACAAATAGTTGACAGACATAAATGGTAAGGGTGAAAAAATTATTTAGGGTGATGTTCTATGGTGTAAGAAAGAATTATTGGTTGAAGTAAATAAAAACATATCATGTTATAGATTACTCTCCAAAGGTACATTTATGCAGGAAAAAAAACCTGAACAAAACTCTCCATGACAGTGATTCTCAGAGCCCATGCCAGGTCTGGGGCTGTGGTAGGGACAAGAGGTTGGGTCTCAGGGGCCCAGACTCCAGTGTAAGAGGGAAGGTCTACATGCCTATTTTTAGCCCTATAGAATGAGCTTGAGTCAGTTGACCTAAGTTCTGAGACTCACAGATTTTTTGCAGCATAGATGTACCTCAAGGAGCATAAGGAAAACTGCATCATAGGGGATGTTCAACACTAAATTGGACAAAATACTATGAAACGTGCTGTGAGCAGTAGTTTGGGACAGTGATGTAGTGGTCGGGGTCACCAATGTAGTTAAGGACAGTGATGTAGTAAATTTAGGATTTACTGACAGTTCTCCTACTCCATTAGTGATGATAAACATTCGGCTGCGTGCATTTTTTGTATGCTTCCTCAGTATATTATGGCAGCTATGCACAGGTAGCATAATAGACTTCACAAGAGCCCCCAAAGACCACAGACTTAGATAAGAAACAAAGGCACCCAAGTCAGGTTTATTGTTGACCAAAGTACATTAATAGTTGTTAGGAGCCAGATGGCCTTTGAGCTCCTATGCGTTTGTACCCATGACAATGGACTTGGCTCAATTAATAGTATAGATTTCATTATTGACCCCTAGGCCGGTCAAAGAGTTAAGTTTAGGTTCCCCAATAATTATAGACAGAAATGAACAATCTGTGACACACACCATGTGTATCATCTTATGCATCAATGACACATTTTGTACCTCTCCTGATACTTTCCTCCAAAACAATCATTAGCTGCTGTTATGCATTTACTTTTGTTTCAAACTATTTTATTAAGTACTTAGCTGGGTGTTTCTGTACTGTCCTGATGAGATATATTTACATAATTCATGTGCTTTTATCAGTGCTAGCAGTCCTAGTGCTGAGTGACGCTAACTGGCAGGCAAACATCTGCTTTTTACAAGGCCTGTCTGTTACTTGGAGGCTGTGTCTACACTGGACCACTTATTCTGGAAAATCAGCCGCTTTTCCGGAATAAGCTGCAAGCTGTCTACACTGGCCCTTGAATTTCAGGAAAAGCAACGATGCTCTACTGTACAAAATCAGCTGCTATTCCGGAAAAACTATTCTGCTCCCTCTCGGGCATAAGTCCTTATTCTGGAACACTGTTCCGGAAAAGGGCCAGTGTAGACAGCCCAGTAGTCTTTTCTGGAAAAAAGCCCCGATCACGAAAATGGCGATCGGGGCTCTTTTCCGGAAAAGCGTGTCTACATTGGCCACAGACGCTTTTCCGGAAAAAGGGCTTTTCCGGAAAAGAAGCCTGCCAATGTAGACGCTCCTTTTCTGGAAAAACGGAAAACGGAATAGTATTCCGTTTTAAGCATTTCCGGAAATTCATGCCAGTGTAGACACAGCCATAGTATAATTCTTGCTAACTTTGGTTTAAGCACCAGGCTCATGCTTCAAGCTCTTTCTTTCTTCTTCAAGCAGTACATACTTGCAGGAAGGCAGAGCCGTGAACTCCATCTCTACATTCTTTGGTTCTCAAACTGATGGTTCATTGTGATTCCTCTTTCTCCAAACCTATTTAAGCTTGATGGAATACAACTTCAAAGAAGGCAATCACCAGGTTAATCTATCAGTGCTGTCAATTACTGTAATTCAAGTCCCAAAACACTGCTAGGCAAAAGCAAGGCGGTTGCATCCTTTGGTCCTGCAATAAGTAGCCAGAAATTAGCTGTGATACCACTGGGTATCACAACATTATCTGCTCTTCAGAAATGAAGCTGTGATATGTTTTTCTTTTTTTATGGTCAGGTTTTGTAACTAAAGAGGAAGGTTCATTCCCTTTAACTTTGTAGGTAGGAGATAGTTTAGTTTGTGTTCATGCTGCTAATAATTGTGCTAACTGTCTTTTCAGGATTTCCAAAAATGACAAACATCTGTTTAATTATTAAAATACAGGAACGGGTTTTCATTACTGGAGATAACAAAATGATGATTTGCGATGTTCTCTACCTATCGTGAAAGGGATGGGAATAGTAAAAGAAACACATAATTGACATTCTAATATCCCAAGATCACTGTCTCTTAATAGGTCTGAGACTTGGAGAATGAGGTTGAAGTGTAAATCCCCAGAAGAGCCTTTCCTGAGAATAACTATGATTATTAGGAAAGAAGTTTCAGCTTCAAATTTCAAGCCCTTCTCTGTCAACAGAAGGGGGAAGGACATAAGCCTAGATGTGTAGGCAGCAGACTCACTCACCACCTGGCTGATTAATTTTTCCTGTAGGGGAAAGATGCCATAGCAGGCCTAGTTCTAAACACATCTCACATATAGCCTTTGTTTTAAATTGCATTTTCCCCCAACACAATCTGACTTGTTTCACTCCAAGTACAACAAGACTGAAAAGGGCTCACAAGACTATGTAAGAATTACAAGAATTTTCTGCTGCCAATCTCAAGGGAAAATGTTTTATAATTCCTCACTTATAGATTTATTACACTCAGGCGATTATGCCACAAATAGCAAGACAGCAGTAGGGTGAGGAAAATGAGTGAAACAGATTTTCTGAGCCTGGCACTAAGAAGCACTGATTGACAGGA
Source organism: Pelodiscus sinensis (assembly GCF_049634645.1). Lineage (NCBI taxonomy): Eukaryota > Metazoa > Chordata > Testudines > Trionychidae > Pelodiscus > Pelodiscus sinensis. The sequence goes on along the minus strand of NC_134720.1, from coordinate 42,921,572 downwards.
GACAGGGCTGATTTCTACCTGCAGGAGACTGTTTTCATCTTTTCCAATTTACTGGTGCATAAAGTTCATTAATGTTTAGCACTGTTGTGAAGCCCAGGAACTCTTGGGTTAGTATCTGTCGTCTTATTGATCTTTTTTCTCTTTGTTGGAACCTGCTCTCCAGTTTGCTCCTGCTAAAATGTTGCTTTTAAACAAGGGCTGGATGCAAGCCTGGTTCAATCCATGAATGTCATTCCAGAGATTTCATTTGACTTTGGATCAAGCTCTATAACTCTTCTACCCTATTCTTAGAACTATGTGTACGCTTATGCCAGCCTGCTGACAGGAGGGGGTGAGGCAAAGGGGCAACTGTGCCGGACCTGATGATTCAAAAGGACTGAGAGCTCCTGGCTGCTGCCAATGCTGCCATGTAACCGAGCCCTTTACATTGCCACTGGATCCCTGGGCGGGACTCTCTGGGCAACGCTAAGACCTGAGGAGGGGTTGTGACGTGGTCCAGGCAGTGCTGAGGGCTGACTGCCACTAGCTCCGCCTCTTCTGGGAATGTGGATCCAGGGGCCTCAGGCAGAAGGGATTTTAAAGGCATTTAGGTGTTGCTACGCTTAGCGCTTTGCAATGCCTATTTGAATTAGGTCCCTAAATCTCATTTTTCAAAAAATAGGTTTAGGGATTTGGGTCTCCAGATTCCATCAATAGATAATTATCTGGACTTCTAGGTGTCTAAACCCCTGTTAGAAATGACTTAGGTTCCTAAGTCAGTTGGACATTGGAGCACTGTGCACAGCTGTGCCTAAATGCTTTAAAAAATCCAGACATTAGATAAAAAGGATTTTAAAGCAACAATTTTACACCTAGTATACAATAATCCATCTATTTTATCTAAAAGCTTACCCTCCCCGATCATAACCTGAGCATATCTTCAGCTACTCCCACTGGGGTCCTGGTTGTGATAGTATTCTTTCCAAAACTTGGCCACAGTCTTGAGCTGCAGTGTGCATAGGCTTTTTCTCATCTTCCCTTTGTTTCTTAACTCTCAAGTGTTCTTTGCTGAGAAGCAGTTTATCTTGAAAGCCAAGTCAACATGCAGTATTCATAAACTATTACTGGGGACTTCCAATCCTGCCACAATATCATACACAATGTTTTAAATTGTTTCTCAGGCTTACATAACAGATAAATTTGTCTATACATTTTTATGTAGCTGTGGCCAAAGACAACCGGTACAGATGCTGATTTAAAGAATAGTGGCTGTCTTCACCGGAGTTATGCCAGAGGTGAGGTGAACTCTTAATGGTTCATTTTATGCTATCAGAATTAGATATTTTCTCTGTTTGTCAAGGCATGAATTATCTATTAAGCACTATCAAATGAATTATTCTAATGTGCCACCAGAGATGTCCTACATTAGACATACAGTTCTGTATTTGCATGCACATCCTTTGCAGGAATCCTAGAATCAGAGGACTGAAAGGGACATTGAAAGATCATCAAGTCCAGTCCCCTGCACTCATGGCAGGACCACACACCTAGACCAGGGCTGGGCAAATACCGGCCCACAGGCTGAATCCAGTCTACTACGGTTAGCCTCTGGTGAACCTCCACTGTTAGATTTATCTGAGCCCCTGCAGGTACAGAAAATTGCAACTCCTGTTGGCTGTGGATTGTTATTCTTGGCCAATCGGAGTTGCAGGAAGTGGTGTCCTGGTCCACGCTGCTTCCCACAGCTCCTGTTGGCCAGGAGCGATGACCCATGGCCAATGGGAGCTGCAGCCACAAGTACCTCGAGAGAGACACGTAAATATAGTGGCAGTGACCCTCTAGGGGCTAATGCTGTTGAACTGCAGCTGTTTTATTGCCTATCTCTGATCTAGACCATTTACATTTGTACTTGTAAATGGGTATTTGCATGTGGTAATCAATGATATAGTCATACATGGAGAGTTATGTATATGCAAATGGGTGAGCATCAAAATGTATGGATTCCCGAAATTTGATTTTAGGCTGTGATTCTTGGCTATATTTGGGCACATTTATAGTAATTTAGCTGAAGTAAAATGCCCACGTAACCAGCCATAAGAGGATAATCTGGAAGATTTTGTTCAATTCTGGGGTCCACAGTTCAAAAAGGATGTTGATAAATTGGTGATGGTTCAGAGAAGAGCCACAAAAATGACTAAAGGATTAGAAAACATCATATAGTGATAGACTCAGGAAGCCCAAGCTATTTAGCTCCTCAAAGAGATTAAGCGGTGATTTAATTACAGTCTGTAAGTACCTAGACGTGCAACAAATATTTGATAATAAGCTCTTCAGTCTTGCAAAAAAAAGGAATAACATGGTGTGATGGTTGGAAGTTGAAATAAAAATGTAAATGTTTTCACAGTGAGAGTAAGTCAGACTGGAAAAAGTCACTAACAGTAGTGTCTGATTCTTCATTACTGACTATTTTTAAATAAAGATTGGATGTTTTCCTAAAAACTGTGCTCCAAGAATTCTTTGGGGACGTTTTATGGAAAGTGTTATATGTCCAGTCAAGTTATATTGATCACAGTGGACACTTCTGGCCTTGGAATTTAGGAATCTATGGGAAAAAATGAAATCCCTACATAGGTGGATCCTCCAGAGGCAAGTGCCAGTATAACTGCTTCTGTACCCCCTTCTTTCCTGCTGCCAGCTTGTGAGGTGCATCTGTTAAAAAGAGTCATCATTGAGGGGTTGGTGCATCCTATTGATGCTTCACTTCTATATTGGTTCCTTCTAGTGTAAATTAGAGTAGCCATCTGGTTATTTAAATCAATCCAGGGGAGTGAACTGTGGCAAAAGGGCTCAGGGTTAGGGAGCACAAAGGTACTTCCAAGCTATTTTTGGATCCCCTTTTTGAGTTCTGTCCTTTATTGTAAATGAAAAGCCTTGTACTTTCAGGTTCCCACTGACTTCTGTGAACTTCTGATGGCAACTGAAATTATGACTGTATTAACATTGAGGTTGATGAGCAGTAATTCTGAGGATGGGCTTGAAAAAAGTGAGAAATAAGCTTGCTTCTAAAATACCTTAAACTATTTTGCAGGTGCAAGTTGAACCTATCTAGTCCAACACCTTTGGGACCTGAACAGTGTCAAACCAGATAATTTGTTGACCAAAGGAGGTCAGTATTGTCTAGTAGCATCCTACTGCTTACTGGATACTTGGAAGACAGGGATAAATATCGAGCTAAATAACAGCACAAAACACTGAGAACCAGGACTGATGGCTGTAAATTAACTTTATGGGACCACAGGAGACTCGGCCACACCCATAATAAGTGAATATCCAGGTAACTGAAATCATGCTGGACCACAGATGTTGCCAGATCAATGTGTGCTGTACTAAAGAGATTCAACTTTTACATGCAGTCAGTATTTCTCAATCTTTTTGAAACTAAGGAGTGACTTGCCGGAACTAGACAGATGAAAATTAATAGAAGCTCTCCCCACTAATAAATCTAATATTGAGGAACCTGAAGTAAGACAGAACTAATTGCCTGATTAATACAATTTAATTGTATTCTCTCTTGTGAGAAAAAAGGGATGGAGAATTGTCTGGGACACAAGGATGCACAATAATAATAATTAATAATAAAATTTAAAAATATTCCCAGGTTGCTAAAGGAAAAGATAAAGAATATGTAACCAACAATAAAAAAATCTTCATAACAGCATGTTTCACTCTTTAAAAAAATAAAAAAACAAGGTAAATACAATTATAATGGGCTAAATCCTCAAGTGGTGTAAACTGGCATAGCTCCATTGAAGTCAATGCAGTCGATTTATGCTAATGAAGCAGAATTGCACCAGCTGCTGATCTAGCTCAGTGATTAAACACGCAAGGATCATAGATACATTTGTCTTCTTTCTACCTAGCATTGGAAATAGAGAACTTCAGATTGCACTATGTATTAATTGTAGGGTTTTTAATAGAGCTCACTGAAGAGACAATATCATCAATAACACCAGTTGCTTTAACTTATCTTTTGGCAAATATAGCAAGCACTTTTGCTGGTTTATTTGTCATCCATAAAGCCATACCTAGATGATTAGTGATGTAGATGGATTGGTCATAAACATTTTATTTTGCTGACTTGTTGGAGTTCTGCAGATAAGTGATATTATAACATAAATACATTGCAAGCCATATCTATATCCCGGGCTTATGGTTTCAGAAAACATTCAATATTTTTGAAGATTATTGGCTAAAGTTAGGAGTGATGTTGAAAAGATGAAGCTCAGAAGCTTGGTGAGAGAGAAAACTGTCCTAGAAACTAAGAATATGCCAACTTTTAATTTAAACATGCAATGGTTCAAATGCCTAGTAAAATTATTGAATTTGCAAAAATGAACTGGAATCTTTGTCATTATATTTTTATATCCCTGCTTTTAAATCCTGCTGGATCCAGAAAGGGGAGTTTGAATATTAAAATAGTTTTGTTTTTAAAAATTAAAAAATAAAAGTTTACCAAATCAAATAAATGTTTAATTCAACAGATATTCCGTAGGGAAGAAGAGAAGGCGGTGAACAACATTGTTTTACAACAGAAACATGAAGATAATTGCTTGATGCTAGGTATCAGATCTGACTTTGTCATTGTGTCAGATTTTTCGACGTGACTTCAGAGGTTTCAATGACATTTAGTCCAGTTGATGTGTGAGGTCAAAGCTGAGATAAATTATTATTTTACCTGAACCAGTTCATTTACTCTTATAAAGCAGAAGGAACAATGAGTAGTTGTATGTTTCATTGGAAAGAAGGTTACACTGGTGTTCCTTTACCTGTACAGACAGCCAATCTATTTTCTGGTCAATTTCTAGGTATTGGTTTTAACCCATAATACTGTACATTTTTTCATACTGTCTACCATATTGACAGCCTCACTCTTCCTTATAGATATGCAAGGTGCTAAAACTGTAATTGAAAGGGAGCTATCAGCTGTGTGTTTTTGGTAATAGGATCCTTGGCTATAAAACTGACTTCCTGCCTTGGTTAATCAGAACCTTGCTGATGCCCTGTTCCTACTATCCCTGTTGTTATCATGAATAGGACTGAGGTGAGATTGAATGGCATTTGAGAGGAGACCAAGAAATTTTTCTGAATGAAGATTGAAATGGATGATCCTCTGGGGTGGTGAAATGGTTTCCTGAAGGATTTTTTTAAAAAGATACATTTAATGTATTTGTTGAAAATTACTGGATTAGATCTTCAGCCATGAGATATTGCCATAGCTCAGTTGAATCCAACAGGTCTGTGCCTATTAAACTAGGATCTGTTCCTGGTTTAAAAAAAATTAAATACAATTTTTTTTATTTTAAAAGAAAAAACAACTGTCAGAGGCTGGAGAGAGATGGTAGGAGATAAATCGCTTGATCATTGTCTTCGGTCTACCCTTTCTGGGGCACCTGGTGCTGGCCACTGTCGGCAGACAGGCTACTGGGGTAGAAGGACCTTTGGTCTGACCCAGTACGGCCGTTCTTATGTTCTTATGTTATGTTCTTATGGATGGATTTACAGTATGAGAAAAATACAGAAAAAATCTAAATATATCTGGACAGAAACTTGTGGGTTGCTTTGGTGACCAGTGTGTTTTAACAAGCATTATATGAAAATGAAATGTGAATAAAATATTCAGGTTTTTTGATGAATGATACCAACTTGGAGATAAAGTAAATACAATTTTTCTTCAACTAGTACAGCTTCTGATAGTCAAGCTGACATCTCATCGACACCACTTACTGTAACTACCTTTCCTGCTTTTTACTTTCTGAGGATAATTCTGCCCAGGAAATATTTCTGGGTGATATCTCTTTCAGAGACCGGCGTTTGCACTAATACTTCACACGATAAGAGCAGAAATAGACACCTCATCAAATTCATATTCAATGAAAACTTCATAGCATGAATGGAAGTGGCACAGAGCCATCTTATTTCCCCCAGTATCTTCAGACAGGAATTTTGTGGCCCTATGTACAGTTACAAAGTAGTAACTGCTTTTACTGTTGTAACATACAAACTTTGACTAATTCAGCATTAATGTCTGGCAATCCAGCTGTCATCTTTCCAAAAGTACTTGCTGTCTAACTGCTGTAGGTTTGCTGCTGCTTTGAACTAGAAGAGATTTTGCTTGGGGGCATTTTGACACAGTGGTATCTGTCGGAGTAACAGATGTTTAAGCTGGAACTAATGTGTCTAGAGCTTATGCACATGTTACAATAAGTAAGTACTAAATGAGATGAGGTGTCCTTAAAGTTCAGGTTAGAAGGTCTCCCTGTAATAAATATGTCAATACCACACCAAAATAAAGGCACTATTTTTGTGCCAGAACTGTAACAGTAGAAACCATAGGGATATAGTACCAATGCTTATGTATGGGATAGACATGGGGATTACACGAAACACATGAAACTGCTATTCTCTGATATTAACTTTTCATTTTCCAGAACAATGCTATATTAGGGTGGGGGAAATTATTTCAAAATTTATAAGGGATTTTACTATGTGAAATGGCACGATGGTTCTCACTGACCCAACTTTGATTTGCAAGCTGAAATTACTTTGGCTTTTGGTATAAACACAATTAACTCCTCTGGAAAGGTGGTGATGTGATGTCTTGGAGTGAAATTCATTCTTGTGCAAAGGACTAGCATAAGGTTTATGCATAATTTAAGCCTTCAACAGGCTTACATGGAAGGTAAGAGGTGCATATGCCTCATGCTGGCTATCTATATAGGGCTGAATTTTCCCCTTAGAGGATAAATTATGGAATTTCTTTCTCATCGGAATGACTTTTGACTGTTCTGTGGTGCAGGAGTTTAATTCTTCATTCAGACAATATATAATGGGCCAAAAAGAATATGATGGCATTGATAGAACAATGTTTCATATGATTTGTTTAGAAAGATCTGTCACTGCTAAATACATGAATTTTTGTCTCTGTGCACTGTCATATTTTACGAAACAGAACTCGAATAAACTATTTGAGCTCCAAAACTATTTACTAGGGAAGATGTGTAGCAATATATTGTTTTTTCTTCTTTTAATTGGGGAAGCACTTATGATTGAATAGATCCAGAGAGAGAGAGAGAGAGAGATTATAGATAGGGAAGCTTGCAGATTTCTTAGTATCTAAGTCAACACTCAGTCATTTTTTTATAGTCCCACATAACTAGTCTGGGAGCCCTTGCTCAGAAAAACTCAAATGGATCACTTTTTACAGTCAGAAATATAATATGCCTGATCATGCCCGACACAAGTAAAACCAGGAAATTAAAACACAAAGGCAGGAGAGGGAGAAGAGTTTAAATAACATACACAAAAGACGACAAAGAAGAAAGGGCTTACAGTTTATTAGTGTGAAACTATGTTAAAGGTCCTGATCCTGCGAGTGACTCTGTGCAGATCTTGTGTCTATGCAGTATCCCGCTGATGTCAGTGCAGCTCCCTACTGACAAAAAGGTCCACAGACTATAAGAACGGCCATACTAGGTCAGAGCAATGGTCCATCCAGCCCAGTATTCTGTCTGCTGACAGTGGCCAATACCAAATGCCCCAGAGGGAGGAAACACAACAGGAAATCTTCATGTGATCCCTCCCCTGTCACCCACCTCCAGAGAAACACAGACTAGGGACACCATTCCTACCCATCCTGGCTAATAGACATTGATGGACCTAACCTCCATGAATCTATCCAGCTCTTTTTTGAACCCTGTTAAAGTCCAAGCCTTCACCACATCCTCTGGCAAGGAGTTCCAAAGATTGACCACGTGTTGAGTGAAGAATGCAACAGCATATAGTTACACAGCTACCCCCATTACTTTTTCAGTGAAACACTTAAGTACATGTTTGATTTCTAGCTGTTGGGAAAAAAGCACAGGGATTTTTCATGTTGATCTATGTGCACAAGGAGACTTGTGATCTGATGGATCTTTTTCCTAGGACTCATTTGCTGCCTCTTTAGTAGCTAGGGAACCCAGCCAGTTATGGGGTGCTCATGGTTTCAGTCTAAACACATCACAGAGTAAGTCTACAATGGCATTCAAAAAAATACATAGTGCCTAGTCTCAGAAAAGGGGGTCAGCTGATTTGGATACCCACAGCTCAGTTTGAGGGCCTACAACATTACAGTGTAGACATCTGGGCATATCCTGGAGCTTTGGCTGCAAGCCTGAATCATCCTGAACCTGAGCATCTAAACTCAAGCCACATGAACCTGAATCCACTGACCCCCTGGTTTGAGTTTCCATGTCATGAGTTTTTACCTCAGTGTTAACATACCAAGAGAAATTTCTGAATAGCTCTCTGGCCCCTGGTCTACACTAGGGGATACGTTCAAATTAAGATACGCAACTTCAGCTACGTTAATTGTGTAGCTTGAGTCAAAGTACCTTATCTCAAATTTTGGCTCCATCCACACTGCGGGAAGTCGAAGAGAGCACACTCTCCCTTTGACTCCCGTTACTCCTCATAAAAGCAGGACTACCTGCACTGACAGGAGCACCCTCTCCATTCGAGTTTGTGTGTCTTCACTAGATCCACTAATTCGAACCCTGGAAGATCAATTGCAGCTGCTTTGATCTTATCTGTAGTGTAGACATGGCCTGAGGGATGGCTTGTGTCTTCTCTGAAAAGATATAGCATTTCCTTGTGCATCCCCTGGTGACTCGTTACCTGTCATAAATATGCTTGCCTTTTACAAAATAAGGTTGTTTATTTTTTTAAAATATTTTCAAAGCAATGATGAATTGCTTATAATAACCTGGCTAATCGTGTGTGTCCATTGTGTTTTTCATCAAATAAACAATACAACATGCGTACAAAGGAAATATCAATCTAGAGGTCAACTATGGAACAAATTTGGGATCAAATTGCGTTAAAAATCTCTAAAAATGTCTGAGGTGATAAGGGGTGTGTTTTTACCGGGCTACCTGATTATATGTGTGTTACTGCATGATTTTATCTATATTTAAAGTAGAGCGATAGCATGGCCTACCTTACAAGTCATTGGACTAGGAGTCAGGAAACCTGACTATTCCTTGGCAACTCTATTTCCCACTCTGCCACTGATCAGCTGTGTGAGTTTTGTGAAACTCTCTATTCCTTTCTTTCTCTTTAGTTTGTCTGTCTTTTCTCTCTTGTCTCTTTGGGGTAGGGATTGGCTCCTATTACGTGTTTGTGTGTAACTCTGGATAATCCCAGTTGAAACCTTTAAGCATGACTGTAATAAAATAATATTAACCAATGTGATTCACTTACATAATCTTGAAACTAGAACATTAGCAACATGGTGAGAGAACAATCGCTTTTCAGGTTCTTTAGGGTGATGTAGTAAAAGGAGCACGCTAAAGAATTTGGTAGCATGTAGAGATTTTCTGAAGTTCAGACTCTTCTTTGCTAAGGCAGAAAGTGATGGAGGCACATTAGCCTTGCAGGAATTTTAAAGAGTCAAAGATTGGTATGCTGTCCCTTTTAGCATTTTCTGTGACTTCAGCACAAAATACACTGTACTGACTACCTTTTTCTTTTCCTTCCTCTTTTCAGATTATTTGTCTGCCTTACAGGACATTAAAGATTTTTATTGTATGATATTTTTTTTCTAAGAATATTTACCTCTGAAAATACAAGGTATTAAAGAAATAGCAGGTTGTTCCAAGGAAGAAAAAAATTGGACCAGGTTTTTCACAGAACTCGGGTAGCTGGAAGCTGAAAAAAATATGGTACGGGAGATGAAAACATACATTCCAGAGAGAAATGTCAGTCACTAGGCAAGGATTAGGTTATAAAAGTAAATTCTGTTCCTGACTTTACCGGCAATGTTACTTTAAGGAATGACCCAGGAGAAGTTCACCAGTCCCAGATGGGCAATGGAACTTAATGGCAGGTTCTGGATGATACTGAAGCAATAAAAGCCCATCTGCGTGTTTGAAGTCAAGTGGGCGACCCCTGTGTGGTTTTCAGGCAAAATGTTCTTTTCAGCCCTGATGTGAGAGGGAAATTATGGTGTGCTCTGTTTGCTTTAGCTGATACCTTCTTAAGTCTTTTCATAGTGTAACTAAATTGGATTAAATGGTGAAGTTGAGTCTCTTCTCACCTAGGCTGGCAAAATTAAGGAGCAAGACATCAGTGAAAATGCAACCATGTGAAACTCGCATAAGGAAGAGGCGAATCAAGCCTTAGTACATCCACTATTCTGACTTGCTCTGTTGTTCTTCACTGTAAATTGGAGGGACACATGGTTTTTCTTTTTTAGTGAAAAAATTTGCTCAACTTCAAAAAGGTACTCAGGCTTTTTAATACATATTTCCATCTCCCTTGGGTGTCAGTAAATCTTGCAGCAGGAACGCTCAAAGGGAATGTGAATGGCAGTAGCCTAATAATAATAGTTCTCAATTATTTCTCTACTTAAATAATTAATAAGTAATATGTCTTATCTAATCAAGTCGAGATTTCCACTCAACATTCTTATCTCAATTTCCTGGGTTTTTATTACAGCACTTTTTCTTTCTCTCTCTTCCCCTTAGGGGAACTCCCTTCCTGGAATTTGGGGAGGGGGAGATTAAACGGACAGATGGTATCAGTGAAAGAGCAATGATGAGTTTTTGAAAATCAGTATTATGGCTGCTGCATTGGCTTAAATGCAGATAGTGAAATGGATATTAGCTTTCAATTAAGAATGCATGAAGCTATGTCCTGATGTGATACATTACACTACAGTAATTTAATCTACTGAAAACAATAAGAGAGGCTGAAATAAAAGGTATAAAATCAGTGGTATACTTGCCACTTCTGTTGATGTTTCTCTTCTAAGCACTATGGATGAGTGGCAGTTTGGTGATGTATTTGTTTTAAACTACCCCACAACTTCAGCTGTCAGGGTGGTTGCTGATTCTTTTTTCATCTACTACCCCACCAGAAGTATCATCATACTTTAATTATAGCATGAATCATTGTAATATTTTCTGGTTTTACTACAGATGTATCTTTAAAATGACTGTAGCACAGTGGTGGGCAACTTCCGGCCGGAGGGTCACATGCAGCCCATTGGGTTCTATGTGTGGCCCACAAGACATTTTGTTTGCCATTGCCCAAATGCAGGGGTGCCAGATTCCACTGGTTTCAATTTGTGCAATTTTTTCCCTACTGGTGGTATTAAAGTGATACACAAGTAAAAGCAAGGACACATGAAGTGAGGTGCATAGTGACTGCACACAATATTGATTGTGAGAGCTATGCACTCCCTCTGCATATAGTCAAAGTGCTGCTATGGTTCAATCGGCACACACGCACAGTTAGCAAAACTACCCTATCCCAGAAAACCGTCTAGTTACGACAATCTTGTGGCCCACTGAGATGAAGGAGGGCTGTTTATGCGGCCCACACACTAGCCTAGGCTGCCCATCACTGCTATAGTGAAAACAAATATAGGGAGAATGAGACCATATGAGATTATACAGTTAGTTAGAAAATGGACTTCCTGTCCTATGAACATTTTTGATATTTTGAAAAATCCTTCTGACTGGAGTTGAAATAAAAGGCCAACCTTGAAAATGTTCATCAGAGTAAAATCTGGGGAAAAAATGTTCTGGTCAGCTAAAATACTTTGTTTTGATTATTTCAAACTCCTTCATTTTTTATTTTACCATTTTATCTATTCTTAAAATACTGCTTTTCTCCTATTAGATTAAATTTTCAAATGACATGTCATTTCAAAACATCAACATGAAATTCATGGAAAATTTGAAAAAAAAAGAAGTAAAAATAATTGGTTAAACCAGACTTTTCATGAAACCTGTTTTGGTTTTAACAAAACTGGCACTTTCTGTCCAAAATAATGTAGCTAAAGAATTGCAGACCAGTTTTAATCCTTGATCCAGGTTAAATACAAATTATAATATCCTTTCTGTCTCTGGATATTTGTAAGTGGTAAAGGAGAAAATATAAATAATAGTTGGACTGAATATTATTGTCATCCAAAGGGATAAGGGAGAAACGAGAAGCAGTGGATGTGGTATACCTAGACTTTAGTAAGTCATTTGATACGGTCTCGCATTATATTCTTATCAATAAACTAGGTAAATACAACTTAGATGGGGCTACTATAAGGTGGGTGAATAACTGGCTGGATAACCGTACTCAGAGAGTTCACAATCCTGCTGGAAAGGCATAACAAGTGGGGTTCTGCAGGGGTCTGTTTTGGGACCAGCTGTGTTCAATATCTTCATCAACAATTTAGATATTGGTATAGAAAGTACACTTATTAAGGTTGCAGATGATACCAAGCTGGGAGGGATTGCGACTGCTCTGGAGGATAGGGTCATAATTCAAAATGACCTGGACAAATTGGAGAAATGGTCTGAGATAAATAGGATGAAGTTTAATAAAGACAAATGCAAAGTGCTCCATCGAGGAAGGAACAATCATTTTAACACATGCAGAATGGGAAGCAACGGTCTGGGAAGAAGTACGGCAGAAAGGGATCTAAGGGTTATAGTGGGCCACAAGTTAAATATGAGTCAGCAGTGTGATGCTGTTGCAAAGAAAGCAAACATGATTCTGGGATGTATTAACAGGTGTGTTGTGAGCAAGACACGAGAAGTCATTCTTCCGCTCTACTCTGCGCTGGTTAGGCCTCAATTGGAGTATTGTGTTCAGTTCTGGGCACCACGTTTCAAGAAAGATGTGGAGAAATTGGAGAGGGTCCAGAGAAGAGCAATGAGAATGATTAAAGGTCTAGAGAACATGACCTATGAGGGAAGGCTAAAGGAACTGGGTTTGTTTAGTTAAGAAAAGAGAAGATCAAGGGGGGACATGATAGCAGTTTTCAGGTATCTAAAAGGGTGTCATAAGGAGGAGGGAGAAAACTTGTTCATCTTGGCCTCTGAGGACAGAACAAGAAGCAATGGGCTTAAACTCTGCAGCAAGGGAGGTTTAGGTTGGACATTAGGAAAAAGTTCCTAACTGTCAGGGTGGTCAAACACTGGATTAAATTGCCCAGGGAGGTTGTGGAATCCCCATCTGTGGAGATATTTAAGAGTAGGTTAGATAAATGTCTATCAGGGATGGTCTAGACAGTATTTGGTCCTGCCATGAGAGCAGGGGACTGGACTCGATGACCTCTCGAGGTCCCTTCCAGTCCTAGTATTCTATTCTATGAAAGCATTTTGTAGAGGAAACAGCAATGGATGGATTCTGATGATGCTAGTGTTGCATACAAATATTTACTGCATCTCTTATGATCAGAGGCATCAATATCTCTTGAGGTTAATTCATCACATCCCTAATCCTATTAGCACTAATGGAAAAACAGCCAAGCTATTTCAAGAAAATTTATATTATTACCTTTGAAAATTCACATAGCACCTAAGATTAAAGTATGAAAGAATAAATACTATCTGTTAATTGACGAAATACCTCAAACCTGAATTACAGTAATATTAAAGAGTTCTGCTCACAAAACACAAATACAATGGGATATCAGGTTTTGTTGAGGAGTTTCTAAATCTATTCATTTTTGTCTCCGTGTCTGAGCCATTAACAAAGTTGTAATCTTTACCAGACCAGTGCTATCCAGGCAAGCTTCTCAGAGATGCCTGGAAGTGATTACAGTAGGATTCAATTAATCTATGATACCAGTGTTTACTTACCAACAATAGAATCCTAGGGCTGAAAGAGCCCTCAGGAGGTCATCAAGTCCAGCCCCTCGCCCAAAGCAAGACTAACCCTAACTAAATCATCCCAGCCAGGGCTTTGTCAAGCCGGGACTTTAAAACATTTAGGGATGGAGATTCCACCATCTCCCTAGGTGATCCATTCTAGTACTTCACAACCCTCCTAGTGAAATAGTTTTTCCTAATATCCAGCCTAGACCTCCCCCAATGTAACTTAAGACTACTAGTTCTTGTTCTGCCATCCGTAACAACCTTTTAATCTGTGGGGAGCATTGGCACAATAGTCAAATCAATAGGAAAATAGGGATGCTGATATTTTGCCTACAAGCTTCCTAAAGCTTGCAAAGAATGACACAACGTTTTCTGGTAATTACATGCAAGCAGATAAAGGTGTAGCAAAATCCAATGGCTGGATGCTAAATCTAGACCAATTCAGATAAGGCACACATATTTAAAGGGTGGATAATTAAGCACAGAAAGACTTTACTTGGAGATGTGATGGGTTCTCGATCGCTTGAAGTCTTTAAATCAAGATGCCTTTCCAAAAGATACATTTTAGCTCAATGAAAAGCAGATTGTCTTGATGCAGTAACTGTGGGTGTTCAATGAAAGAGTTCAAATTAGATGCTTATAATCATTCCTTCTGTCTTTAAAATCTATGGATCTGTATAGAAGATGTCAAAATATATATAATGACTCGCCACAGAAATGATTCAAGGCTCTGATGTTGAAACAGTTTAGGTGCCCTGCTATATGAACAAATTTATTAGTCCCGCATTACTTCAGTCAACAGAAATTTAGAAACTGTAAGGAGTGAAATCAGAGATGAGTGAAAATCAGAATTTCTGTCAAACTGGAAATTCTGATGGTTAGACTTTTTTGTCCCAAATTAATTAAAAATCCTGAAATATTGAACTTTTTCAAGTATTAACAATTCTGAATAGTCTCAGTTCAGAAATATTTAAATATTTTGTTTTCAACTTGTGATCAAAACAAACCATTTTGACAGTTCTCAATATGAAATGTTTCATCCCTGTTGGAACTGAATCAAAACATTTTCTTTTTGTCAGGTTAACATTAAAGTGCATTTCCTTATGTTGCCATGCTGCCTTATAAGAATTGTAATTCTGGGTATCTGCTGTTGGCCTGGCTTTCTGGAAGACTCTCTTATGCTTTACAGCACAAGACTACCATGATGCACCCCAAGGATAGATAGATGAGAGAGAGAGATTATGGGGTATATGATGGGAGGTATAACCTGGCCATGGAGCCAGGCCTATAAGGAAGAACTAAGCACCTGAACTACAACTCTTATGAGGCAATTCACCACCATCGGAAAATGCAGTTTCATATTAAAATGATTTGAAACAAAATATTCCAGGTCAGTTCAACAAACCTGAAATATTTCAGTTTGGGTCAAACTAACATGAAACAAAATATTGTGTGTGAAATCAAAACACTGCAGCAGAATATTTCAATGTTTGCAGAAGCTGCATTTTCCATTTAAAAAAAAAAAATCACTTTGACAGAGAATTCCAAACCAGCTCTACTGAAAATGCTGTTGCAGTTTCATGTTTTTGTTTGTAAATTTATGTATGGCCAAATAAGATCATGGAATATGCAAATGGTTAATTAGATTAACACATTACAACACACATAGCTAAACAAAATTGTTCATACGCATGTGGTTCGTTAGTGGTCACCCAATTAGGTTCAAAGTCATGCTACTGATGCCTTTTTTTCTGGATTTCTGAATCACTGTTGTATAAAAAAAGGACATTACTAATTCTTCTTGATATGGTTATGACTGTCTTTGTGTGAAGGTGTAAGTTGCAGGGGGAAGAGTACTAGCAGCCATAGTGCAGTTAGATATTTGTTTGAGCCATTGTGAAGTATAAAGGCAACACAGTTGATGATCAGACATTAAAAGTGCTAAATAATTTTCCAGTAGCAAGAGTTATCTAACAGTTATGTAGAGGATCTTACATGGCTCTACTTTCAGGAACTGCTGGATGAGAGAGGACAGTGTATGCAGAGAAAGGAATAAAGCCAATATGTTCCACTTTCTTGGCATTTTTGTTTGCACATCGAATAGCAAGGAAGAATAGAGCCGTGGCACCACATCCTGCAGTACTGAGCTGTGTATAAAAAGTGAAGGAAAAGTATCACTGCACTTTGCCTTTCCTGTCAAATCAGGGATTCTGGGGTTCCAGCTAACAGAGCACAGCCCTAGCCTCTTCTTCCCAACAAATGCATGTAAGACACAATCACAGTGATTTTCTTGTTCTTCATAGGCTTGTCCTGCATGGTCCAGGATCAGTGAGGCTACTCGTAGGCTTGGAAGTAAGGATTTGCTAAGTCCTGTGCTGGATTGTTCCAGGGAGCTGAGACCCTTGAGAGGTAAAAGCATGAGTGATGAGACAAAAGCTTTTAGGGTGCTCTGCTCACAGATGTGCTTGCCCATTTGCCTGCACTTTATGCGAGCAAACTAAACATGACAGAGCTTGCATCAGAGAATAATCAGGCTAATGATCTGCAAAAATACTGATGTTAATGTTATCACTGTATATTAAAAGAATACTTTCCCACTAAATGATTTTTTTTTCTTTTCATGACCACCTAAATGACTAAAGGGTGATAACAAAACTCTCATTATTTTAGGAGCACATTTGCATCCCTAATGAAAGAGCTCCTAATGGGCACAAAAAACAGAGGCAAGTGCCTGAATTAATTAAAATGGTTTGGTTGATTAGATAAAAATGCAAACATAAACCTCACACAAAGTTAAGATTTTCTTTTATCTTCATTTGCTTTTTGTTTTTGTTTTTCTGTTTTAAAAAGTGCCATAAGCTTTTGGGTTTTTTCCTCTATAACAATGGAACATCAGAAGACACAATTGTATCAGTATAATCTATGTTATAGTAAATTTTGAAGAAGGAAACTACAGGATGCCTTGCTAGCAAACAACATGTTGAGAAGAGTTTACCCTTGTATTATGTATACATTTCATTAGCAAGCTCACATTTCATTAGCAAGCTTTTCCAGTAAATATGATCTGGCAAATTAATGTATGAGACCATCAACTGCCTGAGCTAACAGCAGTCTAAAAATACCAGTGTTCTTACAAATTGAACTTTTTTCTAATTTCAACACAAACTTTGATTGATATTTCAATACCATAAAGAAAAATGTTTGAAAACATTTTTCACATTTTGACCACGTCTATTACAAGTAGCCAATAGCTGCCGCATGATATAATTCTAAAGGACATTGCCTTCATCCTGTGAAATATACATCCTTTGATGAATCCTATTAATGCAATCATTCAGGTTCAAAATATAAAATTTCTTCCCGAAGGGGCATTGTAATGGGGCTAGGCTATAAGGTCAAAAGGGCCATAGAGAAGTCAATCAGGCGGCTAGAGTGGCTAGGAAGAAACCAGCCAATTAGGAGCCAGGAGGGACTATATAAGAAGCTTCAAGACTAAAAGCAGTGCAGATGTAGCCCAGACCTGGAAGGCAAGGGCAGGAAAGGAAGACCAAAGTGGGAAGCTGTTTAGAACATTGTCTCTGGGAGGAGAAGCCCTGGAGTGTGGAAACAGACTTAAGAGAATAAACTGAACTGAGAGACTGGGGACACTAAGATGGGCCTCTAGTAAAGTATATACCCTGGAAGGGGTTGTGATTTCACACAAAGCTGTGTTACTCAACCGGAGGACTGAGTAGTTGAAAAGGCTGAAGACTGAGGGCAATACAGGCACAGGCATTTGGCTAAACATGGGAGCTCGCTGGAGATTTGTCACCCAGTTACAGGCATACAGTCTAAATTAGATAAACAATGTCTTAAACACACAGTGAATTTGATTACCAAAAAGAGTCTAATCTCAAGGCAGTGCACTTATATATATGCGCACACATCTCTTATCTCATTGATGATGTAGAAAGGAGAAAGGAGTGTTTAAGGTAGAATTTTAAATATGTGGACTTTTGCATCTATTTAGAGTATATTTTAAATACTGCAATAAATTAATGGCCAAAATCAGCTGTTGGATTCTCATGGACAGCTTTCAGTGAAGTCAATAACATGGATTTTTCAAAAACTCTCATTAGAGGAATAGAGGCCAAATTCTACTTTGAAACATCCCTGATTTACATTGCCTTTTGGATGTAGTAAAAACATAAAAAATAACCCCAAGACCAATATAATAGGAAGCAGAATGTTAGAATGTGCCACCCTTTGATCTAAGTTGCCCACAATGCTAGCACAGTGAACATATGTTCATGTTCAGTAATAATAGGCATATTAATAGTTACCTTACCAAAATGTTGGTGGTTCACTGATTTAGATGTTCTTTTTCTGAATGAGTCAAATATGGGTCATCTTCATCATCTACATAGACCCACATTTTTAAACAACAAATAAACATCAAACTATTGCTTTTCTAACCCAGGAAGGTGTTTGGTTTGGTTTCTTTTGGGGTATTTTTGGAAAAAATGTAAGTGTTTCATTTGCCCGTATGTTTTGTCCGAATGCTGTCCACATAGACCAACGGTTTGGCCTGGTATAGCAAGTCTTGCGGTCCCATAAAGCCAAGTTGGTACGTACGAAGAATTTCTATGTTGTCTACAAACATTGTGGAGGCTCCTTTAACATGTATCAGGGTACGTCTACACTGCATCCCTAGTTCAGACCAGGGATGCAAATGGAGATGACCGAAGTAGTTAATGAAGCGGGGATTTAAATATCCCGCACTTCATTAACATGATCTCGCCGGCACACTAGTTTGAATCACAGCTGATTCGAACCAGGAAGTGTGCGCCGGGACGTGTTAGTTCGGACTAAAGCCCTTAGTCCGAATTAACATTACTCATTACTTTTTAATATTTAATATTTTAATGTTTAATATTAATATTTAAATCCCCACTTCATTAACTACTTTGGTCGTCTCCATTTGCAGCCCTAGTTTGAATTTGCATTGAGGTGTCTTGGATGCTATTATTAGGAAGAAAATTCTGTGAGCTTGGTGGGGTAAGAGGATAGACATTGAAATTTTCTGTGTGTTCCTGTTCACAAATCATTACGCTATTAAGTCCAAACAAAATCAATTGAAGAGAGTTTGCCTGCTTTGGTACTATTGATTAAGTGCATGGCTTTGGGTATGTGTCTGCCACTGTAGGTACCAAGCTATTGCAGGTTAACTCTGTAGTGAGAAACTGTATGCATTTAGGTGTCAGTGTACTTGTAATACCAAACATGGGTTTGGATAATGCTTTCTGATTAGGAAGATTAAAAAAAAGTGTGTATCCAAATTTGGATATTGCCAATATTTAAAATTAAAATATCAAAAGATATATCTTGGCCAGTACAAATTTAAACCATCTACTCTCATCTCGTGTTTGAATCTCTGGTGTCATTTGTCAGGATTATAAAGTAGCCAAGAACAAAAATGTTCAATCAGCCATATTACTCAGAGAGCTGATCATTCCCCATGTTTCCCCAAAAGGCCTGTGCAGTAGAAGGGCCATCAGATCATGGTTACTGTGAGGGGGAGAATAACTATTTGAACTCAGTCTCCTAACTCATAATCCTTTGCTCTATTCATTGACTCATGCAGACCAAATTGACTTTGGCAGTCTTTCCCCTGGCCCAGGATCTTTTTTCCTCTGTTTGTATTTTCTCTATCTTCCCCATTGCGGGTTCCTTCTCCCTGTTGTCACCTGAGAGCATCAGAGATCCAGCATAGGCTAGGGACAAGTTCAGCTGGTTTGAATCCCCCTTCTCTCCACCACGTAACACCTTTATCAACTTTGTTACCAATGCTGTTTCAAGACACACCCATTTAAGCAGCCAAAACCCGATGTTGAGAGTGTGATCTTTGCCTATGTCCAATAAATCTCTGCTGATAGAAATTTAAAAAACAAAATGAAAAATGAATGATAGTCTCTGTGCCTTTGTCAATCTAAGCTCCCAGCTGGCAACGGAAAGTGAGTGGATAAATGTCAGACTTAATTCATCATTATATTTACATTTGTTTGAAAAATGCAGAGCAATTGAGAGGAAGCAGTATACACAAAAGTGTAGGAAGTATTGCTTGCAGAGGGGTGCTTATTTTTCCTCACCCCCTAGAGTCAGAGCTCTAGGTGTGTGGAGAAATTATTCTTTTCTGATTACTGTATTTATTCAGTACCCATAAAGTGCCAGTTGTGTCCACAGGACAAATTGTCCTTAATAGAAACATTCACTTTATATAAATATTCAACACAAAACCCACTCCAGTTTCCTTTCACACGTGTACCCAGCCCCTCTTAAACATTTCCTAAGAACAGGATGAAATGTTTTGGAATATCACTTGAAATATGTAGTAATGATCCTGTGGTCATGAAAAGAGATATAGCCATAATTTTACAAAGCATCTATGAAAGTATGGGCCAATGTGATCCTTTAGTAGATTGTACCTCATTTTCGGGAATCACTATGGTTATGTCTACACTGGCGCGATCATGCGCCAGATCTATGCAAATGAGGCTTAGCATGGAATATCACCGAGCCTCATTTGAATACCTAATAAGCTGCCATTTTGTAGAAGAGGCTCTTGCACAAGAAGGAGCTTTCTACACTGCCCCTTCTTGCGCAAGAAAAACCCTCTTGCGCAATGCTGTTACGCTGATTATTTTCAGGAATAACAGCATTGCGCAAGAGGGTTTTTCTTGCTCAAGAAGAGGCAGTGTAGATAGCTCTTTCTTGTGCAAGAGCCTCTTCCGCAAAATGGCGGCTCATTAGGTATGCAAATGAGGCTCGGTGATATTCCACGCTTAGCCTCATTTGCATAGCTCTGGAGCAAGATCGCGCTAGTGTAGACATAGTTTAAGTGTGGTACGACTCCTCTCATACTACTTGCAGATATGGTATAAGTGGGAATATTATTTTTTTGAGGGGGGACCTCTTCTGCAGCTGCAGCTAATTGAGACAGAAAAGACATTGTTCTCAATCAGTATACACAAAAGTTTTGGAAAGATTACTTGCATAATCTTGCTCATTTTTCCTCACCCTTTGGGTCAGAAAGTGTTTTCCTTTGAAGGGATTTATTTTTAAAATGTTGAATGAGAAAAAGCCACACCCTTTTCTGAATTGCTTACTTGGAAGAGTTGCTGGGTAGTAAATATAATGGTGTTGACTTCAGTGGCAATGTAAAAAATTCATCTCATTTCTGGAGTTAAAGAACCTATTACCTCTGGACACCTGAATACAGGTCTAGCCATACGTCCAAATGAAACAAAACTTGTGTTTTTAATTTAGCTCCAAATCAGTCAACCTCTATTACCTCCATAGTGTCTAGTGTAACCTGACACACCTTTCTTGGTAAACAGCAATTTGGTCTCATCACAAAGTTATTAGGAAGTCATTTCACAACTGGATTTATTTTAGCCTAATGGGCGGTTTCCACTGAAGAAATGGCTATTTTTGGATGACCAGGGGAAGGATGTTCTAGTTGGAAGATTGATGTTTGGAGGTGTCTGCAAAGGATCATTTCAACTGTGTCATGCAATTGCTAATGATTCTTTACTTAAATGAACTCAAATTTTCATCCACTAAAAAAGCAAATGAATACATGTCCTATATTAGCTAAAAGTCTGACCTGGAATTTGATATGTGTGTGTGTGTGTGTGTGTGTGTGTGTGTGTGTGTGTGTGTGTGTGTGTGTGTGTGTGTAAATCTTAGGGCTGCAGGTGTTAAATTAAGAAATTAAAAAGGTAATTTAATATTAAAACTAACTTCTTAGTATGGGGGCTGTATTTGAGTAACCCCTGGATCAAATGACCCCTACATTTGCACCACTAATTCTAGCCCTGGAAAAGGTTCAGAACATGCATGTGGTTTTTAGAGTAGTTTGAAGTATTGTCTCTTAAACCAGAAGCTATGTTTTAGGGCAAAAATTCTGAAAGGGAGCACCTGAAGAAGGCAGGCAGAGAACAATTAATATTTACATAATCTGACATGATGTGGATAAAAACGGAATCTATGATAATGAAGAAAAAACAATATTGTCTTGAAAAATATAATTCCTTTAAAAATCTATTTGCAATGCATTCAAGAATGAAAGGCATAATGTACACAATAGCTATATTTCAGTTTTGAGTAATGAATGACCTTTTTAAATTAGTATTTAAGCAAAACAAAAAAACCCACAAACATAGGCTAATACATTAACAGAAATATCTTTTAATAAAACACAATAACAATATGATGCACCAAAATTGCATACATTTCTTTTTCATTTTTTAAAACAATGACCTGCATTTGACCTATGCTTCTTTCAGATGGCTTTGCATCTCATTACCATGACATCATGGACATGTAATTCACAAAAGAGACAATTGCTTTTAGTTTGTTTCCTTACTGGCTGTAGCATAATTTAAAAACGTATCGGTTTGTTGTTCATGTGCACCAAATTAAGTTCCAGGCCTTTCTGATTGGAAGGAGGAAAAAGAAAAGTTGTGTATCAAAATCTGGATTTATCCTACATTTAAAATTTAAATACCAAAAGGCGACCTGCCCTGCGGTCTTGGAAAGTAAATTTAAGCCATCTACTCTCACCTAGTGTTTGAATCCCTGATGTCATTTGTCAGTATTATAAAATACCCAGGAACAAATTTTCAGTGAGCCATATTACATGAATTAAATGTGCTGCATGAAAAGTAGCCTTTTTTCGAAAAAACTTCACCTGCTTCTGGAATGCAGCCGCGTTCTTTCGAAAGTAAGTCAAAAGAACGCGGCAGTTTTTTCAATCATGGTAAACCTCATTTTACGAGAAATAACACCTTTTTTTGAAAGTACTCTTTTGAAAAAAGGTGCTATGGAATGCAAACTGTGCTTTTTCAAAACAGAGCATCTAGACTATCTTTCGAAAAAGTGGCTCGCTTTTAAAAAAAATCTGTTTGTAGTCTAGATGCTCTCTTTCGAAAGAGGCTTATAGTCTAGATGTAGCCCAAAAGTCCTGTGCAGTGGAAGGGCCTCACATATATTGTGGTCACAGGGAGCAGGAGCTTGAGCTTGTCAGTATGGTAAATGTCTAAAATGCAACTTCAATCCTAATCTGTTATGATTCTATGGAAGAGTCCTCAGGAGGTCACCTAGTCCAACCACCTGCTTCTAACAGGACCATCCTCAACTAAATCAATCCAGAAGGGTTTGTCAAGCCCGGTCTTAAAAACCTTGAAGGATTCCATCACCTCCCTAGGCAGGCCATTCCAGTGCTTCACCATCCTCCTAATGAAATAGCTTTTTCCTAATGTCCAACCTAGACTTCCCCCACTGGAACTTGAGACTATTGCTGCTTGTTCTTTCATCTGCCACCCGTGAGAATAGCCTAACTTCCTTAGTGTGGTTATTTTTGAGAGATGCTCATTTTATACAGTTTTGCTTTACAGTTTTGCATTCCTAGGTTATTAAAATGTTCTCAAATGAAATCGTTAGAAGGAAAAGTAAATTCAAAGAAATCCCATTACAATTTCTATGCTACCAAGATTCATTTAAGTTTTGGTTTAATTTGACAAATTAGCATGCAAACACTGACTAACTAGTCATTTAATTGCCAAGTAATTAAACATGTTAGAATTATCTGGTAATCTAATTGCAAAATAAACATCTGCCACAATATATTATCACAAGGGTGGATGATAATCACTGTGGAATAATTTTTCTCTTCTCTTCCGACTTTTGGAAATGGGTGGTAGGGTTTGGCTCACTTGATGATTATCCGTTCTGTTAATTCCCTCTGGGGCACTTGGCATTGGCCACTGTCGGAAGACAGGAAACTGAGCTAGATAGACCATTGGTCTGTTTCAGTATGGTTATTTTTATGTTCTCATGTCTCTAATAGGCTACATCTACACTGGCACGTTCTCATGCAAAAACTCTTTTGCGGAAGAGTTCTTCTGCAAAAACTCTTCCAGAAGAGAGTGTCTACACTGGCATGTGCTTTTGTGCAAAAGATGTGCTTTTGCGCAAGAGCATCCATGCCAGTGTAGACGCTCTCTTGCTCAAAAAAGCTCTGATGGCCATTTTAACCATAGGGCTTTCTTGTGCAAGAAATTCATGATCTTTGGTTGTTTGGCTAGCTACCATCCATCATTTAAGACACAATTATAAGTTGTATTTCAGTGCTGGGTGAAATAATTCCAGTAGCTGTATATGTTGCAAATTGTTTTCAGATAACGTGAGATGAAAGACACCATTTAAATACAAAATTGTTATTGCAGTGGGATTGAATAGCCACTTTGAAATAAATAGAAG
This sequence comes from Pelodiscus sinensis, assembly GCF_049634645.1. Classification (NCBI taxonomy): domain Eukaryota; kingdom Metazoa; phylum Chordata; order Testudines; family Trionychidae; genus Pelodiscus; species Pelodiscus sinensis. Next base: position 42,897,588 of record NC_134720.1, on the reverse strand, counting down.
AAATTTTGAAGCTGGGCAGGTGAGAGAGGTATAAGGGATTATTTGGTTAGGATATGTGGAATGATACAAATAAAAAAACCCCACAAAGGCTGAAATCCTGGCCCCATTGAAGTCAATGCCAAAAATTCCATTGACCTGAATGGTGCCAGGATTTCACCCACACAACAGGAAGATAGAGTTGATCATTTCTATTCCGCTAAGTGTTTCTGTTTAATTTGGAAATTGACAATGAGACTTAAAAAAATGTGTATAGGGAATAGTTGACCAGCTTCCTAAAGTAAGAAGACAAAGCAATTTCACATCCTGATCAATTAAAAATATACAGGTAAGATGCTGCTGTTGTCGCAGCAGGAGAAAAATCTTTCTGCTTTTTGATAGTTGCAACTTTTCCTTCATGATGGTTTTATATTTCTATGTCTTAAGATTCCATGAAATCAGCTGAAATGTGTCATGTTCTTACATGAGAAGAATAGGAAACTGGAAACAAGAGCATTTATTGAATATTTTTTTTGTTGCAGTTTATGATCCACAATGATCCTCATTTTTGTGTTCATTACCTGGATTCTGAAAGATAGACATTTTTACAGTGTCTTCTGTTGGCTTTGTGCTGTTTATACCATTTTATGGTACAATGTAGACTTTTTTTTTTTATCAAATTCTTCCACTGTTTTATTTTTGTGTTTTAGCACAGAGCTGCTCTTTAATAAAACTCCTTACTAAAATTAATATCAGGAGAACCATTTACTGCAATGGACTGGCAGGTCTAAACATTATACCTTTCTTTCAGGTATCTTAGCAACATCCAATTCCCCCAAACCAACTTGGCTTCACGAATTGACTATAATCAGAGACCAAAGCCAAGAGCAAAAAAATCTTCTGTTACTCATGTGCAGAACCTTGCATAACATAATTAACAACATACACCATGTCTTCCTGAACATTTACCTACAAGCAAAGAAAAAGAATGTGAAGACAGGGGCTACGTCTAGATTGCAGGCTTCTTGCGCAAGAACTATTTTGCGCAAGAGTTCTTGTGCAAAAGGTCTTCCACAAGAGCGTGTCCACACTGCCATTTGCTTTTGTTCAAGAGATGTACTTTTGGGCAAGAGCGTCCATGGCAATGTGTGGATGCTGTCTTGCGCAAGAAAGCTCTGATGGCCATTTTAGCCATAGGGCTTTCTTGCGCAAGAAAATCATGTTGCCTGTCTACACTGCCTTCTTGTGGAAGAGCTTTTGCATAAGAGGGCTTATTCCTCATGGGAAGAGGAATAATTCTTCCAGAAGAAGCCCTGTTTTCGGACGCAGTATTGTAAATTTACTTGCACAAGAACGTGCATGCAGTGTAGACACCCGGCAAGTTTTTGTGCAAGAAAAAACTTAAAAATTAGTAGCTGGAGGCAAAACAGGGAGGAGGAGGAGGCTGGACAAGTTCTAGGCAGCAGAATCAAAGGTCTTAGGTATCTTCAGGAAGGATACTATTTTCCCAAGATATTCAAGTTCCCTGGTCAAAGTTGGAAGAAAGCAACAATTTCTGTAGTTCTCTACAATTGTCTCATCATAACAATTACATTTGGGGCTAGAATTGCACAGGTGCCTGAGAGGTGAATGGATTACTCATAATCCCAGTCCTTGCTGTGATGGTAGTGATGTGCACTAGCATTCCCAAAATAAATGTGTTAGGCAGAGACCCCCTTCAACTGGATTGGTGGTGAACTCCCTATGCATGGTGTAGCAAAGGCCTGATTTCACTCACAACTACTGAAGCCATTATGCTGAACCAGGTCCACTGCCTCTGGAGTTGCTACCATGGGCAGTGACTAATGAGCCTCCCTTTAGCCCAGCTGTGGCCAACCTGCGGCTTGTGAGCCTCATGCGACTCTTTCTCCCCCAATAGCACAGTTTTCAAAGCCACTCCTGTGGCCCCCCCCAATGGCCTCCAGCTCCCCCGATTCCTGGCTCTCCTTTGCTTTGAATCGGGTTGGTGACTCAAAATGGCACCCAAGATGGTGGAGCTTAAAGGGGAAGCCTCCTTTTTCTTTTTTTTTTTTTTTTTGGCTTGACAGTTCTGGTGCAGCTCTTCTAATTTTTTCTGCCACTGTTTTGGCTCTCTTTTTTAAATAGGTTGTCCACCCCTGCTTTACCCTGTTGTCACAGCAATTGTTGCAAGATTCTGATGATGGGGGAAAAAAGAATTTCTGTCTATTCTATATAATGAATAAAGGGGTTGTCCAAATACCCATAGCCCAAGAGCTGTTGCCTCTGTAAAACATATGTAACTAAAAGCATTAACAGGTAAAGGGAAATTGTCACAAACGGGGAATTATGCCCATTTAAAGGTGAGATCCAGAGCTAAGAACTCCCCCTTTGCATATGTAGACAACCCAGCAGTAAACAAGATGGGAAATTGCAAAGGTTTGAGGCCTGTCTTGGAGGATGACATGATAGTCAGGAGATATAATACTGAGGTAGATAATATTGAAGCTTTTATATTACATATCAGTCTATGGTATGCCCTCAGTTGGCATATTGCATTTGTGTCTGGTCTTGTTCTGTTTAAAAACTCTCCAGTGGAAGTAGAAGGCTTCTAGATGCAGTTGATCAGTGATTAGAAGCAAAAAAGGCTTTTGTATGAAGAGAGATTAAAAAGTTTAGAACTTAAGTTTAAAGAGAAAATTAAAAAAACAGGGTGAATGATAAAGGTCTGCAAATTCATGAATGGCGCCTAGCGGAAAGCCAAGACTGGCTTATTTTCCTTTTCTTATAATGGAAGAACTAGGCAATAAAACTGAAATCAAACAAATTTGCAGCCTGAAATAAATAGATGTTCTTTTCTTGACTTTCAGTGGGCTTTGGCTCAGGCCCCTGAAAGAGAGAGAAGGAAATACATTTTTATGCTACAAATAATTAATCAGTGAAATAAAATTTCATTACGGCTAAGAGAATAGATAGATTAGATCTTTATATGAATATAGAGAACATCCACAGTGAAGAAGGATAACCTAAAATCATATCAACCTGCTTATTTCAGGTCATACAGGAATCACTAACTAATGTGAGTTAACAAGCAGTTGTCACAAGAGGCATTTTCTTACTTAATTATCCATTACTGGGCTTCTTGCATCTTCCCTTGAAACAACTGTTTTCAACATCTGTTAGAACTAGGACACTGGAGGGGAGGGACCACTTGTTTGTTCTATTCTAGTAATTTCTTTCTTCCTGTCTGTAACAACGTTCCTTTCCCTAAAGAGTAATTCTGTTAAGTTTGAGTGGATTTCAAACATTTATTGAAAACTACAATCCAATCCAATCATGTGGTCCTACATTAGAGTACAGCAAGTAAAGAGAATATTTTCACTCCCCACTGTCCAGTGAGGCATGCCAGTTGTGAGCACATGAGCACTTTTCTAGAGACTGTCCCACCCCACAACATAGAAACTCATAACATAGCTTTATATGGCCCGAGTAATGTACACACCTTTGGTATGTCTAGACTACATCTCTCTGTCACCAGAGGGATGTAAATTAGACATACCAAAATTGCTAATGAAGCGGGGATTTAAATATCCCACGCTTCATTAGAATAAAAATGGCCACTGCTTTTTGCCGATGCGGCAATTTGCAGACAAAAAGCGGCAGTCTAGACGGGGATTGGTCGACAAGGAAAGCCTTTTCCGACTGATCCCTTATGTCTCGTACACAGCATGTCCAGATATGCTCAACTACATTTCTACCTACTGCCCTAAGAGATGAAATGCATGCTAGGAGATAAACATTAATACAAGAAAGGCAAAAGGTGCCTAAATCAGGAAACACAGGAGTGTCATAGGGTGCAACCTGTATAGGGCTCTCCCGTCACCTAAGAGGTTGAACAGGCAAAATATTCCAGCAACGAAGGCCTTGAATGGAAAAGACCTGAAAATCATGTAGGTCTGTATAGTTCATTCATTTTAGAAAAGTTAATCCTAGCTGATCCTTCTGCGATAAAAATGAAATAAGAGTTGTGATTAATAATGAATACTAAAAGTAGATTATAATGGTTTGTTTATTAGGATATCAATTATTAACAGTGACTTGTGAGGCACCATTGCTGTTTCTGTGGCGGATTTCATGGCCTAATTTACATGGTAATTTTAGAGGCAACATCACCAATTACAGCATGACTACTACAAGTGAGAACAAATTATGACTATTGGTTTTGTTAGCTTTTCAGTTTTACTCGGTACTAGTTTAGTGTGCACAGTAAACAATGCCATGAAAGGAATGAAGAAAGGGAGAAGAGATTCTCTGCTATTCACTGTACTGTTCTTTGGGGTGTTACTACTTAGCCCACACACAATAGTACAGTATATTTGGTGATGATCAGGACTGAGGAGCAGTGGAAATCACTCCTCAAGCACTGGATGAAAGCACAGGGTCGGAGGGAACGAAGAGGGAGAGTAACAGGCCACCAGTCCTACAAGCGAATGCCACTAGGAAAGTATGGAGAAAAACTGTAGGGGAAAAGACAGCTTTATGGTTTCATGGAAATAATAGTTTGGATAAAGATACAAACTCTCAGGTGCCACCGTCAGTAGATATACAATATTTAGGCTACGTACAGGATAGTTTGCAGCATGCTTTTACATACGGCTTATTTTAATGCTGTGGTTTCCATATACTTAAGTTTATTCCCCATGCAGTCACATTTCAGAGGTCACTAAAGGGACACTTACATTTTGAGGTCTAGGTGGTGGGGACAGCCTTGCTTATCTGAACCCAAACCATAACCATAGTAGTCACCATGTTGTCAGCCTTGAACCTACCTGTTCAGAATTCCAGTTTAAAGTCACATGCCTCGTTCATTGATTTTCTGTCTTGGCAGCTGCTTCTATATCCAGGGCCTGGAGTGAACAGAGAGAATAGAGCGTGCATAGCTTCCAGGGGCAGAAATGATAACAGGTTCACCATATTCTTGTGAGCACTCTTTTTTGGCCAAAGGTGTGTGCCTGCAAGCTCTTGCTATTTCTTCCAGATCCAGGACAGGGTGCTGTCCCAGACCTCCTTCCTCTGGAGTGCCTTAGGACCAGGCTTCTTTCTCCCCATGCCCACCTGGGGTTGGCAGAGATGCAGGGCCACCCACTACCCTGGGTCCCAACCCAGGGACCCTAAAAATAGCAGTTGTCTGCTGTGTCCAATTCACTAAAATTCTGCTGCTGTTCTCAATCCGTGGGCCACTTCCCCTTGACCTCGCCCCATCCTTGCCTGCACCTAAGGGCTTTGTCTCAAAGTCCCAGAGTTCTGCTTTTCTTCCCACCGGCCAAGCCTCAGTCTTCAGTAACTGAGCCTGGACCTCAGTCCATTCTGCAATAAGCTCTCCACAGTGAGGTGTCCATGATATTGCTGCTCTTTCAGCCAGCCAGTGACCCATTCTTTACTCTTCAAGTTCCAAAAAGGAACTGCCTGGCTTTGAGCCAGCAGCTTTCTTTATGCTGGCTTGCTTGGCCCTGATTGATTGCCTCTGACATCACTTCTCAAGGGAGCTTGAAGGACTTCTCTACTGATCTTCTCTTGCGGTGGGTTTTGGCAAGGCCGCAAGCATTCAGCAGGCGACCTCAGGAACTAGCCCACCCCATCACAGAGAAATACACAGGTCTTTTGCTGTAGAAATGGGGCCTGTGCTTAAAAGGACCCCCCCCCCAGACAGATGGTTCTAAAGTTTCCCTGCTTGCTTGCCTACCTTGCTGGGGGACAGCAAAGCATTTTTTACCCTGTATACTCTGGTTGCCCTCATTCAGGACACCACAGCACTCTTCAGCATGGAGCTGGAGCTGCCCCTAGGCACTCTAGTGCTTCTCCTGGACGTGTTTCTGTGTGCCTGGCAGCACGTTCTGCAGGCAGTAACAGTCTCCTTGGTGTGTCCCACTGGGGGCTTGTGCCTCATTCCTCCCTCATGTCCTTCAACTTATCCCTCCCTAACCCCCCTTCCTGCTATACAATAAAAGACACATATATTCATTATAATAAAGCCTCTTTATTGAACAAAACTGGGATGGGAGGGGAATGAAACTGAGGTGAGACTGGGGAAAGAAGGAGGGAGAGGAGAGGAGGGAGGGTGGGAAAGGGGAGGGGGAAACCTGGGAGGAGGGAGCTGGAAAGGGGAGGCAAGGGGAGGAAGGGAGAGGAGAAGCTCAGGGCTCAGGGTTGGGGATCTTGCCGGCCCAACTGTCTCCCAGAACTGTGGGTGCGGGGGCCTCAGCATCCCTTCGGCTATGGGGAAGAAGAAGCAGGAGGGGGAAAAGGAGTGGGAAGAGGAGCAGTAGCGGGGGAGGCAGCAGGGGCTGGAGCAGCAGGAGGCAGCAAGCTCTGCCTCAGGGTCGATGACCACCTGGGTGGCACGGACTATCCTGCCCTCCAGGATGTGGTCCTCGGCATCAAAATAGGGGCAGAAGTCTGGGTCTGCACCTGATTGGAAGCTGCCCCCTGTGGTCCTGGCAAACGCCTGCCGCAGCTTCTTTATTTTCATGCAAACCTGCTCCTGGGTTCGCATGTGGCCTTTGGTAGCCAGGCTGGCAGCCATCTGCCTGTCAATGGTTGCGTTCATCCATTTAGTGCGGAGATCATGGGTGTTGGAGGCATCCCCCAAAATTAGGTCCCTGATCTCCACCTTGGACCAAGCAGACACCTGACTTTTCTGGCCTCTGGCAGGCTCCTGGGAGCTGGCAGACTGGTCCTGGGGAGCAGTGGAGGGCAGGCTAGCACTGGCTGCCTGGCTCATGCTGGGGCCACTGGGTCAGGTGCAGCATGCTTGGAGCTGGCACAGGCATTGTGGCCAGAGTCTATCCCTTTAAGGGCTCTGGGGAGGGGGAGAGGGAGAGGAGTTTTCTTGGTTGTGTCCAGAGTGGCCACCAGGGCACCCTGGGAAGAGCTGGAGGCCCCGTATTTCAAAATAAGTGTTTACACAATTCTTATTTCGAAATAGCAATTTCGAAATTGGTGCTAATCCTTGTGGAATGAGGTTTACCAATTTTGAAATAAGCCCTCTGATATTTCGATTTAATTTTGAAATAGCGGTTTGGCTGTGCAGATTCTGGTAAAGTTATTTTGAAATAACGGCTGTTATTTCGAAATAACTTTGCTGTGTAGACATACCCCTAATGATGTAGCATATTACCACATTCATTGGTAAGCTATTTAAATGGTTAATTATCCACAACATTAGAGAACTGTAATCAATATCACAAGGAGGAATATTTCTCATAAATGTTTTAAGTATAATAATTTGCATGAATTAGATTGTGTAAAAGGTAAAAATGAGAAGGCAGAACCCAAATGATTTGATCTGCCTAAAACAAGTACTGAATTTTCCTATTTAGAGTATTTATTAAAAAAAAGTCCATAAAGTTTTACCGACTTAATTTTATGGTCAAAGTTACTTGATTATTTTAGGAAACACAAACCCATCTTTGAAAACAAAACAACGCCCCCAAAGCCATTCTACAGTCTTGCCAGAACCTGCCACTTTGATATTAATTTATCAGTATCTTCAGAACTGCCTTAGTTGAACTTGAATGACACACAGATAGAAAATCATTTACAAGAGAAAAATTAGAACTGGACAATATATGGATCCCTTGGGGGATGTCATGGCCCATTAGCAGAGGAAAGAAGACCTTTGCTGAATAATAATTGGGACTTATTACTAAGATAATTACAAAACCAATTCACTGCCAGAAGGCCTAGACCTTAGCTCCTCAATTTAGAAAGCAACAGCTCTTGATCTGCAAAGAAAAAGTGCTCAGGGTTCACAAACACCATAACCTCAACAGCTGCCTGTCACCTAAAGATAATGATTTGGTATTAATTAATTTGAGCAGTGCAGTCACTGTAGAGTTAGACTGCATCAGAAATTACACTTACCATCGCTTCACTCATTGTGTTAGTTACTATCCAGCTTGAACTAATAGAAATATTTTAAGGTAAGTTGATGAGACAAGAACAAGTCAGTTCACTGAGCCGAACTTATTTCATTCTGCTTCTCACAGTGCATCTTTACTTTAAGAAAGACTATGATTATAACTCTGATGATTATGTTGTTTTTGCTAACATTACACCATAATTAGTGCGCTTAAACGGCAGTTTTCCAAAATGAATGTAGTTCAGTGCTTTGCATAACATCAACATGTGTAGGTAAATGTGTCACACTCTTTTTGAATGGGTCCGATTTGATGTAGAGTTCTCAATGAGGAATTGTGAAGAACACTGGTAGTGTTATATGCTGAGGTGAAACTCTGGTCCCACTGAAATCAAAACTCCCTTTATCTTCCACGAGACTAGGATTTCTCCACAGGTGTCTACTGCCCTTTGATTTTAGAAGCACTGCTGGAGTACAATATTTATTACTGGTGCAGTTCCTAACATTAAATGTTAAGGCCAGGTGCTTTCAGAAAGTGGCCTATGAGTTTGGGTGCCCTACATTTGAATGTCAGATGTCAGACATCTTGGACTTCATATTCAAAATGCAGTTGGTATCCATGGAAACTGAAGAGGCTCCACACCCCTATCCTCAAAATCAGGTTCCCAGTACTTACTCAGGTAGGGTCCTCAAATTGAAGGCATCCCAAGTTACTGGCCACTTTTGAAAATGTTGGCCTTTGTCTATTACTAGTAAAGTTGACATGAGCAATAGCTGGAGTGAAGTTTTCCAGTAAGCTGTGAAATGAGCAAGAGAGTTGGTCTAAAACTGACAAGAAGGTTGTTCCAGATGACAGGAGTTGTAATAGAGAAGACTCTTAAATGAACAATGGCTATGTTTTGGGACAGGGTTGTAATCTGCTATGTATGACTTAAGTATGTCTGTAATGGAAGACAAGATTCATGAGCTTGGTTAAAACAAATCCATAGAACATTTTTAAAAGGAATTATACTCCTCCCTCCCCTGGCATCTATGAGTATCCAGTCTTTCATTGGTATAGTGGTATAGACCATTCTTGATCTCCATATGCAGTTGAGGTATCCAAGTCTGGCATGGCTTACAAAATTTGGAGTGGGGTGAGTGGCTGGGAAGGGGAATGGGGAGGTGAGATCAGACAGGGCACATATACTGATGCATTTAAAATTTCTCATACTGGAAGAACCTCTATAGAACATATAGTGGTATTGCAGCCTCTCACCCAATGGAACAATTTCTACCTGCTCGTGCAGGACATGGAGAGAGAGAATCTGAAAGGACAGTTTTGAATAGAATCCGGAAATGAACAAGGACCATGGTATATTTGAAGATGAGGCTGGTGCACGTGCTTGGGAGAGCTAAGAGCAATGCTTTCCTAGCCAGTCATGACAGCTGAATCAGGAATGACTTGTCCGGTACAGTTTACTTGTTTGGTTTAATGAGGAAAAGGCTGTGGTGACAGCATAGTTGGCAGAAAAAAATGCCATTATAATTTACTGTAGAGATCAAACGGCGGTCTGAGTAATTTATTACAGGATTTACTGCGCTGCTTATTATTTCCCTAGGGGGCTGATAAATGCTAAAACTTGAGAAATGTAAGAACAGGGAATAAGATAAAATACTGAACAAAGAGGTGTTTTGGGGGGAAAAATTGCCAGCAATAAGAAATGGAAATAAGATAAATACCAAATGAAACAGAGAGAAGCAAAACATGTGGTAAAGAGCAAATATTTAAACAAGACAAAACTGGAGCCAAAAACAATTCTGGTAGTAATAACTGAAGAAAATAAACACAGTAAGTGATACCAAGGAAGAATGGGAATTAGCATGACACTGATATAATAGAAGCTCTAATGTACATTGTTATGTCTATTGTTTGTTGGCAGCTGTGCATAGACACTTACAGTGTGGCATAAAGTTCTCACTGAAGTCCTCTTGCCATGTTTTAGACTCAGATGATTAAGCAGTTAATACCCCACAACTAATGCCTGTGGAATGTCCTGGATGAAGCAGATCTGGTGTAGGTTGGCCGCATGACAAATGGTGTCACATGAGGAATATGGAGGGTCTCAATCCTGGATCTACTGCGGGTCTTCAAAAGCCACTGTATAAATGAGCTTTGGGAGCAGGACAGTTGAAGCAGTGATTGTCAGGTGGATTGTCCTGATGAACTCTGCCACTTTGATGGGCAGCACAAACACAGCAAATTCAGGGAGATTGTAGCTCTGAGATGACACGGGTATGCCAGCAATAGTTCTGATGTTGCTCCAAGGGCCTCTCTTACCACCACTCATTTTCTGTCAGAAATCTCCTCTTCATAATCTGTTTATTTGGCCCTTGCTCATGGGAGAGAATTTTAATTTAGGATGGAATTATATGGCTACTGAGGCTCAGATTCCAGTGCTAAGTGTAGTAGAGAGCAATACAATTGGATGCCACGCTGTTATCCTTGACTGGTTTCCTGATACTAATTGCAAGATGGAAATCACACATGTGGATGGGTTTGTGCAAATAGAATGATGTGACAATTCAGTAAACAGTAAAGAGACTTGCTCTGCATTCTTAAAGGCTAGAGATGCTGCCTGGCAAGAAATGAAAACTTTCTTCCAACCCTGAAAGAGAGCCATTTTGATAGACGTGCCAATGCTGTATGCCAACAGTGTAATGGAAATAATTGAGAGCTAGAGTTTAAAGCTAGCAGGGATCATTAAATTATCCTCTCTGACCTACTGTCATTAAGGCCTTTACATTTAACCAGTGACCTCTGTGTTGACCCTAATAATTTGTTGGGCTAAAGCATATCTTCCAGAAAGGCATCCAGGCTTGAGTTAAATAAATCAAGAAACCGGGAATCCACCACTTCCCATAGTTGTTTGTTACAAGATTTAATCATTCTCTGTTAAAATGTGTGCCTTATTTCTAATTAGAACTGGTCTGGATTCAGCTTTCAGCTATTGGTTCCTGTTATGCCTTTCTCTGCTAGATCAAAGAGTCCCTTAGTATCTGGTGGAGGGAGCTGGGGGGCAGTAGCTGCTGGAGGTAAAGCAGGAAGCTACTGGAAAAGACAGCCCCTAAGCCTGTCCGGGCTTGGCTATGTGCAGTGGGTAGGCCTGGCTGCCTGGGGATGGGGTTAGGGGTGTTGCCAGGACCCCAAATCCAGATGCAGTCCCTATGGAGCCTGTGAAACTCCATCCCACTTGGGAAGCCAGAGCCCAGATGCTCAGCTGTAGGTATTTTGGCTCCAGGACTTTCTCCAGAAGCTCCTGAGATGTGCAGGGGGAGCCAGCATGAGCCCCACATTGGATACCTCCAAGGGAGGGTAAACCATGGAGTAAGGATGTTTCCTATTGGGTAGTTGACTAATCAAACAGTCGATGCATTTGGCATTGACGATTCAATTAGTCGATAGAGCGCTTCTGGCTTTGAAAGCGCCACATGGAGCCCAATGGTGTTACCAAGCGGCAGCGCTGCCCGGAGCCCAGTCCCCAGTTGATCCTGGGCTCTGTGTGGCGCTGCTGCTTTGAAATGCTGCATGCAGCCTGAGGCCACCCCAGCTAGCCCCTGGCTGCATGCAGCTTTTCAAAGTGGCAGCGCCACATGGAGCCCAGGCTGTTGCCCCAGGCTTCCAGTGGCGCTGCCACTTTGAAGTACCCTCTCTTCCTCTCCTTGCTGCCTCTATCTGATAGAGTTTGGTATCTGCAATTTAACATCCTTACCCAAAACTGCTCAGTGTTTTTATAAAGATGAGAAACGTTCACAGAATTTTGACCCAGCTCCAAGTTCGTTTTTTAAACCTCCGCACACAGGCAGATGAATCACTGAGTAAATAATTTGTTGTTCAGTGGCCTAGCCCAGATCTTGTGATGGAGTAAGTTTAACTGAAAGCAAAACTGGGTCAGTCTGATTAGACCCAACAGCCGATGGATGAGATGAGTCCCAAGGATGATACCATATCCAGACTAAACCAAAAGTCAAAATGGATTTCTTCACCACTGCAATTTGCTGTTATTTGTTACCTACTTTGCTTGTGTAAGCACATGCCCTGTCCTCCTAGTTATGTCTAGGGGGTTTTTTGGGTACAGCTTAGACTCCTGCTAGATGCCAGAACAGCTGGAAGCAGTTAAAATAGAGAATGAAATGCCTAGCAACACCTGAATTACTGTCTGAAATATACATTTTCATTTTAAGGTGATAAAATTATTTTCAGAAAGATGGGTGCAGAAAAACATGTAACTGAGAAAGCAGCAGGAGCCTAGGCAATGTCGGGTTACTGTGTGTAGATTTAATTCCTTCATTTCTTAACGTATTCAATAAAAAACATAATCACCATGCCAACCCTAGGGCGAATGCCTCTTGTTGTTCAGATCGTACGTTGGAGAAAGCTAGTACTTCCTTGAAGAAACAGCAACTCTATATGTCATTTGAATTTTTATGCTGTTACAGTATTAAAATACTAAAATACTGATTTATTCTATTTGTTTGCATGGCAACTGGAGGGTTTTGAAATCAGTCTTTTCTGGGGAAACAAATGACAGTTTTCCCTAGTGGGCATATTAAATTTCACATTCCTAAATCAATCTAAGCTGAAGTCCTGCTCACGTGCTAGTGGTTGTGAATAAAATTTTCATGCTCTGTATTCTGATTTGTGCATAGACATTATCTCTCCACTCTGACGTTACCGAGGAGGAAAAAAATAAAGTGAAACCACATCAGCAAATCCCTGAAGGCAGTTTTTCACATGACATTGGCCTCACAAAAGCCCTTAACATTTTCCTAAAACATTATAAGGTCAGTTTGCGGAAGTTCAATCAAAAAGAGTTGAGAGAGATATTTCACGCATAGTAAATGTCCACCTGAAAAATGTGTATTTTTTTTTCTCACAACAATATCAAGAAAAGACAACTTAAAACTACCATACTAGACCAGGGCTTCAAAGATATTTGCTGGGCTCCTTAGCAAGGTAGGAGGGGGCCCAGCTCCATGCTCCTAGAAGGGGCGGGGCTGATCCTAGCCTCCCCTAGCCAGCCTTTCAGGGCACTTGGAGAACACTACTTTGGGCTCTGGTCACGTTTTAAAGAGCATGGAGCTCCTTCATGTGCCATTGTCTTAGCAGCAGTTGCAGCATCAACTGAGAGCCCTGGGCCCTCTTAAGTTGCTGAGTGCTGGGGCGGGGAGAGATTATGGGCAGTGAAATTGGCAATTGGCTCTGAAACAGAAAAAGGGTGCATCCAAGGGACTATCCAGCAATTGCACATACAGCCAGAATGCAACATGTGCCAACTCTCCGAGGGTATGTCTACACTACCCTCCTAGTTCGAACTAGGAGGGTAATGTAGGCATACCGCACTTGCAAATGAAGCCCGGGATTTGAATTTCCCGGGCTTCATTTGCATAAGCGAGGAGCCGCCATTTTTAAAACCCCGCTGGTTCGAACCCCGTGCAGCGCGGCTACACGGGGCTCGAACTAGGTAGTTTGGACTAGGATTCCTATTCCGAACTACCGGTACACCTCGTTCCACGTTCCACGAGGTGTACCGGTAGTTCAGAATAGGAATCCTAGTCCGAACTACCTAGTTCGAGCCCCGTGTAGCCGTGCTGCACGGGGTTCGAACCAGCAGGGTTTTAAAAATGGCGGCTCCCCGCTTATGCAAATGAAGCCCGGGAAATTCAAATCCCGGGCTTCATTTGCAAGTGCGGTATGCTTACATTACCCCGCTAGTTCGAACTAGCGGGGTAGTGTAGACATACCCCAACTTACCAACCCCAAAGGAGCAACAGAGGAGCAACTTGTACCCAAGTACAACAGGGAAAGTGGTGTAAGAGCTGTGGTGTAAGAGCTGGCTTGTACCATCACACCAGGGGGAATCTCCAGCTAAAAAGATGCAGCTAGTTCCTGGTTCTTTGTTGTCTCCTAAATGCTACCAAGAGCATTGAGTGGAATAATTTTGCTCCTATATCTATATAGTGCATTATCTACAGAAAGGGAGAGAGAGGAGCAAAACTATTCCACTCAATGCCCTTGGTAATACAAACACACACCTCTCTATATAATATTCATATAATATTATAAATAATTTCAGGGATGTTGGTTTGATTTTGCAGGTTGTCTGTGTTTAACCCCATTGTAATAATTAAGCCTTACTGGGTTTCTGACTAGTGGAATGATATTTTGCAGTGGCACCCACTTCTACAGCTTCTAGGCATGAAATCAAAGATGTTACCCAAATTAAAATGTATTTATTATGAAGATCCTTGTACTGGAGCAGCCCTAGATGAGCTGCCGGCAACTGGTGCCCTAAGCAAAACGCGTGATTGGCACGCAATCGGCCTCCCCGCCTCCGAAGCCCTCAATGGCTGTTTATCTTGGCACTCTAGGTGACTGCCTAGTTCACCTAGATTGACTGGCTGCCACTGTCATTGTAAGAGCCCTCCACCCTACTGCTAAAATGAATCCACCAATAAGTTAAGCCTTTGACAGAACTAATAGGTTACATGTTGGCTCTCCAAACTCTGCTTCTGCACATTACCATCAGGAGTGCATTCCAAAGTTGGGGACACTTAGCTGAAAATGCTCAGCAGCCGAGACAGAAGAGGTTCAACAGGAAATAGGACATTGTTGGTAGAATACCATCATGATGTTACATAGGGCGAAAGGAAAGCTCTCAGATACTCTTGGTTGCTAGGACACAGTTGACATTTGCGGTTTGAAAGCAATTTTTTTTTAGTACAATTCTCAATTAGAAAGTAAGTACAGAGAATTGGAGTGTGCTAACTACTTTCAAATGGGAGATGTCAGTATTTTAACAGTGGCCATTTTAAGTTCTTTGTAAAGGTTCTTTGTAAAGGTTCTTTGGGAAGGTTTCACATTACCAAAATGATGGCCCAGCTATTTCTACTATATGTAAAAGCAATATTAATTCTTTGTAAAATGGTTGATTTTAGTCCAGGTCCTCATATAGAATCATAGAATCATAGGACTGGAAGGGACCTCGAGAGGTCATCGAGTCCAGCCCCCCGCCCTCAAGGCAGGATCAAGCTCCGTCTACACCATCCCTGACAGATGTCTATCTAACCTGTTCTTAAATATCTCCAGAGAGGGAGATTCCACCACCTCCCTTGGCAATTTATTCCAATATTTGACCACCCTGACAGTTAGGAATTTTTTCCTAATGTCCAATCTAAACCTCCCCTGCTGCACTTTAAGCCCATTACTCCTTGTCCTGTCCTCAGAAACCAAGAGGAACAAATTTTCTCCTTCCTCCTTGTGACACCCTTTTAGATATTTGAAAGCCGCTATCATGTCCCCCCTTAATCTTCTTTTTTCCAAACTAAACAAGCCCAGTTCATGAAGCCTGGCTTCATAGGTCATGTTCTCTAAACCTTTAATCATTCTTGTCGCTCTTCTCTGTACCCTTTCCAATTTCTCCACATCTTTCTTGAAATGTGGCGCCCAGAACTGGACACAGTACTCCAGCTGAGGCCTAACTAGTGCAGAGTAGAGCGGCAGAATGACTTCACGAGTTTTGCTTACAACACACCTGTTGATACAACCTAGAATCATATTTGCTTTTTTTGCAACAGCATCACACTGTTGACTCATATTCAACTTGTGGTCCACTATGACCCCTAGATCCCTTTCCGCCATGCTCCTTCCTAGACAGTCGCTTCCCATCTTGTATGTATGGAACTGATTGTTCCTTCCTAAGTGGAGCACTTTGCATTTCTCTTTATTAAAAGAAATCTATATAGTATAAATATATCTATATAGTATAAATATATCTATATAGTTTATCTATATAGTATAAATCTGCCTAGTTTCATTGACTTCACTGAATCAAGGCTAATTTACCCCAGCTGAGCGTCTGGCCCATAATTTTTAATAAGCTTTGGAATGCAGGATAAATGGAAGCACAACACGTTAACCTCAAAAATATCCAGCTATTTTAGAGTCAGCTTACATTCCCTGAAACATTTCGTTTACAGGCAGCAGGCTCAAACTCAGCAAAAATAATAGCACAGTAACTTTATCCTATTATGTTTGACTATATACTCCCATTCTAGTAAACTGGTGCCTATCTTTATAGCTGGAAGTTCAGAGCTGATGGGTGATAGCTTATATCGTGGAATACCTCAGTGCTGGGCATGGTACAAACACAAAACAAATGCTCCCAATCCGCAGCATTGGCTGTGACTGGTGATTCATGGCCATCTAGAGCTGCAATCCTCTGATATCTGTGGAGGTACAAGTAAACATAGTGGCATCGGCCTGCCAGGGACTAACCCTGTGAACTGCCGTTTTTTTATTGCCCATCCCTGACATAGCAATGGACTGGTTACTTTATAAGTGGTTAGGCAGGCAGGCATTGCACTATTTGGAGTTTGGATCATCTTTACACTGATATATAACACTCTATTGTATTCTTGCTATTCTATTTGATGGAGGTTGTGACATCCGTGGATTGGAACCGTGTCTTCCTCATTATCTATAAAGTATCATAACTTCCAGTGGCACTTTATTTTAATAACATTCATGCCAGAAGACAGCTTACAGTTTGAAATAAATATTCAATATTCCATGACAAGAAATAAGATGCAAATAAGATAAACATAAACTGTTGTATTTTGTATTGGGTTTTATACTTTCCCCATAACCATTGGAGCTGAGTGCCTTCCAGAGATACATTAAGTAACCTGGCTATCATTTGTCACTTTTTTTTCTTTCTTGTATCCTCTTCCATGGTGGATAATTATGTGCAGTTTACTGTTCTGTCTTGGTTGGGTTTTGTTTAGAGAACATGCATTCTCTTTTGTTTGTGTTAGAGGAGGCAGGTTAAGAAGTGCATCTTTGTTCTTAGAGCAGCAGGTAACATTTGGAATGGCCTTATGTGCTGTGGGTGTTTATTCTCAAACTGGACCCCAAGAAAATTCTGGATTTTGCACAGATGAAATTTACTCTTCTGGCAGAAAATTTAATTGTTCCTGAGGAGCAGTATGTTAGTGATGTACTGCTTGTCAAAATGGAAAAAAAAAAGAATAGGCACCTTATATATTGTTTTAGAAATATAACAAATCTACAGGGGAAAAATGTATGGCAGGTGCAATATTCCTTCATTATATCCAGCATGTTAGTCATAAAGATATGCATACAGTAAACCAATATCTGGCAAGATAAGTAATAGTTATATTGAAAGTGGAGTTGAAATGATTAGAAATCTTCTATTGTGACTCACATAGGCCGTGTCCAGACTCAGGGGTTCTTTCGAAAAAAGGCTACTTTTTTCGATAGAACTTCCCCTGCGTCCAGACTCAAGCCGCGTTCTTTCGAAAGTAAATCGAAAGAACGCGGCTTTTCTTTTGACGGCTGTACACCTAATTTTACGAGGAAGAACGCCTTTTTCGAGGGAGATCCGTCGAAAGTACGTGAGTGTGGACAGGGGGAGCCCTTTCTTTCGAAAGTATTGGCCTCCAGGAAGAAGCCCTGGTGGACAATCTGGGCCATGGGTTGCACGTCTGTGGTTCCTGGCTGCAGCCATTCCTTAAAGGGGCAGGCACCCTCACAGCCACTTGTTGCAGAGAAGGAGCCAGAGCACACGGCTACTTTGCTGCAGCATGTCCCAGCCCCAAGACCGTCCTGGCCCTTCCACTGAGCCTTCTGGGGACCCAGCCAAGGGCTCCAAATACTGGGCACCATCCTGGTCTGGCCCAGAGATAAAGAGCCTGCTGGAGCTCTGGGGAGAGGAGGAGGCCTTACAGGCCCTCAAAAGCCGGCGGCGAAACGCTGACATTTATGGCCGCATGGCTGAAGCCCTGGCCCAGAAGGGCCACTACCCCCGGACCCAGGACCAGGTGCGCTCCAAGGTCAAAGAGCTGCGCCAGGGGTACGTTAAGGCCAGGGAGGAGAGCTCCCATTCTGGGGCAGCCCCCCACTACTGCCCCTACTACCCCGAGCTGGACCAGATCCTGGGTGGCAGTGGAGAAGCACGCACACCACGGCGGTTTGTCCAGTCAGGCTTGGCAGACCCCGTGGTGGACGCTCCAAAGCAGGACCCAGAGCACTCTGGAGATGGGGACATGGTCCCAGAGGAGGAGGACAGCGAGGAGATGGCGACCCTCACCCTGGAGCCAGTCACCCAGACCTCAGAGGCCTCCCAGGCGTCATCTGGCGCAGGAGAGGAAGCAGCAAGTGAGTACAGTGAGGTTGTGTCACACCCCGGGGGGGGGGGAGAGGTAGGTGGGTGCACAGTGGGTGATGCACAAGGGAAACCTGTCATGCTCAGGCTGATGCCCAGGTCACACACACACAGTGTGACCTTCAGAATGTCTGAATCCCCTGTCTCAGGGAGAGGGCATGCCCTTTTGGACAGCTGTTGCACACATGACTGATTGTGATAGAAATGTAGCCGCGTTACTCTGATCTGAGGAAGTGGGTCTGGCCCAGGAAAGCTCATCCCCTAATAAACTATCCTGTTAGTATTTTAAGTGCTACAAAGTCCAGTTTTTAGGACTGATTGTGTCTTCTTCTTTTCCTCCACAGCCGGACCAGCCTTGGAAGAGGGCCGCAGCACCCCAGCCCCAACTCCATCTCCATCTCGGGGACATGGGAGCCGCAGACACAGGTGTGTCTATGCGGACATCCTGAGGCAGCACGTTGAGGCCATGCAGGAGCTGAACTCCATCCTCGGAGAGAGGGCGGAGGCAGAGGATCGCTGGCGTGACCGGCTCATGGACGAGCTGGTCCTGCAGCGCACGTCCCTGTGCGCCACTCTGAGGGAGGTCTACGGCTTGCCTGCTCCTGTGCCTGGTCCTGCTCCTCCAGCACTCCATGACCCCACCCCACCAAACCCCCCTTCCACATCAGCATCCCTTTCTCCCCTTGGACCTCCCTCTCCCCCAGCCCTCCCAGTTCCCCAGCCCCTCTCTCCCCCTGGCCCTCCTCTCCCCCAGGCTTCCACGTCCCAAGAGCACCCCAGCCAGCCAACCGACAGGTGCACCACCCGATCCCGCAGCCATGGAGCACCCCAAACACGAGGCCCAGGCAGGAGAGGGAAATCTGCCAAGCCCCGTGCAACCTGATCCCCTTCCTCCCTCCAAGTTTCCAGTCCCCTTCCCCGCTCCAGGTTTCCAGTCCCCTTCCCCCCTCCAGGTTTCAAGCATCCCCATCACCCCAGTTAAACAAAGGGTTCAACAAAATGTTTCTTTATTGTAAATAGTTTTGTCAACAACAAAAATGAAAAAAAATTTTGTTATGTTTGCAACATTTATACTATTGTTTGATAATATGTACAAAAAGTAAACAGAACATTTTATTTTGAAACACACCCTGGTGTAACTGATGTGTCCAAACAGGGTCAGGAGATGGGTTGTGGAGGGAAGCTTCTATTGGGCCAGGGCCCAGTCCCCAGGCAGAAGCCCCTCAGTACACTCAGTCTCAGTGGCCTCCACTGGAGAATTGCTCCCGGAGGGCCTCCCAGATGCCAACAGCAGACCGGTGAGCCTGGCGGATGGCAGCTGTCCGGGGCTGGGCAAAGAGCCTCTCCTGGCCATCAGCAGCTCTACCGCACCCTGGTAGGAAGGCATCCCCTTTCCTCTCCACGAGGTTATGGAGGACGCAACACGCGGCCACCACCTCAGGGATGTTGCTCTCCCCCATGTCGAGGCGTGTGAGCAAGCACCGGAATTTGCCTTTTAAACGGCCAAACGCACATTCCACCTGGTTGCGAGCCCGGTTAAGGCGAGCATTAAACTGCTCCTTGCTCGCATCCAGGTGGCCGGTGTAGGGCTTCATCAGCCACGGCATCAGGGGATAGGCGGCATCAGCCACTATGCACACCGGCATGTGCACATCCTCAACCGCAAACTGGTGATGGGGGAAAAATGTTCCTGCCTGAAGCCTCCGGTAGAGGTACGAGTTTCTGAAGATGCGGGCATCGTGTGCCCGCCCTGACCACCCAACACAAATGTCTGAAAACTGGCCACGATGGTTGACCAGGGCCTGGAGGACCATAGAAAAGTAGCCCTTTCTGTTTATGAATTGGGCTGCTCGATGGGGCGGTGCACGGATTGCAATGTGTGTCCCATCGAGCGCTCCTCCGCAATTCGGGAAGCCGAGGGCAGCAAAGCCGGCCATGATGCTGTCCAGATCTGGTAGACAGATGAGCCTGTTGAGCAGCTCCGAATTGATGGCCCTCACCACCTGCAGAACGAGACAGACAACAAAATGTTAGAAGGGGTGCCTTATCTCTTAGGAGGAGACCCCACCGCCCACCTTCCCTCTCAAACACCCCGGGAATCCCCTCCTCAGAACCCCCCCCCCCCACAATTCAGGGTGAGTGGAGGAGCTCCCTCCCACTCCCACTCCACTTGGCCCTTCCTGACAGTCTCCCTTCCCCCCACCCCAAACTGTGACTGTCCCCAGACAATGACTTACCTCCATCAAGACGGCCCCGACAGTAGATCTCCCCACGCCAAATTGGTGTCCCACGGAGCGGTAGCTGTCGGGGGTTGCCAGCTTCCAGAGAGCAATGGCGACCCTCTTTTCCAGGGGGATGGCGGGCCGCAGGTGGGTGTCTTGCCGTTGCAGAGCAGGGGTGAGCCAGGTACACAGCTCCTGGAAAGTGGTCTTTCTCATCCGGAAGTTCCGTAGCCACTCTTGGTCATCCCAGATCTCCATCACGAGCCGGTCCCACCAGTCAGAGCTGGTGTCAAACCTCCAAACACGCCTGTCCACAAAAAAGTTTGGAGGCAAGGGCAGTGCGGCTGCTTGACGGAGGAGCCCCTCGTACCTCTGGTCTGGGTGCAGCTCGGGAAGTAGCCTCATGACAGTGTCATGCAGATGCAGCAACAGCTGCAGTATGGTGGTGTGGGGCCATCGCCTGCCCAGGGGTAGCTCTGGCTCCATGCCAAAAAAAAGGGTCTCAAAGCGAAAAACCTCAAAAGAAAAAAGCTGCTGGGGTGTCCCAGGAAGCTGAGCACTCCAAACCAGCACTGCAATGCCTTGCTTACTTCCTCGAGGGACAGCAAAGGCAGCTGCAGGAGCAGAGCAACGGGTGTTCAGGGGCGTCCCTTTAACCACGCGTCTCTGCAAAGGGCAGGCAGGCAGCACCCGGAAGGAAATGCTGCCCCCATGCCCTGGCAGAAGCAGTTCCGGGTGGCTTTCAATTTCGAAAGAGCGTCCAGCAGTCTGGACGCTCTTTTTCGAAAAAGCGGATCGATATTTCGATCCGTGCATTGTAGTCTAGACGCGCTCTTTCGAAAGAGGCTCTTTCGAAAGATGCTTTCGAAAGAGGCTCTTTCGAAAGAAGCCTGCAGTCTAGACATAGCCATAGTTACCTGGACTTCAATGTCACATTAAAATGGCATTGCATTATAGTGGAATACACCACAAATGTTTCTGCTGACCCCAATCTAACAGAGTCCACTTCTCAAAAAGTGAATATATTTATTAACTAAACATGAAACATATATGTTTTAATAGTATACTGATAGTGCTTGTGCTATCATCCTTAAACAAATGTGGCATGACTATTTGGCAGAAAGGTGATTCTTAACTAAGAGATCAACAGGAAATAAAACACCTGAATATTTGATGTGGCTCCCCCAAAACCGTTTCTGTATCTGGTACTCCTAACATCCTTCTAAAAGCAATACTGCTGGCCAGATACTGAAGTCCTAACTCAGACAAAAATCTGTCTTTCTTTGTAGACAGATTTTTTTCCTTTGAGTAAATGACACATATATTCAAAAGGACTGCAGGATTGACATAATGGTTAGGAATTTACTTCAAAGGACAAACCAATCAAAGTATAGAAAGAAATATCTGGCCTATACCTTGCCTGAAACTGTAATGAGTCATTTCTGAGATTCAAAAAAGTTTGGTAGCATTCTCATACACTTCTACACTTTCTGAATTTGATTATTTCCTGGCCTACAGATCTATGACTATAATGGTTATATAATTTTTCATTTGTATTATAGATGACTGAGATCAGGGCTCCATTATGCTAGCCAGTGTACACACAGAACAACCAAAGAGCTTACAGGGCAAGGGGGGGGGGGGGGGGATGGTAGAAAGGTAAAGAGAAGCATAGAATAAGGAAGTGATTTAACTAAGATCACACAGCAGGTCAGTGATCAATCTGGGAATTAAACCCAGGTGTCCAGTCTAGTGACCTATTTGTTGTATTTTTCTGGGTGATAACAATCCAGTCTCCTATAGTTATTAGTTATAACTCTAGCCTTAGTAATAATATTCCCTTCAAGTGTAATTTAATATTCTTCTGATCTGAAGTTTGAGAGTTTTTCTCTTTGTGCCAGAACACACTTTACTGACAGAATAAATCCTCAGTTTATTTTCTTCCCTTACAGCACAGTTCAATCACCATTAATTCAAAACCCACTGAAACTTTCCTCCCATCAAAAATGACTTTCAGCAGTTGCAGTTGTTGTTTGGGGAAAATGGATAATATAAAGCTTGTTCAATTCAAGAAATACCAACAGCATAAGCGAATATTAAGTGATAGATGTTCTGTCAACTTGATTGCCAGCTACAGATTGTAAGGTTTTCAGAATCCTGAGAGGATAACATAAATAAGAAACAAAGATTTATTTTTTTTTTAGAAGGAATGATGACAAATTCACATTGAATCAACTTGTTTGTACCACTATTGTGTATTCTATAAATTTACAATCAAATATTCCTCTGAGAAAATGTAAAGAAATCCATAAATCCACATTTCATTAGTGTTAAGATTATTATAATAGATATGGGGCTATTATGATAAGCAAAGTAGTGTCCAATTGGGGTCCTATTAAGCTAGGCACTATACAAACACCTATTGAGAGAAAGTCCTTGCCCTGAAAAGTTTACAGTCTGAGGCCATGTCTCCACTTGCCATGCTGGAGGTAAATCGTCTGGCATTTAATTTAGATGGTCTGGTTAAGATCTGCTTAATTGAATGCAGAAGGCGGCTCCGGTCAGCACCAGTACCCCTAGCACTTGCAGTCCTCTGTGAAGACAATGTCAAGCTCGGGTTAAGGTAAGCTGACTCCAGCTCCAACATTTACATAGCTGGAGTTGTGTACTTTGACCTGACCTTCCAGGTCTAGTGTAGACCTGGTTTAAGTAACCAAGAAAGACAAAAGTAGGAAGGAAAACAAAGATAGAAAGAAGTGTGGTGACTTCTCAGGGTCACACAGCAGGCCAATATAATTCCTGGAATAGCACCCAGTCTCCTGAAGACAATCTAATGTCCTATCCATATTATTTAATATTTTAGGCCCATGTCTTCCATGCCTGATCTTGGGAGACAATATTTTCCTGGTGTCTTCGGCATCTTCCTATGGTGTTCCTAGGATAGCCATTTTGTTTCTCTTTTGATACATTAAACACTCTGGTAAGAAAGTGATGTGTTGCTATGAATCATCACTCATAAATGTAATCTTTCCTCCAGTTTACACATTTTTCTTTCTAGAAAATTTTACCCTTTTCTGAATTCTTCATCGTTTCCTGTTTGATTTAAGAACATCTCCTCTTATTTTTGTTTCTCAGCTATCCTGTGATCCTCAGAAACATTGAGTCACATTATTTGAATTAATTAACACTTTCCAAACTTAAATCACATGAAGCGCATCTACCTTTAAGATTGGCCAGTATAGTTATACCAGTTTACCTTTTGAGTTTTAGACATAATTTATACTGGCAAAAAAATCCTTTTGTTGTTAGAATGTATACAGATTACTTAAGTGAAATAAGATACACAGGCAAAAGGATTTTCTTTCCCAGCATAGCTGTGCCAGCATAAAATTATATCTCTAACTGACATAGCTATGCAAACAAAACTGCTCAGTGTAGACCAAGCCTTGGACTTTAAAACAGGGATATATGAAAATGTAGGATTGGGGAAATGGTGGCTGAAATAAATTAGGTTAATCTGAATTTGTGTCACTGCAATCAGAATTTAGTCCAGAACTAACTTCCATATATATCTATGACAAAACAAATCATAGATTATTACAATTGTTATATTCAAATGTTTGTATGTTACAAGTAGAATCTATGAAATTGTCTGAACAGAAGAGAAAACCAACTCTGGGAACTTCACAAAGTAGATAAGTATTCACTTCACACCACATAAATAGTAAAGCAAATAAGATCATCCAGTATTTTAGAACCATGTTAAGAAATATGCAACAGGAAACATAAACCTATATATATATATTCTATTCTCATACAAACATAGAACTGCATTGGCAGGAAGGGTGAAAGAGGTCTGAGAGTGTGAGAACACTTGTATTAACCTATTAACTTGCAGCCCCTTGAGGGTTTATTCATCATGATGTCTATCAAAGTGTCAGCCTTTCTATTACCTCTTCACACAGAAGATGTCTGTCCATCATTGTCACACTTTTCTAGTGAGATTATCCATCATTTTAGGTGAAACCAAGCCATTCATTTTCATGACTATGTTAGTGAACCAAAAAAAGATGGTTTATTCAATAAAAGAAAAATGATTGAATTGCACTCTTACTCATTTTCTTTATCCTTAATCCAAAAGGCTGGGAAGAGGCTATGCAATTTATTACAGAATTAGCATTATACTTCAAGATATAACTGTACTTTCTGCTTTTCAGCAGTTTATTAATTTGGGTATAAACATTTTTTAATACTAGAAGTTGTCATACAGAACTAGTGTTCCTTAGTAGTGAATGATTTAATTTGTTTGTAATAAAAATTGATTTAGGGAATTGTTTACTCAGAGAATTAGTATTGTGTAGTCTTCCAATTTTAACTAGCCACTTTGACGGTAGCTCAGGACTGAGGGTGCCTAAAGGTCATACATGATGTTGTGTTGGTCCTGAAACCACTACACATGTAGCAAGGTTAAAAAATAGGCATGTGGATTAAATCACATTTTACCTTTTCCTGTGGAACCAGTAGATCATTGTTGAGGACCATTAGCTGAAGTGTGTGGGAAACCGTAGATATTGTTATAAGTCAGGGCCTAACAAATTCACGATGCATTTTGGTCAATTTCATAGTCATAGGATTTTTGAAATAGTTAATTTCATGGTTTCAGATCTTTACCACTGAGATCTCAGTGTTGTCACTTGTGGCAGTCCTGACCCAAAAGGCAGTTGTGCTAGCTTTACTGCTGTGCTGATGCTGATGGGGGAGCTGCCTTCAGAGTTGAGTGGCTCGAAAGCAACAGCTGTTGGCCTGGAACCCAGCTCTGAAGCCAGCGCTGACATTGGGAGCAGTGTACAAGTGATGATTGCAGGGTATGGGGGGGGCTGTCACTTTTTTGGGGATGCAGGACCAACCTTATGTGTGGGCGACCACCCAGGGCACGATAGTCAGGGGGCACCACGGTTCTCTCTCCCTTAGCAGCCAGCCTAAGGCATCTTTAACTGCTGAGCAGTGGGCCCGGGGACGGGCAGGGCTGGTGGTACCTATCATGCACCAGGCTCCAACTGCTACTTCTGGTCAGGCCATTCACTTCTGGGAATCTCCCCCAGCTGTGCACTGCCTTCAGAAGTGTGCCTGATCCGTCTCCAGCAGCAGCCCTGTTCTTCCCCAGCATGGTAGGAGCATCCTTCCTATACACTAGCTAGCTTTCATGACCTATCATGCATTTTTCATGGCCATGACTTTGGTAGGGCCCTTGACATATTATTTCTCAAACAGTGATATAGATAAAGCCAGTCCTTGACCTAAGGAACATTCACTTTTTAGTGTCTGAATCTTCAAACATTCATTATCAGGGACAATGCTTCTTATTATAAGAAACAAACAAGACTCTTCATAGTGTATTTTGCTTGCTAATGTTTACAGGATTTGGTTCTAAAAAAGATATTCAAAGGAAGATGATATAGATTTTAGGCTTTTTGAATACAAAAGAGATAATCTAATGCCTATTGTCAGGGCCGGATTAAGGGGGGGGGAGCTAGTTGGGGTGCCAACCTATAGGGGGTGCCTATTGAAGTGGTAAGGGGCAGCACACACCCGGGGGTGGGGCCGTGCATGCGCTGTGTGCCCGCTGCCCGGGACACAGCTATGGCTCGGTCCGGCACTGCCTATTGTAATCAATGGAAAGACTTTGCTGACTTTAATGGCAAATGGAGAAGACCACAAGGTTTTGATTAAGTCATATATTTAGTTGTACAGATTTTAAAAAAACTGAATACTTCAATAATGTGCTTTACTTTTTAATAATTTTTTAAACTTACTTTGGAATAATAAAACGTGGTGACATGGAATTAAATTAAATGTACTGGAGACTTGTTCTTCTTTTCAAAAAGATAACATTAAATAGCAGATTTCACTTGAAAAAGTATTTTCTACGATCTTAGTTTACATTTAATTCGAAAGTTTTGCTGCTCACTTTAATAGTCCAGTTCTATAAGCGTGGCTTTCTGTTTAACTCCAATAATGCAACTACATCTATGAAAGCAGCCCCCTGGGTCTGCATGGATCCCATCTAGATGTCATTGTGCAGTGAGTTCTATAAGTAGCCACATTGATTTTAATGGGAGTATTCATGGTAAAGACTTAGGTAAGTGCTTCAGACCCAACCCTCGAAAACCCAAATATGGGCTTAACTCTAAGTGTATGATTCATCCCACTGAGTATCATTATTATCGTACATTGCAATTTAGAGGATTTGGGAATTGTAAGGCATAGCGAGAAAAACCTGAATATGTGAGGAGCAGAGAGAGAATAATGGAACATACAATTAGAGAAAAGGGAGTTATCAAAAGGTTTAGTTAAGCTTTGGATCAAGTTAGGGAATTATCTGAACTAAATTGTCAAACATTCTGAGGTTCTCCCCTTACTATTTAATATCAAGAAGTGGCAATAAAAAAAGTAAAAATAAAAAAGAGTTCTGAAAATTCTTTGTATAGTTGTTATTGGAAGATTCACTATATTTTATCCACTGTTATGAAAGTCTTCAGAACAATATATTTAATAACAATTATTACATGCCATTTCCTACGAGAGTATAATAGTGACTGATCTTTCATTTCCCTGCTGGAAACCAAAGTCATCATGCCTTTAACCTTCACAGCTGCTTCAACAACGTGAAACCATACAATAAAGTGAATGGAGCAATGTTGGATGGACTTTTTAGGAGTATGGATATAAAGTAGTTGATTTTGATGTCCTAAGATCTCAACAAGAGTTCTCATAATTTCCATATAAAATAATATTACTCACAAGAATTTCTGTAAGTTTGATGTAAATGCAAAAAAATCCGTAGTGTGTGCTGATACCTTGTTAAGGTTTTGATTATAACTGTGCAAAAATCGAACAATTGCTAGTTCTTGACAAATTATAAGGAAAAAATGGTAAAGGGCCAAACCCTGAAGTTTATATTTCAAAGATACAAACTTTAGTCTGAGGTAAAACTCCAAAGGCAGGAGGTTGAAGTGAGGTGCATTCATATTGGAAATCAAATGAAATATTGTAACAGGGAGGATAATAATCTCTTGCAGCAGTTTACCGTGGTATGGATAAATTCACCATCTGGAGCTTTTATATGTCAATGCAGTGTCTTTCTAAAGGATGTGCTATGTTCTTTGGGCAAATGTTCTTTCAGAATATGGTCCACAGGGCCTGATCTGAAGCCCATTGAAGTACGTGAGGCTTTGGGATTCAAAGTAGACAAGAAAGGGGTTGTGTCACAACCTGCCCTATAACTTTGGTTGCTTTAAATGTTATACTGCCATGGCTTACAGTCCTGATGCCAACAGGCAGCATACAAGCATGCAGGTCACACCCTGGCATTCACCACCCACTTACTCTTTGTGGAGTGATCCCAACACCCTCCCAGTTTCACATGTCCCAAACTGTTTGCCCAAATGATCTCAAACACTGTGTTTGAATCAAAGCACTGACCTGGTTTCTATGAAGGTAAAACAAGTTTATTAAACAAAAAGTTATGTGTTTTTAAGTGAAACTAATTATAAGGCAAAGGGATAGAAAGAGCTACAAGCAAACCAAAGTAAAAATATGCTTCTATGACTAAAACCTGATTTAGCAAACTGGAGTCACTTGTTCAAAGAACGGTTTACTATCATGACTGATCAAACTCTCTGGCCAGGACGCTTTACATGAGGAGACAAAGGAACTAAGCAGTCTGAGTTCTTTTGACCCCACGGTGCCAAGTTAAATGGAGCGCCAAATGGTGGTGCAATATCATTGAGGGGTTTGGAGGTGGGGGCGCCGATTGCATGGTTCACCTAGGGCGCCAGTTGCTGGCAGCTCATCTAGGGCCGCCCTTGCTCTGGGTACATCTAGACTGAGGGGGGTTTCCAGCAATTTGCATAGCTTTTTCCAAAAAAAGGCTATCGTGTAGCTCTAGCCTCTAAGGCTACATCTACACTGCACCTCAAATTCGAAATAAACTATTCTGGATTAGCGGCAAGGAGTCCTGTGGCACCTTATAGACTAACTGAAGTGTTGGAGCATAAGCTTTTGTGGGCAAAGACCCACTTCGTCAGATGCATGCTTGTGACGAAGTGGGTCTTTGCCCATGAAAGCTTATGCTCCAACACTTCAGTTAGTCTATAAGGTGCCACAGGACTCCTTGCTGCTTTTGCAGATTTAGACTAACACGGCTACTCCTCTGATATTATTCTGGAATAGTTATTCCAAAATAGCTTATTTTGAAATAGCACATCTATACTACATTAGTCCAAGGCAGGCTTCCTTAATGCAGACATGCTATCTCAATATAGAGCCCCAGGAGGCACTGGGAGGAAACATTTAGAATGACCCTGGTGAAGGGCTATTTAGAAATACCAGCAATGGAGCATCTACACTCACTTTATTATGAAATAGTGATTTTGGAACAGGTGTTATTCTTCGTAGAATGAGGTTTACAGATTTTGGAATAAGCCTCCCGTTATTTTGAAATTATTTTGAAATAATGGAATGGCTGTGTAGAAACTTGCATAGTTATTTCGGAATAATAGCCGTTATTCCAAAATATCTTTGCTGTGTAGACATACCCTAAGGGTACGTCTATACCTTAACATTATTTCAAAATAACTAGCGTTATTCTGAAATAATTTACTCCACGTTTACACAGCAGGCAGTTATTTTGAAATGTCAAAATACTGTCAAGCTGGAGGACTTCTTACTCTGACTTCCTCATTGTACAAGGAATAAGGGACATAGGAAGAAGTGTGCTCTACTTAAAAATAAGTACTGTGTAGACACTCCCAATTCCAAAATAAGCTATTTTGCAATAAGGTACGCAATTGACGTAGCTCAGTTTGGTTAGCTTATTTCGAGTTAAGCCCTGCTGTGTAGACGCACCCTTAAGGACCAGCAAACTTGACCTGTGCAACTGTTCAGTGAGATGTCTGGAGGCTACAGAGCAGATGCAGATGGTTTGTGAGTGTAACCCCAAGGAAATTACCTAGATTACCTCTGTAAACTTCATCCCACGAGCAATAACAGAGCGGTCGACAAATGCCTTTGATGTTGACCGCAGAGCGTCCAGACTAGCATGCTGAGCCGACAAACAGCTGATCGGCTAAGCGCAACAGCCATTTTAATTTAAATGAAGTGGCGATTATTTAAATCGCCGCTTCATTTGGGTATGTCTAGTAAACTAATCTACATGGTTCTGGTGACAGAGCCATGTAGTCTAGACATACCCTGAATTTGCCTTGGCTCCCCCTCCCTACCAGGGACAGAGTCTGCCCAGCAACCCATAGGGAGTGAGGTGCCCCTCCCAGGGAGTTCAGAAGGGGGAGGAGAAGCCATTGTTGAAGGAGTCTGGAGCCAGTCAGGGCAAGGGGAAGGCTGGCTGTGTGGGAGCTAGTAAGCCCCAGGCCTGCATGCAGAGTTCCCCCTCGAGAACTAGTCTCTAGGGACATGAAGGCAGGATCCCTCAGCTGGGTTTTATGTCTCCACTGTTGATTCCCAGTTTGTGGAGTTTGCTGGGAGGCTTCCCCCGCCAGGCTGAGTTGGCTCTCCGGCTCCCAGGATGAGACCAGTCATCGCATGGTCAGCTCTGCTCTGTCTGCTGGTTTGGGGCTGCTGCCTGCTGTGTGTGTGTCTGAATGCTGGGGTAGGAGATTATAGTTTGAATTTTGGTGCAGTTGCGTGGCCTGCACCTTGAGCCTTGCACCCCTTTGCGATGAGGGGAAATTCTGGGATCGAAGTAGCCTGATTCCTGCCAAAAGAGGATCCCTGCCAAAAGAGACCAGCCCCTCTGCAGTGACTGAGTTCTCTCTGAACCTGAGGCTCATTCTTGGAGTGTGTAAGTGCACCATCTTTTAGTTAGTAAGTCAGGGAATTTGTCTGGGGATTTTATAACCTGCTGCATATTTAACCTGTGGAGGGATTTACTGCCTCTTCCCACTTGTGAGTCCTTTGGGCTGTGCTGGACACAGTCAGCCCCACTGCTAAACCACTGCAGAGAAGAATTTTCTGGTCAAAAGTCATCAAGGGCCTTAACAAAGTATGCGTATCAATGGGACACTAACCTTACAGTTGCTGGACACTGGTGAACCTACCAATAGTGTTTTACCCTGTTACGTTATATTTGTCTCCTGTTTAATATAATTCTGTTTATTACAGTGTATGTGTTTGTGTTATTTTCTTGGAGTCTCCAACTATCTTGCAAATATGTGGGGATTACCGTGGGTTAGAATTTTTCTCCCAAGCTGCCCTGGTGACCCTGCCAGGAAGGAGTGAGGGGGGTGGAGGCACCGCCAAATAAATCCATCAGAAAAAATAAAGTTGAGTGGGTGACAGGATCCAAAAGAACCCAGACCTATCCATGAAAACCTGTAAGCAGATTGGCCTTAAAGAAGGTAACCAGGTGAAGAGGGAGCGCTACATGGGAAATTCAGGATTGGGAGGTTGTTGGGGGTCACCCTTCAAAAAATAACTGGAAGATGGCAGCTAGAATGTGATCTTCATGCTTGTGTGCTGTAGTTGATGCTATCCTATCCAGGCACAATTCATCTAAGGCACGCAGGGCATGTCTACACTAGGGAGTTATTTTGCAATAACGCCCCTTATTCTGAAATAACAAGGTGAGTGTCCACACTACCAAGCCTGTTGTTTCAAAATAATAACTCCTGCTTGTGAATAAGCTTATTTCAAAATTGTTATTTTGGGAGTTATTTTTTTTAAAAAATAACCTGCTAGTGTAAACATAGCCTCACAGTTACACGGCTGGTAGTGTCCTAACCCCAGACTGAAGGTGAACACACAAAAGTGTCCCAGCTTAATGGACTTTAGTTCACATCTGAGGTAGTTAAGATATCATTGAGCACTGATTACCAAAGCACACTTCACTACAAATAGAACATGTGAAAACTGAATTGCAAAATCATCAAATATTTATAGAGCTGTAGAGTTCAAGAAATAATTACTTGGATAATTTTGGATTGTCTGGGAGATGATGTCTTAGTATTGTACATCAGTTGCCTGATAAGCACTGAAGAAAACCCTTCAGAAGTGTTGAGTGCATTCCTACAATCATACTCCGAAGACCCTTATTTTTCAGTGATGTGTCTCAAGTAGTTTCAGGATAATTGTGCCAACCTAATAATAGAATAAGTCAAATTCCATGGAAAACTTGAATTCAAATTGGATTTTTTAAATACAAAATGAGGCTCTTCATACATATACTTCTCACTTTACATTTTGAAGGGTTTTCTTGAAGAGCTTGAATATTCAGTAACAGCCAATTGTTCCTTTTTAGGGCAACATGAAATATAAAATGATAATTCCCGTTTGGTATGAAAAGAGTATCTTTTTATCCAGTGGGAACCAACATGCATTTTTTTATAAAAGTACCATGAATTACCCCTTGGTAAGTATAAGGAAATCAACATAGGAAAGGCCTTCATTTTCTCTTTTTCATACACTTTTGTTTTCTCCTGCTGTCAGTACTAGATATTGTTACCATAGGTGGAAACTTAGGGTATGTCTAGACTACATGGCTCCGTCGATGGAGCCATGTAGATGAGTTTACTAGACATAGCAAAATGAAGCGGCAATTTAAATAATCGCCACTTCATTTAAATTAAAATGGCCGCCACTTCGTTTACATCAAAATTTGCCGATGATCAGCTGATCAGCACAGTGGGGCAGTCTAGACGCACCACGGTCAACAAGGGAAGCTTTGTCGGCCGCTCTGGTATGCCTCGTGAAACGAGGTTTACTGGAGCAGTCAACAGAGGCTTCCCTTGTTGACTGCGGTGCGTCTAGACTGCCCCTCTGTGCCGATCAGCTGATCGTCAGCACAGCGCTGCAGGCATTTTGATGTAAATGAAGCGGTGATTATTTAAATCGCCACTTCATTTTGCTATGTCTAGTAAACTCATCTACATGGCTCCGTCAACGGAGCCATGTAGTCTAGACATACCCTTAGAGTATAGCCATATTGTTTCGGATCAGTTCCTGGTTAACTTTCCTCTTCAGTGCATACTATGGTCCTTCAGTATGAGTTTGGCTCGCTCTTCATATGCCGTGAAAGAATTCTGTAACCATTTCCCCAACAACGGTACCGTTTCAGGAAAACAGTAGAGACAGCAGCCATGCATATCGGGATGCTGCTTGCTTTTCTTCTTGTTCCCTTGACTAACAAGGAGTGAGAGTAAAGTACATAGCTTCTGTGCATGCTTCTCGCTCCTGGCTGGTGAAGGGGTGGAACAGAGGAGAAATTCACGGAATACAATACTTTTGCCTTGCTCCCTAGTAGTCAGGGGAATGGGAAGAAAAGCAAGCTTTATCCTGGTACACTTGGCTGCTGCTCTCACTCCCCCACCCTGCTCTCCCAAAACAGTGCCCTTGTTCCCCAGTTTCTTAAAGGAAGGTAATTATGGCCTCTCCCCACTCATGAATCCCCAAAGGTCCAGAATCTGAAGTGGGATTTGAGATCCCTTTTGTTCCCATTCATTTGATTTCCTTTAGATAGATTGCTAAAAGTATTGAATGTTTTCTTCAAGTCTCCTTACATTTTGTTATGCTCAGCTTTACTTGGCTTTTAGTAGTGCCCAGCTAGGCCAAGATTTAATCAAATTTGCTACCCAAGCCTGTTACAAAATTCTGGTCTTATCAGAGCTTTTATTGATTTAATCCAGCCTGGTGAGAATGCAATCTGTGCATGTTATGCTTTGCCTCATACTGGTTTTTAGCCCCAATCTTGTTTTTCTCTCATTCAGAATTCTAATCTTTTATTGTGAATCCTTTCTGTATCCTGACTACCATCTATAGCAGGGGCTTAGAGGGAGATGTCAGTATATTGATGGTTCCCTGAAGATTCACAAGGGAAGGACATTGTGATTATGAAGTAAGGAATATTGTGGTTTCAGCTTCTTCTTTTGTATGCTTTGAACTCTCTCTTGCTTTATCAGATTAAGATTCAGATAGCATGAAGATGCTAGACTACATGCAAAGTGTGTGTGTATGGGGGGGTGTGTCTGTGTGTGGTGCTTCACACCTGCTGAAGAAACTGTAAATCAGAAGTATCATACTTTGAGGGTGAAGTTCTTAGAGAAGGGTGTGTTTAATTAATTAAACCAGTGGTCCCCAATGTGGTGCCCGCAGGACCTATGGCGCCCACTGGGCCATTTCTGTGCACCCGCCGAATGATCGGGACTGGCCCCGCCCTTACCCCTGGGTGCATGGCGCATGGGCGCTGCCGGCTCCTGGGCGCGTGGCACAGGAGTGGTGCCGGCCCTGGGCACATGGCACAGGAGTGGTGCTGGCCCTGGGCACGTGGCACAGGAGTGGTGCCGGCCCCAGGCGCGCGGCACATGGGCACTGCTGGCTCCTGGGCACGTGGCACAGAAGTGGCACCAGCCCTGGGCATGCAGCGCATGGGCTGTTCCGGCCCCGGTCGTGCGGCGTATGGATGGCCATGCCCCTGGGCATGCGGCACAGGACCGGCGCCGGCCCCGGGAGTGCGGCGCATGGGACCACCACACGGCGTATGGGTGGTCCCACCCCCAGGCACCCGGCAGCCCCGAAAGGTTGGGGACCACTGAATTAAACTATCTTGGGGGTCAGTCCTAGTTCTTGGGCCTAGGGAAAAGGAGTAATTGGGAGTCAGGCTTTGTCTCCACTAGCAGTTGAGTGACAAAACTTTTGTCATTCACGGGTGCTTAACACTCCCCTCCCACAAAAGATAAACATTTTGCTGTAGAAGTGGGAGTGCAAACAGCACATTGTCAACAGGATTTACCATGACACCATCCCACCCCACCCGTCGTGAGGGGGTGGAATTATTTTGACAGCAAAGCGGGGACAAATATGTTACATTGCCTGAAATTTAGCAACACGGCCATATTGCTAAAACCTGCCTCAGGGCCAAGTGGATATGCCAGATAAGCCCGGGGAGGAACCAGTGATGCAGC
Organism: Pelodiscus sinensis; assembly: GCF_049634645.1. Taxonomy (NCBI): domain Eukaryota; kingdom Metazoa; phylum Chordata; order Testudines; family Trionychidae; genus Pelodiscus; species Pelodiscus sinensis. The sequence goes on along the minus strand of NC_134720.1, from coordinate 42,863,276 downwards.
ATGCTTAGGCTCTAGGGCTTGAAACATCCAAAGGATCCAGAGAGGAGTGGCTTGGAGTCCCCTCAGAGCAGTCCCAGTGAGTGGCCAGGAGATCATTAAGATCTGGGAGTCAATGGAATCTACTTGGGGTATGTGAAGCTTTTTAAAGACATTTTTGCTCTTAAACTGAAAGCTGGGAGCTGACATGTTAGTTTGTCTGAGGTAAAGCTGGTTGGCAAGAATGAATTTCAAACAGCCCATGAAAAAGCAGTGTGCAACCCAGTAAGCACTGCTAGGGCTGGCTGGTGATGATCAGAAGAAATTTGAGCTAGTTGTCACAACTTCAGATTAACTGCAGCTGTATCCCCACCTCACCCATGGCCTGATCCAATAGTGCACAGACAGGCCTCATATCATTAGTTGTCTCTGGGCAGAGACCCTTGTCCCACTGCCTTCTGACTCAGGATTTTAAAGGCTGCACAACTCCCTGCCTTATGTTGTGATATCCTCAGAAGTCAGTCCATCTAATGGCCATGCAGTGCTTCCTCTCTGAGGGCTATGAACAATGTATTGCCAATAGTTACCAGTTACCACATATCTCTTCCTCAAGAAGTACATTTATTCTTAAGATGAAAGGGTATATAGCAATAAAAGTTCTTATGCACACACTAAAAGTTAACCAGTGGTCACCCCTCCATCTTATGGTGTCCTAACAGGCTAAAATTCTTCCACCCTATCCACGAAAACTGAGCCTTTGCTGTGAAGAAACAGTGATATGTTTCTGTAATGGTATTGCTTGTGGTTGCAATATCTCTCATGCTGGTGGCTACACAGCACTCATTCGCTATGAGGCAGGTTAGGCACCTGCTCAAGGCTATGGGGTCCCTTTTTCTCCTAGAATGCAGGCAAGTGACTGCAGGAAATGATGCCACAGATGGTCCAGCAGAGGTAGCAGTGATGGCAAGAGGTCCAAAGCTAGGGAGGCTACAATGGAGAAGGTTGCTCATGAAGGAGAGACAGGTGAAGCTGGAGCTCAGGTATCAGAGTGAGGATGCATGCCACCATGGCCAAACTCAGTGGCTGAAGTGGCAAACTCGCTGTCTACCATCACCAGAGAAATTGTCACTGCTGACAGTGTCCGCAGCAAGAGTGTTACTAGGAGCAGTGAGCACTGGCACAGCGAGGAGGTGCTGGGAAATACAACTCCAGCTCCTTCATAGGACTACTGGCAGGGGCATCCAACCCTCTGCTGCCCTAGCTCTCTGAAATATTTCAAACTCCTGTAACCTGAACCAAGTGTCCCTGAGCTGAGGATCCCTAGGCACATTCTCAAGGTACAAACTTTCTCTCTGGAATCCCTGCTGAATGCTGGAACCCTCTGTCCAGTGTCTACCTCTCTCAGCTCCCCTCTGACTCTTCAGACCCCCAAGGACTTAAATACATCCCTCTGCCAGAACTCCACCCAAGAATAAAGCTCCCGGTTTACAGTTTAACTCTCTGAGGGGCAAGGTGAAAGTATAACACATACTGGTGGACAGACTTTGCACTGACTCTAGCACCATTGTTGTTTACTTAACTGATAAAGCGCAGAGTGTACAAATGCTACAGAAAACAATAAGGCATCCCAATGCAGTGTCTCTCACTAGCTTACCATCCCTTGGGAGATTATTTGTATGCAGGCAAGCAGGCAATGCCCTCTTCTCCCTGGTAATATCCTCCCTCATCTTAATCTGGTGTAAAACGATTCTCTCTACCCCCCTCTCCCCTTCTCTGCTAGAAATCCCATCACAGACTCCTGCTGGGATTACTTGCATTTTTTGTTGCATCTTTTAGTACATTTCAGACAGGAGGAGAGAATGTCTTCTGCCACCTAGGGGAAACACATTGTCCCAAGGTGTTTTACTTTGAATAGACAATTACCGACTGTAGCCCCTATGCCATTGTCTCTGGCCTGATGAGATGAAGCATAACCCTACTAACTTGTGGTAGAGCCGAAGCTTTCCCAACACAGTAATTTCATGATTCAGTTCTATAAAATCATCCACAGTACAGATGGGGTACAGACGGATGCTCCAAATGGTTACATATACAGTCATCTGCTGGGAACGAACAATGACTAGTTATCAAAGCCTCCATCATTATCCCTGCCAATGTGCTGTAAAGAATGGAAGTCCGGGGGAGGCATAACTGGAAAAAAGCAGCTTGATACATTTCCAAAGAGAACTCTGGAACTTTTCAAATTACCCCATCACATGATTAATGTATAATTTTGCTATGCTGGCGCTGGTTTGCTGCAACTTTGCAGTGGTGAGGATGGTTTGCTAATTGGGTATCATCGCCACCTGGCCCCAACATGGCAAGTGTGTTGTGAAACTGATTTTTCTTTCTCTTCTGCCCATTAAATATCTGAAGCCCATAACTCTTCTTAATGATGTTGATGTTATTAATATGATAAAAAAGGGTACATTAGTATATTAGATAGGAATCTATCAGCTGCATGTCATGTCCAGCCCCTGCCATGTGAGAAAAAAGACCAGTGAATATGAAATATTTCAGGCATTTAGCATAAGTTTATTTTTATGTGATGTGTAATAACAGAACTGAAAGAAACATTAAAAAAGGATTATAAAAAAACAACTGTAATAATATGGATACAAATTATGCAGTTGATAATTTAAGATTGATATCATGGCTTCTATAGCCCAGAAACGATCTCCATAGTCATACATTCCAAAGTCAGAAAGGGTCATTGTGATCATCTAGTCTAAACTCCAGACCTTAGAACTTCCCCAAAATAATTCCCAGTGCATATCTTTTAGAAAAACATCCAGTCTTGATTAAAAACATCATCCGTGATGGAGGCTTCACCACAACCCTCAGTAAATTGTTTCAGTGTATACAGACTCTTGCTGATAAAAATGTAAAAATTCGTGATTCCTGTCAATGTTGTCTCATCTTTTAAAGAAAGCCAATCTGATTAAGTGGGTTCCAGTCCACAAAAGCTTATGCCCAAATACATTTGTTTGTCTTTAAGGTGCCACAGGACTCCTCGTTGCTTTTAAAGAAAACCAGTGTCTTTTATCTAGTGCTCATAAAAGATGAGTGACTCAAATGAATTCATTCATCACTGAAGTCAGTGGATTTCCATGAGGGATGAATTTACCCTGAGGTGCCTAATTAATTTAAATTTCAATAAAAGCAAAAAGAAAAAAAACCCCAAACTGAGACACATTCTTTCCCCTAAACAGAAGGATAAAATTAGGATGCCATTAATACAAAGAGTAGATTTTAAATAAAGTTCATTAACAATAGGTGGCCTAACAAAAAGTAAACAAATTTAATCGTATGTGCAATCTTAATGCTACTATATAAACACACGGTATAATGTCAGACACCACATATCAAAACAAGTACATTTTTCTCCTCGTTTTATGAACGTTGATAATGAAGGGAGCAGAATTTGTTAGCTAGTATTGCTTAAACTTAAGTTTGGTCCCAGGTTCACATTGTGGGTTGGATCCAAAGACCACTGAAGTCAATGAGATTCTAACCAACACAGGATTCAAAATAGAAACCTAGATTCAAAATAGAAATCAATGTGAACAGTAGACAGGGCTACACCCCGGCCCCTTTTGGCTATTTAGGTGCCCAGGTCATGCTATTTATCCTTTACCCTCTTTGCTCCCAAAGAGCGTAAAGCATCATTAGTATCAAAATTCTGACTACTTCCTATATAGCTATGCCAGTAGGGGAAGAAGGTTTTTCCAGCCTTTTACAACACTTTTTTTCTCTATTTATACAATCATAGCAGTCAAAATCTAGCGCTGATCCAGGTCAACAAATGGCATTCCTGTAAAAGCAGGGAATGACTATGGAATCAGTTGTTATGTCTCTATAAAAGAACAATCAATCCAGTTAAATGTGGGTCTGGTACTCAGGATTCAGTGTCTCTATGGGACATTTCTCATCTGTGCATACTTGAGAGCAACCATTCATTCAAATTTAGTAACTTTTCTCTGTAACCAACAGTGACATTTGAATTAGTCATTGTGACTGTGGGTGGCAATTTAAAATTACATGTGTGGGAACATCACTTTTTTTTTTTGGACCAGAATGTGAAAAGAGTCACATAAAAGTTACAGGGAACAAAAACGATATAGTGTCTCTTCCAATGCCCTTGAAATCAATGGGCATGCTTTCTTGTTATATGTCTACACTGAACTAAAATACCAGTGGCAGGCTCTGGCCTGCAGACTCAGATGTGGGCTGAAGGGCTAAAAAATTGCAATATAGCCCTTGGGTAAGATATTTCACATTCTCTGCCATTGTTTACTCATGAAAACTGCTCTCAAACACATTATTTGGTTTCTTTATCTGTTTTTCTTTTGTGGTGATGCGGACACGGGAATGACAATAGGAAATATATGAATGTATAATATTTGTATATACATATTTAAAAAGTAACATAGTCGTGCTTTTGTAATCCATCAGTATATGGCCACACAGCTTGCACTTGCTAGATTGTGAAATGGAAGCACGTACTAGCACGATGCACTGTAAGGGTATATATACACTGCAACACTATTTCAAAATAACTAGCACTATTCTGAAATAACTTAGTCCATGTCTATACAGCAGGAGTTATTTCAAAATACTGTCAAGTTGGAGGACTTCTTATTCTAACTATTGTAACCCTCATTGTATGAGGAATAAGGGAAGTCAGAGGAAGCGGGCTCTATTTTGAAATAAGTGCTGCGTAGATGCTCCCTATTTCAAAATAAGCTATTTTGAAATAAGATGCGCAATTTGCATTACTTATTTTGAGTTAAGCCGTGCAGTGTAGACTAAAGCTGTTAAGGAATAGTTGACTAAACGATAAGCAACTGCTTATTGGATAGTCGAGACGACTAGTTGATTTCCCCCCACCCTTGCTGCTTCTATCAGGTACCTCAAAGTGGAAGCATCGCACAGCTGATCCAGGGCTCAGCTGTGCAGTGCTGCCCCTTTGAAATGTCTCCTTGGCATTTCAAAGCAGCGCCGCATGGAGCTGGCCCCGGGCTCCATGTGGCACTGCCCCTTTGAAATGCCGCCATTGCATTTCAAAGGGGCAGCACCGCACAGCTGAGCCCAACGTAGCGTGCAGAGCCCGGTGTCAGTTAGAGAGTCCCCAGCTGATCCTGGGTTCTGGGGAAATGCTGCACAGAGCCCAGGATCAGCTGGGGAGTCCCCAGCTGACACCAGGCTCTGTGTGGCATTTCAAAGTGGCAGCACAGCATGGAGCCCGGAGTCAGCAGGGGACTCTGAATCCCCCACTGATCCTGGGCTCCATGAATGTGCTTCCACTTTGAAATGAACAAGAGCCCCCACTGGGGACTCTTGTACATCTCAAAGCTAGCACACCCTCATGCAGCCCAGAGTGAGCAGGACTTCCCGCTGGCCCCAGGATGCACGTGGAGTTCCACATTCCTCCTTTGAAATGTACAAGAGCCCCACCGGGGCTTTCAAAGAAGGAATGCGGAAGTGCCTATCGACTAGTCTATTAGTTGATGGAAATTCCAATATTTAACATCCTTAGTGTAGATGTACCCTAACTCTTCAATGTGTATGCTGCTGGTGCAAACTAAGGCTACAACTACACCTCAGCAGAGATCAATGCTCTGAGATCGATCCAAAGGCAGTCAGTTTCATGGGTCTATCAAAGACCTGTGAAATTGACCACAGATCATTCTTCAGTCAACTCTGTTTTTTTATCCCAAATGAGAAGAATAAGGTAAGTATAAGTGATTTTTTCTTCAACCCCTTGTGGTGTGGGCACCATGGTCACTGGACCTAAGGTACGTTATTCACTGAGCTGAAGTTATTTATCTAGGTCAACTTTCTGTGGTAATGTAGACATAGGCACAAAGGTACTTAGCTCACAGAAATGTAGATTTCTTTCAAACAGGGCTAAGTTAATGCAAAGTATGTAACTTTCAATTCATGCCAGAGGGATTACTCCATATTCATAGCCCTGTAGTTTGAATTTCAAGTCCATGTAGGCATAGCTTGTTACGGTTTCCCCTTCTGTGCCCAATCTGCAAAGATTAGGATTCTGTTACAGTACCAGATACAGAGGCTTTTTAACTCTTAAATTGTAGTAGCTCATGGTGTTTGCTCTGGAAGTGACTGATTCAGTCCCTGATATATCCATCAAGAAACTACAGTTGACCTTATCTTTCTGTCTTAACAGAGGAAAACAATCCCATGCTTTTCAAAGAACATGTTGCCTAAGGAATGCAGGATTTGTCCAATGGTGCATCAAACTAAATCATTATCTGTGATCCTAGCCTTGTGGTATGATCTGTTGCAGTAGGTCTCTGTTTCTATGCTGAGCCTCAGTATGAACATAAAGGCCCACCGGCATTGATCAGCTGGCAGGATTTGTATTTTTAAATCATGAGTTAAAGTTTGAGGTTAGAAATGCATCAGGAAATGTCACCAAAGGAGCTTTTGTCTTTTAAATCACACATGAAAGATCGTTATTTGATATGCCTCCAGTGGATGGGCAGATGGTGATGCCTGTTCAGAACCCTGGTAAAGTCAGTATGACTCCACACAAGCCCAGAAGTTCTAGTTTGATAGATTCATAGATTTTAAAGCCAGAAGTAGGAGCGTTAGATCATCTAGTCTGATCTCCTCTATGACACAGGCTATAGAATTTCACCTAGTTACTTCTTTCTGTATTGAGATCATTAACTCGTGTCTAATTAAAACGTAAGTTCAAGAAAGGCATCTGGTCTTGGTGGTATGTGCAATATGGCAGTTGCATGTTTGGAGCCATTTCTAGTTCATGGGGGGTGAGGGGAGTGGGGGAGATTGATATTCACATTTGCAAGGTTTTTCAGTATTTATTACTATTATTATTCAGTATCCTATGCCAGTTCTACACGTGCTTCTCCTTTGCTCTGAACAGATTAATCTCTCTGCTGCCTTTGTTACAACTTTGAATATATATGCAGTGTTGCTCTAGCTGTGTTGGTCCTAGGTTATTAGAGATACAAGATGGGTGAGGTAGTATCTTTTACTGGACCACCTTTTGGTGGGTGAGAGAGACAAACTTTTGAGATTGCATAGTATATTTTCTAGACCACAAGAAGAGCTCTGTGTAATCTCAAAAGCTCATCTCTCTCACCAACAGAAGTTGGTCGAATGAAAGAAGTATTTCCTCATCCGCCTACACAGCTGAATAATTAATTACAGGGATAATTAAATTCATATAGTGTATTAATGTGACAGGACTAATGCACATTACCATGAATATAAGTAAATATTTCCCATAAATACAGTCATACAATTGTATATGTTTGAAACACCCACAGAAGAAGCAGGAGAATGTCTCTTATTTTAGAGAATATCAGACCTTCTTACCCTGAATAAAAGTATGATCGACAGCTAAGAACATAATCTGAACCTGGGAGCTATTTTCTCCCACTGACAATTTTACTTTTAGTCCCCTGATGTGTTTTTCGGGGGGAGTCCTAAAAGAAAATGGGACAGGAGCAAGACAGGTCATTGTTCTTGTAAGAAAAGTTGCTGTTGTCAACCCAACAGGGTCTGACCCTAGGAGCCACTTAGCCCCTTCTACTCTCCTAGCGGCCAATGCCTCAATGCAGTTAAAATGATGTTTGGTTGCACCCAAACTCCCCTGTTTGTGTAAAAACTGGTCCACAAGAATCAGAAAACTGGGCACAGCATGCAAATACACTGTTGTGTTCACCTGTTGTGTCATGAGAAGGCAGTGTGTGGGCAAGGGACTTGGCAAATATAAATTCAAGTGGTGAGCAGAGGCAGGCTTGCAGCACATTGGCTCCTAGTTAAGCCAATTCGCTACATTATCACACCAGAAACAAAAACTGGAAGTAGGAATTAAGCACAACGAAACCATAGACTCTCATGCCATACCATATTGGAAAGTTTTGTGTCTGAATTATTCACACAAGGTAGGAGCAGACCCACCAACAGAGGTGTGTATGTGATAGGGACAACTGCCCTGGGGCCTGGATCTCCTGGCCGCCACCCTGAGCCTTTTAAATCACTGTCAGAGTCATCCAGGCAGCAGTGAGGGCTGCTTGTGCAAGGTGCAGCACTCTCTGGGTGGCACTAGCGTGCCCTTCTGGGGCACTGAACAGAGCTCCCCCTGCACGTTGCCCAGGGGCCCAGCAAGGCTATCGGCCCTGCTGTGGAGTGGGTAAGTTACGGGTCCTGGGAATAAAGGGCCTACGTGATGATGAACTGGTGCAATGTCCCCAGGCTTGGAAGTGCCACAGCTTAGAGCTGCTACGCATAGGTGGACAGACAGGACAAGATGAAGACATTGAGCTGACAACATAGTACATAAATAATGTCGCTGCTGACTGATCCTAGCTTTTTTGCCACCCTAACCCCTGAGGACTATGTACTCTTCCACAATGGTTCACATTTCATGCATAATCACTGTGCTATGAAGTGAGCCCCCCATTTCATCAAGTACCACAGTCTAACAAGCACGGTGTATTGTGCTAGTGCACAGAAACTTTAACCCTTGCTAACTTTAACCCCGTGAAACCCGCGCGGTGCCTGGGTGTGGTATATTGTCCCATCTAGTGGCCCTCAGACCACTTACAGAGACAATAATGAGCCTTCTCTATACCCTTAGCTCAGAGCTCAGGCCAAGTCTATACTACAGGGGAAGGTTGACGTAAGATATGCAATTCCAGCTAAGTGAATAATGTAACTGGAGTCAACGTACCTTAGGCCAAACTTCAGTGCTGTTCCCATGGTGGGAGGTTGATGGGAGAAATGCTCCCGTTGACTTCCCTTATCCTCACAACAACAAGGAATACTAGAACCAAAAGGGGTGCTATCAAATTCAATTTAGCGCGTCTTTACTAGACTCACGAAATTGAATGCTGGAAAATCAACTGCCACAGCAGTGATCTTCCCGTAAGTCTAGTCATGGCTTCATGTGGTAGAGGTTCACACACGAAGGGTGTGTCTAGACTACACCTCTCTGCTGACAGAGATGTAGATTAGGCACATCGACATTGCTAATGAAGCAGGGATTTAAATATCCCATGCTTCATTAGCATAAACATGGCAGCAGCTTTTTTCGACAATAAGCTTTTTCAAAAAAACAACAAAAAAACCCTGGCACAGATCTGTCGAAAATAAACCCTTTTTTGACAGATCCTGTAAACCTCATTTTTTGAGGAATATAGGATCTGTCAAAAAAGGGTTTATATTTGACAAATTTGCGTCTAGACTGCCGGGGGTTTTTTTCGAAAAAGCTTTTTGTGTCGAAAAAAAGCGGCGGTCATGTTTATGCTAATGAAGCATGGGATATTTAAATCCCTGCTTCATTAGAAATTTTGACATGCTTGATTTGCATCCCTCTATCGACAGAGGGATGCAGCCTAGACATACCCTAAGCTCCAGAGGCCCCAGATTCAATTCTGCCCATGGATGGCGGTATCTGTCGGCGTTACTCCTGCACAAGGGGCACAGAAAGTGGGTTTGGAAATGGGAATAGCAGAGTTTCCTACATGCACGGCCTCTCCAAATCCTGCCCTTTGCACTTGGACTTTGCAGCTCAAAGGAGGGCAGGTTTTGCTCTTTAATCCCAATGGGCCAGTCTGTGAAGCTTTTACTCATGTTCCGTAGTATCTTCCACCCTGCAAATTACTACTGAAATCAATGGGACTATTCATGGAGCCAGATACAGCACAGTGGGACTCCGAATATCACCATCAGGCCTGATGCATCTGATAAGTATTGCAAGACTGCTCCAGAGCCAAGAGACGAAATACAAAACACTGCAAAGGGAAATAATAAAATGTTGAAAATCAAAGTCAAGACCCTGTTCCTTGAACAAATGATATAGATAAAAACCAGCATATTTTATTTCAGATAATAAATAACCCAGTGCCTTCATTAACCTTTATTCTTTTTTATTAGCAGTCTTAGCACTGTGACTCTGAGCTGAGCCCAGCAGGCTGCCTATGCAATGACATTTCAGAGACTGGGAAAAGCAGTACGCTCTGTCAGCGTAACACTATCTTGAGGTTTTGTCAGTCACAGTAGGAGGAAAACTGGACAGTGCCTTTTGTCCTTTTGAAAGAAAGCTAAAGGGAGGTAGAGAGAGAGGGGGAGAGAGAGAGAGAGAGATGCAAGAACTTTATTAACTGGTTGAAAACAGATTGAAAGAATATGTCTGAGATTTAAAGGACAATTTTATAAAGGAGGTGGAGGTAAAACAATGCAACAGCTGAGAAAATGTCTATTCTAATGTCTAAAATGGGCACTGGAAGTACAGGAAACCAACATTTAAGAGTAGTTGAAATGATGAATCTTTCCTCTTTATAAACAACATAAGAAAGGACTTCGGCCTGTACTGGCCTTTAGGTAGCCTGCTTATCTACCGAATGGAGGGTACTTACCAGTAAACATACCATACGAAATATTCCAATCCGTTCTAAATGCATGCTAATTTACCAGGATTCCAGTATTCAACAGAGCTAAATTGAGACATGATAAAATTAAAAATCGGAAAATTAGAATGATATGTGACCCATTGGAAAAGAAAAGAATTCTTTATAAACTCGGTTCCAGGATTTGGCACTTCTGGGATAAATGTCAAATTTGTATTTCAGTCGCACCTAGAGGCCCTAATTAAAATTGTGGCTCTATTATACTGCACTACATAGACATTTCATAAGAGAACATTCTTGACGCTAGGAGCTTACCATCAATAAAAGACAAAGTGTAGGTGAAAGGAAATATTACTATACCTATTTTATAGATGGTAAGATGAGGTATAGCAAGACTAAAGCAACTTGTTGAGTGTCACACTGGGATGTCAGTTCTCTGAGTTTCAGTCGTTCCTGTTTAATAGAAGGTTTATATGAGGATGTGTTGACAAACAAAGGAAGCGGGCTATTATGATTGGACACCTTCTGCAATAGTTAGTGATGCACATGTATCAAGAGAGCTTATAGTGCTCCTACCAGTACATTACCTTGACTTAGCTCTCAATATTTTTTAGCAATTTGCCATTCTGTCATGCACAGTGGAGCCAAAGCCTGTAGGTCTCTGGAGAAGAGTCAGTTTCTTCATTCGCATCCAATGATCTATTAAAAAGATTCTTTCCCCTGAAGGTACCATTTAAGGTTCACCATGACTGGAAAAAAAATACACAAAAAATGAAACTGAATATCTGTTGTGCAGCCAACGATAGAGGACATTACCAAGCAAGGTAGGGTGTGCAGAAAATAAAGTATCAACAACCTATGCAGAATGAAGATGGTTTGTATTTATTCATACAGAAATAGACTTGAAAAACTGAATTTAAAATGTCATTCACTAGCGTATTGGAACTGGCAGACTGAGGGAACATATACATCTTAATATAACATATCAAACTCAAGAGCTCTATCTTCAGTGCAAAATAAGTGATTGCTTTTAACAGAATTAATTGTGTTGCATTTCATGTTTTCATTTTAATAAATAGGCCAATAATACGTCTGCTTTTCTGCTTTCTCACAATAGGCATGCTTAAGCAGACACAAGTTATGCTCTGTTCTTTCGATTAGCAAAAGCTGTTGCCTCTAGCATTAATTAATTGCTTTCTTGTAAAGTTGAGAAGAACTATTTCTTTTATGTAAATATTCTAATTTAGTTACTTCATGTTCTAAGTGATTTTTTTGGCTTGTTTGTCAGAAGGTGCTAAAGAAATTAGATGCTCTCAATCCATAGTGTTTCAGGAATATTTTTGAAGATTTGTTTTTAAGGGCTTCCATATAACTTTAGTTACCACCTATATGGAACTATTATATGAATCCCACTTAAATTAGTCTACTCAGGACAGTGGCTGTAATAAAGGAAGGATGGAAAGTTTAGATCAACATTTTTCAAACCTGGGGGCTATCGGGTAAGCAACAAAATCTAAATGTATACATCTAGATAACTGTCTTGATTTTTTCAGAGAGTCATTGACTCTAGTGACTTCTAAATGATGATAATAAGGCCATTGGAAAGGCATGTAGATGAGAAGCCCTTAGCTAGGATGGTGGCAAGTAGTATTCAAAGCTTTGAGACATGGAGAAAGAAGAGTGACATTGTGCTAATATGAGTTGACAGAGCCTGACTGGTTTGTAGTTTTAAGAGATATTCTGTTTACATTTAGCACCCAGGGCTTGAAAGAGGATGACATGAAAATATTCTTAATCCACATTATTCTGTATTTTATGTAGTCGGCCTTAAATACTTTCCATGTCTGGCGTCAAACAAATTTAGGATTATGCTAAACAAGTTGGATCAGAAGAGAAGTCCTACTAAGCCTGTTTGTTTTAAATTATGAGCTATTAAGATTTCTGTTGAAGAAGCAGAGTTAAAATGCCTTTCCCATGTGGCTCTGTTTACCTTGAGATCTGCCACTGTTCCATCTGCATAAACGGGATGGAAATGCAGTAAGGTTACTTGCAGCTCTCTCTCATAAAGGCACCAATGCTCACCAATGAGGTATTTGTTCTTCTTGGGAGTTTTTGCATTTCCTCAAGGTGTCCATCTCAGCCATCTCCCATTTTATATAGTCCTTTATCCTTCAGATAGACTTCTCATTAAGATTTCTATAAAGATTCTTTGTACAGGTTGCACCTCTATAAACTGGGGCTCTCTGGTCTGGCAATATCCATGGTCTGGTAGGATTATGGATGTTCCAGGATTAGAGATTCCTGGTGTACTGCAGGGGGTGGGTAGGTAGGAGCTTACCACGCTGCAGGAACAGGGAGAGCTGGTGGCTGGCTCAATGTGGGTGGGGGAAGGTAGGATCCCAGCATGATGCAGGGGCTGCCCAGAGGGCTGGGAACCAGGAAGCTGCCACACTGCGGGGCAGGGGGAGAGAGGGGGGAGGGGAAATCAGGGAAGCCCAGCACATAACTCAGCTAGGTTGCTGGTGGAGTCAGTGGCGTAGCATAGCGGGTGATGAGGCTGGCAGATGGGAGTCCAGAAATGACCTCCCTTAGTCTGGCAAAATCTCTCATGCAGGACCAGTCAGGTCCTGAAGGTGCCAGGTCAGGTAAGGCCAACCTGTACTAAGAAGGACCGCAGAACTGGGGAAGAGCAGACTGACCAGTTAGGAGGGTAAGTGATGATTTCTCCCCTTGCTCTGTCCTTGAGATAGAGAAACACAGCTTTTCTTCATGCTGGGGGGCTCCGTTCACAGTGGACGATGCAGTGCGGATGTATTGACTTAGCACATCTCGCAGCTGCCCAGCACATCCCAGCAGCTGCTTTGCATTTCCCAGACACTAATAACCCCATCCAGGAAGAGCTGTATGACAACCATTTCTTCCATGGCCTGTATAAGAGTCATGATGTACCAGCCAAAAAGGAACTGGTGTCACGGGGGTGTCCCAATGGGTCAGTAACAATCTTGTCAACAGACTGCCCCCTTAGACTGCTGGTGTGCTGAGCGCACAGCTTACCAAATGGACTGAGATTGTTTTGTTTACTTGATCCCCCCAGTCAGTCTTCTTATTTTAATTTAGACTGTAAGCTCTTTGGGACAGGGAGATGGGGCATCTTTTTGTTGTGTTTGTACAGCCCCTAGCACATGTGGGGGCCTGGTCCTAGCCTCTGGCTCCTAGACACTATGGTAATGTAAATAAGTAGTAATATTATGCAGGCAAACCTTAGACTGTGGAATAAACCAACCCTATAGAGAACAGACTGATCTGAGCATGAACAAAGAACTCCAAGTTTAAAGGTGATACAACATAAAGGCATGTGTGCAAACCACAGAGACTTGAGAAGAATTCAAGCGACCATAGTTAAGAAATGAAGGCAGTACTAAAACCTTGATCCAAACCCCAGCAAAGTCAATGGAAATACTCTTATTGACATTAATAGGCTTTGGATCAGAGTAGGAGAAGTCTGGAGATCCTATCAGAGGAAGCAGATAGTATTCCTGAAACTAGCTCAATAACTCATAGAAAATCAACATCATTTAGTAGCAATATATTTATTGCTGTGGGGTTTATGAAATAATATATAATTGCTCAGAGACCTTGCTCAGTCCTTATAGACTTTTAGGTCAGAAAAGCCTACCATAATTATTTTATCTGACCTCTATTGCAGGCCAAAAAAAATCCTGCAATCTATTCCTGTTATAGACCTATAACCTTTGGATGAGTTATTCAAGCCCTCACACGATGATTTAAAGCAGCCTTTTTTTATTTGTGAATCTCTAAAAAAATGTCAAATGGAGGTTTGGACCCCTTTGGAAATCTAAAGCATAGACTGTGGACCCCGAAGTCTGCGGATCACAGGGTGAAAACCACTGACTTAAAGACTTCAGGTTACAGAGAATCCACCATTTACTCTAATTTAAACCTGTAAGTGACCTGTAAGTGACCTAGGCCTCATGCTTCAAAGGAAGACCCTCCCCCCAAAAAACCCAGGGTCTTTGCCAATCTTAGCCAAAGGAAAACTTCGTCCTGACCCCAAGCATTTCAGCAAGACCTGCCAACCGGGCACCTGGGAAAGAATTCTCACTAGTCACTCAAAACCCTCCCCATCTAGTGTCCTGTCACTGGCCATATCTCCTACTAGTAGTCACAGATAAGGTAGAGGCCATTGTAGGCAGTTTTATCATCCCAGCCTCTCCATAAACTTATCTTTTTGCTTCACTCATTGAGGAAGTGGGTTGTGCCCATGAAAGCTCATGATACAATACATATATATATATATTGTTAGTGTCTAAGGTGCTCCAGAACTACTTGTTGTTTTCTTGAAGCCAGTTTGGTTTTTGCTCCCTTGAAAAGTTGTTCCAGAACTTCACTCCTCTAGTGACTAAATACCTTGATCTAATTTCAAACCTAAACTTGTTGATGACCAACTTATATCCATTTGTTGTGGTGTCCACATTGTTGCTTAACTTAAATAAGTCCTTTCCCTCCCAGGTATTTACTTCTGCTGTGTTTATAAAGAGCAGTCATATCTCCCCATAGCCTTTGTTTGGTTAGGCTCAACAAGTTAAGCTCTTTGAATCTCCTGTCATAAGGTTAGTTTTCCATTCTTCTGATCACCCTAGTAGCCCTTTTCTGCACCTGTTCCAGTTAAAGTTATTCTTTCTTATACATGGGAAACCATAACTGGACACTATATTCCAGATAAGGTCTCACAGATGTCTTGTAAAATGGTACCTACTCGAAATATCTTGCCTGATACATCCTAAGATTGCATTAGCCTTAGTTTCTGGACTGCATTGGAGACAACTTTCTGTTTCAGAAGGTTGAAAAAGCTACCAGAGGAGAAGCTGTTCTGGATTTGATTTTAACAAATAGGGAGGAACTAGTTGAGAACTTGAAAGTGGAAGACAGTATGGGGGACAGTGATCATGAAATAATAGAGTTCATGATCTTAAGGAAAGGTAGAAGGGAGACCAGCACAATTGAGGTAATGGATTTCAGGAAGGCAGATTTTGATAAGCTCGGAGAACTTGTAGGTAAGGTCCCATGGGAAGCAAGACTGAAGGGAAAAACAACTGAGGAGAGTTGGAAGTATTTCAAAGGGACGTTGTTGAGGGCCCAAAAGCAAACAATTCCGCTATGTAGGAAAGATAGAAAATATGGCAAAAGACCAGCTTGGCTTAACAAGGAGATCTTGCATGATCTCAAAATAAAAAAAGGAGTCATATAAAAAATGGAAACTAGGACAAATAACAAAGGATGAATATAGGCAAGCAACACGGGAATGCAGGGGCAAGATTAGAAAGGCAAAGGCACAAAATGAGCTCAAACTAGCTACAGGCATAAAGGGAAACAAGAAGACCTTTTATAAATACATTAAAAGCAAGAGGGAGACCAAGGACAGGGTAGGCCCACTGCTCAGTGAGGAGGGAGAAGCAGTAACAGGAAACTTGGAAATGGCGGAGATGCTCAATGACTTCTACTTTCAGGTAGGAATAAGAGATCCTCCGGAAAAGGGCTTTATTCCGGAGGATTGCACCAGTCTAGACGCTTTTTTCCGGCTTTTCCCCAAGCCGGAAAAAAAGCGGCGGACATGTTTATTTAAATCCCGCGGGGGATATTTAAATCCCCCGCGGATTTCCCTATTCCAAAGTTGGAAATTAGCATGGCTATTTCGAATAGGGGCCAGTCTAGACGTAGCCTTAAAGTTTGGCCTTTTGAAATCAAGGGCCTCATTGCAGATCTATTTTTATTTATTCTTCTATGTAATTTAAACTTGAACTAGTTTATGATCACTCAAACCAAGGTTGCCCCCTAGAGCCAGTTCTTCTATGAAGTCCTCACTACTCACCAATACCAAATCTAACATGGTATCCCCTCTGGTAGGTTTAATGATCATTTGGTGAAGAAATCCATCAGCTATCACATTCGGGAAATCTGGGCCCTACTATTATTAGCAGTGCTTGTCTTCCAATTTATATCGGGGGAGTTAAAGTTTCCCATATTCCTGGCCTAGGGAATATATAGTCTTTCAAGCCATGATAAATAAAAACACTGTTGTATAAACAGAAATCATTTAAATCATTAAGTGGTTATTTAAATAGACAGAAACCTCTGCGGAGCTGTTAAAAATGAAGGGAAACTCACAAGGGAAATTCTTATGTTTTGCAAGCACAAAGAGCAACCATTGATTTGCAGTCAGAATGACTTTAATTTTATAATTTTATCTGAAAAGAATAACAAAAGAAGAACGGAATGGAAGTAATATCTCCAGGAGAGAGCTCGGTAAATGTTCACCCACTGAAGTAGGCTGCATGTGAATCCATCTGACAGTGTTTTGGAGTGAGTGGGGGGCGGAGAAGGGGTTCTCTCCATTTAAAGCTGCTGTATGCAGAAAGAAAGTCATAAGGGACTAAAGTTACCGCACACATATGATCCAGTGTATAGAACAAATGCAGTGCACACAATAGACATTCAAACTGCTGATGAGAAAGGCAATATGCTGTATGGGAGAGAAATTTGTCAGCTAATCATTTCCATTTTGAAATGCTTTGTGACTCAGCGGGCACAGCATGGCATTTTGCTAATCCGGCTTTTTTTTTATATTCTCCCTAGAACCTACTAGCTTTTACTATAAACAAGTTTGATGCTAAAATATGGAAGAAAAGGCGGGTTCATTCCTTTCATTTCTCTTGGTTTCTAGACATGTTCTAAATATTTTATAGCTCTGTTTGAGCAGCCCTTTGGGCTACCTCCAGGCTTAGGTTGTCTGTAAGAATTCTGCGTACTTCTACACAAGGTAGTTACTGTAAGAAAAACAATAAGGCCAAAAGTTTTTGTGGGATCTGGTTTCCTAAGAAGAAGATCAATTTGCCCAGCCCTTTGTAATGTGAAAGGCAGAGACTAGCTGCAATAGTTTGGAGAAGGCATCTGTTTATCAATGAGATGTTAAACATCAGGGCTGTGTCTAGACTGGCAAGTTTTTCCACAAAATCATCTGCTTTTGCGGAAAAACTTGCCAGCTGTCTACACTGGCTGCTTGAATTTCCGCAAGAACACTGACGATCTCATGTAAGATTGTCAGTGTTCTTGCGGAAATACTGTGCTGCTCCCGTTCGGGCAAAAGCCCTCTTGCGCAAATCATTTGCGCAAGAGAGCCAGTGTAGACAGCACAGTGCTGTTTTCCGCAAAAAAAGCCCCAATTGCGAAAATGGCGATCGGGGCTTTTTTGCGCAAAAGCGCGTCTAGATTGGCCACGGACGCTTTTCCGCAAAAAGTGCTTTTGCGAAAAAGCGTCCTGCCAATCTAGACGCGCTTTTCCGAAAATGCCTTTAATGGAAAACTTTTCCGTTAAAAGCATTTCCGGAAAATCATGCCAGTGTAGACGTAGCCCAGTTGTGTGTGGATAAGGAATGTTGTCTTTATTCTTCCTGCAGACTTTTGCGAGAGGTTTGAGGAGTTAAGTCGCATAACTTTGCTTTGCCATTTGTAAATTCTCTCTCAATTTTCAGTTTGTAGTAAGACTGAGGTGTTACCCATTTTGGTCTCATGTGAGAGAGTCTCAACACTGACAGACTGTGCTGTCTGAACCATCTGCTCTGTCGACAACTCCTGAGAGGACATTACATGGCTGGAGACTTCAGCCTGTTAAGCAGCCAGTGAGGGGGCTGCTCTGATTTATTTACCATTTTAAGCAAATAAAACTATTGAGATGGACTAAGGATTAGAAGGACCTCTGGGACGTTTAAAATCTGCCAAAAATGTCATCTGGCACTCGTGTTTGCCATCACGTGACCAACTCTCTTCCCTGCAAATGATGCGTGAATTTCTTCAGTGAACATTATCTTGGTCTCTTTCATGGAAAAGTTAATAAATCAATAACATAAAAAGGGATTTTTCTCTGGCGTATCTGCAAACTTGGTTAAAATCTACTGATTTGTTTAATTAAAGATGCATTAAGAAACAAATGATTGACTCTGCAAAGAGCAGTATCAATTGATACAGAAAACTCAGCTCCTGGAAAGCATTCGCTTGAAAAAGTTATAAAATCTTTCTACACAAAATAGGTTTTTATGGAAACCTATGTTCCCTATGTACTGAAAAATAGATCCAGTATTTCAGCATAACAGGATAATAATTATTAGTGGATGTGCATATATGCACACCTTCTGAGGTTGGGATTTTTTCCAAGTATCTAAAATGAGCTAAGTTCTCAAGTTCCAATTGACTTCAAAACATTGAATTTCAAGGAGATTTGTGCCCATAATTCACAGAAATGTGTTTCAAAATCCCATTGTCAATGCATTATAACCTAACAGGCAATGTAGTTTGCAAAAGGCTAACCTAAAAACCAAAAGTCAGCACTTGTGCTATTTATGTGACAATTGGTGGGTAGGCAAATCCAGTGCCAGCATTTAATTAAGAGTAGTAGAAGAAGGGAAGAGGGCAATGTAATGCTTTTGAATTTCAAATGTGGCAAAATAATCATTTTTGTACATTTGCACTGCAGTAGTTATTTTAAAAAGTATAACCATATACCTGCCCCATATTTATTGCTACTTGTTCCCTTTAGGAATTCCAGTAATTGAGTTTTTCCTGCAATATACACTTTTAATTTTGTGCTAACTCAGAAATAAGTGAATGAGTGACAGAGGAATATGCCTGTGCTCGAAGAATGCAATATTGTTAATTTCCCCAAAGCACCTGTCTACAGAGCTAGGGACAACTAAATAATTAAGATAGAAAGATGGAGAATGCTCACACCTGTTGTAACTAATTTGCCAACTAGTCTTCATTTATGAGAAACTGATTTCTTGGGGAAATGAGCACCCACTCCAAAAACAGGTTATTTTTCCAGCTTCAATTCACGTATTCAGAAAATAATTTTAATTAGCTCAGTGTACAGTATTTTAGGAATCCTTGAAATTCAACTGTTCAGAATGTATTCAGTATGGAAATAAAACCATAATATTCAATAAACATTGTACTTATTATGACTGCTAAAGTTCTATTGTGGCAAATATTTGGGTATAAACAGATGCTTATACAAATAGTTATAACACTGTAAATGCTTATTAATTAGCATGAGCGTTCCCATGCATTTTACACTCTTTCTATGGATAAATATCTTCTATTGCTAAAATCACTTTGTCCGCAATTTCCTGTTCCTTCCCTCGATCTCATGGAATGCAAAAAGCTATTTAACAGCAATCAAGAACACAACACTACAGTTTAGGACAGGAAGGGAAGAACTAATGCCTCATGGGAGTTGCATCACTCTGAATGCATCATGAAAGAAGTAGTCCAGCAAGAGAGCCTGACCCATAGGGGACAATGAGGGCATCAGGTTTCCGAATTACAGTTCCCATAAGACAATGAGTCACAATGGGAAACTGCAGTTTAATGTGTTAATGACTCAAAATGAAGAAATTTGGGTCATTTCAACAAACTGATACCAAAAACATTTGGATGTCATGAATATCTACATGTTTTATTTCAGTTAAAGTTTCAATGTGAAACTTTTAGCCATTTCATATACATTTTTAAAAATTTCCATAGAGTGGAGATTTTTAAGATTTAAACTTTTCTGATCCATTTGGGACAAATATTGAAATGCTGGAATTTCCCACTGGACAACATTTCCAAATATCACTCAGTTCTATTTCAAATATTTCTGTTTAAGGAGTTGAGCTTGAATGGTGCAGGGTGCCTACTACTCCCATTGTAGATAGTGGGGTGCCCATTTCACTGGTATGATAAAGTTGCTTTGCATGGCAACACTGATAATGAAATTGGCCACTGAAGGTTTACCCCTGTAAAGGAAGATCCTTGAGAGTTATGGAGACACAATGCCTATGTCTAGACTGGCAAGTTTTTCCACAAGATCATCTGATTTTGCGGAAAAACTTGCCAGCTGTCTACACTGGCCGCTTGAATTTCCGGAAAAGCACTGACAATCTCATGTAAGATCATCAGTGCTTTTCTGGCAATACTATGCTGCTCCCGTTTGGGCAAAAATCTTTTTCCGAAAGACTTTTACGCAAAAGGGCCAGTGTAAACAGCACAGTAGTGTTTTCCGCAAAAAAGCCCCAATCGCGAAAATGGTGATCGGGGCTTTTTTGCAGAAAACCGCATCTAGATTGGCCACGGACGTTTTTCTGCAAAAAGTGCTTTTGCGGAAAAGCATCCTGCCAATTTAGACATGCTTTTCCGAAAATGCTTTTAACAGAAAACTTTTCCGTTAAAAGCATTTTCGGAAAATAATGCCAGTATAGAGGTAGCCAATGGCTTTATCTACCTTTGGCGAAAAGAGTGTCTTTCCCAGCTCATGTAGACATACTCACATTACCGTTCATTGAGCTAGTGCGCTGACATTAACAGAGCTGCCTCAGTAGTATAAGCAGTAGTGAGTTGCAGTATGGGCTATATAACCTAAGTATGTACTTAGGAATCAAATGGGTTTGTTCTCTGGGTGGCTAGCTCATGCTACCACTTGCCACTGCTTATAGGTGTCTGTGCAAAATGGGACTCACAACCCTAGCTCCGAGGGCAGAAGTAGACAATGATGCGACCTTGCTACTAACCTCTGTGGCAGGAGACACAGTCAAGGAGCCTCTGCCCTGGCAGCTCCTGGCTGCAGGAATAACCGAGAGGGTTTTCAACAGCTGGTGTGAGGTAAAGCAGCTTTCAGACTATTCTAAGGCTACAACTTTTTTTCAGGAAAAGCTATGCAAAATGCACTCTGCAATTTGAGTACCGTATTCTGCTTTTTTTTTTCGGAAGAGGCTTTTCCGAAATTTGGCCCGTCTACATTGGGCCAAATTTCGGGAAAAAACTCTTTTTCAGAAGATCCCTTCTTCCTCTTGGAATGAGGAAGGCAGGGCTTCTGAAAGAGTGTATCTGCTTGTCCTTTAGAAAAAAAAAGCAGAAGAGCAAACACGTTCCCTGGACACGGCAGAGTTTTTTCAGGATACCAGAGTGTAACAGGGCATTTGCCCTGCACTGGCCCTTTAAGGGCAAAACCCCAGCCCTGAGTGAGGGCTGAGAGTGAAGCCACAGCTGAGGCAGTTCAGGCTAATGAGGGCCCAGCTGTGGGTGATATAAAGAGGGACTCCTGGGGGGAGAGGGAGAACTGACTGCTGCTCTGGGGAGGGGGAGAGCAGTAGGGGCCTGACTGCCAGGGAGGCAGGAAGCTTCCTAGAGATAGAGCAGTGCTGGGGAAGGAAGGCAGGGCTGGGGAGTCTCTGGCTAACCAAGCTCCCAGGCTGCTTTATTCCCTAGCTGTATAATTCATGGCAAACTGGAGTTACCGAATTAAAAAAATTCTGCAAGTGTAAAATCAAGATCTAGGCCTTATAGAGGCTTTAGAATCTGAGTAGCAAATACTGTTTAATTAGATTCAGTAACTCTAACGTCCTTACACTACTGCCTCCACATCAGTATTTTTAGTACAGTGATGATTTTCCAATCTGTCTAAGCTGTCATCCAAAACATGGGGAATCTCAGAAAAGGTACATTTTGGTAGATTTTTGACATTACTGCATATTGTTCTTATAAAATAACATAGAAGGAGATTTTATGGCATTTTTGAAAATATTAAATCTCTAGAGGGGTCAATAGGAGGAGATTTTATGGCATTTTTGAAAATATTAAATCTCTAGAGGGGTCAATAGAGGTGTATTTATTCACTACAAGTTTCTTGGGTTTTATGAGTCTGTTCACCTTCCTCGTTAATACAAACTCTGTACTTACTATGGCAACCCCTGTATCAGATGGTGTTGGAGTAGAATTCTTGAAATACACCATGGATTTATTCAGTCTTCATAATCAGTCTGTCCATAAATGTCTCAGGAACTTGTCATTAAACTTTGTCCTATAGCAACCCAAGGAGTTGTTTGATCCTTCCTGCTTTGTCAAGCTCTTCTGCATACATCTGCCTTGTTTCAGTTTTGGGTCTATATGCAATATTTTCTCAATCTCTCACCTGGGGAGTGTACAATTCCTGCGTGGTCTGACCCTGCTGAAAGAACAATCTAATGGCATCATTCAGTTTCCCACACCCACTGGTAATAGTAGTAATCTTCATTTTAAATGAATGTTGAAGGCCAGCTGAAAGTCAGATGAAAAAAGAAGTAAAATCCTGAAGCTCAATAGCATGATACATTTTCCATATTCTCTGGATGCCTGTTAGTTTAGAGAGAGAAAAGCCACAGACTGAGAGCAAAAGTGAAAGTCTTTGATTTTTATGAATCTCAGAGGAATGCCCTGTAAATAAATAATTTAATAATATTTTGTTCTGGCCATCAGAGTCCAGGCTGAGGCAGCATTTTATGGACCTGATTTTCACTGCCTTGGGCAGTCATCCACATCTGTACAAAGTGGGTGTGAAATGCAACCAGATAAAAATGAGTAACTTTCTAAGCCTGTTTGGCAGACTTGAAAATGCCGACACAAAGTACAGGGCAGGGGAGAATCAGGCCCTGAGTACTAGCACATAGTTCAACTGCATTCTCAGTGAACTGGAAAAAGCGACGTGTGACCAGCTGGAGGTGACATTTTCTGGTTCTGCAAAAATGAGGGTGAAAAGTTAAGTCAAGAGAAAAGTGGTGGGCAATAACAGTCGTCATAATTTGGCTGAACTGGGAGCATCCCAATACATAGTTTATGCAATTCAATACAGAGAAAATGTAAGGTAATGAGGCTGGGGCAAAACACATGAAAATAGAATATGCTCTTTATGAAGGTAATATGCTGCAAAACATTGAGCAGAAAGATTGGGAGGTTATGGTGGATAACACTCTCAAACCTTCAGCACAGTGTGTAACAACAGTATAATAAAGATCTCATTTGCATAACTAGGGGTACTGACTGAAAGTCAAAAGGAAGTATTTTGGCAGAATTGGAGGTTGCAATTAGATACATAGCACATGTCTGGTCATCCAAAATAAATAAAAAGAAGAGGGAGGTTTGTTACAAAAATGATCTGAGATTTCAAGGGCCTCTTCATTTAAAATGTTAGACTATTCAGGCCTGAATATCTTCTATGTTGCCTCTGATTTTATACCAGCATGATGCCAGTGTTTGTAGTGGAGCTATCCCAGTGTCAAATTAGACTAGAGAAACACACCCAATGCTTAACTCCCAGAGAAGGACGCCCGCGGGACAGCCACCGGAGAAAACGCACAGGCTCCGTGGGAGGGAGATGCCAGGGCTGGATTAGATGCTGGTGCTGAAGGCGCTGAGTGGGTGGACCAGGTGGCGCGCACTGATAATTTTAGCGCTGCGCGCGTCCACCTGGGGCCACCGGGCGATGACGTCAGGGCTGAGTGCAATAGCCAGGGCTGTGTCCAGACTCAGGGGTTTTTTCGAAAAAAGTAGCCTTTTTTCGAAAAAACTTCACCTGCGTCTAGACTGCAGCCGCGTTCTTTCGAAATTAAATCGAAAGAATGCGGCTTTTCTTTCGACGGTGGTAAACCTAATTCCACGAGGAAGAACGCCTTCTTTCTAAAGTGCTCTTTTGAAAGAAGGCGTTCTTTACAGCAAACAGGCTTTTTAGAAAGAGAGCATCCAGACTCACTGGGTGCTTTCTTTCGAAAAAGCGGCTTGCTTTTTCGAAATTCCGCGTGCAGTCTAGACGCGCTCTTTCGAAAGAGGCTTGCAGTCTAGACATAGCCCAGGTGGCACTGGAGGATGACGTCACCCACCAAGATAGCGGGATATTAAAAAGGAGAGCCGGGGCCGCTGAAGAGGAAGAAGACAAAGGACCTCACGGCAGCCAGGACGGAGGATCAAGGGAGGGAGAGGCTCACGGCCAAGTGAGGTAACTCGGACTCCTGGGGCTACCAGGGGCTAAAGGACTGAGCTGGCAGGGTAGGAAGTGGCCCAGGGCAGGACTGCAGAATCCAAAAGCGGGTGCGTTTAGGGGTTACCACCCCACCCACTAGCCATGGAGTAGGCTCCCTGTCTTAGGGCCCTGGCTCGGGACTTGGGAAAGTGGATGAGTCCGAGTCCCCCTACCCTGCTGCCTCCAGTGTCCAAGGGCAAGACCGACCAGTGCAGGAATGCCAGGGCTAACGCAGGAGAGGTACGCCGCAGTGACTATATGGAACCTGGGTGAGGGGAGGTGCACAATAAAGACAACTAGAGAGAAATGGTTGTGGTGTTCCCAACTTTGTGCAGTCCCAGTATGCAGCATCACTGTTTTGACATCATTGATAGAAGACAGGAAAGGGCCTTGTTAAAATATACAGAATTCTAAAAGTGATTAAGCATCAGATTCATCCTAGGCAGAGTGCTAGTGCAGAGAGTAAGTAGAACTTAGCTAATGAATTTCCCCCTTTGTGATCTTGTATCAAATTTAAGAACAAAGAGCATTATCTGCAACATAAGACAGCTTGGCAACAAAAGTAATTGACAGAATTTCCTTTAAAGGGGTCAAATCACAGTTATTGAAAAGAATACAGTCAAACTTCCCCATAATAAGAACACTTCATCTGATATTTCAGAGTGGTAGCCATATTAGTCTGTTTGGAAAAACCAATAAGGAGGGCTGTGACACCTTAAAGATTAACTGATTTTTTTGGGCATAAGCTTTTGTGGGCTGGAGTCCATTTCATCAGATACATGAAGTGAAAACTTCAGTTTGGCGGGTATATATGCACATGCAAGGAATGGCGGGTTACGTACATTACTAGGTGGAGGACCACTGGTAACCAGGCCAGTTCAGTCAGTGAATGTGGCCCACTCACTCATGTGCCACCCTTTACCTAGAGGTTTGGCAAAAGTTAGGGTCCTGTGGAAATTCTAGCTTACTCAGGATCCCCACACTACTAAGCAGAGTAGTACCAGAGCCTTTGGGACTAGTCATTGGAGGGCAGCAATAGGACTAGCCCCCCTGGGCAAAAGCTGTAGCTTGCTATAATCAGGGGAGACCGAATAGCAGGTTTTGAAGTCTGCTGGGAAGCCGACAGACTTGTCGGGCCCCTGGGCAAAGTGGGGGAGCCTGGTTCTGCACGCCCAGAAAGGGAAGGGCCTCAGGCACAAGGGGCAGGGTTAGGGGAATCCTGCCTCCCGCCCCCCTCTCCTCAGCCAGCCCTTGGTAGCAATTTAAAGGATAGTGGTGGTAGCTGTTGGGAGTCCCAAGACCTTTTGAATCACTGGGCCCCAAGGGCAACTGCTGCCTTTTTCCACTTTCTGTCAGTGGGCCTGAAGTCTGCATTGAGGATCTGCTGACCTAGATTACATGCTTCAAACACAACTGGTCTGACTGACATTTTAGATACTCTTAGGCCATGCTGTTAAAACTGCTAACAAGAGTGAGGGTTTTGTTCCTGTGGATACTTCTGCACTGAAAGTAGAACTGAGACCATAAATGCATTTTTTCACACGGACCACTGATCAGCTTTCGAAGTGCAAGGCCTTTGGGACACTGGTGATGTGATGAATCAATGACCAGGACATGAATGTGAGTTGGCATGTTTAAAATAAATGATTAAATATTACAAAGTATCTGGTGCAACTTCCACAGGACAGTGAATTAAAAAGCATACATTTTTTAGTGATTAAAAATACTAACGTTCCCCAGCTGTAGAAGTTTTATTTCAGTTTGAATCTTACCATTTAAGGAATCATTTTCTAAAATTGCTTCTTGTACAATAAAAATGACAATGATTAATTCAGCTGTAGACTAGCCTCATACTGTGTGAGCTACTCAGTGGGCCAAATTACAGAATTGATATTTAGAAATAACAACACAGTTTAACTAACATTTAATAGCTTCAAACTCAGCACAATAGTTCTGAAAACCTTTTAGAGTTTTGACAACGAATTTTGATGTCTCTATTGTTATTGTGTTTAATCATTTTTAAGTCCTGATGTCTGGTTTAGTTTCTTTTTGTCTTTCACTGTTGGAAAATTTTAATTTCTGGTTCATGCAACTTAATTTCACAGTTTGAGATTAATTGGAGATTGGAAAAAATTACTGGAGTTATCAGGATATCTGGAGTGGAGGATGAATCAACACAGGGTGTCTCTCTCTTTCTCTCTCTCTATATATATATGAAAGTTTTTCCTGCTGAATGACAGAATGACATCATCAACATCAACAGGCACCGCCCCCACCAACTAATCTTGTCCCTGCTGCGGCAGGGAAAGTTTGAGGGAGTTTGGGGAGGCGGAGGCAGGAAGCTTTGGCCAGGAGGGGAGCTTGCAAATGGGAGGAGAGCCGTGGACTCCCTTTGCAGCCTGTGGTGGAGGGGAAAGGAGCGAGGGAGGGGATTGTTGTCCTGAGAGAGTTGAGTGGCTGTGGAGCCAGAGTGTGCCGGAGTCACTGTGTGCTGCATGGGGCTGGAGCTGTCGTCGAGCGCGCGGAGTCACAGCCCTGGAATGCCATGAATGTGGAGTGGCAGCTACTCCTGTGGGGCCCAGAGAGGTTGGGGACTTGACATGGACTTTTTTTCTTTTGTTTTGTTCTTTGCACAAGAGGAGAACTGAAGCCCTCCCCGGGAAGGAGGGGAGGGTGCCTGCCCACTCCCTCCTGCTGTCAAGTTCTGGGTGGCGTGGCCATGGGACAGGGTTTTTGAGGATTTCACCTTGGAGGCTGCCCCCCAGCCTGCAGTCCTGCCACGCCCCCTTGGCTGTGAGACCACCTCATGAGTCCATGGAGACAGGCCTGGAGTGTGGGGGCAGGGAGTGAGGTGTGGATGGAGGGGCTGAAGAGGCAAGGCCAGGCCGATATGGCGGTGACAGAATGTTCCTGCTGGGCAACAGAATGATGTCATCACATCAATAGGCTCTCTCAGAAAAGCGGAAGTGGCCAGAAAGAGGGGATTTGGCAAGCGTAGTGGCTGGGGAGGGGGTTGGTATGCATAGAATGGGGGGGGAGAGGGCGGTTGACGAGCATAGCGAGCAGGGGCCGCAGCCCATTAGTATTTGGAAAACAGGATTTTATTTCTCCTTAGCTTAATAATGTGGCTTTAAACTTTCCCGCTTCTAAGTGCTACTATAATCAGACAATTGGCTGTATGAGTGCATTTCTATGAGTTCTTTATTTAATCTACCAAACTATTAACTATGGTGGCTGGATCTTTGTTGCCCAAACTGTGGCATGTCAGCCTCACAACTCGAAGAAATAAAACTCTCTGATTCCCTCCATAGGAGAAATGGGAAAATCTAACTGCTGACAGGCTTCATTTATGTAATTTGGAATTCTGCTTGCCAAGAATTCTTTTGAGCATTTTGTTTTGCATTATTTGTAGCATTTGGGTTCTGTTTCTGGAAATGCTATTAAATGGCATATCTTACTATATATTTTAGAAATGTCCATCAGTCTATCTGTCCATCTATGACTCTGTTTGTTCAAGAACTCCTCAATGGTAAGAGATAGGACCACCAAATTTGATATGCAGCTGCTCCTTATCAAAACTTAAAGCAAGGTCAGGGTGTGGTTGTGCCAGGACAATGGGATGTGTGTGGAATTGAATATCTTAATGCCAGGCAAAGTGTCTGTATAAAACTATGGTATGCCCACATCTTGAATACTGTGTACAGATGTGGTCTCCTCACCTCAAAAAAGATATTTTGGCCTTGGAAAGGGTTCAGAAAAGGGGTTTGGAATAGGTCCCATATGAAGAGAGGTTAAAACAACTGGGACTTTTCAGTTTAGAAAAGAGGAGACTGAGGGGGGATATGATAGAGGTCTATAAAATCATGAGTGGTGTGGAGAGGGCGAATAAAGAAAAGTTATTATTAGTTCCCATAATAGAAGAACTAGAGGACACCAAATGAAGTTAATGGGTAGCAGGTTTAAAACTAATAAAAGGAAGTACTTCTTCACACAGCGTGTAGTCAACCTGTAGAACTCCTTGCCAGAGGAGACTGTGAAGTCTAGGACTATGTTTAAAGAGAAGCTAGATAATTTCATGGAGGTTAAGTCCATAAAAGGCTATTAGACAGGGGATAGAAATGGTGTCCCTGGCCTCTGTTTGTCAGAGGCTGGAGAAGGATGGCAGGAGACAAATTGCTTGCGTCTTCGGTCCACCCTCTCTGGGGCACCTGGTGCTGGCCACTGTCGGCAGACAGGCTACTGGGCTAGATCAACCTTTGGTCTGACCCAGTACGGCCATTCTTATGTTCTTATGAATTCCATTTTATGAGAAACATTTGAAAGGAAGAGGTCTGGAAGGAGGGGTTATGCTGCAGAATGACCACAGGGGGCAGAAAAGAGCCAGAGATGGGGGCTGGGACAGTTATAACCTCATTGAGCCAGCAAGGGTGAAGAAAGGGACTGCTATCTACTCTATTTTAGAGAGTTTGTGAGTCCGTGTCTCTCTGTCCTCCCTCTTCCAGCTGTGCCTGCTGCAGCTGATCACCTGTCCCCAAAATGCTGTGATGAGAGAAGGTTGGAGTTGTCCGCTCTCCCTGGGGCAGCTTTCATACTGAACCCTTCATTCTCATTCCCAACCCCACCCCAGAGCAATAATTTAAATGAAGAAAAACAAAACTTATTTGAATTAAGGACCTGAGCAATGCCAGATAAGTCTTCTAGTGTAAATGTATTTATAGGAGGGTGAAGAAATAGTGAAAGGTTGGGCCTGCAGGAAGCGGGTTGCCCACAGTTGTGAAGTAGTATAGTCTGGATGGGAAGGGAATTCAAATTCAACAAGAGGATTTGAGGGGCAACATTGGGAAGCAATTAGGAGCTTTATCCGGGGGGGGGAGGTTCCACTTTGCACTTGGTTTCTCACCTAGAGCTTCTGAATCCTGCCCAGAGATGACTGTGGGACTAGATGAGCATGGAGTAAGCCAGACAGCTGCTGCTGGTGGTGATAATCTTGTGGGACCAGATCAGACAGGTGTTTGGAGACCTGATCTACCAGGACATTAGGGGTAGTGACAGAGAGAACTTTGTGAGTCTAGACTAAGCAGTAGCTGATCTGATGGAGCTGACGTCACAGAACTGGACTAGGAGGAACAGGCAGGTCTGAAGAAGACCTCACTATTGAAATTGTGCTGGACTGGAGGTAATAGGTGAAGGAGAGGCACCTGTTGACACTCACTTGATAAACACTGAGTCTGTTTGCATTTGGGTGTGAGATTTAGGTCAGTTAAGTTTATCTTGTGAGTAAGAATTCGGAGCCGCAACATGGCAGGTAATTAATAATTGGGACGATGGGGCTGGTCTTTCCTTCTAATACACTGTCAGGGTTTTGTTCCTCTACTTGCATGTAAATGAAGGCTATTGTGTTCTGCCAAAGAATATGGAACTTATAGTTTGTGCTTCCTGTGTGTGAGGTGTCCAGTGCACCTCAGCCCCTTCCAGTAGTCTGCGCCTATCAGACACAATCTACCCAAAGCACTAGGAAATAGGTGCAATGAAAGCTGGCCTGGCCATTCTCTACCCACAGTATCTGGACACTATCCTTTTAATTTCCTGTGTCAGGAATCAGGGCCTGCAGCAGTGCCAGTCTCTGAGTAAGCTTACAAGTGCAGCTGCCCTATAATAGATTCCCTAACAGGCTACACTACCTGATTGATTGGAAGTTTCACCAGACTGCTTCTTAAACTCAGAAGAAACAGCAGTTCAGTGGCAGCTGAAAGCATTCACTGATGGCTGTAAGAGTGTCTGCCTTGGTCCATACCACATATCCAGGCTTAATCCTCACTTTGATTCCTGACTGGTCCTGACCTCACTCTGGTTCTGACCATTGGCTCCGGCATCTGGTCCCTGACACCAGCTCTGTCCTGGGCTCTGATTCCTGACTTCTGGGACAGTGTCCCTGAGGAGAGTGGGGAAGTCAGATACCGGGAAGAAATGCAAAGAGGAACAAGCAACATAGGAGGATCCCTGATTCGAATGGAGAGGGTAGGGCGATCAACTGGTTATCTAAGGTGTTTGTACACCAATGCGAGAAGCCTGGGTAACAAACAGGAAGAATTGGAGGCCCTGGCCCAGTCCCAGAACTAGGATTTGATTGAGATAACAGAGACTTGGTGGGATGACTTGCATGACTGGAGGGCTGTCATGGAAGGGTATAAACTGTTCAGGAAGAACAGGCGGAGAAGAAAAGGAGGAGGAAGAACAGGCGGAGAAGAAAAGGAGGAGGAGTTACACTGTATGTAAGAGAGCACTATGATTGCTCAGAACTCCAGTATATAGAGGGAGAAAAGCCTATTGAGAGTCTATGGGTCAAGTTTAGAGGTGTAAGCAACAGCAGTGATGTGGTTGGTGTCTGCTACAGGCTGCCGAATCAGGTGGAGGAGGTAGATGAGGCTTTCTCCGGACAACTGAGAGAAGTTTCCAGATCGCAAACCCTGGTTCTCATGGGGGACTTTAATCACCTTGACATCTGTTAGGAGACCAATACGGCAGTACACAGACAATCCAGGAAGTTTTTGGAGAATGTTGGGGATAACTTCTTGGTACAAGTGCTGAAGGATCCAACTGGAGCCGTGCGCAGCTTGATCTGCTCCTCACAAACAGGGAGGAACTAATAAGGGAAGTAGAGGTGGGTGACAACCTGGGAAGCAGTGATCATGAGATGGTAGATTTCAGGATCCTGACCAAAGGAAGAAAAGAGAGAAGTAAGATACACACCTTGGACTTCAGAAAAGCAGACTTTGACTCCTTCAGAGACCTGATGGGCAGAATCCCCTGGGATGCTAACATGAAGAAGAAAGGAGTCCAGGAGAGCTGGCAGTATTTTAAAGAAGCCTTATTGAAGGCACAGAAAGAAACCATTCCGATGCATAGCAAGAGAAGCAAATAAGGTAGAAGACTGGATTGGCTTGCCAGGGAAATCCTCGGTGAACTTAAGCACAAAAAGGGAGCTTACAAAAAGTGGAAACTTGGACAGATTACTAAGGAGGAGTATAAATGTATAGCTCGAGATTGCAGAGGAGTTATCAGGAAGGCGAAAGCGCAATTGGAATTGTGACTCGCATGGGATGTGAAGGATAACAAGAAAGGTTTCTACAGTCATGTTAGCAAGAAGAAGGTGATCAGAGAGTGTGTGGGGCCCCTACTGGTTGAGGGCAGTAACCTAGTGACACATGATGTGGGGAAAGCTGAAGTACTTAATGCCTTCTTTGCCTCTGTCCTCACGGACAAGGTCAGCTCCAAGATTAGTGCGCTACGTGATGCAATATGGGATGAAGATGGACAGCCCTTGGTAGGGAAAGAACAGGTTAGGAACTATTTAAAAAGCTAAAGGTACATAAATCCATGAGTCCGGACTTAATGCATCCGAGGGTACTGAGGGAGTTGGCAAATGTCATTGAGGAGCCTTTGGCCATTATCTTTGAAAAGTCATGGAGATCGGGAGAGATCCCGGATGATTGGAAAAAGGCAAATGTAGTGTCCATCTTTAAGAAAGGGAAGAAGGACGATTCAGGGAACTATAGGCCGGTCAGTCTTACCTCAACCCCTGGAAAAATCATGGAGGGGATCCTCAAGGAATCCATTTTGAAGCACTTGGAAGAGGGGAAGGTGATCAGGAATATTCAGCATGGATTCATGAAGGGCAGGGCATGCCTGAGCGATCTGATTAACTTCCATGAGGAGGTAACTGGCTCTGTGGATATGGGAAAGTCAGTGGATGTGATATACCTTTACTTTAGCAAGGCTTTTGATACAGTCTCCTCCAGTATTCTTGCCAGCAAGTTAAGGGAATGTGAATTGGATAAATGGATGGTAAAATGGATAGAAAGTTGGCTGGAAGGTCGGGCCCAGCAGGTAGTGATCAACGGCTCAATGTCAGGATGGCAGTTGGTTTCTAGCAGAGTGCCCCAAGGTCTGGGACTGGTTTTGTTCAATATCTTTATTAATGACCTGGATGAGGAGATGGATTGCACCCTCAGCAAGTTTGCAGATGACACTAAGCTAGGGGGAGAGGTAGATACACTGGAGGGCAGGAATAGAGTCCAGTGTGACTTAGAAAAATTGGAGGATTGGGCCACAAGAAATCTGATGAGGTTCAACAAGGACAAGCGTAGAGTACTGCACTTGGGATGGAAGAATCCCAAGCATTGTTACAGGCTGGGGACTGAATGGCTAAGTAGCAGTTCTGCAGAAAAGGACCTGGGGATTACAGTGGTTGAGAAGCTGGATATGAGTCAACAGTGTGCACTTGTAGCCAAGAAGGCTAATGGCATATTATGTTGCATCAAGAGGGGCATTGCCAGTAGAGCCAGAGATGTGATTATTCCTCTTTATTCGGCTCTGGTGAGGCCACATCTGGAGTATTGTGTCAAGTTCTGGGCCCCCAATTACAGGAAGGATGTGGACACATTGGAGAGGGAACAGCAGAGGGCAACCAAAATGATTAGGGGGCTGGAGCGCATAACCTATGAGGAGATACTGAGGGATTTGGGCTTATTTAGTCTGCAAACAAGAAGAATGAGGAGGGATTTGATAGCAGCCTTCAGCTTCCTTAAGGGAGGTTCCAAAGAGGATGGAGAAAGGCTGTTCACGGTAGGGATGGATGGCAGAACAAGGAACAACGGTCTCAAGTTGCGGTGGGAGAGGTCCAGGTTGGATATTAGAAAAAACTATTTCACTAGAAGGGTGGTGAAGCACTGGAATGGGTTACCGAGGGAAGTAGTGGAGTCTCCATCCCTAGAGGTGTTTAAGTCTCGGCTTGTCAAAGCCCTGGCTGGGTTGATTTAATTGTGATTCGTCCTGTCTTGAGCAGGGGGCTGGACTTGATGACCTCCTGAGGTCTCTTCCAGCTCTATGGTTCAATGATTCTATGATTCTGCTTTAATCACTGGGTCTGACTGGCTGATACTGGGAAATTGAGAGAAGATTTCCTAAATAATAATTCTGAAGCTATAAGTACCTTCAGCAGGGTTAATTTGTATGCTCGACTCTATGCCTGCAAGGACATTCCAGTTTTCATTTTGACACTCACATGGATCCCACAATGAATGCAACCTTCTCTCTTTATGTGTAATGAATTGCAAAGAACACAATAGTAAAATAAATAAATCATACATTGCCCTTTATGAACATCAAGTTACTTCATACATTTGCCAAAACCCACAGACTCACGTTTCCTCTTAAATCTTTCTAACTTGGTTATAGAGTCTCTGGTTCATATAATTAAAGTATAAAACATCCAGGAAGCTCATTAGTTTACCGATTAATCCATGTAAGTTTCTCAATCATCTGTACCCATTGATGCTACCATTAAACAGGGTTCAGCCATGTAAGTGCAATATCTTTTCAAACCTTACCAAGACCAGTACAGGCTGCAACTCTAAAATCCGGAACTCTCTGGTCTGGCAACATCTATGGTCTGGAAGGACATGGATATTGCTGGACCCGAGAGCCCCGTCTGGCAAGGTTCATGGGCTGGGCTGGTGGTGCACTACCGCACGACCTCAGCGGTAGTGGAGCCGGCACAGCAGGGTGCTCAGCCCTGCTTGGCCAGAGGCAGCAGGGCCAGTGGGGGCTGGCAGCACAGTCCCAGCCAGCATAGCTGGGAGAGTAGCCCTGGCCAGGTCAGAGGCAGTGGGGCTGGCCCCCCAGAAGTGCAGCCCGAACTGGAGCCTGGGAGCACAGCACAAGCTGGTGTCATTGTGCTGGGGAACGAAGCTCCGCTCTGGGCAGGGAACTCACCCCCAGCAAGGGTTGGCCTTATCATGAGGCGAACTGAAGCGGCCGCTTCAGGTGCCAGACTGTGGAGGGGCGCCACTAGAACCCAGAGTGTAGATAATTGTGTGTGCTGCTGGTGCATATGTAGGTAGCAGAGGAGTACCATGAGAGGAGTAGAACAGGAAGATGGCAGAATTGAGACCTTTCAAAGTATTGGCCCAAGCTTGGGGGCATGGGGGCGTCATTTGAGCTCCCCACCTCAGGTATCAAAATATTGTGGGCCGGCCCTGGCCCCAGCGGGGCTTGGGGCAGTGGGTCTGCAGCAGGGAGCAGAGTGGATCTCGTCTGGTCTGGAAATCCATGTCATTTAGGACTAGTCAAGCCCCGAGGTTGCCAGACCAGGGAGGTCTCACCTGTAGCAGAGTTCATGAGAGCGGTGGTACGTATATCAGGTGATGTGAAAACTTTTCCCGTGGAATAAATTGAATATAGTTCGGTATAGTGAGCCCATCTCCAGAGATGTCTATGAATGTAAACATGTCTGGGGACACCCATGCCCTTATTCACTGTGTTCTAACAGGAAAACTATATATCGGTATATAATTATTTAATGTTCTATATGGCTGTGATAGGATGTACAAAAGTCTCACTGGACAACAAGGGACTAGGGGATTATTTTGGGCTCAGCCAGCCCTGCCCTGGCACATCTGCTGCAAATGCTCCAGCTGCTAGAGGAATTAAAAGACAAGGAATTACAATTCTGGGAGGCAGAGTTGGCCCGCAGAGTTGGCCGCAGGAAACTTAAGGGCCCCGACACAGCTGCTGGAAGGGAAAACCCACCCTAGAGACAATCAGAGAGGGCAGTATCTCCCTATCCCCTGCGTATGGACCCTGAACATTGGTAACCACCTCTTACGTATTTTGGTTTGGGTTTTCCCAAGAGGGAAAAGACTTGGACTAAACTGACTTGGGGTAGGGGGAAAGTACAAGTGGAAAAAGCTTAGGGAGGGTAGCCTTAGACCGTCTTGATTGCTAGACCAGTAGAAGTCCAAAGAGCTCTGGGTCAGAGCCTACTGGAATGGTAGGGCCCTGGCTTCCCTCTCCACAGGCCTCTTGGCAGTTAGAGGCTGCAGCTGTGACCACTAGGCCACATTCTCTTACTGGACCTCAAGGGAGGACCATTATAATGGCCCAACTTCTGTAATAATTCACATTACATATAGCTACAATTCACATTACATATAGCTACATCTGATTCTCATTTCCCTTTGTTTTACACTAGTAAAATGCGACTTGATTCTAATGATTTACTCTAATTTCACATGAATGTAGTTTCCTAAAATCTGGCCAGTGGATTTGTACATGGTGTAAATCAGCACAGAATTTGGGCCTTATTTTCCTCTCTTTTACACTAATGTAAATCAGGCAAATAGATTCCAGGTAGGTCAATAATCTCTCTAATTCCATTTATTTTAATTTATTAGTTGCAGAGTTATGTCATTGTATCTTAGCCTAAAATCTGGACCAGTTTTCTCCATGTTTTTACTAGATTGTAAATGTCTTTGGTGCTTATTGTATGTTCATATGCCCATATGTGTGTAAATCCCCACACAAACTGTTGGAGTTTGATACATAACAGTTTCCCAATAGAGGAATACATATGCAAGGAATTAATTGTGTTATGCAAAATAAAACCTGCCATCTTTGCAATGCAAGATTGTCTGTATTGATTGAAAGGTAAAGACTGGTGCAACCGGCATGTGGACAAAAAGGGGAGAATCTTGGAAAGAAGGGAAATTCTGCATCTCAGATTAGTTCCTGACTTGGAAAAATCTCTGGGTTTTGCCCCTTCAAGAGAAGTGTTTCAGTTTTAAACAAGATTCGTTGAAGAGCTGAAATATGGTGAAAGAATACATCTTTATGGACTATTTCTCAAAGTGAACATTAGTTTTTCAAAATTTCAGTTAATCTCCAAGGTGGTACAGGACTATTTGTTTTCATTTGTTTTTCAAGTTTTTTTTTAAACTTTCCCTGAATTGTGTTCAGTTCCTATGTCACTGTGCTATCATTAATCAATTTAATTTATTTTTTGCTACTCTACTTTCATTTCTCTTTATAAAATTATGGATTTCACCCCAACTTGTTGAGTGCAAATATGGTTCTGGAGATACTATTCTGAATGATGTAGTCAGTTATACACGATAGTCATTGCTGTGCACCACTAAAAGTAATGCGAGAGAGAATTCAGATCTACAGATGCTGCTGACAGGTGTCTTGAAGCCATTTCTGAGGTCTCCCCATAATCACTGGATACTCTGCCTCCTCTTCCTCTAACCCATAGTCACCAAAATGGTAACAATTGGCTACTCCTTTATTATTGTTGTTCTGTTATTCTGATTGATGCACAGCATTTTTAGTTTCCCAGCATACACTTCATTCCTTCTAGCCTTCACGATCAGTGGCTTAAAATTAGATCATTCAAGATCATTGGCTAAATGGACATCAACTTTTTTTTACCTTAATAATCAGTTTCACTCCAGGACACTGGATCACTAGCTTGATTAAACTCATGATGATTTTTTTTTCTTTTCCCACTTTGCACTTAACTGTAAAAAAGGACATGGGGGAGCTGCTAAATTATTTATGTTTTTTGGGGGGGATATCAATCAGTGTCTATACTCCACGCAGATGATACCAGGCCTCTGCTGAGGTCTGATGTGCGGTGTATTTGATTCTCTGACTGATACTGGTGGATGTGTTTCAAGACTGATTCTACAAAACCCATGTAAGACTCCATATCATTGCAACAGTTGATAAGGAATAAAAGATGAACTTTAGGAGTGGGAGAGCAAGCTAGCATAGCTCTTTTCTTATGATGGTAAAACAGACCAGTCCAAAATAGGAAATACAACAATTCTAGCAAGGACTTGAGTAAGATGCTGTCCTTCAGATAAAACTGTACCAAACTCCTAATATGGAATAGCAGAATGATGTTGGAAAACCATCTCAGGAGTTAAAAGTAGATCTGGTCAGAAAATAGGCATATTATTCCATGCAAATTTTTGGTTTGTTTTTCAAAAAATCAAAACCTGTGAAAACATTGGCTGAAATGCTAATATAGTGCCTCATGGGAAATGTGATTATGCTCCTAGGCTCCTTTATTGGCTGGGCTTCTAATAATCCTACAATTCCTATGATACACCATGGTATTGTCTCTAGTTAATCATGGTGCATCGTGGGGGTCATCGGACATGGTACATCTTGGGAGATAAAACCCAACTGGACCCAACCCGTATAAGAGAATGGGGCCCAAAGCTCCCAAGAGAAAACTCCCATGCAACATCACAATGGCATTTCCAAATCAAAATGTTTTGTTTTTAGGGTGCATACTTTTTCAACAAGTCAAAATTTTCCACAGAAAGCACGCACTTTCAATGGCACACCTTGTTTGTTTAAAACCCAAGTTCGGATGGAACATTTTTGACCAAATTTAATTGAAAGGTTATTAGAATCACTGTTAGGTTGATTTTCATTCAGAAGTAATAATGGTAATTGCACAGAGAAGGAATTTAAGAGAAGGGAGGTGTTTGAGCGCCTTGAGAGTGTGATTCATGTCTAAGTTCTGCCATAAACTTTTATTCGGATTTATATTTACCAAAGTAATGAATGGATATTCTCATTTAAATCACAAAATTTATTGCATTAGTTTAGCATGCTACCACTACCAGAAAACTGTTTACAGGAGCATGAAAGATAGTTCAAATTAAAAATGCATGCCTACAGCAATTATCTCTAGCTGTCTTTCAGATAGCATATGACAGCTTCTTAGACAAGAGATAGAAGCAGAGATGGAAACTTCCTGAGTTTATAACATATGAAGTAAAGTTGACCATGTTTCCGATATTTATTTGAAAAAAAAAAAAAACATAGTTCAGTAAACTAGGACTTTTTTCCACCCCCAGCCCAGGGCCCCCTGTGCTTTCCCTTCCCAAGGGATATTACCTGGGAGAGTCCAGCAGGGAATAGGTTAAATGCCTCAACTGGCTACTTTGGAGGCTGCTCCTTGGCTCTGCAGCTTACTGGAAATCAGAGTGCTCCAGCTTCTATGACCTGTATTATAGAGAAATCAAGACTAGAGTATCCTATTGGTTCCCTTCTGGCTTTGGAATCTAGAGACGACAGCTCCCATGAGTTACTATGGCAGCATATCCAAATTAAGATATGTTTTGGTGTTTGGACTAAATATTTTGGCAATTCGATTTTTAGTGAAAAAAGCTAAAATTTTCATGGAAAGTAGACACTTTTTGTGTTTGTTTATTATTGTAAAATAGGCCAGTCAAAACAATTTCCCACCACAAAAAATTTTAAAAGAAAATTTTCAACTAGCACTCCTGCCTCTTCAACAGGGCTATGTGTATGCTGCAGCTGGAAGTTTCATATGGACGTGCACACAATTTTGATTGCACTAAAAAAAAGGAGTGCATGTCTAGCCACCAACACAATCTGGTTAGTGACCCTCAGTAAAAATTCCTACAAAATTACACCTCCATCTGTGGACATACCCACAGATGTTTCTCTAGTCCTTTGTTACCCAGACATTGATTATAAGTACTGTAGAAAGACCTTGCTCTCTGTAGAAGGATAAATTTCACTCCAAATAAAATTTTAGTATTTTACCTATTGTGTAAACTACCAAATAATTACAATCTTCTGTCTCATGAACCTGGGAAAGCGGCAAAACCAAATAATAGGAAAGAGATTATCCACCGAATGAGTCCATGTACACATCCTGCAGCTCTGACACACCAGTGCAATGTTAACTTAGATTTAATTAATACATACAAATGCTTGCCTCTCTCTCAGGGAACCTTGGAGAATGTTATAGGTGGTCTAAAAATAGATATAGGTTCAGAACACCATTATTGTGAAGAATTTAATTGATCTAACCTGTGAAGTAACAAAAAAAAGTCATTGTAAAATATAAAAATGAAAGGTTGGCTTTCCAAATGTAATTATAGATATTTATGAGTATAGCAAATGGTTGCGAAGATAGCACCTGAAATATCACTGTCTGTGTATATGCAACACATAGCAGTTATCAAACTTATAATTAATTTACTTGATAAATGCTTACTAAAAAGGAAATGCACGTGATAAATTTTGCAAAGAAAGCTGAACAGTCTTATCAGACATCCTTATACAACATGCCTTATTTAAATATGTAAATAAAGGTACTCTCACAGTTTAGTATAGAGTCTGATTCTGCAGATATTGGGGCAGAACTTCATGCTTGCCAAAGCACTGCTCAGCACAGCTCAGGTGGGTGGGTCAAAGGTCATTTTGAGCCATTTTTCCATCACCCCAGATCACAGGACAAATTTGTGCCAATTCTTGCCCCTGTTGTAAAGCAGAGGAGCCACAGGGCTACTAGACATTGCAGCCGGTGCCCTCAAGGGCCATTCTACCAACTAGGGTATGTGACTCAGACACATCTCTCTGGGTGTCTGGAGGGAGCAGGAAGTGCAGCAGGAACTATGTCAGCAGCCATAGAGTACCAGAAGGGATCTCCTAGGCAGGAAAAAAAAAACCCTGCTCTAGCCAATTGAAGCCTATTAAAAGTTATTTTGCTCTCTCAAAGGGATGCAAAACAGCCTTAATGGTGCTGATCAGCCAACGGAATGTCTTCAATGTGTGCTCCCTCCCAGTGGTAAGAACTGCACCCTTCAGAGGATCCATCCCTCAGAGAAATTACTCATTTCTTGTTTGGTTGGGTTTTTTAACCATAACTTTTTGTGTGTCCATTCAATGCTCACGAAACAAACAGTACTAGAAGGTCAAATAGGATGGATAAGCAGGACACGATTGAGTGGGAGTGAGAAGTTGGAATTACTCCTCTATATGGCACGAGTGAGACCATTCCTCGTACAATCTGGAAACAGTTCAGTAAGAGCTACAGACTGACTGGAGGTCTGGAAAAGCTGCCTCAGGGCAGGAGACTAACAAACCTCAATCACTTTAGTAATCAAGAGGTGATTTGATAACAGTCCAGAAGTATCAGCTTGGGCCTGCTAACAGGAGTGAGGGGAGAGGTGAGAGGCAAAGGGGGCAACTGCCCTGGGGCCCAGTGATTCAGAAGGATCCAGGGCTCCTGGCTGTCCTGGGCCCTTTGAATTGCTTCCTGAGCACCATGCAGCACACTCAGGGTAGCTCTCAGGGTTGCCTGGAGATGGGGGGAGGGGAGGGAGGATGCAGCACAGCATGCTCCAGGCAGTTCTAAGGGCTGGTGGTCCCAAATCCCACCCCTTCTTCCTGAGGCCCCACCCCTTTCAGGAGTGCAAAGCTGCCCCCTCCCAGCAAGTCTGTTCTTCCTCCCCCACAACTTGGGGAGACAATTTCTGTTAGGTGAAGACTCTTTTAATCTAGCAAAGGAAGGCATAAGACCAGTGGATGAAAGAAGATGTTGGAAAGATGACATCTGGACTAGAAATGAGGCATGCATTTTTAGTGAGGGAAATTAAACACTGGAACATCTTACCTAGGCAAGTGGTTGAGTCTCTGTCATGTGAAGTCTTAAAATAAAGGTTGAATGCTTTTCTAAACGTGGGGCTTTAGCTCAGCCAAAATTGTGAGTTTGAGGCAAGAACCGCTTGGTGAAATTCTGTGGTCTGGAAGTCAGACAAGTGCATTGTAATGAATCCTTCTGCGTTTTAAACCCATGAACACAACAGGTATATCACATGTAGCATCAGTGCGAGCTACCTTGTGGAGACCTGAGCTCTTGTGAGAATGCCACGATGTCTTCTACTGAGCACTGTGTTCAATGATTTTGGTCTGCTAAGCTCACCAAGCACTTTCACAACAGTCTCCACCATTCATGGTGATCGCGTGGTGCTACCAGCTTCTTTTCCCAATGTAATCTGTGACTGATAATGGCGACTTCAAATATTACAGGCGAAGAAGTGAGAAGGAAGAAATGGAAAAGGAATAGAAACAGATGCACCAGGCCAAATTCTGCTTTTTCTGTATTATGCTTTTGTTTGCTAGATTAAAGAGTCTTCACCTATCGGAACTCTTCTCTGCAGGCCAGGGTGACTAACAAACTTGCAGGGCCCTGGGCAAGGTGGGGCAGAGGGCTCCATGCTGCTAGAAGGGGAAGGGTCTCTGGCGGACGGGGCAGGCTTGGGGCAGCCTCTGTTGACATGAGTGGAGTTATTTGAATTTATGCCAACTTTGCAAAAGCAGAATGTACAGAGAACAGGTTCTTTGAATTAAAAGCATTCATGTTCTCTTCGATGACCAGGATTCCCATAACCTGCAAATGGGGTAAAATTTAAAAAAAATCCTTTTCAAATATGTTGAAATCCCCCAGGGCTTTCTGGTTTGCTGGTGGTTTGATTTCTTAAAAATCGTATGCACCATTTAAGCCGAACGTCCACACATCTTACTTGTAAAACTGCCCAGGACCGTTCTGGAGCACGTTTGAGGACAAGCAGCTGAGAGAGAGATTTGGATTCCTGAACCAGCCTTTCAGATTTCCAGTCGTTAGGTGTCTAGCACTCTCTCTTGCCTAGTGGGTTTGACAACAGTGCTGTGTGAGGAAACAATGACACTCCAGTTTTTAAACGTATCCAAGCCTGCAGTAGTATCTAGCTGACGGGCTGATAAGTTAGCATGTGCAACAGGGGCACCCATAACCTCCACAGGCCCCTGGACAAGGTGGGGGAGGGGCAGCTCTGCACTCCCAGAGAGGCGGGGCTTTGGGCAGAAGAGGCAGGGATGCAGCTGCCCAGACCAGAACATGCCCAAGCCTTCAGACCTGCCCAGAACGCGCAGCATGGTTCTCCAGGTGGCACTTTAAAGGATCCAGGGCTCTGCCTGCCGCCTCTGCTACTGTGGTAGCAGTTACAGCCAGGAGTCCCGGACCCCAATGAATCACTGGACCTGAGAGCAACTGCCCCCTTTTCTCCTCCCCGCCATTGGCAAGCCTGACATGAGATCATAAATTCATGATTTCATTCCAAAGTAACTGCGTGTGGTGTGTGTGTGTAATCATTAGTAATAGCATGACTAAAGTTCCACCTTAACGAGGGCATTCGCATCCCAAGTGTGCATCCCTTACACCCAGGGAAATGAGGCAATACTGAATGCACTGAAAATGGCCTAGAACATCAGCAAATGTACAATGGGGAGAGAATGGCAACTTGCACTAAATACCATAAAAGCACTTCAAAGTGCTGCTTTTCCCAGAAGCATCCAAAAGGCTGAGGAAAAGTGTGTGTGGGTCAGAGGCGGGAGAGAGGGGGAGGCTGCAGGAGAATGGGTGCTGAGCAGGTCATCTGTTTAGAGCACAAACCCAGCAATCATGAAAAATTGATCATTTCATCAGTCTGACTTCATCATATGCAAACTCCAAAAATTGAAGTACTTAATCATTTTTTCTGTTGACTCTGCTCAGGCTACCACAGTATAGCATGCCCGATGGATTTTCCCTATATGTACTTTTCATATGCATTTGTGTGTGCAATCGACAAATACTTCTTTTCCCTTCCCTTCTCCCTTCTTCTTTTTCTGTTATAAATTGCAAGGGTCCCCACCTTTTCTCTCTACTCTCATCTGAGGAAGTGGGTTTGCCCACAAAAGCCCATGATACTCAGTGTATATGTGTGTGTGTGTGTTTGGCTATGTTTAGCTTATTTTGGCTTTAGATCTGCTGTGTAGACATGTCCTATGGTGCTACAGGACTACTTGTTTTTTAAAGGTATAAACTTATCATGGCTACCCCTCTGAGCCTTTTTATTAAACTATTATCTTGACCGGTTGTAATTTGGGTAATGACTAGAGCTGTGCACACCTTTTGTTAAGAGAATAAAGTCATGTGTTACTTAGCTCATAAGGAGTTCCCAATATTAAGTTCACGTACCACACTTTAAAAACCTTTGAGGTTGCAAGGAAACATTTTTTCTATGTCCTCAATAAAGATGGACTTTCCCAATAACCTGAGGACTGAGTCTATCAGATCTATTCACTAAAACCTATGGAAATCCACATTGGCAATGTTCTCACAGCTCAGTAATTGCATTATGCCCTTCTAAATTACACCTTCATTTTTACTGAGTATGATATAGTCTTTGTTTCCTGCCCTGCTATACTTTGTAATTGCCATTTAACACCCCAGAGGTGACTCTGTATTAGGCCCTATTATTATTTATTAAAGCACTGTTGAATAATTTAGTTCAACTGGATCTACAAGAGCAAATGTCAACTATTATACAGCACATTTGGCTGCAAAAATTTTCAGCTGTGGTTGTACTACAAACCTTGGGGCTCTAAAGTAGTGTTTCTAATAAATATTCCTGGAAGCAAGTTATAAAAGATCGCTGTGTAGTTCCTTGCACCGCCTGTTCCTACCAAGTTAATAAAAACAGATGTCCTTCTGACAATGCGCTGGCTAAACATGAGATACTGTAGCTCATTATCCCATAGAAGTCTTCTGTCATACTTGATGGCATTTTGTGCCTACCTCCAAGGTATCTGGATAATGATGCATGGCACAATGGTAGCATGCTTTACAAGGGACAGTCAAGGACCGAAGTAAAATACTGAGATGAACTTGCTTTGATGTGTTGTCAGCGTAGATGAAACTAAAACCATGTCTGAGAAAATAAAAAATGTGCAGTTATCCTAGGGGATTTTGCTCAACATTGTTGGGAAGACATGTAATTAGATTTTTTGCTATGCCTGGCTACACTTCTGGAACTATTCAATTTAGGTTTGATTACCTGATGATTACAACATTTCTTATTTTCTTGCATTTTTAGTGGGCACATCCTGCCAAGACTGTCAAAAGAGCCTCTGCTTTCCCCCCAGTGAGAGCAGGGTGCCCACAGATAAAAACAAGCAATGACTTTGGCAGGTGCCATGGAAAGCAGGGGTCAAAATGTTGTCAGAAAGAATGATAATCATAATGATTCACAGTCGCATATACAGTATTGTCAGTTGGCAGGGCTGGAATCTCGAGGAC
The DNA here is from genome assembly GCF_049634645.1 of Pelodiscus sinensis. Lineage (NCBI taxonomy): Eukaryota > Metazoa > Chordata > Testudines > Trionychidae > Pelodiscus > Pelodiscus sinensis. Next base: position 42,819,199 of record NC_134720.1, on the reverse strand, counting down.
ACCAAGGCTGTGTCTAGACTGCATGCCTCTGTCGGCAGAGGCATGTAGATTAGACACATAGGCAAAGGTAAATGAAGCCGCGATTTAAATGATCGCGGCTTCATTTACATTTACATGGCTGCCGCGCTGAGCCGACAAACAGCTGATCAGCTGTTTGTCGGCTCGCGTACTAGTCTGGACGTTCCCCCTGCCGACATCAAAGCCCTTTGTCGGCAGCCCCGTTATTCCTCGTGGAATGAGGTTTACCGGGGCTGCCGACAAAGGGCTTTGATGTCGACAGGGGGAACGTCCAGACTAGCGCGTGAGCCGACAAACAGCTGATCAGCTGTTTGTCAGCTCAGCGCGGCAGCCATGTAAATGTAAATGAAGCCGCTATCATTTAAATCGCGGCTTCATTTGCCTTTGCCAAAAAAACAAATCTACATGCCTCTGCCGACAGAGGCATGTAGTTTAGACATACCCCAAGGTAGCTTTAATCAGGGAAATGGAAAATTCCCCACTACATAGGATGATCCCTGCAGTACAGAACTGCCAGTGGCTCTTCTATGACTTGTGTACATCCTGTCCCTAACATAGGGTCATTTTCAAGGGAAAGAAGGGGGCTGTCAGAGAACCTCCCACTCACTGATAATCCTTGGCTAGTGGAATGGCTCTATTGGAGCAGACCCACAAAACGATCACACCCAATTCCAGACGCATCTGGCTGTGTAGTGGTAAATCAGCCTAACAACAATGACCCAGATATAACTCATTCCTGTCTCCCCCACAGGGGTCTCTTAAAGAGATATCTCCCTATTAGGTACCTCTTAAAGAGATATCTCCCTATTACCTCCACTGTAATATAACTTATTTAAATTGACTTCTGAGGAAAGGTGAAGAGAGTTACATATGGAGAGCTTGGCTAAGCAACAGGTAAGTGGAGCTTGATATATTAGAATGTTTGAAGGAGGTAAACAAAATGACTGGAAAGGAGTTACTGTATTTCCGATGTGTAATGGGGTGACGCTCACCTCTCACAAGGCTCCAACTTGGCCAAGTGTGGGTTCCTGCACTGCTTCAGCCTTGTGGCTACTCAACCCTTTGGCCTCATGTGCAGTCACAACCCCTTCCGGGGTTTGCCTCTAACCGGGACCCATCCCAGTACTCAGTGTAGAGTGTGTGTCTGAATCCAGCCTCTCAATCTGTTTCCTCAGTATGAAAGCGGTGCTTCCAGGGCTTCTCCTCCTGGAGACAATGTCCTACACAGCTCCGCACTCTGAGCTGTTCTTGGTTCTGCCTACCCTGACCTTCTCCCTTCCAGGTCTGGGCTGTAACTGAGATGCCTCTGGTGCTGCAGCTTCTTTTGTAGTCCCTCCTGGCTCCTGATTGGCTGGGTCCTCCACAGCCACTCTAGCCCCCTAGAGGACTTCTCTATGGCCCTTTTGGTCTTAGTATCTAGCCCCATTACAGGGTGGAAAAATAATCTATAACTTAGAGCAAAGAGATGAAATTTCTTTTAAAGGGACATTTACATAGTATAGTAGGATAAACTTCCTGACATTAAGATCAGTAGACCTGGGGCATGTATCTCAACCAGTCTCTGAAGCTTTAAGATGTGCACCTTAGATTTGTTTTTTATGGCAAGCTTCCTTTCTCCAGTAAGAATGAGGAAGTAAGGTTGGATATATTTGTTTCTCCCTGTCTTCATGGTATTTGAGTGCCAAATATTCTGTAAAAGTCCAAATTGTCTTCCTAGCAACCAGCCTGTATGTAGGACAGGTCAAGGGGAGAGAAGGAAATCACTGCAGGTCAAAGAACAGGAAGGAGATAATAGTTAATTTTCAATGACCTATTTGTTTTATCCACTGAGGCTGCTAATAAGGGTACTAGTTAATGCCAACTGCTATGCTGGGTTTCTTTTGTTCAGAATCAGGTTCTTGACTAGAATGGACTATTAACGCTATCAAACCCAATATGTAGGATACTGAACAGATATCAGTTTACAGAACCTTTTAGCTGCTACCAGTGTAGGCTGGCTTTCAGCAAGCAATGGAGATGTCATTATTTTTAATGATGATTATTTATTTTTTCATGCATTGAGCCCTATCAATTCATGGGAAATAACAGGCAGCTACAAGCTGCACAAGAGTCTCTCATCCCATTGCCTTTATCCCCTGAGCCATTATGCCCCCATTTAATTTTTAAATGTAATAGGTATAGATACATTATGACTCCGTCTTTCACTTTGCACAGAGGCCAACTGAATCGAAAGAACCCTGTGAACGGCTAACGGATTATTTTCTTACTTCACCCTCTGTCAAACAGTTTGCAAAGGAACACACATGGTACAACCATCTAGCAGTCCCCCAGAAAAGCCATCAGTCCCCCAGAAAAGCTGCTGCCTTTGGAAGGCTTGTGCTCATTATATTGTACCCTGTGTGTTCAAATGCAGAAATCGGAACAACAACTTAACATGTAAAAAATTATTTTTTAAAGGCAAAAGGACTATGGTTCTCCATGTAAAGATGCAAAGTGCCTCATTTGCCATCAAAGTTAATGAGGGTATCAGTGAGGTTCAACTCCCAGAAGATACTGTGGAGTTTGCCAACAAAAAAAAAAAAAGAAGATGAAGAAGAAACTACGAATAGCAATGAGCCTCTCTCAGTGAGGTAAAATGAAGAGGACGGTATGAAACACATAGCTCAGCTACATGCAGAATAACGACATTGTGAGCAATGCCTCTTGTGTACTAGGCGACTGGATGAAGGTGCACAGTGGGTGAGCTGAGAAAGCTAAGAAGAAATCACTGAGGATGAATTTTGCTTTAAGATACAGATCTGCGGGAGGGGGGGGGGGTGTACTGTGCCAGACTACTGCCAGGGTGGGGGTCCCACAGTGTTCATGGACCACTTCAGCATACAAGGAAAGCTCATCTGCTCCAATACCCCTTTAGGGGCTGTAGAATACTCTCCACTGCTCATTAGCTTCCTCCTACATGTTCCTTTCTGCTTCATGGGAATATAGGTCAAGTTGACTTTCTAGGGGGCTTTCTCATGTAGTGGTATCCATAGACCATTTCAGAAGCATAGAATTGCAGTTTGATAACACTTTGCCTGTTCCCTCTCCAGACACACTCCTGGCCTGGTCCAGAATACCCCTCTATGTAGCATTACTACAAGGTGTGAGGAAGGTTGCAGAACTTTCTACAGAAAGCCTGTTTCCTGGGGGAATGGCACCATGGTAAATTCTCCAACTGACACTCTCTAGAAGGTACAGACTCAAAACTAGGAGCTAACTGTACTACTCTGTCAAAAAGCAATGGGCGGCAGTATAATGGAACTGGCTGCCAATGTCTTGTATATTTCCCTATAAAACCTTTCAGTCTAAGTGGGCAAGTGGATAAACTGATAACTGATTGTAGCACTAACATCTACAGACAACTGATTGTAGAACTAACAGTCACTCAGGAAGTTTGGGTTAGACGAACAGGAAGTACATTTACCCTCATGAGAAATTCTGTTGTCATCAGGGATTAATTCCACTCCTAACTGGGACAAACCATCTGATTCCCAAGATTCCCAGCTTATTTTACTAATGCAAGAGGGTTGCATGAGATTCAGCTAGCATCAAAACCATTGGCTGATTATCCACTGTGAACTAGTTAATCTACCTTTGCTTCAAGCATAGTAATGAGTAGTTCAATTTACTAGATTGCCTGCTTCACAATGCAAATGCAATGCAAAACCCTGACATTAATAGTGTCGCCCCAGTGCCATTCCTGCGATGACACTATTATTATTATTAACATATGCTGCACCATGCATATTAGTATTCAGGAGTGAAGTGCATGTGTAAAAGAGACGGAATATTTTCAACAGCTAGCCCACCAGTCTGGAACTAATCCTGTTACGTGCCAGTATGCCTATAAATCTCAGCACGCTCAGATTACAATGCAAAAAATAACTTCTTGGATATAGTTTTATCCTAGGCCCTGTGCATTTAGGACTCAACTCCGCAAGCAATTATGGATGTGATTAATGAGACTATTCACATAGATAAAGTTAAATGTGTGCCTGAGGGTGTGTCTATATGAACAATTAGTGCATAGCAAGCTGGGATGCAGGTCCACTGATGGGAGGGGCAAAGAGTCAGCTGGCCCGGGGCCCAGCCATTTAAAAGGGCCTAGGGATCCCGGTTGCTGCTGCTGCTACTATTATGGAGGCACCTGGAGCCCTGGACCCTTTAAATTGTTGTCAGAGCCCCGAACAGTGCACTTCAGTTGGCACTGAAGAGCAGGCAAGGGGAGACTTGTACCCACTCCACCCCACCCCTTTCACCTGACACCCTGCCCCTTCTGCGGGCATGGAGCTGGCCCCTGCATCTTGCCCAGGGGCCCAACAACAATCTTGGCCACACTGCTGGGATGTATCTGTACCGTATTAGCCTGACATGCCTTAATGCTCATGCAGACCTTACTGGCGCATACTAAAAATGTGCTTGGATCTACTCTGCTTTTAGTATAAACCAGAGAGAAGCAGATTTACACCCCAGCTTGCTGTATATTTTCTGTGTAGACAAGCATAAATGATGGGCGGTCAGGGTTTAGCCCTTTCTCATTTATCCTCACCTCACGACTGGGCTGAATCAGACAGGGCCCATCCAAATTATAGCATCAGGTGTTTAAAATGGAGGGAGATTGTGTGTGTATATGGGGGGGGGGGGAATGGGGAGGAATTGGTGTAGCCAGGTCACTGAGGGGCTTAGTCATTTGTAAACCTACTGCTGCCTCATAATGCACTACGTCCCTACCAACACCACCTGCCATTCCACCCCTCAACCCACAGCGAGGTGGTTGAGCCAAAACATGGTGGTGTGGCTTAGTGCATGAGCTCTTGCTCTGAATCTTGTTTGTTCACCACTGGCACAGGCTCTGGCTTCATCCCATGCTACCCAGCTCCCTGTCCCCATTGGCAGAGATATGTTCTGTTCCTGCCCACTCCTAGAGGAGGAGCCTGACTAAAACTTGATTGGCTAATTGTCTGGAAGCTGAGAACCAACAGGGGGGTACTCACTGGAGTTGAGTGGCATGGGAGTGAATCAGGTCCAATATTGATGGGGAAGCTTAGCAGGATGGTATAAGGAAGCAGTAGTTTTACTAAAAGATTGAGGTCCTCAGTGACCTTGTTCAGGCTTAAACAAACAAAAATTCTGAGTCTGTGCGACCCCCCCTCACCTTAAGCTGCTTGCTGCTCAGATTTGGGTAGGTCCACATCATTATTGAGTAGGTCATAGCCCACTCATGGCTACACCCCTGCACAAACCACCACTCTCCCAAGAACATTGCTATCAGCTGCCTTTGTAGGCAAGCTGTAAGTGTGTGTTGGGTCTGGGACTTAAAAGAAAAAGAAAAGCGAAGTGAAGCTAAGCACATAACTACAAGGCAAAGAAAGAAAAAATAAACTGCTTTGCCAAAGAAATAAATCCCATTCCCTGATGAAAGGTGAGCAGTATAGGAATGAGAATTCTGGTTTGTGACAGCTTTGCACCCCTTTTATACTCACTTTCCACTGTGCAAATAACTACCCAAGATGCAATGCAATTCAAAATCAAGCCCATCATCTTTATTGGGATGGTGTCACTTTCATATATTCATTCACCACTTCTGCACGTTTTTCATTAAGATAGTAAGGCCAGAGGGGGCCACTGTGGTTATCTAGTCTGATCTGCCATGTAATGCAGGCCATAAGACTCTCCTAGATTAAGTTCTGTTTGAATTAAAGCATATATTGTAGAAGAACATTCAATATTAATTTAAAAATAGCATCAATGGAGAATCCACCCGAACTCTTGGTAAGTTGTTTCAATGTTAATATTGTACATTTCCTTTACAGCAGTGCAAACAATCTGTTTGTTTTTTCTCCTCCATTTTATACCATCCCTCTGAGGTCTGTAATCAGAAGGAAACAATTGGGCAATGGATTAATGATTTTAGGGATCTATAGTTCTTTCATGCTATAAGTATGTCCTACTTTATACTGAAAATATATAATGATCTATAACCGGGGTAGTTTCAAAGAAGAGGATTAATCATATTTGCTATTTTGCTGCTAGATCCTTAGTCAATCAAAGAAAGGAACAACCAACAGCCAATTCTGATATCCCATAAGCCAATTAGCTCTACCTACTTTGTCTCCAAGGTCTAAATAAGATATAGCTCATTCTGATTACAAGCACTGCACCAGCATGCTTGTCTTAAAATAGAGTAGGAAAATACACAAAATCTTGTGGAGTCATTATAAAAGTCCTGATCATGTAGAAGTCAATCACTGTAATATAATTTCCCTTTATTTCTCATAGGATACAACTAGATTCAGCCTGTGTCATTCCAGTTTTAATAGGTCAATGGCCCAAGCAAACTCTTCACTCATCCTTTCCTTTCAGCCCAGAATATAGGTTAAACCTTTGTGGTCTGGGACTCCGGTCCAGGAACATCCGTGATCCAATTGCTGGACTAGAGAGCCCCACTACAGAGGTTGCCAGTGGCTGGGAACAGAGCTGGAAGAGGGGCCAGCAGGGCAGCAGAGCCCATGGGCTACTAGAGCCTACAGACGTCCGGCCTGGGAAGCCGGCAGAGGAGCTGGAGCCCACAGTGGGGGGTGGGAGGAAGGGCAGAGCACACAGCCAACAGGTACAGGAAGCTGGTGGGGCCACCAGAGTCTGCAGGGCAGGTGGCTGCCGAGCCCACCGCGGGTAGGGCCAAGAAGGAGGATGGGAGGGGGATGGAGGTAAGGATTATGAGACTTATTTAATTAATTTGAGATCTTCAGAAGAGAAGAACTATAAAAGTGAAAGGTATCGGTAGTAGTAAAATATGCGAGTTTAGCAAAACTGACCCATCAGAAGTTAGGAAGTGATGTAGACTAAAGCTCTCACTTTGTAGGGTTTTATGGAGGCAAAAAAAAAAAAAAAAAAAAGCTGTAATGAGAATTTTTAATGTGACTGTATGAGCAGGCCACAAGGAAGTGATATTTAGGGTTGTAACATTTACTTATGTTAATAAATTCAGTTGAAGTAATTTAAAATAAAAATATGTATCCATTTTATACAAAACATGAAGAAACATTGAAACCTCTTATCAAACAATTCAGAACATACTTTTTTTTTATTCAACAGTTAATTATGTTGGAGACAATTATTAAAGCTCATGATAAGGGATGCAGCAGAAACATGTGTACCTGCTCTTTAAAAATGAAAATGTGCAGTAAACATTTTCCTATAATGCACTTTTTTAAAAAAAATTCAGATTAATGCCTGACCTACATCCATTACCCTTTTGCATTTTTTGTGGAGCTTTAATTAAAGTTGAAGTCTGTCATGATTTGCTGATTAACCATCATGAGCCATTTAAAAGAAAGGGTCATCATCTTTAAACATGCAGGAGAGGATATTTAACTTGCTTCAAAACACTGTAAAATCAAGTCATGTATTTTTAAAAATGAGAGTGCTGATCATTTTCAAAGTGTAGATTAATTCCTTACGTATGCTTGGAAAATTTGGAGCCGTACTTGAAAACTAATCAAGGGAGCCTGGAGGGTACTATAATTTGCAGCCAAAGCTGATCTGATCCGATGGTGCATAATGTACAAAATAACACGTTACTCAGGCAAAGGATGTCAGTGAGTATCTATGTTACAAACTTTTGCTTCAGATAGTTACCTCGTCTCTCGTACTTGACGCTGTTGTTTGATTTTAGTGCTTCATTTATATTTAGATTGAAATTAAAGATCACTTTCCAAAAAGTTAATTCATTTTAAAGTTAATGGTTTAACAGAGCAAAGACAAAATTTTGACTGTTTAAAAATCCTTTCCTCTTTAAATAGCTTAATTTTAATTTTTGACTCATGTGACTCTATCATTTCACTAGTTCTATGAAATGTTCACTTTGTCACAAAGATCAATCTGTAGAGCAGAAGAGGAAAGGGCCTACCCTTTGGTATAAGAAGCCTCTATAGGGCCATGTCTACACTAAGTGGAAGGTCCATCTTTCAGGGTTGGATTTAGCGGATGTAGTGAAGACCCACTAAATCGAACTCAGAGGGTGCCCCATTGGCACTGGCACTCCTGCTCCTCACAAGGAGTAAGGGAAGCTGACAGGAGCATGCTCAAAGGAGCTGAAGCCAAGTAGAATAACAATTATTTTCATGTAATGCTGAAACATTTTTTTCCTTTTGTTACATTACAGTATGTACATTCATCAGTATCTGGCATTAGCAAAAGAGTAGTACGCAGACAATACAATTCTTTAAAGAATTCAATAAGTTCTATGTATGCCTCAGGAAAGACATGGAAAATAATAGTTCAGCTTCTAGGAAACTTAATCTAATCTGTAGGGTAGGCCATTTCAGGTACAACCTCTGAATTACAAAATAGTGCCTCTATGCATTCAACACCCGCACATCCACAGAAGCTAACCTCAAGGTGAAACAATCTGCTGATGCTAAAGAAACGAAAGCAACAGTTATGAATTACAGCTTGAGATAGGCAGTATTTCATAGGAAGTGAACTGATGACCTTGGCAATCGTTCAGCACACAGAAATGGATCAATTACTGACTGATAATGATACTTTCAAAACCTGTCTCTTCACCAATCCAAAAATGGATAATTTTTCAACCAAGTGATTTTGTTTTACTGTGAAGAAATGGCAAAACAAACCCGCAGATTAAACAGGTATTTACATGTGAACTCAGAAGGTCTGAAGGTTCAGTTTAAATGGCCATCAGTAATGATGATGAGCGTGCCTTTCTGACATTTGCAGATCTAGCAGGTTACAATAAGTTGAGCCCTGATCCTGCAAACTCATATTGTACTTTACAAATTCATTGCATAGAATCATTTTTGTGTATCTGTTACCTGGTTTTGAACCTTGGGACATGTGTCTCGTGGTTTTGGCATTTCTGATTCCAGATGAAAACAGGAAGTGCAAAGGTAAACAAAAAGTTAGAAAGAGGTACATATTAAGGAGACTTGAGAGGAGGTGTAAATTACATGAGTTTAGGGGCAGATCTGCTGCTGGTGTGAATAGTCATAACCCTATTAATTTTATTTAGTCAGGCTCTGTTTGACTTACCTTAAATTTGGTCCTGTGTCAGGGCTGGATTAAGACATGCTGAGACCTTAAACTATGTCAAGTTTAAGAGGGCCCAGAGCATTACCAAAAATGTGTATTATTCTAACAAAAAGGACAATAAAAATAGAAATAATAAAGTTTTGTATTTGCATATATACCAGTACACAGACAAGAATGCAACTACAAACTTTTTTTTTTATTTAGAAGCACCTCATAATCTGAGGCCCTAAACTGTGGTTTACTTACTTAGTTTGTACATAAATCCAGCACTGCCCTGAACAGAAGAGTGTAAAAATAACAGTTCTGTTTCACTGGTCAGTGAAGCTGGGAACCCAGGTCGATTGGCCTTAAACAGGAGCATTCAGAGAAAGCTTTTAACTGGGGAGAGATATGTACCTATTTTTTTAAACAGCAAAATACATTCCACAACTGTAAAGGGCTCGACAAGTATAAATGATCTGACATTGTTGTGATTGTCTGGTTCTTTTACAAAAAGTAATTTGGGAATGTCAATAACTCAAAGTGTGCATGCTGGATTCATTGCAAGGGACTGGTGCTTAAAAGGGTTTTCTTGATTTTTTTAATGCTGTAAGTGTGCTTGTTTCCAATTTGCAATATTGCTGAGAAATATGGAATGGCTCAATTCTTCATTTTAAATGTTTTCCTAAGAGGTTTGTAGAATTAGGCTATATTCTGCCCTCAGCTTGCATTGGGACTCCCAGTGACGTCAAGCTGCATGTGCAGATCGAAGGCTGCTCGTGGTCCTTAGAGATGAATTCTTGTTCCTTTTATATCCTGGAGTGTATAATCTACAGCAGCAATCTATTTTGCATATTGTGGTGTCAAAACTGATGTGTCCATCTTTACTGAAGTGTTTTCCCACTGGTTACTCCTAACATCTCTCGTCCTATGAAATATCTTACAGGGATTTATTTCAATGACTCTACATGCTCTGTTATTTAAGAAGGTGCCCAGTTGATTAGAGATATGAGGTACAGATAGTGGAGAAAAAGATTATTATGAGCTTCTCAATCTGTTAATTAAAGAGTTTGAGAATATCAGTGCAGATCAAAGGCTAAGTTTTTTAAGGTGGTCTCTAAGTAATTTAGCAATTGCTGCTCCAAACCTACAGACCTTCTATATTTTTATCTTTGAAAGCCTTCCACTGAAGATTCTAGAGGTTATATTATTAAAGTATGATGCACTGAGCATCTCAACAAAACATCAGCAATTATGATGTTCCTACATTCTGATTATTTATATTTATTTATATATGTCAGCATCTTCTGAAAATTAGGCTTTCTGAAGATGTCAGCATCTAAACTTATTAGCAAATATTGGCCTAGAGTCACAATCCAAAGTCTGGAAACCCCAGGCCTAGATATTATTTTAGGAATCCAGAGATCCTGTTGCCGTTTGATCTGGGAAAGGTGTCACTTTCTTCCTGTAGAGGGAGCTCTTCAATGTTTGTACCCCTAAGAACCGATTATCTTTTTCTGAAATTTGAAAAAAATGACTGACTTTTTATAACTAATTTCCATATTCCCGCTGGACTTCCTATTAAAGAAAGAGCAACTTGACAAAAAAAAAAAAAAAGACTGCTATCACTCTTTCTGACATTAACTAAACTTGTAATTGCGAGAGAGCTTGTAGGAAACATCTCTTCTTAAGATTTCTGACATGATTTCTTGAACAGTCAGGGGTCCAGAAAATTTAGATTAGCTTCAGTTAAGAGCTTTGTGAACTAAAACTCCAGCACTTTTGGGACTTGTCCATCAGTACTGCAGAACAACCGCAGACTGTCCTGTTACTTGCCCCCTGACTGTGGCTGTGCAAGTAAATTTGCTGTGATTAGCAGAGCTGAAAGAATGAGTGAACTAATATTCAAGCTGTTTGAAGAGAGAATTACTGCCCCCCAAAGAATCATTTAATTACAACACACCATTTTTTTGATCTGCATATAAAAGAGTTAATTTGCCTAGGCATGTACCAGAGGGGTTGAGACCTCTTAAACATCTAGTCTTGGTGCACAATAATTCTGTTCAATTAATAGGTTTATTTCCTTTACAGATAGTCTTTTAAAATTGTTCCACCATCCATGCAGTGCTGTTGAGAGGCATGTTGTAAATACTTCCATTTAGAAGGGAGTTTTAGGGGCTTAGTTCTCCTGTTAAAAAGCTTTAAAATCTGTATCTTCACTCATTTCAGCAGAGTTACTCCTGATTTCCATGGGTGGAAGTGAACCCTGGGGTTTTTTAGATATTTCTTTGAGAGTTTCTGTGGATTCTTGCTAAATGGGATACAGCAATGTCTAATTCTCTGTTGCTCCCTGCCTGCAGCAATAGAAAGATAATTTGACAATGTTGTCTTTATATTTTTTATATTATAACTTCCACTATTCCTTGCACTGTTAGAGCCAGTTTCTGGTTAATTATGGCTGCCAAATTTAACTAGTGCAGTTACACCCATAGATATTTAGATACAACAACCTCTCAAATTCAGACATACAATCCATGGCTACGTCTAGACTGGCATGATTTTCCACAAATGCTTTTAACGGAAAAGTTTTCCGTTAAAAGCATTTGCGGAAAAGAGCGTCTAGATTGGCACGGACACTTTTCCGCAAAAGCACTTTTTGCGGAAAAGTGTCCGTGCCAATCTAGACACGCTTTTGCGCAAAAAAGCCCCGATTGCCATTTTCGCGATTGGGGCTTTTTTGTGCAAAACAAATCTGAGCTGTCTACACTGGCTCTTTTGCTCAAAAGCTTTGCGTAGAAGGACTTTTGCCTGAATGGGAGCAGCATAGCATTTCCACGAGAAGCACTGATTTCAGACAATAGGAAGTCAGTGTTCTTGCGGAAATTCAAGCGGCCAGTGTAGACAGCTGGCAAGTTTTTCTGCAAAAGCAGCTGCTTTTGTGGACTAACTTGCCAGTCTAGACACAGCCCATATGTTTTAAACCAGCTATATTATCCTATAGCATGAGTCAAAACACAGAAATAATGCTAACTGTAATGTTTTGGATTGTTACTGCAGACAAACGGCATATTGGTGATATAATTGTCATCAAGTGGGTTTTACCCATGAAAGCTCATGATCTAATATGTTTGTTAGTCTCTGAGGTGCCACAGGACTGCTTGTTGTTTTTAAAATTACTGACTAATACAGCTACCCCTCTGAGACTATTTACAGAGATCATCACTGATATTGCAAGCATCTTTTTAGAAGGTTTTGTTGGTTATAATTAAACTAATCATATGCATTTGCTTAAACTTAGATATCTACTAAATGAATAATACTTAGAATTTATGCAGAACTTTTCATTGCTGACTATCAAATCACTTCATTAAGTCAGGCAAGCAGTATTATCCCCATTTTACAGCTGAAAGAAAGAGAGACACAGAGATCAAACAACTTGCTTGAGGTCACACATCAAGTCAGACAGAGTAAAGACTAGAACCCCAGCTCTTGACTCAGTTCTGCATACTTGTATAGTGGTTTGGTTTTCAATCTCTCCTGTCATTAGGTCTAAACCTGTAAACCCCTGAACACATGAAGAGTCCCTGTGATGTGCATTAAGTGTTTTCAGGACTGGGCAGTCAGAGATGAATTTCAATTAGCACTTTCTAATGCTAAAATTAAATTTGCCTTGTATTTTTCTACTAGTTTCAATATGCAGGCTATACAATTCTAGTTCACATTCCCTGAGTCAGTTTTCCAATACAACACAGAACTAGTTACTTCATGTGGAGCAATATTAATATTCCTTTACGTAAGTCACACAGCGTTAGCTTGGAAGGGATGTTTATTTGCAATCACAATGCCTCACCTACTCCTTTAGGGCTTGATCTATAGCCCATAGAAATCACTGGAGTCCGGATCAGACCCTTATTTTGCTGGTATTTATCCTACTCTAAAAGATTCCAAGATAGACTTGGAAAATCCATTTCACTCCTTTTAAAAATGATCTGGTTATCAGTATAAGCAGAGTCAAACATACAGAGCAAAACGAAGTAGCACAGACTCGACCAAATCAAAGCCTTTATGAAATTCTAAGGGCAGACTAGTTTCTTTTTATTGCTCCCAATATTTATGGACTCCACATACATGTGTGGGACTTAGGGCAACTGCATCAGTGAATATCCTAAAGGCATGACAATGCCAGGAACATCGGTGGAAAATATATGTATTTCCATTGTGAAAATTAACTGGGTACTATAGCTCCTAAATATTTCTTACTTGTGGAGGATACTAGTCCAATATTTATGTGAATGAAAAATAGATTTAATCAAGTGGCAGTCTAATTCAGGAGTTTTTAACCCTCTCAGCTCCTGTCCCTACAATTTCCTGATTCCCCCCTTCCCCAGAAAAGAGGAAACCGTGTTCGATCCTCTCTCTACAAAGTGCCACAATCCAGCCTTTGCTCAGGGCTAATTCCCTTATTCTCTTTCCTGCTCCCAGTTGGCTCCATTACAGTCCCCATGGCTGTAGTAACCCAAGCATTCCCAATGCTGCTCTTTGTCCCCATGATAAGAGTTATAATGGAAAAGGAGACAAGATGGGAATGCAGCATATACTTGTGCTTTCCATCAGCAGAGAGGAGACTTATCATGGGATTCATTCCCCTGTTTCAGGACAGCCCCCTCCCTGATCCACTCTTCCCCGACTCCTTTAAATAAGAGGGGTGGGGTAAGCAAAGGGTTTGGCATGCAGGGGGAGCTGATTTTTAATTACAGATTTAAGCAGATCATTTTGTTTAAAATTACAATAGGAGGCAAAAATGAAATGAGCAAAACCTGAAACTCACAGAGTCTAGGGTGGGAAGGCATTCCCCTTGCTACTGCCCCAAAGGGTGAGAATCTTGCTGCCTGGAGAACTCTTCTTTCTTCTTTCCACAGTGCGGATTTTATGTGCTTCCCTGCCCCAGTCTCTCTTTCTCTGTTGCCTATAGAACCCTGCCTCTTATCCACTCTCCTATTCAGTTGCCAAAGCCCCAGGGTGTCATCCCAGCCTCTCACAGTTTTCTAGCCTCACTACACTGTCATTTGATCAAGGTGATTTGCATTACTCCTGGTGAACCTGCCATTTGCTAAATGTCCAAGTATTGGCATGGGCTTGAATTTTTCCTACTATACACGAATTTCATCATTAACAATAAGAAAAACTGGGGCATGTTTAATCACTAATATTTTGCATGGAATTCAATATCTTACGAGTCTTTATTCGGTAATAGTAGACAGGAGAGAATTTAATTGTTCTGCTTATACTTTTAACTAAAGGTACTGCTAGAAGAAAATACTTTTCCTTTTATTTTTGCAAGCAATGCTGCTCCCATTCTCAGCTATGGCTTGTAATAAAATAACTCCTCGTGGCCTAGATTTATTGCATTCTTCTCTCCCTCTGTTTGCAGGAATATTGCAGGCAATGCTGCTTAGAAAATTTAGGTGAGCAAATGTCACTGTCTGATGCTTTTTTTTGTTAGGGGAGTGGGAAAATTAAACTGATTCTATCACTCCTTTAATACACTGGTGGCACATTATATACTGTGGCTTGATAGTGAAAGAATTTGACTGTGACTCTTTCCACACACTTTTCTCATTAAGCTAACAAAATATTTCATTCTTTGCCCAGGGTAGATGTAGAGTTTTTGTGGTGAAGCACATTTTATTTTTTAGTCACCCAACGTCCTTAGCTGCAGTCTAATCTCAGATGCACAGCTCCCACTACTGTCAGTAGGTAGATGGAATATACAGTAAAGACTGAGCGACTCTCTCAAACAAATGTTCCTAAAATGCAGCTATTTCTCTAGTTGGTTCTGTTGCCCTTTCTTCTCTATCATGCATGAAGGCCTTCCCACATCAGTGCTAGGAAGGGTAGAGGCCAGTGAGATTTCATTTTACTAATAAGGCTACTTCTTGAGTGCCGGATGGTGGAGACCATGTGATGGGCACATTATTCCACAGGATTTTCCACGTTGGTCTCTGACCAAATTCAGCTTCCATCTCCCTCCATTCAAGTTTTAAATGTGGCCTTTCACATGCTGTTGATACTCTCTTTTTAAAATATAAAAAGCATTTCCTGTTGAACTCCATGGATGCTTCAGACATACAACTATCCAAAAGCAGGATTTTCTCCTTAACTGTAGCTTTACCTTCAAAATATGTTGTTGAAGATACTTTTAATATTATCAGTAATGCTTTATTTGGTTGTTTTATGGGGTAGAATACAGAGAAACTTCATTAGCATAACTTTTGCTTACCTATTCATGTTTGTGTAAATTACTGCAGTATGGTTCCTGAAAAGCTCACACAATGATAAAGTGAACACCTCCATCTCTGTTTTTCTGCCTGCTTATCTTTGCCCAAACACAAATATTCTGGCCTGCCGTACAGTCCAAAGAGTTCTCCTCATGCTGCCTAGTCTGAAATCTCAGTGTAAAGCACAGTGCTCAAAATACACCTTCTCCCCAGCCAAAGAAATATTATTGCAGGGTGGACAGAGCTAGTGTAAGTGCCTCAGCTCGTGTAAATCCAGGAACCAATTTATGGCTGCTCAGAATCTGGACCCAAAAATGTCTGAAGATGTTTAGGGTCAGTCTTTGTGGTTTCCAGTGTCTCCTCTTTCTATCTCCAGCTCAAAATGGGGCACCATTTCCACCAACCCTGGAAAAGCCTTCAAAAATAGTGGGGAAAAATCTAGTTCAAAATGTGTCCATTCCCCCAAAATGCTTCAGTATCCTCCCCTTTTTAACCCATCCATTTGCTGCTCTTGGACAAGTAAGATTCAGGACTTGGCCAATGACAAGATTAAGGTTTAGTACTAGATTTCACTTGTGCGTAAATATATTAGCTTCCACATTGTGATATCTATGCATATAATAACTTTTCTGTAGCTAAGTAAACCTTCTGGTATTTTCAATCTGTCTAGTTGTGTACCCACAAACTAAATGTCCCCAGGGGTGTCCTGAGGAAGACACGGGGCTTGGGGCAACCCTGCTCCAGTGTCGCAGTGGGAGCACCCTGGGGCTACATCTATACTGGCGCATTCTCACGCAAAAACTCTTTTGCGGAAGAGTTCTTCTGCAAAAACTCTTCCAGAAGAGAGCGACTACACTGGCATGTGCTTTTGCGCAAGAGCATCCATGGCAGTGTGGATGCTCGCTTGTGCAAGAAAGCTCTGATGGCCATTTTAATCATAGGGCTTTCTTGCGCAAGAAATTCATGTTGCCTTTCTACACTGGCCTCTTGTGCAAGAACAGTTGCGCAAAAGGGCTTATTCCTGAGCGTGACCGTCAAAGTTCTGGCGCAAGAAGCCCTGATTTCATACATTAGAACTGCAGTTTACTTGCACAAGAACACGCGGCCAATGTAGACAGGCAGCAAGTTTTTGCGCAAGATCGCGCCATTGTAGACACAGCCTGGGAGAAGCACAGCAGGATGGGAGAAGATGGTATGGGGAGGCAGAGTAGGCTTTCAGGCTGCTCAAGCTCCTGCCACCAGCATGGTGGGTGGAAAGGGAGGCAAACCCTACTGCTGTTTCCGCTCCAGGCTCCTTTAATTCCCTGGTCCCTCCCATCCAAAGTAAGTTTGGGGCTGCCGTCATGGGATGGGTCAACTCTGCATATCACAAGGGTTCCCAAACTATGGTACATGTAATTCTGATGATACACATAATTGATGCTCCATCCAGTCACTTCACACCAGTTTATTAAGGTCAACATGATCAACTTGCCTCCTTTTCAAGCACTGAATCAAACAAAGTGTTTTACAAATGGGACCCATTTGGGGTCAATCTGTCCTCCAGCAATCTTCAACTGAAGAACCATGAAAAAGTCCTCCCCCCACCACACACACACACTCTGGACTAGGAGCCCTGTGGAGTCCCTCTTTCCCCTTAGTCAAGGGACCTTTGGCAAAGAAGTTGCTTGGAGCCAGCCAAAAACAACTGCAAAAGCAGCTCAAGCAGAGACCAATGAAAGCTGATGCCATAAGCCCTCAGACCTATTCCCTTCCTTTTTCCTTTCTTTCATCTAGCTAGTTCTCTCCTGACATAACCCCACTGAAAGGATATAAACAACAAAAACAAACCAAACAAATAAAACCTTAGAGATCTAACATGATGTTTGCTGCCATCAAAGTTACTATGAGGGCAGGGTCTATGCTTTCCCTTACTCATTGCTTGTTTCATTTGTAAGCAGGGGCTGAACTGCTTCTTGCTATCAGCCAGCTAAAAGGAGAGAGCTGCCCTGTGTGTGGGTGTGCCCACTACAATTGTTTAGCTCTGCAAGATAATTAACTATTAACTGTTGATATGTAAATACAGCTCATGGCAGGAGGGGGAGGGAATACGAGGTGTGGCTATATAAATCCAATTCATCCAGGGCTGATGGAGGATCAGTGTTGGAATGGAATGTGGTGTATTGTAAATAATTTGGGGTTGTTGTCTGTGTCTTTAAATGTGTCCGTTATTCAAAAATAGATTTAAAAACAATGGGGCTGTGTCTAGACTGGCCACATAAGACGGAATAGGCATGCAAAGCAGGCAAGTCAGAATAGGGAACTCCGCGGGGGATTTAAATATCCCCCGCAGGATTTAAATAAACATGGCCGCTGCTTTTTTTTCCGGCTTGGGGAAAAGCCGGAAAAGAGCATCCAGACTGGCGCGATCCTCCGGAATAAAGCCCTTTTCCGGAGGATCGCTTATTCCTACTTGCAAGGGCTTTATTCCGGAGGATCGCGCCAGTCTGGATGCTCTTTTCCGGCTTTTCCCCAAGCCGGAAAAAAAAGCAGCGGCCATGTTTATTTAAATCCCGCGGGGGATATTTAAATCCCCCGCGGATTTCCCTATTCCAAAGTTAGAAATTAGCATGCCTCTTCCGAAGAAGGGGCCAGTCTAGATGTAGCCTGGGTGTGCTAATCTGGCATCCCTGTAACCCTTGTTCTATGAGGGTTAAGGGATGCTCTGAAATAGAATTTTATTTTGAAATCTGGTGTTGTGTAGACAGTGTCAAATTTCAATATAAGCTATTTCCAAATTAGATCGAAATAAGATAAGCAATGTGCGTAACTCAAATTGTATATCTTATTTCAACCTCCGGGTACAGTGTAGATGCACCCTGAATGTCCCTGCAGCCCCAGCTGCCATGATTACTGCAGGGGGGAGGCGCATAAGCTTCAGGATCTGTCCTGAAGCAATGTGGGACTGAGTTTTGAAGAGAGTTGTGCTATGATTGAATTCACCCCCTGAGTGTAGACATCTTCAGCTCCTCAGACAACAAAGATACCAGATTAAAGTACAGTGGGTCTGTTGGGCATAATACAGTGACTCATACAATGATTTAACAATAACCACCTAGAATGTTGACTGGCATTACCTTCCAATAATAGTCAAGTACATCTCATGAGTTGACAGTATTTTCCATTTCTGACTGCCATTGTTTCTTCAGAGAACAAACAGCTTCCCTCGTCTGCAGGCCAATCTGGCATAATGTGCAAAAGAGTATGCCATCATTCACCAGCCCAGATGACAAAGTATGTCAACATGGTATGCCTAGAGTGTAGCTTGGTGCCACAGAGTAATTTTAAAAAGAATGAATTTTATTAACAGCAGCTTTGAGTTCTATTTTGCTTTTTTTTTCACCCTCCCAGTAATCTTGAGGGAGTTTAATTTATCAAAGGCTCGATTTAGTTTTTGCAATTATATAACAGGATTTGGATATGTACAATTGTAACAGCAATGGGAAACTATTATAACTTTCAGGGAATCTTAATAAGCTATCATCTTACTGGGTGTGTGCAAAATAGGTTTGCTTCTTGCATGCACAGATCAAACCTGATTTCTCACCTTCCCATTAGACTTTACACTTTTGCTTTTTCTTGTCAAAGTGGGTTTACTCTAAGCATTACACCCAAAGATGTGTTGCTCTGTGCTACTTGTTTAATTAGCAGATACCTTTGAAAATGTTTGTTTGGATTATGATTCCTGGAGGTCTGTTTGCAATATGCTGAAGCCTTAGAGGTACGTCTGCCCCGGGCCCTTTTTGTTTAATATATATGTAAATATTGGTCTTTAAGAAGCTCTGCATTAAAACGTGCCCATCTGAAGCTCTGGTTGCCTTTGGGCTGGTTTTCTCTGGATGTTAGCTCCCATTGTCTGTGCTTGAATTAACTTCTCTTAACTTATCCTACTGAGAGGACTTCAACAACAACAATAGTCCTGTAGCATCTTAGAGACTAACAAATGTAGGTAGTATCATGAGCTTTTGTGGGCACAACCCACTTCTTCAGATGAAAGGGCACTGAGAGGGGCACACCACAGAACAATGTTCCAACATCACAGAGCAATAGGATTAGCAGGACAGAAGCATTACTAGCTTTAGCTTCAGCTTCTGTCTCCTGAGGGGCCAACTAGCTCAAATGTACAGCTCTCCTTAACTCACACAAGAGCTTTTGTGTAGATGGGAACTGGGTTAGGAGCAACATTTGAGTTCCCTTTAGCTAAGATGGTCATGACAACAAGCTATTTGATATCCAACAGCATACGAATTAGAAAACAGAAATTGTAGCAGCACTTCTTCCTTCCTCCCTTTCTCCCCCACTTTATTTTTACATCACTTCTGGAAGGTCAACAAGTTCCAGAAATTGTGACCCTCCTGTGGTTAGAGCATTTCCAACATGAAAAAAATGTCTTGCTAAAAACAATCTGGTGCAACTTCACAAAGATACTTACTTATGTTCCTTCCTCCCATTGAGATCAATAGCAGTTACATTTAAAAAAAAAAACCTTTTGTGACACTCACCTTAGTTACCTAATTCCAACGTTTAGGCAACACTGGCATTCACAAAACTCCTGGTAGCAGCCCCTCTTACTAGCAACACCTCAGTTCCTTAAGTGTCTAAATCATTGTTGTGGAAGTCCAAGTTTGTATTACTGGGTATGTGCACTATTGCCATAGGTAGCTCCTGCATGCCTCTCACTTTCACCAATCCTACCTGCTGTGCCTAATCTGTTAGGCATTCACTACCCACATGTAACCCAACACTGAATGGGTTGTGGGAGGGGGAGGGGGAGGGAGGAAGAGGAAGGGGGAACAGGCAGGGAGAAGTGGTAACATTTGACTTTCTAACTTTTTATCCGAGACTCTCATTCATTTCCCCTTCTGTTTGATAAGTAGATGGGATTTCAACATGGGTCTCCCACTTCATACCCGGTCCCTGACCTATGCGACCCTCTCCACCCTGGGCCTCCCCCATCCCAGCCTGGCTCCCAGGGCCAAGCTAGTGGGCAGGGTTCACAGCCCCCGCACTCTGGGGACAAGCCGGCGGGTGGGATGTACACCCCCTCCACTCCCCCACACACACCTGGCCAGTCCCAGGAGAACAAGTACAGAAGAGGACACATAACACACCCTGACAAGTGAGTTCCATGTACGGTTGAGCTCCTGAACTGAAAAAATCAGGTTTTCCTAGCTTAAGCTTAGAGAAGTGCTGAAAACCAGAAGTGCTGCTGGTGTGCATCTCGATCTCAGGACCAAACCCTTAAGGCAGCTAGAAATGGATGGAGATTAAATGATTTTGAAGAAGCTTTATTTCTCTCCCTTTGAGGGGGGTAGTTACCAAGCAGGTAGGCAGCTATAAATCCTAGAGCCAACACGCTAATCATTAGCCACATGTGGCTATTTGGCCACTTGTGTATGGCTAGTTTGCTATAGTTCACTAGTGACTACTGCTTCAGAACTGTTTGAACACCACAGTCCTAGAGAGATGTATTGCTGCAGATGCCCAGCTATGCTGATTACATCTCCACTTGATGAGCAATGCTGTTTGCCTATTCTTTGTGGCAACAGGATTATTTTTACATCGTTTGAGTTTAAGATTCATAGAATTAGTTCAATCTCTGTAAAACTGCCACAGGAACACACAAAAATATATGAAGTTAGGGATTTGGAGGGAAGGGGTAGATTCCCCCCCCCCCGCATCTTTCATAGTACAAACTTTGTAGTCAAATATAAGTAACAGAAGAGTGTGGGGCAGAGGCTCTTTTGAAACTGTTACCTTCTCCTTGAGGACTCTACGTCTGTTTTGTGAGCATTTGAACTGAAGATTAGAGTATCCTTTGTAAAACAACAGCTATGTCATTACCTTTCTAGTCTTCAGGGATTTCTGCTAATTCTGAGCGTATTATAGTACAAATTCAATCTAATTTCTAAATCTCCACAGATTTTCCCAAGGGTAGCTGTATAAAAGTTTATTTTCTCGCTGCAATGAAGACACGGTCTCTTGATTTGATTCCTGGTTGTATTTCAGCAGGTCAATTTTATTGCAACAAGGGCCAAGGCTATTTTAATGTTCTATAAGACTCTACACATAATTTTTTTGCAGGGGGGGAAGCATAATTAATGTGGGAATTAATATACTTAGTCTACAGAAAGGAAGCAGTGTGGTGATATATTGTTACTGGAAGGTTTCAATAAATGTAATTCAAGCCTTTCCCAATTCTGTTTTCCTTTTCCCCTTTAGTTTAAATTATTCTATAAACAATTGACTAAATTGTCTGATATAACCCTAATGACAATTCCAGGCAACTTAACTCTCAGAAGCACTTTTTATTTTCAAAATCCGCTGTTATACAATTGCCTTTTTAAAGGAAAAATGTCTTAATGCTTGAGGTTCTTTGTGTGCTGCTGCTAGGGAAAATTATTCTTCTTATTAACTATGTTTATTACAGTACTGGCTACTGACAAACTAAGACCAGGGCCCCATGGTGGTAGGTGCTCTACAAACACACTGTTTAGTCAATCCCCTCTGCCAAACACCTTGCAATCTCAATAGACAGGGCAGATAAAGGGGAGGGTAAAGGGATAGAACATGCCGGAAGCAAGCATCACATTAATTCCATGATGTTGGCGGTTTCAGGATTTTTTTTAGGGGATGTTGTGGTTAATTTGGAGTGAGCTATTTGGAAAAATAAAAGAAAGGAGAGAAGAGAGGGAAAGATCAGGAAAAAAGATGGAGTGGGAAAGGATGTGAGGGACAGGTGAGAAGTGAGAATGGGTAGAAAACACTATAAGGAAAGGGGATGGGAGAAGTTTGGAGGAGACAGCCAGTCAGCACAGGGCAGAGAAAGTCCAGTCAAAACTGAAGAATTTTTGTCAGTTTCTTTTGTCCCTACATTTGCTGCTTTTGCAGCTGCTCTGCCTTTGGAAAAATAAGCTTCAGGGAGGAGCCAGACAAAGCCAGATGGCGGCCAGAGATAGGAATGCATGAATTTTAGTGCCTCAAATTTGTGTTTTCCCTGCACAGTGTTGGTTCCAGAGGCATGTTGTGGGATAGATAACTAAAGCCTTGTTTTTTTCAGTCATAATAAGCATTCACAACCCCATCTGAGATCAAAAGGAGCTGCAGGTTCCTAGCACCTTCATTTATGGCACAAAAACTGTAGCAGGTATTCCATAACCTGACTATCCTCCAAACACAGTGCTTCTCTTATAATAATTATTATATATTTGTACTATTGTAGCACATTGAACCTGAGTCATGGAACAAGATCCTCTTCTTCTAGATGCTGTGTGAGCAAAAAGTTTACTCATGCAAAAGTTTTGCTCCCCAAAGAGACAGACAAGGATTCAGAATAGTGGAGGGAGTACAAGTGAGCAATGAGCAGGCCTGCTGACAGGGGAAAGGGAGCAGTTGCCTCAGGGCCCGGTGATTCAAGGGGTCCAGGGCTCTTGGCCACTGCCAATGCTAC
Source organism: Pelodiscus sinensis (assembly GCF_049634645.1). NCBI lineage: Eukaryota > Metazoa > Chordata > Testudines > Trionychidae > Pelodiscus > Pelodiscus sinensis. The sequence continues at coordinate 42,796,345 of NC_134720.1, read as the reverse complement.
TGTAGCAGCAGAGGCTGCTGGAGCGCTGAGTCCTTTAAATCACCACTTGAGTGCTGCACCCTATGCTCCATGCATCTCTGAGAGGCTGGGGGGGCTTCTAACTGAGGCCCCAACCTTTCTGGGAGCACAAAGCTGCAGCCCCTCCTTGCTCAGGGGCCCATGCAGGCTGTCGGTGCCTCTTTCATTGAGACTGAATTGGTGAGCATTCGCAACAATGGTTTGAGCATAGCAGGGGCCCAGCCATTTTTGTCGGCACCACAAAAAAGAAGATTGAGGCACGTTTCGAGGGACAACACTGAAAGTTAAAATAAAATTATTTATCATTCAGTATTATTAAATGTGCACACTAACTCTGTCTGAGGCTCCAAATCATTAATAATGACCTTTAGCTAGAAAGCATTTTAAGGATGGTTTATCTTTGTTCCAAGATGTAATGTAGGACACCAGGAGTGAGCGCAGCAATGTGGGGAAAAAAATAAATGGCTTGTGAGTGGCCCCATTTTTTCTTATTCATGTTGGCTGTGTCTAGACTGGCCAGTTTTTCCAGAAAATCAGCCGCTTTTCCGGAAAAACTTGCCAGCTGTCTACACTGGCCGCTTGAATTTCTGCAAAAGCACTGACTTCCTACTGTAAGAAATCAGTACTTTTTGCGGAAATACTATGCTGCTCCTGTTCAGGCAAAAGTCCCTTTTGTGCAAAATTTTTGCGCAAAAGGGCCAGTGTAAACAGCCAATCTAGACGCTCTTTTCCGAAAATGCTTTTAACTGAAAACTTTTCCGTTAAAAGCATTTCCGGAAAATCATGCCAGTCTAGACGTAGCCGTCCAGTGCCAAACTCATGGTGGGTTTTTCCCCCTTAGATTTTTCATGAAATCAGTATTCAGCCTGATTCTTCATCAGACTGCAATAGGAGCCAATTCTTGCCAAGAAACCAAACCTAACGCAGCAAGAATCTGAGGCTTTGAATGCCAAAGTTTATTTTCTTCCTTAGCATAAAATAAAGGGTGAAAAAAACCCTGTTTAAAGTTGGCTACAATTGATACCAGCCCTAGTAGGGGTGAAGCAAGGCAACTGATTCCTAGTCATAACCTCACATGAGACCACTGCTTGAAGTGACTGTTATAAGGGCCACAAGCCTGAAGAGAGGTGGCAGGTCAGAACTCCTTTTGCCCCATTTGTGCAATGGAGTGGCAGCAGTGACATATCAGGTTTTCATACATGTCTTCTGACCTCCAAGTTAGGGACCACAGACATAGGGTTATGTGCCTCAAGGTTGTTCTGTGCTCCCCCCCCCCCCCCCAGTAATGACTGGGGACTTTTATTGTAATAATCAAATCTCTCAGGGGAGATGCCTCTGCTGTGAACAAAAGCTGGCAGGCAAGCGTGGGTTTCTTGGCTTTCCTGGAATGTAGTTTGGGACTGTTGGCATACTTGACCCATCAATAACGTAGTTTCCTTTGCTTAGGTACATGTCAGGGGAATTTAGGACTTAGACTGAATGCACATTTTTGTATTTATAGCAAAAATTTGCTCCCTTCCCTTCCCCCCCCCCACACACACATACTTCAGAAAAAGAATTTTAGTCTCCATGCACAATACTTCGATGGAGTTTGTTGACAAGGCAGCATCTTGGTTTCTCTTCATCTGAGATTTCTGATCATCTATATGCTAATTCAAACTGGATGTATGTACGGTGCTTCCCAAAGCTTCTGCTCCTAATGCCTTTTTAGCACATAATTTAATATTGTAATTGGGGATGGGCAGTAAAAATTGGTGTCTTGTGTTGATTTGCAAATCTGTTGATTATTTCCTTGAGGGGAGTTGCATCAAGCACTCACTTCCCAGCTGAAAGGACAGCAAGATCTGTCAGTCTCTTCTGGCTTATTGTGCTTTCCAGCAATATATGCAAATACGAAAGAATATAAATCGCACTTTTTGATGCAAGCATCTAAAAAAAACCAACACCAAAACAAAAGAAAGAGAGAGAGGAGAAGATGTAGTATCGGGAGGTTCTATTTTTCACACTGGGAACTGAACTACTTATGACTGAAATGCCAACATTTGCATGTGAACCTCACTCCCTAACATTCTTTGAGACTGTTGACTTAAAGGTCTTCACAGGAAAAGAAAAATGAGTGGTCAAATCTCTGTGAATAGAACCCACTTCAATTATCAGGAATAACTAATAATTAAATAATTTGGACAGTCCGGAAATTAAAAATATTTTGCAGCATGTGCACACCCATATTTACCATGTAACTCATTTTTCTTTTGACTGCTACTGCCTCATAAAATATGAGAAAATAATCAATGGAGTTTTTTGTTGTTGTTTTTGGAGGGGAGTTTTCATTCTATTACAGTTGTAGGTTTTGCACAGATGACCTAGTTTGAAAACATGGCAGAGTTATTCAATGCCCAGAAGGGGTTTTTCCAATATTTATTTTTGGTATTATGAACATGATTATTTACAGAAGAACAATTCATGGATAATGCAATATATTTCAAACATTTCTAGTTAATAATTATGAAGGTAAATGCAACCTCCAGTTCCCTTAGTTACATGTATAGTCATGCTTTGTAATACATTTTAATCTTATGTACACATAGATGCAACCTTCCAACTCCTATCAAGTTGCCATTTTTGTAAGACGCACAAGAACTTTCTGTTAGTCTATAGCAGTCACGTTGTCGTAAAACTCAAACATTCTTGAGAAGTACTTCAAGATCTAGAAATCATAGGTGTTATTTAAGAGTTTGTCTAGACTACAGGGTTTTTTCAAAATAGTGGCCTTTTTTCCAAAAAAATTCACCTGCATCTAGACTGCTTGCTGCGTTCTTTTGAAATTAAATTGAAAGAATGCGGCAGTTTTTTCGACTGCAGAAAACCTCATTTTACGAGGAATAATGCCTTTTTTCAAAAGTACTCTTTCAAAAAAAGGCGTTATTGAACGCAAACAGTACTTTTTCGAAAGAGAGCATCCAGACCGTTTGGGTGCTCTCTTTCAAAAAAGCGCCTCTCTTTTTTGAAAATACTGGTTACTGTCTAGACGATCTCTTTCGAAAAAATCTTTTGGCTAAGTGATGTACTCCTATCGGAGCAGGAGTATCTGGAGACATCAATTACATCCATCTATCATCAAAATGATACATAACCAGATAGCATGTGATTTATTATTACTACCACAGGCACAAGGGAGGCACCTCCAACAGTTGATTGAGCTCATTAATGCAACCAAGACCCTGCCCTTACAACTAATGATGGTGGGAGACATTTTTACTGGGAGGTGATTTTTTTCCAAGCTATTATTTTGTCTTTTTATATTGTTTTGCCTGATTGCTTTCTATGATGAGGTAACTGGCTCTGTGGATATGGGGAAGGTAGTGGATATGATATATCTTGACTTTATCAAAGCTTTTGATACCATATCCCAGCAAGTTAAGGAAGTATGGATTGGATAAATAGACTATAAGGTGGATAGAAAGCTGGCTAGATCATCGGGCTCAATATGTAGTGATCAACAGCTCAATGTCTGGTTGGTGGTTGGTATCAAGTGGAGTGCCCCAAAGGTCAGTTCTGGGGCCAGTTTTGTTCAACATCTTTATTAATGACCAGAATGGATTGCACCCTCGGCAAGTTCACAGATGACCCTAAGCTAGGGGGAGAGATAGATATGTGGTCTTATTTAGTATACAGAAAAGAATAAAGAGGAGGGATTTAATAGCAGCCTTCCACTACCTGTAGGGGGGGGAGGCTTCCAAAGAGGATGGAGAGAGGCTGTTCTCAGTGGTGACAGATGACAGAATGAGGAGCAATGGTCTCAAGTTGCAGTGGGGGTGGGGGGGTGGTATAGTTGAATATTAGAAAAAATTATTTCACTTAGCCCTGGTCTACACTAGGGTTTTATTTCAAAATAACCCCCTTATGTTGAATTTATAAGTGGAGCATACACACTTACTTCAGAATCTCTGGGGAGTAGTTGTTTTGAAATAGCATTAGTGTGGATGCTTTGGTGCTGCTATATCAAAATAATTACTCCCCAGAGTAATTTGAACTAATTACTCCCCGAGTGCTTCCTGGGGATCTAAGTCCACATTAACGGGGCCTATCTCAGACTGATTTCGAGGCTTCCCCAAAGTGTGAACACGCTATTTCAATTTTGTAAAATTGGGAGTTAAGTCAAATTTAGTTATTTTGAAACAGTTTGCTAGTGTAGACATGGCCTAAGAGCATGATGAAACACTGGAATGGGTTATCTAGGGAGATGGAGGAATTTCCATCCCTGGAGTCTTTTAAGTCCTGGCTTGAGAAAGCCCTGGCTGGGAAGATTTAGTTTGGGATTGGTCCTGATTTCAGCAGTGAGGTGGACTTGATAACCTCCTGACGTCTCTTCCAACCCCAAGATTCTATGAGTCTTTCTGAGCATCTTGTGACACTCATGCCCCATGGTGGGTTTTGAAGAGTTTATGATTCATGCATATGGAACTATGGGAGCCACACACACAGTCAATAGCAGAATTTGGCTTTCAGGATAGTCAAAGTAGAATCTGGTACTTAATTCAAAAGATGTCCATACTCAGAAAGTGACCAGAAGATAAAATGGTTAGCTTTGCAGTCTACAGTACACAAAAGCTAAACTGGGATCAAGAAGGTTAATTCATTTTGAATGGTGTTTTGGCCACCTGAGATTCCCTTCAGAGATTTTAATCTGTATTGAAATGTTTGTAAATGTCAGGAAGATACAGAAATATATTCATTTTATAAACTTCAACTTACTTTAGTTTTAATTTATATCTAGCAGCATATAGTCTCAAGTAAAGCATGCATCTCATAATGGCACATTACAAGCAAAACCAAGCTTGAAACCACCACATAATGAAAAGAGCACTATATAACACATTAAATGGTGTTAGACAGAGGAACTTATAGATATTTTGACTACAGTTGCTTAGTTTTAAATCTGTATCTATTCAGTCACTCAAGAAATTAAACCCAGTTAAGCTATAGTTAAAATACGATCAAAGCCATTTTATTGTTACCAATATTAGAGCCAGAAGCAATGAGATGTAAAGCATCTTTTACTACATCAGGAGCTTAGGGTACTCAGCACTTCATAGAATCAAACCCTTTGTGCCTGTAATGTCATGAAGCAATGCCTACAATAGAGCAAGGAGAAGAAATCAATATTAAAAAAACCCTCAACTATCTGGAAAAGTTGAAAACCTCATAAATCTATTTCCATCCCACTGGTTTAATGTGCCCATATTCAGAAAATAACCCTGACTAAAGTTTTCATACAAAGATAGGCTTGCGGTGGTTTCCTAAAAGTTTAAAGTTCTCATAAAATACTATTACTAAGTTGGTGTGTAGTGGGTTATAGGTAGATACACTCTAAACTTGTGCCATGTACTCAGTAACCTTTACATGTACTGAATCATGTAAAGGTGCAAGAATTTGTACATGTTGAACCTCTCTAGTCTGGTACACTCTGGTCTGACAACATCTGTGGTCCGGAATGATTTTAGTTAGCTGGATGTCCACTTATCCTGGATGTTATCGCCAAGTTTCCCGCAGTCCCACAAAGTTTCTTTACAGCCACCAGTCCTGGCGCTCAGTGTTCTGTGCAGTTATTTAGCTCCAATTTTCTAGGAGCCCAGTAAGCAGTAGAAGTGTTGGTAAGTTGCTAGACAATATTGACCTTCTGTTATTCGGCAAATTCTCTGGTTTGGCATCAGTCAGGTCCTGAGGGTGCTGGACTAAAGAACTTCAACTTGTTCATTCCAAATTAAAATTGAACCCAAACTGAGCATCTAAATCTCATGCAAATAAGCTTTTTTACTATAGGTCTAATGCATCCTATTTCTGGTGAAACAGGATACACTACAAAGCCTTCAGGTTGCTGAAGAGTTTAATAACTGAAAAAACATGGCAACAAATTACATGAACTCCAAAAAGTTTGGTGAGGGCCCTATCTTATTTTTTTCCACTTAGGCTATGTCTAGACTGCAAGCCTCTTTTGAAAAAGAGCATCTAGACTACAACCAGTACTTTCGAAAAAGCAAGCCGCTTTTTCGAAAGAGAGCACCCAGGCAGTCTGGATGCTCTATTTTGAGAAAGCACAGTTTGCATTACATAGCGCCTTTTTTCGAAGGAGCACTTTCGAAAACAGGCGTTCTTCCTCGTAAAACAAGATTTTCCATGGTCAAAAAAAAAACTACCACGTTCTTTTGATTTACTTTCAAAAGAACGCAGCAGCAGTCTAGACGCAGGGGAAGTTTTTTTAAAAAAAGGCCACTTTTTTTAAAAAAAACCCTGTAGTCTAGACACACCCATAGATTGCTTATACTTTGTTGGAATGGTCTTGGTTGCTCCCATTTTAGGACCAGAGTCCTGCACTGGGAATGATTAGCTTGGATCCTCTGCTTCCTTGATTTCAGTGGGACTCTATATGGGCACAGGAATCCATGCTACCAGAGCCCAGTGTGTGACTAGGGCCTTAGAAAGACAGGATCCTTGCCCCCCAGAGATCTCACAATCAATCAATGTGTGAGGAAAGTACAGAGCACATTGTGGGCTCTCCCGGATTTCAAATAATAAAATAAATAGCTGGAGGCTGAATGAAAAAAGTTTTAACTCCTGAAAATCAGCAAATCAAATATTAAATTTCCAGCTAGTACAGATACATATGCTAGTGATCAAGTTCTATATTAACTTTAATATAGATTTATGTAATCTATACTGTACTTGAACTATAATAGAAAATATCTATTTAAAAAAAGAATACTCATGTTTTCAATGCAATGTATTGCAAGATTGTTGCAGTTGCCAATGGTTCTTGTGACTCTTGTGTATTTCTATGTGCAAGTACCTCCAGGATCTAGGCTACTGACACGTCAATGTAACATTGTTGATTTAGATTAAGTAATGTTATTTTAGTCCCTCAGTCTGGACAATACAAGATTGTGCCCTATAATTTCTAACATTTTATGCACTACTGCTGTTCCCATTCTATGTGGCTTCCATCAGTTCAGCTCAGAGACTATTCTCCGAACTAAAAACTTTGTCTTGAAATTTTAACAAGCCCAAAATGAAGAACTCCTCTGGTAGGTCTTATCCCAATCTATTTTCTGGGTAACAATATTACTGTGGTCACTCCCAAAACCACTGCAATTGTATGCAGTAACTACAATGGTACCTCAGAATTCATAGATTAAGCACAGAGAAGTTTGGATAATACCATTCATTCCATGGGAATGTTATTTAATTGCAAGAGGGACCTAATTCTCCAGACTGATTATTAAAATCCACCTCTTTCCCCTCTGATCACTGCAACTGAGCTTGCAGTTGCCAGACTATAATGATAGCCATTTCAACAGGAAAGCAAAGTACCTTGCACTTCTGAAAAAATATTTACCCTTCAGATAGTCCTTGTGAGTGATTACATTTCCACTCAGTCCTAGCAAGTCCTGCTCATTTGTAACTCAGACAGTTTTTAAAAGTTGTTGTTGGTTTTTAATTGAGTAAAAGGTAAAAATAAAGAGAACAGACTGGTTCCTTTAGACATATTTGGATGAGAAACAGTGCTGGTCTAAAATAGAACCAGATTTTCCAACCAAAAAGCCAAGTAGCAAGCCACAAAACATAATATGACCATTGGTACCACCGAGGGTGTTTAATTTCAGGTGGGTTTTTTTCATTGTCTCCAGTTCACTGCATTTGGTACAACTTTTTTAAAAAAATAGAATGTACAAGTTGAGCTACCAAACTGTTGGATTACTTGTGGTTAGTTGTTTCTGAAGTACAGATACTGTAATGAGGATCATTGGGGTTTTGCAGCATTCATGAACAGTATAAGCTTGTCTTAATAATGATGTGCAATGATTGCATAAGTAACTTTTGTTCCAGTCTACTCTTAATTATCCATATCCCAGAGGTGTGTACAATATGCCTAAACTAATCCAAGTGTCAGCGACGGTGTATTCCACCAATAATGCTCTTCTCATCGCCTCATGAAGAGTAAATATCAAGAGACTTGCCAAATAGCCTTCATGGTGGATAAAGTATAGTCTATCAACTGGTATTTAAACGTAAATAGATAAAGTATCTATATAATCCCTTTCTGTAAACAGGCATAACTTCCCACTTCTTAATTTCAGATGTATTACAGGTTGGACCTCCCAAAACCTGGGCTTTGGTACGGCAACATCCCTGGTCTGGTGGGACCAAGGATGTTCCTGGACCTGGGAGTCCCGTGGCAAGAGGGCTCTCGTGGCTGTGAGCTCAACTGGGACCAGGACCAGAGCCGCTGTAGCACAGCCAGGGATGCAGCAGTCCCAGTAGTGGGCCGGTGATGTGGCAGCCCTGGCAACACACAGCGTTGGAGACTCAGCAGCATGGCAACCTATCGGGGGGATGGCTGGGGCATGCAGCAGGGAGGGGCAGTGAACTGGGGGTCAGTAGTAAGGAACCACCCTTGATCTGGCAAATTCCCTTGTTCGGGACTAGTCAGGTCTCTTGTATGCTGGACCAGAGAAGTCTAGCCTGTATTGAGATTGATAATCCAAGAGTGGAAGCAGCATTCTTTCTCTGTTGGAAGAAACAACAAATTGGAACATTCCTAAAATGAAAAAGTGGGATTTTTTCCAAACAGCTACATTTTTCTCCTATTGCTCTCTTACACTATCAAGTATTTTGGAAATCCTTCAGTGTTTGTTCAAGAGTAAGTTTACTTAGCGTATACAGAAACAACAGGACTTAACATTTTCAGATGCGACTAGGTTCATGCACAGGGTAAGGGAGGTCAATCAGGAGTGCATGCCCCCACCAAATAATCAATGGGGGCACAGAACTCCTCTGGCACCAGGGGTGCAGCAGGAGCACAGGATGTACCCCTCCAAAAATTGTTTCATTTAAATTCCTGTGCACACCCAAGGAGGTTACCAGTGATTTGGGGTGTATAAATTAGTAATACTGTATTATTGGGACAGCTAAAAGGGCTGATTCTCAGATGGTGGCTACCTACTACTTCCAAAAATATCAGTTCTCTTTAATGTGTCTCCGGTAGAGGCCTCCAAACAAATTGCTATCACTTTTGAAAAATGTTGACTAAGACACTGCAAACCCTTGTTCATATGACTAGTTATTACTGAAGTGAGTAGTGGTATTGAAGCCAGTAGGACTGCTCACAAAAGTATGGTTTCAAAAGACTCAGCTTCATAGGTATTTAATATTCATTTTTATTGCAGTAGTACCAGGGGCATCAATCAGGATAAAGGCTCATTGTGCCAGCCAAGGTACTAACATTAACTACAGGACAGTCCCTGCTCTGGAGAGGTTACAATAGAATTGTTGATGTTTTATATATCTTTGAGTCATTTTAAATAGAATCAACTTATTTTTCTTACCCCTTGTCTAAAGTCTTCTTCCTACTTGCTTAAGTGCTTTCACTGCCTCTCCATCAAAGAGATCTTCCCGTCTCCTCAAATATTTGACATTTTATCATTTTCATCTTTAATGAATTCCAAGCTTACTGCTGCAAAACAGCCTTTCAAATGAGTCCAGCTATGAGCATCAGCCGGATGCTCCTACAAAAATGATTCATAGTGGAAAATGGGCATAGTTTGAATTGTCAGAAGTTAGCAAACACCTCTCCTGGAGGTACTTCATTCTGTCTGCTGTGTTTTCTTCTTGAGGCTGCAAACAATCATTAGACCTAGAAACTTGGTTATTACAGCAACAAAAAGCTACATTCATTAGAACAACATTTGGGCTGTGTCCAGACTCCATGCCTCCGTCGACGGAGGCATGTAGATTAGCCAGATCGGAAGAGGGAAATGAAGCCGCGATTAAAATAATCGCGGCTTCATTTAAATTTAAATGGCTGCCCCGATCTGCCGATCAGCTGTTTGTCAGCAGATCGGGAGAGTCTGGACGCGATGCCCCGACAAAGAAGCCTTTCTTCATCGACACAGGTAAGCCTCGTGAAACCAGGTTTACCTGTGCCTATGAAGAAAGGCTTCTTTGTCGGGGCATCGCGTCCAGACTCTCCCGATCTGCCGACAAACAGCTGATCGGCAGATCGGGGCAGCCATTTAAATTTAAATGAAGCCGCGATTATTTTAATCGCGGCTTCATTTCCCTCTTCCGATCTGGCTAATCTACATGCCTCCGTCGACGGAGGCATGGAGTCTGGACACAGCCTTGGAGCATAGGCCCATATTAGGAATTTGGCCTGGATAATTTTAGTAAGCCAAATGTTCTCTAGGAGAAGTTTGAAGGAGCATTCTGGCTCATAGGCAAAAGGATATTGGGGCAAATTTATTGCCAACTGCAAAAGATGAAAAATTGTGACTGAGAGCCAATTTTTTTTAAAAAAATTGTGAGATTGGCCCCACAAATCATGAGATTTTTTTAAAAAAATTGTCAAACCATATTTTTATTCTATCTTGACTTTTAAACTCCCCAATATTCTTCTGCCAGTTTGTGTGTGATAATTTCAGATTGAAAAATCAACTTCTAATATACCCACCTCCTGGGCTACTCAGATGAAGACTCTACATATCTTCTCCTCACCCCTAATGTGGGGGAAATCCCAACCATTTCCTAGTACTATCTTGACTCTCTGCTTCCTTCCCCTGGGGTTTCTCCTGAACCAGCAGCACCTACTCCCTGATTCTCCCCCATCCCTCTGGGTTTCTCCTCTGCCTGGATTACAAATAAAGAAGTCCCCATACAATGGGACTCTGGAGTGCCTGGAGCCCTGGAGTCCACAGCAACTTTTCCCTGACTCCACTCTCTCTTACTGGTCCAAGACCCTCTCTCAGATATAGGATCATACATGAAGGCAGGGCATGTTGCTGTCCTTACCCTGAGATACTCACACACTGCTCTGCACAGCCCTGGAAAATCACAAGAGTGAAGGCCTCTTGCATCATGACAGCTCCTTCTGCTGCTCCTCCTCAGAGCTCCAACATCCCTTGACAAAATCCCATAATCATTTTTGCAAGTTGGTGGCTCTGCAGCTCTGCCTCCTCCAACTGCTTGCTTACCTACCATTGTCCCATGGCTGAGGGGATGCCATTCTACCCCCTCCTCACCATCCTCTTCAACTCCCCTCTGCCTTCTTTCTGCACCACATTCCTCTGCAATCTACTACTATGTTCCCTTTCAGGCTCCCCATTCATCTTTTCTAGTGTCTATGCTGCTCCTCATAGTCCCTGTGTCCTACCCAGTCCCTTGAATCTTAGCATTTTGACTAAGTGTATGACTTCAATCTCATTTAAAATAATGGGAGGTAGCAGCCAACTTTAAGAACAGCCTCATACAGAGAGACTGTAGTGAAATGGGGGGCATTTTATTGGCTTCAGCTCCATTACAAATAATAGGCGATGATATCCATTTGAAAAAGGGAAAATTTGTTTTAATGAGAGAGGTAAAAACACCAGAGTCATCATAAAATCATGAGACTCGGTGACAGGGCTGGCTTGAGGCATTCCTGAGCCCCAGGCAGCGGGCGCGCGACATATGGATGGCTCCGCCCCGGGTGCATGGCGAATGCATGGCCCCAGCACACTGCGCACCTTACAGCTGCAATCAGGCACATGGCACCCCTTACAGCTGCCATCAGGTGCCCCCCCCATAGGTTGGCACCCCAGGCAGCTGCCCGGCTAGCCCTCCCCCTTAATCTGGCCCTGCTCGGTGATATTGGGTAAGGTCATCTGCTTACCCTGGATTTCTACTCCCATCTCTTAGATTTACTTTCTCATTGTCATAATTAACTCACTGTGACAAGGATGTGGGGATGACTGACATGCAGCACTGACAAGTCATTCATTCTTTTTAAATAATTAAAACATTTATGTGTTGGACCTAAGCATAAATTTTTCTTAAGCACATAAGAGAGGCCATACTGAGTCAGACCAAAGGTCCATCTAGCGCAGTATCCTGTCCTCCGACAGTGGACAATGCCAGGTGCCCCAGAGGGAATGAACAGAATAGGTAACTGTCAAGTGATCCATCCTCTGTCACTCATTTCCAGGTTCTGGCAAACAGAGAGTAGGGCCACCATTCAGACCCATCCTGGCTAACAGCCATTGATGGACGCATCCTCTGTGAATTTATCTACTTCTTTTTTGAATATACCAACATAACAACTAAGTTCCAGTCTAAGACCAAGCACCTGAGCTAAAGCCTTTGAGAAGAAGGTGTCAGAATTCTTGTGTAGAACCAGTTGAAGATATTTGTATCTCTTCAGTGGCTATTTGTGTGTGTGTGTTTCTCTATTTTGTGTCACTGTTTCGCAGAGACACTAACATGAAGAGGCTTTTGGGTTAAATGAGTGTCATGCCAAAGCTGCTATAAGTGTGGGATTCTAGAAATCATTTTGTGTCTGTGCAAGACTGTCAGAAAGATAAAGATGTGGAGCTAGCAAGTGAAGAGAAAATAAACCAGACAGATGAAAGCTTGATATGATTTCTGTGAACAGAGAAGCTTAACAGGACAGAGAAGCCAAAAGAAGAACTTACTAGAAAATTATTTTAAAGTTATATTTTCTGCAAGGGAAAACCTTATTCCCAACCCTGCATGAAAAATACCGAGAGCATTGTTTTCCTTAACATGGTCATTATACATTGATTTAAACACTTATTGTAGTAATCATCAAGCCACATAAATTGAACCGTTGACGTATTGATTATATTTCAGGCATAACCTTAATTTGACTATCACATTATAAGGATATGTCTACTTTGCACCATAGGTAGCTCAAATTATGTATCTTATTTTGACCTTATTTCGTAATTTGGCACTGTCTTCACAGCACCAAATTTCAAAATAACCTGCTATTCTGAAACTTCCCTTACTACTCGTGGAATGTGGTTTACAGGGATGTCAGAATAGTGAGCCCATTACATTTCGAAATAACGGGTTTGTTGTGAAAAAGTAGGATACCTATTCGGGATACTCCGATCTTCCGAAATAGCATTACTGTGTAGACATAGTTGTACTGTAAATTAGATTGCAAAAACTGTAAGTTAAATTAGCCAACAATATATTTTGCTTAAACTTATTTGTTTTATAACAGCTTGCTTAATCTTTAAGGCTGTGTCTAAACTACATGGCTCCATCGATGGAGCCATGTAGATTAGGCTGATCGTCAAAGGGAAATGAAACCACGATTTAAATAATCGCGGCTTCATTTAAATTTACATGGCTGCTGCACTGAGCCGACAAACAGCTGATCAGCTGTTTGTTGGCTCAGCGCGCTAGTCTGGACACTTCCGCGCCAACCTGAAAGCCTTTTATCGATCTCCCCGTTATGCCTCATAGGATGAGGTTTACCGGGGAGGTCGATAAAAGGCTTTCATGTTGGCAGGGGAGCATCCAGACTAGCGCACTGAGCCGACAAACAGCTGATCAGCTGTTTGTCGGCTCAGCGTGGCAGCCATGTAAATTTAAATGAAGCCACAATTATTTAAATTGCGGCTTCATTTCCCTTTGCCAAACAAACAAATCTACATGGCTCCGTCGATGGAGCTATGTAGTTTAGACGTACCCTAAGATACATTGATCAGTTTTATCTCTCAATTACTGCATCTACACTGCAGTGTTATTTCGATATAACTAGCATTATTTCGAAATAACAATGTGAGTGTCTACGCAGCAATTCTGTTATTTCAAAATAAATTTGAAATAATGGATGGCTTATTTCAACTTCTGTAAACCTCATTCCATGAGGAATAATGCCTATTCTGAAATAGCTATTTCGAAATATAGTGTGTATTGATGCTCCCCTGCTGCTATTTTGAAACAGCCCCTCACCAGGGCCATTCTGAGCTATTCCTCTCCAGTGCCTTCTGGGGTCCTAAATCAAGATAACATGTCTACATTAGTGAAGCTAGCCTCGGACTAATTTTGAGGTTTCCCTGCAGTGTAGACGTGCTATTTCAAAACAAGCTATTTCAGCATAATTATTCCAGAATAGTTTATTTCAAAATAGCTGTTCAGTGTAGACATACTCTATAATGCCAAGGCAGACAAAGTAACTTATATATATGAAAGATGTGAAATAATTAAAAATAATTCCTGAGTCCATCATATATTTTAATTACTTAAAATAACACCCTACAGAATGCCAACATCTGGAGACACAATGATGCCACATTATAGCACTGAATTTGAGACATATATGTGATGGTTTGCCCTCCTCCTTGCTTTATAAAATGTACTAATGGACATAAATGTACATAACTCAAAGTTGCTTTGAGCAAATTACTTCATGTACCCTTCTAATCTTCATGTCTTAATCCACTGGATCTGTTTATCTTGGGGTATGTCTAGACTACATGGCTCCGTCGACAGAGCCATGTATCTAGTTTACCCGGCATAGGCAAAGAAGTGGGGATTTAAATAATCCCTGCTTCGTTAAAATAAACATGGCCGCCACATTGTGTCTATGATTAGCTGATCTGGCACAGTGCGGTAGTCTAGACGTGGATTGGTTGGCTGGAGAAGCCTTTGCCGACTGATCCCTTATGCCTCTGTTGACGGAGCCATGTAATCTAGACATACCCTTATGTATGTATCATTCTTGTTTGTAAAATTAGACTTAGGGAGTAGGAAATACTTTATGGGGTTTAAATGCATGAATGAAAATAACCAGGGTGGTTCCACTGCTGGGAGGCAATCATAAGCAAATAGCCTTTTATACTTAAGTCTTAGCAGTGGTTGGTAGGGATGGGCCAGGTGACTCCCCATGCAATAAGGGAATCTTCAAAAACAATAGGAAAATAGGAGTCGAGGGTCTTTTGAGTGGCTGGTGTGGCACACCTAAGGGAAGGAACCAGAGACCCTACAGAAAAGGAAACTTCCCTGGTGTGGAAGGCTCGGCTGGGAAAGAAACAGCTTTAGGGTCAGTGTGTAGTAGGTTTGTAATAAATAATAAATTTGTACTGAAGTTTTAGTGTAGAAGTAGCTACATGTTTTCTGTTATTTTCAGGTTGTAATCTGCTTTGTTCTGCCTATTCTCATTTATTACCACTTAAATCCTACTGCTTGTACTTAATAAAATCACTTATTTTCTATCAAACCCAGTATAAATAATTATTACTTGGGGGAGCAATCAGTGTACGCATTCCCCCTTTCATTATTCAAGGGGGCTTGCCTAAATAATTCATTTGGTGTTCTGGTCCCTTTTGGGAAGTGGTATCCCAGGAAGCTGGGCCCAAAACTGCACTCTCCTTGGACCTGAAGAGGTTCAGTGTCTTGATGGGGGACAGTGATCTCAGCTCCGTGCCTTGGCTGGGTGAGACCAGGGAACTGGCCCAGCAGGACTGAGCAATAAGAAGCTCCAGAGAGCAGGAAGGTGAGTGACAGTGTCAGCTCTCCGGGAGACACCCTCAAGGGGTCTTCTGTGGCCTCATTCCATCACAGCATATTTGCAGCTGATCTTCTCACAGGGCCACTGTTAGACCAAGTGGTGCCCCAAACAAGTAGCGGTTACAGCACACCCATCCATTTGTGAAATGTTTGAATATCGTATTTCTCATTGCATTTATAGCCCATTTCACAATGATTTATTCCTGCCAATAAATTTACATACTAGGATCTATAAATCTGTATTTCTTCATGCCATTTGTAAGAAAATAATAAATGTGTCCTCGAAGCTTATAGAAACTTTTTAATTTTAAGAATAAGTGAAATGTAGTAACATCAGGCATGTACACCAACAGTGAACAGTGCACCAACATTGGGTGGACCAATAGTGTTAGAGTAGGTGACAGCCTTAGAATATTACCCCTAGTCCTTTGCTGCAGTTCACGAGGGCAAAGGCAAGTAAGGCGACCTTTTAAACTATAAAATCTACAACATTCCAGAACATTCTGGAAGGTGAGTAAAAATCAATTCAGATGTGGAACTCTGGAAACATTTGACTTCAAACATTTTATTTCCCCTTTTATTGTTAACAACAAAAACAGTGCCTCAAACCCCCCAAGCCCACCCTCAGGTGGTCACCTGTCCCTATATCTAAACCTGCCTACCAATTAGCATCCTTTGCTGAGAAGGATCTAGGGCTTCAAGCTGAAATTTGTTTTATGCTCATTATAATTATATGCGTAGAGGTGCTCAGGGCAATATTGATGGATGGCCTAGAAAGAGAAACAAATACAATCTCTAATAGCAAGTAAACAGTTCACATTTGTACTTATTTCCCTTTATGCTCAACACAATTATTTACAAAAGCCAAGTTTCATAAATTCAAAGCTCTAGAGACCCCCCAAACAAACAACATTATTGGAAAGGAAATATATATCTAATTCCCAAATGACTGTGTTTTCATGAGTAGTCACATCCAAATAGAGTGGAATAAAAATTATATAAGGCACAAAATCTTTACATGCAAAGATACTTTTAAAATATTCAGTATCAATCAAGATGGCAATACAGTCGTATTTGCAGTAGTTGTGTGGCTTGATGAATCATTTTGATTTTCATGAGTATCCTAGCAGCTGTCTTTTCTCTAGGCAGAAAGTGGTGCAGGGCACTTTTTGGTTGCTTTACAGAACTAGAGCAACACAGCTGGGACCTTATAAAAAGGATGAATCGATAGTATTGTTCCCTAATGAGTGACTGTTGCTTCCTTCTAATATAAAAGGATGAACAAGTCTTCTCATAGAGCTGACAGGAATATCACAGGGGAAACTCAGGGTCAACTATAACAATAAGTTAATGGGCTGATGGGAAAAGTCAACTTATTTTTTCACCAAATGGAAAAAGCACTTCAGGTTAACCAAAATAAATTCCATTTTATTTGAGAGAAGCATGAGAAGTTAGCAGGCATCAAACATTGGTAGACACTTTACTGGACTCAAAAGAGTTTGGTACCGTATAAGTCACAAGCAGCTGATAAATATACCAGACTACTAGCAGCATAAGGTTAAAAACGTGAGATCATTGTTGCAAAAAACAGCACCCAGAGGAAATATATCAGTATGTGCAAGAGGGCTAGACTCTAGGGACCCCTGAGGGATTCTGCTTTGTGCTTGCAGCCAGCCAGAAGGCTATTTGACAAACCAGTGAAAAAACTGAATCTTGACTACTGATGGATTGCAATGGTCACAATGACCGGATAAGTGGTGCATAATCTATTTAAATAACAAGATAGCAGGAAAAGAAGCAGGGAGAGGTTTTTGGATTTTAGCTATATCCCTTTGGTGGAATCAGAAAGGCACCTTTTTCTAAAGAATTTGGAAATATCACCGAAAGTAAAATCCTGAGCCTCTTTGAGTCAGAACACAGTCACTGTCACAGAATTTGGAAAGATCACGGAAAGCAAAATCCTGAGCCTTGAGTCAGAATACAGTCACTGTCATAAACTCTAAACATGCTTAATAGGATAATAAAATATACATGATAAGCAAAGGTACCCAGACGTAGGCTGCTGAAATTAGGCATCACTAAATTGGCTGTATAGAGAGAGCCATGTTGAGTCACCTGTAGATCAGATGCTTTCGACACAGTTGACCATAGCCCATCTTCCCAGTTTGGCAGAGGACAGCAGACCAGGATAAATATAGCTTTACCTGTTACCTTATCTCAAACATATCTCAATGCTGTGATTGGCAGTTGCTCTACCCCACTATTCTGCCTGTTCTGAAGAATCAATTGTTCTCTTTTTTATGATAAGGCATTAGGGACACAGTGAAGCACTATGGACTCAGAAGTCAACAGGGCATGAAGCTGGGTATATCCTTTTCTTCAGCAGCAGGCACTGCTGTTACTCAGTGAACCAAGAGTCTGGAAAACATAAGCACCTGGATAAACAATAGAATTAATCCAAATAAGACAGAAGGGACACTGAGGATGGGGAAGCATTTAAAAGATCTAGGGAAACTCATAATCACTTCCTCTATTGATGGTATTCATCCAAGCGGAATATGCATAATGTGGAAATGCTACTTCATTCAGAATTTCAGAACTTCACATGGACACCCAGGTTGTAGAAGTAGTCAGACATTTTTCCCTAGCTCCATTTCACAAGAAGTCCCAATTTGCTTGGACTCTGTTATTATGATTCTTATTTCCGGCACAGACTTCTCCAAATACCAAGCTACTACACTGAGCATAGACACTATAGTCAAAGTGCAGCTGGCCCATCACAAAGAGGCCTATGTCTATTTAGCAATAGGTGAAAGTATGTCATATTGGCTGTCTCAGATAGCTCTGTGAACATGTTAAACTTTGTATAAGGATAACCATTGCAAAAGGTCATTAGTTTAACAGAGTTGTTCTCTACCGCTTATATTCTAGTTCTTCATTTTCAAGGAAAAATTCAAGAGTAGACACAGAATACATTAAAACCAAAGAATGGACTATCAATAGAAAGATATTAAGAAAAAACTACAGGTACGGCTTCCCAGGGGAGAACACAATCCTTCTTAAATCAAAGTTAAAATTAAAGAAAATGGAAAGATGGCAATTAACAAAAGCAGATGCACCATATCTTCCTGGGACTCTTGCAAAGCAGGCAATATTAAGCTACTAGAGGTAAATGGAAGTGTATTAAAAATGAACAGGATAAAATTCCAGTGCTTCAAAGCATCATGCCACTCAGGGTGGTGAAGAGAAAGGAGACTTTCTCTCATGATTACAATATTTTAGCATATAACGAACAGCCATATTTAAGGGAGACAACACAAAAGGGATGAAAATGACACACTTCTTTGAGTCTAATGGGTTTTTTTCTTTTATTTTGAAAGGTACATGAAGAAAAAGGTGAATGACACGGAGTTCTCAAACGCTTGGAGGAGGTGGCTCACTAGAGTTTTAAAAACTTTTCTGTGCTTGAGAATATTTAAGCATTGCATTTATCAAAGTAACTCTGAATATAGGTTGGAGTCCATGGAGTTTGCTTCAAACAGAATAGACACTTTTAAGCAGCTAGTGGAATGTGTTGCTTGTCTACATGAAGATTCACTACAAAGCCCAAGAGAATACTGCTGGTGCCTCCTATCTGAGGGCAGCTGATTAAGCATGTCCTTGACAGAATTTGTCTGTGTCAGTGATTTTTAGCTTCCAGGAACTTAGCCAAGCTAAGGAGTGATTCCACAGGTTATAGGATAAGACAGAGGAAAGCTAGCTCTCAGAATTTCTTTCAAGTCTAGCACTTTAAGGGAGACATTTGGCATCCCTTAGGAGGAAAACCATAAAGCTCGTTGATTGTACATCTCTCTTTCACTTTGCCTCCATCACTTTTCTTTCATCTTCTCTTGCATTAGGAGGCTGTTGCTGATGTACAGCCTCAGAAAGATAGCACGTCTCAACTACTTTGCACAATTTATCCTTTCCATTTCCCCTTTAGCAAGGCTGATTGCAGATGCAGGTACTAAAGAATTCTTCCTTCTACAGAAGAGTGAAGATGCAAAAGTAGTCTGGAGCTTCTTTTCCAGCCCTGAGCATCCCCCGCATTTTTATTAAGGTCATTTTTTCACCAAATCGGTGTCAGCTTGACAGGGTAATATTGAGTGTGTGGCATCTTGAGGACTTGGCAAAATACCATTATTTTGCCCTTTCTCTACATGTTGATAATGTACCTTTTGCATCACAAACGGTCTCTAAATTCATGTGCTAGGTGTGCTCCATTTTCCAGATTGCACTGATGTGAAGGCAACGTTCAGGAATTGCCTAGCATGATAAACTAGCTGATAGTCTCATGTTGACCAATGTGTCACTGATTTGCACATAACCACAGGCTCACAATCCTCTCAGTCAATAAGTCTTTTGTAGACCCGATAATTCCAGAGCCAGTTTACAATGCATACAAAAACAAATCAGTCAGTGATTTGGAAAGAGACTGCCAAACCATTTCAGTGAACCTAATCCTATCATGCTCAGTATGTTCATAAAGGGGGTGC
The DNA here is from genome assembly GCF_049634645.1 of Pelodiscus sinensis. Lineage (NCBI taxonomy): Eukaryota > Metazoa > Chordata > Testudines > Trionychidae > Pelodiscus > Pelodiscus sinensis. The sequence continues at coordinate 42,776,438 of NC_134720.1, read as the reverse complement.
CTCTATACAGTAGGATTATTTCAGAATAACAGCCATTATTCCAAAATAACAGTTAGGGTTGGCAGGTGTCCGGTTTTGAACTAGACAGTCCAGTATTTGAGCTTTCTGTTCGAGAAACAAGTTGAGAAAATATAAATGAGAAAATATTAATGTCTGGTATTTCCTAAATAAGATGTCATGTAGATTGTGATGTAATGTCAAGTGAGTCCGGTTTTTTTGTTGACACCATCTGGCAACCCTAATAACAATGCAAGCGTCTACACAGCATGTCTGTTATTTTACAATAAATTCAAAATAATAGACAGCTTATTCCAACTTCTGTAAAGTTATTCCATGAGGAATAATGCCTAATCCGAAATAGCTATTTCGGAATAGCAGTTGTGTGGAAGCTCCACTGTTGCTATTTCAAAATAGCTCCTCCCCCAGGACCATTCAGAGTAATTACTCTCCAGTGCCTAATTACTCTCCAGTGCCTACTTACTCCTGGGGCTCTAAATCAAGGTAGCACATTCACATTAGGGAAGCGTGCCTCAGCCTAATTTTGACACTTCCTTATAGTGTAGACGTGCTATTTTGAAATAAGCTATTTCGGATTGTTTGTTCTGGAATAGTTTATTCTGGGTGTAGACATACCCAGGGTAATGAGACTCACATTTCAAGCTCTGGGGGGGAAAAAACCTCATTGCAGATATTAGAAAAAGAGTCCTTGTTCTTTAAAGACATTGTGCATATTACTAAGCATATGCAAAAAGCAATGTACTGTGTTTATTCCCTTTGACAATCGTTTAGAATCATCACAGAGGCTCATGTATCACAAATTATCTTTGCCTTAACAACATCTTCAGGTGCATCCATTTAGAATTTAGGCTTCATTGTTAATCCCTTTCTAATTCTACTTAACACCTACTCATGTGAGTAGTCTCATCAGTTTCCATGGGATTTTGCCTTTGAGCAAAGGAGCTGATAGAATTGCTGAGCCCCGGGGAAAGACTGGGGAAATAAGTCTATACACCCAGAAGGGGCAGGTCTGGGGACTTCATCAGCCCTTCAGCGCCAACTGGTGCATGCCACCGCACATTCTGGTGGGAATTTAAAGGGCCCTGGGCCCCGGGCTCTGGATGGAACAGATTCTTTCCTGAGTGGAAAAACCTTTTTCTGACCACCGCTCTGCCCAAGAAATATTAGACTGCCCTGGGCTGTCTAAGGAGCCAACAATTTTATGTCTAAGGAGCCAACAGTTTTCATACTCTGTGGTTAAACTCCAGTAAAAGCTGCATCCCCATATTTAAATTGTTTCATACAACCTTGGTTTTTGCTATACAGTAGTGGTAATATTGTTTCAGTTCTGTGTAACAGATGCACTGCAATCATCCCTAATGCATGGCCCTTTAATACTCTAAGTGCTTTTTAATTTGATGAAACTCTTCTGAATGTGTGTTTTAAGCCTCTGCAGCAACTTGTAGTCCTGATTTTTATCAAAGGCTTAGGTCTGTAAAATGTGGGCCAAGTCAATTCCTGAACTAACTGAAGTTAGAGGAATTACACCTCGGATGACTCTGATGCAATGAGTTTCTTCTTTCAGACAATCATTTAGGCTGTCTAAATTAATTATTGCTATTTTACTGAAATGTAACATTTTAGAAATTAATTGGGTTGCACTCAATAAATTCCCTATATCCAGGAAGCAATTATTGCATATCTTATCTCTATTTGACATGTGCTTCTCAGATGTGGTTAAAATACTGAGCACCAAAATATTAAGTGGTAACTCTAATGTGTTTTAAGGATCACATAGCCCTCTGCCATTTAAGCCAAGAGGTTTGACTGTTTGATGAACATTTAAAATCCTGAGGCAAAGCTCAGGTCTAACTCCCACTGAAATCAAAGAAACTCCCAAGGATGTTGTGAAGGAGCAGTTCAGTTTTACAAAAGAGAGAAGATACACAGGTTTTTTTAAACATGGAGAATCTCAGAAGGGTAGCCATGTTAGTCTGTGTCTGCAAAAACAATGGGCAGTCCTGTGGCACCATAGGGTATGTCTAGAATGCATCTCTCTGTGGGCAGAGGGATGCAGATTAGGCAGGTCGACATTGCAAATGAGGCAGGGATTTAAATATCCCACGCCTAATTTGCATAAAAATGGCCACCGCATTTTGCCGACTCAGCACTTTGTCAGCAAAAAGCGGCACTCTAGAGGGGGATCTGTCAAGAAACCAAGCCTTTTTCAACAGATCCCTTATGCCTCCTGCAAGGAGGTTTACAGGATCTGTCGAAAAAGGTCACGTGCTCCAGCCCCCTAATCATTTTTGTTGCCCTCCGCTGGACCCTCTCGAATGCGTCCTCATCCTTCCTATAGCCGGAGTCCCAGAACTTTATGCATTACTCCAGATGTGGCCTCACCAGAGCCTAATAAAGGGGAATAGTCACTTCTCTAGATCTGCTAGCAATGCTCCTCCTACTACAACCAATATTCCATTAGCCTTCTTGGCTACAAGGGCACACTGTTGACTCATATCCAGCTTCTCATCCATTGTAACCCCCAGGTCCTTTTCTGAAGAACCCCCCAGCTCTTCATTCCCCAGCCTGTAACAATGCTTGGGCGTCTTCCATCCCAAGTGCAGGACTCTACATTAGTCGTTGTTGAACCTCATCAGATTTGTTTTGACCCAGTCCTCTAATCTGTCTAGGTCACTCCAGACCCTATCCCTGCCCTGCAACATATCTACATCTCCCCCTATCTTAGCATCATCCAAAAACTTGCTGAGGATGAAATCCATCCCCTCATCCGGGTCATTAATAAAGATGTTGAACAAAACCAGCCCTAGAACCAATCCTTAGGGCACTCTGCTAGAAAATGACCACCAACCTGACATCAAACCATTAATCACCATTCCTATCTATCCTGGCTGATTGATAGCCACTGTTGAATGTATCCTCCATGAATTTATATAGTTCTTTTTTGAACCCTGTTAAAGTCTTGGTCTTCACAAAATCCCCTGGCAAGGAGTTCCACAGGTTGAGTGGGTGCTTCATGAAGAAAAACTTCCTTAATCGCGATTAATGGGCCCAACAGTCTAGCCAGTTTTCTATCCATCTTAAAATCCATTTATCCAATCCATACTTCCTTAACTTGCTAGCAAGAATATTGTGGGAGACCATATCAAAAGCTTTGCTAAAGTCAAGGTATATCACATCCACCAACTTTCCCATATCCACAGAGCCAGTTACCTCATCATAGAAGCTAATTTTCATACAGCCCTGGTCAAGAGTCTGCATGTGTCCTTTTTCTGCCAGGCTGGTGGCTATAGGGCCATACATCTACTCTTGGTTCAGAGATCCTGGAGGTTGATATCCTCCCCCCAGACCTCAATGAGGAACAGGATCCCCGCAACAGTCCAGGCTGATGTTCTCCTTTGCCCCTGGCCAGGGGCATCCAAGGATGCTGTGGGAGTGCTGGAAGCCATGGGAGGGTCCTGAGGGAGTGCTAGGATCGACCATGGCTCCCATGAAGGGTGTTGGGTCGCAAGAGGCTGGTGAGGCTATCCTGGTGCCACAAGCCTTTTCTCTTCTGCCTGTGCAGGAGAAGGAGAGCATTGGAGTTGTCAGGTGTGTGGCCAGAGGTAGCACAAGTGCAGCTGTGAAAGGCCTCTGGAGGCCAGTTATTTTGAAATAGCAGCAGCTGAGCAGCCACACCAATGTTATTCCTCATGAAAAGCACGAGTTATTATTTTGAAATAACAGGCTTGGTGGTGTGGACACACTGCCTGTTATTTTGAAATAAGGGAAGTTATTTCAAAATAACTCCCTAGTGCAGAGGAGGGCTATGGTACCACAAGACTCCTCACTGGTGTGTGTTTAATCTAGTCTCATATAAAACCTCACAATCTTCATAAAAACATAAGAATGGCCATACTGGGTGAGACCAAAGGTCCATCTAGCCCAGTGTCCTGTGTTTAGAAAAATGCCAGGTGTCCCAGGGTACACCTAGACTACAGAGTTTTTCTGGAATACCATTCCGGAAAAACTCTCCCACATCCAAGGAACATGTATGCTCTTCTGAATTTTTCCACGTTTTTTCAGCATTCCTGTAAACCTCGTTTTATGAGGAAGATGTGCTGTGCCAAAAAAGGGTTTTTGTTCTGACGTTTGACCCAGTGTAAATGGGCAAAATTTTGGAAAAAGCGTCTTCCAAAAAAAGAAGTGGAAAAGCAGTTTGCAATTTGTGTAACTTTTTCCGGAAGAACTGCATAGTCTAGACACAGCCCCACAGGAAATGAACAAAACAGGGAATCATCCAGTAATCCCGCCATTGTCGCCTATTCCCAGCTTCTGATAAATAGAGGCTAGAGACACCATTCCTATCTATCCTGGCTAATAGCCACTGTTGACCTTATGAATTTATCTAGTTCTTTTTTGAACCCTGTTAAAGTCTTGGTCTTCACAACATCCCCTGGCAAGGAGTTCCACAGGTTGACTAGGTGCTTCATGAAGAAAAACTTCCTTTCATTTGTTTTAAACCTGCTACCTATTAAATTCATTTGGTGACCCCCAGTTCTTGTATTGTGGGAACAGGTAAATAACTTTTCCTTATTCACTTTCTCCACACCAGTCATGATTTTTATAGACTTCTGTCATTTCCCCCCACAGTTGCCTCTTTCCTAAAAGGAAAGGGCCCAATTTTGTTAATTTCTTCTTGTATGAACAATTCTTATTCCGCTGAGAATTGCCATTTATTTCAATGGAAATACTCAAGTGAATCAATGTTGGTGGATCTGGCCCACTGAGAGTCAATGGGCAAGATTCTCTGTTGGTGTAAATTGGGGTATCTTCATTCACCTCACTGGCACTATGCTGAATTATACCAGTTGAGGCTTTAGTCCAATATTTTTGTTTATGGTTATATAGTGTGACAGCATATAGTGTGATGCTGTTGCAAAAAAAGCAAACGTGATTCTGGGATGAATTAACAGGAGTGCTGTGAGCAAGACACAAGCAGTCATTCTTCTGCCCTAAACTGCACTGTTTAGGCTTCAGTTGGAGTATCATGTCCAGTTCTGGGTATCATATTTCAAGAAAGCTGTGGAGAAATTGGAGAAGGTCCAGAGAAGAGCAACAAGAATGATTAAAGGTTTAGAGAACATGACCTATGAAGGAAGACTGAAAGACTTGGGCTTGTTTAGTTTGGAAAGTAGAAGACTGAGAGGGGACATGATAATTGTTTTCAGGTATCTAAAAGTGTGTCACAAGAAGGAGGAAGAAAAATTGTTCTCCTTGGACTCTGAGAATAGGACAAGAAACGATGGGCATAAACTGCAGCAACAGAGGTTTAGGTTGGACATTAGGAAAAACTTCCTAACTGTCAGGGAAGTAAAACAGTGGAATAAGTTGCCTGGAGAGGTTGTGGAATCTCTGTCTCTGGAAATATTTAAGAGCAGGTTTGATAGACATCTATCTGGGATAGTCTATATGGTACTGGGTCCTTCAGTGAGGGCAGGGGACTGGACTCGATGGCCTCTCAAGATCCCTTCCAGTTCTAGTGGTCTATGATTCTATGATTGAAAAAATGGCTGCTGTTCCACACATGAATTGGCTTGGTTCTTCGCACCTTGCCAACTCCAAATCCCTGTCAACTTCAGTGGCAGTTTTTGGATGCACAACAGCTGTAAGGTCAGGTCCAAATATAGCGTGACCGAAAAATGGAAACAACTATTTTGTGAAAGATGTTTGTTGCCATTTCAGAGTTCTAAAGGATTTCTTTTGAGTTCTCTCCTCCCCAAAAAATATTTTTAGAAAATGTTTACATGTTTTGAATTTTGGGGCAGGAGGGAGTTTACTACTTTTCCCGCCAAGTGCAATAAAATGGATGTGATTGATGATCATTCCTTTCCGCACTTTCCCACACAATTTTTTCCCTTTTTTGCATTTTTCCTTTTGTTGAACTGTAACTTCAAATGCTTGAGGCAGTTTGGAAGAGTCACAGAATGACAAAAAAAATATAAACAAGAAAAAAGATGGTTAAATGCTCTGGACATCATTCATTCTAGTGCATTAAATGACAGAAAAGCATGACAGTGAAAGGGAGGGAAATCAAAACAATGAATCACACTTTTGAGGGAGTTAGTTGTGATGAAAACTCAGGAAAATTTTAAAAGGGAAAGTTCCTCATAAAATATTCAGCTGAGAAAAAAGTCATTATGGGGTGAAAAAAATGGTTTACATTTTTCATTTGAAGCATTTCTATAGTCATTATATTGTTCTACGGAATAAAGATGAACTAGTAGAAAATCTGAAGCTGAGTTCATATGGCATGCTTAGATAAAGCTTGTCTAGAGGGGGGGAAAGGCCATTTGCACCTTTAGAATTAGCAAAGTTTATCAATTAGCTCACCTCTTCTAAAAGTGTTATCTTAACATACAGTGATACTGTCTTGCGGCTACATACATAGATGTTGCAGAAATTAGTTTAACAAAGGAAAATCTAATAAGAAAAAATAAATGCAAGGCAGCAATGGATGTATTTATTTGATTAGACTAAATTGTTGAATTATAAGCAAATATTGTAATGTTCATGGATTTTACAAATGTATTGGAAAAGAGAATCAGGATGTAAAAAACATCTTAGTACGTCTACACTAGCAGAAGATCACAGCTGTCGCTGTCGATCTTTCAGGGATCGAATTAGCCAGTTAGTTAAGATAATTCGAACTGAGGGGGCATTTTGGTCAATGCCCAGTAACCCTGCTTTCACAAGGAGTACAGGAAGTCAAAGGAAGAGTGTTCTTCCTTTAACTTCCTGCAGTGTAGACATCACCATAAGTCGAGTTAAGCTACTTTGACTTCAGCTATGTAATTAACATAGCTGAAGTTGCATATCTTAATTAGACTTTGTCCTGTAGTGTAAACATACCTTAACTGTCAAAGCTTTTCTGAATTGAAGCTAAAAGATAGAAGAACCAAAAGGAAAGAGCATAAGAAAATACACTCATTCCTATCTTTAAGATAATTTTTAAATAGGTAGAATTGGAATGTTATCTTCTCTTCGTCATATCACGAGTCTTTATTTGGTTGGTTTGATCATGCTTATGTCTTGTGAGTTATTCAGATTACAAAACAAACAAACAAACAAAACCCCAAATAGTCTTGCAGCACCTTAGGGTACATCTATACTTGTGCCCTAGTCTGAACTAGGAATGCAAATGTAGCATACTGAAGTTGCTAATGAAGCATCGGAGTTAAATATCCCACGCTTGATTAGCATATTCATGTCCGGTTGCCAATGAAAAAATCCACTAGTCCGAATTAACTCTCCGCATGTAGATGTGGTATTCCAAAAGAAACCTTTCCCCATTGGATTAACTGTTACTACTCGTGTAATGAGGAGTAACAGTTAATCCGAGGGAAGAGGTTTCTTTTGCAATACCGCGTCTATACGCGGCAAGTTAATTCGGACTAGTGGATTTTTAAAATGGCGACCGGCCACAAATATGCTAATCAAGAGTGGGATATTTCAATCCCACGCTTCATTAGCAACTTCGGTATGCTACATTTGCATCTCTTGTTCGGACTAGGAAGCAAGTGTAGACATATCCTTAGAGACTAACAAAAATGTAGATGGGATCATGAGCTTCCATGGGCACAACCACTCAGCTACCTCTAAAAAATTCAGATTACAGTCACAGAGCAAATTTCCTATTGCTCTCTTCATATGAGAGATTCTTGTTTTATGACTGATAAGGGACATGCAATAAAGTGGAGTAAGCTAGCTTAGGTTTGTTCTCCTTTATGAAGTCTTTTGAGAAGCACTGATAAAAATGACATGCAAGAGTTACGTGTCATTATTATTGTTCAGTTCACATCAGATGAGGATCTGCTACATTTGTAGAGAAATGATATTATGTAGAATAGAAGTGTATTTAATGTCAGCTACAAATAGTGGCCAGGATGTTTTCTCCCTGTTTTATTTTGAACGCAATTAGCAATTGCATCTATTAGGGTGGAAAATTTTGGTAGCTGCCAACAGGCAGGTCTTTGATCTATAGATAAACACAAACCCGGTTAAAATTGAATGATTTCTATGCAATGTTCTTTCAGATTCCATGGAAGGAGTAATTAAATAGAGTGAAATGGGTAGAAACAACAGCCGAAGCTAGACAACTGTTTAGCATTCGCGGTGTGTTTGTATTACAAAGAGAGAGCAAGCAAACACAGAGAAAAACAGTCATAAGCACCACCCTAAGAGGTAGCAGAGACTGGGATCTTTGGGGCAGAGGATTGACTGGGGAGGCAGAGTTGGAGATAGTGAGTAAGGAAATTGCCAGATGGTAGTTTTTTCTGTGTTCCGAGAAACAAGAATTTGCATAAGTGCTATGCAAATAAACAGGATTATACCATGAGAATATACTTGCTTCCAAACACTTCTTCTACCCAAACTACACTTCTCGTCCCGACTACCAACATGAGCCAAAGGGGCAATGCTTCCAATAACACAGCAGCTAGCATTTGATCAGTAACAACAAGTTGTCCTTCTGTGGCTCCCAGCGTCAGAGGCTCTCCATGGAGTTTACCAACCTTGATTACACTAAGGCTGCAAGTCTGTCATGGAGCTCATGGGTGTCATAGATCCTGTGACATTCTGGGACCTCTGTGATTTCTGCAGGTGCACAGGCCAGTGTGGCTGACCCTGGAGACATCCAAGCAGCTAGGGTGACCCTGAGGACAGTGGCACTGATGGCTACTGAAGCTGTCGGGGGCCAGCTGCACCAGCTGCTGCCAGTGCTGCCCCAAGCAGCTGGCTCCATGGCTGCCTGAGCAGCAGTGGTGCCACTTACCCCCACCCCCAGCAGCAACCCAGGCCATCTCCCTTTCCCTCCAGAACAGCAGTGGCAACCGGGGCTATTTCCCTCTCACCAAGCAACAGCGATGAGGCAGGCCATGCCCCTCTCCCTCAAGCAGTAGCAGTGACTGGGACTGTCCCCCTCCCTGAGTAATAGTGGTAACCTGGGTCATCCCCCACCCCTGAGCAGCAATGGCCCCCCAGGCTGCTCCCCCAAAGCAACAGCAGCGTCTCAGGGCTCCCTGGAGGAACTTCACCCTGTGGCTCAAGAAAACTAGGATTTAGTCGGTGGTATTTATAGTAAAATGTATGTGCCAGTCATGGGCTGTGAATATGTATTTGTTGCCCATGACCCATCCCATGACTAAACCTTACTTTAGGCCCACACCACTCCAGTGAGCATTATCAGCCTCCATTTTGCAGATGAGGCAAATGAAGCCTGGAGAGAGTGAAGTTGTAATTCAATAAAGGGATTTAAGCACACACTTAAGTATGCACTCAAGTCCTTTGCTGAACAGGGGACTTGAGCAGGGACACACAGGAGTTGTGTGGCAAAAGCAAGAACGAATCTTTATTCTCCTGTCTTCCAGCCATGTAATGTTCTTGAGCCGCAAGAAGTGAGTATAGAACCTGATCCAGCAACCCTTGCTCGGGTGAGTAATCCTTAACTCTGTGAGTAGTCCTTCTTGATATCAGTGGGATAATGTAAGGATTACTCACGAGAATAAAGCCTACCAAAACTGGAGTCTTCCTGCACAAGAGCTCATTGCGTGCATTTATAAGCACAGTACAACTAAAAGTGAACTGAACTTTCAGAAAATATGTCTGAGATTTATGAACCTCGTCCCTCAAAGATATATGAACTTGCAGATGGAAAACATTTTTTTAACTCGCGATTTTTTTCTTTTTGAGAATTAGATGAGATTTTTTACAGCTCCCAAGGATTTAGATGATCATATGCCAATAAGTATAAATGAAATAGCTTCTGCAGCCATCCACAAGTGAATTTATGCATTTGTTTTGTTTGCACAGAGCCATTCTGTTACTGTATATGGAAAAGCAGTTACATTTTTCACAGAAAATTTAGTGTTCCATATGCCCAGCTGACTAATAGAACTGAAGTTATAAAAATAGACTATTCATTGTTACTCTGAGGTAAAACTAATAATGCTTTAGCACTTACATATAGGTTTATACACAATCTCTAATTAAGGTTCAGTAAGTAGGTATTAGGGATTGGTGAAAAATTAATGGGATAAAATTTGCTTTTTATTTTGCTCACATATTATCCTCAAACAATGGTCAACTGTTACAATTTTCAAAGCTTTGTTCATTAATCCCCAAATAATCTTTGCAAATAGCACTTAGTCATTGACAAACAAATTAATGGCCAGCATTTAAGATCTCAATTATGGTTAGTTTGGATTAGAGACCTAGGTTTCACTGTAAATTTCTGGTCTCTTATTGGAAGTGTGTGAGTCTCAGAATCGAATTTCAGATGTGACTACTTATATATACCAATTCAAACTTTGCCCTCCATGAATATTCTCTAATAACCATTTAAAATGTGCTGTTTCTGTAAAGTTTCCTGGTAGCAAACTCATTCAGTAAATATGTGCTCCATGCCAACACAATGAGGACACAAGCACTAAGTTAGTTTGAAAATTCAAATTAATATTTACAGGAAAAAATATTCCAGACTTAGAAAAAGATAACAATAGTCACACCAAAATAATGCCACATATTTAATTCAAATCATGTTGCATATGCATCTTTCAAACAGCATACAGGATCCACAGGAAAGCCATCATACACTGAGGTAAGCAGATAAATATCAGACAATGGCATCTAATGTGCCAAGGAATAGAAAAGCTACATGTGCACATACATACATAAAAAATGCCATCCTCCAGCTTGATTATATAAAATCCCATTCTCCATTCACTTTTCACTGAGCACATTAAACTAAGCCCTTTGCCAGTTCCATCAAGAGCAGAAATGCCCCGATCTTCCCCAGTATGGACAGTGCCTGTAGACCTAGCTATACAAGAGAGATTCTGTCGCCTCTCCCAGCCTTGCAAAACACTATGTGCTGGTTCAGAACACGCTGATTGGATTTGAGTCTGTCTTTAAGGGCTCAGGCCTATGTTGGAAAGTGGGAGTTGAGAGGGCTGGGAAGTGTTGTTCCGGAAACTGATTCTCACATAACTCCACCCATAGTTTGTATGAAATCTGGTCTCCACTCAAGTCTGCCAATGGGGGCGGGAGGACGGAAAGGGGGCAGGTGCCCCTAGCTTGCAGATTCAAAGGGGCCCAGGACTCCCAGCCACTATTAATATGGCAGCAGCTGGAGCCCCAAGACCCCAGAGTGCCACGGTGGGAGGGGGCAATGCCGTGGTCCAGACAGCACTAAAGGCTGGCTGCCTAGGCCCTACCCAGTCCACTCAAGGCCCTGCCCCTTCCAGGACTGTGGAGCCAGGCTCCCCTTAACTTACTTGGGGGCCCGTGGAAGCTGTTAGCCCCCCTGCCTACACTCAGCTATTCTCACTGACTGTTATGGAGGGAAACAAGGTGTGGTTGTTCCTATGAATAATTTTTACTTGACAAAAAATGCAGGTATGGGTGGCCCAGTAGCAACCTGGCCCCGCCCCTTACGGTTTAGGCCCCACCCCAACCGGGGCAGCCCGGGGCCACTTCAAAATTTTTTGAAGTGGCCCTTGGCAAAAAATTATTTCCCACCCCTGGTCTAGTGAAATTGCTACTTAGCTCTTACAACCTTTGGTCCTGTGGTTAGAGTACTCAGTTGAGATGTAGACATCCTACATTCAGAGCCTCACTTTAGTACACACCCAAAATAGTTGTTCAAATATGGATGCAGATACCTGACAGGTTGGCCTAGTGACTTGTGCAAAGTCACACACAGGGCTGGCCTTACCATGAGGCGAACTGATATGGATGCCTCAGGTGCCAGAGTGTGTGTGTGGGGGGGGGGGGGGGGGGGAGAGTGCCACTAGGACCCAGAGTGTAGAAAAGTGTGTCTGCATATGTATTCTCTCAGCTCTGAAAGTTAAGTGTTATTTAAAATTTTTGAACAAGGCATTTTAGTTCTTTATTGGGGTAGGTAGCTGGTACCATGAGAGGAGTAGAACAGGAAGAAGGCAGAATTGAGACCTTTCAAAGTTTTGACCCAAGAGAGGAGCATGGGGGCGTTATTTGAGCTTCCCACTTCAGGTGCCAAAATGTTGTGAGCCGGCCTTGGTCACACAATAGGAATGAGGAAAGGCCAGAATGAGAATGTAGATCTTCATGACTCCCCAGCTCCAGGCTCATTCCTCTTGGCTGTACTGTTCATGTCCAAACAGGCAATTGCTTATGCAAGTCACATTTGTGCATGAACATGGAAACATGTGCCATGGTCCTACATAACCACAGTAGTAGCTGAATGCCTAATTTCTGCCCATTTTATATGGGCAAATTAGGGTTTGCAAGTACAATTACCGTTTTTACATATTTCGTACAGCTTTGAAATCTGGTTTTATTTATCTCTCAGATGCAGTTGTACTTGCATTGCAATGACATTCTTGTATACCCAGCTCTAAGGGTCACATCAGCATCATATTTCATACTAGCTTCAAACTTTTCACGTCATCCTCCTTGGCCCCATCAGCACCCATCCTGCGAGGACCAGGATCAGAGGTCGGGGCCAGGAGCAGGACTATGGCTCCTGGGGATGAAGTACAGATTGGGGAAGGGACAGACAGGGATAAGGGGGGTCAAGACTGAACCCAGGCCACAAACCAGGTACCACAGCTGGATGTGGGCCTAGATCCAGGAGCAAGGCCATAGCTGGGGTCCAAGGCTGGGGTTAAGGTTGCCAGATGGTTTAACCAAAAATACTGAATGCGTCCCACCCCCTCCAACCTCCAAAAATGGGAGGGGGGGTGAGGGGAAAACCAAAGCACTTACATATATGTCTTTTTGCTGGCAGCCATCTTGTTTTCTTGATTGAGCCCTCCCCCCCAGGTAAGTAGAGGGGCCAAGCCTTGAGGGGGGGCAGAGGTTGGGCCCAGTTGCCAAGCATGTCTTAAGGTTGGCAAGTGTCTGGTATTTTCACCTCCTGGCAGGGAAAACCCCCCAGAAAATACTAGATATTTTAGGCGTACGGTATTTTCTGAATTTTTTTTACCAGAAAGGAGGCGAAAATACTGGACTGTCCGGATCAATACTGGACTCCTGGCAACCCTAGTTGGGGGTGGGTCTGGGACTGGGGTCAGGGGCAGAACCATAGTTTGAGCCAACACAGCTGGGACTGGGTAGTGCTCTCTGTCTATCCCCGTGTCCTGTGGGGGCTGGCCCAGGCCCTGCTGCCCACATCAAACATTCCTCCCTAGTGCTGGGGGGAGGAGGAGGCACATTTTAGGGCCCATTGCTCTAGCTTCCTAACACTTGTATAAGGGTCAGAAAATATCCTCAATATAAGAGAGTCTACAGTTGACTTTGGAAACTTCAACTCTAAGTCATTGGTAAAACATATATTCACATCACTCATGCAGGATTGAGGCTTCCAATCACAATGAGTAGATTGTTGTTTCTGGGCTTATCTAGATGGGAGTCACTCATGGTATTTCTATGCTAGAAAAGAAAGGGATTGAGAATAAATATATATATATCTTATTACCTGTAGCCAGACACAAACCCCATCTTGTTTTTCCACAAACCCCATCTTGTTTCCCCCCCCCCCTCCCCCCAGAAAGCAAGAGAAAGGCAGTCAGCCTTTGATGCCCTGGGAACGCAGGTGTGCTGCCTGTCCCTGACTCTACCATAAACAGAAACCAGACAGTAAATGGGCTAGCTGATGACCCTGGGCCTCCCGTCGCCCTGATGGCTAGTACCAGTAATTGACACGCCTGCACTGTCCCAGGAGAGGAATCTTCACCCATCACATACCAGAGGTGCCCATTGTCTGCATTTTCCCAGGTGTAAATTATGCTTTGCACCCTTTGTGGGAAACTTGGTGTTCAAAGCCATTTTTCCTAATTGGCCACTTGAGACCAAGAAAAAGCCTACATGACCCAGGGGTATAAAAAGAGGTTCAGCAGGCCACCCCATTTGAGCTCCAATCACCTACACCTGCTGGCAGGTATTGATTGTCTCCTGAGGTCTGTGGGACGCCCAACCTCGCCCTACTTCTTCCTGAGGGATTGAGAGAAAGACGCTGGCCACGCCAAGTCTGGAACTCAGGGGTGAGAATATATACCTGCTATGTGTCTATTTTGCATGCATTTAATAAGAGCTCAGAGAACCAAAAGGGTTGCATGGTACCTGTAAGTGACTTCTTAGTGTAATTTCTGTCCTGTCCTTTGTAGTGTCTGTGTTATCTGTCACACAGCAGTAGCATTTAACAACTAAGTTTACCCTGTAACAATAAAATAGTAACTGTTTAAGCTTTAACCTGACTCCTTCAGTTGCTGTAACAGAACCAAGCACAATTTAAAAGAACTTCAGCCGGTCATTAGGGACAGATATAGAGAGAGCTTGGGCGTTTGGATTTGTGTCACACCCAGGTGGCAAAATCCACTGGGGCACCTTTCAGTCTTTCCCCAAGGCTGCCCGCTGCGAAGGAATTACGAATTCTAGCAGCTGAAATCTAAGGTGTAATAAGCTCTTCCTATAAACTCGGGGCATCTGAGAGCCTGTTGGCTGCCCTCTGCGACGGGACCCCGGTCCTAGCAGTAAAGTCACAGACATTAAACTATTTTTTCGGGGCGCCCTCCAGCCTCCTAGGCTGCCCACTGCAATGAGACTTTGTGTCTCAGCAGTTGAAGACTTGGGTGTAACACACATGCACACACTGCCCTGACCGTCGGCTGACATTACCTCTATATAAAAACATGGTATGCCCACATCTTGAATACTGTGTACAGATGTGGTCGCCTCATCTCAAAAAATATATATTGGTATTGGGAAAGGTTCAGAAAAATTATTAGGGGTTTGGAACAGGTCCCATATAAAATACTTAGACCTTACAGCATAGAAAAAAGGAGACTATGGGGGATAGGATAGACATCCGTAAAATTATGTCTGGTGTAGAAAATAACAAGGAAAAGTTATTTACTTGTTCCCACAATATAAGAACTAGAGGTCACCAAATGAAATTAATAAGCAGCAGATTTAAAACAAACAAAAGGAATTTTTTCTTCACTCAGCACACAGTCAACCTGTGGAACTCCTTGCCAGAGGGTGTTGTGAAGACTAGGACTTTAACAAGGTTCAAAAAAGAGCTAGATAAATTGATGGAGGTTAGGTCCATCAATGGCTATTAGCCAGGATAGACAGGAATAGTGTCCCTAGCCTCTGTTTGTCTGGAAATGGGTAACAGGAAAGGGATCACATGATGATTACCTGTTCCGGTCCTTCCCGCTGCAGCATTTGGTATTGGCCACTGATGGGAGACAGGATACTGGGCTAGCTGGACTGTTGGTCTGACCCACTATGGTCGTTCTTATGTTTTTAAATACATCAGCCTATATTTGATCAAATTACAGCCACTTCAGGAATTACTGTGATGGTGCTTGTCCACACTCCATGAACAATCCATGCCCTTGAAACTTTCATATAAAACAGTGTGACCTAATGTCCTAGGTACTACACATGCAGTGAGACAACCTAAGTTCTAGTCTGAGATCTACTGTTCAGCTGCTTTGTGTTTCCAATTCGCTGTCTGTTTGGAGCGTAAGCACTTTGAAGCAGGGACTATTTTCTTTTGTACACCACCTGGCACAGCCAGAATACTACCTCTCTCAGGCCTTGTCTTCACTCCACTGAAGATTGATGCTGCTGTGATTGATTTTTCGGAGTTCAATTTAGCAAGTCTAGTAAAGACTCGCTAAATCAAATTCAGAAGGCACTGAGTGTCTGGTACTCCTGCTCTTCCAAAGCGAAAGGGAAGCCTATGGGTGCATTTGCTCCTGTCAGCCTCCTGCTGTGGGGAGACTGCCAAGCTTGGCTTAAAGTAAGCAATCTCCAGCTATATATTCTAGCCCCGAGCTTCCGGGTCTAATGTAGACCCGATCTCAGTTGCGGCTTCTGGTCACTACCATAATGGTAAATAAATAGAAGCATGCAGAGGTGAAATCTGCAGACTTACCAATACACGTGGTATTCCTAATGACTTTGCAGAATTTTCCATATACCAGTGATTTGATTAGCTCTGGTTGGTGAGATCCCCTAAAGGCATCTCCAGCAGAAAGAGAATTTTTTCTTTCAACTCATTGCACTCCTTTTATTGCATCTTCATGTTTCTGTGCATTTTTTTATCTCCCTCATGCTGATGACAAGCCTCGGCAGGGGCACAGAATGTAGATGAAATATTGCATCGAGTAATTCCAGTAAGTCATTTTGTGAGTGAAATAAAAAAACTCAGGTCTCAAACCTTCAGCCTCTTCACCTTTGCTTACCAAGCAGCTTGTTCTTTGTTTTTTTCACACTCATATTGATGCCCCCTGCAGACTGGGGCACATACCAATACTTGTTTCCGATTTTTTCCCCCAAAGAACTGCTTATCCATTCAGTCTGCGCAGCATAATAAGAGTGGTGTTATGCATAATGCATTGAACTAGGCCCTAGGGTGCAAGCATTAATCACACTGATCTGCCCACACAGGGTGTCTGTGCCAAAGCACTTTAATTTTATATAGAACAGAAATTCACAAAGGCAGTGAGAGCTGTCTCAGACATATTTTGAGCTGAATCCTTTGAAATCAGAAACCACAGACTTAGCTAAAGAAGGTCAAAAGCAACAGTGTCTCATTCACTTTATTCCATCCCCTACGGGTCTTCATTAGCTCCTCTTCCCTCCATGGAGATGCATTTCTGACCCCACCATCTTCCCTATGTCCTTTCAGTAAGATGGCCGCACCTCCCAGTCACTCTTCTGATCATTCCATTGCTCTCTGTCTGCCCATTGCACTGGGTATTTTTCAAATGGGTCAAGTTCAATGGGCTCTTCCTGTTGCCCATGGTGACGAGTCTCTTTGCTGCACTAGTTATTCTCATACGCTCAGACACCTCCTACGCTGTTTGGCATTGCTTGCTTCTGAGCTCCTCCCCTCCTCCCTGTGATTAATGGGGACTGGTTGATAGATAGGTCATATGGGAACCACCAGGTCACATCCTGGAGGGTGGCAAGGCAGCCAACTGTAACAGCAGCACTGGATCAAAGAGAAAGAGACAGCAGGGGAGGTGTTCGTGCGGGAGACGGTGGGAGGAGACGCAAAGAGGAGCAAAGCTCCCAACTTCCAGTGATTTTCAGTAGTATTTGCGTGTCTAACTTCCCTTTACAGCTTTGAAAAATCTCCCTCAATATAACAAGCATAGGGAGGCAGAGGGTTCACCCTTACCACAGAATGGCCAAGGGGCTATGGCACTCACCTGATATATGGGAGAGCCAAGTATAAGTACTCTGCTCAGATCAGAGCAGCAACCTAAGTCAGAGTTTCTGACTTCCCAGGTTTCTGACTTACCTTGACCACTGGGCTATTGGCTGTTCTGGGTGGGATTCAGGCTCAGGTTTTGACCATAAGTTTCATCCTTGACTAGAGAAAACCCTTCCTGGCCAACTCCCCCAACACACTTCTCTAAAAGATTTCTGACAAGCTCTAGTTTGACCCCTTTATTCAGGGCACCCTGACCCCTGTGGAAAAAACAGCAACCCCTAGGAAACACCACATTACATTAAACCTGCCAATTTGAAAAGTTAGCTGCAATGCGATGCAAAATGACTCTGATAAAGCAACATCAATCCCGCATGTATAAACCTGTTTGATTTCTTTAGCTGAGACTTTTAGGGTTAATCGCTAGTGCTCAGATAGGTCTGTTGCCCATCAAGATGCTGAGCAGCAACAACAATGAACTCAAGTTAGAAGAGCACAAATAGTGTTTGAATGTGGGAGGAACTCCCTTTATATTTCTTCCATCAAACACACTGAGGGTATGTCTACACTACAAAGTTAATTCGAACTAACAGACGTTAGTTCGAATTAACTTTGATAGGCGCTACACATGCAAACCGCTAGTTCGAACTTAATTCGAACTAGGTAAACCTCATTCCACAAGGACTAACGCCTAGTTCGAATTAACTAGTTCGAATTAAGGGCTATGTAGCCACTTAATTCGAACTAGTGGGAGGCTAGCCCTCTCCAGCTTTCCCTGGTGGCCACTCTGGGCACCACCAGGGAAACTCTTCTGCCCCCCTCCCAGCCCCGGAGCCCTTAAAGGGGCAAGGACTGGCTACGGTGCCCGTGCCAGGTGCAAGCCTGCCAGCACCCAGCCAGCAGACCCTGCACCTGGCACGGCTCGAGCCAGCCACCCGCTGCCACCCAGCCCTCCGCCTCTTCCCGGGACCAGGCTGGCGGCTCCCAGGAGCCTGCACAGGTCCACAAGAGGCGGGCGCCCACCTGGTCTAGTGCGGACATCGTGGACCTCATCCACGACCTCTGCACTAGGCACAGGAAATTGGCCGTCTAGGGCAGGATAGCTGCCAGCCTGGCCACCCAGGAGCAGGTGTGCATGAAAATCAGGGTGGTCCAGTGAGACCCCGACCCTGAACCCTGAGCTTAGAATGGCCGTACTGGGTCAAACCAAAGGTCCATCTAGCCCAATAGCCTGTCTGCCGACAGCGGCCAACATTAGGAACCCTGGAGGGGATGGACCGAAACAATGACCAAGCCATTTGTCTCGTGCCATCCATCTTCAGCCTTCCACAAACAGAGGCCAGGGACACCATTTCTACCCCCTGGCTAATACCGCTCCATGGACCCAACCTCCATGACTTTATCTCACTTCTCTTTAAACTCTGTTAGGGTATGTCTACACTACCCTCCTAATTCGAACTAGGAGGGTAATGTAGGCATACCGCACTTGCAAATGAAGCCAGGATTTGAATTTCCCGGCCTTCATTTGCATGAAGCCGGCCGGCGCCATTTTTAAATGCCGGCAGTTCGAACCCCGTGCCGCGCGGCTACACGCGGCATGGAGTAGCTAGTTCGGATTAGGCTTCCTAATCCAAACTAGCTGTACTCCTCATTCCACGAGGCAGATGGCCGAGTGCTGTGATGTGCCGAGTGTGGGTACTCAGGGTACTCCAAGCCAGGACTGCTTTGCAAGCGGGGCACCCCTGAGAACTGTCTGTCCGGGGTGGAGGTCGGGTCCCTTTAAGTACAGCCCTCGGCTAGCCTGAGACAGCAGCTCCATGCTCTAAGTCCTAACCTGATGCCCTGCTGGTACTGCTTCCGGCCATCCTTAACCTCGGTTCAGGGTCCACTCAGTGTGGACATGCTAGTTCGAATGAGCAAAACACTAATTCGAACTTGTTTTTAAGTCTGGATGTGCTAATTCGAATTAGCTTAGTTCGAATTAACTAATTCGAACTAAGTTTGTTCGAATTAGCGCTGTAGTGTAGACATACCCTGAGTGAAATGACAACTACTCCGACTGGTGACTCAAATGCAATGACCCCTGGGATGAATTTGGCTCATAAAGAGTAGCTAAGAGGGAAAGCATCTGTGAAACAAGAATAAAAAAAAGGGGGACATAAAATGCTATGGGTAATGCATGCCATTTATTATTAATATGATTTTGTCATGGTAAAATTAAGCAAAATTCATACAGCTGTTGGGGAAAAGGTACAAAATTGGGGTATGATCATGGTGGGGCTATAGTCAGAACTCCATCCTGTAGGGCTGAAGCCCAAATCCCACTGCCTGGAGCTAGGGTGACCAGATGCCCTGATTTTATAATGGCAGTCTCAATATTTGTGGTGCTGTTTTATATAGTCACCTAGTACACCTCACCCTCTGTCCTGATTTTTCACACTTGCGATCTTGTCACTAATGTGATACCAATATTTAAAAAGAGCTCTAGAGGTGATCCTGGCAATTACGGACCAGTAAGTCTAACATCAGTACTGAGCAAATTAGTTGAAACTCTAGTAAAGACTAAAATTGTCAGACACATAGATGAACATAATTTGTTGGGGGAAAGTTAACATGGTTTCTATAAAGGGAAATCATGCATCAGGTCAGTAGTTGCTTTATGTGGCTGCTGTCTGAGGCTATCTGAGGCTCGAGCTTAAAGGGACCCTCCTGGACAGCCGGTTCTCAGCTTTTCCTGCTTGCTTGCCAACCTCGCCGAGGGACAGCAAAGCGTTAGTCTCTGTGCCCGTCTGTGTCGGTGCTTCCCTTCGGGGGGGCCGCCGCAGGTGGCAACATGGAGCCACGGCTCGCCCTGCACCTTCTGGTGCACGTTCTGGACTTGCTGCTGCAAGCCTGCCAGCAATGGCTCGAGGCTGCCTGGCACCACCTGGTGAATGTCAGCCCCCTGCCTCTCTGCCTGGCCGCCCTGGGGGCCGTGGAGGAGCCGCGGCGGCGCCCCAGCACCGGCGTGCCCCGCCGCGTCTGCGTCTGGACACCAGCACCGACTGGTGGGACCGCATCATCCTGGAGCGCTGGGAGGACCCAGAACTTCAGGATGAGGAGGGACACCTTCCTGGAGCTCTGCGAGTGGCTCGCCCCTGCCCTGAGCAGAAGGGACACTCGCATGAGACCTGCCATCCCCCTCCAGAAGCGGGTGGCCATCGCCCTCTGGAAGCTCTCCACGCCGGACAGCTACCGATCCGTCGGGAACCAGTTCGGCGTGGGGAGATCCACCGTCGGAGCAGTGCTCATGCAGGTACGGCACTCGTCGGCCACCGAGCCGGGGGGGGAGGGGGGCTGCGAGGAGGGGATGGGCCGCCCCAGGGACAAAGGGGGGGCGGGAGGAGGCGAAAGCGCCCCGCCGAAGGGGTCGGGCTGTCCCGGCCGTACTACTCGCTGCCAGGGGGTTGCTTCCGGGAGTGGGGCACTGCCAGGGCACGCACGCTCCCAGCCACCCGGGCGCCCCACTGATTGGCGCTTTGCTGTGTCTCTCTCTGCAGGTGGTCAAGGCCATCAACCTGGTGCTGCTCCGCAGGGTGGTCCGCCTCGCCGACCCGGATGCTGTCATCCGGGGATTCGGCGCCCTCGGCTTCCCCAACTGCGGGGGGGCCATCGACGGGACGCACATCCCCATCCGTGCCCCGGAACACCAGGTGTCCCGTTACGTCAACCGCAAGGGGTACTTCTCCGTGATCCTGCAGGCCGTGTGTGACCACCGGGGACAGTTCACGGACATAAATGTGGGCTGGTCCGGCAAAGCACACGACGCCCGGGTGTACCGCAACTCCTCCGTGTGCCAGCGGCTGCAGGCCGGGACCTTCTTCCCCGACCGCCACATCAGGGTCGGGGACGTGGACATGCCCGTGTGCCTGGTCGGGGATGCCGCCTACCCACTGCAGCCCTGGCTCATGAAGCCCTACACGGGGCACCTCAATCCCTCCCGCCAGGCCTTCAATGCCAGGCTGACCAGGGCCCGCATCGTGGTGGAGGGGGCCTTCGGGCGACTGAAAGCCCGCTTTCGATGCCTCCTCACCTGTCTGGACCTGGCCGAGCACAACATCCCTCCCGTGGTGGCGGCATGTTGTGTGCTCCACAATTTGTGTGAGCGAAAGGGAGAGGCTTTCCTGCCAGCCTGGATGGCTGAGGCTGACCGCATGGCTGGACACTATGGTCAGCCCCGCACCGCCGCCATCCGGGAAGCCCAGCGGGGGGCCGTCCGGATCCAGGAAGCCCTGCGGGAGAGCTTCCTGGTGGAGGAGGAGGAGGACTGACCTCTCCCTGCATGCCCCACTGGGGCCTTCTTCCACCCTACCCCCTTCCCCTTTCCCCTCCCTATCTACTGTAAAATAAAGACACCTGTTTTTGAAACAAAAACGTCTGTTTATTTAACATAACTGGGTGTGGGAAGGGAGGAATGAGGGTTGGAGAGGGGAGGGGGAAACCTGGGATGAGGGAGCTGGAAGGGGAGGGAAGGGAGGAAGGGAAAGGAAAGCTCAGGGGTGGGAGTCCGGCTGCCTCTCCCATCTCGCCACACTGCGGGTCCGGGGGCGTCGGTGGGAAATGGTTGTGGAGGGGGGGCAGGAGGGACAGGGGGTGTGGAGGAAGCAGGAGCGGAAGCAGGAGCGGGAGCAGGAGGGGGAGTAGGAGGAGCAGGGGGAGCAGGGGGAGGAGGAAATGGGAAGCGGTCGAGCAGGCTCTGGAGGTGGCCTCGCAGGGCACGGCCCTGCTCCTCCAGGGCCTCCAGACTCCTCCGGCGCAGCCTCAGGTCCTCCTGGACCCAGTGGTCCTGGAGACGGAGCTGTTGATCCAGGAACCGGAGGTGCCGCCTCTGGTACTCCTCCTGGAGTCAAGGCTGTCCTGCTTGCCCGGGCGCGGGCGGCTGCTGCAGGCGGGGTGGTGTGCCCTGCAGTCCCAGGTGCTGCGGCTGTGGTGCAACAAGACCAGCGGTCAATTTCCCCAGGGGCCCAGGTGTGTGAAACCCAGCTCCCCTCTGCAAGGCCAGGGCCCCTGCAGGATCCCCAGCTGCTGCTCCTTGGTGGGCAATGCCCAGGCGTAAGGTCCCGGGGCTCCCTCTCGCCCCAGCCCCCCGTACACATAAGGGGAACATGAGGGTATTCACAGGTGGACGCCTCCCCGGCCTCAGACGACACAGATGAGCGGCTCTGTGGCGTGCCTCGGGGTCCCGGGTCCTGGGCAGGCTGGCGGCAGGCTCCTGGCTCTCAGAGCCCTCTTCCTCTTCCTCCGTCTCCAGGAGCGGTCCCTCTGCCCCGGGGTCAATCACTTCCCGGGGGGCAGAGACGGCATGAGCCCCCAGGAGGCGGTCCAGGGCATGGAAGTGGGGGCAGGCCTCCAGGTTGGCCCCTGGCTGGCAGGCCCGGGAGTAGGACTGCCGCAAGTCCTTAATTTTGCAGCGGACCTGCTCCCGGCTGCGCTGGTGGCCCCTGGCGGCCAGGCTGGCAGCCATGCGGCCGTAGACGGCCGCGTTCCTGTGGCTAGTGCAGAGATCGTGGACATTGGAGGCTTCCCCCCAAACCTCGATGAGGTCAACGATCTCCGCACTTGACCAGGCGGGCGCCCGCCTTTTGCGCCCCCGGGCAGGCTCCTGGGAGCCGCCAGGCTGGTCCTGGGGAGCAGTGGAGGGCTGGGAGCCCTCGGGTGGCTGGCTCATCCTGTGGAAGGTGCAGGGTCTGCTGGCATGGGTGCTTGCAGCCTTGCAACTGGCACAAACTGTGTAGCCAGCCCATGGCCCTTTAAGGGCTCCGGGGCCGGGAGGGGGGCAATAGAGTTTCCCTGGTGTTGGCCAGAGTGGCCACCAGGGAAACCTGGGAAGCCTTAGCCTCCCACTAGTTCGAATTAAGGGTCTACACAGCCCTTAATTCGAACTAGCTAGTTCGAACTAGGCTTAATCCTCGTAAAATGAGGTTTACCTAGTTCGAACTAAGCGCGCCATTAGTTTGAATTAAGTTCGAACTAACGGAGCGCTAGTGTAGCGCCTAGGAAAGTTAGTTCGAACTAACGTCCGTTAGTTCGAACTAACTTTGTAGTGTAGACATACCCTCTGGGGAATCTGGTATTGGCCACTGCTGGCAGACAGGCTATCATGCTATATGGACCTTTGGTCTGACCCAGTATGGTTGTTTTTATGTTCTTATGGTCACCTAACCTACTGCCAACAGTCCAAGGCTTGCTGTCTGGGGCGAAAGCTGAAGTCAAGGCAATTAGGAGATCTGTTCACATCATGGAATCCGTGACAAGTCATAGCTTTAGCCATTAGTAATCATTTGGTGAAGGCCAATCACTTGCCAATCATCTGTTTATTGAAATGTAAAGTCTGCCTCTTTGCTATACAAATGCATTGCTATTAGCAATGAATAAAGAGCATACTAATCACAGAGAAGCAACTCGAGGTTTCCTTTGATATGTCTTTTATCTAACCAACTCAGCAAGGATATGATCAAACTTTTTTTATGCTTTGTATTGAACATGAAGTGTTTAAGGATGTAAGAATTGCTAGTATGGTTCAGATCAATGTTCTAATCTATTAGCCTATCTCCAGCAGTGACCAATATGCATTTCAGGTGGTGGTAAAATATTTACATGTAATTTATTAATAGTATTATTTGAATTAAAGTGGAAACTGGCAGGATAATCAATAGAAGGCTGAAAAATAACCACTGAATTCTTTTTCAGCTACCCCAAATTCACCAAATGTCATAAAATTACCCTAAAAATAAACCTGGGAGAGGTAATGGAAAAACTGTCTGCCGTATACTCTGCTAAAAACTATAGTATTGAAATAACTTGCTTTGGGTCAATTGCATTTATTTTTTTTAAAAAATAAAGACTCTTTTTTGACTGTAGAAAAAAAAAGAGGATGTTTTACAGGAATGAAGAAATATCCATGTGTATTTAATGATAAGTTATGCATGTTATGCTCTTTAAAATATGCATTTTTCCAGCAGCTCCTTAGAACACTTTACTTTGTTGATACGATTCAAAAATGAATATAAATGAAAATGTCACAATAAATAAAGGATCTTTGCCAGCCACTATTAATATTTAAGAGCAATATGTGAGGTTTTATTAACTTGAATAAGGACTTTTTAAAAAAAGTTCATTTACATAAATTAAATATTCCCTTGCTATTATACATACTTTCTCTTTCTCTGCTTCAGCAGTCTGATTTTAAAAAAAGGGGTGGAGGATATAAGAGGATAGATTTCATGCAGACAAATTCTAATAGACCTTCCAGATATATAGCATCTTGTTAAAAATTCATGCAGGCCAGAATACTAGAAGGTCAGAAAATGTCTTTGAAATTCTGCCAGGGCTCTTTTTGATAAAGGAAGTTCCTCATTAAAAAGGACCTAAAATGCTTATTACTTTATACTCCTAAGGCAGAAGCTGAATATTAAGTGGTGGTCTCTGTTAATCCATTTATTAAATATCAAAGCCCATATGTTTTCATCCTGTGTCCTTGCTTATTGATTAATTGCCTTACACCCACACAGATAAAAGCAGAGAAGAAGTTGCTTCAAAGGCAGGACTCTCAGCTCATTCTTTCCTCAGGTCTTATGTAAACATTAAGGGCCTATTCTCAAGTGTCCTCCAGTGGCACAAAGCAACCTCTGTCTCAAAGGATTTGGCTAGATACCGCTTCCCCTTTGCCTATGGGAACTGTCTGGTGACAAAAAGCCATCGTATTTGCTTCTGCACCACATATTCTTGGCTCCCTGGTGAAGGGGAGACAACCAGTCTTTAAAGTGCTACATAGTCCTGTTTTTTGTTTCAGCTTCACCAGACTAACACGGCTACATTTCTATCACTATTCTGCAGAGAAAAAGGCATAGCTAAGGTATAACTATGTCCCAGTCATCCAAAGTCACCCCATGCAGATAGCATCTATGCCACTTTACATTCGGATTTGACCTGGTACAGAACCAGACCCAGGACGGACCATGTTCAAAGCCTTAAATCTACCTCTGTGCTCCTCACCCCTAGGCAGAGAGGACTCCAGGATCTGGGCCAGAGGATTAATTATAATGAGCGTTTAACGTGAATGCATCTGTTCTGCATAATTAGTAAACCACTGTCTCCCTCCTCATAACCTCATATTATGATAGAAATAGCATCCTATATATCACTCTAACCGTGCTGGACTTTTCACCAAGTAGCATTTCAGTAGACTGTCTACATACACCTGGGGTTTGGTTCTCTCCCTCCCCCCCCCCCCCCCCCGTTCTCTTGTGACACCATTTACACCTGTAGAAAGTATGTGTCAAAAGGGTGACAAATATCTAACAGCTCAGAAAGATCTTATAGTGTACTCACTGTGCAATGGTGTAAATACTGATCCAAGGGACAAACCTGTGAACAATCAGGGCTACAGTGTGTGTCCTACACTTTTTGTGCTATTTATAGTTAACAGGTTTAAAAATTCATTCTAACATCCTATTTCTTGTACCTTTCTCAAAAGTTATTGTGTTGAAGCAGAAACTTACCAGTCATGATATCAGCCCAGAGTTGATTTTTATTTATTTTTATTTCTGGAAGATTTAAGGAAACTTCCTAGAGTCATTTTTGAGCTACTGTGGGAATTTGTGAGCTACACCATTTTTAGAGGGGAATTAATATTTACTAATAACACAAAAATCTACAGGGGAAAACATCTTAAGATGGGTATATGGCCAGCCTTACAGCATCTGCTAGCTAGGGCCAGTGAGAATTTCTTTGCAAATAAAAGCTTTATGAGCACTTTTAAAATAACTCTTGAGCATGCTCATTTTGCCTTTGCTAAGGCCAGGATAAAGATGAGAAATATCAAGCAAATCTTATTGACAGAGAGATGTACGGTATTAGACAGCAGAGCAGTCTCCGAGGTGATGGAAGTTGGATTCCCTGATAAATTTAAAACTAGACTGGACAAAAATTAGGAAACAGGTTGTACGGAATAATCCTAAATTAGCTGCCTCCTGCCGGCCTGATCTATTTGTACCTATGTGCAAAAACCTATATGCAAAAATTGTGCAGTCAGTTACAAAGAACATATATTCTTTCATAATCTGCAAGCTTCAGTATAGTATTGTGAGCAGATTCTCTTTGCACAGTCTTATTTCCCAGCCCCAGGTCTCCGAGACTACATCTACACTGCACAGTTATTTCGGAAAAAGCTATTTTGGCATAATTATTCTGAAATGGCTTATTTGAAAATATTACGTCTACACTGCAGGGAAGCCTCAAAATTAGTCCTAGGTAGGCTTCCCTAATGTAGACGTGCTCTCTCAATTTAGAGCCCCAGAAGGCACTGGGGAGGAATAACTTAGGATGGCCCTGGTGAGGGGCTATTTCAAAATAGCAGAAGTGGAGCATCAGCACATGCTTTATTTCAATATAGTTATGAGGTTTACAGAAGTCCAAATAAGCCATCTGTTGTTTTGAAATTATTTCAGAATAATGGAATTGCTGGGTAGACACTCACATAGTTATTTCAGAATAACAGCCATTATTCTGAAATAATTTTGCTGAGTAGACACACCCCAAGAGCTTTTCATAGGTATCTGCAGCACCCTAACTAATCAGCCTCGATCTTAAGATTACTGCTGTTTCCCGGTGGGCTTCAGGCTATGACGCAATAACTGAGGCAGAGATCTCGTCCTTTGTTTCTCCGGGGAGGATATTTCCTCATCGAATTGCAAGGTTGGGGCAACAACCTTCCCCTGTCCATTCAGGGACTTTGATGTGGAGGGTGCAGGAAGTTGTCTGCTTCCTCTCTCCTCAATAAGGCAGCAGGAGCGCATCCATAATTCTGCTGTTACTGTCTGCCTGCTTTCTGCTAAGCTGGCTGTAGATAACAGCTCTTAATTACTAGCACTACTAGCAATATTAGGAGCTCCCTAACAACAGCACTGGAGCATCCCAGAAACCATTGAGTTGCTATGAAACCAAGTGGCTCCCTAGGAATTGAGTTGAGGATTCTGGGGCATCTTTGCTCACATGATAGCCAGCTGAAGTAGGAGCCTTTCCTTACTCTGGCTGTCAACTAAGCACATGCAGAAAACCTATTTGTCCTTCCCACTCTGAGACCCTGAGGATACAGCTACACTGCTGTTTTTTAGGGGAAGAGGATATGCAAATCATGCTCTCATTCACACTTATTCTTCCTATTCTTTTTGCAGAAGAGGTTTTGCCGATAAAAAGCCCTGTGCTGACAGGGCTATTTGTCGGGAAAAAAACCACCTTTTTCGCAAGATCCCTTATTCCTCAAAAATCGAGGTCTACAGGAACTTACGAAAAAGGACTTTTTCCTGAAAAATGGCCCCATCTACACGGGGCTTTTTATTGGCAAAACCTCCTCCGCAAAAAGAATCGGAAGAAGCTATACAAATTAAAGTGCAATTTGCGTATCCTCTTCCGCAAAAAAACGGCAGTGTAGCTGTAGCCTGAGTGAACTGAAGGAAACAGTTGCTTCTACCATCTCTATTTATTATACTTGGAAGAGGTGTCACCAAAGGCTCCTGAAGATCAGTATGTCCAAATTACCACCAGAAGAGTGGTGCCAAAAGGAGACCATCCCCTTTAAAAAAAAACCCAAAACCATGCAGTGCCCCAGGACTGGAAGGAGAGGGTGTTTAATATATGATAAGTCCTAGGGAGGAAAGCCACGGTTTCTTCCTCTCCCTGCAATGCTTCTAGGAAAATATAAGCATTGTCATGGATTGGTATCATGCCAACCCCTTAGAAAGTACTTTATAGAATTCAGTTCATATGGCAGACCAGTATCTACTCTTGCAGGGACTGCTTATCCCTACTTAATAGGTGTTTCTATGATTTATTTCTACAAAAGCCCTATAGACTGTTACTATAGAGGATTGGAATTTGGGTAATAGGAAACAGGATCTTTCACCTACTCAAGTCCAGGCCAGGTAGGTAGAGCCATCTGATAGCACTGTTTCATAGAATATAATGAAATTACAGCAGCCAATTTGTCCTTCTCTTGCAGAACATGTTTACAGTCTCAGCGATCACGTACAAAGAAAGAAAGAAGTCATTTAAAGGCTATTATAATCAATATTCTCAATTCAATTGAAAAAGGAAGAACCTGTCTACAGCTATACAGTTACACTGAGAGAATACAGAAAAAAAATCTTTGCCAATATTCTTGCAAATGAACTCCCAGAGCCTGTTCACTGATATTTGCCTCCACATCTTATCTTGCTTATCATGCACAATCCCTGGAATGAGTCTTCAAATCATCTGTGGAAATTTGCATTTTACTATACACAGTGATCATGTGAGGAAATGATATTTTTACCTATGCTGATTATTTTTGTACTCCACAAGCAGTCCTGTTGACATCAATGGGATTATGTATGCAGCGAAAGGTGGTATCAGAATGCAAATGAGGGTTAGAAACTAGCTATTGGTCATCACTGAAACCAACAAATGCAACTGTGTGACACCATACTCAGATCCAGGCCCAGGAGTAGTAAAATTTTACCCTGTAAACTCTCAAGATGAAAAAAAAAAATTACTGGGGGCTCCTCAAATAAATTATTCACAAGGAGTTCTTCCATGAACACATCTTTCTGTTTCCTAAATTAAATAGCATGACATCCTGACACACCGTTCTGTACATAGGGCACTAGCCAGAATATGAGAACTAGGTTCAACTGACTTTTTCTGACTTTGGGATTGCCTATATCACAGCACCAATGTGATTTAGATAGCTAAAACCTACTTTCAAAAGAGATGTTTGCACTTAGGGTACGTCTACACTGCATGCTTATTTTGAAATAAGCTATTCTGGAATAGTTATTCTGACATAGTTTATTCCGAAATAGCATGTCTAACACTGCAGGGAAGCTTCAAAATTAGTCCAAGGCAGGCTTCCCTAATGTAGATGTGGTACCTCGATTTAGAGCCCAGGAAGGCACTGGGGAGAAATAACTTAGAATGACCCTGGTAAGGGGCTATTTCGAAACAGCAGAAGAGGAGTGTCTACACACCCCTTATTTCGAAATAGCTATTTCAGAATAGGCATTATTCTGAAATCTATAAACATGATTCTACGAGGAATAAGCCATCCATTATTTTCAAATTATTTCAACATAACAGGATGGCTGTGTAGATGTTTGCATTATTATTTCAAAATAATGCCAGTTATCTCGAAATAACTGTGCAGTGTAGCCGCACCCTTAGACTACACTGGGCCTTCTTTAAGTGGCAAGGGCCACCATTCAGGCATCACTGGCTTTTTCAAAACTGATGCTATATAACGCTGGCTACTAGGAGATGGACTACCTATGTGAGTGAACTGACTTCAAAGCCAAACTCCAAGAAAGGGATTGCAGCTGAGACGCCCATGGAGAGGAGATGTAGCAAATCAGATGCTTAAACCCGCCTCTCCCCAGAGTTTCCTTCCTAGCTATCTTAGGCAGCTCCCAGTTTAGCTTGTTGACTTCTGAGTATTGCTTTCTTATGGCTGTCACTCACTGTTGGAAGCCTGTGTACCTAGTTCTGGGCCAAAAAATCCACTGGGTACAGTTGTATGTCTATGCGGCAATTAAAACCCCCAGCTGTCCAGTGGCATCTTACTTGGGCTTCCAGAGAACTATGATGTAGACTTTGGGATTCCAGCTAGAGTTAGGCCTCCAAGTCCCTGCCAGAGAAAAGGGTCCCAGAGCTTGGATTGTAGTCTGAGTCCAAATTTCTGTACCACAATTAAACAGCCCCCTGTAAGCCTGAGGGAGCCAGCATGAGCCAGCCATGAATGGCTAATTATAATGTAGATGTACCTCTGTGGGTTAGGTGTTGCAATATTGAGTGGTACAATGAATAAACACCTGCGCCTTAGTCTCTCAGGGTACGTCTACACTACAGCATTATTTCAAAATATCTGATTTTGAAATAGTTATTTTGAAATAAGATGTTTTGAAATAACACGTCTATACACAAAATGCATTTTGAAATAGCATTTGTCTATTTCAAAATAGCGCGTCCACACTGAGTGGATGGAATTGTATTTAAGGCCGGCAGGAACCAGGTCCAGCAGGGCATCCGGTCAGGAGTTACTCTGTGTGGCTGCTGCCTGAGGCTATCTGAGGCCTGTGCTTAAAGGGCCCCCTCTGGACAGCTAGTTCTCAGGTTTCCCTGCTTGCTTGCCTACCTCAATGAGGGACAGCAAAGCATTTTGTCTCTGTATGCTCTGGTTGCCCTCATCGGGACACCACAGCACTCTGCAACATGGAGCTAGAACCACCCCTGGGCACTCTGGTGCTTCTCATGGACATGTTGCTGTAAGCCTGGCTGCACTTTCTGCAGGCTGCCAGCCACGAGGTCCATCGGGAGGCTGTCAGTATCCAGGAGGCCCTGCAGAAGAGCTTCCACCCTGAGGAGCACTAAGAGCCTCCCTGGTCTGCCCCACTGGGGGCTTGTGCCTCATTCCTCCTTCACATCCTTCCACTTACCCCTCCCTAAGTCCCCTTCCTGTTGTAAAATAAAATACATATATTTTCATGAACACAAACTCGCTTTATTTAAAGAGAGTTTAAATAAACTGGGGGGGAGGATGAAACTCTGGTGAGACTGGGGAAAGGAGGTGGGAGAGGGGAGCAGAGAAGGTAGGAGCAGGGAGGGGGAAACCTGGGAGGAGGGAGCTGGAAGGGGGAAGCAAGGGGAAGAGGGGGGAGGGGAAGCTCAGGGCCCAGGGTTGGGGGTCTCACCGGCCCAACTTGATTTTCATGCAGACCTGCTTCTGGGTTCGCACGTGGCCTTTAGTGGCCTGGCTGGCAGCTATCCTGCCATAGACAACTGCATTCCCCTGTCTAGTGCGGAGATTATGGACATTGGGGGCATCCACCCAAACCTGAATATTGTCCTTGATCTCCACCCTGGACCAGGAAGGCACCCACCTTCTCCGGGCCCTGGCAGGCTCCTGGGAGCTGGCAGACTGGTCCTGGGGAGTGGTAGAGGACTGGCTGCCAGTGGCTTGCTGGCTCCTGTTTTGGGGCCACTGGGTCAGGTGCAGTGACTGCTGGCTCTGGGCTGGCAGGCCTGGAGCTGGCACAGGCACTGTCACCATAGTCTACCCCTTTAAGAGTTCCGGGGGGTGAGGGGAAGGAATGTTAGGAATGGTCTTGATTAAGGCCAGAGTAACCACCAGGGCACCCCGAGAAGGCCCGCTATTTCAAAATAAGTGTCTACACAGCACTTATTTCAAAATAGCAATTTTGAAATTGGTGTTATTTTTCGTGGAATGAGGTTTACCAATTTCAAAATTAGCCCTCCGCTATTTCAATTTAATTTCGAAATAGCAGTTGGCTTGTGCAGACGCTAGGAAAGTTATTTAAAAATAACTGCTGTTATTTCAAAATAACTTTGATGTGTAGACATACCCTGCTTTCCTATCTGAAAACTGTGATAACAGTAAATTCCTACCTCATGGTAGCTGTGAGGATAAATACTATCAAAGCTGTGAGATGCTCAGATAGGAATGAGAAAGGGGATCGTACATATAACCAATGTTGATCGATAGTTGACTCTGAAGCCCTTCTAAACAGCCATCAACTATGGAGACACTTTGAACCAATAAGCAGAAGGTCCCATACTTCTCACCAGACTGATTTATTTCTGCTTTATACATATACAACATCACACTCCTTTTGAAAAGCAGAAGTCGTCTCGCTTTCCACTTAGACTGTTCATTCCTTGTAGTGTAAAATTAAATGAGAAATACTTGACGCTCGAGTCCAAACTGACTTTCCAATAAAAATAAGATGTCTTCTGAACTACCTAATACAACGCTTTCCGATTTACAGCATGCCATACAGAAGACCCCAAAACAATGCCATATCAATAACCACAGACCAAGTGTTGTTCTTATGAATGAAAATACATGAACATTTTTAAAGCATCATTATGTAGGATCTGTTTTGATATTTGCCTCCATGGGTCGGATATCAATTCCTGAAGATAATAAGCTGAGCCCTAACTGAACACAACACTACATTCATGCTGTGTAAGTTTAAAAATGCTACTTGTCTGCCTGCCTGTTTAGCTGGCAGTATTACCCACCAGGAGCACAAATGATTTAAAGCCCAGATGCTGAGCAATTTGAGATGCAGAAGCACCCTACAGTGAACAATTATTGCCTTGGAGGGTCTTATTATCCTCATCATGCCATGAATTCTGTACAAAGTAAACACGCCTTTATTGTTATGTATTTCCCAAACTACAGTCATGCAAGGCAAGGCTTGAAGACAGAAGTGTCTCATCTCTAAATTTTAGAGTTTTCAGCCCCACTTCCTACAAAAATGGCAGCTGATGCTGTTAGCCAGGTGTGAGTTCCTCTCCTAGCCATGTCAATCTGTCACAAGCCTCCTCATTCTAGAAATAGACCCACGTGCGTAAAAGTGGAAAGGCATTAGCAGTTTAGACTTTTATAAACCCTACGAGCTTATGAGGCATAGTTGAGAACAAGGCCAAATGGAACTTTTAATGAAAAACAACATGCATCTCTTTGCACATTCATAACAACTTTTTGAAAAATATTATCTTGACATGATTAATTAGTTGTTATTATTATGATCCAGCTGGAAGACCTCAACAGAATAATATAACACATGAAAGCAATTGCGTTATTGATTAGATTGGAGCTGCCCCTCTACCTCCTGATTGCAGACTTTTTTAGGGTACGTCTATATCTTCCAAAAAAAACTTCTTTTGAAAGAGAGCATCCAGACAGCAAAAGCACATCAAAAAAGTGATCTGCTTTTTCAAAAGATAACTTTCACAATGAATGTGCTTACTATGGACGCAGTGGCCACCAGGGCACCTGTGCTTTTTCCTGGAGGCCTCTTCTTTAAAAAAAAAACCTCCCTGTTCTGTGTCCACACACACTTTTTTCCAAAAGAGCTCTTTTGGAAAAGGCGTTCTTCCTATAGAATGATGTTTACCAATGTCGGAAAACCCCCTGCGGTCTTTTGATTTTCTTTTGAAAGAACGCAATAGCAACTTTTTTCCAAAAACCCCTGCAGTCTAGATGCACCCTTAGTCTGTGTGCTTGATTTCCATTGCATGTATGCAGGACCGTCAACTTGAATGGTGCAAATGGGCAGTTGCCCTCCGGTCAGCATTTTAAAAGAACCTGGGGCACCAGGCTGACACTACTCCAGTAGCAGCAAGAGCTAGAGCCCTGGGCCCTTTAAATTGCTACTGGAGTGTGGAGTGGCGAAGACTAACTCCTAGCCCTTCCCCTTCTGCCTGAGGCCCCTCCCCTTCCAGGGGCCTGCACTTGAGCTCCCCCAGGGCATGGTGAAATCTGTCACTAGCCCTGAGTGTATGAGGTTCTCTAGGCCTCAGCCCAATAATGTAAGTTACATGTATTATTGCAGCAAGGTGGTTGGTCAACAAAATGTGCATATCTTTGCTATGAATAAGATTGACAGCCCTTGAAAAGAAGACAAAATACAGTAGTTAGCTTCAGATATTTGTCAACTTTGCTTAGTCACAAACATGTGCTCCCAAACGTAATGGCTTATTCAACTTTATTGACAATGTTGTTTAATATATGTCGTGTTTATGCTGCATGATTCTGTATGCTGCATTGACTCACACAAAGGGCAGCCATATATTTTTGAAGTAGATGAGTTATTTTAGAGCCACAGTGTGTATCTTCCATAAAAAGCTACATTTGAAGTAAACATAAAATGGCAGCTGCCTTCCCCAGACAGCAAATTTCTAGGTTTAAGTGGGTAAAGACACAGAAAAAAATGATACCAAACCAGATCTGAAGATCAGTCAGTGTCCTACTTAGCTCTCCAACAAGCATGATAGGCAAGTATTTTATGCAAATACTAAAATGAAGGACAGAAAGGTTCCTTAGCTTTCCCAAGGTCATATAGAGGGGCAAACGGAAGCACAGTATGATCCCTTAACATTCCCAAAATTATCCAGAAGCCGCTCCAAATCCCAGCAATGTCAAAGGGAGTGTTTCCATTTGATTTAAGTGGTCTTTGGCTTGGTCCATAGTGAATCAGAAACAAAACAATGACTAGAAGGCATTCTGGCAGCCAATCTCCTGATTTAACCATGAGGAGACACTGCCTCTCTAGAGGAGGGTAACTTTCATTCTTTATACCCAATCTGGAATTCTGGGTTTCACAGACTTTACAGCAGTTTGAATCAAGGCCCTGGACAGGACTTAGAATATCATACATAGAGTTCTTATGAACAAAGTGTCAGGTTACATACAAATGGTAACAGTTGCTGGTGAAAGTACTGAGTCTTTTCTTTAGGAAACAACGAGAGAAAATGAAATAGCTACACACATTCCAACAGACTTTTGTTTGTTTTATCAGAAATAACAGAATAAAGCTGAGTGCATACCATAGTCTAATGATTATAGTTTCCAATGGGCTTGAATGCCGTTCACACTCACTTTCTGGTTTAAAATATTTTCAGTATCACATTAACTGAATCCCAATATCAGCCATGTCAAATCTGCTTAGTAACAGCAAGATGACTAAAATGGAGCGGCAAAGACCATTTCATTATCTGAGTGAAGCGGCTGATCTAATCTCCCCTCTGTGCGTATTCATCATAGCTGGGGGGAAGTGGATTGGTGAAGGAGTATTGTGCAGAATGTCTCTCCGCTTCTGCAGCTGCAGCATGTCCAGTGTGCCAAGCTTTGCAGATGCCTGAGGCATGCCGTGCCAGCACTGAGATTATTTTTGAGACGAGCTGTGCCAATGAAGGTTAGAGACATGGCTCACATTGTCATTTTGGGTGACATGCAGTGGGCACTTTTAGAAACTTAACATTAGCTACTTTGCACTTTCCACAGTGTACATCAGTAGGAGGGAAGGTGTGGTGGCCCAATGGAACAGCAGAGTGGTAGCTGAGTAAAGAGAACAGGGCTTTGAATGTTGGCTGAAGGCTCACTATGGCTCTGTCACACAGTGTAATGGGGTGGGGCCTTTGCTAACAGGATTGGGCCCTACCATTCCCTTCTTGGTGAAGAATGTTTAAAAAAACAGTGTATGCTGAATCCCAGACTGGCGGACTCTAGAAGTGTTTTGACACCTTGTACTCTTTTCTGATCAATTTACTTACAGTTAACATTCAACTTACACCACTGCTTACGTCCCTGATAAATTTGACCTGATGTATCCCTAAGTACTTGCTGCTGTTGCTGTTGATTTATCAGGAGTTCAGACTTATTGGTATAGCCATTGATTTTTCTTCAGCTCTCTGCTGTCTTTTATACCCTAATTTTCCATTAATCCTCATTCTTTAGTGTTTTCGTTCCATTAGAACCTGCAGTCCTTTTTTATTGGTGACTTTTACTATCCTATGATAAAGAATGTTATTTACTCCTCATAACACAAGAACTAGGGGTCACCAAATACAATTAAGAGGCAGTGAGATTTAAACAAGCACAAGAAAGTATTTTTTCATACAGTGCATAATCATCCAGTATAACTTCTTCCCAGACAACGTTGTGAAGACCAAAACTAGAACAGAGTTAAAAAGAAAAAGAACTAAGTTCATGGAGGATAGGTGTATCATGGCTAGTAGCCAGGGTGGGCAGGGATAGTGTCCCTACCCTGTGTTTTCTATTAGCTAGGAATGGGAGAATGGGTGGATCACTTGATGGTTTCCTGTTGTGTTCATTCCCTCTGAGGCACCTGACATTGGCCACTGTCAGAAGTTCTAGGACTACTCTAAGGAAGACAGGAAAAATACTAGGGTATTCAGAAACAATGGTGGGGGGGGAGGGAAAATCTACTCTCCCAGGAAACACACCATGTAGCTAAATGAGCAGGAAATGGCTAACAATAGAGAAATCCCAAAACTTACTAAAGTTTCTGACGAAGTGGGTCTTTGCCCACGAAAGCTTATGCTCCTACACTTCAGTTAGTCTATAAGGTGCCACAGGCCTCCTCGTCGCTTTTGCAGATTCAGACTAACACGGCTACCCCTCTGTTACTAAAATCCATACATAAAAATTACCCTAAAGACTGAAACCAGATTTGGTGCAGTGGCTACATCACTGAGTTGCTGAAGGATGACTCATAGAAAAATAGAACTGAAAGGAGCTTCAAGAATCATCAAGGCCAGTCCCCTGCACTTACAGCAGTAGCTAGCACCATCAAGGGCTTCCCTGACAGATGTTTGTAAAACCTACTCTTTAGAATCTCCAATGACTGAGCTCCCGCAAGCTCCCTAGGGCTGTGTCCAGACTCAGGGTTTTTTTCGAAAAAAGTAGCCTTTTTTCAGAAAAACGTCACCTGCGTCTAGACTACAGCCGCGTTCTTTCGAAATTAAATCAAAAGAACGCGGCTTTTCTTTCGACGGCGGTAAACCTCATTGCACGAAGAAGAATGCGGTTTTCAACGGAGATCCGTCGAAAATAAGTGAGTGTGAACGCAGGGAGGCCATTTTTTCGAAAATAATGGCCTCTAGGACGTACTCCGCGGCTTTGCTCTGCTTTGCTCCCCGTCCCCCTGGTCTGCAGAATAAGGAATAAGCCCTGGTGGACAATCTGGGGCGTGCCTTGCATGTCTCTGGTTCCTGTCTGCAGCCATTTCTTAAAGGGACAGGCACCCTCACAGCCACTTGTGGCAGCAAAGCAGCCAGAGCACACGGCTGTTGAAGTGCAGCATGTCCCAGCCCCAAAACCCTCCTGGCCCTTCTAGAGAGCCTTCTAGGGACCCAACCAGGGGCTCCAAACGCCAGGCACCGTCATGGTCTGGGCCAGAGCTCAAGACCCTTTTCGAGCTCTGGGGAGAGGAGGAGGCCTTACAAGTCCTAAAAAGCTGGCGGCGAAATGCGGACATTTATGGCCGCATGGCAGAGGCCCTGGCCCAGAAAGGACACTACCCCCACGCCCAGGACCAGGTGCGCTCCAAAGTTAAGGAGCTGCGCCAAGGGTCTGTAAAGGCCAGGGAGGATAGCTCCCATTCTGGGGCACCCCCCCCCCCACTCCTGCCCCAATTATACTGAGCTGGACCAGATCCTGGGTGGTGGTGAAGCACGCACACCATGGCGTCTCGTGCAGTCAGGCTTGGCGGACCCTGTGGTGGACGTGCCAGAGCAGGACCCAGAGCCGTCTGGAGATGGGGACATGGTGCCAGAGGAGGACAGTGAGGAGACGGCGACCCTCACCCTGGAGCCAAACACACAGACCCCAGAGGCCTCCCAGGTGTCATCTGACGCCAGAGATGAAGCAGCAGGTGAGTGCAGTGAGGTTGTGTAACACCAGGGGAGGGGGGGGGGTAGGTGGGTGATGCACAAGGGAAACCTGTAATGCTCAGGCTGATGCCCAGGTCACACATGGTGTTACCGTCAGAAAGTCTGATTCCCCTGTCTCAAGGAGAGGGGATGCCCTTTTGGACAGCTGTTGCACACATGACTGATTGTGATAGAAATGTAGCCGTGTTACTCTGATCTGAGGAAGTGGGTCTGGCCCACGAAAGCTCATCCCCTAATAAACCAGCATGTTAGTATTTTAAGAGCTACAGAGTCCAGTTTTTTATGACTGATTGTGTCTTCCTCTTTTCCTCCACAGCTGGCCCAGCTGTGCAAGAGGGCCGCAGCACCCCACCACCATCTCGGGGACATGGGAGCCGCAGACACAGGCGTGTGTATGCGGACATCCTGAGGCAGCATGTGGAGGCCGAGCAGGAGCTCAACACCATCCTGCGAGAGAGGGCGGAGGCAGATGATCAGTGGCATAACTGGCTGATGGAGGAGCTGGTCCAGCAGCGCACGTCCCTGAGTGCCACTCTCAGGGAGGGCTGTGGCTTGCCTGCTCCTGTGCCTGGTCCTGCTCCTCCAGCACCCCATGACCCCGCCCCACCAAACCCCACTTCCACATCAGCATCCCTTTCTCCCCTTGGACCTCCCTCTCCCCCAGTCCCCCCAGTTCCCCAGCCCTTCTCTCCCGCTGGCCCTCCTCTCCCCCAGGCCTCCCAGTCCCAAGAGGACCTACCCGCTGTTATCCAGCCAACCGACAGATGCACCACCCAATCCCGTGGCCATGGTGGACCCCGAACACGAGACCCAAGCAGGAGACTGAGATCAGGCAAGAACCGTGCAACCTGATCCCCCTCCCCCCTCCAGGTTTCAAGTCCCCTTCCCCCCTCCAGGTTTCAAGTCCCCTTCCCCCCTCCAGGTTTCAAGCACCCCCATCACCCTAGTTAAATGACAAGGAATGTGTGAAACAAAATGTTTATTGTACATAGTTTGGCATGAAAGTATATTTTCTACATCAAAAATGAACAAAAGCTTTTTTATGTTTGCAACAGTTATACTAGTTTCCAGTGAGTGATATTTTAAAAAATAAAACAGAACTTATTATTTTGAGACAAACCCTGGTGTTTATTATTTCTCCAAACAGAGTCAGGAGATGGGTGGTGGAGGGAAGCTTCTATTGGGCCAGAGCCTAGTCCCCAGGCAAAAGCCCCTCAGTAGAGTCAGTGGCCTCCAACTGAGAATTGCTCCCGTAGGGCCTC
Organism: Pelodiscus sinensis; assembly: GCF_049634645.1. NCBI lineage: Eukaryota > Metazoa > Chordata > Testudines > Trionychidae > Pelodiscus > Pelodiscus sinensis. Next base: position 42,737,621 of record NC_134720.1, on the reverse strand, counting down.
CCGTATGCAAACAGCAGACCGGTGAGCCTGGTGGATAGCAGCTGTCCGGGGCTGGGCAGAGTGCCTCTCCTGACCATCAGCACCTGTACACTGTAGGAAGGCCTCCCTTTTCCTCTCCACCAGGTTATGGAGAATGCAACATGCGGCCACCACCTCAGGGATGTTGCTCTCCCCCATGTCTAGGCGTGTGAGCAAGCACCGGAATCTGCCTTTTAAATGTCCAAACGCACATTCCACCTGGTTGCAAGCCCAATTAAGGTGAGCATTAAACTGCTCCTTGCTCGCATCCAGGAGGCCGGTGTAGGTCTTCATCAGCCATAGCATCAGGGGGTAGGCGGCATCAGCCACTATGCACACCGGCATGTGCACATCCCCAACCGCAAAGTTGTGATGCAGGAAAAATGTTCCTGCCTGAAGCCTCCGGTAGAGGTACGAGTTCCTGAAGATGCGGGCATCATGTGCCTCCCCTGACCACCCAGCACAAATGTCAGAAAACTGGCCACGATGGTCGACCAGGGCCTGGAGGACCATAAAAAAGTAGCCCTTTCTGTTAATGAATTGGGCTGCTCGATGAGGCAGTGCACAGATTGGAATGTGTGTCTCATCGAGCGCTCCTCCACAATTCGGGAAGCCAAGGGCAGGAAAGCCGGCCATGATGCTGTTCAGATCTGGTAGACAGACGAGCCTGTTCAGCAGCTCCGAATTGATGGCCCTTACCACCTGCAGAAGGAGACGGACAACAAAATGTCAGAAGGGGTGCCTTATCTCTTAGGAGGAGAACCCACCACTCACCTTCCCCCTCAAACAACCCGGGAATCTCCTCCTCAGAACTCCCCCCCAACAATTCAGGGTGAGTGGAGGAGCTCCCTCCCACTCACACTCCACTTTGCCCTTCCTGACAGTCTCCCTTCCTCCCACCCCAAACTGTGACTGTCCCCAGACAATGACTTACCTCCATCAGGATGTATCCAACAGTAGACCTGCCCACTCCAAATTGGTGTCCCACGGAGTGGTAGTTGTTGGGGGTTGCCAGCTTCCAGAGGGCAATGGCGACCCTCTTTTCCACGGGGATAGCGGGCCGCAGGTGGGTGTCTTGCCGTTGCAGAGCAGGGGCAAGCCAGGTACATAGCTCCTGGAAAATGGTCTTTCGCATCCGGAAGTTGCGTAGCCACTCTTGGTCATCCCAGAGCTGCATAACGATCCAGTCCCACCAGTCAGAGCTGGTGTCAAGCCTCCAAAAACGCCTGTCCACAAAGAAGTTTGGAGGCAAGGACAGTGGGGCTGCATGACGGACGATCCCTTTGTACCTCTGGTCTGGGTCCAGATGGGGAAGTAGCCTCATGACTGTGTCATGCAGATGCAGCAACACTTGCAGTATGATGGCGTGGGGCCATCTCCTGCCCAGGGGCAGCTCTGGCTCCATGCTGAAAAAATGGGTCTAAAACAGAAAAACCTCCACACAAAAAACCTGCTGGGGTGTCCCAGGAAGCTGAGCACTCCAAACCAGCACTGCAATGCCTTGCTTACCTCCTAGAGGGACAGCAAAGGCAGCTGCAGGAGCGGAGCAACGGGTGTTCAGGGGTGTCCCTTTAACCACGCGTCTCTGCCATGTAGCATAGCCTTCCCATTGAGATTTGCTCTCACTGAAATCCATGGGAGCTCTGTGACTGAGCTCAGTGGAATCAAAATTAGGCCTTAAAAAGACTTGCAGTTTTATGAGGCCCATTACTACGGCTAACAAAGCTGGATTTCCAATCTGAGTCATGTCAGGTGGTTAGCTATGTGACTAGCTAAAAGCCGTTAAAAATGGTTCTGCCGAGGGGTTTATTTTATTGTCTTGGCACATCGTTACTAAATATCATAGTTCCAGGAGCCCATTGTGGTAGGTATACAAGCACTGAACAAAATAGACTGAAAGTGGTTGAAATGAAAGAGTGGAACCAACTTTTTTATGGGTCCTAAATCTTCGAGGCATGTCATATAAAGCTTTTGTATAACAATCATAAAAAGGAATCAAATTTCCAATTTATTAATGAGATTGTCATTGCTTTGTCTTTTGCTATAATGCAAGGAAGATACCAGAATGACATTTTCTTTAGTTAGGGCTTGACTCAGGACAGCCCTTAAGCATGTGCTTAACTTTACGCATTGACAATAAATATGTGCTTAAAATGTGTGCTTCAGTGCTGTTTTGAGTAGGGCTGGCTTTCCTGAACTGGTGCTGTGTAGTGTATGCCTTCTTTATGGACAATGATCTTGCAAAAATTTACACTCCTGCCTAAATTTGAGCATGTCTTTATGACAGTGGTGAGGGACCTAAGGCCCAGTGGCCAGATGCAGCCCCCAGCTTTCCTGGATCTGTCCCTTGAGGCTGGGGGTCCCCTCCCCAGCACTGGGGAGTCTGTGCTCACGCTTTATTCTCTCCTCCCCTGCATCCTTCTTGCTTCTCACTTATGTGTGGCCCCCAACTGATTTTTCTGTGGGTCATTGGCCCCTGGCCCAAAAAAGGTTCCCCACCCTGCTTTACGGGATATGGAAGTATAATAATGAAACTTTCAAAGGCTCAAAGAACCAACTCAATGCTGGCCTCTTCTGCTCAGAGCAACCAAAGGTGAAATCCTGACTCCATGAAAATCAATGAGAGTTTTGCCACTGACTTCCAAGGGACAAGGATTTCACGCCAAGTCTTTGTGTGTGATGGCTCGCTCCTAAAGCAGGCAGTACATGAAAGATGAGAGAGTTTATGATTTATCTGTCTATTTTTACTCTGTGAATTTTAGTGTTTGATTGACAGTCCTCAGCACTAAATTCCTCTGTTTATCCACAGAAGAGGTTCAGCTTCTGCAGCAGCATTATAATCTTCTTGGCATGTAGCCCATTGCCAAATTGGGAGAAAGAGTTTCCTCTCCATTGTCATTTAGGTTATAAAATTATGAAGAAAGCAAATAGTTATCCCCAAAACACTCTGGCAGTTTTGTAGTGTGAACATAAGGAAGACCAACACCTCATTTGGCACAGGCTACTAAACAACCATCAGATGGTAACTTTTGATTACAATAGACGTGGGTAGGATTTGAACTAGCAAGCTAAAAATGAGAGGCTCTGTCTGCCAGTTACCATTCCCTAGATGATCTCGGACCAGATTTTCATATGGGAGCAGCACCCAACAGCTCCCTTTTAGAAGCATAAATAAAGGGCTTAGATCCCATTAGGTTTTGGCCATTTCATAAAGGTGTCTATTGGGAACTGAAATACTCTTGAAGATCTGGCATTAGTTCTGAGTGCTGTGCACTTTTGGTGTCTAATATTAATGATTAAATTATTCTCTTTGATGTTCTAAAGCATTTAAAAAAAATTATTGAGTAAAAGATTCTCAGAATACATCCAGATCCAAGATGGGAAAAATCCAATGTCATGAGATAGGGTTGGTTGGATGCTGAAGTCATCACTGAATTACAAACTGTCTCCACGGAGGACACCAGACTGATTTCCAGTTTCAATGCCATATTGTACATGGATACATCCAAAATTTTTCATTAGTTACAAAATAAATGTCAGGCTGACCTGGGTTGAATTATGGCTACACAGGAGAGGGATGAAATGTGGCTAGTCCAGGTCATAAATCAGTTACAAAAGTTAAAATAAAAATTATAAATTTCAACCTGCTACATTCTGTATTTGCAGAACTTCTCAAAGGCCATCTGTTTTCATTGAGCTGGTTTAGCTTTGTAAGGCATAAAAAGGAAAAAGAGCTGGGTGGCTTTCACATTAAGGTTTTTTTTTCATGCTCATACACACATACATGCACAATTTCTGTATTTTTCTGCAAACCTTGTAGATTTCTTCATTACTACTAATAGGAAAGCAGAAATAAAAAATAACAGTACTCCCAAAGTGCATCCCTGAGCTGATGTAACGGTTCCAGAGGAATCATTAACTTTCATAGTGTCCATAAATTTAGGCTGCATATAGTAGATGGACTGTTTATGAAAAGGTATTTAATTACCCAACAGGCTGTAATGGCTCCTTGGCATCAATAATTAAGTCAATAACCTGCATTTTTTTAAAACACCATGAACCATATATTGCTAAAATAGACTGTAAAAATCCTACATCGTTTTGGGCTATTGGGCCACTACAATTATTTTTCGAAATTCATTAAATGCGTATTTAAGAGAATGGATTGACTCTACAGCAGGTCAGGGCTTTAAAGTCACTACTTTTTAAACAATCCTACACCAAAGACAATTTATAGGAGAATGTGGTTATTAAGAATCCCCAGCTATGGTTTTATGTGACAGACTGGGAACTGAATGTTAATACACGTGGGGCTGGTCCTGCACCTGTTCGCTTCCAGATGTACTGTTTACTACCCTGAGATGTCCCTCTTGGCATCAATGTAAGTACTCCCAAAAGTAAAATTACTCACATTCATACGTATTTATGGAATCAAGCTCTTAAGACTGTATTCCTGGTTCTGCTTCAGTGTGCTGTATGAGCTTGGCAAATGATTCAATTCATCTGTGGCTTGTTTACCCTATCTCTGAAATGGAGCTAGTAATATTGATAGCCCCACAGGCAAGTAGTAAGATTTAATTCTGTTTGTAAAGAACACGTATGCAAGATAGTAATCTTAAGATCTTGCCTTTCATATAGTGTCATAGAGCTACTTTAGTCATGTCAGTGATCAGAAGAAAAAAAAACTAGGAAAGGGTACCAAGAAAATAATGATGGGTCCACAGGAAAAATTGCAATCCTGTTAGGAAATAATGTATCTTTTATAATGACCATTCTTAAAGCTCTAGGAAGAACATTTCAGTGAAATATTTTCTCATCAAAATTCACCTTTTGTCATGGTCAAAAATGTTTTGTGAAATTGGAGAATTATTTATGAAATACCCAGATCTCAACTAAACATACATATTTCTATCTACTCACAATTTGTACTGCTCCATACTTCAAGGCCCAGTCCAGTCCCATGCCCAATTTTTCTTGTAGGCATAGTAATTCTGTTTGATTACTTTATCTTTCCTCCAGCTGCTAATTTAGAACTCTCACAAAGAGAAATAGCAGCAGGATTTAAATTTCAACACTGCATTCCATTGTTTCTTCTGGCCCCCTTTCAACACCCTTAGCTTCCTGAGTTTAATCCTTTAGTCACTGAGTGCTGGCCACACTCCTCCTATCTGTCGTAGTAGGCAACAGAGTATTTTTTAAATACAGGGCTGGCTCCTCAGGTTGTATAATCTGTATAATCCTTTGACTTTTGCAAGTTAAATACAATTTAGGATTTGGACCCATAGAATTTTGTAATAATATCCTTATCCAGAACTGACTAAAAATAGTGTTTCTGGGAGAAGAGGATAGCTTTAGAATTCAACCACTGTACATAACTGCCTCACTATGTAGCCCAAAAAACATTGTGGAGGACTAATCTAACCTACGCCAGCAATAATCTCAAATCTTGTACTACAGTCATAGTTGGTTTCTCACCTCAACTCTGTAAGCAAAGCCCTGAGTGGATTCATCATAAAAGTCACATGTTACTATAAACTAGAAAAGGATTGTCAAAGACCTGTGCTACTAGCTGATAAAGGATTTTGGCGACTATAAATCTGACATTATTTATTTCATATCCAGTATATAAGAAGATGGGCGAACACACTGTTCAGCATGGGTAATTAATTCTTGGGCTTTAGGTACTAACAAGAAAGGATGGAGGCATTCAGCTAATAAACTATGATGACCAAATGCCAGCATCTGCATGATTGTCAGCATAAAACTACAATGAACAAATTAAATATAGAGACATAGATTATAGACATAGGGTACATCTAGACTACATGCCTCTGTCGCCAGAGGCATGTAGATTAGGGTACCGGACATAGTAAAATGAAGCGGCGATTTAAATAATTGCCGCTTCATTTAAATTTACATGGCTGCCGCGCTGAGCCGACAAACAGCTGATCAGCTGTTTGTCGGCTCAGCGCGATAGTCTGGACGCTCCCCTGCCGACATCAAAGGTATTTGTCGACCACCCAGATAAACCTCATCCTAGGAGGCATACCTGGGTGGTCGACAAATACCTTTGATGTCGGCAGGGGAGAGTCCAGTACCCTGTACAGCCGTTTCTCTGCTTCTGCTGCGTGCTTGCCTACCTCTTCGAGGGACAGCAAAACTCTCGCAGTGCATGCTGTGGTTGCCCAGCTTTTTTGGATGCCACAGGTTTTGTCTTTGTGCCATGGAGCTGGAGCGGCCCCATGGCATGCAATAGTCCCACAAGGCCATGTTGCAGTTTCTGCAGCACTTTGTGCAGTTTCTGCAGTTTCTGCAGCACTGAACCCCCAAGCTCAATCTGGGGACCCTCTCCCTAGGTGCAGGAGCAAGACCTGTGCAACCACACACCATAGTGGAGAGACAGTTTTGGAGGCTGGACACCAATTCTGACCAGTGGGACTGGCTGGTCATGGAGCGATGGGATGGCCAGCAGTGGCTCCAAAACTTCTGCATGCAGAAGGCCACTTTTTTGTAGCTGTGTGCCTGGCTTTCCCCTGCCCTCCAATGATGTGACATCCACCTGCGGCCCATCATACTCCTGGAGAAGTGGGTCGCCATCGCCATATGGAAGCGCAACACCCCAGACGGCTACTGGTCAACATGGGGAAGACCAACGTTGGGGCCCTCTTCATGAAGGTAAGGCACTCTCAGTCTGCAGTCCCTGCACTGGGGGCAGAGGGAGGGTAATTTGGAAGTACTGGAAAGGGGGACCCTCGGGAAAGGGGGAGTGGAGAGGCAGGGGTCGGGGAGAAGCCTCATCCCCTGTGGGTTACGCTGTCCTGCCCTCACACAACCCTGCTGCTGGGGGGGACCTTATAAGGGGTGGCTCCTGGGGTGTTTGAATGGGGGAGGGAATGGGAGGAGGGCAAGCTCCTCCCAAGGGCTCAGGAACCCTCTCTCATTCTCTGTTTTGTGTGTTTGTCTCCTTCTGAAGTTTGTGAGTGCCATCAATTCCATCCTGCTGCACAGGGTCATCCGCCTGGGAGACCTGGACCCAGTCGTGGCCAGATTTGCTGCCCTGGGGTTCCCAAACTGTGCTGCAGAGATTGATGGGACCCACATCCCAATCTGCACACCTCAACATAGAACAGCCCAGTATATTAACAGAAAGGGCTACTTTTCTATGGTGCTGCATGGCCCATCAGGCAAGGGGGTGCATCCGGGGAGAGTTTTTCTCAAGCACCCTAATAACTCTTCCCAAGGCCTCCCCCCTTTCAAGAAAGGCTTCTTTCTCATACAAAGAGGATTATCAATGCTGGAAAACCCCCTTCTGTTCTTTCAATTTTCTTTTGAAAGAACACAATTGCCATGTGCATGTAATTGAAGTTTTTTTAATATGAAAAACAGCATTTTTCCAAAAAACCTGTGTAGTGTAGACATGCCCTGGGCCTCGCACAGAGTAGATGAGTGCCCCCCGCTTCATTAACTACTTCGGTCGTCTCCATTTGCATCCCTAGTTCGAACTAGGGATGCAGTGTAGATGTACCCTTAGAGACTAACAGATGTATTGGAGCATAAGCTTTCGTGAGCAAAGATCCACTTCATCAGATGCAAGGTTTTACAAAGATTACAGTTACAAGGTTTAACAAAGAGTTGCAGAGTTTAAAAGGTAACACAGCTGAAACAATTACAAAACTTCAGAGCATCATCAGTAATGAAGTGATTTAGAAGACAACTGCCCCCCTCCCCATAACAATGCAGTCAGCAGGAGGTTTTTGTCAATTTCTAAGGACATGTCTAGACTACATTCCTCTTCCAAAAGAGGGATGCAATTTAGGCAGCTCGTAATTACAAATGAAGCCGGGATTTGAATTTCCCACACTTCATTTGCAGAATGGCAACCACGCGTTCTTTTGAAAAAGGGCTTTTCAAAAGTAAAACTGCTATTTGGACACAGTAAACCTCATTTTTTCAGGCATTATGGTTTTTTTGAAAACAGGGTTTTCGTTTGTTTGTTTTTCAAAAGAACCGTGTCTAGATGGTGGTTTCACTTTTGAAAAGCCCTTTTTCAAAAGAACACGCAACCGCCATTCTGCAAATGAAGCATGGGAAATTCAAATCCCGGCTTCATTTGCAATTTCAATTTAACTTACATCTCTCTTTCAAAAGAGGGATGTAGTCTAGACATAGCCTAAGTCATGTGTTGGCAGGAACTTACTGTTTAATGTATTTCTAGAAAATCCATGTGTAAAATCAAGTAATAGCTCAGGCAGAGGTTTTTATGCAACAATCCCATGTGACGTTTCAGCTTTGACAAATTGGTATTTTTAAAAAATATTGTGTTGAAAATTCTCAAGCAGTTCTTCCTGCAGTTATGCAGCTACCATGTCCAATTCTGTCTTCTGCAAGCTGAGCTCTGGCATTCAAGTCAGCCCCATTGATTTTTGTTATTTTGCTTCAGACTTTTATTTCTTTATTGAAGCCTGCACATGGTTTTGCATTGGAGCCTTTGCCTTTTCTTTGCCTTTGCCTCCTTCAGGGTAGTGCCAGAGCAGCTTCCTTCTCCCCATTTCCCTTGTCTGAAGATTACTCGGGCTGGAGTAGGAAGGCACCTCTCTGCAAGTTTCTAGGGTAACTTTATGCAGTACTCTGATCTGCTTCTGGACATTTCAAGCTTCAATGCCAGGAAGAATACTCAGTAACAATGATTAAACCTTTTAGCCTTTAGAGGTTTGCCCACACCTCACTTCACTTATCTTGAAGTCCTAGTTATTTATTTGTTGTGGCATTGCTTTGAAAAGGAGGGGGAGGACTTGTAGTGGTACTATAGAAACCCCCAAATCCCAGAGAAATGCAAGATCTATTAATACAGTCTAGGAAACTGCTATTCCACCAGGAGTCTTTGTGACAACTAGGATTGCCACATAGAAATGCCACACAATCTGTCCCCGTGCAATGCTTCATGCTATAAGTTGGAGTAGTGGCCCCTCCATGTGCCTAATGGTAGTATCTCCATGCACTAGTTTGACCTCCCAAAGCACCCCTATACACCAGCCTCTTTTGACTGGACATAGGCCCTACCACCCTGGGGCAGATGATATTGGTCTCTTACACAGTCATTCTACCTACAATGGATTTCCCCTACAGATTCATACAGCAAAGTTCACCATATGGGTGAATTCCAACCTCTCAGCAGATTGGTCCTGGGCCTGATTCTAGTCTGAAACCAATTTTAGATGCATTGAATTTCACTGATTTTACCAGAGTTAGACCCTCATAAATGGAAGCAGAATCAGGCCCATTATTGCTAGTGAATGATATTGCAGCTAGAATATGCCCTTACTTGGAGGCATGACAGAAGGAAAGTGCCTTTATGAAGAAACCAAGGGAGTGAAAATATCTATAAAACTCTTTGAGGGGAGTAGAAACTGAGTCCCTCCCCCCCAATAATAAAAAATATTCAGCACAATCCAAGAAAAAATATAGCAAAGGACGAAATAAAATCTACCAACTGGAGGCTGCTCCAATGTGCATTTAAAAGAAGGGTTAGATCTACCTGTTAGCCCTACCTGTACATACTTATAACACTCACTGCTCAGCATAATGTATTAAAGAAAATCAAGTGTGCAAGACTAATACCAAATCAATTATAGCCGCTAATGTGTGAAATAACCAGCCAGCAGGAATATTTCAAGTGGTACACAGTGTTCATCACAGGTAATAATAACCTCTTAGCCTGAGTATCAGAAATTAAATCAGCCGGCAAGGTTCAAGGGAGAACTTAATAGAACATATATTAAAACTTCCCAAGGGGTCTTGTAGTCTATTGAAATGGAATTTGGGTTACTAATATACTTGGTACTAGGTTTCAAAATATCCAGTTTCTTATTGCTCCCCAAGGGCTTAGGTCTTGATTCACATGAACAGTCCTATTGAATTTGATGGGCTACTTCCTTGTGGAGGGGTTACTCATGTGGCTAAAAGTTGTAGGAGTTGGCATCAATATTAAAAAAAAAAGCTCATATTGTTAGCTCATTTATGTACAATGGGGGGAGGGAGGTGGGTCATCAGTGAAATAATATAAATCCTGGAGTTATAAAAACAGCCAGAGGCTGCTATAACCTATACTTCAAAACCCACTGCAATACTTATAAAGTCCTCATCTGAGATCATGAATATGATTTACTCCCAGTCTAATTGTTCTAAACCATGTCACATGGTACCTCAGCATCTTGAAGCAGGAAGGAATCTGACTCAAATATAGAGGGCACAAGAACCAGACCTGGGGTTGGCCAAAAGAGTAGGTTTGCATAAGGAGCCTGAGGAAGGCCTGGGGAGACAAGGAGTAACATTTTTTGTGGGGGGTAACCTGAGTCTGTAACTGGCTGAGCAGACACTATACTGCATATAACTGGGAATGCAGTGGGAAGGGAGTCTGGAGGAGTAAACATGAGTGTAAAAAAGGCTGGTGAACAAGTCTGGAGCAAGTAGCAAGGATGGGGCTTGGATAGGGAGGACAGGACGTACAGTCCTGAGGTAAAAACTTGGGGTACGTCTAGACTGCAGGCTTCTTTTGAAATAAGCTTTTTTTGAAGAGATCTTTCAAAGACACTTCTTCCAAAAGAGAGCATCCACACTTTAAAAGCTCATCGAAAAAGCAATCTGCTTTTTCGAAAGAGAGCGTCCACACTCATTGGATGCTCTCTCGCATGTAAGCTGTGATTACTATGGACCAAGTGGCCTCCAGGGCACCTGTGCTTTTTCCTGGAGGCCTCTTCTTTTGAAAAATCTCTGTCTACTGCATCTACACACCCCTTTTTCCAAAAGAGCTCTTTCAGAAAAGGCTTTCTTCCTCGCAGAATGAGGTTAACCAGTGTTGGAAAACCCCCTGTGTTCTTTTGATTTTCTTCTGAAAAAACACAATAGTGTGAAAGGGGTTTTTTTTGGAAAAATGGCCATTTTTCTGAAACCCCCCCCCCCCAAAAAAAACCTTGCAGTCTAGATGCACCCTAGGAAAGGAGATTGGGATGAAGAGCCCAGGGTTAGCTAAGTGAAGACACTAGCACAAGAACATAGTGGCTGTGTCTAGTCTGGCCAGTTTTTCTGGAAAATCAGCCGCTTTTCCGGAAAAACTTGCCAGCTGTCTACACTGGACGCTTGAATTTCCACAAAAGCACTGACTTCCTACTGTAAGAAATCAGTGCTTCCTGCGGAAATACTATGCTGCTCCTGTTCGGGCAAAAGTCCCTTTTGCACAAAAGTTTTGTACAAAAGGGCCAGTGTAGACAGCTGAGATTTGTTTTCCACAAAAAAGCCCCGATCGCAAAAATGGCGATCGGGGCTTTTTTGTGGAAAAGCGTGTCTAGATTGGCCACAGACACTTTTCTGCAAAAAGTGCTTTTGCGGAAAAGCGTCTGTGCCAACCTAGACGTGCTTTTCTGAAAATGCTTTTAACGGAAAACTTTTCTGTTAAAAGCATTTCCGGAAAATCATGCCAGTGTAGATGTAGCCAGTAGGTTCAGACAGAGACTGAGGATAAGAACAGGGACAGGCTGGAGGGAGCAGGGGCAGAAAGAGTCTGTTGGAGAGAACAGGGAAGAACAGTCTGTGTCCTTTATGTACATGGTTCTTCAGAAGCTGGAATGGAACTCAAAATTTGTGGCTACGTCTAGACTGGCATGATTTTCCAGAAATGCTTTTAACGGAAAAGTTTTCCGTTAAAAGCATTTTCGGAAAAGCGCGTCTAGATTGGCACGGACGCTTTTCCGCAAAAGCACTTTTTGCGGAAGCGGCTGATTTTCCGGAAAAACTGGCCAGTCTAGACACAGCCTGTGAGTCTTATCATTCTGCTGTCAGTAAATACTCGTGAGACCTCCTGGCATAATGTCTCATCTCTCTCTAGTTCCAGTCCACACTGAGGATGTTAACTTACTATTACTGTCAGTTATTCCATTAGCTTAAATAGCAGAGGTCTATGCTTGGGAGGTAAAGGTTCCAATGGTGCGGATAACCTATACAAAGGTAAGGCTGGAAGGGACCTCAAGATATCGTGCAAGGAGTCAGCACCAAGTAAATATATATTATCCCCGCAGAATACTACAAAAGAAAGTGTTCAATTGTTGTCCACTATAAGCCCCAGTTCTTTTTCTGCGGCATTATCACCTAGCCAGTTTCTCACAAATTTGTATCTGTGCATTTGATTTCTCCTTCGTAAATCTAGAACTTTGCACCTATCTTCATTATATTTCATCTTGCTGATTTAAGACCAATTCCACAATTCATTTTGAATTCTAATTCTATCCTCCAAAGTGCTTGCACATCCTCCCAAACTTGATATTATCTAAACATGTTATAAGCACACTCTCCACTCGGTTATCCCAGTCATTAATGAAAATGTTGAATTGTACCGGAGCCAGCCCAGACTTCAGTGGAATCTCCTCCCGCCCTCTCCCCGAAATGGCCTCTCTGTCTGACTATGCTTTTTCAACTAACTGGGCACCTATCTTAAAATAATTAAATCCAGACCCCATATGCCTATAAGCAGGGCTCGACAAGTAATGTAATCTACTCGCCAGTGGCGAGTAGATTACAACCCGAAAGAGCCAGCGCAGAACGATCTGTGCATGCGCGGAACAGAGAACGGCGCAAAACCATGTGGCTGGTGAACAGGGCTCGCCGCCGCTTGGCGAGCCCTGCCTATAAGCATTGTGATATATCTTACTCTGAAGAGCCATTTATTAAATATTTGTTCCCTGTGTGGATACTTACAGACTGTTATCAAGTCATCTTTTAACCTCCTCATTGTTAAGCAAAATAGATTGAGCTCCTTGAATGGCATATCTTTGAATTCTTTAATAATTTTTGTTGCTCTTTTCTGAACACTCTTCAATTTATCAAACTTCTTCCTTCCTGACTGGTGGGCACTGGAACTGGACACAGGATTCCAACAGTGGTCCAAAGACAGAGGTCAAATAAGCTCTCTGCTTCTCCTCAAGATTCCTGCGTTTAGGTATCCCAGGAGCACAGTCTCCCTTTTGGCTGCAGCACCACAATGGGACCTGATGTTCACCTGAGTATCCACCATCATCTTCAAGTCTTTTTTCAGATCTGATACGTCTAGACTCTCATCCTGTAAATATGATGGCTGACATTCATTGTCCCTAGATGTACACATTTACATTTAGCCATATTAAAACGTATACGTTTGCTTGCACCTAGTTTACCAAACAATATTGTTTTGAGTTAGTGACCTTTCCTCTTTGTTTTCTATTCCCCCAATTGTTGTAGATTTGTACATTTTATGAGCAATGATTTTATAATTTTTCCAGGAAGACTCATGTGGGAAGCGGGGGGCATGTGCCCCCAATTTGCTGCTTGGCTTACTAAGCATACTCAGTACCACTGAGAAGCCAGCTGCCATCACTCTACCTCCTCTCCTGTCTATTGGCAAGCATAGGGGCCAGCGTCTCTGCTTCCAGGTCACTGATAAAAAACTTTAAATAGACCAGGGCCAAAAGCCAATCCTGTCAGGATGGCATTGGAAACAGACGCCCTTGCTGAGAGTTCTCATTTTACAGTCCCATATTGAGACCTATCAGTTAGCCAGATGTTAATCCATTTCATGTGTGCCACACTAATTGCAATTTGTTGTAGATGATTTTACCAAAATGTTGTGTGGTGCAAAGCCAAATGCCTTACAGAAGTCTACGTCTGTTACGTCAACACTAACTTTTATCCACCACACTTATAATCTCATCATAGAATGAGAGGTTAGTCAAATTAGTTTGACAGGATCTATTTTCAATAAACCCATGTTCATTTGCCTTGATTAAATTATCTTCCTTTGGTTCTTTATTAACAGAGTCCCAAACGACCTGATCACACTAGTATACCAAGGCTTGACAGTAAGTTGACAGGCCTATCATTATCAGAACCATCCCTTTTACCCTTTTTGAAATAGTGGCACAACACTGGCAATTTGCCAGTCTTCTGGAACTTTCCCATGACTTATTAATAAGCAACAGTAGGAGGTCAGTAAGCTCTTCAACCAGGTCTTTTCAAACTCTTGGATACAAATTAGGTCCATCCTAATTAACAGACCGGGCCAGGCCCGCTGCATTGTGTAGTATATCTACTATGTGGATGCAGCCCAGGTAACACAGAGATCTGCGTATGTGGCAGAGAACCATTGTTCTAGGTGCTTACAAATGGATTGTAAGTGTGCCGCACACTGTATGAGATCACATGATGGAATTTTGTGGGGGTAGAATTATTATCCTTTAAAAAAAATGATAGGAAATTACAAATAAAACACATTAAGAAATTTGTAAAGTCAAACACTTAGGAAATGTTCATGTGTCCCTGCATACCTTCATCCAGTGGCCTTGTGTGTTTCCATCCTGGTATAATCTTTAAATATATGATTACATATGAATTTGCATATATATACATACACACTCATTTATAATGGAAATAATTGCATGTATTAAATCTATTATAGGTGGCACAGGCACTAGAGATGTACAGGTTTAACTGGTTAACCAGGTATCTGGTAAGCATTAGCTTAACCAGCATGCTTATCTGGGTAACCAGTTAACCAGAGGCAGGAGACCCTGGTACAATGGGCTTGGTCCTGCATGGATGGAGCAGCTCCCACCCATAGTGTGGTGTGGAGGGTCTGTCCCAGACTAGAAACTGCTGCCCGTGGTGTGACTGTTGCATCTTAGCCAGGCTACACTGCACTAGGCCCCACCATGGGCAGGGGGGCCTGGCTGCATTGGAGTGGCATGTGATGCCTTCAGGGTTAAACAGCTAAACATACCATCTAACCAGTTAACTTTTTAAACAAGATTTTACATCCCTGATAGGAGCAGCTTGACAAAGCAGATCAGTATCATTATTCCTATTTTCAAGATGGTGAAAGTTAGAGAGGGACTTACCTAAGGTCAGCCAGCAGAATCAGGGAGAGACCTTAAGGCTGCAGAGTTGCAGCACAGTGCTCTACAATGTTGAACTGCCTCCCTTCAGAGCACTTAAGCCAGAATGCTCTCTTAATCATGGAAATGGGCTTTTTTTTCAGTATTAATTTATTCAAATATCTTGGAAGCAAAATTAACCAAGATGGTACATGTTCTGAGGAAATCACAATCAGGAGCGGCAAAGCAAACACAGCTTTCCGTAAATCTAGGAACACTAACCATCTACTCAGCCATCATTGTAATCACAGCAGCCTACAGCAGCAACATGGGGCAACTTAAGAAAACAGATGATCAGAAGTTAGATGCATTTCATCATAAGTGCTTGCAGAGACTATTAGGCATAAGCTATGAGGAAAGAAAAATGAACGATGTGGTCAGAAAAATGGCTAATGCAAGATCTCAATCCCAAAAAATTCATAAGAGACGACATCAATGGCCAATACATGTGTATGAATGTATCGTGACTACCGATTATAACTCACCAAAAAAGGGCACAAAGGAATCATTTTGCTTCGCCATTCACCTTTCTCGTGTAAAATTGCAGCATCTCTCCCCACATTTTTACCATACTCATCTCACGACCACAATGCGGTAATGTTGTGTAGTTAGTTATGTTGAATAGGTAATACAATCTCAGAACTGCACCATGTCTGTTGCTTTCATTGTTCCTAGTTAAATGCTAGAACCTTTCACGTGTTCACGTAATGTCTAAAGTTGGATTCTGTAAAGAGATCGTCTCTCTGTTTTCCATGTGAATAGGAACTTTTTACCTTTTGAAACAAAAATGAGCGCACTTTCCTTCTTCTGATCCTATCTTCAGCCTGTGAATCTAACATTTGGCTTTTATTTAAGGTTTAAAAAGGAAGAATGCAGTTAGCCTTTAAATGGGAAATTACATATTTTCCAAGAGCAACTAAAATACACTTCCATATAGGCAGTAATAGCTTCAATTATTTGAGTTTCAAAGACTTTGCAATCGTGAGGTAAATGGAATTAGATATCAGAAAGTATAAAATAATCAGGGAGAAAACTGTCTGTAAAACGTTGAGTTTTATGAAAAGATCAGCATTTTATGAAATAAAAATGTATAAGACTTTGTCTGTATTAAACAGAGATAAAGATAGCAAGTACTATGCTGCCTAGTTTTAATGAAGTGGCCAAGATTATAAAAGATAATTATACACATTATTACAACAAAGTAATTTATACCTGAAATTATCTACCCACCCTACAGTAAAATATCAGAATGGATGTACCATTGAATCATTTTAAAAATGATTTGATGTTAATTGTGCATATGGGCACAGGGCATCTCCTAAATTATCACCACCTTCTTCCCTTTAGAGCAGGAGTTTCTAGCTGATTATGTGAAGTTCTAGCAGCCATTAGGTTTCTATGTGTGGAAAGGCTGAAGAATGTTTTCATTAACAATTACTCCACTTTTGGGCATACAACCTAGATTTGCAGTCTAGGACTAAATGAGTGTAACCCCCTTTGACTCCTCTGGCAGCAACACAAACACTGGCCTCAATTGCACGTTGGATGTAAATAGTAAAATACAGTCGTTTGCACCAATTTGTCATGCAATGAGAGTACAGGATGACTTCAATTTTCACACAAAGGGGAAGAAATACCTATCCCTATGCCTATCCCTAACAGGAGCAAGGACATTTCCTCTCTCATATATTCTTGTCAGTAGTTTGCCTGCCAGACTTTTTCTTTTGGTCATGCCACCATATGAATTACACTCAGTGTGCACAATCACTGAATGTCCAATCCGCACGAGTTATGTAAAACGTCCACCTATATTTCCATGTATTGATTATGCCCATTTTCTGATTATCTAACCCCCTCTAAGTATGCATCTTCAAAATTTGCCAGAGTGTGCTAGCTTTCTGGAATGTATGTTCCAAAGGAGAAGAATAGTCTAGTGATCATAACATGGGAAAGGATGTTAGGGATCAGAGATTACATTTCTGGCTTTACCACTGATTTGCTGTCAGTTTAAGCCCACTGCTTTATCTTTAGAGCTCAACATCTCCTTTACAAAGTGAAATGTAGAAACTGTCAATAAACAGTCCAAACTGCTATACTCCTTTGTCTTCATCTTTACTGGATAACAAAAACTACAGCTGTCTGTTCTTTATCCTTTTTCAACAGCTGTTAGTACAGATTCTCTTGGACACTGTAATCCTGACCCTTCCTCCTTCTGCCCTTTACACACACCAGAGTAAATAGGAGTAATGCCACTGAACTCAGTGGAGTTACACAGGTGTAAAAGCAGGGTAAGCGAATAGGAGAATTAGGCCCCATGTTCATTTTACCCTTGGCTTAGCTTTCAGTGCAATTTAAGATGGTGTAGGTGCAGTGAAAAGAAAATCCATGCCCATTGCTCTTACATTTGCAACCAACACAAAAATAGCAGTAAAACTATAGATTTATCTTTCCCTGTTTCTTTGTGGTTTCACAATTTTGTGAAATGAGTACTGTGCTATAGAAAGAAATGAAAGGAAAAACTCTACCTGGGCATGACAAACAGTGCCATGACAGAAGTGCTAAGCACGGAAATATGGTGTGCCCTATTTACATAGGTAGTCAGTTTCTGCTGCTTAAAGAAACCCAGTAATGCATAAACATTCAGAAATTTCAAGAACCCCAATGGTGCTGACTGCTGGTCTTGTATCTAGAAAAAGACCCTTCACCTGCATAGTTCCTTTTGCAGCCTTAAAATCCCACCAATGATGGCTCCTGTATTGTGGGGTGAATGCCATTAAACAACAATGGGGTGCTGTTTAAAAAGTCAGGATGCACTGGATTTTCCTGTTCCAGAATTGTAGCCTCCATACCCTCAAAATGCATAGCTAGTATTGAGATCACTTCCAACTGGTGTCTTATAAGACCACTTTAAAGTATCCTCTCAGGTAGCTTTGTTCGACCTAAGTTAAAGACCATCTTCTATTAACGAAAAGATTTTTGTTGTTCCCTAAGATGATGGCTTAAGAGAGACCTTTATTTGAAATCATTTCTCATCTTTCCAACTAATTGTTCCTGTCTTCTTTCCATCTCCCCTTGGGCAGACAACACCAGCTTTTGAAGATTCTAAGGAAGCAAAATCTTCCAAACATAGTCTTGAAGTATATAAGGCCTAGTGCATGGAGCAGAGTCAGAGTAATCAGCAACCGCCTCCAAAACTCATTTAAAATATTTTGAATGTACTTAAAATATTTTAAATACAATTTTTCAGAGCCTTGAAAAAATGGATGAAATTTTGGAGATCAAGTGGCAAGGAAGTCTAATGGAGGATTTAAAACTTCATTCCCCCCTCCCTCCGTCTCAATCTTGTATTTGTTTAATACAATTTAGATACCTTTAAGCAGACATGAAAGTGTGAAAATTGAGGCTAAGGGGCTGAGTTACCCACTCAAGGCAATTGATAGAATCAAGATTAAAATCCAGCAGTTCCTAGCTACCATACCCATGTTCCATTCACAAGACAAATCTTTCAATGTAGTTATCTTTTGACCTTCACTTGATTCAAAGGACCTGATCCTGCAATGAGCCACATATGAATCAAATGGAGCTTCGTTGGTTTTAATGGGGCTTTGAATGGACCAGAGATTCCACCCATGCTGATCTGATCACAGAATTGTTCTCTTTCACTGAAAAGTAGTTCATAATAAACTGTGATTTTTGTTAGTGGAAAACTGGTAAATTGTGCAAATGAATTTGTTTTCCCAACTTTTCTTTACTAATGACAGTCATAAGTCAAATTTCAATGGATGAGAATTTATTATATGTATTTCAGAAGCACACAACCTCTGTAGTATGTATCTTGATATCAAAACAACATCAACACAGAACTGTATCATTGTATTATGTGCAAAATGCTCCCACAACTCTGTATTTCTAAGGTAAGAATTGATAAATCTTACCATGAATTTCATAAAATAGGATGATATAACAGAACACAGGTTGTGCATTTATATTGATTTTGTTCTTTCGGTGTTTGCCTTCTAACATTTTTCACTTCTGAGAAGGAGCAGAAGTGTCTGAACCAGTATTGGCTATTGCATAAAAATCAAACCCAGGCAAACTAGAAGAGAAAATAAAAGGCACTAAACAAAACCAATTGATGTGATTTGCTCCCTTTCTCCTAACTATACCAATAAATCTGGGTACCAAAAACTGGACTTCCCATATCGCACCTTGGAGCTGTAAACTTGGGTTGTGTCTAAGTCCAGCATTTACTCCCACCATCATTACTGCGTATCATATTTCACAGCAATTGTCAAATTGTAAAAGTTTTCCATGGTCCTAACTGTAGTTCCTGAATTTACCATGAACCTTAAGTAAAATCTGAACAGTTATTTTCTTCTCCTCCATCCTTGATAAATGATTCTCTTTCCAGTTGTCATATTCGAACCTCAGTTTATGATTATCATATATTATTCAGTAATAATATCAGAATGTGATTCTTGTGTATTTCTTGGTCAACTTGAATGAAAGCAATAAGAGGAAATGAACGAACATTTATTATGTACATGAGAAACTCTAGCATAACTCTAGTCTTTAGCTTAACACTAGAAATAATTTACGCACTTTGATTAACAATAACCTGAAGGAGTTAAGGCAATTCCTTTTGAATAACCTGAATTATACAAATATCAGGGGGAGAAACTGTGACCCGTTGCACTGACTTGGTCTTTTCAACACACAAACACCATGAGATCTATTTCCACTCAACCAATGTATAAAGAACTTTAGGTTGCTGTAATTTATATGCCAGGGAGACAAAATAAGATGTGAAGATTAGTCTCCATCTTACTTTAACTCACATCTCC
The DNA here is from genome assembly GCF_049634645.1 of Pelodiscus sinensis. NCBI lineage: Eukaryota > Metazoa > Chordata > Testudines > Trionychidae > Pelodiscus > Pelodiscus sinensis. The sequence continues at coordinate 42,717,805 of NC_134720.1, read as the reverse complement.
TTGCAAATAAGTCTCATCTATGGCTACGTCTACACTGCACAGTTATTTCAAAATAAGCTATTTCGGAATAATTATTCTGAAATAGCTTATTTCAAAATAGCACGTCTACACTGCAGGGAAGCCTCAAAATTAGTCCAAGGCAGGCTTCCCTAATGTAGACTTGCTATCACGATTTAGAGGTACTGGGGACGAATAACTTAGAATGGCCCCAGTGAGGGGCTATTTCAAAATAGCAGGACTGGAGCATCTGCACACACCTTATTTCAAAATAGCTATTTTAGAATAGGAATTATTCTTCATATAATGAGGTTTACAGAAGTCGGAATAAGCCGCCTGTTATTTCGAAATTATTTTGAAATAATGGAATTGCTGTGTAGACATTCACATAGTTATTTCAGAATAATAGCTGTTATTCCACAATAACTTTGCTGTGTAGACACACCTATATCAGTAGCCTAGAAGTAAATAGGCATAAGGAAGTGAGATTATATGGATATGTCTTCTCTATGTGGAAGATCGTGGATCTTCCAGGGTTCTAATAAGACCCACAAAATCAAACTCAGAAGACACCCATATCAGCACCTGTACTCCAGCTCCTCATGAAGAGTAAGGAGAGCCAATGTGAGCATTTGCTCCCATCAACCTCTCACTTTCTGGATGATGAGGAAATGCTATTTAATATATGTTGACTCCAGCTACGTAATTAATGTAGCTAGAGTTGTGTATCTTAGGCCTGCTCTACACCACAGCGGAAGATTAAACTAAGGGCTTGAAATAACTACCATTAAAGAAATGGGAGTCTTTACAGACTTCATCAGGAGTTGGATCATGCCCTGTGTACTATGAAGGAGATAATACCACTTCTGAGTCTCTCCCAGAGACTTTTTTTGGTATGGGGTGGAAGTATTAACTACACAAGCAAACATGCAATAAGAGAAGTTACAGAATAAGGGCCTGATCCAAAGCCCATTGATACCCAAAGGAGAATTTGGCTCTCTAGAATAACCATTTATTTTGCAGCTGGAAATTAACATAGCTACGATATTTTTAGAGCTGCTAAGGGTTCAGTACTGCTGTTTTCAGCCCTGGGTATACAGTCAAAAGGTGGGCCATGCAGTTGCTTACTGCAGGGTCATAACATTTTCTATAGAATCTAAGCTTTCATTTTAAAAGAAATTTACTTTTAGCTCATTTGGCTGTGAAGATAACCTTCCGGAAATAAACAGCTGAAGCAATTGGATTTATTGAATATACAGCAGTGGGGAATACCTAATTCATGATGCATTCAGTAAAGATGTATAAATTATGCTCTTTAAATATACGTCATAAATGTGAAATCATCAGACCTATATGTATTGAATATAAATGCCCAAATTGGCAAGATCGTCTTAAAAACTCCAACAAATGATTGTGTGTTATGTAGTGGCTTGTTTTCAGCTGGGAAAAAAAACACCATAAAGGCCTCTTTGAATGATGGGTCTTTGGGATTTGGAGTGATGGGATAAAAGTAGGGATGGTTTGTGAGTTATAGCCATAAATTACGGACCTTTGAGTATGGATCAGTTAATGCAGGAAGAACTGGAATTGCTAACCAATAAATACAACTATGATATCATTGGTATTACAGAAACCTGGTGGGATGGGACGCATAATTGGAATGTTGGTATGGAAGGGTACGGCTTGATCAGGAAGGACAGACAGGGGAAAAAAGGGAGGAGGGGTTGCCTTGTATATTAAAAATGTTCACACTTGGACTGAAGTGGAGATGAATGTAGGAGATAGCTGTATAGAGAGTCTCTGGGTTAAGCTAAAAGGGGTAAAAAACGAGGGTGATATCATGCTAGGAGTCTACTACAGGCCACCTAGCCAGGTGGAAGAGGTGGATGAGGCCTTTTTTAAACAATTAACAAAACTATCCAAAGCCCAAGATTTGGTGGTGATGGGGGACTTCAACTATCCAGACATATGTTGGGAAACTAACACAGCGAGGCACAGGCTATCCAATAAGTTTCTGGACTGCATTGGAGACAACTTTCTGTTTCAGAAGGTTGAAAAAGCTACCAGAGGAGAAGCTGTTCTGGATTTGGTTTTAACAAATAGGGAGGAACTAGTTGAGAACTTGAAAGTGGAAGACAGTATAGGGGACAGTGATCACGAAATAATAGAGTTCATGATCTTAAGGAAAGGTAGAAGGGAGAACAGCACAATTGAGGTAATGGATTTCAGGAAGGCAGATTTTGATAAGCTCAGAGAACTTGTAGGTAAGGTCCCATGGGAAGCAAGACTGAAGGGAAAAACAACTGAGGAGAGTTGGAAGTATTTCAAAGGGACGTTGTTAAGGGCCCAAAAGCAAACAATTCCGCTGTGTAGGAAAGATAGAAAATATGGCAAAAGACCAGCTTGGCTTAACAAGGAGATCTTGCACGATCTCAAAATAAAAAAGGAGTCCTATAAAAAATGGAAACTAGGACAACTAACAAAGGAGGAATATAGGCAAGCAACATGGGAATGCAGGGGCAAGATTAGAAAGGCAAAGGCACAAAATGAGATCAAACTAGCTACAGGCATAAAGGGAAACAAGAAGACCTTTTATAAATACATTAAAAGCAAGAGGAAGACCAAGGACAGGGTAGGCCCACTGCTTAGTGAGGAGGGAGAAGCAGTAACAGGGAACTTGGAAATGGCGGAGATGCTCAATGACTTCTTTGTTTCGGTCTTCACCGAGAAGTCTGGAGGTGTGCCTAATGTAGTGAATACAAGCAGAGAGAGGGTAAGTTTAGAAGATAGGATACACAAAGAACAAGTTAAAAATCACGTAGGAAAGTTAGATGTCAGCAAGTCACCAGGTCCTGATGAAATGCATCCCAGGATACTCAAGGAGCTGATAGAGGAGGTATCTGAGCCTTTAGCTATGATCTTTGAAAAATCATGGCAGACAGGGGAGATTCCAGAAGACTGGAAAAGGGCAAATATTGTGCCCATCTATAAAAAGGGGAATAAGAACAACCCAGGAAACTACAGACCGGTCAGTTTAACGTCTGTCCCAGGGAAGATAATGGAGCAGGTAATTAAGGAAATTATATGCAAACACTTGGAAGGTAATAAAGTGATAGGGAATAGCCAGCATGGGTTTGTGAAGAACAAGTCATGCCAAACTAATCTGATAGCTTTCTTTGATAGGATAACGAGCCTTGTGGATAAGGGAGAAGCGGTGGATGTCATATACCTAGACTTTAGTAAGGCATTTGATACGGTCTCGCATGATATTCTTATTGATAAACTAGGCAAATATAACTTAGATAGGGCCACGATAAGGTGGGTGCATAATTGGCTGGATAACCGTAGTCAGAGAGTTGTTGTTAATGGTTCTAAATCCTGCTGGAAAGGGATAACAAGTGGAGTTCCTCAAGGGTCTGTTTTGGGACCCGTACTGTTCAATATCTTCATCAATGATGTAGATATTGGGATAGAGAGTACGCTTATTAAGTTTGCAGATGATACCAAACTGGGTGGGGTTGCAACTTCTTTGGAGGATAGGGACATAATTCAAAATGACCTTAGCAAGTTAGAGAAATGGTCAGAGGTAAACAGGATGAGGTTTAATAAAGAGAAATGCAAAGTGCTCCACTTAGGAAAGAACAATCAGTTCCATACATACAAGATGGGAAGCGACTGTCTAGGAAGGAGCATGGCGGAAAGGGATCTAGGGGTCATAGTGGACCACAAGTTGAATATGAGCCAACAGTGTGATGCTGTTGCAAAAAAAGCAAATATGATTCTAGGTTGTATCAACAGGTGTGTTGTAAGCAAAACTCGTGAAGTCATTCTGCCGCTCTACTCTGCACTAGTTAGGCCTCAGCTGGAGTACTGTGTCCAGTTCTGGGCGCCACATTTCAAGAAAGATGTGGAGAAATTGGAAAGGGTACAGAGAAGAGCGACAAGAATGATTAAAGGTCTAGAGAACATGACCTATGAAGCCAGGCTTCATGAACTGGGCTTGTTTAGTTTGGAAAAAAGAAGATTAAGGGGGGACATGATAGCGGTTTTCAAATATCTAAAAGGGTGTCACAAGGAGGAAGGAGAAAATTTGTTCCTCTTGGTTTCTGAGGACAGGACAAGGAGTAATGGGCTTAAAGTGCAGCAGGGGAGGTTTAGATTGGACATTAGGAAAAAATTCCTAACTGTCAGGGTGGTCAAATATTGGAATAAATTGCCAAGGGAGGTGGTGGAATCTCCCTCTCTGGAGATATTTAAGAACAGGTTAGATAGACATCTGTCAGGAATGGTGTAGACGGAGCTTGATCCTGCCTTGAGGGCGGGGGGCTGGACTCGATGACCTCTCGAGGTCCCTTCCAGTCCTATTATTCTATGAATGGTTTGAATTATTTAAGTGACTTGGATAATGATATTGAAATCAAGATTTGTGAGAGTAAAATCATGCTTTTAACATACTAAACTTGCACAGTTTGGGGAAACTTGGATAGCACTGTAAGAAGTGTATTAGAAATGGAGACAAGATTTGCCCTCTGTATATTTGTCTAATCTATTTTTCCTTTAACAAGCAGCAGCACAAGCTTCCCCACAGCTGTTGCCAAACCCATAGGGGTCATGGATGCCTAAACTTGTCTGCAAGATGTCAGACTTTGCTCGCCTGGGGCTGGTTTTTACCATCACCCCAAGATTAAAGCTGAAGAGGTAAAAATTCAGCCTACCTGTACTGGTAGTAGGTTGAAAGGATGTTATTTGCTTTTTCTCCACTCCTCACCTAAGGTCTGACATAAAGCCCCTTGAAGTCAACGGACAGATTCTTCCTGTGCTTCTACACAATATAAGGAAGCATAAAGTCCTAAATGTTCAAAGAGGTAAATTCCCTCTGCTCCTAGTGAACTCAGTAAGTAGAGCTGAATTACAGAATAGTCATCCCCCTCTTTTGATCCATGAATCTGGAAACTGTTGACCTATTCTAGTTTGGAAAATTCCTCACCTTATAGCATAAGGGCCCCAGGTTTACAGGTAACAGAGATCTAAGGGAAAAAATGGGAAATGCTTCAGATGAAGTCAGTAAAGCTCTTTACTTGAAAAAAAAGGAAAAAAGCTACTCTAGAGGGAAAAGGGAACAAGGTGTGTTTAAGCAAAGAATCATAGAAATGTAGGACTAGAAGGGACCTCAAAACATCATCAAGACCAGCTTACTGACCTGAAGCAGGGTATGTTTGTGAAATCTGTTCTTAGATACCTCCAGTGATATAGATTCTACAACCTCCAAAACTTCACTACAGCACTTGTATAGTTGGAAAGATTCCCTTAAATCTCCCTTGCAACAAATTCAGTCCATAACTTCTTTAACCATCAGTGGATATGGAAAAAAATTGATCACCATATGCTTTTTACTAGGCCTTACCATATATCTGAAGACTGTTATCAGATTCTTTATTGGTCTTAGACTGAAGATCAGCTCAGATTAGGTTTTCTAAGCCTTTTCTCAATTGGGGGCTCACCTGTGTACTCTCTATCCACATTTTTCCTAAAGTATGGTGCCCCTGAACCACACACAGTACTCCAGCTGAGGCATCACCGGTGTCAAGTAAAGTGAGACAATTTCCTCCTATATCTTACATATAACTTGTGGTGTTTTAATTATTAGAACTGGGAGCATTGGCTGTTGGGAGTCTGGAAGCACAGGAAAGAGGAAGGAGAGGAGAGAAGATTAGCCAGGCTGAGTGAGAGTTATAAAGGGATGCAGCAGCTTTGTAAAGAGGTTTCACTTTTGGTAAATAAAGTCCTGTTGAAGTTTGTTAGTACCTTGTTTGCATGATACAACATAACTCTCCTGTTAATTCAATCTAGAATGCTATTAGCCTTTTTGGGAACTGCATCGCACTGTTGATCTGATACAACCTGCGATCAACTATCCCCTTCCCCCACACACAACCTTTTCAGCAATAATACTGCTTAGCCTGTTAGTTGTGCATTAGATTTTTCATTCCTCAGCAAAGCACTTTACATTTGTTTTTATTAAATTTAATCTTTTTTTAAATTTCATACTAATACTCCAATTTATCAAGGCCTTTTTGAATTCTAATCCTGTACTCCAAAGCACTGGCAGCTCCTTCCAGCTTGGTTACAAATATTATAAGCATACTCTCTGCTCCATTACCCAAGTCATAAATGAAAATATTAACTGGTATGAGACCCAATACAGACACATTGCAGGACCTCACTAGATCTGTCCTCCCAGTTTGATAGCATATCATTAAGAACTACTCTCTGAGCACAATCTTTCAACTAATTGTACATACACCTGGTAGTGATATCAATGAGACCCCATGTCCCTGATCTGCTTGTGAACTATCACATACAGAGAAAAAAATCATGTGGGTCAATGTTTGTGTAAGTTCTTGTAGCTCCTCTGACTATGATTCATAGACTTCAGTGAAGCGATGCAGACTTACCAGAGCTGAGGCTCTGGCACAGTAGTGCTAAACTGAGCTGGTGAAACAAGATGAATGACTGAACTGAAAAGATATCTAGTGAGGCTTTTAGATAAGCTATGGGGAGTAATGAGACAAATGACTCTAAGGAAAGGAAAAGGGGCCACACCTGACAGAAAAAGGGGCCTCTTCCTGCTCTATGGATTTTCTTAGAATAAACCTATTTAAAGAATAAAATCATTGCAAATCTGTCCCTACAGTCACCGTAGTTATAATGAAACCCATTAAAATGAATATTTGATAAATGAATAAATGAATAAAAATGAAGAGAATAAATGAATGATAAATGAATATAAATACTAAATGGTGAAAATTAAATTAATAATTCTCTTAAATGAATGACTCCGCTGTGTTTCTGATTGTTAGTGTGCCATGCAGATTAAATCCTTCTCAAAAGGCAGCTTAAAAGGAATTTACTATGCACTAAGAGGCTATATGCGCTGGAGGTGAGCAGGGTGATGGAAACCAAACATTGCTGATGTTTACTCGTTGCTACAACTGTTCAATGTGCACCAAAACAATAACAGTTTAGCTACTGGATAGGTTTTATGTGCTGCAGAAGAGGCAAAATCTGCACTTGTGTACACTGTTTAGTGCTCTTATAGTGACCATTCACAGCTTGATCTACTATTACTTACTAAGCATTAAAGTGTTTGGCTTGTAGGAGATACAGACACCAGGAGGGCCCTTGATTCAGAGAGCTTACAGTCCAGAAGACAGATATAGAAAGACAAGACATAGATAAAGCCAACCAAGTGAGAGATTTTTTTTCAGTTTGGAAGCTGACCCCCCAAAAATCTGAAAAAAAATAGAGTTCTGTTTGAAATGATTTTCTTTTTCATTTTTTCCCTCTCACCACAATGAAAAATCACAAATAAATTCTCCAGGTTGAATGAAACATTTTATTCCAACTAAAACTGCTTTTTTAGGATGGAACAGTCTGCTATTGTTTGGTTTTTGGGTGCTTTTTTACCTGTTTAATAATTATAGCAAAATTCCAAAACGAAACCCCAGAATAATAGTAAGAAAGAATATTGGAAAAAAGTGGTTACATATAGAAAAAAAATCACAGCACGCTTTCTAGATCCTAAACGTAATTCACAAGGCATTTTCCTATCTCCCACAAGATAGTTACCTCAAGTCCTTTTCCTGTTCAATCAAGTAGACCAAGATCCATCTCAAGACTGCTTGCAGTGTGCCTTCACAAACTGAAGGATACTGATATGTCTTTCTGCACCCTTAGCTACATCTATACTGCAGCCTTCTTCTGCAAAAGATTATGCAAATGAAGCACAGAGTAGAATATCACTGCGCTTTATTTGCATAGTTAGTTAGCAGCCGTTTTTGTGCAAGAGGCTTTTGCGCAAAAAGGAGCTGTGTAGACGGATCCTGTTTGCGCAAAACCCCCTTCTTCTGCAAGAGCCGTTCTTCCTCATTTTTTCAGGAAGAACTGCTCTTGTGCAAGACGGGGCTTTTGCACAAAAAAGTATGTAAAGTATGTAATTTCTAGTAGATACACATAACTTCTCACATATTTTCTGCACATACATTGCACAATGTCTATCAGACACAAGCTTTCATTACAGACCTTTTGGTGAACCTAGGGGATCTCTATGAATCCTTGTGCCCTCTGCTAGTTGTTATTCAGCGATATTTTTGTCACAACAAATAAATAAACCCCACTCACAATCAAGTTAGTAGAAGAGCTATTCCCAGATAATCTGGACTACCTTGAGATTCTTTTCCATTCCATTTCTCTGAGAACCTCCTGCCGCATCCCTGCTCCGGTGCGTAGCTATCTGTTCCAGTTAAGTGATTTCAGCCCTCCTCCCACTTGCCAGATGGACCAGGGTGCTGGGAAATCAGCTAAGATTGCAACTGCCATTGGTCCAGCCAGACGTTGAGTCAATACAACTCCTCTAAAACTGGCCCAGTCCCTGCACCACTTTGCTGAGTCTGCTTTCCTCTGCTACCATTCCTTCAGTCAGGCCTTGTCATGGAGTCAACCCTGTTCTGTGCTGCTTCTCTAACTTGGCATCAGCTCTGCTTCAATGGTGACCACTTTGGGTTGGTCTAGTTCTATATTTTCTTCTATTCATAGTACAGAATTTCCAGGCCGGGTTCCCACAGTAGACCAAACCCCCAGACAGAGTCCCTTTTGTCCAAAATAGAATATAGCTTGGCATTTTTCTCTTTTCTGCCTTGCTAGGGGCAGACTTTATTACCTATCCAAAATCATTATTTGTACAGCCAGGGTGACTCCTCTCCCAGCCCATATCACAAATAATTACTGTAATAACGATGATAAACTATTCCCACATTTACACTTCAAAACATAGACAAAGTCCAACCCAAACAACAAAACTCAGTAGATAGAATGATGGGTAAACAACTTAGTAATTCATGTAAATGAAGCTCACCAGAACATTCTTAGTCTGACTCCTCTCCCATTTATCAGCAATATTCCCTCTAATCTTTTCCATCAATGTGCAGATTTTTTTCCATCCATGTGCAAAATAATTATTATGTGCACTGCGGCCTGTGTGAATGTGCACCACCAACAGAAACAAAAAATCTAGGTGCAGGTGCTCTGTTAATCAAATGCTGCCCATCTGAATCTCTCCTGAATAGCCGTGCAAATGCACAACTTCCAGGGAACAGTGGCTATCAGTTAAATGGGCACAATGAATACCTTCTGGATGGTTCACAGTCCATTAAAAATGGCAGGCTCCATTCGGCTTCTACTCACTAAAGCCATGCACAGTAATCAGGATTTGCCTTTGTGAAATGCATCATATATATTTCTGTGCAAATTACAGGCACAAATTTGCACCACATTATTGGCACAACAGTGGGTGTCTCCGTTGGTCTTACAATTACAATTTTCTTCGGTTACTGTATCTTCAAAAATGTGCATACGGAGTAGCATATAGAATGGATTTTAACATCTGTAGTGATGTTTGAACTATATTAGAGAGCATATTTCGCTCCCTCTTATATTGCTTTAGTTACAGTGCTCTGACAAGTTCAAAGCCTGTTATCACCCTCATCCACTTATGTTAAAGTTAAAACAAGATTGATTAGCAGAATGTACAAAGCTCCATGTGCTATTATTTACTCATTACATGCCAAAGAGCCATTTCATGCTTTTCATTCCTTTTTATAGCTATTGACTGAAACCCTACATCAGCATCAATTAGAGGGATTTGAAATGGTGAGAGGGATGGAGAAATGGAGAATGAGATTTCATGATCACAACAAGCTATATTGTCATCCTTACTGTCCTAATGTCCCTGAATCTTTATCTAATGCTGGGTTTTCTTGGCTGAAAATCTCTTCTAGATTCATTTAATTTTTAAGAATGTGTCCTTTTTAGTTAGTTACAAGGGATTATTTTTGAAGTAAAACTATATATTATGTAGTGTGAACTATTAAAGCGTTGTCATGGTGATATCGGCAATGTAGGAAACGATATGCTGCCTACTTTGAAAACTGTCGCGTGTATCTTTCTGATGCATAGTTTTTTTAAAGCATGATGGCTGGTGTTTAGGGATAGTGCCTGGACATTGCAGTAGAACATTCCTGGGTGCTATGTGATAGCAGCAATGAAGCAAATTCAACTTCAGTAGGACATACCATATCAATAGTGCTCTAAGGGCATGGTTACAAACCTCCAGAGGATGATCTTCTAGCATTCAATATAGCAGATCTAAGGATAGTCCCTGCCGGCATCTGATACTTATAAGAACTTAACAACATAAGAATGGCCATACTGGGTCAGACCAAAGGTCCATCTAGGCCAATATCCTGTCTGCCAAGAGTAGCCAATACCAGATGCCCCAGAGGGAGGGATCACAACAGGTAATCCTCATGTGATCTCTCCTCTGTCACCCACCTCCAGAGAAACAGAGGCTGGGAACATCATTCCTACATACCCTGGCTAATAGATCTATGCAGGTTAGATCCATCAATGGCTAGCTGGCTCCTTTTTGAACCTTGTTAAACTTCTAGCCTTTACTGCATCCTCTGGCGATGAGTTCCACAGGTTGACTGTGCGCTTAGTGAAGAAAAACTTCCTTTTCTTTTTCTTTTCTTCACTCTTTGCTCTGCGAGGAGTAAGGGAAGCTGGTGGGAGGATGTGCTCCCATCAGCCTCTTGTTGTGTGGACATTGCCATGGCTCAATTTAATTTAAGATGGCTCCAGCTATGCAAAATATGTAGTTGGAGTTGCATACCTTAAATAACCTATCTGGTCTAGTGTAGACCAGGCTAAGGATAATAGTGAGTAGAGTTTGTTGAATTTTTTTTTAATTAATCTTTGTTCCTTTAGAAAATGTCATTAGTCGAAATGTGCCATTGGGAAGGTTGGCCATTGGAAGGTTTCTTGAGGTTAGGGTGCACTTTCTGAAAAAGAGAGAGAGAGAGAGAGAGAGAGAGTGAGAACAAGGCTTAGAGCAGACGATATCTTGGTAATAAGAACCCTAACCTGGGATGCTGGACACTTCTCAGGTTTTTATGAAGCATTTGGAAAGATTTTATTTTCATTCCCGTTTGGAACAAAAACAAGTTTTAAAAATGTTCACAAATGTTGGCAAAACAGAATTGGTTGCTTTCCAGGCTACCATGGTAGTAAAGAGAGAAATTCAACTTTTCTATGACTCTCTTAGATTACCTGCCAAAAAAGCTAGCCATGATTAACAGTGTTGTGAGCAAGACACGAGAAGTCATTCTTCAGCTCTACTCTGCACTGGTAAGGCCTCAATTGGAGTATTGTGTTCAGTTCTGGGCACTACATTTCAAGAAAGATGTGGAGAAATTGGAGAGAGTCCAGAGACGAGCAACAAGAATGATTAAAGGTCTAGAGAACATGACCTATGAGGGAAGGCTGAAGGAATTAGGTTTGTTTAGTTTAGAAAAGAGAAGATTGAGGGGGGACATGATAGCAGTTTTCAGGTATCTAAAAGGGTGTCATAACGAGGAAGGAGAAAACTTGTTCATCTTGGCCTCTGAGGATAGAACAAGAAGCAATGGGCTTAAACTGCAGCAAGGGAGGTTTAGGTTGGACATTAGGAAAAAGTTCCTAACTGTCAGGATAGTCAAACACTGGAATAAATTGCCCAGGGAGGTTGTGGAATCTCCATCTGTGGAGATATTTAAGAGTAGGTTAGATAAATGTCTATCAAGGATGGTCTAGACCAGCGTTTCCCAAACTATGAAAAATACCGGGCCTCAGCATGCCTGGTAGCTGCTGGCAGGGCCGGCCTTAGACCGATTCGGGCCGCGTGCCCCTGAACCCAGAAGTGCCGGCGAGTTACAAAGCCGGGGGCCCTGCTCCACGGTGGAGCTGGGTCTCTTCCCCAGTTCTGGTGGGCGTGGGTGCGGGCGCGGCCCCCCCGCACCAGCCACGCTGCCCCCCCCACGTCCTCCCACCCCGCCCCCAGAGCATCCCCGCCATGCGCGGCTCCTCCTCACCGCCTGCTGCTGCCCATGTGTGGCGTTGCACGTGGGCGGGGAGGACACCCGGGTGTGATGTGACGTCACGGCCCGGGCTTTTAAAACTCTTCGGAAGCATGTGGCGGGGCCACGCTGGCTTCGGGTTCGGCTTCTGGCCCCGCAATGTGGAAGGCAGAATGTAGGTAATGGGCTTGGCGGAGGCGAGAAGTGGCAGCAGCGGTGCCGGGCTTGGGTGAAGGGGGAGGGGTGGAAGGAGAAGGGCCTTGTGTGGGGGGAAAGCACCAAGGGACAGGGTGCAGGAGAGAGAGTCAAATGGCAGGGGGCCAAGTGCAGACAATGAGGGAAAGGGCAGGAGGGGAGGTGTCCGTGGGAGGGGGGACAGGGTGATGCTGGGAGAGGAGAGGAGAGGGGAAGGGCATTGGGGGCTGGAGGGGGAGGTGCTGGGAGAAGGGGTGGGCATGAGGAAGGCCAGGATGGAGCAAGTCATGTGTGAGGGCACAGAGGGGCAGGAGGGGAATGGGGCAGAGACTGGTGAGGGGGTGGGTGTCAGGGAAAAAGGGGGCAGGGGTAGTAAAGGAAGGGGGAGGTACCAGGAGGGTACAGGGCTAAGGGAAGGTGCAGGTGCCAGGGGATTCTGGGGTGAGGAGGAGGGGAGAGCCGGCCACCGGAAGCAGCACTGGACAGGGGAATTGGGGCAAGCTGGGAAGATTGGGGGGGCCGGTGGAAGCAGGGGGTGCGAGATTGGGGGTAGGGAGCTGGCCAGAGAAGATGTGGGGTGGGCGGGAGGGAAGAAGCGGCCGCTGGAAGAAGGGCTGGATGCGGGCAGCGGGGCTGGCCAAGGGAGATTGGGAGGAGAAGCGGGGGAGAACTGGCTGCCCGGGAGGGGTTGGGGGAAGTGGGGCTGGCCAGAGGTGCAGCAGGGGGAGCAGAGGGGAGTAATGAATCGGACTGTGGGAAGTGGGACTGACCTGGCCAAATGTGGATCTTGGGGTGCTGCCTCCGTTCCCCCCTCCCGCCCTGCAAAGCACAAAGCATGAGTTAGTCCGGCCCGGAGATTCTATTGTCCCCCACACACACACACCTCCCTTGAGTAGTTGTGAACTGTCTGGCTGGTAGACACACACTCATGCAGCCTGAGCACATTTACCAGCCAGGCAGTTCGAAACTACAAACTGATACATCTAGTAATAATACAACTTACCTACTGAGAAAATACCAGACATGTTATATGTCTGGTATTTTCTCAGTTTGTTTTTCATGTGTTTATATTTTTGGGCTGCAACAAGCAGTACTGAAAAAAAAAAAAAAAGGGTTCCAACTAAAATAAAAAGTTTGGGAAACCCTGGTCTAACCAGCTTTCTGTCTGTCTTACAGCTCATTTATCCAATCCGTATTCCTTACCTTGCTGGCAAGAATATTGTGGGTGACCATATCAAAAGCTTTGCTAAATCTGGGGGTTTTGGGAGGACCAGAAACAACTTATTTGAATATTCATAATTTGAGTAATGAATATGCAAATATGCAAATGAACATTACAGGTCCTCCAAAAGTTCGTGAATGGATTTACTGGTCCCCGTGTCTAAAAGTTTGAGAACCCCTGGTCTAGACAGTATTTGGTCCTGTCATGAGGGAAGGGGATTGGACTCGATGACCTCTCGAGGTCCCTTCCAGTCCTAGTATTCTATGATTCTATGATCCTTACAGAAATGGATCAATCAAATTGAGCGATCAACTACTTTTTGATTTGATTACATCAACCTTAATACACAAGTTATTCAGCTGCACACCGCTAGGGCAGGAAAGCAGCTCTGGTTTGTGGTTCATTTATCTCTGTAAGATATGAGGGTTTATTTCAGTGAATGGGCCAACTGAAAGTAAAGAGATATGGATTCTAATTCCATTTCTCTCACTGGGTTACTGTACAACCTCCTAACCTTTACATTCTTCAGTTTCTCTAGATAAAAGATGAGGGCAATTACACTTAGACTTCTTTGTAGCAAGTTTAAAGATCTATAGAATAAATGCACTATATATGTGCTACATATTTTATTATTTTTTACTGGGTAGTATTTCAAAGTCTAATATGTGTTCATCTCCCTTAATAAAGTGTATTTTCATAAAATGTGATTCTTGTCTTAAATAACTAGTACCTGTTGAGTCCACTCTTCTGACCTTAAGAGTTAATTTGCAAATAAATTTACTTGAATTCTGGCAAATAAAAAGATCTTGTTTTGCAGATGAATGATTTCTTCAGCAAAGCTTGCTTTATTACAGAGTCGTATAAGAATGAAGTATCATTATTCTGTCTTTTATGTTATTGTAGGTAGTATATATTGGTTTTTCTGACAGCGAAAATACTATGATACTGAAAAATGTTAAATGAATTTTGTATTAAGCATCAGGTTCACAACTTTATATTTTTACAAATATGTAGAGAACCGCAATGCTTTTGCAGACAAAACTTAAACGATCATCTCATGAAAAATTACTCTTGCCAGGGCCGGATATAGGGCAGGGTGAACAGGGCGGCCACCCCGGACCCCGCGCTTCAGAAAGCCCCGCGCATGCGCCGTGGCAAAGGGGGGCCCCACGGAATTATGCTGCCCGGGACCCCGCAAAATGGTCATCTGCGCCTGACTCTTGCCTTTTATGTACGATATTTTTATTAACTTCTATTTCTTTTATAGGCATGGACTATGTCTCTAATGTGCACCCCAAACGAGCTCACATCAGAATAGGAAAGAAATTATCTGAAAGGGCAACTAGCAGCTCCAATTAAGAAAATAAATTCCAAAATTCACCACACAGTAGAAAAAAAACCATGGGGGAGGGGGCAGTGTTTTGATTTGTTGTTTGTTTCTTATTTTAAATAAATCACAACCAAGATGTTAAAAAGCAAATATAAAAAGATGAAACATTTATGGGCTGGTTTATGTATTTCGACAATCTTGAGCACGGGTAATGTGCGAGCTGCACCACCTAAGGAGTAGCTCTAGGTGGTGATGTGACTTAGTCTCCATCGTGCTAAGTCATGATTTTTCTCCTGCTCCCTCTTTGCTTGTAATAGGGATTAACATCCTGTTGGCTTATACCAAGCAGCAAATTACACCACTGCTCAGATCCGGTCTCATGCATGGGCCAGGGAGGAGGTGAGATTGGGGTTACCAAATAACAAGTGTAAAAAATCAGGATGCTGGGACCTCTGGTCACCCTAGGTGCGATAGCACCAACGCTCCATTCCACATCACACATTTGCTACAACGTGAGGGTATGGTCTTATCTCATGATAGCCACCACATGGTAACTAACATGAGGTGAAAACCTAATGAGGACAAGCCAGTTTGCCGTATTCACATGTCTTAGCAGATCTCAGAAGCATCCCATGGCTTACTAGGTATTAGCATATTGCGGTAAACTCTGGGATTCTTCCTAGATCTCTTAAAGATGTGAAAATTACAAACTGCCTTGCTATTACAAGACTTTTAGCTCATGTTACTTACCATGTATTAGCTAACATGAAGTAAGAGCACATACTGAAGATGAATCCCTTGTGTGACTGTGTAGACCAAATAAGTATCTTTACGTGTATTTTACATGCATGCAGTATAGGTAATTGAACAATAGAAAGGAAAACCTTAATGAAAACAATGTGTAAACCATCTCTCCCTTATTTTGCTGATTTGCATTTCCTTTAAAAAAAGCAAATCTAAGGAAATAGTTTAAAGCTAAAATAAAGTTATAAACATTTATGTTTTACAGGGCCCAAAAGGGTGCTCACCATGAGTGGGATGTTCCCTGTATTTAATTGTAAGATGAACAGTGTATTCATAAAGAGTCACACGGGGTGTTCAGTACTGGAGGAAGCATGATCTAATTGGTTAGTCTCCAGGACTGGACATCAAGATACTTAAGTTCTAGTCCTGATACTGAATCTACATGACCGTCAACCTATCTTCCTTAAGCTTGGTCATCCAAAATCTAAAGCACTTCCATTGTAGTCTCAGTGTTCAGGTAGTCAGCAGAAATCAGGAGCACTCAGCATCTTGGAAGACTGGACTCTCAGTGCCTCATTTTACCCACCCAAATCTATTACAGATTTCCCTATATCACAAATCTATTTACATGCTAACTCCATAATTAAGAAAAAGCTTTGAGCATCTTGAATGGAAAATGCCATATCATTGCAAGGTGTAATATAACTGGAAAGTATATTAATCAGTGAGACTTGCCCAGGATGGTGTAATATTTACATGTTCAGGACATTAAAATATTGTGTTACAGTTGCGCTATGAGAATATAAAATGAAACCTTGTAATGTGCCTATCAGAGCAACAACTGATAATGAACTTACACAAAGAAAACACAATGTATGAGGAATATTAACCATTATAAGGGAGTCTTGGTGTAGTTTGGCCTAGCCACATCTTCTGCTGGCACAGTGAGGCTAAGGATATGGACATCAGTTGTTATGAGCTCAGCACTGGGATTACTAATTTCAATCAATGACTTGAACTGAATCCCATTCAATAGAAATAGGAATTTAAAAGAGTATTGGTGCAAGAGTGATCATTAAGGTTGACTACTGGCTAACTCCTATAAGGGAAAGTTAATTCCATCTGCACCTGTTTACAGAATAGATGATCTTCAACTGAACATAAGGAGTAAGCCACAATAGATGTGTCAATTGTGGAGGAGGAAAATGGAAAGATGAAAATCTGTGGTGTCATTAAAGTACTCATTAATCCTTCCCTGCATGTCAGACTTGCTATACTCTGGGGGTGAGAGTGTGTTTGGCTGAAAACAAGCAATTATCAAAATAGATTTGGCAGATGCATATTTGCAGATGCTCATGCAAGATGAATCATGACAGTCCCTGATAAGCACACCAAAATATCTGTTCTGCTGTAATTGTTTCCCTTTAGGTTTTGCATCAGCTGTACATATATACACACACAGCTGTGTATGAGTGAAGCGCGTGGAGAAGGAGGAAAATTCTACAGGGTCCACCTCATAACACAATCCCGCCATTGTCATATCCTGGTCACAGAAAACACAGCCAACTTTGGTTAGACAGGTTCTTCAGAAAGACTATGAACTCTAGTGCCAATAATAATACATGCAAAATCTTCAAATTATCTGAGAGTCACTTTTCTCCCCATTCTGCATAGAAATTTTCACTATTCTGGGTGAAATTCAACCCAAGGAAAGATTCCCATGGTCTGATTACCCTACAATTGAAAGTAGCCTTTGTTTGGGTGTTAATTGGGATAAACCCATAGGATTAAATACACAGCACATTGCTGCAAATTCCCAAGATACCTGAGCAATGTGGATCCAATTTTCTGTTTCTTTTAAACCTCTATTGTCAATTATATGAAAGAAGTTTTAACCCTTTGGGCAAGGAGATTCACTGAACAAGGAGGTTTCCCCATCTACTATTCTTCATTTCCCCTCACTTTCAAAAGTTCTACATTAATCATTAGTCATGATTGTGCCTTTGGTACAATCACAATGCAAATAATCACCCTAGGTATTGTACAAACATGGATGAACGAGGGTTGAGTTTAGATCTTCCCAGCCACAGAGAACCATAGAGTGGCATGTGGATTGTAGCACATTGCTCCAGAACAGTCCTTGTGGTCAAGGAACAAGCAGTTGGTTTTTGCTATTGACCATTAGAACATGTTTTAGGAGGATTAACTAAAAGTGGGGAAAAGAAATGGGGCTGAGATCTGGTAAAGTGAATTTTGGAATCTTGATCTGAATGGGGATGAGGAGGAATAAGCAGGATTTTAAATGATGTACTGATAACTAATAAAGAAGGAAGATGGACAGCTATATCAACCAATTGGAATGTTTCAGGGGATTGTCTAGTATTGGGGACCCATGGGAAAGAAGATTTCTTTAGAAATGGTCCTAAGTCATCTGGAAATAGGAGGCAGAAGAACCAGACAAGCCAGATTCAAAGATAAAATTGACTTAACAAAACCCAAGATAATAAAACTTCTGAAAGACAGGTGCCTAAACTGTTGTTTCAGAAACAGAAGCAGTTTCATTGGTAGAAAGGCCTTGCATAAGGTAGGACAAGACTCAGAATTCTCCACTATATACAAATTAATAAGTGAGCACCATGTTACTTTCACCAACAATATATTAAAAATTCTTCCACACATTTTACAATCAAAGATGCAGATTCCTTTAAATAATCAAGTGACATGTCCCAAAAAGGGACAGTCTATATTTATGATAGACTGACAATACGATTGTACTTGACCCCTGGAAGCCTTGCATAATGGACTGTATACCCCTTACTGGCAAATAAAGGGTTAACAAGGCCACTAAGGACCCAATTAGTCCATTCCATGACACTGGAAGGAGACATAATTAAGGTGTAGACCAGCTGAGGAGAATCAGTCTGGGGACTAAAGGAAGGACTGCAGGGCCTGTGAGGGAGATTAGTACATTTACAAGAATATCTGATTTTGTAGCTGTCATGGTAGCCAAAATAGCAGCAAATATGCTAGCAGCAAATTGGATCTGGGATTTACATCCAGCAGAATTGGTAATTTTTTCAGATTCAATCTCAGACCTTATGACAATGAAAAGGGTTTCTCAATATACAGAATCGATGTGATCAATGAAATTATATTTCTAACAACAGAGTTAGTACAGATGGGGATACCTGCAGCATTACCTTAGATTCCAATGTCTAACAGGACACCAGGGAACAAAATGGTCTACAAAACTGCTAAAAACGCTATAAGAAATGGTAAGATTGAGATAGGAATGACCTTGAATACACAGGAATTCAAAAGTCTAGTAGTGTACAAAAAATTTTAAAAGAGAAATGTCAAAAACGTTGGATTAATGAAGAGAGAGGAAGAAGATTTTTTTTGAATTGTGCCCTAGAGTTGAGGGTAATGACATACTCCAGGGCCTGAATAGGAAAAATGAAGTGGTTTTACTTAGCATACTAACTGGCCATTGTGGCTTGAACATAAATCTTTTTGAATAAATAGACATAAAGATGGACGATGTGTGCTCTTTAAAGTGAAAGAAGCAATAGATCACTTTTTATGGGTATGTAAAGGCTTTGATAAAGAAAAGGAAAAGCTTTCTGGGAAATTAAAATGTCTTAAGGTAACAAAAATTACACTGTGTTATTTAATAAAAAAACTGGGGAAGTGAGGTTGTATTAGAAAGGTGTTCTTACATTACCACAGGGACACCTGGCAGAGTCAGAAATGTAACCCGCTAAGTATTTGGGAAAGCTGTCGGCAACAGATTCCCTGAGTCCCATGTAGTATTGGGCTTTTGAATTTGTTTGCCTTCCTTCTTACATTTTGACAAACAAGGAGTAAGATCACATAGGAGTCTGGTTGGTGGCATATGGTAATGGGGTAATAGCTAATGGTTCCTCTGCTGATGCTCACAGTCAGATTCTCCTTTTTTTGTCTACTTCTCAGGAGG
Organism: Pelodiscus sinensis; assembly: GCF_049634645.1. NCBI lineage: Eukaryota > Metazoa > Chordata > Testudines > Trionychidae > Pelodiscus > Pelodiscus sinensis. The sequence goes on along the minus strand of NC_134720.1, from coordinate 42,698,390 downwards.
AGTTCCAACAGACATCTATGGAGAGTCATAGAGCATAGAATATGCAGGAGAGAGCTACAGTGTAGATCAGAGGGAAAAAATTTGCCCTTGGCTTGGTATGTGCAAGACTCATCATAAATGGCATTTCAGATGTTCTAGGTTACAACCTAATTTAATCTGTGTTACTCACTGAGAATGAGTAAAGTATGTCAGAGGCTAACAAAAAGTCATTGAAACAATACTTTTGTCCTAGAAAGGGGGAAAATGTTTTTAAAAACAGATCTCTTTGAAACTATTATATTGATTATATCTCACTCAGGGTATGTCTAGACTACATGGCTCCATCAATGGAGCCATGTAAACTAGTTTACCCGACATAGTCAATGAAGTAGGGATTTAAATAATCCATGCTTCATTAAAATAAAAATGGCCGCTGTGCTGTGCCGACAATCAGCTGATCCGGCACAGCATGGCAGTCTAGACACGGATCAGTCGACAAGGGAAGCCTTTGTCGACCACTCCCTTATACTTTGTGAAACTAGGTTTACAGGAGCGGTTGACAAAGGCTTCCCTTGTTGACCGATCTGCGTCTAGACTGCCACGCTGTGCCAGATCAGCTGATTGTCAGCACAGCGTGGTGGCCATTTTTATTTTAACGAAGCAGGGATTATTTAAATCTCCGCTTCATTGACTATGTCGGGTAAACTAGACATACCGTCAGGGTCTCATTCAAAATCCAGTGAAGGCAATGGACAAATGGACACAGACATTAACGGGCTCTGGATCAGACCCTGGTCCCTGGAATAGATTGGGCTTTTTGTATATCAATCAGGGATTGTGTAACTCACTGATGAAAAAATGGGACTATGGCAATGAGCAACGGATGCTAGGTCAGATTTATTGCTGGTAGGGCTGGCCCAAGAGTTTTTGGTACCCTAAGGGAACTATGACTTTGCCTTCCCTCTCCCCATACATTCAATTCAAAAATAAAAACCTTAATCTTACAAGTATTTGTGATTCTCCTTTTATAATCTTGTTAGAACCTCTTACCAATCTTTTTGAGTCCAACACCGTACACATTGTTTGTGGGCATAGTATCTTCAGGATCACGGCTCGTAACACAGTAGAAAAGTTGCTGATGGTCACTGATAGGCCCTCACTTAGCAGAAAACAACACTGACTCAAATGTACGAGTGAGCTACTGAAAATGACTGATCTTCCAGACCCTGCCCCCAGGCTGCCAAACCAGGCGTAGCTCTAATGAAACTATGCTGTGACACATATTAGTTGTATTTACATACACAGCCATGCTCCAGAATGTGAAATAAATAATACTAACATTCATATTCGATCAGACCAAAGGTCTATCTCGCCCAGTATCCTGTCTTCTGACGGTGGCCAACACCAGGTGCCCCAGAGGGAATGCACAGAAAAAGTAATCATCAAGTGATCCATTCCCTGTTGCCCATTCTCAGCTGCTGACAGAGGCTAGGGGCACCATTCCTGTCCATCCTGGCTAATAGCCACTGATGGACCCATCCTTCATTAATTTATTTAGTTCTTTTTGGAACCCTGTTAATGTTCTGGCCTTCATAACACCTTCTGGCAAGGAGTTCCATAGATTGACTGTGTGTTGTGTGAAAAAATACTTCCTTTTGTTTGTTTTAAATCTGCTACCTATTAATTTCATGTGGTGACCCCTAGTTTGTGTGTTCTGGAGCGAGTAAATAATTTTCCCTTATTTACTTTCTTCAGACCAGTCATGATTTTATAGACCTCTTTTATAACCCCCGTTAGTCGTCTCTTTTCTTAGTCTTCACAACTTCTCACATGGCAGTAATGCTCTATATTACAAGCACAATATTTGATATTTTGGTTATAAGAGATAACATATCAAGGTTTTTAGATAGAGAAAAATATTCACTTCTGTCTAATTTGGCACCTCTTAAAGCCTGATGCCTTAAGGTGAGAACCACATGTCTATCCTTATTCTCATTTTACCCACCAATTGTGGCCCACACAACCATAAAGGTGAACTAGGTAAAGTGTTCCATTGAGAATAGATACATGCCTTCAATCCCTGCTGTATTCTACACATCCTATGTGGCCACGGGCAAGTCAAAAAGGCCTTTATTCAGCAAACCATGTGTTCAAGTACCTGTCTAAGTATTCTGTTGAATTAGGCACCTTATGAGAGTGTCTCTTTTCTTTTTAGGGTATGTCTAGACTACAGGCTTCTGTTGACAGAAGTTTTGTCGACAGATACTGTCGACAAAACTTCTGTTGACAAAGAGCATCTAGACTACATTGAGTTCTGTCGACAAAGCAATCTGCTTTGTCGACAAAACCCTGTAGTCTAGACACAACCCTACATACAATAACACCTTCTGTCGACAGAACTCTGTCGACAGAAGGTGTTATGCCTCGTAAAATGAGGTTTACCAGCGTCGACAAAACTGCTGAGTTCTGTCGATGTTATGTCGACAGAACTCAGCGGTAGTGTAGACGCAGGTATAGTTTTGTCGACAAAAGTCCACTTTTGTCGACAAAACTCTGTAGTCTAGACACACCCTTAGATTGTGAGCTCTAAAAAGACTGAATGTCTCCATGGACTTGTCTTCACTTCTGTGGAGAACGACACTGCAGCAGTCGAACTTCTGGCATTTGATTTAGAGGGCCTACTAAACACCTGCTTAATCAAATGCTGATGGTGCCTCCATTGACCAGAGTACTCATTGTAGTTGTGAGATATAAGGGAAGTAAATGGAAGTGTTTCTCCTGTCAACCTCCTGGTATGGTGCCACCCCAGAAAATCAATGAAAGGTATGTAGACTCCTGCTACGCAATTGTCATGGCTGCAAATGCGTATCTTACATTGCTTTTCTCTGCCAGTGCTGACCTCGCCTATGTGTATGTACTGCACTGAACACAAGGAAACCCTAAATAATTGGGGTTTTGGCCACTACCACAAAACAAATACAAATTACAACAATAGAAATATTCATACCAAAGCATAAGACGGACACTATTTTCTAAATGCAACTGAAACGTGTCTGTATACACACAATGTATACTCCCCTGCTCCCCCATGTTCCAAGAATTAGACATTTGAGCTCAATTTTGCAAGGAAGTAAGTATCTCCTGAAAGATTTGAAGCTCCAGTTCAGCAAAGCACTGAAAAATATGCTTAATTTAGGTTGCCAGACCAGAGAGATCCAACCTGTACTTAAGTACCTTACCGGCCCAGATGAGGGATTTTGCCAGACCAAAGGAGGTCATATCTGGCCTCCCTGCTACTATCCTCCCCAGGCCTGGACCAGCTGCCATCCTCCTGGCTGGCTTCACCCATGCCGCTATCCTCACTGCCTGTCTCCCCACCCCCTTTCCAGCTACACAGGGCAGCCCAGCTCCTGCCCAGCTCCCTGTGTGCTGGGCTGGTGGCTGCACTGAACTGCCCCATTGCAGTGCTCCAGGCTCTTGGCCATGTCGGGCAGCCCTGCTAAGTTGTACCCAACAGCCCAGACATGGCACACCGGGAAGCCCAGCGGCGGTGAACCCGGCAGACCAGCTGCAAGGAGCCCAGCTGCCAGCCCTGCAGTAGGACACTCTGGACCTGGACCGTTCTTGGTCCTGGTAGACCACAAATGGTCCTAGACCAAGGAGTCCGGATTAACACAGGTTCAACCGGTGCATGTGTAGTACCATCAACATCAATGGAAGCTGAAATTGTCAGACCTTCCAGGAGTTACTCAGTACCTTGCAGAATTAAATCCTTTATACGTATGTTTATAACACTGCACACATCTCAGAGGAGATGAGAACTGGATCAAAAACTGCTTCTTTCTCCTGCACTCTTATTAAACAATATACTGATGTGTACTTCTTTTTAACCACATATTATACATAAACATGAGCATCAACATGGGAAAATTCATAAAACATTAGCACTTTGATCTTTAATGCTCTCAGATAAAACCAGGTTTTACAGGAGAAAAAAAAGGGTCCATATGCACTGGCTTGCTCATAGTGCAAATGAAAGGCTGAGACCAGAGATTCCAAAAGGAAAATAGAAAGTAAAATGTTTATCATTTGTATATTTATCTGGACCAACTGGAAGACCCCATGTGGCTGTAATTTTCTTCAGTAAGGACAGGACTTTTTTCTGTAAACAGAATTACATTAAGGCAACAGCAGTCATTGGAATGGTTTATGTACTACAAATGCAAGGTGCAGATAAAATATATGGATTAAAAAGAGATGTAATCTAGTTTAATCATGTTAAGGTATAGGAGGTCAAGAAGGTAATCTTTATATTCAGGCAATCCCACCAACAAGGAATGACAGTTAGGCACCGTAAAGCATACACTTCCAATTTTTAGTGCTAATTTAATGGACTAGTATTTTATATGCATTATTTTAAATATCAACTGATGATGGGGATACAGTATTATTGGTTAATAAAAATTCCAAGGGGTACAAAAATCAAACATGGACCATCATTATGAATAGAAATTAGGGATTCCCAATTATAATTCTCCATCAAATCCTTCCACATGAAAACACATTTTATGGGTATAGCCCTATCCTAGAGGTTCATACTGATGCTGTTCAATAACCCCTGACAGAGTATTGTCAGCACTTATTTTAAAATGTATTAAAGGTTTAAATCATTCAGTTGGAACATTTTTATTCAGGACTAATAGAAGTGTAAAAAAAAAAAAGGGCCTGATCCAAAGAGCATTTAAGCCAGTAGAAAGTTGTGCGGCTGGATCAGGATGGCACACTGTAGCCGGGTCCCTCCTACTCACAATGTAGTAGCTATGGGGGCACCCAGATGGAACAGGTGCGGCCTGGCTCAAGCAAAGGGCCTGATCCAAAGTGCATTTAAGCCAGCAGAGAGCATTGCAATGTTTTAAATGAGCTTTGGAGCAGGCTGTAAATATATATGTTTCCAAATTTAACAAATGTACATGCAAAATCACAGGTCTTTCTAACTCCCTCCCCCTCTCCTGCTATGCATAAAGCTGAACAAATAATTGAGTTTTCTGGTTCGATAGCCAAATCTAAACCACTCCCAAAATATTCATTTCATGTCAAACTTAAAGTGGAAACTCTTTGTTTTTTCTCATTGAAAAAAAAATCCCTCCCAAATTTTAGTGGTCTTCAATCAAACATTTTCCCATGACTTTTCATTTAGTTTTCAGGTGTTTTTACCTTTTTTAAAATAAATTTAGATTAATTATTAAATTAAACATCTTTTCAAAATGAAATGTCAAAAGGTATTGATTCCACATGTAAAAGCCCCCATTCTTTTGGCCAAAACTATTTTCCAAATTTGTCCCCAATTCCCTAGTTGTTTCACATTCCCCAAAACTGCATTGTTTTTGTGAATGAAACAAAATGTCCTTTAATTATGTTCACATTTATACAATTCAGGTCTCCTTTTTGAAAATTGACCTAGGACATTTTAGTTTGTGAATTCTCAGCATATCTCTTAATTACTTCCACATGCAAAACCATGAATATGTGGAAAACAGAACTACAGGTGGAAATCTTGAGAGTCACAAATGAGTGATAGTTATGCATCTCCTACTGAAAAGTTTGGAACCTAACTCCCATTTTAGCATCTTTCAGACTTGCCCTTCTACAATGTATAGTGCTTAAACATCTATAGCTCAGAAGCCACTTACATTATTTACGTTAAATTCACAGTCTTCTAGAATTCACTGGAAGATTTTCCATTGACTTCAATTGGATCAGAAGATATACTGGTTTCTGGTGTAGATATTGAGCTCTATTGCAGATTGACTTCAGTGGGGAGTTTACCAGTATATGGACTACAGAGCAATCTTTTACTAATAATGATCCATCAGCAACTAGCAATTCAAATTATGAAACTGAGTTTTCAGTGTAGGATTCTATCGGAGGGAAATGTGACTAATGGATCAATAAGAAGTAATTAACTACGTAATAAAAATCAGCAAGAGGTGGTCTATTAATATGATAATCATAACCTTTGGGCCATAATAGTAGAAGAGAAAAAATTAGAAAAAAGAGTCACTACCAAGTATTCAGCTTTTGATTACATTTTATTTACACCTACTATTCTGGATAAACAGAACATTCTCCATTAATAAGATATTAAAATATTATAGATATACCTGTACAGCCAGATTTAAAATGAACCTTTGCACTTTTGGTCATAAGTGAAACTGAACACTTCGGAAAAATCTGGCCTATATAGTAGAACCTGACCAATCCACACTTACCTGAACAGCAGGCATAAAAATCTCACCCAGTGCTGGTCTACTCTATTAACTCCCCTTACTTCAAAATAACAAGCAGAGCGTCCACACTACCAAGCCAGCAATAGCTCTCTCACAGGCATTGCTTATTAATGAAATTACTGTGTACAGTAAAACCTGTGTTATCCGGCACATTCGGGGATTAGGGCATTCTGGTTATCTAAAAATTCTGGTTATCTGAATGTTCCATCAACCTAGGAAAAACCAATGGACAGTAATAGTAAAACTCCTGTTTTTAATATTGGCAATTTTGTAGTGTGAGGCAGTTGGTCTCACATTTTTATTTTTAGTTAAAGATGATTAGTAGTTCTTAAATAAAAAATTGTTAAGCCAATCATGGTAAACCAAGCCAGGCCTGTGCAGCTGAAGATGTGACAATATTTTGGCTAGGGGCAATGCCGGTTAACAAAGTTTTCTGGTTAACAGAGTGCCAGATAACAAAGGTTTCACTGTATTTAGATTTCTTTAATATTGATGTACAAGGAAATAAAGTTAAGAAATTCAGCATTCAAGATTCTATATAGAAAGCTCTAGGCACCAAGAGAATTAATTAAATGTACAGTCGCATAATCATGACCAACCACAAACACCTACAGGATCTCTATCAGGCATTCTTAAAACTTAAATATCCACCCAAGGAAGTGTGTGTGTGTCTGTGTGTATGTATGTGTGGAGGAGGAGGAGGGGACAGATGGACAGAGCCAGATGAGTACCCAGGCATTAGCTTCTTCAAGATAGACCCAACAAAGAAAACAACAGAACACTACTGGTCATCACCACTGGCATGCAAATTAAGCCCCTCCAGCGCATCATTAACACTCTACAGCCTATCCTGGAAAATGATCCCTCAGTCTCACAGGCCTTGGGGGACAGGCCAATCCTTGCCTATAGACAACCCCTACCCTGAAACAAATTATTTCCAGCAATGATGCAGCACACTTACATCGTACTCACCCAGGAACCTATCCCTGCAATCAACTCCGGTGCCAATTCTGTTCACACATCTATACAAGCGACATTATCACAGGACCTAATCACATAAGCCACCACATCAGAGGCTCATACAACTGCACATCCACCGGCTAATGTGATCTATTCCATCTAGTGCCAACAATGCCCCTCTGTCATGTACATTGGCCAAACTGGACCGTCTCAACAAGAAAGAATTAATGGACACATATCAGATATTTGAAATGGTAATACACAGAAACCTGTTGGGGAACATTTTAACTTGCCTGGGCACTCACTAATGGATCTAAGAGTGACTATAATATTACAAAGCAATTTCAAAACTAGCTGAAGTAAGAAGCTGCAGAAGTTGGTTTCATTTACAAGTTTGACACCTGGAAACAAGGTCTGAACAAAGACTTGACCTGATGGGTTGTTACATTCCACACCTTAACGACATAAAAACCTAAGTGCCAGGTACTTATAAGCCCACTCTACTAGCCTTATTTAGCACAGACACTCTCATTGACAATAGTTTTTTCTTATTTTTTCCTTCTCTTTCCCTCTCTGTCCCCTTTCTTTCTCTGCTATTTATTTATACCCTGGACCCCTTACTCCATTCAGCTGTAGAAGTGAGTAGTGCCCACAAAAGCTCATGATGCCAGCTACATTTTTTGTTATTCTCTTAGGGTATGTCTACACTACCCCGCTAGTTCGAACTAGCGGGGTAATGTAGGCATACCGCACTTGCAAATGAAACCCGGGATTTGAATTTCCCGGGCTTCATTTGCATAAGCCGGGCACCGCCTTTTTTAAATCCTGGCTAGTTCGAACCCCGTGCGGCGCGGCTACACGCGGCACGGAGTAGCTAGTTCGGATTAGGCTTCTAATCCAAACTAGCTGTACTCCTCGTGGAATGAGGAGTACAGCTAGTTCGGATTAGGAAGCCTAATCTGAACTAGCTACTCCGTGCCGCGTGTAGCCGCGCCGCACGGGGTTCGAACTAGCCGGGATTTAAAAATGGTGGCGCCCGGCTTATGCAAATGAAGCCCGGGAAATTCAAATCCCGGGCTCCATTTGCAAGTGCGGTATGCCTACATTACCCCGCTAGTTCGAACTAGTGGGGTAGTGTAGACATACCCAAAGATGCTGAAGAACTATTCATTGTTTTGTAAGTTTCATCATCAATAAGTAATCCTGTTCAGGTAACAACATAATTCATTGACATAGGCAGTCAAAATACTCATATGGAATTAACAAATTTAATGTAGATTGCTGTTTAAAATGCAAACTAACTTTTCCCAATGAGTTTTGTGGAAAAAAAATAATCTTCTGTGAAAAGTTACCATAGTCCAAAATGGCTCTGTTGGAAATATCCCAATCAGGGTTTCAAAAACTATAGGCATTTTCTGAAGTCTAGTCTTGCTCTCTAAACCATCATCCTAAAAAAAAGACATACCATTTACACAATACCCTGGGATGGCTCTTCCTTATTTACTGTGATGAAGAGTCGGTCCTGTACTTCCTACTCTGAAAAAAATGTTCTCTGAGAAGTGTAGGGTTGAGCCTTGAAACATGTTCTTTAGGGATAATGTATTACACATGTGCCTGCTACTTTACCTCTCATCAGCTAGTGCCAGAGTGAATGCGGTGTAATCACAGTAGTATTGGCAGTAGGAACAGAGGCATGGCTGACCCACTAGTTTCGGGTAGGTTTATAGCTGGCATAACCCAGCCATGCCACATCTGCTGCTACCAGCACTACTGTGGCAACATGCTGTTTGAACTTACATTGACTTAATGACAGATAATGCAAATGTGGTCCTTCTGGCAGGTGGAGCCAGTAGCCACTAGGGCTGGATCAATATCTAGGGGTTCCTTTCCATCGATCCAACATAGAACTGGATTGAGCCACCACCCAATAACCTGGGAAATTTCACACAGTGTCCCTGGGTGTCTCTGAGAGGCAATACTTCCCCACTTGCTTGTCCAGAGTCTGCATGTAGAAAATACACTTTTAATAAAAGGAGGAAAGTAATTTGGCATTAATTTGGAAAATACCACAAACAGGATTAATTAATGCAAACCATAGCTATGCCACACTACAAACTTTTTCTGGAAGAGGAAATGCAAATAGAGTGCTCATTTGCATATTGTGTAGATGGCACCTTTTTTTGCAAAAACCCCCTTTTGCGCAAGATCCCTTCTTCCTCAATAGATCAGTCTCTATGAAGAACCCACCAGTCAATTTCTGAGGAAAAAGGGATCTTGCACACAAAGGGGTGTGCAAAAAGGTGCCTTCTACACAGCACTTTTTTGCGCAAAAACCTCGTCTGCAAAAAGGATCAGAAGAGAATATGCAAATGAGCACTTCATTTTCTGGAAAAAGTTTGTAGTGTAGCTGTAGCCCAGAGTAAAAGTTCCACTGCAAATAGGCTGGGCAGTGTCCTTTCCCCCTCAGATTAAGAAGCACAGCCCTGTCACAGGTGATTTCACCGCTAAGCCAGAAACACAGTCCTGACACAAGTGGCTTATGCTCCAATGGAGCAATTTAAAAGTAACAAAGGAGGCTCCTAATGAAGTCTATTTCGCTATTGATGCAGACTGCTGGTTAGCGATCTTGTTCTCCCTCTTCCTCTCACAAGACTTTGATATTCCAGCCCTGCTCTATCCAAGCTTCTTTAAACTAAGAGTGGCTTCCTTCTTTGGGACAGGTTGAGCACGGTCTGTATTTCCACGATATTTTCTGTATTCCCACCATAATTACAAGCATTAGTGACCATATTTCAAACTCCCTACATTTAGCACCAACCCAAATTGATTTGGATGAACAAAACACCACTATATTAGCTGTATATCTAGCAAATGTAAGCAAACAGAAACAAACTGTATTTACATAGACACACCCAGGGACTTTCCCCTCTTTCAGCTAGCTGTCAGGGAAGTATTCATTCAGATCCTGCACAAGGATGTGTACGTGTGTAGGGGAATCATATCAATACCCTGTGGCATACACACAGCTGAAGTGTTGAATGCTTCAAGGACTCAGTTAAACTCTCTGCCAAGTATACTATCAGATGGAATCTCATGGGGATCCCCATAATTATGGGGAATCCCATGATGGGCTTCTGGTCATAAGCTCGACATCCAGTAGGACAAGTGAAATACTTAGCCACTGAAGTCCATGTGAATTTTGACATTCTCTTCAACGGGGCCACGATTTCACCTTAAGTTTGATGAGATCAATCTCTATGAAGAACCCACCAGTCAAGCAAAGACCTAGGCACATTCCACTAATATATGAATAATTTCAGTGCAGAATGTATGGCTTGGTTTACAAAAATGCAGTGCTTGCCATTAATATTTACTAGGGGGCTGCACGTTCTGCTCGCAACACTTTTAACTCCCCTCTCTGTGGCTGCTTTCACTTGGCTGAGAAAGCCTGTCAATGCTCATGACATCATTCTGTTGCCTGGCAGGAACATTCTGTCAACTGGCAGGAAAAAAAACCTTTTTTATATAGAGAGAGAGATTACAAAATAATGGGAGAAATGAGCCTTGACTTATGCTCCATGCAACCTGACTAAGGAGGATAATATAGGAGGACAAGTCGCGCAAAATTTGACCAACTGTTGCTAAATATGGGCACAAGCAGGTAAGTTGTCTCCATGCAAGCAAAACTGCAGTCAATGAAATCTCAGGTTTGGATCAGAAGTGTTAACTGGACAGTGGGGAAAATGACCCTAAAAGTTTCTGATGTTTTCCTAGTTGGTTGCTTTTCTTTGCTAACTGGAGCTTGGAGGAAAACTTCATATGTCTAAACCTCTGATCAGAAAATTCAGAACGCATTCACATGTCTACTACCCATTCAGTCACATATATTAATAACTTACTTTATTTCTGCCACAGCTGTTACTAAAGAATAATTTAGAAACACAGGAATGCTGTTCTCATTACAGAAACCGTGCCATTTATTCACTAGCTGCTGCTGATAGCCTGCTGTTCACACTCCTCCGTGGACAATAGATGCTGCTGAAATAAGGATATCACCAATAATTCAACACAAATTCTGGCCAGCTTATTAACAATCCTTTTCATCAAAACTATTCATTCTCCAGAGCTTTGATTAAAAGAGACACACAGTGTAGGCATGGAATTACCAGTTGCTTTTGATTTGTTACATTTCATCCTCAGACACAGTCTTATAGTAACATAGACTTAAAGAGAGAGTCATCCACAACAAATTGCAGGATGAGTCCATATTGGTTAAAACCATGGCAGAGTCCCAACTGGTACATTGAAAAAATATGACTCCCATCCCACCTGTTTATTATAAATTATTCATAATTAAGTTGCTTACTAAAATACTATGCAAAGCAGACAGGAATTAGCCTGTATCTCTAAATGTACAATATGTTTTCATTTAAAATATTCTGCTTTATGTTTCATGTTAGGAAATGTTTAAAATAGCACTTGGAACCCGTTGCATGCATATGGTATAGTTGATAAAGACATACCTTGATAGAAATGGTAGTAAATAAGTGTATTTTGCCAAAGTATGGTGAGACTGACAAATTCTTCATTTAGAACTTATCTGCTACTTTCCTGCTGTCTCAATCCTGTTTTATACAAAATTCCTGGTCATGGTTTCTACAAGTCTTTCAAACAGATTATGGACTCTTAGAATGTAGAAAGGGAAGGGACTTCAAGAAATCTTTACGTCCAGCCCTTGTGGAACAAGTAAACCTAGACAATGTGATAGGGCAAGGGGATAGGGAACAGCCAGCACGGATTTGTAAAGAACAAATCATGTCAAACCAATCTGATAACTTTCTTTAATAGGATAACGAGTCTTGTGGATAAGGGAGAAGCGGTGGATGTGGTATACTTACTTTAGTAAGGCGTTTGATACGGTCTCACATTATATTCTTATCAATAAACTAGGTAAATACAACTTAGATGGGGCTACTATAAGGTGGGTGCATAACTGGCTGGATAATCATACTCAGAGAGTAGTTATTAGTGGTCCACAATCCAGCTGGAAAGGCATAACAAGTGGGGTTCCGCAGGGGTCTGTTTTGGGACCGGCTCTGTTCAATATCTTCATCAACAATTTAGATATTGGTATAGAAAGTACACTTATTAAGTTTGCAGATGATACCAAGCTGGGAGGGGTTGCGACTAATCTGGAGGATAGGGTCATAATTCAAAATGACCTGCACAAATTGGAGAAATGGTCTGAGGAAAATAGGATGAAGTTTAATAAAGACAAATGCAAAGTGCTCCACTTAGGAAGGAACAATCAGTTTCATACATACCGAATGGGAAACGACTGTCTAGGAAGGAGTACGGCGGAAAGGGATCTAGGGGTCATAGTGGACCACAAGTTGAATATGAGTCAGCAGTGTGATGCTGTTGCAAAGAAAGCAAACATGATTCTGGGATGCATTAACAGGTGTATGATGAGCAAGACACGAAAATTAATTATTCCGCTCTACTCTGCGCTGGTTAGGCCTCAGTTGGAGTATTGTGTCCAGTTCTGGGCACCGCATTTCAAGAAAGATGTGGAGAAATTGGAGAGGGTCCAAAGAAGACCAACGAGAATGATTAAAGGTCTAGAGAACATGACCTATGAGGGAAGGCTGAAGGAATTGGGTTTGTTTAGTTTAGAAAAGAGAAGATTGAGGGGGGACATGATAGCAGTTTTCAGATATCTAAAAGGGTGTCATAAGGAGGAAGGAGAAAACTTGGTCATCTTGGCCTCTGGGGACAGAACAAGAAGAAATGGGCATAAACTGCAGTAAGGGAGGTTTAGGTTGGACAAAGTTAGGGTTCAGAAAAAGTTCCTAACTGTCAGGGTAGTCAAACACTGGAATAAATTGCCCAAGGAGGTTGTGGAATCTCCATCTCTGGAGATATTTAAGAGTAGGTTAGATAAATGTCCATCAGGGATGGTCTAGATAGTATTTGGTCCTGCCAAGAGGTCAGGGGACTGGACTCAATGACCTCTCGAGGTCCCTTTCAGTCCTAGTATTCTATGATTCTATGAATGCCCAACAAGAGTGTTTATCCAACTTGTTTTTATTGTTAAAACGTTCCAACTATGGAGACTCCAAAACTTACATTGGAAGATTACCTTACCATAGCTTATGTGCATATTTATCCTTATTCGTTAATTTAGTGGAATTGGTGCATTTCAAGCATAGTAACGGGTGGGCAAATACTGGCCCTTGGGCCAGATCCAATCCACCAGGATTAGCTCCTGGCAGGCCCCCACTGCTATATTTTCTTGCCCAGCCATAGATACAGGTGATCTCAACTCCTGCTGGCCATGGATTGCCTTTCCCCGCCAATGGGAGCTATGGGAAACTGCATCTCAGTCTGCACTGCTTCCTGCTGCTCCCATTGGCCATGAAAACCAATCTATGGCCAATAGGAACTATGATCGCTGATACCTGTGGCCATGCATGTAAATGAATGTAAATATAGCAGCGGCAGCCTGCCATGGGCTAACCCTAGTGAACTGTCACTGTTTTATTACCCATCCCAGTATATATGGACAGGACATACCATTTTTTCTATTGTCTTGTTCCGACACAAATTTGACAGTGCATGTACATAAGATAAATACATTAATTAAGTCTAGATGACTAATAGATTTTTCAGTACTAACTGCTATGATATTAAGATTGTCATCTTGTTTGTATATGAAAATCTCTGTTCTTAATGAAGCAATCACATCAGTGATCATAGCAACAAGAACAGAGTTTTTCATACACAATCATACCAGTGAGCCATCTATTCCAATACCTTGTCTTCACAGAATCATGGAACACTAGAACTGGAAGGGACCTTGAGAGATCATCAAGTTCAGTGCCCTGCCCCCACAGCAGGACCAAGCATCATCTAGATCATCCCTGATAGATGTCTATCTAACCTGCTCTTAGAATCTCCAGTGATGGAGATTCCACAACCTCTCTAGGCAATTTATTCCAGTGTTTAACCACCCTGACAGTTAGGAAGTTTTTCCTGAAGTCCAACCTTAAACCTCCCTTGTTGCAGTTTAAGCTCATTGCTTCTTGTCCTATCATAAGAGGCCAAGGAGAACAATCCCTCCCCCTCGAGACACCCTTTTAGATACCTGAAAACCGCTATCGTGTTCCCTCTCAGTCTTCTCTTTTCCAAACTAAACAAGCCCAATTCCTTCAGCCTTCCCTCATAGCTCATGTTTTCTAGACTTTTAATCGTTTTTGTTCCTCTTCTCTGGTCCTCCAATTTCTCTACATCTTTCTTGAAATGTGGCATCCAATACTGGACACAATTCTCCAATTGAGGCCTAATCAGTGCAGAGTAGAGCAGAATGATGACTTCTGGGGTCTTACTCACAACATTCATATTAATGTATCCCAGAATCACGTTTGCTTTTTTTGCATGTGCAGCGCCATACTTTTGACTCATATTTAGCTTGTAGTCCACTATGACCCCTAATTCCTTTCTGCAGTGCTGCTTTCTAGAAAGTCACTTCCCATTTTGTATGTGTGAAACTGATTGTTCCTTCTGAAGCGGAGTACTTTGCATTTGTCCTTATTAAACTTCATCCTATTTACCTCACACCATTTCTCCAGTTTGTCCAGATAATTGTACAGTACCAGGTAATTCACAGGAGGCTGCAATGGCCCCAAAGTTAACAATTATGACTAATCTGACCATAAGAAACTGTTTTGTGAACTTCTCAGCTACTACTTATTCTGTGTCCTGAAGCATTAAGGTTCATATCTCTTGCAAATTTATTTTTTCCCCTGTCTTCTGGTTACTGTGTGTAATCCACTGTTTCAACAATGTCATCTTCATGCTCTCTCTCTTTGCATGTTATGGAATGACACTGAAGTTGAAAGCGTGATGCGCATGGTTGTGAGTGCATCAGGCAGACAAAGTCATTGGTTACCATCTTGGTAACTACAGCGGGAGTATGATGCTTTTCCATGGCAGCTAACAATCAATTATTTCTGTCTTCTACAGAGGCTTGAAAGGCTCTGAGAATTGTGTTGCCATGCTGAACTATTTAATGCATTCTAACAATCATCTGGTTTTACTGTACCAAAGCTTATGCTGTTCTTGATACTGAACTTGTAGTGCTTTCTGGGGCAGCCTTGATTCTGATGTCCTTGTGTTAATTCTCCATCCAAAATTATTCTGGGAACCCAGTGTTGTTCGACTTTTATCAGTATGACCTCAATGCTTATGTCATTTGACTTTTGGAGACTCTCTGGGTACGTCTAGACTACAGGCTTTTGTCGACAGAAGTTTTGTCGACAGTATCTGTCGACAAAACTTCTGTCGACAAAGAGCGTCTAGACACATTCAGTTCTGTCGACAAAGCAAGCTGCTTTGTCGACAAAACTCTGTAGTCTAGACACACCCTCTATGTTGGTAATTTTGTCTTGATAGCATATCCCCATAATTGTATGCAGAAATCACAAAAGGAAGGCCTCTAGCTGTTTGATATGCCATTTGTGTGCTGCCCAGGTCAAAAGGCCACAGAGAATGGATGTGAGCACAAAAACATTATAAGGTTTTATTTTTGTTGAGGTTTTGTTGTGGGATTTCAGGACTTTGTTATGTAGCTTCCCTAATGACTGAGAAGCTTTCTGAATGGTGTTTGTGATCTCTTTGTCAAAAAATCCATCACTGAGGATATTGCTGCCGAGATAGGCAAAACTGTCAACTTGTTATAGTTGGATTCCACCAAAGGATATGCTAGATGATATGCGGATGTGACACAGAGTGATGAAGATGATTGATGAAACAGCACAGTTTTCTCAAGGCTGATTGTAAAGCCAAACAATTTTACTTCTGCAGTGAAGAAATCTACAATGCATTGGAGATCTCCTTGTGTGTGCTTAGGATGGCAAAATTATCCACATAGAGTGCTTCTTTTATTAGGAGTTCTGTTACTTTTCTTTTTGCTTTAAGCCCTATAAGATTGAAGACTTGAGCCTTTATGTCTGTAACTGATATACACGTTTCCATTGAGCCCATTTGCAGCAGAGTTGAGAACTTGGATGAAGAAGAGCTTGAACAGCACGAGGCAAGGACACAGCCTTGTTTGACTCCATTTGGAATGGGAAAGGAGTCTGCGAGATCTCCATTAAAAAAATACCTCACCTTGTATCCCCTCATGAAATAAATGAATGTTCTTTACCAGTTTTGGTGGGCAGCCAAGATTGCTGGGGATCATCCATAATCCTTCTCTCCTGGCTGTATCAAATGCATTGTGTGATCAGTGAAGACACTGCTAAATCCATATTTTGTTCAATACATTTTTTTCTTGTATTTACCTGATACTGAAAATCATGATTACAGTGCTATGACCAAATCTGAATCCACGCTGAGTCTTGTCTCCTGAGACAGATGAGCTCAGTTGTTTTAGGAGGACACAATCAAAGGCTTTTCCAATAACCGATAGCAGACATATCCCATAGTAGTTATCACAGACCATTTTGCTGCCTTTACTTTTAAATAAAGGCATAATTGTGGCATCTTTGAAGTCCTGTAGCACTTCATCATTGTCCCAGAGGTCAGCAAGTATTTCCTGAAGTGCTGTTACTAACTTTGGATCCCATGGATTTATATATTTCTGCAGCTATTCCATCTCGGTCTATGGACACTCCTGAGCTCATCATACTGATTGCCTTTGCTATTTCTTTAAGTGAGGGCAGTGAGTCAAGGTGACAGCAAATAGGCTTTTGAGGTATCTGATTAACAGCACATGCTTCAATTGAGGATGGCTTGTTCAGTAGTTGGCTGAAAGGTTCCATGCCATGTTTGTCTTTGATGACTGTCCTGCCATCAGCCATCATGAGCAAACCTGAGCCTACCTTGAAGGTCCACAGACTAGCTTCAAGGAATCAAAGAACTTCTTTGTTTCAGTTTTCCACATACATTGGGATGTCTTTTTCCACCTTCTCCCACCGTCCATCTAGTACTAGAAGACTTACCTGGCATTGCTTGTGTCCTTCAGGTCAGGGAGCTGGCTGCATGGGGGTGCAGGAGTCACAATTGGAGAGTGAGGAAGGGCTCAGGGCAGGAAACAGAGTGGGGGGCGGGAGGCTCAGAGCAGAGGAGGGACAGGCAGTTTTCCGGTCTTTTGGCTAAGATCAAGTGTTGACTCTAGTCACAGAGGTTCTTTGGGAGAAAAGAGTCCAATTGCTTCCTTGGATAGCTTGTAATCGCAGTTACAGTGAACAGATGAAGAACAGGAAGGCAGAGAAAGGAAAGGGGTGGGAAAATAGTTCTCAAGGATCACAATAAAAATAACAAGCGATATTCTGGTTCACTTGAAGTCAATAGTGGAGCTCCCATTGATTTCAGTGACTCAGGATTTCATCCATTATGAGTCATATTAATATAAGTTCTGATAGTTTCAGGTAAACACAGAGCTAGGACAAAATGGAACTAGTTGTTAGCACAGGCCAGGAACTCTACAGTGAAAAAGGAAGGCAAAGAAGCTGGGTTTTGAGAAGGTTAATATTGCTTGTGCCACAGAAAGGATGCCAGTAGACATAGAGGGCAGCAAGACTAACAGAATAAAAGAAGACAAATACACATTTTGGGAAGTGTGCTCACATCTGCCTGTTTCCTCCTCCAAATAATTGGGAGCAATTCCAGGGGGAAAAAATCATGCAACACTGATTTTTGTCAGTGCCTTTTAGATAAAGGCTGCAACAAATTCTGTAGAGTAAAACCAGGAAATAATGCTGCATCTTCTTTGTAAGAAAAGTTTCATTTTTCCCTTTCCAGATAATATGGTAAACTGTCCCTCGACCTTCTTTTCTTAAGAAAACAATGAGTTCAGCCTTGCAAAAGAAAGCCAATGGCATAGTTAATCATCCTGTAACAATTGGTATATCAACAACGACAACAATTGCAGGGCTATATTAAGATAGGCTCTTGATATCGTGCCACTCAGGAGAAAGAACTCATAGGTTTTATGAGGTTTAGATAGCATTTAATTGTTGACAACAGAGTGACAACAGCTGGAAAATTCAGCTCAAAGAAAAAGTCAGTCATTTGTCAGATATTACAATATTTTATTACCTCTGATTGCAGCCTCAGTTGAAATCAGAAAAAGTTAAGTGGACATTTTTTCAAAGTTAATGAAACCTTAGACTGGGCACTTTTTGAAGTCCTGGCACAATTCAGATTTTAGCCAGATCAGTTCACCAATCCCTAAAGCTAACACTTGACCTCCAAACCTCAATGGGTAGGTGACTTGTGATAGCACTTGGCAGTTGCACCACCTCCTTTGTGCTCTTGCCAATATTTTAATTGATAAATGGGGTGCTCCCATAAGACCCCTTCCCTCCCTTGTGGGTGGACCCCCCTGCACTGCCTTTCCCTGCAGGTACCAGTCATCACTAATGGGAACTATTAGAAATTCTCCTCCTGCCTTCCCCTTTGAATGACTATTCTTATGGCTCCTTAATATGATGCTAATTTGGCCAGACCCTTACAACAAAAACTCTGGTCATCTGAAGAAGTGGGCTGTGCCCACGAAAGCTCATGATACCATCTGCATGTTTTGTTTGTCTATAAAGTGCTACATTTGCTGTTTTAACAAATAGTGTTTTACCCCATGGAAGTCTGTGGTTCTCTTGAAGACAATAGGGCCATTTGTGCAGGCCTCAGGTTAAACAATGAGTCAAACTGAGTAAGGGTATGTCTACACTACCCCGCTAGTTCGAACTAGCGGGGTAATGTATGCATACCGCACTTGCTAATGAAGCCCGGGATTTGAATTTCCCGGGCTTCATTAGCATAAAGCCGGCTCCGCCATTTTTAAAAGCCGGCTTGTTCGAACTATCTAGCCCGTGCCGCGTGTAGCCGCGCGGCACGGGGTTCGAACTACGTAGTTATTCCGAACTATCTAGCCCGTGCCGCGTGTAGCCGCGCGGCACGGGGTTCGAACAAGCCGGCTTTTAAAAATGGCGGAGCCGGCTTTATGCTAATGAAGCCTGGGAAATTCAAATCCCGGGCTTCATTAGCAAGTGCGGTATGCATACATTACCCCGCTAGTTCGAACTAGCGGGGTAGTGTAGACATACCCTAAGAGTGGCAGAATCAAGTGTTTTTGAATGAGAGAGAGTGATCTTTGCTGAATGCTATGAAGCAGGCCTTCCCCAGGATTGAAAATCCGGGCCATATGCAGGATTCCCACTGAAGAGAGAGACAGCTTGGAAGCATCGTATCCCACTTAGCAGTGCTGAGTGCCATCCCTAAGCCAGTGGATTGCTTCTCTCCCTGCCACACATGGAGAAGAAACTTTTAGTTTATTAAAAATGTGGCCTTGATTAATCTAGCTGTAAATTACGATACCAGCCTTTTTTAAAGTACATAACGAATTCCTTGCATGTATATTTTACATAGCTTATGCTTTCATAGAACCACATCTTTAGATAAAGGGCTGGAAAGTAAATGTCAGCAGATGATAATATTCTCAACACCTACATAGCTGCTTGTGTTGAATCTCTATCACCTTTACCTGAGGCTAGATTTGGCAGGAAATCTGTAATTTGTAAAACTGTCTAACATGGTGCAGTCGATAAATAGCTACTGTAATTACTTCACAGTCATTATCAGCTTTCTGCAATGTGTTGGGCCTTATCCAAAATCTTGGCATCAATGGCTCTTGGATCAGGCCTGAACTTCCATAGCTGGTACTCCCTGGTTGTAACTCAGGTCCAAATACAAATAATTGTTTAACTAAATTTAAACTAGGGAGGGAAGATGTCCGCCTTAGAAAAAATCAGGTGCACTTTGAGCAATATTTTCAACAAACATCAAATGATAAAGACATTAGCAATTTATTCATTAAGCAAGCCTGACAGTTTGCTACTGCATTCAAATTCAGAGTATAGTGGCATACGTTTGAATTCACATTGCTAATGAATTTCCTAATCTCACCAATTTAATTTCCAGTTTGCATAAATCAAAATAACACATTCTGTATTCAACGCTTCCATTTCATTTATTATTACTCCTCCCCAGCTCTGTGCCGCTACTACTGCTTTTATCCTTAACTTCTCATTTCTTTTTTTATTTTCATATTAAGAATTTACGCATTTTCTCCTGCCAGATACAAGCCATTTGACACTGCTAAGATCGCACATTGTCATTGTTATTGTTATCAGTATTAGTAATAGAATCATTATCATACTCATCACTGAAAGCTAACTCATTATCTGATAAGACAAAATTTCCTCACATACATTTCAAGGTATTTTGATTTTCCCTATTTATATTCTCCGGAGGCATTTCATCCTCCCCTGCTGGAAATGAAAATGCGTCTTCCATAAGTAAATTGCCATTCTGGTCATTATTCAGCTTTGATTATTAATTTCTCTTTACTAGTTTGCAGCAGAGGAAGGCAGATACGTTTGCTGCTTTTAATTGGGTTTGTGACTCTAAAAGAATTTCTTTGAAATGCTAAACACCACATTGTGATTATGCGAGTCTGATATAACTCCCATTAAAGTCAATAGGACAGACTTCAGTGGGGGCTGGCGCATGCCATTAGCCACTGGCATGTTCTTGGAGAAAGAAGGTGGATGAAGGTGCTCACTGAGACAAATGCCTTGGCTCTCAAGAAAAAAAAATGCTGACCAACCCTCCTCCGGGGCAAAAAGGGAAGCAAAGATTCTTTATGTCCTTTCTTCTCCTTGCTCACTCATACAGATGTAGCCCCATCTTAGATCTATAGACCCTTCATGGAAAAAGTGATTCATCCTTTTAGTATTGTATTTGGTCCATATTCTCTATCTCTTCTTTGCTTGTATTTATTATGTATTTGGCCCCTACATTGTGTCTACATTGTGAATATGTGTGTGCTTAACTAGTACATCTGTAATGCTGCTCCATTTAAGAATAGACACATAGCCTGTGTGTGTCTTCTCACCTAAGTTATGTCTAGAATATGGGTTTTTTTATCCCAGAAAAACTCCGCCGAGTTCAGGGAATGTGTTTGCTCTTCTGCTTTTTTTTTTTTTTTTGCGGAAGAGCAGACACACTCTTTCAGAAGCCTCATCATCTTCCTTCCACAAGGAAGAAGGGCTCTTCCAAAAGAGGAAGATTTTCCAAAATTTGGCCCAGTGTAGATGGGCCAAAAGCCTCTTCCGAAAAAAACTATCGGAAAAAGGTACACAAATTGCAGAGTACATTTTGTTTACCTTTTTCTGATAGATCAATGTAGTCTAGACATAGCCTCAGTCTCTGGAGATGCACTTCACACATGCTTGGCTAATGGGGTGGACCAGTCACTCTGGATTTACGGAGGTATCAAAACAGTTAAGGTTTGAGCCCATCTGTCTTAAGAGGTTCATGGTGGCTTGATGGATGGATATTCAGGTTTCTTCCACCCCTCCCAAGTTAAGTTCAAATCCTGCAAATATTTATGCATATATTTCACTTTATATACGTGAGTAGTCCCATTGACTTCAGTGGAACTACTCACTCAGAATGTTAAGCACATCTTTGTATGCCCTTGTAGGATGATGACGACTTAGGAAGAAAGGAAGCTGTATGAACTATCACTGGTTAGATTTTCCATTAAAACCAACAATTAGACCTATGGCACCCTAGAGACTAACACAATTATATATGTAGTATCATGAGCTTTCATGGGCAAAACCCACTTCTTCCCTTTTTCATTTTACCCACAAAAGCTCAGGATACTATATATATGCACAGATGTTACCTCCCTAAACTAGGACTCTCTGCCCCAGCAACTTCTGTGGTCCTACATGGACCACAAAGCCCAGAACAGGGAGGTCTGGTGGCAGGGCAGAAGCATGGTAGGGAAAACCAGCAATTCAGCTGGGAGCCCCGTATTGGGGGACAGCAGGCAGCATGGGGCGGGATTCTAGCCACCGCTAGGGAGCTCCAACCCCAGCCGCAGAGCACCATCAAGCCCTGGTCTGGCTCCAGCATCCAGGGACCTCCAGTCCCAGGGGCAGCCAGAGAGCTGTGACCCTGGCCCTGGCTGTGGTCCAGGCGACTGTGGAGCTCTGGTCCTGGCTGTGGAGCTCCATCTGTGGTGCTGCGGCACCAGCAGCAGGGGTCCCAGCAACAGCTAGAGAGCAGCAGGGGGCTGGGGTAGCAGCAGGGTCAGGCTGGAGCCCTAGCCCCAGGGCAGCAGGACGATATAGGTCATAAGGGGAAGGATCTTCCCTAGTCCTGCAAATCCTCTTGTCCAGCACTGGTCAGGTCCTGAGGGTGCTGGACTAGGGACGTCCAACCTATATTTTTGTTAGTCTCTAAGGTGCCACAGGACCAATCATTATTTTTAAAATGACAGATTAACGTGGCTACCCCCAGAGGCTTTTAGATTTTCCATTGTTACAACAATTTTTTCTTGACTATACATAAGGTAAATTTTTCCTCCTATAGCTGCACTTCTTTGAGGATCAGATTTCTGGTCTCCCTGGACACGATACTCCCCTTAACAAGTGGCATTATTGCCACTAGGTTGAGAAGTTATTCCTTCAATGAGGTGGTTATCCACTAGGATCAACACTTTTTATATTAGGGATGCTGCTTCTGGAAACCGTGTATTTAGTGTTTGCTATTACTGCAACACAGATGGTGACACACATTGCTGGTGAATGCCTGCTAATTAGGTTCAGTGTGGTCTGTAAGAACTGCATCACAGCACTGAAGATGCCATTGGTTGGCTACACCTCTTTGTACATGCTAAATAAATAAATTACTGCTTCAAGGCATCGGGTGCAGCAGTATACCCAGCACCCACAGTTCCAGCACCACTGCTTGGACCAACATGTATATACAACATGCAGGATATCTGGGAAGAGAATATGAAAGGGGTCTGTCAACCTGTATCTGTCGTGTTGTGTTCTATTCACAAAGAGCCCTGATTATGCAATACAGAAAAGCATCTGATGTGTGCGTTATAAGTGGCTTTTCAAAATTTAAATTAACTTTACTTAATGGGCTATGCACATTTGTAACATTAAGGAAATTACTGAAAATTAGTTTCAGTGGTGTTCTTCTAATATTACTGTGTGGTTATTTGTTACCACAGGGAAAGAAAGCAAATTAGTGGGTTTGCTTCCCTCACATTTCTGGTACTGCTTTATTGTTCTCTCCTTGTACAAGTCTGAACTCTTCGGAAAACAGAGTGCTTCCAAATCCTTGGTCTGCATAAAGAATTTGCATACCTGATTCCCATTAATACCTTAGGCAGCTTTGAAATTCTCAGCCTAAGTATATAGAGTTTCCTTGTATATCAAATGCTTTACTGCTGTCCATGACAGCCCGTCAGCTCCAATGTCGTGGCTAGACTGACCTTTTGCATTTTAAAAAATGCCCTTATATATCTTTGCAAACACTATGCAAATGGTATCTAATCATTCCATCTGGTTATAGAGGCAAAGTTCAGGTTGGAGCTTTTCCCCAAAGCTTTCTACAGTTGTTTTTTCCTGTTAATATTTCCCCCCCAAGAAAACCAAAGTAATTATTTTTAATGGTTTGGTAGATTATGTTTAGATACACTGGGCAGCAATTTCCTTTAAAAATGTGAGAAGAGGTCACTTAAAAATAACTTTTACAGTAGCACATTGCAACAAAAAGACACTGTTACAAAGTAAATCAAAAGAACATGAAAGACAGAGTCCAAAATTCATCACTATCATAAAGGATTGTGGTGCCATTGGGATCAAAGTCTGGTATGTCCCTTGGATAGAAAGTAAATATGTAAGTTAAGAACTATAGTTGGTATATAAGGCACATAGAAAACTTTCATTTGATAATGTCACAAGGATCTGAAGCTTGGATGCATTAAACAACATGTTTGCATTTGGTTCCATTTCATGGAAGCTCCTGTTTTCCTTTTATTTTGGGTCTGAGCAAACCTAAAAATGTAAATTAAACACAGCACAAATTCTCAGTTTCACTCCAGAATTTATTCCTCCCCCATGCTCAAAAATGTTGTTAACCTTGTTGAATCTTTCATCGTAGAATCGTAGAACACTAGAACTGGAATGGACCTTGAGAGATCATCCAGTCCAGTAGGACCAAGCACCATCTAGGTCATCCCTGGTCGATGCCTATCCTATCTGCTGTTAAATATCTTCAGTGATGGAGATTCCATGACCTCCCTAAATTGCACGACCGCCCACTGCAATTTATTCCAGTGTTTAACCACTCTGACCTTTGGCACAATGCCACTATGACAGTAGTACTCTGTTTTCCAAATGTGAATTTTTGCACAATGCTGCAGCAAGTTGCAGGTTTGTCACAAAATAAATCACGTTTGGTGAATTCATATAAGATCGGTATGTGACTATATTGACCAATCTTCTGTGTTTGGAAAAGTCACTTTTTATTTTTAATAACTTTGACAGATAATCTCCATGTTTATTTAAGAATTTAAATTTTTAATCAATTTTTTTAAGTTTAGGGGGTGTCAAACAATAATTATTCAATAACTGTAGGAGCAAAAATTCAAAAAGTTAAAGCTCCCAAATAGTTAAAACACAAATTGTCAGCATCACATGTACAAAACGTACAAAGCAAATAGCCTTTAATCAAAGTCTTATTTTGCCTCTCTATACAAATTAGATCATCATCGATGGAAATATTTTTGCCCATTTGTCTGAATACTGTGAAATTGACTTTACTGACATTCACCAATACAAATCTTTTCCTTCTAAATCTAAGAGTAAGCTACATGGTAGTTAAATGGCATAGGTTACATTGAAAGTATTGAAGCGAGAGACAAACTGAATACAGAACAGATATAAAAACACTTTGTTCAATGCTCTCCTTCACTTTATTTTTCTGGCTATTTGTCTGTCTTTATGTTAAAAGACACTAGAGCGGAATGTTAATAAGGCAAATCTAGCTAATAAACAAAACAATAATACCTTGCATTTACATAGAATAGTGCTTTTAATCACCAAAAGCTCTCAAGGACTTTATAAACTTAAAATGATGTATGAACTATTTGTTCATCCATCCCTGGAATACAGCACCCTCAGCAAATGCAACATGTTTTAACAATGCATAACTCTCTATAGTTAAAAGCCTATCATATACCCAACTGAAATTATAAAAACAACTTAGGTTAACACTCCTCCTGTGAGGAAAAACTTAATGACTATATGGGATAGGATGGGCCAGTCCCAAAGCCCCTGCTGGAAGCTTGTGGCTTTGCCTCACCCTGTCCTAGAAAAGGACCATAGAGAAATACTCCAGGAAGCTAGAATGGCTGTAGGAGGAACCAGCCCATCAGGGGCATACAAGAAGAAGCTGCAGGATTAGAGTCAGTTCAGTGTCTCTGGAGCCCTGAATCTGTGAAGATCGGGTGGGTGGGTGTGTTGGTGATTGGCTAAGGCTATGTCTAGACTGCAGGCTTCTTTCAGAAGAACCTTTTCAGAAGAGATCTTCCAAAAAAACTTCTTCTGAAAAGAGCATCCACACACAAAAGCACATCAAAAAAGCAATCTGCTTTTTTGAAAGATAGTGTTCACACCGAATGGATGCTATCTTGCATGTAAGCTGTGATTACTATGGACAGAATGGCCACCAGGGCACCTGTGCTTTTTCCTCTTTCCTCTTCTTTCAAAAGAACCTCCTCCTTCCCTGTCCACACATGCCTTTTTTCAAAAGAGCTCTTCCAGAAAAAGGCTTCTTCCTCGTAGAAAGAGGATTACCAACAACAGGAAAACCCCTCTGTTCTTTTGATTTACTTTTGGAAGAATGCGATTACAGTGTGGATGTAACTCAGGTTTTGTCGGAAAAATGGCCATTTGTCCAAAAATATCCTGTAGTCTAGATGCACCCTAAGAGCCCAATGTGGATACAAAATTTGTATCTGTATCTGCATCCATATCTGCAAAAATGAGCCCCAGATATCCAAATCTGCATCCACCAGTGCAGATACCCACAGATATAAAGCAAATATCTGCAGATTTGATGGGCTTACAGATACCTTGGCAGCTAGGAATTTCAATTCCCATCAACATCCATTGCACTTCTGACATTTTCTGTCTCATGAACCTTCTGATGAGTTCAATAAATAATTTGATGAAGCATAATCCCAACATTTTTCTTTCACAGTGTCTGAGATGTAGTTATTTATCACAATGAAATTAAATGCAGGCGAATGCCGTAATTATTCTTTTAAATTTATGCAAAATGATTTGTGAATTAATTGAGTGGATAATTTCCCTTTTGTTTATCTTAGTAACCCAAAATGTGTCCTAATTTGATGTCCGCATTACCACACATTGTGAACTTGGAGGAAAAAGGATCCTTACCTACAGGTTGTCACATTAAGGATGAGAAAAAATGAAATATGCCTCGTCG
This sequence comes from Pelodiscus sinensis, assembly GCF_049634645.1. Lineage (NCBI taxonomy): Eukaryota > Metazoa > Chordata > Testudines > Trionychidae > Pelodiscus > Pelodiscus sinensis. The sequence continues at coordinate 42,671,775 of NC_134720.1, read as the reverse complement.
ACCACAGAATGAATCTTCTATGGATAATGTCAGGGTAATGAAAAATACATTTAAAATGACTTTATACCTTTTCAGTAGAATGGTTTAAATAACTTACATTTTTCTTTCTCTTTCTCCTTCCTCCTAAATAAAAAAAGCCTGTGGATTAATACAAAATATTTATAGAGGATTCAGCTGTTTAATTACTATATCTCTTGGTATCTCCACACAAAAGGTTTTTGAGGTAGATATTTGTTCAAAGGAACATTGCTTTAAAAAAAACAGATGGTCGCTTTGTTAGTTTTATTGAACACACCATAGGGAACACTAGCAGCAAGCATAAAATACAAACCAAAATGTCTGTATTAATTATTTTGCAGAAGAGAGGAAGAAAAATATTCTTCTTAATGATGACAAACAAGATGAAAAGCACTAAATTTTCCCATAGTCAGTATCCAAGAACATGTAATATTATCTTTATTAGCTGACTGATTAATTGTAAATCAACATGTACAGTAAACCAGGGAAAGGTTGAGGAAAACAGTCTCAACACCGAAAAATATTTTTGAAAATTTAGCAGCCAACATTTTTACCTTTATATAGATGCTCTCAGATTTCACAGTGATAGGCATGATATAAAAACCTAAATAGAACAACTGTAGAGTACTTGAACTTGCTGCTCAAAAAGTCCAATACATTGTAGACAGACACTGCAGGGAAGATCGTCAGCTGGTGTAGACTGTCAAAGCTGCATGGAAGTCAGTGGATGTAGGACAGTGTACACCTGCTGAGAATGGTCCTTGAGATAGACACAACAAGCATACAAGAAATGCAGCCTTAGGCCACTCTTACGCCTCCTCCCCCACTCCTAGTCCTGCTGTTATTTTAACATCTCATGTTTATCTTCTGCCACCCCCCGTTTTACATGTCTTTTTTACATGGGCAAGCCTACATTGGACAAGTAGTTCTATCTAGCTTCAATGTGAGATCAAGTCCTTGGATGGGCCCTCTGACAGCAATTCAAGGTACCCAGGGCCAAACAATCAATGGGCCCCCTCGCATACCCAAGCTGTACCTGCACAGACACAGTCTACCTGACATTTGGGTGGTGCTGTACCTGTGCTCGTTAGTGCCCAATGAACTACTGGCTGCTTTGCTGAGAGCTCTCTTCTGGCATAGTCAGTGCTTGCACGAGCCTGCCTGGTAGAATTACCAAGTGTTTAATTGCACAAACCCAAAGACCCTTGCATCCTTGCCCCGTCCCTGGGGCAACACCCCTGTCAAGCCCCTTCTCCAAGGCCCCATCTTCACTCACTCCAGCCTGCCTCCCTCCATCACTGGCTTTCCCGATCCTCTCTCATTTTCATCAGGCTGGGGCAAGGGTTTGGGGTGCAAGATGATGTGTGGTGTCCAGGCTCTGGGAAGGAGGGAGGGAGGGAGAATGTGATATTCTGTGTCTTGGGGGAATGCCCTGTCACCCCAATATTCCTCATTTTATATCACTATGATCTTGCATATAAAGCAAGCTTTGTAAGATATCAGGGGGAAAAGTCATGATCTGCTGAAAGTCATTCCTCTATCCATATACGTATATCATCAGTGCATGCAAAGTTATGAGATTGTGTTGATAGCTGTCATTAAAAGATGCTGTAAGTGGGGGAATCAGCCAGATATTGGCTACTCTCCTTGTTCTTGCCACCTGCATGAGGCTGCACTACGGGAATTGATTAACTTTGCCTGGAGACTCAGCACGCTTGGACTTGTTCTCCCCAAGCACATGGACAGAGGGTGTAAAAATGAAACACAGGGGCCCAGGCTTTGCCCTTCTCTTGCTCCGTGATGCTGCTAGCCACAAGGACACGCTGAAGACCCTTACTAAGGGGACAGTCCCAAATTTCAATGGTGAAATCTATGTATTATGGACTGCAATATCCAGAGGGAGTGGGAAACTGCTTGATTTAGATGTTGCCCGGTCTAATTAGGTTGAGCATGTTTATATTTTATTTTTATGTTTTATTTTATTTTAGTAACTACTGACTTTTTTGCCTAGCTCTTATAAACACAAATTCTATCTCTATAGTCAATACACTTCTTTTACTGGTTAGCTTTACCAATGAGTTTGTATGACCTGGGTGGCCACACGGCTCAGGTTTTACAAAAGCTGGGATATGACGACTACGTTCCTTTTCTGGCGAGGTGTTGCACGCCACATGTGGTTGTGCTGAGTGAAAATGGCACCTGCAGGGGTTGCTGCTGGTCACTAGCAGGGCATAGTGAGAGACAGCCCGATCTGGAGAGAGTTAAGAGGACAAAGTGGTCCCACAGTCCCAGGATGCACCCCAGAGGGAATCCCATCAAGGAGAGGTTAACCCACTTTTCAGACCTTATAAAAAAATGTAAGCCTGGAGGAGGAATTTGCATGGAGTGAGACAACTGACCTGGCAAAGTATGACTAAGAAGGACATTCTATTTGTATGGGATGCTGGAGGGGAAGGGACTAAATCATTTTGGAAGAAGCAAACAAACAAGTAATCAAAGCTGGCAGTGTTGGGCGAACAAAAAGTTAGGACTAGAAAAACAAGGATTTCTTAAAGCATGTAACTGACTTACAGGCATCTGTGCAAGCCTGTTAGGAAGCTTAGAACTTGTCTACACGACAAGTTATTTTTCTATAACTTACTTCATTCGGGGGTATGAATTATCCCGCCCCTGAGCAATATGAGTTACACCAGTCTAAATGCCTATGTAGACAGTGCTATGGCAGTCTGAAAGCTTCTCCTACCAAATAGCTATTGACCCTCATGAAGGCAGAACTAACTAAGCCTAAAGGCCCTGATCAACACTAAGGAGTTATTTCAAAATTACCTTCCTTATTTTGGAGTAATAAGCAGAGCGTCCCTACTACCAAGCTTGTTATTTCAAAATAATGAACTGGTTATTTCAAAATCTGTACTCCTGCTTTCCTTGGGGAATAAGCTTTTAAGTCAATTGTGTGATGTAAGTCAAAATAGCTTATTTCAGTTTTTAGCACTGTCTACACAGCAGGAAGTCCTAGTTAGAGCACTCTTCCACTGACTTCCCTTACGCCTCGTAAAATAAGGGTTACGGGACTCAGAGTAAGAAGTCCTCCAGCTCGACGTTATTTCGACATTATGTTGAAATAACTGCTTGCTGTGTAGACGCACACTATGTTATTTCAAAATAACATCAGTTATTATTAACTAAGGCTACGTCTACACTGGCATGATTTTGCACAAATACTTTTAACGCAAGAGTTTTTGCATTAAAGTATTTGCGCAAGAGAGTGTCTACACTGGCATGTGCCTTTGCAGAATAGATATGCTTTTGTGCAAAAGCATCCATGCCAGTGTAGACACTCTCTTGCGCAAGAAAGCTCCAATGGCCATTTTAGCCATCGGGCTTCCTTGCGCAAGAAATTAACATTGCCTGTCTACACTGGCCTCTTGCGCAAGAACAGTTGCGCAAGAGGGCTTATTCCTGAGCGGGAACGTCAGAGTATTTGTGCAAGAAGCACTGATTTCTTACATTAGAATGTCAGTGTTCTTGCACATGTACTCACGGCCAATGTAGACAGGTGGCAAGATTTTGCACAAAAGCAGCCGCATTTGCGCAAAATCTTGCCAGTGTAGACACAGCCCAACGTTATTCCAGAATAATGCTGCTGGGTAGTCATAGCTTAACTGGCCATGTGGACCCTGCCACCATGCACTTACAGAGTCTCAGTGCACATTGAGCTACTCCAGATCCAAAGTGGAGCACATCAAAGCTCAATACACTACTTCTAGTGCACGGTAGCCTTGTCTACAGAGACTGTTGATATGCAGCACATTAGTGTACTATAGATTCACAGCCCAGCTTGTGGCACATTAACTGACAATCTAGACAAGTATTTAGCCTCTTATATCCCATATGAAAATTTTACTTTAGATCAGATATGTAGAAAGAGAATTCAGTAATTCAATAGGCTATCAACACTCTATCTCTGAGCTGTTACCTACTCTTTTTGAGAGTGTCTTTCTCTATCGTTCTGGCTGCAGACTTTATAATCCTTGCTAAACATAGTGGAGTTTGCTACAATGCTTTCTGCTGCGTCAACTTTCAAATTCATTAAAAAAATGTTGGCTCTCATACATGTAATAACCGAGTTACAGTCAACTAAAGACAATTTACTTTCCTAATTACCACTTTGTCCATTGTTTTGATGTTATTGCTGGTGACATTTTGAAAGCTCAGGCAAGCGAGGCAATATCTTTTATTAGGCCTGCTTATGTTGGAACAACACTGAAAACAATATTTTGAAATGCAGTGTCATTGGATCTTCTTACTACTAGAGAAACAATGAAATGTTTGTTTCACATCTGGTCATATATTAAGAATATGGTGACAACTAATATGACAAACAGATAAATATTGTATTTTAAGTCATATTAAAAAACATATTAACCTATGCAGAAAGGCAAAGAAATAAACTAGGGAACAGGTGGTTCTGACATAAACTAGGGGACAGGTGGTGCCTCCTAACAAAGTGTGGAGTTTGGCTATTTCCTCTCCCTTTAATGTGACACGTCCCCACTTGCTACAGTGTGTGCTGCTTGGGTGAGTTCTGAATTCTGACCCTGTTAAGTTCTGACCCTATTAAGGTCAATGGGCATTTTACCATTGATTTCAATGGGTAAGATTTCACTGATTGTCTCTAGATGAATGTTCACCTTGGTCATCACCAGGGGATCCTCCTTCTGCAGAATCTGTATATTCAGTAGGAAGAGTAAAAGGCCTGACAAATCTCGCTTGACTAACAATTTGTTTTGTTGCAAGATTTAAAAAATCACTGGAAAGAGTAAGTTCTGACCTTGCCAACTTGGCGATCTCTTTTCAATTCTAGAGGGGGAAAGAAAATCAGAAAGCGGGAGAGTGAGCTTCACTATGCACCCAGACTTCTTCCACCTGGTACACCCACTTCTCGCTGATCATGGCACCTAGCTCCTTAATTTCCTACACTGATATTAGTCAGTCACTTTCTGAAAATGTTATTGAATGCAGTACTTCTGCGCCCCTTTTTCTTTTCTTTGACAATAATCTTTCCCCATGGTTTCCTGCTCTCAGATATTTAGAGGTAATTATAGATGCAGAAACAATTTTTGTTTCTGAATGGTTTTACTGTCCTTCAGGTAGACCTCCCCATCTCCCAGGGTCTGGCAGCCCTTAACACTAAAGGCACACTAGAATTACCAGATAGTTTTTGATTTAGGGATTTTATGTTAATGGGTAGATATTTTCCCCTCTTGACATATACAGAACCACCATTAACATGAATGTGATTATTACTGCAGCAAAAGTTTGACCTTGTATATTGAGCACTATCGCTTGGTATTAATATTTTCTGCACTTAACAGCAATCAGGAGAACATCTAGCCAGTCACTCCGAATGATATATTTGTAACTTTGTACCGTGTTCTGACTCACTCAAGAATTTAAGGCATAGATAAAGGTGTTTGTAAGATGTTATCCCTTTCCTTTTAACAGTGAATGGCTAAGCTTGCTTTTGAGAATGTTTAAAAATCAATATTAAATGTTTGATCTTCAACACTTACATTTACCAGTGGTTCTAATACAATGAATGAACTGAAAAATAATCTTGGTACATTTCTGAATTTCGGGTAATCAATAGATGGATTTGTTTAATTTAACTGGATTTGTTTAATTTAAACAGATTTGTTTTAAAAAATCTGCTAAGTTAAAATTTAATTGAAAAAATTCAAAATGCTAAGGAAAAATAGACTAAATGAAAAGGTTAGTACCACATTGGTGACATTTCAGGACATCTCCTGACAAATCTACCAGGATGTCAAATATTATGAATTAATTAGGAGAGGTGTCTGTAAAGAACTAATGTGATGCTTATGCAAGTAGAAAGGGGATACATAATAAGATACTAAAATAAACAAGAAGTGATTGCTTTAGATGAAAAGACAAGTTTGCCACTGGAATACATTAGCAGGACCCCAAGAAATTTTCAAATATTGATAAAAACAAAACTACAAGGAAGGCCTGAATACAGGAATTGTGTGCATACCCAATTTTTTTCAAAAGCTTCAGAGGGTCAGACGAGTTAGTCTGAAAGCTCATGATACCATCTACATGCTTTGTTAGTCTTTAAGGTGCTGCTAGACTATTCGTTGTTTTTAAAGTTTTTCCAATGTTTTTCAGTTTGGTGGCTGAGTAAAATTAAAAGTCAAATTAAATTTCAAAATGAATAGGCATTCTGACTTGAACAGCTGAAACATTTCTTTTTTTTTTTAGACACAAGAACTTGTAAAATGTTGTGGTCAGCCTGAATCTGCCTTTTTTTGGTGAAACGAAGTTTTGTCTGCAAAAATTGCCTGGCTGAACTGAGAACACTATATGTCATGGAAATGAATTATGGGACCATAGTAAAATATCACAAAAGAATGTTAGAGAAAAGTGGAATTACATCAGGGAAGAATTTGACTCGCTCGAGTTAAAAGTATTACTTCATTTAAATGGGTGAGAAGCAGAACAGCAGTAAGGAGAGAGTGACAAAAGGAGGATCACACCAGAGCATCCATGAAACCAGGTAGGAATCTACTGTAAGAATTTAATGACAAGAGTATAGAAATCTATGGAGAAGGCCTTAGTGAAGACAAGAAGAATAGAAACAAATATGCCTGTTATAAATAAATTATTAACTTGACCTTCCCGTCACTTAAAAATACAACAGCCTCCAAGGACAAACACTGCGCATCATTATTTTTAAGGGTAATTTTATGAACATTAGCTATGTATAGTTGTGCAGGATGAGCTAGAAAGAGGTCATGATACAATGATGTTTGAGACTCTCTGACCTCCCTATTTTGACAACAAAAGGTGATACACAACCCCAGGAGTGGGGACCAAAGTCTAGCCTTTCTGAGACCTGCCTTCCCAGATGGGGAGACCAGGATCAAAGCCAGCTCCTCACTGCTCTTGATGGGGAGGCCAAAACCAAATTCCAAGGGCTTTAGCCCCATGAAGGGAAACCTATAACCTGGTATCCCCACACTCACACACTCAGAGCAGAATCTCTTGGACTTTGGCCCTGGACAGTGGGGCTTGGGCTCCAGCCCTGAGCACCAGCAAGGTAAATGCCAATCCTTGTCAGCTCCATTAAACAGATTGTGACTGATTTTGGGATCCTAGTCCACAGTTTGAGAACTACTGTGATAATGAAATCTCATCTAGTGCATAGGTGGATAGGCACCCTAGGTGTTCTTTCCCCTTCCCTTTGAAACCTGAGGGAATGGCTTTTGCTGGAGACAGGACTTGACTAACTGATTTACCTGCTGTGGCAAATCCTTTTGCTATGGAAGGTGCCAAGGCATGTTACTAGCCTTTCAAGGGCTGAGGTCTGAACTGCAATGTGGCATTGCTGACAGTCCAATCATGCTCCTCTCTCATTTTCACAAACCTCTACCATGTTGACCATTATGGTTGACCTTTGTTCAATGTACCTCAGGCCTGACTTGCAACATACGGACAATTCCATGCAAAGTCTGCAAGGGAGACATGGAGAGAATTTGACCCTACAAGACTTGACATTAGCTACTTTTCCCCCTCAAACTAAAGAAAATATATTTGTGCACACTCTTGAACTGAGATGATTGAGAGCTTGTGGAACACAGATGGGCACCTGTTAGATGAATATGGGTTTTGGTTTTTTTGTAATGGGTTACTGTATTACAGAAAAATTTCATATTTCTTGTGACTGTCTGGGATGAAAGAAATCATATTAGAGCCACACAAGACCCATTCCATTAGATTGGGAGAAAAAAAGTTGAAAGGTAGTATGTTTTAAATTGGTAAAGAAAACAAAGTGTTATTCCTGTGGCTTTGAGCATGCCATGAGCGTCCCAGCTTTATTACCTGTGTTGTTAATTACTCTAAAAGTATTTCATTGTGAGAGTACAAAAGCAAATGTAATGAATAAAAAAGAACTCTAAAACTTGGACTTTGTTATAAGGTGAGCCTTGTGGGTTTGATTTTTGTGTGTGATGCTATGCTTATGGTAGTGGTTAGATGAACTGTACTTTGCTTCTCTTTTAAATGTGCTAAAAAATCTGGAAAAAAATAAGTAAATATATTCCACTGAGCTAAAAAGTAACAGAGGTGTTATATTCTGTAAGTATTGTGATATAAGTAAAGACCATTAAAAGCCTCTGGACTAGTATATTTCTGTTCTGCTCTACTGCCTAAAGTCCAATCACAGAACAAATAATTGGGAAATGTTAGAGGCTATTGAACACGGGAAGTGGGAAATCAGCATCAAGTTATGTAGCACAGATGCTAAGATGAAATGCAGAAAATAATTCACTGCATTCAAAGACTCTCAAGCTCACACTCATAATTGTGTCGTGTGGCGAGGTAGTCTGCTATTTCATCTGATGGGCCGTAATATAAAATGCAAAAAGATCTGGTTCCTACATCCACATGTTCTCACACACCAAACACACACACTTTTAAAAAAATACATCTTTGTGTTTTACTTGTACTCCAAGCCACATTACCCACACATGCTACTGATTTCACCCAGTTACACCAAGTTTCATTAAATCTGAAGACTTGGAGGGTTGCTGTGGTGCAGATTCACTTGTGCAGAAGCTTATCAGAAATCCAAGCTGAACAAAGGTTCTAATCCTGCCAGGCACTTAAACACAAGTGTAACTTTACCCATGATCAGTTGCTGTAATAGCTTCCCTGGTGTGCATAGTGGGACTACTCATGTGCATAAAGATACATTCATGCTTTGTGCTCTGATGGATTAGGGCTGTGAAGACCTGGGATACATCTGAACAGTCTATATTAATATTGTGCAGGCCTGTGTGTGGTTATGGTGGGTAACTTGTTATGGGGTTAGATAAAAAGGGTGAATCAAGCAAGGAAGACAAGAATGAGCTATTGACACTAGGCTATTTAAAGAAATAAAATCATCGCTCTGAAAGTGTGACACAAAGGAGTGAATAACAACAAAGGGGATGGGACACTAATACAGAATGATCTGGATTTCTCAATCCCCTGCACCTGCATCCTCCTCAATGCATCCCTCTCCCTCCCAATCTCTCTGCTCCCCATGCTTCTCATTAAATCCCTCCCCATTACATCGCACCCTGCCCCCACCTACCCATCCCAGCCCTGTATCCATTACAGTGCTCTCCCACCCATCCTTTCCACCTCCCAGAACTTCCACTGTCATCCTTAATCCCCACAGCCTTGCACCCCATTCACCTGCACACACTGCTGCTCTCACATTATGCCCCTATACATCCTGTGTCCCTCATATCCTCATGCACCAGTAACCTTGTGACTCCCCATTCACCTCACATACCCCCACACCTCCCTCTCATTCTCACCCTGCACTTAGACTTGGCCTCTTTCCCTCCTCATCCTCTCTCCCTCACTCACTCACCTTTTCCCCTCCAATCCTACCTGTCTGGCTCCATGATTTAGGCAGCTCCTGAAAAAGTATGAAAAAGCATGTCTCTGTGAGAGCGTGTACATGCATGCATGAGACTGTGTCTTTATGTAGGGAGGTGCGGATAGTACCTGTGACTATACCTGTGTGAATACAAGTTGCAGCCTAACTGGTATTTCTTTGTGCTGGCTTGTGCACAAAAAACAGATGACATGAAATGGGTGTAAATTCATTTCATAAGAAATTTTTAATAAATGAGATGGAAATTCTAAATGAAACACCAATGAGGAGTCCCATGGCACCTCAGAGACTAACAGATATAGTTAGGCGTAAGCTTTTGTGGGTAAAAGGCCACTTCATCACGTTGTAGCTGATGAAATCAGTTTTACACACAAAAGCTTATGCCCAACTCTGTCTGTTAGTCTCTGAGGTCTCAGGACTCCCCGTTGGTGCAGATACAGGGTAACACAGCTGCCTCTTCTGCAATTACTGGTCTCAGAGGGGTAATGTATCGTACATTCTCCCCCCTTTCCTAGCTACATTATAAATACTTTGTTGCAGGCTCTCTCTCATGTGTATGTCCAGCTCCAATAACCCTGGAACCCTGATCCTACTTGGGGTTTCTAGGTCCTAAACAACAAGCGTAATAATAGGGAAGTGTGTATATATATATATATATATATAAGGGATGTACAGATGAATACATGTGTGTATTTTCATGTAAGCATGGAGTGAGGTTCTATAGATTTATTTATGTAGGTATATGGATAGATGTACATTTCTACCGTTGTGCTCTATTGATTCAGATTTCCATTTAAGGAGTGAGCCTTAAGTAGACTCACTGCAGATGTGAATGTGTGGTCCTAATTCAACACACAAAATTACAATATAGGTATTTTTGAAACAAAATATATTGATTGGTTTATCAGTTCCACAATTCACTACCATTGACAAAGATGTATGTACTCCATTTTCTCTCAGACGGAACAAAATTGTTTCACCAATGTTGCATAATGCACAACATTTATATGGATGATGTGACATGAACAAATGAGGTTTTGTACTTGTCAAGAGCAATAGATCACAAGTCATTAAGAAAACAGAGCAGATTCTTAGTTTCCCTTTTGTGTTACCCATTATCCCCCAAGAAAATAAAATTCTGTTTTACAAGTTATATTCTCACTAGCTGTCCTATTAACCTGTGTCTGATGCATAAATTCACATTGACCTAGTCATTTTGTTTGATCATATATCCATTTTGGAAAGCAATACCAGCACGCCCACCACAACTGACAGGTGAAGGGGGCCCCAAGCCCTGTGTGTCAAAGGGGTCCTGGGTTCCTGGTCACCACTGCTGCTATTGCTCTGGGCCCTCCACTCTCTTCCCAAAGTGATAGACCCTATAGTGATAGCGACGAGGAGTCCTGTAGCACCTTATAGACTAACTGAAGTGTAGGAGCATAAGCTTTCGTGGGCAAAGACCCACTTCCTCAGATGCATGTAGTGGAAATTTCCAGAGGCAGGAATAAATATGCAGGCCAGGATCAGGCTGGAGATGATGAGGTGATCCAATCAAGGAGGATGAGGCCCACTTCTAGCAGCTGATCTGGAGGTGTGAATTCCAAGGGAACAGAAGCTGCTTTTGTAGTTAGCAAGCCATTCACAGTCTTTGTTTAATCCAGAGTTGATTGTGTCAAACTTAAAGATGAACTGTAGCTCAGCAGTTTCTCTTTGAAGTCTGGTCCTGATGTTTTTTTGCTGCAGGATGGCTACTTTTAGATCTGCAATTGTGTGTCCAGGAAGATTGAAGTGTTCCCCTACAGGTTTTTGTATGTTGCCATTCCTAATATCAGATTTGTGTCCATTGATTCTTTTACGTAGGGACTGTCCTGTTTGGCCGATGTATATAGCAGTGGGGCATTGTTGGCACATGATGGCATATATTACGTTGGTGGATGTGCAGGAGAATGTACCAGTGACAGTATGGCTGATCTGGTTAGGTCCTGTGATGGTGTTGCTGGTGTATATATGTGGGCAGAGTTGGCACCGAGGTTTGTTGCAAGGATTGGTTCCTGAGTTCGAGTTATTATGGTGCGGTGTGTAGTTGCTGGTGAGAATATGCTTCAGGTTGGCGGGTTGTCTGTGGGCAAGGACCGGCCTACCTCCCAAGGCCTGTGAAAGCGAGGGATCATTGTCCAGGATGGGTTGAAGATCACTAATGATGCGTTGGAGAGGTTTTAGCTGGGGACTGTAGGTGATGGCCAGTGGTGTTCTGTTGGTTTCTTTCTTGGGCTTGTCCCGTAGCAGGATAGTGATAGGCTCCCTTCTGGAAGCAAGGAGCTGCCCCTCCACACCTTGCCCATGGGCCCACGGAGGCTGTCACTCCCTGCCATTATGGAGAAGTATACGTATTAGGGATGTAAAATCCCATTTAATTAGTTAACCGGTTAAGTGTTTAGTTTACTCTCCCCCACTCACTCACATGTTCATTTATCTGATATTACTTCCTCAAGAAGATAATTCCACACTGTAATCTAGTCACCTAATGGTTGACTAATTAAACAGGGCTGGCCAATCTGGCTGCTTCCAGCACCGTGTGAGGCTGCTGGCTCCCAGTCCACTCAGGGAAGGCAGAGCCAGCAGCCCCACATGAGGGAGCCGTTGAGGCTTCCAGGGCTATTTCCACGTGGGGCTGCTGCTTCCAGCATGGGCTGGATCCACGTGGGCTGGGAACTGGCAGCCCTGTGAGGGGGCCTGGTAGAGGTGGTGCACTCCTTCACCCGAAGCAGGCCATAGGTTACCAGGCTGCTCTCTGGTTACCAGGTAACCAGTTACCCATTAACATCCCTAATACGTCTATGACACTGGTGAAACAAATACTGGAATCCTGTATCTGTTTCTAGTGTCTGCATTTTAAATACAATGTTGACAAATTGGAGAGGATATAGATGAAAACCCACAGAGGTAATATAAGGAGTAAATGTTTTACCATGAAAGGCTTCAAGAGCTCCCTAGGTTTTGTTTATCAAAAAGAAGACTGAAATGTGACTTGATTACAGTGTAGAATTATTTTCATGAGGAAATAATATCAGATAAATGAGTATGTGAGTGAGTGGCGGAGAGTAAGTGATGGGGGAGGGGTTGTGTGTGAACGGGTGGGGCCTGAGGAATGGGCAGGACAGCAGTGGGGCAAGGTTGTTAGAGTTTCTGGTATTGGAAAGCTGCTGGATTACTCTGTTAGTTCCGGTGTCCACAATTCAAGAAGGATGTTGATAAATTTGTGAGGGTTCAGACAAGATTAAAGGATTGGAAAACAGGTCTCAAAGACTATGTCTACACAGCAACATTATTTCAAAATAACTAGTGTTATTTTTGAAATAACGTAGTCCATGTCTACACAGCCGGCAGTTATTTTGACATAATGTTGAAATACTGTGAAGCTGGAGGACTTCTTACTTCGACTCCTGTAACCCTCATTTTATGAGGAGTAAGGGAAGTCAGAGGAAGAGTGATCTATTTTGAAATAACTGCTATGTAAACAGCACCAAAACTCAAAATAAGCTACGCAATTGATGTAGCTCTATTTAAGTAGCTTATTTCGAGTTAAGCCCTGTGGTGTAGATGAACCCTATAGTGATAGACTCAAAGAGCTCAATCTATTTAGCTTAATAAAGAGAAGGCTAAGAGTGCCTTGATTAAGTTTAGAAACATCTACACAAAGGAAACAAATAATTAATAAGAAGCTCTTCATTCTAGCAAGAAAGATATAACATAATCCAATGTCTAGAAACTGAAGCTATATTAGTTCAGGCTGTAAATAAAGCATGAAGTTGTGATGGTGAGGGTAGTTAGCCGTTGGAACCACTTATCAAGGGTTGTGGTAGATTCTCAAGGACAATTTTTTAAACTCCAGATGGGATGTTTTGCTAAAAGATGCTCTCTATGAATTATTTCAGGGGTGGGGAGAGGTTCGATAGCCTATGTAATAGAGGCAATCAAACTATATTATTACAATGATCTCTTCTAGCTGTTAAATCTAAGAATCAGAGGGGTAGCCATGTTAATCATTAAGGTGCCACACAACTCCTTGTTGTTTTTGCAGATACAGACTAACAGATTTATTTGGGCGTAAGCTTTCATGGGGAAAGACCCACTTTATCAAATGCATAGATCGTATATGAATCTAATAAGTAACCCAACCACCCCAGCTGTCCATTTAATAGTGGTGAAGAAGCAACACCTCAGCTCCCACCCCTTTGGGCGTGGGAGATCAACTAGGGTAGGCGGATGGCCAGTTAGAGTTTGTAACAAGCAGACTAACTTGGAACCAAAGAGAAAGGGGGGGCTCCAAAGCAAAATTCTATCTGCTTTGGGGCTTGAGGGGACTACTAAGTGTAGGTAAGGCAGTGTGTAGACAGGTATTATGCCAGGGTGTTGCCCTGCCCTGGCCCGTTAAGGAGCCAAAGAGCTGGAGGGAGGAGAGCCCAGCTGAGGGCCATCAGGAAGGCCCAACTGAGGGCTATAAGAACAGCTCCTGGGAGATCGACCTGCCTACTATGCTGGAGGAGAGAGTAGTGAAGACCTGACGGCCAGAGAAGAAGAAGCTCCCTGGAGAAGGGCAGGACTGGGGAGGCTCAGGCAGGAGGAATCCAGGCTACATGGTCTGCGGCCTAGTGCTGCATAGGAGGCAGTCAAGAAGGGCCGGAGCAAGCATAGGAGGCAGCCCTAAAGGGCTGGGCTGCATACGAGGCAACTGTGGTAGGCTGGGGGAGGCTGAGCCAGGGAAGCCCCAAGCCATAAGTCCAGGGGGCAACCGGGCAGGCAGAGGTGCAGCTGTGGCCACAGAGTAGGGGCCTAGAGATCCTGCAGCCTGCCTGGAGGGGCTGTTAAGGGGCTGGCAGGGGACCTGAGGCCAGGATGGCATGAGGGGAGCTAGGAGTCCCCAAGAGGAAGATCTGAGGGGTTCCTGGAAATAAGGAGGACCCTGAACTATAACATGGACTCTCCCCTGGAAGGGCGGTGCGGGCGAATTATGGAGTGGTCACTGCAAGAGGGCAGTGACCTGAAGAATACCACCACACCCAGAGAGGGTGCGTCATAGCTGCCGGCTACTTCCCCACCTCCCCCAGGAGGCCACTGAGGAAGGAAGAGCTGCGTAAAAAGGAACAGTGAGTGAACCTGCTACAGTATGTTGAGGCTTTAGATCCATTTTCTCAGAGTTTTGGCACTTTCTGAAGGCATCAGAAGTCAGGTTTACAAGGCCTGTGTTAATGGCGCTTCCCCAGCTTCACTGGGACACACACATTCTGCCTACCCAGGAACTCACAGGCTGTGTCTACATTGGTGCGATCTTGCACAAAAGTGGCCGCTTTTGCACCAAAACTTGCTGCTTGTCTACACTGGCGGGGAGTTCTTTCGCAAGAACACTGACATTCTAATGTATGAAATCTGTGCTTCTTGTGCAAGAACTATGATGCTCCCGTTCAGGAATAAGCCCTCTTGTGTAACTGTTCTTGTGCAAGAAGCCGGTGTAGACAGGCAACATTAATTTCTTGCTCAAGAAAGCCTGTTGGTTAAAATGGCCATTAGAGCTTTCTTGCGCAAGAGCATCTACACTGGCATGGATGCTCTTGTGCAAAAGCACATCTCTTGTGCAAAGGCACTTGCCAGTGTAGACGCTCTCTTCTGGAACAGTTTTGCATAAGAACTCTTCCTCAAAAGAGTTCTTGTGCAAAATCATGCCGGTGTAGATATAGCCACACAGCTCTCCTTCACTCTAATAGCTGATCACCTAACCCACACAGGTCTGGCCTACGTTACGTCCCACTATGCACTGAACCTTTTAATGGAGCAGATTCTCCTCTGCTACTAATGTTCGTTTTATGTTCAGATAACTGGCTTGCTGAGAGACGATCCTGCGCTCTTTTACAGAGATCCTATTTTTGTGATTTCTTGAATAGCATTTCCTTTATAAAGTTCTCTGTGACTGAAAGAAATGGTTGCTTCTCCCCTCCCCCATGGAGAGCATATAATATTATCATAAGGAAAGAAAAAAAACTGAGTTGTGCTTCTAACCACCATTATTTTCTTAATTCTAAAACCAGGCACAGAAATTATTGATTCTGAGTAGCATAGTTCAACTTGCTATTTTCCTTTTCTAAGGATAGTAGAACTATGGCTAGAGGATATTCAAAATACTATGGGCCTATATTGCTGTATTAATGTAATCTTTTGCAGTAGATAATTAGTTTGAGGCTATTTTTCAGTAATACTGGCAATGGCTTCCACAAGTCTAGCCCTAGCTTTCTATGATTCTATAAGAAAAGACTATGATATGCAAAGAGAAACTTCCACTTGATAACAACATAGAATTTGTTAAGATGAATTAGAGATCTTGGGCATTACAGATCTAAACTTAGTGAGGGTTAAACCATAAATCATAATCAGTCAATGGTATGGCTGTTTCTTCAGACTTCTACCTATGCTGAAAATATGGGGGCTGACCCCAACATGGCCCCAGCCACCAGGGAAGCTGACCCTCATGTGGCCACAACCCCAATCCTGGCCCCGGTCCTAGACTCAGCTCCATCCACCAGAGCAGCTGCAGTAGTCACCTGCCATGTGGCTCCGGCTGCCGGAGTAGCTGCTCCATTCACCTGCCAGGTCCAGCAGGAAGGTGAGTACCACTGTACAGCTCTGCAAGGGAGGTGGGCAGACTTAGAATTGTTTGTGCACAGCCGTGCAAGCGCGCACCCTAGAGGACACTGACGGCATGGATCTGTCACTTGAAATGAGCGCACTGGGGGAACTGGTTGAGGTCCCAAGGAAAGGGCAGTTTATCCAGGGACAATGGCAGCAGCCTATCTAAGAATTTTGATTAATTTCCTCCTAGGACTTCCTTTTGTCAGCACGTGGTGAATATTTAGATGCAGGACTTTCTGGGGAGGAAGGGGAGTGTGTGTTGGGGGGAGGGAGGGGAAAATGACCCAGCTTCCACCAAAAGGACCTTGAAGAACTTCACAGTAATAGGTGAGAGAGCTTAGGTTGCTGCTGCCTACTGAAAACTGAGACTCTTTGCTGAACACTGAGATGCTCTTGACTTCTCTGATATTGAGCCAAAATGTTTATGCATTCTGTGGAAGCTACTCTCATGAACATGCTCAGAAAGAGTGCTAAAACTCAAGGAAATTACTGATTTTTTTTTTCAATTTTGAGGGAAGATTCTATCTGGGAATCCTCTGACATGTGACCAGATTCACTCTGGTATCACAGGTTATGTCTACCCTCGTGGCTTCTTGCGTGAGAAATATGCAAATGAGGCTAAGTGTGGAATATTGACGACCCTCATTTGCATACCTAATGAGCCACCATTTTTACAGAAGAGGCTCTTGTGCCAGAAGGAGCTGTCCACACTGAAAAACTGTCTACACTGAAAAAACCTCTTGCACAATGTCGTTATTCCTGAAAATAATCAGCATAGTGGCATTGCGCAAGAGGGTTTTTCTTACGCAAGAAGGGGCAGTGTAGACAGCTCCTTCTGGTGCAAGAGCCTCTTCTGCAAATATGGTGGCTCATTAGATATGCAAATGAGAGTCGGCGATATTCCACACATAGCCTTGTAAACCAGTTCACCCCCAGAGTCCACTCTGAGTTAATTGGGGTACAGAGAGTTCAGCCTGAGAAGTCACACTTAAGGCCGGTGGCCCTTTTATCACGCACACTCGCGTTACACCCGAGCCGGTCGGCCTGCTGGCGGAGTAGGGGGGTTCGGGCCCGCCCCCTCTCCGAACCCCGGCCCAGGGCCCTAAAGGCAGGGACCCGTGGTCCCTCCCTTGCGGATGGGGGAACGCCCCAAAACACACCCGCTCACGGGCTCCACGACCCCGCCCTGGGCCGCTTCCTGCTCCACCAGGCCTCCCGGCCCGCTTCCCTTGACCCTTCCTGTCTCACCTCTCCCTCCGTTTCTCCCCGCTTTGCTCCATCCACCGTGCTCCCCCCCACCGTGCCAGCCCTTGGTTTAAATCCCCCGCCGGCTCCATTCCCCCCTTGCGTCACTTCCCCTGCGACGCCTCCTGGCCGCCCCTCGCTTATGACGTCATCATTCGGCGCCTGCCCGGCCCCTTCTTCTTGGGCCCTGCTGGGCGGCGCACGCTGCCCCCCGACGCTCCCTGTGCCGGCTGCCGGTGTGCCCCGGGGGCCCGCCACGGCGGGCTGGGCCGTGTTCCCCGCCCCCCGATGTACCTGCCCGGTGCCTCCCGGCGCGTCCTCCGCGCGGGGCGGGAGTGCCCCGTCCCACCGCCCGGCGCCTCCCGGCGCACTCTCGGTGCGGGGCGCGAGTGCCCCGTCACACCACTCCCCCCTCGTCTCATTACTTATACTCGCCCCCTCCCCTGCGGCTCCCTCCGACCTTCTCGATAGGCAGTCCGCGTTCTGATGGGCACTTCCCGGTCGATGCACGATTTTGAACTTGTATGGCTGCAGACTCAGGTACCACCGGAGTATTCTTGGGTTGGTATCCTTCATGGTATTGAGCCATTTCAGGGGGGCGTGGTCCGTTACCAGGGTAAAGCAGGCCCCTGCAAGAAAGTATCGGAGAGCATCTACCGCCCACTTAATGGCTAGTGCCTTTTTCTCGATAGTGGCGTATCCCTTCTCTCTATCAAACAGTTTCCGGCTCAGATACAGTATTGGGTGCTCGGCCCCTCCCATCTCCTGCGTTAATACGGCTCCTAACCCCGTTTCCGACGCGTCGGTTTGCAGGGTAAAGGGCTTTGAAAAGTCCGGCTGGGCGAGCACCGGCGCCTGAGTCAGTCTTTCTTTTAGAGCCTGAAAGGCCTTCTGACACTGCTCCGTCCACTGGACTCTCTGGGGCTTCCCTTTGCGGGTCAAGTCCGTTAGCGGGGTGGCTAGCGATGCAAACTGGGCCACGAATCGGCGGTAATACCCCGCCAGCCCCAGAAACTGTCTTACTTGTCTTTTTGTGGTGGGGATAGGGTAGTCCCGCACTGCTTGGATTTTATCCACCAGGGGTCTCACCGTCCCCCGCCCTACCGTGTACCCCAGATACGTCACCTCCTTCTTCCCGAACTGGCATTTCTTGGGATTGGCCGTGAGGCCAGCTTGTCTCAAGGCCTCCAGGACCGCCGCCACGTGTCCTAGATGTTGCTCCCACGTCTCGCTGAATACTATGATGTCATCAATATACGCGGCCGCGTAGGGCTGGTGTTCTCTCAAGACCCGGTTCATGAGGCGTTGGAATGTTGCGGCTGCCCCATGCAGGCCGAACGGCATGGTCCGGAACTGGTAAAGGCCGAAGGGGGTTGAGAAGGCTGTCTTTTCTCGGGCTGCTGGCGACAGCGGGATCTGCCAGTAGCCTTTCGTTAAGTCGATCGTGGAGAGGTACCGGGCCTTCCCCAGCTGGTCCAGCAGCTCATCGATGCGTGGCATAGGGTATGCATCGAACTGCGAGATCGCATTCACCTTCCTGAAGTCAATACAAAACCGGAGGGCCCCCTCTGCCTTGGGAACCAGCACAATCGAGCTCCGCCACCCGCTGTGCGACTCCTCGATTACCCCCCAGTCCAGCATGTCCCCCAGCTCCTTCTTTACGACGTCCCACATCTTACGGGGGAGGGGTCTCACCTGGTCCAATACCCGCTTCCCTGGTTCGGTGACGATCTCATGCTGGGCCAGATGCGTCCGTCCCGGTCTGCTCGTCAGCACCTCCCGGTGCCTCTCTAGTAGGTCCCGGAGCTCCTGTTGTTGTTGTCCCGTGAGTTCGGTCCCAAGCGTGGCTTCCTTGACCGTCACCTCCGGGTCTCCCCATGGTCCGAACTCCACATCTTTCATCTGTGTTTCTACCAGGAAGGCTTCCCGGGGCACCCACCGCTTCAATAAGTTAATATGGTAGATCTGGGTGGCCCTCCGCGGACCATCCAGCTGTATCTCATAATCCACCTCCCCGACCTTCCTTAACACCCTGAAGGGCCCCTGCCAGCGTGCCAACAACTTGGATTCTCTGTCTGGTAAGAGGAGCAACACCTGGTCGCCTGGCGCGAACTCTCGGACCTGGGCTCTTTGATTATACTGCTGGCGCTGCCCCTCCTGGGCTCTCTGTAAGTTCTCCCGTGCCCATTCGGCCAGGGAACCCAGTCTCTGCTGGAGCTGTGTCACATAGTGGACTACCCCCAGGGCTGGGGTAACCTGAGCTTCCCACCCTTCCCTCACTAAGTCGAGGACCCCCCGGGGCTTCCGCCCATAAAGTAGTTCGAAAGGCGAGTAACCCACCGAGGCTTGTGGCACCTCCCGGATGGCGAACATCAGAGCAGGGAGTAGCTTATCCCACCCCCGGGGTTCCTCCTGTACAAATTTCCTAAGCATACCTTTCAATGTCCTATTGAACCTCTCGACGAGGCCATCGGTTTGTGGGTGGTAGACGGAGGTGCGGATCTTGCGGATTCGTAGGAACTTGCACAGCTCGGTCATCACCCTTGCCGTCAGGTTAGTGCCTTGGTCCGTCAGTAGCTCTTTCGGCAAGCCTACCCTCGAAAACACCTTGACCAGTTCCTCCGCTATTACGTTGGCGGTGGCCTTCCGCAGCGGGATGGCCTCGGGGTAGCGGGTGGCGTAGTCCACGATTACTAAAATGTAGGCATGCCCTCTTCCTGACTTATCCAAGGGCCCTACCAAATCCATGGTTATTCGTTCGAATGGGACGCCCACGATGGGTAGGGGAACCAGCGGGGCGGGGGCCACTTTCTTGCTAGAGGTCCTCTGGCATTGGGGACAAGACATGCAAAAGTTCTTGACCTCTTGATATACCCCGGGCCAGTAGAACCGCTGTAAGATTCGCTGCTGGGTCTTTTCACTGCCCAGGTGTCCCGCCCAAGGGTGATTGTGCGCTAGCTCCAGTACCTTCCAGCGGTATGGGCGCGGCACTAGCAATTGTGGGTTTTCCTGTCCGTCCGCCCCCACTGCCACCCGATAGAGCCGCTCTCCCCGTACCTCAAAGCGTGGTCCCAGCTGCTGCCGCCCGTCTCCCTCTGTCGTTTCCTCCGCTTGCGCCCGCACCTGGGTCCATGCTGCCTGTAGCGTCGGGTCTTCCCTCTGGTGTGTCAGGAAGTCCCCCTCTTCCACCTCCAGGCGTAGCGGTGGGTTTGGTCTCCCGGCCGCGGGCCCCCCGGTTTCCCCTGAGGTGGGGACCTCTTCCCCTTGGGCTGCCAGAACGGGTTTCTTTTGTCCCGGCCCCGGGCCCTCGTGACCCGCCCCCCATTCCTTTAGCAGGGCGGCCAGCCCGGGCCAGTTTCTCCCTAGCAGCGCTGGGTAGGGGAGTTTGGGGGATATAGCGGCCTGGCAGCGCGCCCGGATCTGCCCATCGTCAATCCATACGTGGGCGGTATAGTACGGATGTACGTCCCCGTGCACGCATCTCATCCAGATCTGGGGCCCCCGGGTTTGGGAATCGGGGACCGTGTCCTCCCGCACCATGGTCTGGCCGCACCCCGAGTCCACCACTGCCCTTACCCGCTTCCCGTTCAGGCTTATCGACCTGGTTACCTGGGCCCTTGACGCAGTGGTCCCGGCTGTCCCGTCCCGTCTTCTCTGCCCGAAGGTACAATCCATCAAGGGGCAATCTTTTTTAAAGTGCCCCTCCTCGCCACACTGGAAGCAGGCTCCCCTCGGGCTAGGGTCTGCCCTCGGGCTGGGTGTCCCGGGGTCCCCGCTCGCTCCCGGTTGATTCTCGCTCCTCCTCGGCGGGTTCCAGACTGGGGCCAGTTTTCGCTCTACTCCTGGGCCCCATGATGGTCTACGGGCCGGTGGATCTGCCCGGTGTGAGGTGTCCGCCCCTCCGCTACTGGCTGGGCTCCGCCGAGGCCCCGCGGGAGTGGGGGGAGGGTGTCTACCCCCCGTTTCCTCCGCTGCCGAAAAGCGCTCCATCAGCGTGATCGCCTCTTCCAGCGACTCTGGCCAGTGTCGGCGAACCCACTTTTGCCCCTCGGCGGGCAGGATCCGGAGGTACTGTTCTAACACCACTTGTTCCGCTACCTGCAGCCCGGTCTTGTTGGCAGGTTCTAACCATCGCATGCCTGCTTCCCTGACCCGCTGCCCCAGCGCCTGTGGGCGCTCCTTCGGGTCATAGCGGGTATCTCGGAATCGCTGTCGGTACGTCTCCGGGAATATGCCCAGCTGGTCCAACACGGCTTCTTTAACTTTGTAATAACACAAAGCATCCTTGTCTGCCATACTTCTATAGGCCAATTGGGCCGGACCGGTTAGGAAGGGGGCTAGCAGGGTGGCCCAGTGCTCCTGTGGCCACTTCGCGGCGGTAGCCACCCGCTCAAAGGTGACCAAAAACGCTTCTGGATCGTCTTCGGGTCCCAGCTTTGTCAATCGCAGCGGCAGCTGGGCGCCCGGGATGGCGCCACCTTCTCCATCTCCTGGGGAGCCCGTCTCTGCTCCAGGTGCGGTTCCTCGGGCGGTCGCCCCTTCTCTGATTTCTTTCAGCATTTGCCGCTGCTGGTCCTGGAATTGGGTCATCATGTCCCGCAACACCTGATTCTGATGCTGCTGTTGCTGCTTCTGGTTGTCCACCAGCCATTCTATGATCTTGTTGACCTCCATTATGAGTTCGGGGGGGGTCAACTGTACGATGCGGGTGGTCAACACCTAGTTCTTTTCAAACAAACACCCAACGGATCAATCACCCTACCTCCCTTGTTTTCTGCCCGCCACCCCTTTTTTTTTTTTTTTTTTTTTTTTTTGTGAGTAACTCTACTTCCTAGAGCCCCTTCTTACTCCCGGGGCCCAGGGACCTGTGCCCACATTCTCCACCACGTGTAAACCAGTTCACCCCCAGAGTCCACTCTGAGTTAATTGGGGTACAGAGAGTTCAGCCTGAGAAGTCACACTTAAGGCCGGTGGCCCTTTTATCACGCACACTCGCGTTACACCCGAGCCGGTCGGCCTGCTGGCGGAGTAGGGGGGTTCGGGCCCGCCCCCTCTCCGAACCCCGGCCCAGGGCCCTAAAGGCAGGGACCCGTGGTCCCTCCCTTGCGGATGGGGGAACGCCCCAAAACACACCCGCTCACGGGCTCCACGACCCCGCCCTGGGCCGCTTCCTGCTCCACCAGGCCTCCCGGCCCGCTTCCCTTGACCCTTCCTGTCTCACCTCTCCCTCCGTTTCTCCCCGCTTTGCTCCATCCACCGTGCTCCCCCCCACCGTGCCAGCCCTTGGTTTAAATCCCCCGCCGGCTCCATTCCCCCCTTGCGTCACTTCCCCTGCGACGCCTCCTGGCCGCCCCTCGCTTATGACGTCATCATTCGGCGCCTGCCCGGCCCCTTCTTCTTGGGCCCTGCTGGGCGGCGCACGCTGCCCCCCGACGCTCCCTGTGCCGGCTGCCGGTGTGCCCCGGGGGCCCGCCACGGCGGGCTGGGCCGTGTTCCCCGCCCCCCGATGTACCTGCCCGGTGCCTCCCGGCGCGTCCTCCGCGCGGGGCGGGAGTGCCCCGTCCCACCGCCCGGCGCCTCCCGGCGCACTCTCGGTGCGGGGCGCGAGTGCCCCGTCACAAGCCTCATTTGCATATTTCTCATGCAAGAAGCTGTGAGTGTAGACATAGCCACAGAGTGCAGAATTCGGTCCCATTGTACGTGATTTTGTGAAATATTACAGTCATGTAATTCAACACTGTATACATTCAGTGAAATTCTTCTCTTTCCTGACCCAGTTTTGCTCCCAGCTGCAACGGCAGAATAATCCCATTGTCTTCACCCATTTATTCTGAAGTCAATGGAATTACTTTGGATTTACACCAGCATTACTGAGCACTCTAACCATCCTTTCTACTTTGAATTTCATGAGGTGAGATGTGAAGATGAATTTGTTGTTTAAGCTTTTTTCTCCTGAGGGCAAAAAGCTTCATCATTTTTTTTCTACTGATCTTGTCTTGTCTGAAGACAAATCAATGGATCAAGTTATGAATGGTATGTCATGAATAAGTGATGAATTCCTGGGCAGATCAAATATGATTTGGCTTAGGATCTTGACTATTACTGCATATAAAGATTTTTTGAAAGTATAGTATCAGTGGCTAAGGAGAGGGTTTTTTTCTTAAGCTTTTGCCTAATGTTCCTTTGGAAAAGATGCATGCAACTTTATCCTTCAAGTGCAAATATTAGACCTGGGAGAATTTCTGGACTGACAGGCTGGGCAAGGATTACCCATGGGATAGGGCACTAACCTGGCATGCTAAAAAACTAGGCTTCAAATCTCTGCTCTACTATATATTTCCTAAGTGAGTTGGGGCAAGTGACTTAGCCTTCTGTAACTCTATTCTCTATCTGTAAAATGCAGATATTAGCACTTCCCTGTGTCATAGGTTGCTGTGAAAATAAACTGAGGCACGAGGGTATTAAGGGCCACATAAGCATCTTACATAGAGATTCTGCATGAGTCACTCAGCCTTCATTAAAGGAATGATTTGTCAGTTCACCATATAGGTATCAGAGTGCCAATAATCACCTTCCATGAGCAAGGCCTTTCTAAAAGCAACATATGTTATCTGTAACCGCCATGTTCTGACACTGGCCACTGGAGACACGTGTGACTTGGTTCTTAAAGCAGTTTGGAAGAGCATCTTGGTTGGTAGAATTTTGTGCAACTTTCGGAATCACTTCTCAGTGGTCAGAGCAGGACCCCAACTTTCCTTCAAAGGGCCAGCCAACCTGTGACATTACTCCCCATTTCTTCAAACACCTTCCCTGACTCAGGACAAGCATTGCCCTCTTCATCCTGTCGGGCTGGATGAGTTTCATCCACATAGAAAGCTGCATCCTCAGCCTCAAAGGGTTCATACCACAGTGCCCACCGAGACTTTGGAGTCTTGTGTTTTACCTCACAGGAGTCCCTCGTGCCACTGCCAACCTCTGATGCTCTTCTTCTGCCTCCATCACCCATACCTCAGGCTACATTTACACTGCCCCGTCTTGTGCAAGAACATATTCAAATAAGGTGCTGCGATGAATATTGCCACACCTCATTTGCATACTTAATGAGCCACCATTTTGCACAAGGGGCTTTTGCACACTGCTCCTTCTTGTGCAAAAAGCCCCTCTTGCGCAAGAGCCGTTCTGCCGCTTATTTTCAAGCAGAACGGTTCTTGCACAAGAGGGTTTTTTTTGTGCAAAACGGATCGATGTAGACTGCTCTTCCTTGCACAAAAGCCCCTTGTGCAAAAATGGTGGCTCATTAGGTATGCAAATGAGGCAATGATATTGAGCGCCACGCTTCATTTGCATATGTTCTTGCTCAAGACTAGACAGTGTAGACATGGCCCCAGAGTTTTTATCTGAGTTTGTCCCTCCTTTTGCCTGCTGCTCCAGGAAAAATCAACCCTTCTTCCTATGTGCAGAGAGGGCTGAGTCCTCACCCTGTATTGTTTCCTATCTCTGTTGCAGTATTGGCCCATTCCATGGTATGACTGGCACAAGACTAAGGACAGAATTCATCAGGCCCAGGGGGAGGAGCTAGCTCTGGGCCCCCCAAAGGGACAGAGCCTTGGCACATCGTGCAAAGCCTCTTCCAGTCAGCATTTCACCCAAAGCTCTGGTGAGGATTTAAATGGGCCCAGGGCTCCCAGCTGCTGCCCATGCCCTGAGGCAACTGCCTTCTTTGCCCCTCCCCTTTCCTCCATAGCCCTGGATAGATAGTCTGGCCTAGTGGTCAGAGCAGGAGCCAAGCCAGGTTGGATTCCAAGGGGATGTCTACACTACCACCCTAGTTCGAACTAGGGTGGTAATGTAGGCAACCGGAGTTGCAAATGAAGCCCAGGATTTGAATTTCCCGGGCTTCATTTGCATTAAGCCGGGCGTTGCCATTTTTAAATGTCCGCTAGTGCAGACTCCGTGCCGCGCGGCTACACGCGGCACAGACTAGGTAGTTCAGACTAGGCTTCCTTTCACATGAAACGAGGAGTAACGGTAGTTCAGACTAGGAAGCCTAGTCCGAACTACCTAGTCCGTGCCGCGTGTAGCCGCGCGGCACGGAGTCTGCACTAGTGGACATTTAAAAATGGTGGCACCCGGCTTTATGCAAATGAAGCCCAGGAAATTAAAATCCCGGGCTTCATTTGCAACTCCGGTTGCCTACATTACCACCCTAGTTCGAACTAGGGTGGTAGTGTAGAAATACCCCAAGAAATTAGAGTCCAACACAAACCAGTGGGTAACACTGAGATTCACTAAGATGTTACTAAGCAGGTTTTCACACACTCTTACCCAAACTTGCCCAAATCATAAAAGGTATTTGAGTGCCACACCCAGGGAAATATATTTTTGTCTGAAGAAAGAAGATTGGGAGATGGCCTCAAATGGCCACCTGCTACCCTTCCCCTACCCCACGGCTGGAACACTTGCTCTCAAGAGCTTCCTTTCTTCTCTCTTATCAGCAGGCCTTTGGGATCCTCATTTTGCTATGTCATCCATGACTGCCAACACCCTCATGCCTCTGGCTAATTCATTTCATTGGCTCCTAATTAGCTACACATTGGTCCAAGATTTTGGTTGAATGTTTTGGTTTTGTTTTGTTATAAATCTCACCAAGCAGATACAAAAAACCAGGGGGCATCCACCATCCATTTAAAACTAAATAAATGTCACTTAAAAGGAAGTAATCTGGAGTATTTCTATAGATGTTAGAAAAAATGTTAAGTGGAATAGTTATAGCAAAAGGCAGCTCATCTCAACATGAAAAATGCAGTGTGGCTGATGATGACTGACTGTTGCTTTATTACATCTACATGCTGATGATGCCCCAAAGTGACTAAAAAAATTCCCAAGGAAACCAAGTTCTGCAAATAGTTCATGCTATAATGGGAGCAGAACCAAATAACTGCCATCAGCTTTGGAACTGCACTGAATTTGCCAGCTGACAATCTGGTCCATAGATCTTTTGCAAAACAATTCTGTGGGAATCTGTATTTTTGAATTGTTGTAGTAGCAGATGTGTGGCCAGTTTCATGAAATGTATACCATTCCTAGTAATTATAAATCTTCTTCTTTCAACCCTCGTGACAAAGCATCAGTGAAATATGCCCTGGAATATCAAGCTAAATGCTTCATTTATTAATCACCACATTACATTGAGTATTTCTCTGTTAGCACTTGATGCATTATAAAAATCTGCCTTTTTATTTCAATTGCTGTCCCCTTGCTATTTTATAATAGCATGCAGTAATGAAGTTATCATTTACTAATAGAAGACTAAATTACCTTAGTATGAATAGAAGGCTATTTACTCACTTATGGTGTTCCACTTACGACAGGCTAGGAGAGTATGACTTGAGCACTCTATGAATGGCACTCACACTTGGATTGTCCCAGCAATTCAGAAGGCTTGAGTCACTTTCTCACTTCCAACACTACATAAAACCCTTCCATTTACATCCCATTCATAAATTCCAGTGGGATGCCCCTTTAACAAACAGAGAAATGGACTTCTATTTCTCCATTCATTACAAGGGCATCCCACTGGAGTTTGCTAAATGAACTTTATGAGATGAGGCATGTTCAATTTTCCATACTTCCTATATGCTAATATTGGCCTATTTTGGATCCATTTAAACCTGGATCTTCATTGTATGTTAATACCATGTCCTTTTTCTTTGGAAAATGCAGGGACACATCACATAGTGGAAATTCACTTTACATTTGTCCACCTTTCTGCACAAACACCTCCTTGTCACCTGGGCACAGCACCAATCTACGGGATTCTGATTTTGAACTCTATTAGTATTCAGAGGGGAAAAATGGCAAAAGGATGTTTGAAATGTCAGTCTTGTATTTTGTGGAGTGAACAGCATGGTAATTGCAGCGGTAGATGGATACATTGTTTTCTAATTGCTCTTGTATGGCTGTTGTGCTCCACTTTCGGCAACCAGAATCCCCCCTTTTTTATGGGTAGTAGGTATTTCTCCACATGTAGGACTTGATTCTGCTCTTCTGATGCTTTTACTCCTGTGTAATCCCATTAGTTGTTTGGATTACACCCCATCTACATACGTTGAACTGGAAATGGGATCAGGTCCATACTTGCTAATGTCTCCACTCGATGTTCTCCAAGCAACTCTTCACACTAGGATTGTCACATATCAACAGAAGGCACGAGTCACTTGCTCTCTTCCAGCACTCCTAAAACCCTCCCATTTACTTCCCATTCACTACCAACCCCTTAAACTTCCATCCCCAACTACATCAGCAACAGCCACAGTACCACTTTTACATTGCAACTCTTCTTTACATTGCCCATCTCCGTGCATCATTTCCCCCTTTCTACTCATCCAACAGTAATTGACAACAATTCTGTGCAACATTTTCTCTCTCTCACTGTCTCACTCATTTTCCTCTCCAAACAGTGTTCAGTGATACTGAAGGACACTGTATGAAACTCGATTGTATTGTCTAGTGGAACAAATAGCAGATACTTAAGGACTGACAGGTAACATTCTCTTTAAGAGAGAGGGTCAATTTCTAGTACAATAGTTGCTATCAAACTGATTATAGGGTTGTAAAAGGGAAATAAATAACAGGCGGACTTCTTGTTTTTAAGTGCATTCCCATTTATGCTGGCAAAATAACCCTAGACACAATGGATTAAATTAATCCCAGGCGCAATGTTGTTGATCTGAATTACATTAGAGATGAATTTGTCCATTGGCTACAAACCCTTGTAGAGTTCACCTGAAATCATATGGTGAAGCTTTGTTAGAAAAGGACTTTAATGTGGTTGAGGCTGAGCTATAAAAGGAGGGTCAGATCCTCAGCTGGGATAAATCAGGGTATTTGTTGAAGCTACCTTAATTTCCTTCAGTAGAAGGGGTAGCCCAGAGTCTTTAGACCTGAGAAGTGAAAATTGCAAATAAAAAGAGACAAGTTTAGTAGCAGTAAGGTTAAAAAAAAAAAACATGTAGAAGAACCCTTCCCCCCCCCCCCCCCCGAGCTTAATCAAGAAAAAGATTAACCAAAGAAACACACTGGCAATGCCTGCCCCTGCTGAAAGAAGCAAGCTTAAAAAGGAGAGCTGGCTACAGGAAAGGATGGCAAAGGAAGAAAGCTGCTGCACGTGAAAAGAAGGTGACTTGTTACAGAGCAGTGGAGAAACTGCTGACAAGTCCCCACTGCTGACAAAGATTTACCCGAACCTGGAAAAACTTTGTGGGGCTGTGTGGCGGGCCCCTCCTGCCTGGGTCCCCGACCCCTTGTGATACAGTCTCTCCCTGGCCCTTTAAGCCAGGCCAAAGGCCCTCTGGCCTGAGTCCCTGAAACAGTCTATAGCTGGCCCTTTAAGCAGGGCTAAGGCCCCCCCGGCCTGAGTCCACAAAACAGTCTACAGCTGGCCCTTTAAGCAAGGCCGAGTCCACAACACAGTTTGTCGTTGTAGCAGGGGCACACCCCAGGTAGGGGGACCCGGGCCCCCCCTACTCCACCAGGTCCCAGCCCAGGGCCCTGTGAGCGACCAGGTACCAGGTCACTCTCTCGGCGGGGCCATCCAGCCGAAACACGCCGAGGTTCTCGGGCCGGGAGCGGCGGCTCCTGCTCCTGCCCTGGGCCACTTCCTACCTGGACCCCCGGGCTTCCTTCCCCTGGACTTGCCCAGCTGGCTGCAATCTCCAGGCCGGCGTCCCCTCGGCAGGCAGTCTCTGGGTTGCATCAATTCGCCTCCGCCTTCCTTCCGGTCTCTCCTGGAGTCCCTAGCAACCGCTGAGGGAGAGCTCCCTTCTCCAGTCCTTCTCCTTCGGCTGCCTCCCCTGACTGAGTCCTGGCCCAGGCTTTTATAGCCCTGCTGCAGCCTGGGCATGCTCGGTAGGGCTGTGGGGGAGGGGCCTCTGCAGCCAGGTAACCCTGGCTGGGCCCTGTAGGTTCAGTGCGGGGCTGCCTCGCCCCGTCACAGGCTGGAGGAGGAAAAGGTTCTGAACCTGCCTGAATTAGACCCTGCTGCCCCAAGAAATACCTAGTATATGATAGACAGAATTCTGAAAGAAATCTTTGCCTTGGTGTGTGTGTGTGTAGCTTTTCAAAAAAGCTTTTCAGGGTTTATAAACTCAGACACTTAGTTAAAGATACATCTTGGCAAGCACCTTGAACTTCCCTTTCTATTTCTTCCCCATTACAGGGAAGATGATGCACCAATTGTTGCCCCTAAGTATCACAGAATTGATTCAGCTCCCAGGGCAACTCTCATAGCTGCTTTTACATTCACTCCTGATAGGCTATTGAGGCTAACTCGACAAGACAGTGAAATTCCTTTTCAAGGGCAGAGGATTAGATGGTTATTTCTAGAGGTTCCACAAGCTGTACTGTGTTACACAGGATTTTTTGTCATTGTTGTTGTTGTAGAAAATCATCTATATCTCCAGCTAAGCGAGATCACTGTGGAATGAACTGGCATTGCTACTTTAAATTGGATAACTGAGTTTATGGGCCACCTGGTGTCAACTAACAGGGTTCCACTGAGTCATTTGAGGCAGGGTCTTTACTAGAGGCTTTTATGGTGCTTAGCTCACTGCAGCCCTAACCCAGGACTGGGACACCTGAGCACTGCTGCAAAACAAGTAATAATTACAACAACTGAGCCAAAGATGCAACATCAGCTGAATATCAGGCCTTGTATTAGCTTTTCATCCTACACAAAAGAATGTGCTAAAGCTGTTGAGGGTCCAGCTTATCCCTGATAGCTAGCATTAATTTTTGATTGTGCTGAAATAGTATGAACCATATATTTCCTTTTTCCTCATATAAAGAGCTAAGGGATTTGTGAGCAGCAACATGTATCATTTGGAATTAGGTTTTTCTTTGATATAGTCTAGTAGTTGTAACAGCTTTTATTTCTCTTCTTTGACCAAAACAAGTTTTTCAATATTAGATCGGAATTTGTGGCTCCTGCTTATTCTTCTAGATTATTTAATTGAGATTTAAGGGGACAAATTTGTTGGGCTGCAAGAATGCCCTGATACACCTTGACAATTGTGCTTCCACTGAACAAGGGAATATGACTTGGTCACTGGTCACCACCTTTTTGTATCGTTTGAAGGAACTGGACAATGGAATCAACTACTTCATGGATCACCCCTTTATTGCCCAAAAGGGAAGCCATTGCAAGTCTGCAGAAGACATCAAGTTCCTGTCTGAGAGGAGAGGGTACATTCCCCACAAATCTCCCTCCCCTATAGGACCCAGCTGGTGTCAAATGACATAGTTTCACTGAGCTCTTTGAGGCAGGATCTTGGTTATATGCTTTTATCGTGCTTAGCAAATGTGGCAGTTACCCATGATTGAGGTAGCTGAGCACTACTGTAAAATAAATATTGCAACTGAATATTGGGCCCTATATTACTTGGACTTCCTAGAGTAGAAGCTTCACTCAAAGGTTTTGTATATATAAATGTATATATATTTATATATATTCATAATCAGGTACATTCGCCATTCACCCAAACTATCAAGCAGTTTAAATTAAAAATGTAGTCAGTGTAAACATGCTTCAATATTTTCTAAACCAAGCATTTCAGCTTTTTAAATTCAAAATAACTTCTTTGCTTTGCATATCAGTTGTATTTTTTCTTTTAAAACAGAGGTTAAAAGACCTCAAGAATGGAATAAAACATGTCATTTAATTTGAAACATTTTTGCAACATTCATAGTTTGCTGAAAAATTCTTTAGTTTGATCACTAAACTAAAAAAACAAAACAAACAAAACAGATATCCAGATATCTCTAGTTACCAAATGCACTGTACAAGTAAAAGGAAATAAAGGCTTGATCCTACGGCTTAGTAATATCCTGGTGTCTAGTTGGAGACCCCCAAAGGTGCACAAAGACTATCTGCACAGATATGATTGCAGGATCTGGACTTCAGCTATTGGTATCAACTCCTCGATGTGTTTTTGACTTTTATGTTCATGACACAGCACAATTTAAAGGCAACTTTTCACAGGAAATGGGTCATTGGTTCAAACTTTAATTTGTGACCAAAAACAAATGCTTATGCCTCATACAATTTGTGTAGCTACCTCATACAATTTGTGTAGCAATTTGTGTAGCAAAAGGTCTATTTTGAATATTGTCTCCATATTATTTGCTAAGTTCCATTACCCTACTTGTGGAGGGAATATTTTGAAAAAGAGTCTGTTAGAGGTATCATGCCAAAGCCAACCTTGTATTATTCACCAGTGTGTTCCCAGATGGCCTTTTAAGGACACAAAAGAAACTAAAAAGGCAATGAAATGTTAATTTCTCCTGTCTAGAAGTAGACTAACGCATAGGTTTGCCAGGTATACAGTTTTTGCCCAACCATTTTTTCCCCCCACCATGTTTGGGATTTTTTATGAAAGTATCTGGCAACCCTACTAACGTAACCATTCCTTGTTCAACATAGGCCATAAGAGAAATTTAGGAATTCTTGTAAATTATTGCTGGATTTATCACACTGGATTTGAGGATACTGGGGGAATGACCAGAACAGGTAATCATCAAGTGATGTTGACCATTTCCCATGTCTGGCAAACAGAGGCTAAGGACACTTCAAAGCATGGCTTTGCATCCCTGCCTATCCTGGAAAATAGCCATTGGTGGATTTACCCTCCTTGAATTAATCTAGATCTTTCCTGAGTTGTATTATAGCCTTTGCCTTTATCGTGACAGAGTTCTTCTCTATACCAAACCAGTGAGTTTTTTCTTGTTATATTCTGCCCATCATTCAAAATAATCATGTAGTGTCTTTCTTATTATTTTTAATCTGGAGAAAAGGAAATCAATTTGGCAAAAAAACAACATAGGAAAAAAAACAAATTTGCAAATACACATTTTACAATGAGAACAAATCATTACACCTCTTGAATGCTTCATAAGAGTGGGAAAACTCCACAGCTTCATCTAAACATTGCATACATCTTACAGGCAGAGTAGGAGACTCCTGTTTTCCTGAGAGAGTAAGAACTTCTTTGTCACTTTAGGACAGTTGTGTAATACAGGCAAATCCTAATGATCTGGATTTCAGATGCTCTAAAATGTAGACACCATAGCCAAGATTTTCAAACAACATATAAATACTCAAGAAATGCTGAAAAGATAAGGAGGAGTCCTGTGGCAACTTAACACTAACACATTTATTTAGGCATAAACTTTCATGGATAAAATTCCACTTCAAAGTATGTTTTTGCCCAGAAAAGCTTATACCCAGATAAATCTGTCTTAAAGGTGCCACTGGACTCCCTGTTGTTTTTGCGGATACAGACTAACATGGCTATCCCTCTGATGCTGAAAAGAGTTTTCAGAGAGTAGGTGCTCAGCCTTTTCTGCAGATCAGACTCCCTCTAAGTCAGGCACCCAAGAAAGGAACCCCAAATTATAAGAATTTTTGGAAATCTTAGCTGCCCAGGTCTAGAATCCATATAGAAGACAATTTTCTTTATCCGAAATTCCAATTATCCAATGCGTAGGCTCTCTCCCATCAGCCTTGGAACATTTATATAATTGGGATTTACCTCTCTATAAATTTTTTGAATGTCTTTTGATGTCCCCTGTGATATTAGATGCTGCATTCCCAGATCCTTTTTATATTCTCCCAGGTTCTCCCAATATTGTAGGGTCCTGGGATCCATGTTACTGAAGCAGCAGTTTGAGAGACATATGGTACAATTCATTGACAAAACCAATAGAAATAAAAGCAAATTAAAAGAATTCTGTATAATTCAGTGCAGTGCATATTATACTCATATCTTTGTATTCCAGTTTAATCTCTAAAAAAAATATAATTCAGGAAAAATAAAGACTAAATCATAATTACAACCACTTTCATATCATGTCTGTTATTGTATTCCATTTCAGCGTCTTTCTGTATCAACGCTGATATACAGTGTAACAACTATAGCAATGGTACAAAATTGGTTATATGTGCTTCTTAATCAAAATATGTAGAATCTACTCGTATTAATAGTCAATGTTATTATACTATGTTGTAAAAGTACAAATTCATACAAAGTAAAGTATCTTCCAGAAAGAAGCTGTTATACCTCTACTCTGTGCCCTTTAATGTATTATAAAAATCAACCTTTCATTGCACATTACCACACAGTATGAAATTTATTGGTTCCTTGGAATCACTATATCAAGTCTATATTACTGCATGGTCAAAATCCTGGTTATTTAATCTTCTTCTAAATTGACTAGCTATCATTTATGGTAGGCTAGCATATTTTGTATGTTAACTCTATTTTACCATTTGACAAGCTAGGAGACAGAAAGAAAGGCATAAATTCACTGTGTTTCTCATATTCTGAGTCAAAGCTGTTCACTGGTGATGCAATTTAATAGATGCTTTTTGTAGCTTTTTATGAAATGCGGGAACATTTGCATATTGTATCCAATGAGATAAATTCCATAAGATGTTATGGGACACAGTATCAGTATGAGCAACTGTTTTGAACATTACTACTGATGACAGTACTAGGATTAATCCCCAGGGGACACAGCAGTGTTACCAGGGCTCATATAAGCCCTGTTTAGAATGCATTTAGGTATTAGTACAATATTAAAATCCTTTACTGAGGCAAAACAATCATATTTTCCATAAGAAAACACCTGTTCATATTACTTCACTTCATTCTTGCTCTCTCCTGTTGTGCACAAACAGTTAAAATACTTGAGTGTAAAATGTTCCCTGAATACTTTCTGCTTTCATTGCCTGAGAAATTACATTGATTTTCCATTTCTCTTAGCATACCAAATCATAATATACATGGTAAGAATATGTTGCCCATTAACGTTCGTAGACTGCAGATGGAAAACAAAGAGCTTTTGTCTTTATCTCATCTGATTTAAATGTGACATATTAAGCATCTCCGTAATTCCTCTCTAGGGGATTCAGAGACTGTAAAAAAGTTTTAGCTGCTAACGCTGGGAAATGAGGGCAGATAGGGAAAAAATGGTCCAGCTGATGGTGAGAAACCAAAAATAGTGCACAATACCAGATTGTCATAAGACAGACCTTTCTAGTAAGTACTAAAAAACACTGGTGCCTTAATGTTCTGGGTGGGTCTGTAAGGCAGCCTCGGGGCTGTTCCATACTCCACCAGTTGATCAGGGCTACAAGGTCATCCACATTGGGAGCTCTGAACCATGCTGCCCATGTCCCATGGTTACAAAAGGCTTGGAGAAAAGGGAAGTCACAGAGTTTTTTATGAAATCCTTACATCACCTATGCACACTGACAGAATTCCCAGCTGGCGAATAAAACTCATTTTCTCCATACTGTCACTGAGGATTCGGTCCAATGTCTTGTCAATGTGCCAGCCATGCCCGATTTCCTCTCAAATAAAACTGCTTTGCACAGTGTCGTATGAGCTTTTCATATGCTTTAGGTGAATTGGATGGATAAGAATTCTAACTAAGAATGCCTTACCAATGGAAAGTGTTTTATAAAAATGAATTGTAGGCAGAAATAAATGTAGGAAGGAAAACATCTACACTATCCCTGCCAGCAGGGCCCTATGATTTTCTCTGATCTCCAGAATTGTCACTTTTAAAAATCAACACTAGAGGGACAAAAATATCTTACAATCCATAGAGAGGGAGCTTTTTGCATCAGAAAAGACATGATGTTCTCAGTGCTAATATTTTAAAGGTTGCAATGGAAAGATGCTCTTAAAGAATCCAGAATAAAAGCTGAACAGGTTGCTCAAATCCTTCCTAGTGCTCACTTCAAATGGGGCCGCTTCACTAAGTCTTTGAAATCTGATTAAAAAAACACATTCAGCTCTCTCAGGTTAGTGCCTTGGAACGTCATCTTGGATAGAGACTCCATAATAAAGACATAGTAAAAACCACCCAAATGCATTACTGTAAGAATGCCAGTGAATCTGTAAAGCATCTTCTTCCCAAAAGACTGGTTCAAAACACTACCACTTTAACTCTCAGTTCTGTCTATCAAATAATGCAGGATAATGATCAGATAAAGAGACCTTAACACCATTCTAAAGCAAGATAAGCTTCCCGAGCATTGTGTAACATAATTTAAAAATATTAAAGGCAACAAGCACTTAACAGAAACAAAGAACAGGAGCTTATTCCATTTTTAAAGGCTTATGGAGGAAAACAGAAAAAGTAGCTTAAAATTATTTTTTACCAAATGAATAGATAGAATACAGATATCGAACAGATTTTTTTTTCATTAAGTACAGTGTCATGCTTATTCATCTAACTAGGCTTCTTAAATTAAGTCTCTGTTCTGATTTCAGTGCTGTGTATTTCCTAAAACAAAGGATTTACATTAATACATTCCAACATTTTTAACACAACTGTACCACATTATAGTATATCACATATACATACACTAGACACTTATACGCTGTCCTGTGCTTGATATACTACCGAACCTGAAAGCCTCTGCAAAGTTTTAAAAAGGTATTGTCTTGTCTTTATTATCATATGTCAAAGAACATAACAAATTAAATAGAATATAAATAACTACTTATTCCTAACACAATGATTTGGAAAATGTTATTAAGCCAGATTTTGTCAAAAAAATTTATAAGCATTTACACTTGCTTACACTTCCACCATTGGGTGGACTAACATATGGGAACCTTCAACACAAGGTGAATACTTAATGACACACTGAAATAAGCTATTCTGCTGAGGATATCTTGTAAGCCTGCATGAGCTCCCAATCAATTAAAACAGATGGGGCTGGTAGCTCCACCTATTATTGTATTCCCAACATTTCCCATTAAAAGATCTTGTTTTATTTGCCTAAAAGTTTGCCAAATTGTAACCATTTGGACTGCAAATTTCCAGG
The DNA here is from genome assembly GCF_049634645.1 of Pelodiscus sinensis. NCBI lineage: Eukaryota > Metazoa > Chordata > Testudines > Trionychidae > Pelodiscus > Pelodiscus sinensis. The sequence goes on along the minus strand of NC_134720.1, from coordinate 42,635,464 downwards.
CTGGGTGTCTTCCTTGGTGTGTGTATTACTATTTAGTAGTATTAGTACCACTATTGGACATTTTCCATGAAAATGGTTCCCATAATTTCTGAAAAAAAAAAGCTAGGGAAAAATGCATTGTTTTGCCCATTTTCAAAACAGTTCGGCAATCTGTCACTGAGAAGATCTATCAGTTTGGAAGAGGAGTGGGCTTTGTGTCAAAGACACGCCTTTTGCCAGACCCAGGAAAATCTGCCCACATCTGGCCAAGTTAGAAACCTCTAAATAAAATAATAGTTTACACATGCAAACTAAGCAGAGACAGCTTACATTTTAACAGATAAAACCCCCACTGATTCCTTCTGCATGGCGCACGCTGGGCCTGGCCCTGAGCTGGACTTTCCCTGCAATTGCAGACAGCCCGGGGCTGCCCTGGTCATGTTGGGACTGAGACTCTGACCTGAAAGCAGCGATCCTCTTTTCTCCATGTCTTCTCTGCTGCCCCCCAAGCACTGTGGAGGAGGAATCTGACCAATTTGAATGCAAAAGGGAATAGATCCACACATAGAGAGAGGGGCAGGAAGCAGATAGGTTCAGAGGCTAGAAACTAGGAACAGCAACATACGTGGGGGATGCTAGGACTGGTGAAGCAAAGAAAGGAACTGAAATTCAGTGATGCAGAATGTGTGAGGTGAAGAGAAATGAGATGACTTGAAGAGGAGCCAAAGTGTTGGGGAAAAAAAACAGACTAAGGAAAGTCTGAGACAAGGAGCCAGGTGCTCCAAGTTGGAGGGACACTAAAATAGGGTGAGGAGCCTGAAGAAAGAGGCTGGGACTTGTGGCTGAGGCAAAGGGAAGAAACATGGGTAGCAGGGGAAGAGAGATTAAATGAGCACCTGGAGAGCAGAAACTGAGCCTGGCTAGTCAAGAAGACTGGGGCAAGAAGCTGGAGGGGATGGGAAAGGCTGACAAGAACAAGGAGACCTGGAACAAATAGGAAAAACTGGGACGAGAAGACTGCAGAATGGAAACTGGGACTGGCTATGTGAGGAGGCTAGCACTGGGATGAGAAGACCAAGATGGGGAAGAGACAGGACTGAGACATGAATGTGACAGAAATGATGAGGCTTTGGTGGATAGGACAGAAGACTCTGTGCTCACTAAACCACACTTTCCTCCAGATGCTGAAATAGAACCCACATTTACCGAGTCTCACCTGTTGTCAGCAGATACCTGTAAAACCTGTCAAAGTGTGCGACCTCAGTTCCCTCTAGTGCTGGTCCAGAGGAAGAAGGACAACCTCTTATTACAACTTGCTACCTCATGTGGCAAAGGTCTGTGCTGTGAATCTAAACACTTCAGACATGTTGATCAGCCAAGTGGGTATCATTATTTAGTAACATGATGGAATTAGTTTTTTTAGTCTGCTACTTGAAAGACTTAGGAAATAACACACACAGAAGTATTATGTTAAAAGAAGATTAAGATTGCAAAGTCAACTGCTCACATTTAGGAAATGCAAGAATTAAAATTTCCTCCACAAACTTGTTTTCACTTGTACAGTTTCATACGTACAGAATAGGAAGCGACTGTCTGGGAAGGAGTATTGCAGAAAGGGATCTACGGGTTATAGTGGACCACAAATTGAATATGAGTCAGCAGTGTGATGCTGTTGCAAAGAAAGCAAACATGATTCTGGGATGCATTAACAGGTGAGCAAGACACGAGAAATCATTCTTCCGCTCTATTCTGCGCTGGTTAGGCCTCAGTTGGAGTATTGTGTCCAGTTCTGGGCACCGCATTTCAAGAAAGATGTGGAGAAATTGGAGAGGGTCCAGAGAAGAGCAATGAGAATGATTAAAGGTCTAGAGAACATGACCTATGAGGGAAGGCTGAAGGAATTGGGTTTGTTTAGTTTAGAAAAGAGAAGATTGAGGGGGGACATGATAGCAGTTTTCAGGTATCTAAAAGGGTGTCAGAAGGAGGAGGGAGAAAACTTGTTCATCTTGGCCTCTGAGGATAGAACAAGAAGCAATGGGCTTAAACTGCAGCAAGGTAGGTTTAGGTTGGACATTAGGAAAAAGTTCCTAACTGTCAGGGTAGTCAAACACTGGAATAAATTGCCCAGGGAGGTTGTGGAATCTCCATCTGTGGAGATATTTAAGAGTAGGTTAGATAAATGTCCATCAGGGATGGTCTAGACAGTATTTGGTCCTGCCATGAGGGCAGGGGACTGGACTCGATGACCTCTTGAGGTCCCTTCCAGTCCTAGTATTCTATGATTCTATATGCATTATGTAACAGTCTTTAATACCATGCAATTTCCCATGGGATTTCAGTGCATAGCTCTGGGGATGAATCAGGGCTGGGTAGTGAAGGAGGCTGCTGTCTGTAAGAACTCTATACTTCATTAGTTTTGGGAGATGTATAATAAATAATACAGTCAATTGTGAGAGGAAAAAGTACAGAGTCATGGTTAAAGCAGTTGGATGCTGTCCTGGATAACTCGATTTTATCCTTGTCTCTGAAAAAATGTTCCTTTCTAGTTGCAATGACTTGCTCAGCACCAAACTTTTCACAAGTGCCCACTAACTGTCCTAATTTTTTGGGTGCATGACCGTGGCACCCTAGGGTCTATCTTGCAGAAGTGTTGACCACTGATAGAGGCACTTGCAGTCAATGAATACATGCTTTAAACACACACAGTGCCATTTAATGCTAAGCATGCTGCAAAATCAGACCTCAAACATCTCAAATTGGACTTTGCTTTGAACTCCTAAATTGGCAGGCACTAGGGCGGGAAAGAATGTGCCATCAGAGCAAAGAGAATACCATTCAGACAGACGGCCACCAATCCAAGTTAAGGTCTGGCCCTAAGAGCTACTGAGTACCCTGAAGTCCCACTGAGAGTTAAAGGAAATAACTTCTTCCACAGTAACAGAGCAACATTAACATACTTTAGATGCAGTCACTTCCAGTTATCCTTAGCTCAAAGGTTGATAGCCCACAATACAAGGCTTTGAGCATGGGCCCATCTCTTCTAACCCCTGCCTTGAAAATGTATCTAAGCCCAAACGTAACACACTCTCTCGCTAAAATAAACCACAGATTTTAAACCTGAAGGACTCATGGTCATGTAGTCTAACCTCCTGCATAAAACAGGTCATAGAATTTTATCAAATTCTTAATGTGTGGAGGAAAATGTGTAGTTTAGAATATTTAATTATCTCCATGTATTTCCCCCCTATGAGTTCATATCCTTCTCTAGATTTCCTAGTGCCTCCTGGTTTCCCTATATCTGCCTCTTAGTTTGTGTGATGACAATACTTGATTATGGGCAGGGATTGAAAAGGGGATCTCCAAAGATTAAAATATGAGTCCTTAACGCTCAAGTTAAATGGCTTGCAAGTCATATTTCTTGTCCAATCGATCCAAAAAATAATGTCTGTGGAATCTCCAACAATTAAGTTGAGATTTTCATACCCAATTCCCTGTAAAGTTAATGATAAATTAATATTATAATAATGGGCATGCAATAATAATGCTTAAAGTGGATAAAAAAAACCCTATATGGAAGAACTACTCCTAGGGAGAAAAACATCATTACCTGAGAGATGGATTTGGTTCCATTGCATAGCTGCATTGCCTTCCTCATAGCTCCATACATTTGAACAAGTTCTAGACTCTGTGATAAGGGGCAGAGGGAAGGTAAAGTGATAGAGTGATGGTAAATTCATTCTGAAATTTATCACATGGGTATCACTTCTATCTATGTGGGTGGGGAGGGTATCATGTATAAAAATTAGTATATGCACAATACTTGAAAGATAAAGGCAATATACAAGTTATATGTGCATACTATACAACAAAAAAGGGCTTGTTTTTCATGGGTGATAAAAGCAATTCATTGCTCATTGTGAAGTTAATGCTGAAATTCCAGCTTTGGTATACTTGTTATTCATCTGACTTGATTATATTTTGGTTCTTTATGGACTCACTAAAATATGCGCTAATAAAATCATGTTAGCCTTTTATCATCAACTGCCTCACCACACAAATATTGCAAGCTGTAGGATTTCTGGGCCTGGTGAGTGTGTGTCTCTTGCAATCAATGTATTTGTTATGCCGGGTTTGGCAATCAATACTCATGAAAAGGTAATAGATATTTTTAGTACCCTTCAAGGAGTTTGCAAACATACTGCATTTTTTAAAAGGGCATTACATTTATTTCAACACAATACCAGATGGAATTTAGTTTGAATAAACTTAATTTACTGATACCTTTTCTTACCTCATCTGAAACAAGTGACTAAAAGAAGATTCTATAATTAGAAATTCATTATTCATATTTAGAGCCTTATCTTGCTATCAATTCTCTGAGTTGACCAGACTACACGTAACAAATCATGGCAGGAGATGGCCCAGAGTACCCTTTCAAAGGTAAAATGGTGCAAAAATTATTTGTAAGCACCCACCTACACATCTAAAATAAGATGTGTTAGAATCTAGTAACATACCAAGCCTATGCCCCTTCAGGTGCTATAGATAATCGTTATTTTGATATAATGGTATTATTTGTAGTAGAATACTCCAAGTTCCGTGATTTTAAAATTGGTCATGGTTTAACATTAGTAGAGGATGGGAGGGGAAAGGAAAGTTAGTCAGGAATGATTCAGTTATAACAAATGAGACAGTTTTCTAAAAAATCATCAATATACACAATATTGGACATGACGCAGATTGGACTGATAGAAGATTTTTGGGATTTTACATTTCAGAACCAGAAAGGGGCTACTAGTCCCACCTGGAAGAAGGAAACATGCAAAGAAGGTGTTGGTCTATATGTTAAGCCCCTTTACTGGAGCCCGGTTCTGACCACTGAAGTCAATGATTGCTTTATCAGTGTGAGGTGGATCAAGCCTGTATAAATCTGTAACTCAAGGAAGAAGTGGTGCTAACCTCACTGCTGGAAGACTTTTCCTCCTTGGGAAATACAATACAAATCTAGTGCATATAATCAATGGTTAAATACTGTTGGAAAATATAGAGACACGCAGTTCATATGCAACAGTTCCAGCTGTTTAGAAATTATGGTGATGGGTGCTATTGGAAACCAGGAGATAGAGGAGATGTGCTTTGGCAGAAGAAAATAGTGCCATGCCATCTCTTTAGAGTAGGTTTGGAAAGTCAAATTCTTCATCTGCTTTCCAACTGACAGATCCCTTCGTATTAGAAGCACCTAGTGTCAGCTGAAAGGTAGAGAGTAAACCCTTTCCTGTGTTAATAATGTATGATGAAATGTGACAAAAGTGTATCAAAATATACTTCTACAGCAAATCATTGCAGCTATAGAAGTACATTTTTGAAGAACAATATGTGAGGAAACAAAGACTCAGAGTTGTGATAAAAGTCCCTGTTTTCACTTTAGGAACATGCTCTTCTTATACAGAACTCTCATGAAGTTGCACCCTTTAGACAAACTGTGGAATTATGTTTGCAATTCTCCCCAGGTGAAATTTTTCTACAAACAGAAATGTGGCCATTTTCATTATAAATTGAAACACCTCTTTTTATTGTCATGGCAAATTTCAGGTAATGATAACCTATTTAGGATCCCAGACCGCAACTATTTTTTCACTCTGGAAGTCTGAGTGAAATCTGATCATGTTTTTCTTGCAGCTCTAATTCCACAGTCATCATTGTTAAAATTGTATTTCTCTATATGCTCTAAATTTTATTGTGCGGACTTAAAATTATTTATGGATTTAAAAAGCCCTGCAGCTTGGATCCAACCATTACCTGTTTTGCAAAATTAAATGACTTGCATTCCAGTCAGCACTTACATTCACCCCTGTAGTGCAGGGAAGTACAAAAAACTGTACTCGCCTCACCCATCAAGAACTACATGCTAAGCAATGGTAGAGTTATTACCATTTCCCTCAGAAAGGGATTGTCCATTAGGGGAAACACTACTCTATGTTTCAGACAAATGATATGCTTCATCTCCTGGCTATTCCAGATTCTCTAGTGGAGTGAGAATTGTGGGTAGCTTGCACAACTGTGATTGCACTATTATGTGTCTGCAACCTGGGTCTTGCCAGTGAAACAATCAACCTTGTATTTTAAGAACTTCCCTAGGATTTTTAGGTTTTTGATTTTCACTTACACTAATGCTCCTTTATACCACTCTGGGACTGAAGGGGTTCACGAGTGCAGGAGACTGGACTTAATGACTTCTTAAAGTCCCTTCCAGTTCTAGTATTCTATCATTCTATGAAAATGGTTGCTATTATAAAAGTTGACACTATTGGTAACCAGGATAGTATTACACCTTGTTCTGTAAGATTAGGCACTTCATTTCATAAACATTCAAAATATTTTTGGCCAATTCCATCAATTGATTTGAATCTTTCTGAATCATTTGAATTGTTCATATAAAAAAACCCAAACACTTTTCATTGACATTAAAATTCTCCTTCTCTTGTTCAGAAAGAGGATTATCATATATGAACCTTCCCAGAACCTACGTAACATTTATACTCTATGGCTGTGTCTACATTGGCACCCTTTTCCGGAAAAGGGATGCTAATGAGACACTTCGGAATTGCAAATGCCGCGGGGGATTTAAATATCCCCCGCGGCATTTGCATGTACATGGCTGCCGCTTTTTTCTGGCTTGGGGCTTTGCCGGAGAAAAGTGCCAGTCTAGACGGGATCTTTCGGAAAATAAAGCCTTTTCCGGAAGATCCCTTATTCCTCTTAAAATCAGGAATAAGGGATCTTCTGGAAAAGGCTTTATTTTCCGAAAGATCCCGTCTAGACTGGCGCTTTTCTCCAGCAAAGCCCTGAGCCGGAAAAAAGCGGCAGCCATGTTCATGCAAATGGAGCAGGGAAAATTTAAATCCCCGGGGCATTTGCAATTCCGACTGGTCTCATTAGCATCCCTTTTCCGGAAAAGGGTGCCAATGTAGACACAGCCTATGTATCCACAGGAATAAGGATTGTCTCAGAATGCCGGACTCTACTTGCAAAGTATTAAGTGCCTCCTCCTTAATCCTGCAGGACCTGAACACCAATAGCACGAACCCACATCCTTCAACCCCAGACAAACGAGAAAGAACCAAGATGGGTTGGTTGGGGAAGTACAGAAAGTCTGGAGGACTTAAGGGTGAACCAATGAAATTGAAGAGAATGAAGTCATGCTATGCTGGGGTGCCAAGCATTCACAGCTCCCATATACGTACAGTGGGGTGTGCCACACCTCTAAAAATTAGGCCCTTTGCATTTTGCAGGAAGTGTTCAGCACTTTGCAAGACTGAGCCCTAGTCATAAAAATATATTTTACATATAAAAATACAGCAGATTTCCTTCTAAAAATACAAATCTTGAGTGTTATTCCCCTCTTAGTATGTTTTTACACATTCTCAAAGAGACATTTGGGATATACTGTGAACAGTGCAAAAGACTGTCAAAGTTATTAGTACATACACTGTCGTACCTTTAAATATCAACTGGAAAAAAAAGTTGAAAAAGGTTTAAATCTCAAAGAAATTCTGGTCCAGCTCGAACTTTTGCTTAGTGAATTGTAAACAAACTTCTTAGGCTGCTGAGAGTTCTCTCATTTCTTTCCAGCAAAGGAAGTCTCAAACAAATCAAGTCCTGCTTTGAAGTAAACCTGAGCTGAATTGATGCTGTTCAGCACCTTTGACAAGGCTGCTTGAAGGGTCTCATTTGACTGATGTAGCTTGCAGTGCTCCAGTGCCTCTAGTAGTACAGAAAATTGGCTCATCTTTTCATCCAGCCTGTAAAGAATATTTCTAAAAGAGAACAATGGAAAATGGTAAACTCTTTATTCAAACAGATGAAAACAATTACTTCATCAAAAACCATCAAGGATTCCTCCAAGTAACTGCTACACTTTACAAATGATACATATTATGTATAATTAATCTAGCCTGCAGCACCACTGAAGAGGAGGGTAAATATAGTCCATTTTTCAAAAGTGCACCTATTCATCGCTCCAGGTCCAACACCAAAAACATTTACAAACCCTTTGTAAGAACGTCCAGACTTTTCCTGGCCTATTAAGCCATTCAAGATTCAAATGAACTCACATACTCTGGTCCAGAATCTCTCTCTTGAATTATCTCATCATGTTCTCAGAGGCATTGCGTTCATTCTCCCACCCCCTTTAAATGGATTCTAGTTATTACTGGGGATCCTATGTATTAAATAAGTATTTTCTTTGCCGTCTGCTTCTGTTGATTATTTCCCACTTTAATGTCATATGGAGAAATCTGGGTCACACTAAAAACAATGGTAAAACTCCCACTAACTTCAGTAGGAATGTTATTTCACCTGTAGTCTTCTGTTAAATCATCACCACTGCAACCCTCTTTGATGTAACAAACTTAAGTTGAGGAATACTCTAAAAGCAACAGCTTTAGGAATTTTTAAAATGACAGACAACATATGTATGAGCAGAATTATTTATACAGACCTAAAGGTTGCTGTTGCAGGCAAATCTACTCTCAGTGTCTTTGGGAACCTTGTCTGTGTTAAAGGTGATGCAGGACTGAAATTAAAGCTATCCAATGGTTTTCATGAGACTTGTGTAGATATTTAAAAGAAGGCTATAAACGTTATCTCAATGCGACTGTAAATGCAGTAATCATTACCCCAGTTAAATAATCATGTAACTACCAGAAATCTGTACCTGTGGTCTCCTTTGATTGCAAACCAATGTGTGAGAAGTTTCAAATAAAAAGCCCATATGTGATTTTATGAAGGAATTTATCCAGAAATAGGGTTGACATCACAATAGCTGGGACCCTAGTCCAGGTGGGGAGAGCAGCTGCAGACCCCCAGAGGGGGTGAGGCAGAGCACAAGCCTCTCATAGCCTGCCCGTTGGTGCTGCCCTGCCAGTGCTGCCCAGGGCTCCAGTTGCTGCAGCTGATGTGTTAGCAGTGGGGCCCTGGGACAGCTGTTCCTTATCCCCTCACCTCCCATCAGTGCCCTCAGAGGAGCTGACAGCCTCCTAGAGCCCCTGGGAAAGGTGGAGGAGGCACCTCTATGCTCCTGGATGGGGTGGGGCTGAGAGCAGAAGGGGTGGGGAAGAGGTCAGCCAGGTCTCAATACCACTTGGCGCACAGCACCTTTAGCCCTTAGTGCTGTCCAGAATGGTGCTCTGGCAGTAATTTAAAGGGCCAGGAACTGCTGCTGCCTGTGAATCACCGGGTCCCAGGGCAACTGCTTCCATTGCCCCCCACCCATCAGCAGGCCTGGGTGACCATGTGCAGGGAAAAATGGAGAGGAAGAAATTCCACAGCACGAACATGAAAAAACAGTCACAAAGAAAGCAGGACAGCTGAGCCACTCCATTAGTAACTTAATTACATGACAGGCCCAGTGGCAATTCCAAATTAGTAATAAAACTGCCAGGGATATTCACCTGGAAGATGGAAGACTACAGAAGAGTATCTTCTGCAGATTACTATCAGAGTCTTCTAATTACCAGTCTGCAAGAGGGAGCGGTAATGAAGTGGCAGGATAAATGGCAACTCAGAAGAGCCACTTATGCTCAGTAGTGTTTTGTGTACAGCAATTTGTAACAAAATGCTATGAATAAAGAGTGACATCTTCCAAGTATATGAAACATCTCAGATCATTTAAAAGGTATTTGCTACTAGTCTTGCCTATTTTTAATTCTTTTGTTCCTACACACGGTATTAAACACACAATCAGTAATTAGTACAGTGCAATAGGAATGATAACCTTTGTATCCTCCGGTAGGAGAGCACCTCGCCTAATTTGACTACAATGTCAAATAAATAATCATCATCAATATGGGGGTGGCGGAGAGCCGCATGAGTACAGCGGTGCATTGTCCACATCATAGTTCTGCTTATCATCCTTCTGTTACACATGAACACAATGGGCCATCCCTTCAAAGGAGACTAGATTATGCTGCACGTAGGCACAGCACAACTGTTCAGAAGGAGTGAAATCGGTGGATGCTGATAGCCAGAGCGGTTTTTTGTAAAGTGAGTTGAGGGAGCACTGCCAGCCATGCATGGGGACTCAGAGCAGTCAGGGCCACAAGGAAGTGATGGGTGAGCAATTTAGGTAGCACACTTTACTGCTCCTATTTGCTCTGAAATCAAGGCTTCCCCGTCGACTGCAAGTGGAGTAGGATTAAGTTCTTTCAGGGCAAACGTGCACACACTTGTGTTTGCAATGACATACTATAGCATACAGGCCGTGGATGCCTGGTCAGATTTTCAACCCATCAAGCCACACAACCCTGTGGGCAGTGGACAGCACAGAAACCAGTTATCTTCTTTCTTGACAGGTATGTTGCATCTGATCTGGCACTGGAGTGTGGTAGGAAGCAGCAGTTCCCTGTATGCTCTCTCTCCACTAAAGCATCTACATGAAACAGACGGAAATAACATTGCTAATTTAAAATTTCAACAATGGGTTTATATTATGAGGCTAAATTATGCCAAACAATTAAATGTAACCATGGCATTAAGGGATACATTTTAATTTGTTGAAGTCAATAGGAGTTCTCATTGACTTTGATAGAATGAGAAGTTCATCTGAAGTACCTAATAGCTTTCACACTGTAGCCTGGATTTAGGTACCTAGATAAAGCTAAAGTTAAAAAAACAACAAATAGTCTGATAGCACTTTAAAGACTAACAAACATGTAGATGGTATCATGAGAGCTTTCGTGGGATGATACCATCTACATGTTTTGTTAGTTTTAAAGTGCTATCTGACTATTTGGTTTTTTTTTAAGTTTATCCTGTACAGAATGAGTCAGTTACCCCCTGAAGCTTCTAGATAAAGCTATACCTTCAACTAGTGTAAATCTTTAGATGTCAAATGAAGTCAATGGATCTATGACAATTTACATCAGCCACCGAACCATCCCATAGAGAAGTGATGGCAACTTAAAGATGGCAAGATTTTGAGGTCAATGACAAGCACATTTTAGATGTGTAAAGAGACACATCCACCTCCGGTTTCAAAATTTACTGTAAACAAGCCACATGAATAGAACAGTTTGTTTAGTTTTGTGAACATTTACAGGGATCTTAACCCATTTTCACTCTTCTGCTGTGATTCCAATGGTAGATTGGTTACGGGTGACTATTTAAGACAAATACTGTTAACTGAATGGTATATAATGGAGCACATTTAGTTGTCTGGTGAATGTAAGAGAAAGGAGAGCTTTTATTATCAGGTAAGAGAAAATCTTAACTTCTGCAATGATAATATCATTTGGGAACAGTTGATCTATTGCACAGTGTGGTGGAATCTATTTTTCTTTTTGATGTATGACAATACTTCAAAAGCATAAGTAGTAACATTATACGTATATTTTAAAACATTTCTCCAATGGTTTCTCACCAAGATCATATATTTTCCAATTACTTATCACTGCACTGCAAACCAGACCACCTTTTTGCTGAATATAACAAATTCTCTTTATGAATCCTTGCAAAGAGTCAAGGTAGGACCACAGATGTAGCTAGACCAGAGGGCTCTGGCCACAGCAGTTGAAAGCGGCTGGGAGTGGAGTTGCTCTGGTCGGTGGCAGCCTGCAGGGCCAGTGACCTGAGGGCAGAAGTCATGGGAGCAGCTGCCATCCCACGCATGGGGTCAGGGATCCCTGGGAGCAACTGCCACCCCACATAGGGTTGGGGGCAGCAGAGATAGGCAGGTGAGCCAGAGGAACTCAGGCCTCTGGGTTCTCCCTGGCAACAGCCAGGAGGGGAGCCCCAGGAGAGCCCGGATGCTTGACCTCCCCTGGTCTGTCAAATTCCCTTGTTCCGGACCACTCTGGCCCTGAGGGTGACAGATCAAGGAAGGTTCAACTTGTATTTTATTTTCTTTATCTCCAAGTTTCATCAAGTTTAAAATGGCTATAATGTTTGCTAAGTTTTCCTATTTTTCCATGTATTTTGCAGTTAGTAAGTGTTTTAATGAAAATTACAATTGCTTTGAACTGGCCATTCTCCTTGGGGCCGTACCGGACATTTCACTTGTATGCATTAATATTGACATATAATTGCTAGACATAGAATTGCAAGATATCTACACATCTTTCGATAGATAGATAGATAGATAGATAGATAGATAGATAGATAGATAGATAGATAGATAGATAGATAGATAGATAGATAGATTTGTGCATCTGTCTGTCTGTCCCTGAGTCCATCTATTCCATCTGTCTGTCTGGGAGTCCATTTGTTTAAGAACTCCTCCTAAACTGTAAGAACAAGGACCATACAACTCGAAATTTCTCTTGTCCTAACTTAAAGCAAGATCAGGGTTTGGTGGTGCCAGGAAAATGGGATGTGTTTGGAATTCAATTGTTTTCCATAACATGGAAAGGGAGGGGCTGATTGGAGGGACAGCCATACTGCAAAGTGACATCAGGAGGGTGGCCACAGCTCACCATCTTGCTGGCCACTGGCCCAGATAAATGCTCCACTCTGCCACAAACCTCTCTTCTCTGGCTCTCGGCCACAGTGCCGGAACAGAGAGGGCAAAGCCTCGCCGGCCCCCCTGGGAACACTGCTGGGGACAGACAGCACAGCACTGCCCCCCAGAAGTCGTAGCCTGTCCCTCCCAGCACCGCCAAGTTACCCCATGCACTGTTCCCCCCCTTTTCTGCTTCCCGCACAAGGCCCAGAGAGCATCGGCAGGGCTGGCCTTTGCTGCCCTCCCTCACTCTGGCACAAACCCAGGAAGAAGCTGGCAGCCAACCCCCACCGTCTGCTATGAGCTCCCTGACCTTTCTCCCTCCTCCAATTCCCAGCACTGGCTCCATCCCCTTCTCTGAGCCCCTATTAACACCCTGCCCTTACGCCTGCACTAACCCCGTCCTGAGGCACCCTGACCCTCCAACCTTGACTCCCTCCACACCCCCAGTCCTCTGCCCTGAGCCCTTCCTGCACCTCTTACCCTGACTCCTGCACCTCCCATACCTCCAGCCTCTTGCTCTGAGCCCTCCTCCTCATATCCCCAAGGCCCTGCCTTGACACCTGAACCCCAACACCACCAGCCCCCTGCCCTGAAGGACCCAGACAATGCCAGGTAAATCTTCTAGTACACTATGTAATTCAATCATTAAAACATTCTGTAACTGAAATCATTTTTGTAGCCTACACTTTTAAAACAACATTAATTCCACCCTCTTGCTAATTGCTTAAATATTTTCCATCATCCTTAATTATTTTGATTTTAAAAATATAATTCATATAGTCAGTCTGTCCCACACAAAACAGAGAGACTGCTAAAAGAACAGTGTAATACATTATTGATGACACTAATTAAATTACAACACACATCACTCATCTTAATGGGTCTGTTTCAATGACACATCACAGTGACCTGAAAAGTACAGCACCAAACTAGGATACCTAATTAATAACTCTAGACAGTACTACTGAAAAGAAAGAAAACATCTTCATATAACTGACAAATCAGCCGTAATAAACTAAAGCAAAGGGACATACAAAATGAATTTTAAAAGAAAGGCATCTATGGTCTTTACAATGTGTCATTTCCATGTCTGCGAGCATGCCTGTCACTGAAGGAAATAATGACTGTATTCTCATGTTGATTTTCATGATCACAACTGAGGATGGCATGGCACTCCTTATACAACAGAAATTAACAGGCATTATACCTCATGATAGGAAATTTCTCAGTGATAAATGACACTTGCTAATAAGTCATGTCTATCAAACAGACTAAGCTGCATATACTATGCCATAATAGAAATAAACCTGGTTCCTATAATAATTACCCACAAACTATTTTAGAGGTTATACTGAAGCAATGTGACTGTTAAAAGTAGGTTACAGTATTTACCTTCTCACTGAAAGAGATTATTTTATTTGGGAGACAAGCATGTACATAAGTAACGAACAAACACACGAGGTGAATTATTGTGCTGTTCACATATATCTTCTAGCCTAAGAGCTCAGGTTTGGATTTTGCAGACCAAACATAATTACTAAATCACTGAAATGTAACAGCAAGCAAAAGGTCCCACAGGAGCCGAGTTCACATTGTCTCGACGGAATCACATTAAAATCATTTATGGGAACGTGCGATGGGTTTCTCAGTCTATTTTAGTTATAATCCAATGTGCTGTGACTATACCTTTTTCAATACCCTCAAAAAATCATTTTCTGTATCTCTGATTTGTCCTTGTGCTGATTTGCTCTTGTGCTCGGGGGCGGCCGCGGAGAGCGGGGGAGGGGAGAGGAGGAGGGGAAAACAATCTACAAATGATTTCTGACATTCTTTTTTTATTTTCCCTCTCATAATGAACATTTCCAGTTCTGAATACACCTTCCTTAAAGGCCGGGAGATTGTCCACTTTCATGTTTGTAAAATATATAATGCATTGCTGTTTTATATAAACAAATAATAATAATGAATATTCACATGCCAAGATTTTCAGATTCATGGTGTCTGGATTTAGTACAAGATCTAAAACACTGTATATTCACTACCACTACATTTGCATGAGATTTTAAAAATGTGTTTTACTAGCTTGGTACCTATGAAATCTTTATAGGTTGGTGGAGTTGAAGGTTCCTCACCCCCTTTCCTTCTTAACTTCTCCATTTATCTTTCTTACTTCATCCTTTCCCTTTCTCTCTATAAATAGCTTATTCTAAAACTGGAATGACTACAGTACTGCCAAATGGTAGGATTATGACAAAAGAGCAGCATTGCAAAATTCTGCTCCAGGGTATGTAATTTTTGTTGATAACCCAGTAAAAGTATCATTAGCTTTTTCTTCGTCATCCTGATGGATGAATATGATTTTATTCCCAGGCTGGTAAACTGTCATGAAATTTTGCAAGGCTGATTAAAGGCAAGAGGTCCTTTCCCCTATCTCTTCTTGTCCTGTTCTCCAGTTCATTTGTACACTGCATTCTTAGTGGATGAAATGTGCCCATTTGCAAACTAATCACATAGGCGATACTCCATACTCTCTGAAAAGTCTCACTGTATTCAAATATAACTAATGAGCAGTTCTACACATAAATAATGCCTCTTTTTCAATAGTCCTTTCCATAAAGAGATCTCAACATCCTTTCCAAAGGAGGTAAGTGCAGTTCTTACCTAAAAAGTTGTAGAGTCAGATTTCACCCACAAAATACAACTGAGTGGATTGCAAGAATATAAATGAAGACAGATTTTGACCTGCAGGATCAAATTTTCCCTGTATTTACACAAGAGTAAATTGACAACTGATGTCAATGGTGTTTCACTGGTGTAAATCTAGTCATATAGAAAGGAGGATAGATCCAACATGGTTAGGATAAATTAAAAAGTTGAATACTCATCGAAGTTGAGGATAAGGAGCTTCAGTTTAGAGCTCAGCAAATAATTGTTACAATTTAGTAGCCAAACCACAATATTCAGAAAAAAACACCCCACAGAACAGAAACTGAATGTTTCTGGTGATTCTTACTGAAACAAGCACGCCCCCACCCAGGTCAATTTGAACTAACATTTAATTGAAAGGTTTTTTTAAATGGAATGTCAAAATGATTCATTTAGGAAATATCAAAATGAATCATTTCAACTTTCATTTTTTGGCTTTTTTTGGGAGAGGGAGCTAATTTAATTCAAGAATAGTTTCAGTCATACTAAAATTTCATTTTGAGGGGAATTTTACTATTTCAGCAAAAAAAGTTTGTCCACCTTCACTTACATTTATCAAAGAAAAGGAAGATTGACACAGTTTTGTAAAGAGCAAATCATGACAAACCAATGTGATAGATTTCTTTGATAGGATAACAAGCCTTGTGGATAAGGGGGGAGTGATATATCTAGAATTTAGTCAAACCTTTGATACAGTCTCACGTGACCTTCTCATTAACATCCAGGGAAATAGAACCTAGATAGGGCTACTTTAAGGTGGGTGCATAACTGGTTAGATAGTCATTCCCAGAAAAGAGTTATCAATGGTTCACAGTCATGCTAGAAGTGCAAAATGAGCGGGGTTCCGTAGGGATCAGTTCTGGAACCAGTTCTGTTCAATACCTTCATCAACAATTTAGATAACAGTAGAGAGAGTACACTTATAAAGTTTGTGGATGGTACCAAGCTGGGAGGGGTTACAAATGCTTTGTAGGATTATAATTCAAAATGATCTAGACAAATTGGAGAAATGGTCTGAGGTAAATAGGATGAAATTAAATAAGGACAAATACCAAGTACTCCACGTAGGAAGGAACAATCAGTTTCACACATACAAAATGGGAAATTGGCTGTCTAAGAAAGGGATGTAAGGGTCACAGTAGAGCACAAGCTAAATATGAGTCAACACTGTGACACTGCTGCAAAAAAAGCAAATATTCTGGGATGCATTAACAGGAGTATTGTATGCAAGACATGAGAAATAATCTTAAAAAATGATTAAAGGTCTAGAAAACATGACCTATGAAGCAAGATTGAAAGAACTGGCCATGTTTAGACTGGAAAAGAGAAGAATGAAAGGGGACACAATAACAATTTTCAAGTACCTAAAAGGATATTATAAGGAGGAGGGAGAAAAATTAATCTTCTTAACCTCAGATGAGAGAAGCAGCAGCAATGGTCTTAAATTGCAGCAAGGAAGGTTTAGTTTGGACATTAGGAAAAGCTTCCCAAATGTCAGGGTACTTAGGCACTGGAATATATTGCCTAGGATGTTTGTGGAATTTTGAAGAGCAAGTTAAATGATCTACTTGGTGCTTGGTCCCACCATGAGTGCAGGGGACTGTACTTGATGACATCCCGAGGTTCCTTCCAGTTCTATGATGTGTTTCTTTCTTAAATTGTTAATGACAAAATACCAGCATTCATATTCATTTCTGTTTTAAAGAATATAACAAATAATTCTAGACTTGTGCATAGACAAAACTAGCACAATTACCACTATAAAACTAACAAAATCCAAGTCTTGATTTTCTGTTAATAAGGCACTGATCTGTAGTTCCCTGGGAAAGATTTCAAACTGAAGGTTATATCCGTAACAACACACATCCACAGTTCTAACTTTCAACACATAAAATAGGAATTCCTTTTTTCTTTGACATTTTTATATTTTCATGGTTTATAATAGCACAAAGGGCCTCCAGTATTTCCCAACAGTTAATCATTGATTCAGTTACAGGCCCAGTAAGATGTATGTCGTCAAGCCAACCTGGCATCAACTGGCAGGAAATGTCCTTGCTGATGGTCATTCAGTGAATTGTATTAGCATCTATATGCCCGATTCTGCATCATATACTGCACAGAATTACTTCCCTGGAGTTCTATGCAGGCATAGGGTTCCACCAACATGGAAAAAATGCTGTATTGGAATTTAAGACTGTATTATTTTTCCATAAATATTGATATGCCAACAATTTTTCTGAGAGCTGCAGCATTTTTAAGCTCTCACAGAGGGAGTAACATTAGATTTCAATTTGTTTAAACTTAATTACAGATAAATAATCTGTATAACAATCACTGAATATAAGATGACACAGGCTTGTGCATACCTAGTATAGAAAAAATATCTAAATTATTATGTGATATTCCAGTTCTTTGGAATTCAGTTATGCTCTTATCAAAGTAACTCTTGTGTCTGATTTTGATCTTACTCCCATGGGTTTTCCACTGGCAAAATTCCACTGGGTTGTCGCTGATTTATTGTGGGGAAAAGGAAATCAGCCCACTGATTTCAGTAGCACAAATTCAGGTCCAATAAAGCAAAATCGGAATGTAAAGGGAAATGTCAGGAAGGCAAATGGTCTTCAGAAGTCATAAATGTATGTTTATCTCTATTAAAAAGCAGTAATATGTAATGTATTAGCATGTTCCCTTTAAGGTTTTATAGAAATCAATTAAATCTCTTTTTCCCTAGAAATTAGTGTAAAAACCCATACAAATATAAGATCTTTTCTAAAGAGTTGTTCATCCATCTTCTAGTACTGAATGGAGAATGATATACCTCCTACAGAGATGTATACGTTGCTTTAAAAATTCTATAGGATTTTTCCATAAGTGCTTGGACAGTGTACTTGTACCTTTGAGCGCGACCAGGAACAGGTAACAGGAGAGTTTGGAGAGGGAGTTCTCCAGGTAAAAGAGGAGTAAAAACAGGACCCTTGTGGTAAGTGGCTGTCTGGAGTGTGTGTTTTTGTGTGGGGGAGTTATTTGCAGTGTGCTGAGTTTGTGTTTGTTTGTTTGTTTGTTTGTTTGTTTGAAGGAGCTTCTAAAAGGTTTGAAATCTAGAAGCCTCTGTTAATTGGCTGAGCCTCAGTCAGGGGGAGGGGCTACCAGAGCTATATAAGCCTGTGACTCAGCGACCAGGGAGAGCGCGACTAGGAACAGGTAACAGGAGAGTTTGGAGGGGAGTTTAGAGGGCATGAGTGACTTGTGTCCTTCTTTAAAACCTAACTCTTAGAATAATCTATACTCCAGAAGTTTAAAAAGAATCCCAGTTTGTACTTAAACTTATTCATTACAAACATGGAGACAGAAGCCCAACAGCAGAGTGGGGGCTATCCTGTTTATTGCATTGAGTGTAACATGTATGATTACCTGCCCTGTGGGTGGGTGGCGTATGTGTGCACCCGTTGCAAGGAGCTCCTGACCCTCAGAGACCGAGTTCGGGCTTTGGAGGACAGGGTGGCTGAACTGGAGGAGCTAAGGGAGGTAGAGAGCTATGTTGATGAGACTTTCCGGGACACTGTAGTACTGTCCCACCTCCAGTCTGAGAGCCCCACTGTTCTTAAGGAGGATGAAAGTCTCAAGGGAACAGAGCATTTAATGGGAGCAGAGGGAAACCATCCCGTAGTTGGGACCCTCCTCCCAGAGGATGTTGCGGTATCCTCTTGCACTGAGGATACCTCTGATGGGGAGGGAATGCCAGCTAGGAAGAGGCAGGTGTTAGTAGTGGGTGATCTGATCATTAGAAACATAGATAGGTTTTTTTTGCTTCAGCTACCCCAGACTAACACGGCTACATTTCTATCGCTATAGATAGTTGGGTCTGTGATGACCGGGAGAACCGTATGGTCACTTGCCTGCCTGGTGCGAAGGTTGCAGATCTCTCAAGGCATCTAGATAGACTTATGTGTAGTGCTGGGGAGGAGCCGGTGGTCGTGGTACATGTAGGTACCAATGACATAGGGAAGGGTAGGAAAGATGTCCTGGAGGCCAAATTTAGGCTGCTAGGAAAGAGACTGAAATCCAGGACCTCTATGGTGGCGTTCTCGGAAATGCTTCCAGTTCCACGTGCAGGGCCAGATAGGCAGGCAGAGCTTCAGAGTCTCAATGCGTGGATGAGACAATGGTGTAGGGAAGAGGGGTTTAGATTTATTAGGAACTGGGGACACTTTTGGGAGAGGGGGAGCCTATACAGGAAGGATGGGCTCCACCTAAACCAGGGTGGAACCAGACTGCTGGCACTAAACATTAATAAGGCCGTAGAGCAGTTTTTAAACTAAGAGATGGGGGAAAGCCGATTGGTGCGGAGATGCACGTAAATCGGAGAGAGACTTCTCTTAGAGGAGAATCCGTTGATAGAGATTCTCTAAGCTGTAGTCGGAAAGAGAGGAGGGGAGAGGGCAAACCATTGGCCAGAGCTGACAAACAACCGCATACAAAGGAATCCAATGCATCAGGGAAGGGCAGACAAATAACCAGTGGCAAATTTTTAAAGTGCTTGTACACAAATGCTAGGAGTCTGACTAATAAGATGGGTGAACTAGAGTACCTCGTATTAAATGAGGAGATAGACATAATAGGCATCACTGAAACCTGGTGAAATGAGGAAAATCTGTGGGTCACAATCATACCGGGATATAAAATATATAGAAAGGATAGAGCAGGCCGGGTGGGTGGCGGAGTGGCACTGTATGTGAAAGATAATGTAGAATCAAATGAAATAAAAATATTAAGTGAATCAACATGTTCCATAGAATCGCTATGGATAGAAATTCCATGCTCCAATAATAAGAAATTAGCAGTAGGGATATAATACTGACCACATGACCAGGACAGCGATACTGACATAGAAATGCTGAGGGAGATTAGAGAGGCTACCAAAATAGAGAACTCTATAAAAATGGGGGATTTTAATTACCCCCATATTGACTGGATACATGTCACCTCAGGAAGAGAAGCGGAGATAAAATTTCTCAATGGCTTAAATGACTGCTTCTTGGAGCAGCTAGTGCAGGAACCCACAAGGGGAGAGGCAATTCTCGATTTAGTCCTGAGTGGAGTGCAGGATCAGGTCCAGGATATAACCGTTACAGGACCGCTTGGGAATAGTGACCATAATATAATAACATTCAACATTCCTGTGGTGGGAAGAACACCTCAGCAGTCCAGCACCCTGGCATTTAATTTCAAAAAGGGGAATTACACAAAAATGAGGAGGTTTGTTAAACAGAAATTAAAAGGCACAGTGACTAGAGCCAAATCCCTGAAAGCTGCATGGAAACTTTTTAAAGACACCATAATAGAGGCCCAACTTAAATGTATACCCCAAATTAAAAAACATAGCAAGAGACCTAAAAAAGAGTCACCGTGGCTTAACCACCATGTAAAAGAAGCAGTGAGGGACAAAAAGGTATCTTTTAAGAAGTGGAGGTCCAATCCTAGTGAGAGAAATAGAAAGGAACATAAACACTGTCAAATCAAGTGTAAACATGTAATAAGAAAAGCAAAAAAAGATTTTGAGGAACAGCTAGCCAAAAACTCAAAAAGAAATAACAAAATGTTTTTTAAGTACATTAGAAGCAGGAAGCCTGCTAAAAAGCCTGTGGGTCCCCTAGATGATCGAGCTATAAATGGAGCAATCAAGGACGATAAAGCCATTGCGGAGAAACTAAATGATTTCTTTGCTTCAGTCTTCACGGCTGAGGATGTTGGGGAGATTCCTGAACCTGCACCGTCCTTTGTGGGTGATGAATCTGAGGAACTGTCCCGGATTGAAGTGTCATTAGAGGAGGTTTTGGAACAAATAGAAAAACTTAATGTTAACAAATCTCCGGGACCGGATGGCATTCATCCAAGGGAATGGGATGATTGCTGAGCTATTATCTGTTGTTTGTAACCTATCCTTTAAATCGGCTTCCGTACCTAATGACTGGAAGGTAGCCAACGTGACACCAATATTTAAAAAGGGCTCTAGAGGCGATCCTGGCAATTACAGACCAGTAAGTCTAACTTCAGTACCGGGCAAATTAGTTGAAACAATAGTAAAGAATAAAATTGTGAAGCATGTAGAAGAACATAATTTGTTGGACAAAAGTCAACATGGTTTCTGTAAAGGGAAATCCTGTCTTACTAATCTATTAGAGTTCTTTGAAGGGGTTAACAAACATGCGGACAAGGGGGATCCAGTAGATATAGTATACTTGGATTTTCAGAAAGCCTTTGACAGGGTCCCTCACCAAAGGCTCTTGTGTAAATTACATGGCCATGGGATAAGAGGGAAGGTCCTTTCTTGGATTGAGAACTGGCTAAAAGACAGGAAACAAAGGGTAGGAATAAATGGTAAATTTTCAGATTGGAGAGGGTAACTAGTGGTGTACCCCAAGGGTCAGTCCTGGGACCAATCCTTTTCAACTTATTCATAAATGATCTGGAGAAAGGGGTAAGCAGTGACGTAGTAAAGTTTGCAGATGATACTAAACTGTTTAGGATAGTCAAGACAGAAGCAGACTGTGAGGGACTCCAAGAAGATCTCACCAAACTGAGTGATTGGGCAACAAAATGGAAAATGAAATTTAATGTGGATAAGTGTAAAGTAATGCACATTGGGAAAAATAACCCCAACTATACGTACAGTATGATGGGGGCTAATTTGGCTACGGCAAATCAGGAAAGAGATCTTGGCGTTATCGTGGAAAGTTCTCTGAAAACTTCCACACAGTGTGCAGTGGCAGTCAAAAAGGCAAATAGGATGCTAGGAATTATTAGGAAAGGGATAGAAAATAAGACCCAGAACACCTTACTGCCCCTGTATAAAACTATGGTACGCCCACATCTTGAATACTGTGTACAGATGTGGTCTCCTCACCTCAAAAAAGATATTTTGGCCTTGGAAAGGGTTCAGAAAAAGGCAACTAAAATGATTAGGGGTTTGGAACGGGTCCCATATGAGGAGAGGCTAAAGAGACTGGGACTTTTCAGTTTAGAAAAGAGGAGACTGAGGGGGGATATGATAGAGGTCTATAAAATCATGAGTGGTGTGGAGAGGGCTGATAAAGAAAAGTTATTCATTAGTTCCCATAATAGAAGAACTAGAGGACACCAAATGAAATTAATGGGTAGCAGGTTTAAAACTAATAAAAGGAAGTTCTTCTTCACACAGCGTGTTGTCAACCTGTGGAACTCCTTGCCAGAGGAGGCGGTGAAGGCTAGGACTATAATAGAGTTTAAAGAGAAGCTGGATAAATTCATGGAGGTTAGGTCCATAAAAGGCTATTAGCCAGGGGATAAAATGGTGTCCTTGGCCTCTGTTTGTCAGAGGCTGGAGAGGGATGGCAGGAGACAAATCGCTTGATCATTGTCTTCGGTCAACCCTCTCTGGGGTACCTGGTGCTGGCCACTGTCGGTAGACAGGATACTGGGCTAGATGGACCTTTGGTCTGACCCAGTATGGCCGTTCTTATGTTCTTATATTCTTATGTTCTTATGAGATGATTTATGCATTTGGTTTTAAAATTAAAACAATTGTATTTTGAAATATTCTCTTTGCTGGGAATATGTGAGTCAATTGTGTCAAGTATGCTCTGAGGTTTTTTGTTGGATTATATTTAATATTTAAATTTAGTTACCTGTACCAGTAGCAATATATCTGAGTACATACCTTGTTGGTAGATTTATTTTAATGCTATTTTGTTGCACATGAGAGCCGCATATATTCATGCTGAACAACACAGCATTTATTTTTGTTATAAGGCTGTCTCGGCCTAGGACACGGATACAAAATTGTTGTGCTACCAGCTAAAGAAACTGATTGGGAGTGAGCTTGGAATGTTTTCTGAATGATGCAAACCTTATGTTGAGCGGTTGCTGAAGGAATTTAGAAAACGGGTAAGACAAATGGTGATTCCCACTGGGGAAAAAAATTCTAATTAGAAAAGTAGGTAGCAGCATCCAGTAGCTAAGAGCAGTGCTCTCTGGGAGTCAGGAATCCTGGGTTCTATTTCTAATTCTTCCACTGAATATTTCTGTTTTTCTGCATGTTTAATGATAATTCCACCATTTTCATATAGTAATGGACCACTACTGTTAAGAATATTTTGTTCCCAGGATATTTATTTCTTATCCTTAACTCTGCTGGTCACAGATTTCTCTTTGTGTCTCTTTGCTTCCCTTATCAATCTTCCAAAATGTTTAGCTTCTGATTTATATTCATTCCTATCAACTTCCCTTTTCTTCCACTTGTTTTCTACTAATTTTTAAAGCTGCCTTCATCTCCACTTTAAACCAGATCAACTGTTAAGTAATATGACCTTCTTCTTTAACTATGGGATTATGGCTTTTTAGGCATCCGGTAATGTGTTGCTAAATAACTCCTAATTATAATTTGTATGTTTCCAATGAAATTCTTCCTCCCAACTAATATGGGTAACAATTATTTTTAGTTTTGTATAACTGGACCTTTTCTGCTTTCACATTTAAATGTGACCAACTTGTGATCACACTTACCTAAGTTACCATTAATATTTAGGTCTACGATCAGTTCCTCATTGCTCTCTCTCTATCAAGACATAGTGTAATATAGGAAACTCCCATGTTGGGATGCAACACTTCTTGAGTAAGGAAATTCTCACCTATAGTATTTAGCAATTCCAAGTATGCATTGGTATTGGCAGTATGAGAACTCAAACATTTGTCATCCAGATTGAATTTTCCTGTGATCACATAGCTGTTTTCCTTCACATTATAGATAGGTGCATAAAGAATCAGTCATCTTTTTCCCTAGTGTCATTTGGTGGTCTGTAGCAGACAGCAACTAATACCCCATCTTGTGCTTTATTTGTTAGGACACTGATTCATAACCACCCTCCATCATTTTCTTATGAGTTATCAGTGACTCAAAAACAGGTGATGCCATTTTTAGCACAGAGTGCTAATCCTCTTCCCCTTTTGCTCCCTTGAGCCTTCCTAAATAGGTTTAAACTATTCATTTTAACTTTCCAGTAATGAGAATCATCCCACCAGGTTTCAGTAATGCCAACAAGATGAAATTGATGCTCATAAATGAGCAATGTCAATTTCTTGTTTGTTATCCAGGCTCCTCGCACTGGTGTAGAGGCAATTAAAGAATGTCTTCTCTTTGTGTCTTTTGTTTAATTTGTTCTCAACAGGTCAGTTTAAGGCTAATAGTGTGCTCATATCTTCCCTTGTTTTACCTCCCCTTTTGTTAGTAGTGCAGTACCTCCTGCTTATTCCAATCAACCTGCTCTCCCAAAACAATAAGGATCCCTTCTTTTAAGATGGAAGCCATCCAACCTAAAACAGCCTTCTCTTCCTCCACAGTGGAACAGTGAAATCAAAACTGTCGATCCTACATTATTTATCTAGCTAGCAGTGTACGTCTTCTGCCTTCTATCTTCCTTTACTTGCGGGACAGGAAGGATCTCAAAGGATATAGCTTAGATATATTTTTCCTCAGCACGCTTCTGAGTTCTATTGTCTGTGAGATATCTGGCAATGCAGTGTCATTAGTGCTAATGTGAATCATCACCAATTGTTCCTTACTTGTTGACTTCACTAGCCTATTTAGTCAGATGGAGCCTTATGTCTTGGCTCCAGGAACGCAACACATTGTCCTGTTGTCCATCTGTCCCAGACAGATTGTTGTTTTGATTCTTCTTAGTACTGAATTCCCAGAAAAGATTCATCTGTCCTCCTTGGACATTTGGAGAACCGTTTTTGGACAAGCTTGATTTTATTACAAGCTGGATTTTATTACAAGCCATTCACAAGTGTGTCCTGAAACTTGATTGGTATTTTCCACAGTTTCCAAACTGAGGACCTGGTATTGAGTGGAAACTTTTAGCTGTGTGGAGTTCCTCTTGATCTTCTTCTTTCTGGTAGCCAGAGCCTGTCCCTCCTCACCTATCTCCAGCCATGCATGTTGCCACTGGAAGCTCTTCTTTTGGTGGTTATGAGCCGGTAGGTCTCCTCTCTGAATTCCTCTTTCTCCAAGTCCTTGAGCTTCTTTTTCCTTTGAACCTGAGATGCTTATGATTCCTCAGCCTGGACACACAGGAATTCCTCAGCTTCTCTGCTTTTTTTTCCAATTCAAGAACCTTCTCCTCCACCACTGCCACCAAACCTATATGGAAAGCACAGGAAATCCCTTCTGGCTTCAGACAGGAAATAAATATGGCATATCTGCTACAGTTCACCCCCATTGCTCCACTCCCATTTAAAAGCTACTTATAAAAGTTAGTTTCTCCCCATTTTCTACAATGTGCTAATGATAATTCACATTAATATATTGGAAATTACAATGAGATCCCATTGTCAACCACTTGACATTGAAATCTGAATCTGTCAAAGGCAGATACAATAATAGTATGCACTCTGCTGTTACCATAATTGCAGCTATATTTGTCTAAAGTTCAAACATGTTCTTACATCAGAATTAATTCTCTTATTAGCTTACCATACTTAATAAAACAAATCAAATACAGAAGTGCAGAGCAGATATGAATACACAAGCAAACCTTTGCTGAGTATGCTAGAGGAACACAACAGAGAAAGTGGGTGAGGTAGTATTTTTTATTGGACCAATTTCTGTTTGTGGAAGAGAAGCTTTCAAGAAGCACAGAGCTCTTCTTCAGTTCCAGAAAAGGTAACCAGTATGTCAGAACTAAATACATAGTGGGACAGATTGTTAAGCATAGGGGCTAATTGTGGAGGATGACCCTCAGCCGTGCCACCTAGAGCTCAGGAAGGGCTGCAGATGATGGTCCTGTTTTCTTCAATATCTCCATCTTGTGGGCTTGGTCACTTTTTGGGGGGCCAGACCTTTGTTCAGGTCATACATTCTAGTCCATTGCTTTCAGGGCAAACATAAAGAAGAGCTCCATAATGGAGGAGTCTTTTGGTGCCCATGTGGGCTTCAGGACTTTCTTCTTAGCTCTGGTACCTGCACCTGGACTCTTGTATATTCAGGGTCTTCCCCAGATGGATTCCCTGCCAAAGGGACTCTTGTTGTTCCACATTCAGGTGTCAGTAGGGGAGCCTGGGCCCATGTGTTCCACTGGGCTTTGATCCAGGACCCAACGGTGGGCAGCCACATTCAGCACTTTGGGGTGCTAAACAGCTGCCACCCCAAAACACTTACGGAGTTCCCCTTTTTTAAAATCCCTGCAGGGTAAATCAAATAACTGAACTGAAAATGATATTTCTGACCTCTCCATAAATTACCCGTCTGTCCAGGCTTGGTTAAGTCAGTGTGGTCAGATCTCAGGCAACAAGGGCTTATTATGTTTCCAGTGTACAGGCTGTTCCCTTCCACTGGTTTCCCACAGTTGAGCCTCTCTCCCTGCCCTTTTAAGCTACTACTCCAGCAATGTGCAAGCTTTGTAGGTAAAACTGGGCCCAGAGATTCTCATTATCACTTGTTCTCCGGGGGCGGGGGGGGGTTCAACACCCCATCACAAGCAATTAACACCTCTTCATTGATAGGACAAAGGAGAGTTAGTATGTTACCCCTTGTTGGCATGAGCCATAATCAGTTACTCTTTTGAGACCATGATTTTTTATATGTCACAGACTACGGTGAATTTAAGTTCTGCTGCTTTTATTTTGAAGCTGTTGTTCAGGTTTCCCTTGAGGATGAGGGCAGAGGTCAGATAAGAAGCAATCGCTCCGTGTAAAGGGTTTGCCCCCAAGTGCTGTGGTATTTTTGTCTTCTTTCATTTTTTCCTTTGTGAGTTCATGCAAGAGTGCAGTGATTTTCTGCTTTCACTCACACAGTTGTTGGAGCATTTGAGATGTACCTCATCTGGTGCATAAAGCAATCTCGACATATTGAAATCCCAGATATTGTGTAGCTCATGTTCTGGGACCAGCACAGCTACAAGACCATTGCAAAGAGTCATGCTGGAAAGAGACAAAATGGCAAGCATTTTTATGGGAAACAGAATGTTGGGCCAGTCTAAGCTTATCAAAACATCAAGGCACATCCCTGTATTGGGGGAAAATGCAGAGCCACATTCTCCAGAGGGAGATTGAGAAGGAGCTGTGCTAGAGGCGTGGGTGTTGCATAAGATGCACTATTCTTTAGTAACTTGGTCCTTCCTGTGCAGAGATAGGGGTCAGGCCATGGCTCCAAATTGGCACTGGTCACTGCTAGGGCAATGTGTGCCCCAGTGGCCCAGGTATGAAACACTCCCTTAGCTACTGGGGCAATTGTCTCTGGTGTTCTGATGTTAAATGGTTGCAAAAGGCACTTTTCCTTTGGGGACAGCTGGAACTTTGCATAAAATTTACAGCTTTTACAAATCAATACAATTCCACTGATATCAGTGGAGGTATGAAGATTAACACAAGGTAAGGGTTGGACTTGTATTTTAATATACCTCTAAACATTATTTTTGAAGCCGAGAATTCTTTTGGGTCACTCTGCTTTAGTAAGTCTTTAAATCTGACTAAAAAAACTGAAGACACTATAAAGACATAATCCAAAACTGCATTCAGTCATACTGTTATCAAATGTCAATCTAAGTAAACCGGGGGGGGGGGGGGAGGGGGGGAGGGAAGAGAGTATTGATCTTAACAGGATTACACCTTAGTGAAGCACTCCCGGCTCAACCACCCCATAGAAATCAATGGGAGTTTTGTCTCAGCTGTCAATGGGTTTGAGCTACACGTTAGGCCTCAAACAGTAGTAGATATAAACCAGGGATGGAAAGCCTGCTTAAAGAACACTTTCATGTAGTAATTTTTTTTCCTTTAAAAATTCTTCTTCTACCGAGCTATACTTTTTCTGAGATGATATCAGGAACAAAGTCTTAATTCTACAGGTCTATGCTGTTTTCCTGCAACCTCAATAAAGTCAACAGAGTTGCACTTCCTTAACCGTGGAAAAAAAAAGATCTTATAATTAAGATGTCTCTGTGACACACTACCTCAAAGCAGTTCCCCGGAACTCCCATATTCACCACTGCCATATAATTATGATGTTTTGTACAAAGTATGCCTTGTGACATCATTTTAAAAGTCTTGATCTGTTGAACATCTGTACCTCATTGGATTATGCATGCTATCATTGTATGTGAAATGATGCTATATGTGTACTACTTAAATATGTTTTAAGGATGTGAAAACACACTATCACCTTTCAGGTACAAAAACAGAGAAGCCAGACAACACCACCCTGAAGAAACATCTGGAGGACAAAGACTTTGAACTGGGGAAGGGTAGTCCCAAGCTAGAAAAGTCCCAGCCAGAGTATGATGATCCATTACCTACTTGTGCCATGTGTCATGATGAGACACTTCTTGGTTCAAATCCTGGTTATTTGGTAGAACTCAGAATGTGAATTTATTTTTATTTCTTAAGTAACCATCTTTGATCTCTACACCTATTACTTAGTCATTTAAAATGTCTCTTTCTGTAGTTAATAAGCCTGTTTATATTTTACCTTGTAACACTGTGCGACTCACTGCCATGGCGCCTCCTGCTGGGCACTCAGGGAATCAGCTCAATTCATCCCTGGAGTGTCCCTGTCTCACTTACTGTTACCTGTTTAGGTGTTAATGGTTCTGCCATTTCACAATAGGGCCCACATCCCTCTCACACTATGACAGCCTCCCCCTCTGAGTACCGCCCTACTGCAGTGACACCATAATCTGGAGTCCTCCCCTTCAGGGAACCTCAAGCCCCCTATACTCACCTTGCCTCAGTGACCCTAGCTCCTTACCTCAGGGGCAAACTTCAGTCTGAAATAGTCACTCATCATAGGCAAGGGGTTATGGACCTGCTGCTTTCTTCTGCCCTGGCTGCCTCCTTGCAGCCTCCTTGCAGCCTGGGAGTTTGCCTGGCCAGAGCTCCCCAGCTCTGCCTGCCTTTCCTCAGCACTGCTCTGTCTCAGGAAGCTTCTAGCTTCCCTGGCATCCAAGTCCCTCCTGCTTCACATCTGGAGCAAGAGTGAATGAGTCTTTCCTCCCCACCAGGAAACTTCATTTACAAAGCCCTCAGATGGGCCTTTATTGGCTGAAATATGCCACAGCTGCTTGCTCCACCATTCTCCCGGCTTTCCCAGGGCTGGATGTAACCCTTCTTAGTCCAGTGCAGAGTTGACGCCCAGTCACTCACCTAAACTTTGGTTGAAGTTACTTAGGAAATCTCAGCTCATTTCACAAAGGCTAGTTTGTGCCCTCTCCACATTGAGGGGAGAGGCAGACTGAGTTATTAACTTACACTGTCCAGGCTTCTGTCTAGTGCAAGATAGTACAGTTCTGGGGTGCAAGACTGTGGAGCTAGGAGAGGGGAAGACTGTCTAGAGCCTCTCTACTGATGGTTCATCACTGTCTGGGAGATTATTCATGTAACTCAGTTGGTGTGTCCCTGCCTACTGATAACCGTGTAAGTGCAGTACCTACCTAATGTTTGTGGCTTGACACTGCATCTCAGTGTGAGAGGGATACCTCAGGTTCACTGGGTAGAGGGCTCAGTGGTACCACAAGCTAGGTTGCACTGTCAGGACTCCGTCACAATTACTACTTGAAAAACACTGTAAAATGTCATGTCTCTTTATTTTTCTGTTTTTTAAAAAAAGTTGCTGCAAGTGCAAAAGTCACATGTGCAGATTTTCACAACTCAAATTAAGCTGTATTTTTGACTGCCTGCTTTTTCTGTCCATCTGTCATTATAGGGATTTGTTGCTTCTGGTGCAGTAGTTTCCTTCCAAACTATACCATATTGCTTCTTTGTGACCTTAGACAACTCACTTAGGATAAGATTTTCAAAAGCACATACAGGCTACGTCTACATTGGCCTACATTCAAGTAGGAATAAGAGATCCTCCGGAAAAGAGCTTATTTTCCGGAGGATCGCGTCCAGACTGGCGCTATTCTCCGTCTTATCTACAAGCTGGAAAAAAGCGGCAGCCATGAAAATGCAAATCCCACGGGGGATATTTAAATCCCCCGCGGATTTGCCTATTCCAAAGTGCTACATTAGCATCCCTATTACGGAATAGGGGCCAATGTAGATGTAGCCCCACAGTTTAGAAGCCTAAATCCCATTCCCATTTACAAGCTGAACTTTCACTGAAAGTCAGGCTCCTAAGTCACTTAGACCTGTTTGAAACTAGTACCCTTCATCTCACTGTTCCCCTGTTCTCAATCTTCTGCTTCTCTATCATGCCTTTTTCTTCTTTGTCTGCCTCATCTCTTCAAGGTGTAAGCTCTTTAGACTAGGAACTCTGTTCATATGGGACTGACACTGCAAATAACAGTTAAGTCCCTATTTTGAAAGGAGCCATGGACAGCACTATAATACATATAATAAAATAAATCATAACACAGTTAAAGGCATGGCTAAAGGTCAAAGCTAGACATTATTCATGTCTATTGTCATTGGAATCAACTGCTGGCTATTTGTAAACTTTCTTCACAGTCATCTTCTATTATCTTTCCAGATCTTCTTAGTCCCTTTTGAGATATCTTGCATCTCAAAAGGAAGTAACTATCATTATGGATCTCTCTTCTGCTGGCCATTCCAGGGGTTGATTGGTTCCTTTCTACCTCTCCCCCACCTGTGTAAGGGCTGGTACAACCCACTCAGAAGTTTTGACCAAATGTCATCATCATTCCAAAGGAATTCCTCTAGTTTTCACTGGTGAAACCAAAATGTGTATCTGCCCCAAACTATGGAATTAACTAAAACAAATGAAGCAAACTCATTATTTCAATTTGTAAAAAGTTATAGTTAGTTATGTAAGTGCTATTAGAATATTCAGGATTTAATTGGAAATGGTGTAATTGTTACTTGGCATGGTTTGCACTATATATATTTAGTGAGGCGTGGGTGTTCTCAGTATAACTCAGAGCCTACAATTGTTCCTCATATCATTAATTGCAATGGTAATGGCTCTTTCTTCTTTAGAAAGCAAATTGTCAATTAAGAATTGCTATACTGCTTTTATCATTTATTTTAAAATTGAAATAACTTGCACATAAGATTATCTGTATACTTAGTTTTATTGTCCAAATCACCTAGGTATGTTGTAAAGTGCCGAATACCTGACTTATAGTGTATTTATTGTCACTAGTCTTTACTGTCCAAACAATTTACAAGACATGGACTAAGACACATATTCTAACCTGAAGAGATCCCATACCTAGGCCCTAACACTTCTGTGGCATCTGATAGCACAGATTTGGGGAAACTGGCTGTCAAGAAAGCACATATCCTGTTTTTATCAAATAAACATCAATTTTATCAAATAAAGTAGAATATCTTGGACGCTGTACTGGTAGTTTGTTTTCAAAACTCTTGAAAATACTATTTGTCTTTTCATATTTTCAGCCCATTGAATATCTTTGCATTATCTCCCATGAATTGTTTCTGCTTCAGTACTTCAAACAGTGGTAAATCTTAGTGGCATTGAGTGGCACTTTTTCAATCCCTAATATCGGACTGCATTATCTTTGATTTAAACCAACACAAACTCCAAATGGATTGCATGGTAGTGGGAGAGATTTAAGTTAAATGAGATCAGGAAGAGATTCTTATTGAGATAAGCAAGGTAAGAAAGCAAATGAAGAGGCAGGAAGGCTAAAGAGAAGATTATAGTATACAAGGCAAAAAATGACTAAGATGTAGAAAAGGATTTTAGCAGTGGGGATTGACAAGAAAGGACTTTTTGTTGGCACAAAAGACAACATACAACTTTCAGCAGGAATATACCGGTAACAGGTCTCAAAAGTGTCTCTGGAGTTGAGAATCTGAGATTATAATGGAGTTGCCAACTATGACAGAGAACTGACATATATAGGAGAAGGGTAAAAGAAGATAAAGACTCCTATTTTGGAAAAATGGAGTTTTGAGATGGCAGCAGAACACCCAGCAAGAGCAATTTATGAGGAAAAAAAATGGTATTGCAAGTTTGGGCAAACTTGAAGACACTGGAGGTGGAAAAATCTGATTCATAAATCATCAGCATGGAAGGAAAAGAGCAGAGAATATGCGTAACCTTACACAGTACATTTTTTTTGGAATGACATTGTATTACTTGTGCATCTGTGTCACAATATAGGATTAGCAGGTCTTCTGGGCATATCCGCATTAGTAAAGCTTGTCCTCTATTAAAAAAATGAGAAGTTTACGTGTTAAAAAAATTAAAGCCTCTTTTAAAAATTACTGTATATAAACATATCTTTTGAAGACTAAATCCTGGGGCCAGTGAATTTTGTCACCCGATAACCTCCTGTATCTTATCAACTAAGCAGGAATGTATCAAGTAGACTCTGTACATATATCAAGAGTGAGTGCAGTCAGGTAAACCAAAACTCAATCTGAAAGAAAAACATTTGCTCTAACGAACAACAAACATTCGAGTGGCATGAGATTAGCAGTAATGCAAAGTATATTAAATATCTTTTCACAGTGCCTCAATATCATCATTATAGAGAATTTACGTTTTAGACCTGGGTAGTCCATTTATTTTTTGTCAACATCCAAATGACTTGTTCAAGGTTCAGACTCCAGAGAAACATTTTTCACACCACAAATATAATAATGATAATAAGTAAAGACAAATATTTTGTGGTCTGTTCAAAATGTCTTGCTGTCTGGATTTGGCCCACATTCTGCCTATTGACTACCCCTCGTCTAGAACCTTTATTTCCTATACCATGCAATTTTACATTTTAATGATGTAGACTTCTGACCTCTCTCCTCAGTCCAGGATGGAACCAGTGCCATGTCTGAGTCTGCTCCAAGCCCCTTTTTTCAGGGCTTTATTTCTTCCTAATAATCCCCATTCAATCCATCAATCATCCTTTTCCTCCAGGAGCTGGCTAGTCTCTTGAGGCACTCCACCTGTGCTCCTATGGGCTATCTGCCTGAGTGTCATCTTGCTACATAACCAACCATAGGATCCATCCTGTTTCCTGTAGTTCTCTACCTCCATCTGAACCATTTTGCTGGCTTTCATAATCACTAGATCGTTAACTGATCAGTA
The DNA here is from genome assembly GCF_049634645.1 of Pelodiscus sinensis. Classification (NCBI taxonomy): domain Eukaryota; kingdom Metazoa; phylum Chordata; order Testudines; family Trionychidae; genus Pelodiscus; species Pelodiscus sinensis. The sequence continues at coordinate 42,602,234 of NC_134720.1, read as the reverse complement.
GTTGATCCATCACAGATAAGGCTGGATGCAACTCCTCTGCGACAGATGCAGCAATGTAGCACAAATTAGTTTTTCATGTCTTCCAGACATAAAAAAGAAGTCACTGAAACATTATTCAAAACGTGTATCAGTCAGGGAACAAGAGTTTAGAAACACAATCTTATATTAGAAAAATGAGTAACAACATAAATTGCTTGAAAAAAGATAGCTGATGCTAAGCTTACTTCTCCATTGCTATTTGTAAAAGCATTTCTGATCCCCACAAAAATAGTCAATCCCAAGTAATGTATGACATTATGCAAAAATGGTTATGGATAGATGTAGCTTTAAAGGACAGGGCAAAATTGATAAGAGGCAATAAGATTGACCACACCAATGGATTTTATGCAAAGCTAAGTCAGGAAAGAGTTTTTGTAGAGCCATTACAAACACTATGCAGGACAATAACAGTCCGGGCTCTCTAACACCATTTCCCATCAGGCTTGGAGTCAGGAGTGGGGAGAGAATGGATCAGAACTCTTAAGGAAGCCAATATGGAGGGTTTTGCATGCTGTGATATGATCATATGGTTTGCTGAGCCAAAGATGAGCCAGGGCTCCTCAGCCCTTCAATGGGAGGATGCAGCCTGACTCAGAGGCAGAGGCCAATTTTAGTTTCAGTTGTAAGCTTTGAGTTGGAGCGCTGAAAGAGAAGCAGAACAGTTCAGGGAATCTCTGATTTACTCCTCTACTCACTCCACGAAGGGAGTCTTTTAATGCCTGTGAGAGCAAGTGCATGGTTGGAACAGTTCCAGCCCTATAGAGTACATCATCCAGAATGGCTGAGATCTGACCCAATGGTGAGAGCTATGTAGAGCTAGTCAACACCTTGAGAGGTCAGGAGAGGATTCTGCCCTGCTCTGGGACAAAGACAAAATAAGGGGACCACTTTCTGTTCAAGCTAGCCAGTATCCACAGCACTTGTCCCCAGACGCATCCTCAGCACCCTGTCCACATGGGAAGGTGCCAGGGAGGGAGCTGGGAGTTGAGATAAGTTGTGACTATTAGAGGTTGGGGAATTTATTGGCATGGCTAAATTAAACAAAGAAACAAACAAACAGCCCTGGGCCCTAAAAATTCTATGGTGTCATTCTTTTAGGACTTCTTATCCCTTTCCTTCCCCATGTTCTATATTCTGTTCCCAATAAAGTCTCCTTGTTATACTATTTTTGGGGAGTGACAACTGTTTGCTGAGGTTTGTACTGATGTACTTCATTGTTTCTTGTGTACTGGAGTCTGTCAGGAAAGGTACTTGGTCCTGCCGGGAGGGCAGGAGACTGGACTTGATGATCTCTCAAGGTCCTTTCCAGCTCTATGAGCTAGGTATATCTCCATATAGGTTCAGAGGTAGCCAGGAAGGCTCCATACACTGCTCTCATGCCCTCCAGCAGCACCCCCACTGTTCCCATTGGCTGGGAGCTGTGACTTATGGTGATGCAGGACTGTGTCTGCAGGTGTGAAGGCAGTAGGCAGAACCTTCGTGGATGACCATGTGCCTAGGGATCACTGGGAGTTGCAGTAAGTGCCACTGGAGCTCCACACCCCCAACTTCTTCCTCTTCCTATCCCCCAGCACCCTGCCCCAGCCTGGATTCCCTACCATGATCCCACACTCTGCACCCACCCCAACTGCCTGCTCCAGCCCTGAGTCCCTATCTGCACTGCAAACATCTCATCTCTGGCCCCACCTCAGAGCACACACCTCCAGCTGGAGCCTCATGCCCCCCCTCCCCCCGCCCCGCACTCCAACCCTCTGCCTCAGCCCAGAATCCCCTCTTGCATCCCTTCATTCCCAGAGCCTGCATGCTCCCTCATCCCAGAGCCCTCCACCCGCCCCCCCATGCACACCCCACTCATTGCCCCAACTTGGAACCCTCCCCTGCATCCTGAACCTAGAGCCGCAGCCCAGCTCTCCCCTGTGCCCTAAACCAATCATCCTCAAAGCCTGCACCACCAACTAGAGTCTTCACCCTAACCCCCTACCCCAGCCCAGTGACAGTGAGGAGGGAGGGGGGGATGGAGCAAGCAGGGCACAGGGCCTCAGAGAAGGGGAGGGCAGGAGCATTGGATTTTGTGGGAGTAGAAAGTTTGCAAGTCTAGGCTGTGATACACAAAATGCCAGACTAAATGATATGGTGGTCCCTTCGAAACATAAGCTCCATGACTTTCAACAAAAAGTCATATAATGATGGCGAATTCATTAGACCAGGGGTTCCCAAACTTTTTGACACAGGGACTAGTAAATCCATTCATGAACTTTTGGAGGACTGGTAACATTCATTTGCATATTTGCATATTCATTCAAATGATGAATATTCAAATAAGTTGTTTCTGGTCCTCCCACAGTCCCCAGTGCCAGCCTTAGCAAAGCTTTTGATATGATCACCCACAATATTCTTGCCAGCACGTTGAGGAATATGGATTGGATAAATGGACTGTAAGACAGACAGAAAGCTGGTTAGACCAGGGTTTCCCAAACTTTTTACTTTAGTTGGAACCCTTTTTCTTCCATACTGTTTTTTGCAACTCAAAAATATAAACACATAAAAAACAAATTGAGAAAATACCAGACATATAATATGTCTGGTATTTTCTCATTAGGTAAGTTGTATTATTACTAGATGTATCAGTTTGTAGTTTCGAACTGCCTGGCTGGTAAATGTGCTCAGGCTGCATGAGTGTGTCTAGCAGCCAGACAGCTCGCAACTACTTGAGGGTGTGTGTGGGGGGGGGGGGGGGGGGGAGGGGCACAATAGAATCCCCGGGCCGGACTCACTCGTGCTTTGCAGGGGAGGGCTGGGAAAGGGGGCAGCGCCCCGAGATCAGGATATGGCCGGGTCAGTCCCGCTCCCCGCCGGCAGATTCGCGCCCCCCTGCTGCGCTTCCAGCCAGCCTCCCTTCCCCCAACCCCATGCCAGACAGACCGTTCTCCCCCACTTCTCCTCCTAATCTCCGTTGGCAAGCCCCACTGCCCGCATCCAGCCCTACTTCTGGTGGCCGCTTCTCCCTTCTCCCCTATCTTCCCCAGCCAGCTCCCTACCCCCGACCTCGCACCCCCTGGCAGTCCCACTTCCTCCGGATCCCCAATCTCTCCTGGCCAGTCCCAATGCCCCAGGCAAGCCCTGCTTCCAGCAGCTGCTTCTCCCCTACTCTTCCTCCTGATCTCCCCCAGCCGCCCTCTGCCCCCCAGCCAGCTCTGCTTCTGCCAGCTGCCCCTCCCCCAGTCTCCCTGGCCCACCCTGATTTCCCCATCCAGTGCTGCTTCCGATGGCCGGCTCTCCCCTCCTCCTCCTCTTCCTCCCCACCCTCCCTAGCTACGCCTCTGCCGGGAGCCGGAAGATCCAGCTGCAGACTCTGTCCAGGCCAACCAAGGGCTTGGGGGACCCGGCACCACAAGGGCACTCCGGGAGCCCGGAAAACCCCGGTAACCACGCTGAGGCTCGGTATTTTTTTTCCTGCGGCCTGGTACTGGGCCGAGGCCCATAGTTTGGGAAACGCTTCATTAGACCTAATAGCAAAAGCAAATATCAGCAACAGCCTCCTACAGTAAGCAATGGAAATCATCCCCACTTGATACAGGAGACTAGCAGAAACAAACAAATGAGAAAGCATCAGTCTAACAAGCTCAGTTTACACAGACTGAGGACAATACAACATGGGCAGTCATCAAAAGATGATAAAACATCAGGTTTAATGCAGGAGGTTCTAAGAGCCTAGAGCCTTGACTCTGCCCCTTTCCCATGTCTGACTCAATCCTTTTACTACCCTCTTACCACAGCAGGTCAACAACTTTACCCTTCTCCCAGGTCACAACTCCCTCCCAGACTCTGCACCCGCTCCTACACCCCTCTCCAGGCCAGAATCCTCTCCCGCACCCATACGTCCTCCCAAACCCTGCCCCCCAAACCATTGTCCCAGATCACAACCCCTCCTTCATACAAACTCAGACTCCACAATCTCTTTTAAGAACATAAGAACATAAGAATGGCCATACTGGGTCAGACCAAAGGTCTATCTAGCCCAGTAGCCTGTCTGTCAACAGTGGCTAACACCAGGTGCCCCAGAGGGGGTGGACCGAAGACAATGATCAAGCGATTTGTCTCGTGCCATCCATCTCCAACCTTTGATAAACAGAGGCCAGGGACACCAGTCCTACCCCCTGGCTAATAGCCTTTTATGGATCTAACCTCCATGAATTTATCTAGCTTCTCTTTAAACTCTGTTATAGTTCTAGCCTTCACAGCCTCCTCCAGCAAGGAGTTCCACAGGTTGATTATGCGCCATGTGAAGAAGAACTTTCTTTTATTAGTTTTAAACCTGCTACCCATTTGCGCTCCAGTGTCTTACCCCAGGCTCCCTTCTGCACCAAACCTCCACCCCAGACACAGCACCCCCTCCACAGAAGTTCAGCTCTTGACCACTTACCAAAATCTTGGAGTGCCCCCCCCCATCAACAATTATTGCCCACTCTTGGACTGCCATAATGGGAACTTGGTCCATAGATCAGACTCTGTGCTGCTACTGCAGTTCAATTACTAATAAGAGAATGATTCAAAAATAAGACGACTCAAAAATAAGAAAATCAAGAAGTCAGAACAGCACAGTAAAAACCGTGATTAAAAGTAATCTGAAAGAAAGAAAATGGCTAGCTGAAAGAAAGAAGGAAACATAATATGTCTACAGATCATGCTCTAGAGAATCAAAAAACATTCAAATAATCATCAATTTACAATGTAAGGACAGATCCAATAATAAGCACGGGATGATTGATGGAAAATATCCAGTAGCTGTCAAAACTTGCCTTTTTGGAAAATAATACCACAGTGGAAGAGGGAGGGAAAATGCCAAATATAGCCTGGTTTAAGATTAGGGAGAAAGAATTGATTCATATAAAATTTTTAAAAAATGAGTTTTCATCCAAAACTTAAATCAAACTTGAAATCAACCTTTTGTGAGGTGGGAAAAACTTCCTCGCCCCATTATTTTTCATATCTCTCCAGGTTTCTGGTTAAGACTAAAGGTAGAAAGCCCTAAAATTTCCTGGTGGAAGTTTTAAGAACATAAGAATGGCCGTACTGGGTCAGACCAAAGGTCCATCTAGCCCAGTAGCTTGTCTGCCGACAGTGGCCAACATCAGGTGCCCCAGAGGGGGTGGACAACGATCAAGCGATTTGTCTCATGTCATCCATCTCCAGCCTTTGACAAACAGAGGCTAGGGACACCATTTCCTGTGTACAGGAAATCTTGAGGAAAAAGCACGTTACTGTGAGATTTTCATTTCAATGTTGCCAGATAATATAGATAATAATTCAAATGATGTTGCTTTCCTAAATGGGACTGAACAAACTTTTAAGGTTGTTCAACGCAATAAGTTCATTGTAAGGACATAAATATGCATAGAAGTTATCGAAAGTCTAAGGAACTTGAATTCCATCTATCTACTTGAGCTAGATGGTCACTTATTAATATATTTAATTGTGTTACACCAGGTCCCGCTGACATCAGAATCCTGTCATGCTAAGCACATAAAGACACAGTTAAAAACACTTGTTTTACCAGACAGCTTACAGTCTATGTAGACAAGACAGACAAAAGGGGAAGTATTATTCTTCCCATTTTACAGATGGGAAACTGGGGCACAAATGTCTTGCCAAAATTTGCCCAGGAAGTCTATGGCAAACCACAGCCTGGGTGTCTCTAGTTTTAGTCTTGTGCCTTTACCACAAAAAAATAATCCATCCTTTTCATCTAGATTCTAGAATAACACAATATAGGTTCAAAGACCTGAGAATTAAGGATAAACACTGGCCTGCCAACTGAGAAGTGATACTAGAACTTCAATGAATTTTGTCAAGTACTTTGATTGAGCTTGAGAATATGAATATACAGGAAGAAATTATTTTCATGAAGAATATGTGCTTTATTGCACACACACATTCTTCCTTCAAAATACTGTAAATTAGAGTATTTATGGAATCTTAATGATCTAAACACAGTTGGCGCCTGAAGGTCAAATCTGCAAACTGCATCCTAAATTTCTGTTTACAGATGAAGTACAGTATTTATTGCGGTACTGCTTGTGCTACTATAGTTAAAAGTCTGCCAACGTGGCCATTATAAACCACTATTTCTGAGGTTTATAACTTGCCCATCAATCTTCACACTGGGATGAAACACAGTGCACAAGGTCTCAGCTGTGGGATTGATTTTTGTTGTTGTTTTCTTTACCAAATTACAAAAAAAAAATCCATCTGGGTAAGTTGTAAAGTTATGAGAGCAATAAAATAAAGGTCACCTGTTTCAAATACTTTTTAGTGTTCCTCTTGTGTTACCTAACTATAGTTTCAGTTTTAAGACAAATTTTGCAGGCCATTGATACATAATTACATCCACACTTAATTTTCCTCCAGAAAAAGTTAAAAATATTGCAAATAAAGTTACACCAGTGTATTAACATTTCTCTCACAAAAGGAAGCTGTGATGCATCTTGTTGTTCTTAAAACAAACACACTACGAAATCAAATTTCTATTTGCAGGGTCTGAGTTTTTAGGGTACATCTATAGCTGGAGGAACAACTCAAGACTCATGTACATGTGTGCATATGCTACCTTTGATAGTGCTAGTGTGCTACAAATAGTGCAGCCATAGCGGTGCAGGCTGGCTGCACAAGTGTATACCTATGTCATCATTTGTCTGCACTACAAAGTTAATTCGAACTAACAGACGTTAGTTCGAATTAACTTTGATAGGCGCTACACATACAAACCACTAGTTCGAACTTAATTCGAACTAGCGGAGCGCTTAATTCGAACTAGGTAAACCTCATTCTGCGAGGACTAACGCCTAGTTCGAATTAAGGGCTGTGTAGACACTTAGGGTGTGTCTAGACTACATGCCTCCTTCGACGGAGGCATGTAGATTAGCCAGATCGGAAGAGGGAAATGAAGCCGCGATTAAAATAATCGCGGCTTCATTTAAATTTAAATGGCTGCCCCGATCTGCCGATCAGCTGTTTGTCGGCAGATCGGGGCAGTCTGGACGCGACGCGCCGACAAAGAAGCCTTTCTTCATCGGCACAGGTAAACCTGGTTTCACGAGGCTTACCTGTGCCGATGAAGAAAGGCTTCTTTGTCGGCGCGTCGCGTCCAGACTGCCCCGATCTGCCGACAAACAGCTGATCGGCAGATCGGGGCAGCCATTTAAATTTAAATGAAGCCGCGATTATTTTAATCGCGGCTTCATTTCCCTCTTCCGATCTGGCTAATCTACATGCCTCCGTCGAAGGAGGCATGTAGTCTAGACACACCCTTAATTCGAACTAGTGGAAGGCTAGCCCTCCCCAGCTTTCCCTGGTGGCCACGCTGGGCACCACCAGGGAAACTCTTCTGCCCCCCTCCCGGCCCCGGAGCCCTTAAAGGGCCACGGTCTGGCTACGGTGCCCGTGACAGGTGCAAGCCTGCCAGCACCCAGCCAGCAGACCCTGCACCTGGCACGGCACGAACCAGCCACCCGCTGCCACCGAGCCCTCCGCCTCTTCCCGGGACCAGGCTGGCGGCTCCCCGGAGCCTGCCCGGGGCTGCAAGAGGCGGGCAGCCGCCTGGTCTAGTGCGGAGATCGTGGACCTCATCCACGACCTCCACACTAGGCACAGGAAAGTGGCCCTCTAGGGCAAGAGAGCTGCCAGCCTGGCCACCCGGGAGCAGGTGTGCATGAAAATCAAGGTGGTCCAGTGAGACCTCCGACCCTGAGCCCTGAGCTTAGAACGGCTGTACTGGGTCAGACCAAAGGTCCATCTAGCCCAGTAGCCTGTCTGCCGACAGCGGCCAACAGCAGCTACCCCAGAGGGGATGGACCGAAGACAATGACCAAGCCATTTGTCTCGTGCCATCCCTCTCCAGCCTTCCAAAACAGAGGCCAGGGACACCATTTCTATTCCCTGGCTAAAACACTCCATGGATCCAGCCTCCATGAATTTATCTCACTTCTCTTTAAACTCTGTTATAGTTCTAGCCTTCACAGACTCCTGCAGCAAGGAGTTCCACAGGTTGACTCTTTGCTTCGTGAAGAACAACTTTCTGTTATTAGTCTGAAGCCTGCTACCCATTCATTTCATTTGGTGTCCTCTAGTCCGTCTATTATGGGAACTAATGAAGAACTTTTCTTTATGCACCCTCTCCACACCACTCATGCTTTTAGAGACCTCTATCATATCCCCCCTCAGTCTCCTCTTTTCTAAGCTGAGAAGTCCCAGTCTTTTTAGCCTCTCTTCATATGGGACCTGTTCCAAACCCGATCATTGTAGTTGCCCTCCCCTCTCCTTCCCTCTCTCTTCCCCTCTCCCACCTCCTTTTCCCAGTCTCCCCCAGTTTTGTTCAATAAAGAGAGTTTCTATTTTTGAACACACATGTCCTTTATTTTGTACATCAGGAAGGGGGGCTAGGGAGGGGTTAGTGGAAGGAGGTGAGCGAGGAATGGGGTATGAGACCCCGATGGGGAGGACTGGGGTGGCTCTGCGGGCTCCTCGGGGTGGAAGCTCTCCTGCAGCCTCCCGATTGACACCCACCCCCCGGATGGCAGCCTGCGGCAAGTGCAGCCGGTCTGATGGCTGAGTGCTGTGATGTGCCGAGTGTGGGCACTCAGGGCACTCCAAGCCAGGACTGCTTTGCTGTCCCTCATCGAGTTAGACAAGCGAGCGGGGAACCCCTGAGAACTGTCTGTCTGGGGTGGGGGTCGGGTCCCTTTAACCACAGCCGTTGGCTAGCCTGAGACAGCAGCTCCACGCTCTAAGTCCTCATCTGATGCCCTGCCGGCACTGCTTCCGGCCATCCTTAACCTCGATTCAGGGTCCACTCAATGTGGACATGCTAGTTCGAATTAGCAAAACACTAATTCAAACTAGTTTTTAGGTCTAGATGCACTAGTTCAAATTAGCTTAGTTCGAATTAACTAATTCGAATTAAGTTAGTTCGAATTAGTGCTGTAGTGTAGACATACCCTATGAAATCAGACAGGATTGTACATGGGTGGCTCTCCTACACCACTGTAGTTACATGCTATTTTTAGCTTGCTAGCTCAATCAAAACTCGCTAGTGAATGCCTAGCTGAGCTGGAAATTACACTTCCCACCGGAGCTGCCCTCCATGTTCGATTTACAGGTCTATAATAAACCTGTAAACTTGAATGCCAGAAGATCAACCTCCAGAGTAGAAATCCAAAGATAAGTATAGACATGGCTTTAGTATGTAAGACACCTCCTTCAAAATGGTTTCTACTCTGATATGGGTCTTTGTCAAATGTCATTGTAAGGATTCCATATTATTGGTCCTGGATCACATTTGCTTAATTTCCAGTGGTTTTTCCCTCTGCCCCCATACACTAATCTTCAGATCCCCAAATGAGTGAATTAAAAGAGTTCTGTACAAAAGGGGGAGGGGCTAAAGTCACTCTTTTAAAGGGTAGATTTACATAGCGTTATAAAAGGTGTGACAACTAATTCTGTACTAAATTACTGTATATGGTTGGTATAATGCTTCAGAGCAAAGCAACACACTGATAAAGCATGAAAAGATGGAAGCCACATCAAAAGTGTTGCCACAAAATAAAGCATGATTTCAAAAGTGTACTGTGATCAGAAATCTAAGATACTGAAAACAGACAGGGAAAATTTAGATTTTTCATTTTAGTAAGGCTTCTGACATAGTCCAACATGACAATCTCATAAGCAAAACAACTCTAGATAAAATTACTAAAATGGGGATGTAAAATTGGTTTGCAATCATAGTCTAAGAGTTTGCTGAGTCCAGTATTATTCAATATTTCCATCAATGATCTGGATAATGGAGTAGTAAAATCTGCAAAGACAAAACACTAGAAGGTGCTGAAAGCATTTGGGGACATGATTAGAATTTGAAACAACCTTGACAAATTGGAGAAGTACTCTGTTATCAACAAGATGAAATTCAACAGAGACAAGTACAAAGTAGTACACTTAGGCTGTGTCCAGACTCAGGAGTTTTTTCGGAAAAAGTAGCCTTTTTCCGAAAAAACTTCACCTGCGTCTAGACTGCAGCCGCGTTCTTTCGAAATTAAATTGAAAGAATGCGGCTTTTCTTTTGACGGCGGTAAACCTCATTTCACGAGGAAGAACGCCTTCTTTCGAAAGTACTCTTTCGAAAGAAGGCGTTCTTGAATGTAAATAGGGCTTCTTCGAAAGAGAGCATCCAGACTCACTGGGTGCTTTCTTTTGAAGAAGCGGCTTGCTTTTTCGAAAGTTCCACGTGCAGTCTAGATGCTCTCTTTCGAAAGAGGCTCTTTTGAAAGTATCTTTCGAAAGAGCCTCTTTCGAAAGAGGCTTGCAGTCTAGACATAGCCTTAGGTAGAAAAAACCAAAATACCTACAAAATAGAGAGTAACCAGCAAGTACTGAAGAAAAGGATTTATAGGATTTATAATGGGTGACAAATTAAATAGAAAAAAAATCAACAATACAATGCAGTTACAAAAAACTTAATATATTTCTGGATTGTATTAACAGAAGAACCTTATATAAGACATGGGAAGTTATGTTCCACAGTAACACCAACTAGAGGTACCTCAGTCAGAGAACTGTCAGTTCTACATGCCATACTTTCAGAAAGATGTGTACGAACTGGAGAGAGTCCAGAGGAGAGCAACAAAAATATTAGAAACTTTAGAAAATCTGACCTATGAAAAAAGGGTAAAAACTGAGCATGTTTAACTTGGAGAAGAAAAGGGGGTCCTGCTAAGACTTCAAATAGGTTAAGAGCAGTAATGAAGAAGATGGTGTTCAACTGTTCTCCATTTACACCGAAGGCAGGGCAAGAAGCAATAGACTCAATCGGGAGCAAGTGAGATTGAGGTTAGATATTAGAAAAAAAACAGATAAACTGCTACAGACTTCCAAGGGAGGTCATGAATCACTGTAATTAGAGGTGTTTTTAAAAAACAAGTTGGATGAACACCAGTAAAAAAGGTTGAAGTTTATCTATTCCTGCCTCAATGCAGTGGGCTGGACTAGATGAGCTTTTGAGGTCCCTGGAAGCCCCACATTGCTATGACTGTGTGATTTCCATGCTATCGTGAATTGCTCTCTATGGAGAGAGGTAGGCATAGCTCTTACTCATTTCTGTAGATTGGAGGATGGTGAAAATTTAAATTGGCATTTTACTTTCATACAGAGCAATTCCATCTTATCAAGGAAGACAAGATGATAAACATTCCAAGAATATGAAAATCAAGAGAACACAGTGTGACCCAATGGAGGTGTTTTCACTATCCATTTCCTATTCTAAAAATTAATGAAATGTACACATTTATATTGGGACAGATGAACCAGAGTGTTCTTGGAAGGCAGTCATCAACCCATTTGAAGTTATTTATAAAGCCAATCAGTATGGCTGCTTTGAGATGTCAGAGCAGCTAAGAGCAGTCAAGTACTGCTGAATATGGTCTAGTATTCATTCTTTGGTGAACATCTTTCATGCTCTAAGTTCAAGTACTGTGAGAGTGATACTGATTACTCTCACTGCATATTTTACTTTTATGTTGATACCCCTTTCATTATAGGTACATGACTGATTCATTTGCATTTCAGTCTTCCCCACAATCTATTTTCCTTATATGGCTGCACTGATTTTATACCAGCCTGAAAGCTTGGAACAATCTTCTTATGTACCAAGCTTTCAACTCACCTCCAAATCCTGGAGGACACAAACCAATGCTCATCTTGGAGCAACTAAAGAGAGGAAGATAGAAAAAGAAAACCATTTCCTATCTATTCCATTTTGGGGAAAAAAAACCTCTGTAAAATAAACATGATCATACTGAGAGGACTTTACTCCTAAACATTTGGGCTTGGAAAGTTGCTTAGAACTACTTTAAAACAGTTTGATTGGAACAATCAAATGGTTACCTTTAACTAAGCATATTTTTCAAAATCTGACAAGAAGTACACATTTTTCCAACTGCCAAGTCAACACTGGAAGCTGAAGTGTGAAAGGTTTGCTCATTCTTCCTTCTCCTGAAGATGAAAGGTGGACTTTTTGAGCCATTAAAAAATAGTCTGGACAAAGTATTTGAATATTCAATAGGGAACAATTTAGGTAAAGGGAAGATGAACTAAATGCCCCCCAAAGCTCTAATTTCTATGAGGGGAAAATTATAGAAGATGGATGGCTAAAACCCTACCATTCAGGCCATGGGGCTCTCTTTGTCATATTGAAAGCACCTAGTCAGGGAAAGATAAATTAACACACAAGTGCACGTTTTATATAACACTATGCTGAATCTTCTGTAACTCAGTGTTGTTTAAGTTTTCTTAGTACTGTAACATTTTTAATAAAACATTGAGGAACACGTCAAATACCATTAGATTTCAAAATATTTTTTCTTTTGAAAGCTCACTGTACTATCTAACATAAGTATCTGTCATGCTGCTTGAGTTACTATAGCACGGAATATCTTGTTAGCAGTGATGTCATGACAGAAATGTTACAAAGATGCACTCTAATCACCTCCTGCACAGATATGAATTTAAATTTTTTGCTGAAAGGATGTTTTTTTAATTTAGCTTTTATCTTGAATTCGCACTAAGACTTTTAAAAGAGGCACGACAGTTTTGAAAGCTAAGCAATGTGAGATTATTATTTTAGTTGGAATAAATGAATGACGAACATTCTGAACATCCTACCTGTAAAACCCTGGAGGAGCTTGTGGAACTATGAAGTTTTTCTCCAGGCCTTGGAGAACATCATTAAGCATTCTGACTCGGATAGGTGCTCTCTCCTTGGGGTCATTAGCTGGACGCATCTCATCTGACTGGAATAATTCTGCACTGTCCCTCAGTCTTGAAGCCATTGCCAGCAACTGCCGAGTGTCTAGTTGGTCATCTAAAAATGATAACAGAACAATACATGTCTGAAAATGATTAAAAGGCAATAACTTATTCCTGTTGTCAGTAAAAAAAACAATTTTAAAATGGCAACATTGTTGTCTTAGTCTGGAACAAAGGCATCGCTGGTGGAATTAAACCAGAGGTGGGCGATGAGTGGCCCGTGGGACAGATGTGGTTTGTCAGGGTTAGCATCTTGTGGGCCGCCAGATGCTTTATTTACCTGCGTGTCCACAGATATGGCCCCTCGCAGATCATGGTTGCCACGGTTCACCGTTCCTGCACTGTGGGAGCTTCAGGAAGCTGCGCAGGCTGGGCTACCACTTCCTGCAGCTCCCATTGGTTGAGAACAGCAAGCTGCAGCCAACAGGAGCTCTGAGTGGCCATACCTGCAGATGCACAGGTAAAAAAAGCACCCAGTGGACCATCAGGGGACTAATCCTGGTGAACTGCGTCTGGTCTGTGGGCTGCTTATTGCCCACCCCTAAGTTAAATCATGAATCAATAGAGCCTATAATCTATTTCAGATGTACAGCAATTTTTGCAGTAGTACCAACTTGTGTTGTTATCTCTTAAGATCTTACAAGCTAAGAAGAGTCAGACGTGGACAGTATTTGGACGGGAACCCTCCAATAAACATTTAGTGCTGCAAGAAGTGACAGTTAAATATCAGTAGCTGGAACTGTTCTTTCTGATCCAGTGCTGTCAGATACAGCTTCTCATGACACAGATTCTCTCTGTGTTAGTCAGTATCTGAAAACCTACCCCTACAATATGTAAGTACCATCTCCTGCCCTTTCACACATTTCTTCTTCATAAAAAAAACAGCATCTAAAAGCATATAAACCAGAGCAAGAATTTATTTGAATTCTGTCATCTTAGAATACTAAGGATACTTACATTTTGTAGCCCATAGGGCTATCTTGCCTTTCTTATATTCACTACCATGCCTTCATTATATTCTGCCTTTATTATATTCAGTAGTAATGAAAGGAACCTATAGGCCTGTATCCTGTAAGACATTAACTTCAGAAGTTAGCATAATGCTTGAGGCCTATAAATCTTGGCACAGACAAATGGCCCAATTTTAACACCTAATTCTAGGGAACAAGTGTGAGGGGGACTATTGTCCATAATGACATCAGCCAACTACAGACACGTGAGCTCACACCAGGTTTCGGAAAATTTTGGAAGGAACATCCAGTCACATGAGTAGCACGGCAATGAATTCATATATCATAGTTGAGATAACTAATTCGAACTAAGGTAGTTCGAATTAGCGCTGTAGTGTAGACGTACCCTAAGTTAGTAAATTAATTAATTCGAACTAAGCTAATTCGAACTAACGCGTCTAGTGGACCCTGATCCGAAGTTAAGGATGGCCAGAAGCAGTGCCGGCAGGGCATCAGAGGAGGACTTAGAGCGTGGAGATGCTGTCTCGGGCTAGCCGAGGGCTGCGCTTAAAGGGTCCCGACCCCCACCCCGGACAGACAGTTCTCAGGGGTGCCCCGCTTGCAAAGCAGTCCTGGCTTGGAGTGCCCTGAGTATCCACACTGGGCACATCACACCACTCGGCCATCAGCCCGGCTGCACTTGCCGCAGGCTGCCAGCTGGGGAGAGGGGGCAATCGGGGGGCTGCAGGAGAGCTTCCACCCCCAGAAGCCCGCAGAGCCAGCCCAGTCCCCCCCATCGGGGGCTCGTACCCCATTCCTCGCTCACCTCCTTCCACTTACCCTTCCCTAGCCCCTCTTCTTGATGTACAAAATAAAGGACAATTGTGTTCAAAAATGGAATCTGTCTTTGAACAAAACTGGGGGAGACTGGGAAAAGGAGGTGGGAGAGGGGAAGAGAGAGGATGGGAGAGGGGAGGGCAACTACAATGATCAGGGGTTGGGAACAGGTCCCATATGAAGAGAGGCTAAAGAGACTGGGACTTTTCAGCTTAGAAAAGAGGATACGGAGGGGGGACAGGATAGAGGTCTCTAAAAGCAGGAGTTGGGTGGAGAGGGTGCATACAGAAAAGCTCTTCATTAGTTCCCATAAAGAAGGACTAGAGGACACCAAAGGAAAAGAATGGGTAGCAGGCTTCAAACTAGTAACAGAAAGTTGTTCTTCACAAAGCAAAGAGTCAACCTGTGGAACTCCTTGCTGCAGGAGGCTGTGAAGGCTAGAACTAGAACAGAGTTTAAAGGGATGTGAGATCAAGTCATGGAGGTTGGGTCCATGGAGTGCTATTAGCCAGGGGGTTGGAGTGGTGTCCCTGCCCACGGTTTGTGGAAGGTTGGAGAGGGATGGCACGAGACAAATGGCTTGGTCACTGTCTTCGGTCCATCCCCTCCAGGGTCCCTAGAGTTGGCCGCTGTCGGCAGACAGGTTACTGGGCTAGGTGGACCTTTGGTCTGACCCAGGATGGGGGGCAGACGAGTTTCCCTGGTGTTGGCCAGAGTGGCCACCAGGGAAACCTGGGGAGGGCTAGCCTCCCACTAGTTCGAATTAAGGGTCTACACAGCCCTTAATTCGAACTAGTAAGTTCGAACTAGGCTTAATCCTCGTGGAATGAGGATTACCTAGTTCGAACTAAGCGCTCCGTTAGTTCGAATTAAGTTCGAACTAACGGAGCGCTAGTGTAGCGCCTATGAAAGTTAGTTCGAACTAACATCCGTTAGTTCGAACTAACTTTGTAGTGTAGACATACCCTTAGAGAAGGGCATCCCAACATGAGTAGGGTAAGGAAAAAAAAATAAGGAAGAGGAAAGAGATTCCCCCCACCTCAAATTTGCAGTAGACATGATGGTGTCAGCATATCGTATTATGAAAGCTGTGTCCTAGTCTGTGTGCGGTAGGGCAGAAAGAGAGATACCTCTCCAACTCATCATTAGTGATCTACAACCCATCCTGGACAATGATCCCTCGCTTTCACAGGCCTTGGGAGGTAGGCCGGTCCTTGCCCACAGACAACCCGCCAACCTGAAGCATATTCTCACCAGCAACTACACACCGCACCATAATAACTCGAACTCAGGAACCAATCCTTACAACAAACCTCGGTGCCAACTCTGCCCACATGTATACACCAGCAACACCATCACAGGACCTAACCAGATCAGCCATACTGTCACTGGTACGTTCTCCTGCACATCTACCAACGTAATATGTGCCAACAATGCCCCACTGCTATATACATCGGCCAAACTGGACAGTCCCTACTT
Source organism: Pelodiscus sinensis (assembly GCF_049634645.1). Lineage (NCBI taxonomy): Eukaryota > Metazoa > Chordata > Testudines > Trionychidae > Pelodiscus > Pelodiscus sinensis. Next base: position 42,586,077 of record NC_134720.1, on the reverse strand, counting down.
AAAAGAATCAATAGACACAAATCTGATATTAGGAATGGCAACATACAAAAACCTGTAGGGGAACACTTCAATCTTCCTGGACACACAATTGTAGAGCTAAAAGTAGCCATCCTGCAGCAAAAAAACTTCAGGACCAGACTTCAAAGAGAAACTGCTAAGCTACAGTTCATCTTTAAGTTTGACACTATCAACTCTGGATTAAACAAAGACTGTGAATGGTTCGCTAACTACAAAAGCAGCTTCTGCTCTCTTGCAATTCACACCTCCAGATCAGCTGCTAGAAGTGGGCCTCATCCTCCTTGATTGGATCCACCTCGTCATCTCCAGCCTGATCCTGGCCTGCATATTTATACCTGCCTCTGGAAATTTCCACTACATGCATCTGACGAAGTGGGTCTTTGCCCACGAAAGCTTATGCTCCTACACTTCAGTTAGTCTATAAGGTGCCACAAGACTCCTCGTAGCCTTTGGGAAGAGGCAGAATGATTGCCATTAGTGATGGAAGATAATGGATAACATTTTGGATTGTTCTGCAGGAGATGGTGTGAGTATGGATCGACATATGTACTTTCTGTATTATCTCTGTCTACTGAGCTAGAGTGTTTGTGACTTCGCTAAACATATCAATACATATAGAAGATTTCCTATAATGTGAGAGTTGCAGCTATGTGCTTTGGGGTTCCCAAATATATATGAATGTTAATATATGGGTCTGGGTCTGATTTCGAGATAAAAACCTGCCAACCCTTGCAGTGACAACTGGGAATTCTTAAGTAATCAAATAATATAATATAACTAATAATGTATAGATCAGGCTTCAATGTCATAAAAGCTAATGCCATTTGTAGAAGGAATTTGAATTGATTCCTATAAGTCAAAACTGTACCAGTTAAACTATAAGTAACTGCAGACTCTGTTAACACTTTCATGGGTATTTAAATGTTATACTCCAAATAGCTCATTGTTTTCAAAATGATTAACACCACAGTTTTCATATCCCCTACTCATAACTCCAGTCATCTGAAGAAGTGGGCTGTGCCCACAAAAGCTCATGATACTATCTACATGTTTTGTTAGCCTATAAAGTGCTACCAGACCATTTTTTTTCTGTAACATACTAACTCGGCTACCCCCTGAAGCTCCTGAACACAGTGAGGGTTAACCTGGCCTGATATTTTTCAACCAAATGAAGAAATCAAACAAATGAAAGCTATGACAAATGCACAGCACAGATTCAGTTGAGATTGTTCCTGATTTACAGAGAAGGAAAAAATGAGATGCATATATTGGAGTGTCTTCTGGTTTGTGCAGTGTAGTCACCTAATGAAGGGTATGTTTTCCTCTGAGTACATGCACAGATCTCAGTAAGGTTCATAGAATCAATACACACAAATGGAGAAGAGAATGGATACCTACTCTGAGGTCCAAGACAAGAGCAACACAAATGCCTCTTCAACTCAACAATATTCCAGTAAGAGGGAGATCTACCTGGCTCATTAATAATGGGAAATGAAACCAGAGATTCAGAGACTACCCAAAATGTGTAAATGATCATTTGTTCCAAATAGAACTTCCAGGGCTTTAGAAGTTTACCCATGAATACCTGAAAGTACATTCTTCAACTATTTTTGGAGCAAAGATTTCAGCTCCAGGGCATATATGATTAACACCAAAGAGAAGAAAAAACAGCTCAAAAATTGCAAGTTAAAGTTACCAAAGTTGCTTGGTTAATAAATACAAAGAAATATCAGAGCTTATTCATTCATGCCACCAAAACCAATGAGAGTAACACAGAAGGGTGGGCTTTGCTTGGGTGGGTGTGTAAACATGATAGAAATAACATTGTGAGGCTGAAGAATCCAGTAGAACCCCCTGAACTTCCCGCTGTCTCCTTGCCCGGAACAGAGTACTTGCTGTTGCCATTTTACAAAGGGGGAGGGGAAGATACAGCTCTCACACACACTCTTTTGGCCTCCACATTCAAATCTAGTGCATTCTGGAGCCAGCAAGTCATATAGCAAAGGCTGTCATATTTGCTGAAGTATCAAGATGAATTTCAGCACAGGCAGAAGGCACTTTGAGAGGAAAAGTGTGAGAGAAGGGGAGTTAGAGTCAGATTTCTTTTGCTCTCATCTATCTAAGTTTATCTTCTACTTGTGTTGGGTCTGTTTTAGCTTACGTGCTAGATTTTGGCTCTGATTCTAAACAGTTTGCCATACAGACATACTTCATATGCCTCAAAGTAATTTAGACTGTCTTAACCATGCTAAAGAATCAAATGACAGTGCAACCTTTTCATAAAACTCTGAAGTTTAATGGAAGAGAAGCAATAATCTAATCACAAAATCTATAAAGTAACAGAAGTTTAATCTTTATGCTACTCTTGTGCTTCATAAAATCTTTTACTTTACTCAGAACTCTTCTCTTTCTGCTAATAAGCAATCAGCAGCCAACTAGAACTTATTGGTGTGATAATGAAAAGGAAAGAAATTTATGCTTTGACCTAGATTTACATGATGCTGTCTCCTGCTGTTTTGAAAGCAGAAGATGTGAGGCAATTTGGTGCATTTGTTTTTTAGTGGCTTCTTGCATGGCTTAACAGAATCACCACGTTAGTGCTCTATTTTCACAAATCCAGCAAAAGATTTTATTTTTTCTTCATCAAGCTTGGTTTAGTTCAATGCCTAACTCCAATTTGTGGATAAATATATGCTTGAATCAACCAACAATGGCCCAATTGTGGAGTGTAAGTGTTGAATGGTACCCTGCAAAATCCAACTGATAGCTTTAAAATATCTATCTCGGACCAACAAAATGAATGACAAGACACATTTATGGTTAGTATTTGTTCCTTTTAATTTTGAAATATTAAATTTTCTGCAGATGGTGCATATGATAAGACTTTGATGATGTTGTTTAGAATCACCCTAAGGGGAATTCTGGCAAAAATCCCTTTTTGAGCTCCAAGTAATGTAATGGACATGCTACACCATGTCCACCTCTTTGTCCTTGGGCGGCACCAGTAGCCATGTCCCCTCTATCATTATGCCTCCTTTTGGAGCACCACAAGCAAAAGAGAAATAAAAATAAAATTCTCTTATCCATATCAGCAAATGTGCAAGGATTATGTATGGGCAATGGAAGTTATCAAATAATTAGATGCTGGCATCATGTCTAGCTAAGGACATCCATGCACATTCTATGCCTAAATGAAGGACTAAACATGCATGATTATCTTGTACTCTTGTCAGCATGGAAAGGTTAAAATTTGCTGCATTAGAAACATCATTTTAGTTTAATCAGCAGTGCTTATAATACCAAGCAGATTAGATTTGTCATTTTTAAAATACAACAAATGATTGTGCAAATGATCAATGACCTTCTGAGGTCTCTTCCAACCCTATGATATCAACCCTCTCTAACAGTGAAAGTGAGCTTGGGAGAATAGTTCATCATTCTGTATCTGAAATGGGGCCATGTAGACTGCCCTTTTTAACATTAAAATTCAAGTTATTGCTTACACTGGATTTTTTTGTTTTAAAATAATGTGAGATGTATTTTGCCCTCAAACCCACTACATTTCATACCAAATGAGGAGCTCTCTGGACTGTGTGAATAAAGCACTAAAACTGTATTCATTTTATAAAACAAACAATTTTTAACAGTCTCTCATAAAACCTTACGTATTTATAGATGCTGAACTCGTACGGAATTAAGGTTACTATTAAAAATGCATGAGAAGTCATGTTATCCTAAGACGGTGACTTCACTGAAGGGGCAAAGTGCAATTTATGTTATGCATAAATGCAGAAGCTGAAACTGCAAGGGCAGATGACTCAGAAGAAACGCATGTGTTAACTAATATCATCTTAAACATCTTGTGACACCACTGTAGAGAAAAGAAAAAAAATTACAAGTGTTATTTCATCACTTAAGGGAAAACAAGGGCACTTTAGTATTCTATGTTTTCTGTTTTTTGTGCTGCACACAATAGTATGATTCATGAGGAACCATCTACCTTGTTATCTAAAGTTGTTAAATAAAAATAAAAATGAGGATACCGGGAAGAGTCTTAGGAGCCTGCATTCTGTTGATCACTGAATTACACAGCTGACTTTCATCACACATGTTCTATGTGGGTTTTATTCAAAGACAGACTACAATGGATTTATATGTATTCTAAACAGTTGGATAGAGTGCAATAACATTTTGCTTGTAACCAATTGCTCTTACAAAAAAGTGCTGGTGGAGGCTGATGTATTTTAAAACGACTTTTCTGACATCTGGAAGTAATATATTTGCTCAAGATCTCTTGAAAGAGCATGACTGGTCACAACCAAATCAACCAATTTGAAAAGACCTCTTCACATGGATAGTGATAGAGATGCAGCCGTGTGAGAAAAAATGGATTTGTTCTGTGACTGGCTGGAATCTGCAGGACCAGGTAGACTACTTTAATATCTTCATGTTTAGAAGATTTTGCATATTTAGATAATCTTCTAAAAGCCTCTATATAAATCTTACAAATGCTTTTATTTAGACACCAGTAAACCATAAAGAATGGTTATCAGTATCCCCATTTCACAGATGGAATCCTGAGGCACATAGGTGAAGTGACTTGCCCAACACCACCCAGCAGGCCAGTAGCAGAGCTAGGCATAGTCCTAGTCCAGTAGTCTTTCTACTAGATTAAATTGCTGCTATGTGATTCCTCAGTGCTCCTCCTTCCTGTACATTTTGTGACAATGGATCGGGGATAAAGCTCATGGGTTAAATGCTTACAGTGTGTGGTTGCTAAGAGGGCTGGTGAGAAATTATTTTATGTCCCAAAACCTTAACAGTTTGATTACATGGCTGCTACAGTAATAAAATGGGAAAGAAGAGTTGTGTCTGTCTCCACCCTGTAACAGGCAGCTGCCTTGCCACTTTTAAGTTCCCCTTGCCAGTTTCATCGGAGTAAACCATTATCTAGTACAACAGATGCCCTAAGCAGGTGAGGCATGGTTTCTTGCTGTCTCTTGCCCTATGCTGCTGTGTACACATATCACAGGCTTTTTGGAGGGCTGCACATTACTTTGGTACTGTGGCCCAAGTTGCAGAGTAAGCTGGGCCCCTCACTCTTACTAACCATGTCCTTTTGCCACTATTTGCCCCGTCTTCTCCAGCTATGGCTTAGTCTTACTCTCTTCCAAACTGTGCTGGCAGCTTTCCCCATCATCTCCTCATACTCATCCATGATGAGTGTCTTAATTATTCATTTTCTGCATTTCAGATCTTTCATATTTGTTACTTTCTTTCTCCACATCCCAGATCCCAGCTCATAGGGACGGACAGGTACAGGAACTCAGACAGTCCAAGAGAAGCAGGATTCCCCACATTCCACCAAGGGCAGAGAAAGGGAATGCAGAGGTATAGGACATCCTCAGGTCCCCGCACAAACTGATGGGAAACTCCTGCAGTTGATTCACTGGAAAGAATGCCTCCATTCTCCATGCCCTAAGAGGGCTCATAGTTGTGGGACAGGCCTGCTGTTGGATGGATGGAAAGAGTGGCTCCACTATGGTATTCAGGAGAACACGTGGTTCGGGGGAAGAGCTTGACCGCTGTAACCAAAGGCGGTCCGTTATGACAATTTGCTTCTAACACATGTCCCTTTCCAGGACCATGCACTCTAGGTCCATCTTTTGTGACAGCTCCAGGAAACCATCCTGTCACACTTCTTGCCTTCTCAGCCCTCTGCTGGGATGCATTCACTAGCTCCCGGAACATCTCCTCTCCTCACCTCAGCTACAGACATTTTTGCCTCTTCTATGGATGATAACTCCCTCGTAAGTGCAGGTCACGGTGCTGTAAGTGCTAAGGGAAATCTTTACTTCCCCAGAACAAGAATTGTCTTTTCTCCTTTCCTCAGCCTGTGATCCAAATACATACACCAAGGTCATTCATTTTCAAACACAGAACTTTCCGGACCACAACACCACATACAAATTTGCCAGAAGTACATTAACCTGCTTCCTCATGGCTGTGAGAACAGGGACAAGTTGGAGTTTTCTGCTGCCAATGTGAACTAGCATAATGAACAAACAAGCAAGATGGCCACTTGTTAAATGGTGAACATTATAGAGCTTAAATGACTGTGATGTTCAGAGTTCCCTCCCTGCTTGTACAGAATGTAGTGTTAATTGGAAACAAAATCTTGCAGCTCAGTCATGGACATTATTTATCTGACTAATTATGAGATTTTAATACTAATTATTGATTAAATTGTTTTAGTAAGATCATAAGGAATGCAAATAATTTATCACATATTAAACTAAAATATAATAGAAAGATGCTATTTGAGTAATAAAAACAGCAGGTATTGTTTACCCTGAAACTGAGAATCTCAGTAATGAAATGTAGTTGAACCTTTCTTATGTTAGCTGAGCTTAGTTTTGCTCTAACAAAATTACCTTTAAGGCTTTTCTGAACTTCTAACGCGATGTCCAGGGCATTAAAGGGCAGAACCGGTTCACTGGCAATTTGCAAAGTCACCTCTGCCGTTAGCTGAAAGAAATCAAAAGAGATTAAATAATTTCTAACATGTTTAATACTCAGCATTCTGTTCAGAATCCCATATAACTTCATTAGATTGGTCTGCCAGGGAAGCTGAGTACAACACACAGCTTCTTAAGGACAAACTGAAAACACACAAACAAGAGCTTCTACTGACAAATAATTCTAGTACAAAAATATATTTAAGAGACGATAATTTATGACCATGTCTGTTCAGTACTTTCCTATGACACAGGATGCTACTGGAGATTTAAAAAAACAAAAACACACCTTGTATTTCTAAATATAAGAAGGAAATTTAAAATCTCTCTTTTTCTTTTTCTTTCTGAACAGCAGACAGGCAAACTGCAAAGACTCTAAAGCCTGAATCCAAAACTCAATGAAGTCAAAGGGATTTTTTTTCCCATAGACTTTCACAGGCTTTGGAGCAAGCTCTTAGCATTGAATCACATGAATACAAACAAACTGAGCTGAACATTCACAGTGTCTAGGGAAGTATGTGATGGCTTGACATGACCGTGCTCTGACCCCACATTGTTTGAAAAACCTCAATAACTTACAAATCAAAACTCTCCAACCTTGTGATCTGGAGGTCTCAGTCCAGCTCCAAGTGGACAGTAGGACCTGTCACATATTTCATTACTACAAATGGCACTTTTGTTGGCAATCTCAGAAGTGAGTCCAAGGACTAAATTGGCTTTGGAGGAGAACACCTCTTGTCTATATAGGTTGTCTCTCAGGCTTGAGCTCAGGACAATACCAGAGCAGTGCCTGAAAACTTGCTTTGCTACCACTATACTGTAACCTATGCTGTGATTAAACCGGATTTCCGTCTCCCAGGCCTTTAAGCCCACCACCATTCATGAACACTATAAAAACACACTTACAAAAATCTGGGGGGGAGGTACTCATTTATCTCCTTCATCACTTGGCATTAGGCTATGTCTACACTGTCGACAGTGCCTATACAAATGAAGCGCGGATTAGCATTTTGCTTCACTTAATTTGCATAATTTATTTGAGCCATTTTTGTGCAATGGGTTTTTGCGCAAAAACAAGCAGTGTGGACTTTTTTTTGCGCAACCCCCCCGTTTTGTGCAAGATCCTTATGCCTCGATCTTGCGCAAAACAGGGTTTGGGAACAAAAAAAAACCCCATCCACACTGCTTGTTTTTGCGCAAAAACCCCTTGTTTAGACAAAGCCTTAGAAAGAAAGTTTCAGGGCTATGCTCCAAGATGGAGGGAAGACTACAGCTAACAGTGGCAATGATGAGAAAAATGTGGATTGAATGGAATAATATTGTACTTTAAAGGCATCAGAAGGCTTTGATATAATAAAATGTACCTACCAAAAATCTATCTGAAGCTGAGAGGCTGAAAGCCGCATTCTAATTTGACAATACAAAAAGGTGGGGAAAGACAAAAGCACTAACTGATATGAGGAACATTACTGGAGGAACTGAAAAGAAAATATTCATTACTGAGCTCCCCCCAAGAACAGATGAAGATGAAGCAACACACAAAAAAAAAAAAAAAATGAAGCAACACACCAAATCTTTGTGGAAAGAGAAGATAATTGGAACCCCCAACAATTCTAAAAATGAACCCAAATAAACATTTTATTTGACCTGCTCACTGACTGATTTCAGCTCAGAGATAGAAGGAGAACAATTTTTATCAAACTGAAACTCACATACAAGCAGAGACCTACTGTGGAGCTATTAATATTTACACCCAAAGACATAATATTGCAAAAGGCCCAGAGGAAGAAAACTATCACACACAGGAAGAACAATGGGAAAAATACATACATCATAGTGGGATAACTGGAGAACAGAAGCAGAAGCATAAGGAAGGGAGTACGTCAGTGTTAAAAGGTATGGAGTTCTAGCTGCTGGATAGATATTTTGACTCCAGAGTAGAGGCCACTGAATTTTTCTTCATGTTGAGATAAAAACATTTTTCAATAAAAAGCTTTAGAAAATGCTGTTTTTTTCCTATGAAATAACATGAAGATGCTATGGAAGATAAGTAGCACAAGAGAGGAAATTCCCAGGTGCAGCAGAAATCTACAAACATCAAACTTCAATTATGGGCCTTGAGCAATTGAAAGTTTAGCATCAAGCTCTTTTAAATATCGGATTCCAAATGGCCAATGTCTGGAAATCCCTCCTTGTATTAATAATATTACATGTGAAATGGTCTCAGTTGCCCTTCACCCTAATCATACATCAATATGCATAAGCTGTTGAGGAACCTGAAACTGTTGTATCTTCCGCTCAATGTATAGTCTGATACAGAAATGTTTAAGCTCATGAATAGCGCTGGAAAATACATCTTTAACAGTACAGCATAAATACTATGGTAGGGAAACACCGCAGGAAGCTGTTCCCCCTCTCCCATTCATCCTTAATAGCATCAATTTTGATTACGTTAAATTCCTCCTCCTGTGTATGTTTCTCAAAAGCAATTTTGTTTTGCTTCTCAGCTGCAAAAGATGAACACCCTTTTGTACTATCCATTAGATTAGATAATACAGAAGAAAAAATGTTATGACTGAAGCAATTTGCAAATCTCATAGTAACAGTTTTACATATTGCTGTGGACACTTTGTATGTTTGTTAATGAAGTAATTGTAGTGTTTATTAAATCACATAGTTGGTAAGTTAACCTGAAGAAATCAATCACTGAGAGGAAAGCTCAGAGCATTGATTCTAGCAGAGTGAGTAATAATGCTGCAGAAACATACATCAAGCCCACGTAATGCAGCAAGACAGAAAAGGCCACTGATTTCTTATTTATAGTCTTATTTTTGGATATTCTCTCCCCAGAGAATACACATGCAAACTAAAGACATGTTTCTCCCCCTTTCAGAACATGGTTCAGACTGACTTATTTAATAATTTAGTAAAGGCTACTTTAGGAAAAGGTATAGACAATATTCCTCTTACAAACTGCAGTACTAAAAGGCAAAATAACAATAGCTTCGAACACTGCACAGTACCAGTTGTAATTATTAATGACAGCTCCTCTCACAAGTCATAATACACAATAACTGATCCAACAGGTGCACAAATATCCAGTCTGAAGAACAATGTTATAGTTTATATACCAATTGATTATGAGCTGTTTATGTTCTGCGATTGAATATGGAGAAAAAGCACTGAATGCTATTTCTATTTCACTAAAGCTTTGGGTATCGGTTTGGAGACTGTTTTCTTAAATAATCTGTAACCTTTATAGTGCAGATCCAATTATTTTCAAGAGAAATGCTAGTATAAAGGATTCAGATAATAGCAGAATGCTATTCGGTACATTACAAAAGGACTAAAAGGGAGTAGCATATGATTATCTCTTTGAACTGCTGTTTCCATCAAAAGACATTTTGAATATTCAAAATATATTTGACCTTTGCTGCACATAATCATATTTTTCATGCTGTTTCACTGTTCAGCTCAAACATAATAAGAACTACTGCAGGTGAGCCATTGACAGAAGACATCAGATCCTAAGAAACAGAAGAAATCTCCTATAAAAGCTGACAATAGCTAAGAAATTCCAAGGGGGGTGAACTGGATGCCTCCTCTAGCAAACAGCTATTGCAAGACACAATTCTTACTAGCATATGTAGCCCCTTGGCTTAAACAACTGGAAGGAGTGGCTTAGAAACTAGATCTGGTAATATTTGCAGCCTCTGTTATGCTTACACAGTATCCATGCACAATCACACAGTTGAAAGCACAAAATACAATTACAACAAACTCAATAGGCACACAACATGGATTGGCTCTTCTGCCCCAGCCATATTTGCCTCGACTTAAAATTCAACATATAGAAAGTAGTAATAATTATTATTATTCCTCTTTTGGTCTGACAAAAAGTTTGGTTTCTGAACTGAGGTTACATGGGAATGTGACAATTATAAAACCTGTTTTCTAAATATAAGGTCTCTTTTCCTGGCTTTGCTCCCTTCCTTCTGGCTTTTGACACACACACATGCACCTCATTGGACCCTCCTGGAATCAGTTCCCCTAGTCTGACCACCTTACGCCCATAGTCCATCTCTACTCCTTAAGCCCATAGCTTCCACCTGAAGAGCCTTCTGCCTGACTCCTCCCTTGAGCCTGCTGACTCCCTTGAATCTCTTCCTCTGTCCTTTATCTCTCACCTCCCTGACAGGAAAGCCCCATAGCAGCTGTGCACTCTCCTCCTCCTGGCACCCCAGCAGCACTAGGCTGGCTAGACATTAGCAGGGAGAGCACAAAGAAAAGGGACACTCTCAGCCCTTGATGCCAGTGCCACAGGGGCTATGGGGAAGTGCTGCTGGAGAAACTATCTGAAATTCTGCTGTATGGCTGAGAGAATTCAGCTGATAGTGGGGAAAGCATAAAAGAACACCCCCATACACTGGCCAATTACATTAGTTTTAATTTTCAGTGGAAGAATTTCAGGCCACACGCCATTTTCCACTGGCTAGGCTTTCCAATGGGCCAGCACCTGACATAAAAAAAGAGGGGATTCAGCACCTCATGACACTTGTAAGGGTAGCTGCACCCTTGATGTACAGGTTGAACCTCTCTAGTGCAGTGCTCTCTGCTCTGACAGTATCTGTGGTCCGGCATTATTTTAGTTAGACAGATGTCCACTTATAATGGGTGACCAAGTTTCCCATGGCCCTGTAAAGTTTGTTTCCCGTGATCCCATAAAGTTTGTTTATAGCCACTAGTCCTGGCTCTCAGTGTTCTGTGCTGTTATTTAGCTCTACTTTACCCCTAAATGATGATGTCTTCTATCATCCCAGTAAGCAACGGAAGTATCGGTAATGCTGCTAGACAATACCGACCCCCTCAGTTTGGCAAATTCTCTGGCTCAGCACTGGTTGGGTCCTGAGGGAGCCGGCTAGAGAGGTTCAACCTGTATTCTCCCTACATACAATCATCAACATCTTAGCAACTCTGCTCCTAAGGGAGCTCTACCTGTTTGCAGTTTTACCCAAGTTTCATCCAGCTCACGGACTAAATGCACTATAAAAGCCAGCACTCGGGGACAGCATATGGATTTGTGGCATTCCCTGGAGGACTATGAGGCTATAAACAACGAATGCATTACAGTCATCTGTATATGTAGTTTTTCACCTGTGACAGATGGAATATTGGCAATATTCCTCACTTAATTCTTCATCACTTTCTCTTAATATACTACCTACTAGTCTAAATTAGAAATATTCTGCACTTCAGTATCCGAGGAAATCCAAGTGGAAACTGCTTTTAAAATCAGGGAAAGAGGAACTGCAGTGAAGTGAATGGCATGTCACACATTTAATATAGTCACTGAGGCACCCACAGCCCTTCTAGTAGAACACAAACCTCAAAATAACATGTTTTTATCTTACCTAATATGCATGCCATTTGCCACAAAATGCTCAAGCAGTAAAGGTAACTCGTTTACTGTATCTACAAATGCAGTGTCTCTCAACACCTTCAAACACTTTTTCCAGAGGATAATCTTTTTCCTCATCTGAGTGTTTACACTCTAAATGTGAGATGTTTTATAAATTTCAATTTGTTTATCTTTTTTTAATCCCTCAAGATGTTTGTCTTGTTACTCGATTTATGTTTTGCTCACAAAATGAAGGTATTTACAACTTTCAAATATTGATTTACAAAACGTTTGTACTTTTTTCAAAGGGTAGGAATTAAATGTCAGTTATTCAGACATATATTAAATATGTAATCACAGCAATAACATATCAGATATGGTCATCATGGAAGTCATATATACCATATGAAGAAATAGTAGCATTTATTTTTCACTTACCTGTATGTTAGGTGAATTATTATTTACTTGCACTTTCAGACAATGGTTTTGTATTCATGGCCTCTACTAGGCTCAGTCATAATAGCCTGTAGCCTGAACTGACTGCACTGATAGAACTCTACATACCTTTGTAATCCTATTCACTTCAACTTGGCTCTAGCTTGTACAAAATCAGCTGCAGAATTGGGGCACACATTGGTATATGCTATGTCTTGGAGAAAAACAGTTTGGAATCCTGACCTGGACAGGACAGAAAAATGAGGGGCTGCAATAGACAGCCCCCATCTCCACATGCCAACTATGGTGAACACACTGATCATATTTAGCAAGCACTGTGATATGAAAATACTGCTCACAGTAAAACATACGCTTAAAGACAGATGTACCCAAAACACATCAGGATACGGTCTATGTGGTATTGCTGTTTAGCCCAGAGCTATCCCATATTTTAGTCCTTTTTGTCAGAACTGTGCCCAAAGACTAACTGCATACTATGCAAATCTCAGCAGGTATAAGTCTTGAGCCTGTATGTGTAATTCCTTTGGACATTTTTAGTTACACCAAGTGTAGAATGTCAAACAGACATCTCAGAATGGTTTATGTGCCAAGTTACAAATGAAATAACTTTAAAAGGCATGTACACAGCTATGTTTATCCATTTGTGAACACTGGTCTTCAAAACTGGATTTGCTCCAATTCTACAGAGACTTGAAATCTGAATTAAGAAACAGGTACTTGAAATCTGAATTAAGCACCAGCTCCGCCTTTACCTGCTAGTGTGTTACTATATTGCACTTCCTATCCTCCTCTGTACATCATCATTTTGTTCTGTGTAGCCATTGCATTTGTATTTGGAGGGGCATTAAGAAAATGACCTTCTGGTCTGCATCACTATTGGAGAAAATCAGCAACTGATTCTAGTAGATGCACAGTGATACACATTAGAGTGAATAAAGGCAGAGCAGACATTGAAGTAGCTGTACATAGGAGACTGATTCTGTGGTTGGGATTCATGTGACCTGGGTTGTAGTCCCAAATCTGTTTTTTTGCCACCTGTCCAGGTTTTCCCAGGATTATTCCTTTTTGGAAGTAGCTCCCCTGGGAAATGGATAAGTCTCCCTGAGAACATGACTTAAACTCCTTAAGAGGGTGACTTAACCTCCTCCTCCTTCATCCCAGCTGCTCCAAGAACTAAGCAGCTGCAGCTTCCCACATGATCAGCAAGCTGCTAAGAGCAGTGAAGAGTTTAAGGCAACAATGCAGGAGCACACTGCTCCTCACCATGGTGGCAGCTATTCCTGCTCAGTGCGGCCTGTTCCCACGACCCAGAGAAGGGGTGCCCACTCTCCCAACCGGATTCCATTTGCAACAATGGTATCCAGTCAGAAGATTTGGCAACCGTACCCCAGAGCCATCTCCTATTCCTCTCCCTTCTCTGCTCCTCTTCACCTGCTAAGGGATGTCCTCATCTACCTTTTTTTTTCTTTGCCTCAGAGGTGGCAACCTTGCTCTTGATCCATTGTTTGGCTTTGGAGGCAATGCTTGATTTGTGGCAGAAAAGGCAAGGGGAATCAAGGAATAGTAATGGCATCCTCCACATAGAGTACTTAGGACCATCTGTGCGAGATTGTGCTTTGCATGCCATTGACAGAACAGGCATCATGGCTCTACCCCAGAGTGAAAATAGCCCCAGAACAAATTCAGATCTCCTTCGTTGATTAATTTAAACTCCAGGGCTCCATTTCCCCCCCAGCATCTGACTGGCCATACTTTTTCCCCCTGCAGCTATACCGATGGGAGGACAGCTGAGGAAGGGTACAACAAGATAATATGCTGGCTGACATGCATCTGATGAAGTGGGTCTTTGCCCACGAAAGCTTATGCTCCAATACATCTGTTAGTCTATAAGGTGCCACAGGACTTCTTGTCGCTTATACTGGCTGAATTACTTAGACAATGGGGATGGAGTGGGGAGTAATTTGGGTAGTTTGTTGTTTACAAGTAAATCACAAGATAAATATAAAATGATGCTTTTTCTGTTTCATGGCACTTATTTTCCGTCTTGTTAAACTTTCCTTGTTGTTAGCTCTTCATGACAGGGACACCTTCCTTCTTCCCATGTATATACAGGGACAAACACAGTGGAGTTCTGATCCTGCTTGGGACACCTGGGCACCAACCCAACACAAATATCAATAGGAAGAATGTCTCGATCTTACTAAAACATAGTAAGCTGCAATCGTTTCATGGGAGAATCTTGGTGTTTGATGACCGCAAACATTCTGTCATCAGGAATCTGATGCCAAAAGTTGTGAGAAGGTTTTTTTTTTTAAGTAAATATGAGTTCTTTTCATTTGCCTTTTGGTTTTTTCCCCTTAAATGCACTTGCTTCACATTTTCAAGCTTTTGTCTGCATGAATGATGGTGGAGGTCTTTTGATGTGATACTTGTGCAATAGCATGATTCCTGCATCTGGGACTGAAAGAGAAACACTCAAAATCATGAGATTCATGATAAAAATAAAAAGAGTTGATACTGCTGGATTATGTACATGCTGTATAAGTATTGTTTATGCAATTGGGCATCACACTAAACCTATTATTACACCAATGTATAGAGGGGGAAACTATTGCAAAAGAAATGAAGTGACTTTCCCCAAGATCATACAAGAAAAAATGAGACTGAGACAGCAATAAGACTCAATTTCTTTGACCTCCTAGACTTCTGCTTTACCCACAAGTCCTTCTGGGTTTGGCAGGTGAGTGGAGGAACATTTACTGAAGAAGTACAACTGAAAAAAAATAATCAATTACACTTTGCCTATCTCGTCTATGTGGAAATGTTATCTAAATGAAATCAGTATAAGGAGGTGCACTGCTGGTTCCAGGACCTTATGCAAAGACTAGTTATCAATGGTACACTCACAAACTGGGAGGGTGAACTACTGGTGTGTTGCCGGGTTCACGTCTGGATCCCCTACTATTCAATATTTTTTATGAAGCAGTTGGATAATGAAGTGGAAACTATGCTTATAAAATTTGCAGATGACGTCAAGCTGGGAGGGGTTGCAATAGTTATTAATAGTTGCAATAGGATAGCAGTAGAATTCAAAACAACATTGACAATGGGAAAATTGGTCTGAAATCATCAAGATGAAATTCCATAAAGACAAGTGCAAAGTATTTCACCTACACATGGAAAATTACACATTCTGACGAAATGGGGAATAACAGGCCATGGGATAGTACTACTGAAAAGAGTGTAAGGGAGATAGCAGATCACAAACTGAATAAGAGTCCACAATGTGATGGAACCTCCAAAAAGGCCAATATTATTCTGGGGTGTACAGGCAGTCCCCGAGTTACGCGGATCCGACTTATGTCGGATCCGCAGTTACGAACGGGGCTTTTCTCGCCCCAGAGGATGGGAGCGGCGGGACGCCCAGATGCGCCGCGGTCTGCCACCCCCGTCCTCCAGGGCGAGAAAAGCTGCTCCCCGTCTACCTGGTCTGCAGGGAGACGGGGAGCAAAGCCTTGGAGCACGCACGCAGCGGGACAGCCCAGGCGCATTTGAGCTGTCCCCCTGAGGGCGTGCTCCGCGGCTTTGCTCCCCGTCTCCCGACCAGCAGACCAGGGAGATGGGGAGCAAAGCCTCGGAGCACGCCAGCAGTGGGACAGCCGCGGCGCGCCTGGACTGTCCCGCTGCCCGCGTGCTCTGCGGCTTTGCTCCGCGTCTCCCAGGTCAGCAGACCAGGGAGACGGAGCAAAGCCGTGGAGGACTTGGGCGGTCCCGCCACCCCCGTCTCCCTGGTCTGCTGGGGGGGGGGGGGTGCAGCTATTGCCCCTCCCCCCCCCGCAGCAGACCAGGCTTTTCTTGCCTACCCCTGGGGTAGAGCAGCTGGGGGCTGCCGGGTTGGTCCCACAGCACCGCTCCGGACCAACCCAGCAGCACCCCAGCTGCTCTGCTCAAGGCATCCTGATTCAGCCGCTGCTGGTCAGTTTCAGCAGCGGCTGAATCAGGACGCCTAGGGCAGAGCAGCTGGGGTGCTGCTGGGTTGCTCTAGTAGCGCGGCTCCTCGGCGCTACTGGAGCAACCCAGCAGCACCCCAGCTGCTCTGCCCCAGGCGTCCTGATTCAGCCGCTGCTGAAACTGACCAGCAGCGGCTGAATCAGGACGCCTTGAGCAGAGCAGCTGGGGTGCTGCTGGGTTGGTCCAGTAGCACCCCAGCTGCTCTGCCCCAGGCGTCCCCAAGTCAGCCGCTACTGAAACTGACCAGCGGCTGACTACAGGAAGCCCGAGGCAGAGTTGCTCTGCCCCAGGCTTCCTGGAATCAGCCGCTGATCAGTTTCAGCAGCAGCTGACTTGGGGACGCCTGGGTTTCTTAAGCTGAATCTGTATGTAAGTCAGAACTGGCGTCCAGATTCAGCCGCGGTTGAAACTGATCAGTTTCAGCAGCAGCTGACGCCAGTTCCGACTTACATACAGGTTCAACTTAAGAACAAACCTACAGTCCCTATCTTGTACGTAACCCGGGGACTGCCTGTATGAACAGTTGTGTTGTATGTAAGAATCAGGGTGTGTCTAGACTACAGCCCTCTTTTGACAGAGGGATGTAAATTAGACACTTTGAAATTGCAAATGAAGCTGGGATTTGAATTTCCGATGCTTCATTTGCATAATCACGCCATGGCACTCTTTTGAAAAAAGTGCTATTTCGAAAGTGAAACCGCAGTCTAGATGCGGTTCTTTCGAAAATAGAAGCCTTTTTTCGAAAGAACCACATATAGTTTGTGGTTTCACTTTCTACTTAGCACGGATGAAGTCTCAGCTGTTTCAGTTGTGGGTGCTAAACTTCAGGAAAAGATGTGGACAAGTTGGAAGATCTAGATGTATATTTTGCTTAAACTTTTATTTCTTTCAGGAGCCTTCATGTTAATTATCCTTGGAACATTTTTAGCAACACTTATGGAGCTCCCTACGTATTCTTTGTTCTTAAATTTTAAGCTGTCTCAGCACTAGGTCATGTACTAAAAATCAGGAACAAGGGACAGATATTTGTAAATTTTTAACACTCGATTCAACATATGTTATCTGGCAGCTTGCATTTCAGGTCAGCAGAGGGCTCTCCGAGAGAATCATACACTGACTCTAAGGCAACAATAGATGAACTAGAGCATAATCATTCTGAACAGATAGCTGTTTCAGAATGAGGGAAAGTATTAATCATACCATGAAGTGTTATAAATATTACATGCATTACTCCAAAAGGAAAACATTTCACTTAATTTAATTTATTCTCAGTTCAGGAAATATTGATCAGGAAGTAAATGAGTTAATGGACAAAAAATTGTGTCTCAGTGTGTCTATACGCAAACACGCCCACATACATCCAACTACATTAAATTAACACTAAGATTGCAAAGTCATGCACTCTGAAGTTAGGAAATGCTAGAATTAAGATTTCTAATGCAATCTTAAGTCAGACTCTGTTGTGTATGCATTATGATACAGTCTTTAATTACACACTCACATGATATTTTTCCTGTAGGACCCCTGCTTTTGATGTACAGTGTTCACTTAAAAAGAAACTGTACAATATTTGTTTTCTCATTGTGTTTCTGTGTACGGCCTCTTACCTTACTTCGAACATTCTGTTCAAACCCTGCCGGTATCTGAGTACTTCCCAAATAGTAATGAATTTATCTTCACAATCCCCTGTGAGATGAAGGGGTATTACTATTCCCCATTTACTAGTAGGTAATTGAGGCACAGAGACCTAAGGCTAAACACATCCATTTATTTTGGGAGCCTAATTTGATGCCTCAGACTGGAATTTCACTTTTAATTTAGTATTACAGAACACTTTACATGTTCAAAGCACAGCTCCGTTGATATCAGTTGCTGCTCTGAGTGCTCCCTCTGATTGTTCCCATTCCATGTGTGGAATACATTTTTTAATGTCACCAACACATGTGCACCACCAACAGACACAAAACCTAGCTGTGTGTGCTCTGCTAATCAGCTGGATGGCATTTGAATCTCTCCTGCATGGCCACACAGCTTACATGAGACAGTGCTCAGCACTCCTGAAAATCAAACTCAAGTTTTGAAGTCAGGTGCTTAGGAAATAAAAAACCTTAATAATGGTCTTTTAACATAATTGTGTGTGTGTGTGTATGTGTTTATCAATTTAAGTATTCTGAATTCCAATAGGCAGACCATAGTCCAGCCTACAAGACTACACAGGTCAGGCATAAGGGTAAAAGAGACCCACCTTATCTAACTCCTGGGGGAATTCTGTGCCACTGTGCACGTGTAAAATTCATGCCCTCCCTCCCACACACCCGCCCCAGATAACAGAATCTGCTAGGGAGGTGCTGCAATTACATCTTTTGCCCAGTAGGGATGCTGAGGCACCAAATGACAGGGAAGTCATTTCAGGACTAAAGCAGCCAGCTGCAGAGAGGGACAGGCACTGGCTGCCTTCCTCACAACACCATGCCCATAGGGCCAGGTGAGGAGACAAGGGATATGTTGGGGAGGAGTTACAGACTGAAGTTCAGAAGGGCTAGTGGGGGAACAGACTGGCGTGTGGACATAGGAACTAGTGGGTTGACAGCATTGATGGAAGTGGGGGTGCAAGGGCAATCGGGGTACATCTAGCCTGCAAGGCTATTTTGGGATACCAGAGGTATCCTGAAATAGCTACCCCGTGTCCGTGGAGTATGTCCGCTATTTCAAACTAATTTTCAAAATAACGGACACGCTGTTTTGGCATCCCTGTAAACCTTGTTCATGAGGGATGAACAAAACATGACATAAAAAAGGGGGCTACTTAAGAACAATTTGCAACTTCTCTACCAGCTTCACATAGCATGCAGACTGACTATTTCTTTCCCTTTTTTTCCCTTCTCTTCCCCACCCCATCCCCTATTTATTTGGAAACTGGACCTTTAAGAACTCCATTCATGTGAAGAAGTGGGTTATGCCCATGAAAGCTCATGATACCATCTACATGTTTTGTTAGTCTTTAAGGTGTTGCAAGACTATTTGTTGTTTTTTAATTTTTTTAAAAACTTGTGTAGTAGATTTCGGTTAAAATGTTAATCTTCTAAATTTAGTTGGACCCAAACTATAAAAATAAATCAACAGGTAGAAGGGGCCCCACCTCTAAACCACCTGCTATTATAATAATTCCCTGTTAATTTTTTTCTGAGGCAGGGGAGCAAAGATAAGGGTTATGAACATGTATTGTACAATAAAATATACCTCACTTTACATCAACATTATGTATCCACAGCTAATGCCAATAAAATCTATACTATGATAAACTATGTGTTTTTCTACTACAACTGAGGGGAAAGTTTTGTTTTTGATTAAAAAGCATTTTAGAAGTTTGTATGATTATTAATTTTATGTAGCCCTCCAACTATAAAGCCAGATTGCCTTGAATACCATGTGCAGGCCTGAGTGTAATACATATAGAAGCTGGTTTTAAAATCCTAACAATTTTGCATAATAATTTCCCCATAAATCAGGATGACACAACTGCAGGGCAAATGGCTGTTTACATTTCTGCGTTTCTTCGACCCACATTTGGAGCAAGGCAATGAACGGGGAGGCGAAATTATGCTGGACCCTTTTTAAAACAAATAATGGTGACTGAAGCTGGTGAGTAGCATTCTCAGAGAAGGTGGATGAGCTGCACAGGGTGCATGTGACATGGGCAATGATGCACAATATATTTGTATATACAGGCAGGCCCTGGGTTACGTACAAGATAGGGACTGTAGGTTTGTTCTTAAGTTGAATTTGTATGTAAGTCGAAACTGGTACATATTGTAGGGGAAACTCTAGCCAAACATTGCTCCAGAGCTCAGTTTTATTCTCCCACACCTCACTTCCCTCAGTCCTTTATTCTCAAGCTGAGGTGTCTGCTGAGAAAAGCCGCTCTGTGTTTCCCTGGTCTGCTGGGGGTGTGTGTGGCCAAGTTTCCCATTGTCCCATAAAGTTTCTTTACAGCCACCAGTCCTGGCTGTCAGTGTTCTGTGCTGTTATTTAGCTCTAATTTACCCCTAAATGTCTTCAAAGAGCTCAATAAGCAGTGGAAGTGTTGGAAATGCTCCTAGCCAATTGACCTCCCATGGTTCGGCAAATTCTCTAGTTCAGCACTGGTCAAGCCCCGATGGTGCCAGACTAGAGAGGTTCAACCTGTATTATGTACTGTTTAAAACAATACTGCAGGATTTTAAAGATGCATGTGGTTAGATGCTTGAATAGCCAAAAATAACATCAGAAGCAATGTGCTCTCAGCAAATCAGAGCCCTGTACTAAACAGCCAACATCACTTCCTGAAGCACGTCTTTATTATGGAGCTCCTATCAGAGTCCTAATTCAGATCACTCCTGCATCTGTAGAAAAACTGACAGGGTCATGGCACAAAGGGGCATAACTTAAGAAAGCTGAATGGAACCAATGATAATTTTCTTAGTGGATATCTGCCATTCTACAATAAGGATTGAGCTATCATATATGGTACACAAAAGGAATAGGGGTAGAAATTCAGATCTAATTTCACATGCTGTCAATTTGTCAATGGGAGGCTCAGAAGTCCTACAGCAGCATCAGTTCCAAATTGACAAAAATAATTTAAACTGATGATCATATTTTGCTTTAAGGCCTTGAGTAGTCAAGGATCTGCTCATATGGTTAAATTATACACATAAACTCAGTATGTTGTTGAACTAAAGCCTTATGCAGGATCTTCCATGAAAGACAACAAAGTGCTTTCCCATTGCATTAATAAAGGCAATTTTAATGGTGAATCTGTAAGACTCAAAGTAAAATTTCTGGCATTATAAAAGCAAGATGATAGTCACCAGAGGGTAGCAATAACCAAGAATTCAGTAAAGGAAGCTTGAACCATAGCTCACAATATAGGGCCTGATAACATCCTTCTAATCACTTGCCATTTACAGAAATGTGTTTGATTTAATTGAACTTATAAAAAAGAGCAACTCTAATCATACCTCATCAGCACACACTTATTATTCATAAAGAAGCCATATGTATCACCAAGCGCTCTTAATTAAAATAATGCATATAATCTGCTTTGGAATCTCATAGTCTTTTTCCTTCTGATTATTCTGTAATAATGCTTTTCCTTCCATCAATTTTTAAAAGATTTGCTCCCCCCTTCTGTACAAATGCTTCCATTTATAGACTCTTCAGTGTCGACGATCATAATATCAGCAACAGGAAATGCCTTTGCTGCTATGGCACTGAGATTCATAACCCTTCATGCCTCAGTGCATAATTATGACCTTCAAAAAATGCAGCAGCATGAAGCCTGACTCAGCGTGAAGTTTAGCAGGGAAGGTTGAGGAAATGCAGGCTTGTTTTCTGCAGCTCAGAGCCTTCCTCAACAGGCTGCCTGTGTCCTGCCTGGCTGTGATGCCCACTGACCTTTGCCTCCTGATGACTATCCAGGAGAACATGGGTGCCAAAAGGAAGTGATTTCAGGGACTATAGGGTCAGAGATATAGAGAGTCAAGGCAATAGGAAACAGAGGAAGAGTCAGGCTGGGGGAACAGCTTCAGGGAGTGCATGAGGTAGAGCAACTTTGGGGATCAGAGTCATGCAGTTGTATTGTAAACTCTGTCTATACTGCCTAGATAAATTACTTGCAGAAAAAGATTCAGAGTTGTCTTATGTCTCCTCCCAACACACCTTACTGCGACTAAGGCTAATGGTATTATTCTGAAAAATACTGCTCCTTCCCCATCACCCAATGCACAGATGTGTCCATTTTTCCACTCTAGTCATCCTACTCAGTAAGGACAGGAGTACACTAAAGACAACATCAGTTCTGCTAGACAGAGACTGGGCAATGGCAGTACCAGGGGACCAGAGGAAGCTCCAAGTATGTAGGATTGGAGTTGCTAGAGTTGGAAAAGACTGCTAAAATTATCAAGTCCATCTCTCTTCAGAGACTGCATAAGACAGACCACACACTAAACTGATACTTCATTAAATCATAATAAAAATGGAGAGGCATACCACACAGAGCTCACTGCAAAGTTTTCAAGGAGTTTGAGTAGCCTATTAGACAACACTTTTAAATTAGGGTTAACATTTGCTCTTGGACCTACTCATGCAATTGGCATCATTTCTAGCTAGTTTTGAATGCTTGTTGCTCGTGGTATAATTCAAATACACATTTTTGTATACTTGTTCCAACTACATGTTTAAGAAGTATGTCAATTCAATTTTGTATAACTATAACTTTATTTACACTGGGCATGATATTTAGAATGAAAGGCAAGTACTAGATTGCTATCAAGACTGATTAATACCTTTGGGAAGTGGAGAGGAGAAAACACCCTCCAATTCATACCACTTTCTCTCAATTAAACCATTCAACTTCACAAGTAAACTATTTTTTAAAGACAAGATTAAGGAGGCATATGTTTGGGATAGAGTGAGCTCCCCTCCGGGTTTTGTGGTAACACCTGGGCTGACAAACTCCATAAGGCCTAGGAAATCTTTGGACAGCTTGAAGTATTTTATAATTAGTCTGCATACTCCTGAGGCTATAGATTTACCTGAAAAAACCAAACCCCAAATCCATCTCTGAGTAACAAAGAAAGAAAGAAAGAAAGAAAGAAAGAAAGAAAGAAAGAAAGAAAGAAAGAAAGAAAGAAAGAAAGAAGCTGCAATATTTCTCACTTCAGACTGTTTATAGGACTAGTTAGAGGGAGACTTGGAGAAATATATTGTGCTATAGATTGTTACAGTCCCACATGAATCCTAAGACCCAATAAAACTGCAAAAGGATCTGAAAGCAGAAGAGAGATTTATGCCCTTGTTTGGCTTCCTAATAACTTGCTTCTTGTAAAAGTTATTCAAACTGTAATGGACATTTCATTCCATTTTGTTATCTTCCCACATGTGGTTTATTCCTTACTTAATGTTATACTAATGTGGACTCTCTTAATAAAATAAATGCAGAAACACATTATAGCAAACTATTACAGTCACATAGATTAAATAGAGATAATACTAAGCTACTGAAAAAATGTTACTTCTCTGACAAACGATGGCACTTACTATGAAAAACAAACAATATTTAACCATTCAGAAGACATTCAAATCTGCACTTGAAAGGGAATCCTCTGAACTGGCATTCATGCTAAAATTCGACACTCTCCGCACGGGACTTAACAAAGACCCCAGCTATCTTACACGTTACAAAGATAGCTTCCCCAATTATCACCTCTAATTCTATTAACTCACAGACATTTCCCCTTCCCCACCTCTAATATCATTAACTCACTGGCATTCACCTTCCTTCCCCCCCCCCACATTCCCCTTCTGTTCTGTAATGTGATTTGTCCTTTTCATGTGTGTTCATTTTTTTAAATTGTTTCCTTTGGTATATATGGTTGTGACTATTTTCTTCCATTATTTGATCTGAGGAAGTGGGTCTGGCCCACGAAAGCTCATCATCTAATAAACCATCTTGTTAGTCTTTAAAGTGCTACATTGTCCTGTATTTTGTTTCAGCTACACCAGACTAACCCGGCTACATCTCTATCAATATTTAATCAGTTACCACGCCATGGTAGTTCTATTTTATGTTCTAACTATGGGTATGTCTACACTACAAAGTTAGTTCGAACTAACGGACGTTAGTTCAAACTAACTTTCATAGGCGCTACACTAGCGCTCCGCTAGTTCGAATTTAATTCGAACTAGCGGAGCGCTTAGTTCGAACTAGGAAAACCTCATTCTACGAGGATTAAGCCTAGTTCGAACTAGCTAGTTCGAATTAAGGGGTGTGTAGCCCCTTAATTCGAACTAGTGGGAGGCTAGCCCTCCCCAGCTTTCTCTGGTGGCCACTCTGGCCAACACCAGGGAAACTCGTCTGCCCCCCTCCCGGCCCCGGACCCCTTAAAGGGGCACGGGCTGGCTACGGTGCCCGTGCCAGGTGCAAGCCTGCCAGCACCCAGCCAGCAGACCCTGCACCAGGCACAGATCGAGCCACCCACCCGATGCCCCCCAGCCCTCCCCCTCTTCCCGGGACTAGGCTGGCAGCTCCCGGGAGCTTGCCCGGGACCGCAAGAGGCGGGCACCCGCCTGGGCTAGTTCGGACATCGTGGACCTCGTCCACGACCTCCGCACTAGACACAGGAAAGTGGCCGGCTAGGGCAGGATAGCTGCCACCCTGGCCACCCAGGAGCGGGTGTGCAAGAGAATCAAGGCGGTCCACTGAGACCTCCGACCCTGAGCCCTGAGC
This sequence comes from Pelodiscus sinensis, assembly GCF_049634645.1. Taxonomy (NCBI): domain Eukaryota; kingdom Metazoa; phylum Chordata; order Testudines; family Trionychidae; genus Pelodiscus; species Pelodiscus sinensis. The sequence continues at coordinate 42,561,407 of NC_134720.1, read as the reverse complement.
TTACAATGGCCGTCCTGGGTCAGACCAAAGGTCCATCTAGCCCAGTAGCCTGTCTGCCGACAGCGGCCAACCCTAGGAACCCTGGAGGGGATGGACCAAAGACAGTGACCAAGCCATTTGTCTCGTGCCATCCCTCTCCAGCCCTCCACAAACTTTGGGCAGGGACACCACTCCTACACCTGGCTAATACCACTCCATGGACCCAACCTCCATCACTTTCTCTCACTTCTCTTTAAACTCTGTTCTAGTTCTAGCGCTTCACAGCCTCCTGCAGCAAAGAGTTCCACAGGTTGACTCTTTGCTTTGTGAAGAACAACTTTCTGTTACTAGTTTGAAGCCTGCTACCCATTCCTTTCCTTTGGTGTCCTCTAGTCCTTCTTTATGGGAACTAATGAAGAACTTTTCTGTATGCACCCTCTCCACCCAACTCCTGCTTTTAGAGACCTCTATCTTGTCCCCCTTCTGTCTCCTCTTTTCTAAGCTGAAATGTCCCAGTCTCTCTAGCCTCTCTTCCTATGGGACCTGTTCCCAACCCCTGATCATTGTAGTTGCCCTCCCCTCTCCCACCCTCTCTCTTCCCCTCTCCCACCTCCTTTTCCCAGTCTCCCCCAGTTTTGTTCAATAAAGACAGATTCCATTTTTGAACACAATTGTCCTTTATTTTGTACATCAAGAAGAGGGGCTAGGGAAGGGTAAGTGGAAGGAGGTGAGGGAGGAATGGGGTACGAGCCCCCGATGGGGAGGACTGGGCTGGCTCTGTGGGCTTCTGGGGGTGGAAGCTCTCCTGCAGCCCCCTAATTGCCCCCTCTCCCCAGATGGCAGCCTGCGGCAAGTGCAGCCGGTCTGATGGCCGAGTGTTGTGATGTGCCCAGTGTGGGTACTCCGGGCAATCCAAGTGTGGGTACTCCGGGCAATCCAAGCCAGGACTGCTTTGCAAGCGGGGCACCCCTGAGAACTGTCTGTCCGGGGTGGAGGTCAGGACCCTTTAAGCACAGCCCTCGGCTAACCTGAGACAGCAGCTCCATGCTCTAAGCCCTCCTCTGATGCCCTGCTGGCACTGCTTCCGGCCATCCTTAAGCCATGTTCAGGGTCCACTTAATGTGGACATGCTAGTTCGAATTAGCAAAACGCTAATTCGAACTAGTTTTTTAGTCTGGATCCGTTAGTTCGAATTAGATTAGTTCGAATTAACTAATTCGAACTAAGTTAGTTCGAATTAGCGCTGTAGAGTAGACATACCCCCTCTTATTGTTATTAATCATTATCTCTAGTTTTCAAGTACAAAAGACACACTATGTGCCCCATAAAACATGAAAACACATGCTCCCTACCCTGAAGAGTATACAGACTATACCAGACAAGACACAGAAACCTAATGTCCAACGGAGCGGGGTGAGTGGGTGGGGGAGGGGAGACGAGAGAAAGAATATGAAAGACACAGGTGACGAGAAGATTTCAAGGTTACTCTAGGGATCCAGGTGTACAAAACACCTTGAAGGATCGAGGCTAATGGCATAATATCATCTTGCTGGTTAAGTCACTTTTTGGCTGGTGTCCCTTTCCTTTGTTTTTGCTGTTGTTGAATTTTTTCCCCCTGACTTAAAATCAGCTTCATGGCAGAAGTGAGTTTTGAGGAGAGATTTCAATGTGATGAGGGACATGTTTAGAAAACAATTCAGCATATGCATTCCAGGCATGAGAAACAGCATAGAGGAAAGCATGCAGACTTTAGTGAAAGATGATGAAAAAGATATTGAAGAAGATGCGGGAAAGGAGAAAACAGGAGAAAAGGCCTGGTTTCAGACTGAGGCCAAAGATCAGAGATGGAGAAATGTGAAAATGAGGCCATAGTTTGAATTTGATGCTGAAAACAATAGGATGCCTAGGGAGCATCTTGAACTGTGGGTAACTGGATTAAAAGGACAGCTGAGGAAAATCATTTGGCAGTTTCATGGATAGATTAGAGAAAGGGGAGGTTAGCAGTCGTTAAAATGTAAGAAGATTAGGATGTGGATTAGTGATTTGGCCATTATGAGGAAGAAAAGGAAGAATATTAGAAATATGAGAAAATAAAAAAAAAGTAAAGGTATTGGGAAATGCTACACAATCTCCTAGAACATGTGTAGTAATGAAGTAATTGTCAACATGTTTCTTACTTCCAATGTAAGTAGTTTATTGTCAGTGGAATTCCTCCAACGCTGCATGATATTCAAATAAATTGTTTTTCCACTCAGAAGACAATAATTACTGAATATCACTAGTGTAATATGATCATTGATAAATAGTGAACAAATTCATATGAGAGTCCATAGTAGTCACTCAAAAGTTTGTGCATGCACAAGTCAGGGAGCAGAGTAGGTCTTTAAAACATACTATATGTTCAAGACAGACAGCTGGTTACAAACTGAAATATTTCTTCTTTCCTCTTATTTTCACAATACTTTCTTTTAGCAAACTGTAAAATTTTCTCTTCCTCAGTGGAAAGAGAACCTACAGTCTTTGAGGCACTTTGAAAAGCTTTAGCCTCAGATGAATTAGTCTGGACTATCTTCAAAAGGCTTTCCATAACAGAGTGAAATTTCTCAGCCTTTTTCACTTCTACATTACAAATCTGAGAAATATAAACTACTTTTTTTTTAGGAAGAAAAAAAAAGGGCCGCTCTTTTAAATTCAAACTGCAAAGCTCAACAGGAATTGCTCTGGTCTCTTAGATATGCCACAAAACCATTTTGTTTTGGAACATAAGCTAATGATGCATGTGGCCAGGACAGTTACAATAATCAGCATGTGGTTTGTCTTTGATTTTGGCATAATTATGGATGTTATAAAAGTATTTACTAATGCTTATAAAGAAAGGGATGATACAAAGCACGCGGAGTCAGTGGAAAGATAGTCAACGACTCCAGTGGCTTTTGGATTAAGTCCTATGAGCCAGATTTTCAAGGGTTCAGCACCCACAACTGGGGAAAGATTTAGTAATGAGTACAGTCTCCATTTAGGCACCTAAATGAAAAAGCCTGCTTTTCAGATGTGCTTACCACCTACTGGTTCCCATTATGTCACTTATGTCCAGATGTTCAAAAGAGTACAGCAGCCAACATGCCAAAAAATGGAAATGAACCCCTTTGAAAACCTGCTCCAATTACTGAGCACTGAACTCTTGACAATTTTACTTTAAATGACTGGAAATATCCCTCTTGCCCATTTATACAATACGCTCTTGTGAATAAATGCACGGCTTATTGCTTTTCGAGAATTTAAAAGGCAGAAGGTTTGAGTGGTTTAGAATGAGGGAGTAGGCAGTAATTTAAGCTCAGGGAGACAGAAGGCCATGCAACTGTGGGATTCCAGACACCGAAACCACACTATGGGCACAGCAAGCTTGTTATTTTGTAACAATGGAGCACTACAGAAGGGAGTAGGGGGCTGCTCCGGAGGCTCCCCAGGCCCTGTGCAGCAGCTGAGCACTGGGGAAAGGAGAGGGCGGAAGGAAGGTGGAGGCAGATGGGACACAGAGTGATGTGATGACATCACTCTGTCATCCCACTGTAAAAGTTTTTTTTAATATATAGAGAGACAAGACCATGTTGCCTGAGCTTAGAAAGAGCCAAAAAGCAAAACTTTTAATAAAATGTACCTAGCTACTAAAGACCCTAAGTCACTTCTGAAAATGGGTTTTAGGCTATAGATAAATATTTCAAAACCATTTAATGGTTTGAGAATACAAGTGAGCAACAGGAATTCCTGAGATCTCAGCTCAGCTCTGATAATAATCACGTCTTTGGGCTGAATTTCCTCCTCTGGAAAATAAGGATAATAGCAATTACCTACCCCATATGAAACAAAAAACAGGACTATGTAGCACTTTAAAGACTAACAAGATGGTTTACTGTATTAGGTGATGAGCTTTTGTGGGCCAGATCCACTTCCTCAGATCAAATAGTGGAAGAAAATTTTCACAACCATATATACCAAAGGATACAATTAAAAAAATGAACACATATGTAAAGGACAAATCAAATTTCAGAACAGAAGGAGGATGGAGGGGGCGGGGGAAGGTAAATGTCAGTGAGCTAATGATATTAGAAGTGATAATTGGGGAAGCTATCTTTGTAATGTGTAAGATAATTAATGTCTTTGTTTAAACTTAGGCGTAAAGTAATCAAGTTGTTGAGACAATGTCCTTTGATAGAAATGTAGCCCTGTTAGTCTGGTGTAGCTGAAACAAAAAACAGGACTATGTAGCACTTTAAAAGGACATTGTCTCAACGACTTGATTACCTGCATCCTGCTTCAAGGACCTTTTCAGACCACACTTGAAAGAGAATCCTCTGAACTGTCATTCATGCTTAAATTCGACACTTTACGCCTAAGTTTAAACAAAGACATTAATTATCAAGATTACAAAGATAGCTTCCCCAGTTATCACCTCTAATATCATTAGCTCACAGACATTTACCTCCCCCCCATCCCCCTTCTGTTCTGAAATTTGATTTGTCCTTTTCATGTGTGTTCATTTTTTTAAATTGTATCCTTTGGTATATATAGTTGTGACTATTTTCTTCCACTATTTGATCTGAGGAAGTGTGTCTGGCCCATGAAAGCTCATCATCTAATAAACCATCTTGTTAGTCTTTAAAGTGCTACATAGTCCTGTTTTTTGGTAGCTGCACCAGACTAACACAGCTGCATTTCTATCACTACCCCATATGAGCACTGAGAGAAACAATCAACAAAAGCCTGATCAGATTATACTGAATCCAGTAACAATTATGTCAGGCTACATCTAGACTACAAGCCTTTTTTAAAAGAGGCTTTTTCGAAAGATTATTTTGAAAAAAGGCTCTACTGAATGCAAACTGTGCTTTTTCAAAAGAGAGCCTCTAGACTACAAGCAGCTTTTTCGAAAAAGCCAGCCGCTTTTTAAAAAGAGAGTCTAGACACTCTCTTTTGAAAAAGCACAGTTTGCATTCAATAGCGCCTTTTTTCGAAAGAGTACTTTTGAAAAAAATGCGTTATTCCTCATAAAACGAGGTTTACCGAGATTGAAAAAACTGCCACGTTCTTTCGATTTACTTTCAGAAGAACACGGCTTCAGTCTAGACGCAGGTGAAGTTTTTTCGAAAAAAGGCTACTTTTGTAGTCTAGACACACCCTCACTCAGCTCAGCAAAAAATGCTTCCCCTCCATGGCCTGCCAAAGTATCAACATTTCTTGTTCTGCAGACTTTTGAAAGTAAGGAATTTCCTCATGTTTGTATTTTCACTCACCTGGTCATGAATTAATCATTTCTAAACTCTAAGTCTACGTCTACACTGCAGGCTTCTTGAGCAAAAATTTGCGGAGCGTCTACACTGTACGCATGTTCTTGCGCAAGTAAATTTACGATAAAGCGTCGGAATAGAGGGCTTCTTGTGCAATAGTTATTCCTCTACCCACGAGGAATAAGCCCTCTTGTGTAAGAGCTCTTGCACAAGAAGGCAGTTTGGTCAGGCAACAGGGGTTGCCTGGATGGCTAAAATGGCCATCAGAGCTTTCTTGCTCAACACAGCGTCCACACTGCCATGACTGCTCTTGTGCAAAAGCACATCTCTTGTGAAAAAGCGCATGGCAGTGTGGATGTACTCTTGCACAAGAACTTTTGCACAAGAACTCTTGCACAAAACAGTTCTTGCACAAGAAGCCTGGAGTGTAGAGGTAGCCTTAGACTATACTTTCAGAAAGGAATTTTATTAAAAATTAAGCATAGGGAAATTTAATGGATGATATTAAGCACAAATACGTAACTACTTCTTAGGCAGAAGAGGTGGTGGAATTCCAATTTAGTTTGTACTGCTCAGCACCTGTGCTCTATTCTGTTACATGGAAAATATTGGTAGTTATTCAGAGAAGCAAAACCTTGCAGTCTTGGCAATCATTTGGAGTTCTGCATTAAAAAAACCTGCAAGATTAGGCACCCAGGAGATAAAAACAATACTAACTTTATTTGATAGAGCTTTTACTATAAACAGGGCTGGAATAACTGCCTATTATTGAGGCTGCCTATCACTTCCCATTATAAAGACCTGTTTTCAATTACTTGCATTATCGTCAAACTTTACCCATCCAGGCTGAAATCTTCCATGCTGGTGTCTGTCCGCGGCTGAATCTTTTTGGAAAAACGATTCAGCCATTTCCAAGAAAAAGGCTAGAAGGAAATAGATTGGTTTGCTTGTGTTAAAAAAAATCTGATGATGTTTTCTTTGCACAGCTTTAGCACCACAATGCTTTAAAGCAGGGATGTGAATTTTGTGCAGTCTTTGTAGGGATGAACCTTTTGCCATCTACCCAAGTGTGGCCAATGTACAAGAATTTTAAAAATCACAGTTCATATATCGTCACTAGAGACTTCTTTGATTGTAGCAGGTAAAAAACTCCAAATATTACATTATGCACCAGCTGGGATGTAAGGGGTTAACTGGTTAAACTCCTAACCCATAACAAAAAATGATACACATCAGCTTAAGAGTTAAACTCCACTAGGTTCCCAAGAGAGGAGTTGGCAGCTGGGACACCACCGACACCAGGACACTACCAGTGGCAGAGCCCAAGGGATAGGGCTAGCAGCTGGCACTTCAGGAGAGAGGCCGGCAGCTGGGAACTTGTGCACACTGAGATGCTGCTGCTAGCAGAGCCTGTAGCGCAGAGCTGGTATCTGGGATGCAAGGAGAAGGGCCAGCAGCCATGACCCCACCAGTGGCATGGGGCCAATATCTGGGTCCTGGGTGTAAGGACACTCCTCCAGCATCTTTCACTCCTTACCCTATATCCCCACGTAGAACGTTTAACCATGCAATAAGCAACATATTGATGCATTACATGGTTTTGTACATTTTTTACATCCCTATGCTTGAACCTCTCACATTTCCTGTATCTAGCCTGATTCTGTGTCTGTTACCCCCACAAAACCTCTGGACTGGAGCAGGAGCTGGCTCTGGAACTGAGAGCAAGAAGCCCACCTCTTCCATGCTTTCAATGACCCCTTTTCACCAGCCAGGCAGAATGCAGGATGAAACCATCTGATCTGAATTCAGTGGAGACATAAGCTGGAGCATGGGGAATGAAAGAAGTAGATTGAGACAAGGAGACTGGTGAGACTGGAAAGGGATGGGGAGAGAGAAAATAGAAAATCAAACAGGGACTATCAAGGCAAGAAAACTGGGACAGGAAGCCACAGGGAGGGGTGCTTGTATTGAAAAAGGGAGCAAGGCAGGAGACAGAGGGCGCTGGTGACAGAAATGGGCAAATGACTGGAAGCGATTTGTCTGGGGCAGAATGCAGATTCCATGAGGAGACAGAGGGGACAGGCTGGACCACAAGATTGGGATGAGCAACCGTCTCCCAGCAAAATGGGTGGAAAAGAGGGGAGATCCATTGACCAAGAGGTGGAATGCCAAGGAAGATTTGGGACTGGCTTGGCAAAGAGATTGGGACAGTGGTTTGGAACAGGGGAGGGAAACTGTGACTGAGGCAGAGATTGGGATGAGAACTCTGAGCAATGGAGATTGGGACTATGTCAGCAAGGAGAATGGGACTGGGATAAAGAGCCTGGGGTGGGAAGAGTCAGGTGTGCGATAGGGCAGATTGGAGGGAAAACAGTAGGAAAGATCAAGCAATGGGAGGAAATGGGCTGAAGTGTCTGTGCCCATTAGAGCATAATGCTCTTCAGAGCCTGGAATGGAACCCAAGCTTCCTGAGGGTATGTCTACACTACAGCGCTAATTCGAACTAACTTAGTTCGAATTAGTTAATTCGAACTAAGATAATTCGAACTAATGCATCCAGACTAAAAAACTAGTTCCAATTAGCATAGCGATGGCTGGGCCGGACGGGGCTGCGCTTGCACCGTGATCCCTAAGGGCGGGTCCCAAGCTGTGCGCCACTGGCCGTAGCCGGACTGCACACGTGCCGTGCACCCCGGGGCTGGGCATGTACTCCCTAGGGAGGCGAGCCCGCTCCCCACGGGTGGGCCCATGCATGCATCATACCCGGAGCACCAGAATACCTCGGGCCGGCCCTGCTGTCACTGCACAGAGTAGATGTTTTTAGAGAACTGTCCACAATGACTCCAAGATCTCTCTCTTGAGTAGTTGTAGCTAAATTAGTTCCCATCATATTGTATGTATACTTGGGATTATTTTTTCCAAAGTGCATTACTTTGCATTTATCAACATTAAATTTCATTTGCCATTTTGATGCCAATCACTTCATTTGGTGATATTTTTTTGAAGCTTTTCACAGTCTGCTTTGGTCTTAACTATCTTGAGCAGTTTAGTATCATCTGCAAATTTTGCCACCTCACTAGATAATTAATTCTCTAGATAATGTATAAATAAGTCGAATAGGATGGGTCTCAGGACAGACCGTTGGGGGACCCCACTAGTTACCTCTCTCCACACAGAAAACTTACCATTTAATCCTACCCTTTATTTCCTGTCTTTTAACCAGTTCTCAATCCACAAAAGGACCGTCCCTCTTATCCCACAACAACTTACTTTACTTAAGAGCCTTTGGTGAGGGACCTTGTCAAAGGCTTTCTGGAAATCTAAGTACACTATATCCACTGGATCCCCCCCGTCCACCTGTTTGTGGACCCTCTCAAAGAACTCTAGCAGATTAGTAAATCATGATTTCCCTTTCCAGAAACCATGTTGAATTTTCCCCAACAAATTATATTCATCCACGTTTCTGACTATTTTATTCTTCCTTATAGTTTCAACTAATTTGCCTGGTACTGACGTTCGACTTATCGGTCTGTAATTACCAGGATCACCTCAAGAGCCCTTTTTAAATATTGGTGTCACATTAGCTATCTTCCAATCATTGGCTACAGAAGCCAATTTAAAGGATAGGTTACAAACCACAATTAATTGTTCCACAGTTTCCCATTTGAGCTCTTTCAGAACTCTTGGGTGAATGCCATCTGGTCCCCATGACTTGTTAATGTTAAGCTGATCAATTTGTTCCAAAACCTCCTCTAATAACATCTTGCAAATATGTCAACTAAATGCAAAGTTCCTATTATAGCTAATTAAACGGTAAAATGCTTTATATACCAACATGGACCCTAATGTTCTTGCTAAACTAGTTTAAGAAGCTATTTAATTATAGAATATTTATATTAATGGAGAATTAATTAATTACTGGTAGTGTGTAAGCAAACCCTCATGCAGCTCAAAAAGCCAAGAAAATCATGGTTCCAAAAACTGTCATGTACCACCAACAATTTACACTAAAAACTTTCTAAAAGTAATTGAATTGAATGTTTTAAGAACTAAAATATTTTATATAAAAATATTGGACCTTTTGAAAAGATAATTTCATTTTCTGTCAAACTCTAATAAAAGGTAAATAACATAGAATGAACAAAGAGAATTACAGTATAAGGAACGTTGAAAGTTATCTGATGCTTCCTTCTACAGGAAGCACAAAAGCAATTAAAGAAACATTGTGTATTCATTAATAAACTCCCCATTCACATATTATAAAGGAATCCCAAGCACGCCCGAAGACGGTGAGAAGCCGCTGAATAGGTGACAGCTTGAATCTACGGCTTGTAAGATGTGTTTTTCTATCATTTCATAGAAATAAGGAGAACGTTATAAGAGACTCTGGAGTGAGCACCCACAGCCCCACACCCTGCTAACACAGCAAGCACTCCACTGCTCATCCTGTTCATCTCTACAAGCAAGACAAACAGAGACTTTAGGACAAGACAAAAAAAAATCAGCAGAAGGGGAATGCAACAATTGCTGACTGGAAAAGGGGGGAAACCTCAATCCTCACCATTCTGGTTGCCATCATGTCCACCATATTTTGAGACTCTGAAATCTACCACTGGGCCTTTGTCATCCTCATCCTGAGAGATGTGCCAACCAAACCATGCAAAAGGGAGTGATCCAGATGACATCACCTGCTTCATCAGCTCCAATTAAATCCCACGCACTTCCTGGGATGCGAGACTTTGTCTCCTCCTCTCACTCTCACTTTTCCTTCCAGAAGTTATTTGTTCTCTTTCCTATCTCTCTTTTTCCCCCTCTTCTGTCTATTAAAAGTCTAGAATAACAGGCTAAGTCTGCATATTTTGCAATCCTGCTGTGAGCCCCTGACCAGAGAGGCAGGTAAAAGCAACAACCTAAATAGACTGAGGTTTGTTTGCCAGGTCTTCAAGTGGCTAATAAGACGATTTGCCATACTTGTGTTTTTCTACCAGTAAGACTGCAAGTCAGAGGAGTCAGCACCATAGAGAGAAGCTGGATTTCCTATCTTTGCCATTCTTCTCTCTCCTGGCTTGTGTGTGTTTTGTCTTGTTGTGCCTTTTAGGAAACGGAATCAGCAGCTCAAGCTCATCCCAGATAACTTCTGTCTTTCCCCAAGATGAAGCCTAATACTAATTTTGGTATAATTCTATTTGTATGCTTTTATTAATTTCAAGGGATATAGATATTTATTTTTAACCTTTTTCTTTTTTTTAATTAAATTTTCACAGTTGTGGGAAACAATTGGTGAGTCTGGCAATCATTTTTTAATGGCAGTAGACAATAAAATTAAAGACATTTTCTTTCACTGTTAAAACACAAACTATCAACATCACATGTCAAAATATACAAAGTAATTAATCAAAATCAAACTATAATAAGTTCTGTCAGCATTTTTCTTACTTTGCATATCTGTAAATTTCAAATATCAATGGCAATGCTTTTTATCATTTTGCATGTGTGTGTGCACGGGTACGCAGTGAAATCAACATTTACAGATACAAAGCCAATCCTTTCAAACCTAGTTATTGCCATCTAAGGGCTTGTGTACACTGTGGACAAGAACGACGCTGCCGCAGTCGATCTTCCAGGGTTCGAATTAGCAGGTCTAGTGAAGACCCGCTAATTCAAACTGAGAGGGCACTCCCATCAGCGTCAGTAGTCCTGCTCCTCACAAGGAGTAAGGGAACTCGATGGGAGCATGTGCTCCCGTCAAACTCCTGCTATGTGGATGAGGCCAGAACGTGATTTAAGATACATAATTAACATAGTTGGAGTTAAAAATCTTAGGGTATGTCTAGACTACATGCCTCTGGCAACAGAGGCATGTAGATTAGGCTACCAGGCATAGGAAAAAGGTATGAGGGTATACCTGGGTGGTCGACAAATGCCTCTGATGTCGACACCCGCGCGTCCAGACTACCGTGCTGAGCCGACAAATCAGCTGTTTGTCGGCTCAGCGTGGCAGCCATGTAAATTTAAATGAAGCGGCGATTATTTAAATTGCTGCTTCATTTTCCTATGCCTGGTAGCCTAATTTACATGCCTCTGTAAAATCAGGAGTTATTAAGTTGAATTTAGTTATTTTGAAATAGGTTCCTTGTGTAGACATGGCCTAACTGAGCTATGTCTCTGAGGTAGCATGTTCTAAGGCCTTTGGGACTTTATATGTCAAAAGCTAATGCAAAATTAAACATATAGGATCCTCTGCAAATGATATTCACTAAAACCACCTCTGTAACAGATGCTAAAAAATACAGTTGCTGAGTGGGTTTCTCAACACGAATAGGAAAGTTAGTGTTGTAATGGGATATGTATGGTAAGGAGAGAAAGTTGCTATTTAAAATTACTGCACAGCAGTTATATTCTATAGAGAGACTCAGGCTACAAAATTTGCAAAGATAGTACAAGGTAATGAAAAAAAAAGCATGGCTATGCAAAACACTGTATATTTTAATTTCTGTTTAAGAGTAATTCACAGAATTTCAGCCGATCCCTCCCTCCAAAGTAGTGAGGATATGAAAATGATAGTTAACAGCTCTTGATTACAAGCATGCTCAGCTTATAAAGCATCGTTAAGAGTTTCTAAAGAGCCTTACTTAAGCAATGTCATTAAAGATATGTTGTCACTGCCCTGAATGATTTATAATCAGTGCTGCAAACTGTATGTAAATATATCAAAGGGATAAGTTCTTCCTGTTTTTATAACCTGACTGCAAGTGTTGTTAGACATCTCAAGCATAATGTATCCCTGGAGATGTGGGTTCAAGCTTTTACTTTGGTTCCTTGTAATGCCTGTAGTGATTTCAGTCAAGTCCATGCATAAACCACAATTGTCTTTCAAGTTCTTCAAATCTGTGTCCAGGGAACAACTGCTGCCTGGGATAATACAGTGCTGCATTATAGCTGTGAGGAATTTGGGAGTATTTGGGCAATGTGATCCTTACTATCTTTTAAAAGCTCCAAAAAGTTTCACTAGAATTCTGTTTTTTCAAATACTGCACACACACAATAAGTTGATGACAATGGCACAATGATTGCTTAAAATGGAATGTGAGGAAGCCCTGACAAGTGAAAAGTGCATTTTATGGGGCAAAGGGCTTTTATTTCTATTGTTACAACATTCTCAGAAGAACTGCTATTTTTCTGCCTTCCATATCAGTGATCCAAATCAAACTGTGCGTTAGCAAACTTGAGTGTTACTGAAATCCAGCATTCTTCCAGTCTACATCTGTACAGAGCTCTATATATACTGTACTTTGCATTACAACAAGAGCAAGCTAATGAGTGGCTTTAATTTCACACACATCCATAACTATCTCTTAATTCCATGAGACAATTACTCACCACCCAGTTATAGATGGTACAAGTAGCAAACACAAATATATTAACTGTAGCAAGTTTAGGAGGAGTGACATTCTAAGGACAATAGATGGATTTCCAATTAATGGAAACATGTGCTATGTGTTTTCTTGTACATCTTGTGCTAAATATTGTAAAGGGAAACATCTCATACTGATGCTAAGTAATGCCTCTTGAATCAATGTAAACAGCATTTGAAAATAAATCATCTCATAAAATGGTTAATAGTGTTATCAACTGATATTTTGCTTTGTAGAAAAATTATCCCTCTGTTAGACATAGAATCCTCAGCAGAGTCAATATAACTGAATTCCCAATAAATTTAAGAGTATATGGAATGTATTGTCATGCATATGAAAGCATAGAAACTGAATTGTGATTAGAAGTCTTTTTAAAATAAATTGAGCAAAAAAACATGTGTCCATTTTTGCATTTCTCACACACTCGGGCTCGTCTAGACTACATTCCTCTGTCGAAAGAGGAATATAAATGAACCGGATCGAAAGTGCAAATGAAGCATGAATTTAAATATCTTAGGAGTTCAGATTCTTTCAAAAAAGGGTTTTGGGTTTTGTTTTTGTTTTTTGAAAGAACCATGTCTAGACTGCGGTTTCACTTTTGAAAAACCCTTTTTCAAAACAGCGATCAGACATGAATATGCAAATGAAGCACAGGATATTTAAATCCATGCTTCATTTGCACTTTCAATCAGGCTCATTTACATTCCTCTTTCGACAGAGGACTGTAGTCTAGACGAGCCCGTCCTGAAAAGTGCATATTTTCATGACCATTGTTTTGCCTTTTGAATCTAATTTTGGAATGTGTGAACTACTAGGTGAATCATCAGGCATTAAGAGGGAATAATTAAGAAAAAACACACGTGTTGATAATCTTCATAATGCAATATTGAGCAAAAGAAATCTTAGCTTCAAATTTGCTGCTGCAAATAACATGAACAATGAGCATTTATGAGCATTTATTTTATTTTCTCTGGAAATATGGGGATAAGCTGGAGAAAAGCGCCAGTCTAGACGTGATTCTCCGGAAAATAAGCCCTTTTCTGGAGGATCTCTTATTCCTACTTTCAAGTTGGAAATAAGAGATCCTCCGGAAAAGGGCTTATTTTCCAGAGAATCACGTCTAGACTGGCGCTTTTCTCCGGCTTATCCCCAAGCTGGAAAAAAGCAGCAGCCATGTAAATGCAAATACCGCGGGGGATATTTAAATCCCCCGCGGAATTTGCAATTCCGAAGCCTACATTAGCATCCCTTTTCTGGAAAGGGGTGCCAATGTAGACACAGCCCAAGTCTTTCTTTGACAACTAAGGTAGCATCATAGCATAAAACTGCCAGCAGCCTTTTGGGACTTTAGCCTGCCTATTTATGTGCTGTGATCTATTTTTTCAATTTGTAGGTTTACATTCTCTTCACCAAGAGAAGCAAAAAGGATCCAGACTAACTTTTTTATCCTTCCCCAACAAGCTAAACCTCCCAGTTTCTTGAAGATGGCTAGATCTTAAAAATGGCTAGTTAATTCTTTATTTTCAAAAGCAATTCCTCTGATCTGTTCATTACTAAAGGACTTGTGAGAAAAATTCCATCACTGCAAGCCAGGCTGTAATCAGCTATATTGTAGGATTTATTCCTGTGGACAGAGGCTAATATAACAATATATAGCACTAAAATAAAATGCTTCCGAAGACTCCATAAGTTTACATTATTTTGCCTTCATGCTATTATTTTGTATTCTTTTTTTTCACTGCTGTGGCTACACAGCCCTTGAATGTACTGTTAATGATCTGCACTTCACGGGATATGCCTGACTTTTTTAAATCCTGTGGAGAAATATCTATATTTGTGATGGACATTTTGATATCAGAATTTTAACCTGGTGAATGCTATTGACCCATTCTGATTGTGAAAGGGATGTCTGCAGAATAAAATGAAACTACAGCTCAGTGGGAAATCATACAATCCTATACCCTGGTAGCTTAATAGACACAGTGATGAAACATTGATGGTTAGTCAGAATTTTTTTTCCTGAGATCAGTTTAAAAGATTTAATAAAACAACTTTACAATGTTTTTCTCTTCCTTCCATTTGTTTCTGTACCTGTTCTTATATAACTACATCCATAGAATCATAGATCATAGAATAATAGGACTGGAAGGGACCTCAAGAGGTCATCGAGTCCAGCCCCCCGCCCTCAAGGCAGGACCAAGCTCCATCTACACCATCCCTGACAGATGTCTATCCAACCTGTTCTTAAATATCTCCAGAGAGGGAGATTCCACCACCTCCCTTGGCAATTTATTCCAATATTTGACCACCCTGACAGTTGGAATTTTTTCCTAATGTCCAATCTAAACCTCCCCTGCTGCACTTTAAGCCCATTACTCCTTGTCCTGTCCTCAGAAACCAAGAGGAACAAATTTTCTCCTTCCTCCTTGTGACACCCTTTTAGATATTTGAAAACAGCTATCATGTCCCCCCTTAATCTTCATTTTTCCAAACTAAACAAGCCCAGTTCATGAAGCCTGGCTTCATAGGTCATGTTCTCTAAACCTTTAATCATTCTTGTCGCTCTTCTCTGTACCCTTTCCAATTTCTCCACATCTTTCTTGAAATGTGGCGCCCAGAACTGGACACAGTACTCCAGCTGAGGCCTAACTAGCGCAGAGTAGAGCGGCAGAATGACTTCACGAGTTTTGCTTACAACACACCTGTTGATACAACCTAGAATCATATTTGCTTTTTTTGCAACAGCATCACACTGTTGACTCATATTCAACTTGTGGTCCACTATGACCCCTAGATCCCTTTCCGCCATGCTCCTTCCTAGACAGTCGCTTCCCATCTTGTATGTATGGAACTGATTGTTCCTTCCTAAGTGGAGCACTTTGCATTTCTCTTTATTAAACCTCATCCTGTTTACCTCTGACCATTTCTCTAACTTGCTAAGGTCATTTTGAATTATGTCCCTATCCTCCAAAGAAGTCGCAACCCCACCCAGTTTGGTATCATCTGCAAACTTAATAAGCGTACTCTCTATCCCAATATCTACATCATTGATGAAGATATTGAACAGTATGGGTCCCAAAACAGACCCTTGAGGAACTCCACTTGTTATCCCTTTCCAGCAGGATTTAGAACCGTTAACAACAACTCTCTGACTACGGTTATCCAGCCAATTATGCACCCACCTTATCATGGCCCTATCTAAGTTATATTTGCGTAGTTTATCAATAAGAATATCATGCGAGACCGTATCAAATGCCTTACTAAAGTCTAGGTATATGACATCCACCGCTTCTCCCTTATCCACAAGGCTCGTTATCTTATCAAAGAAAGCTATCAGATTAGTTTGGCATGACTTGTTCTTCACAAACCCATGTTGGCTATTCCCTATCACTTTATTACCTTCCAAGTGTTTGCATATGATTTCCTTAATTACCTGCTCCATTATCTTCCCTGGGACAGACGTTAAACTGACCGGTCTGTAGTTTCCTGGGTTGTTCTTATTCCCCTTTTTATAGATGGGCACAATATTTGCCCTTTTCCAGTCTTCTGGAATCTCCCCTGTCTGCCATGATTTTTCAAAAATCATAGCTAAAGGCTCAGATACCTCCTCTCTCAGCTCCTTGAGTATCCAAATACTTCTCTTTGTGACCTATTTCTGATACAGTGCCACAAACCCCAACTTCATTTCTACCTGGAGCTATTCCTCTGTGAATCTCTGGGTATTAACAATAGCGAATGGTCCTTAATTTTATCAAGAATATCAGTCCAATGGAATGCTGGATCCAAGTCGGATCCGTACTCATCTCTCCTCCTATGATACTACTTAGCACTCATGTCGGGCTTCAACCAGAGCACACTGAAATCAATAGGGGTATGTCTACACTACCCTACTAGTTCGAACTAGCGGGGGTAATGTAGTCATCCGCAGTTGCAAATGAAGCCCGGGATTTGAATTTCCCGGGCTTCATTTGCATGAAGCTGGCCGGCGCCATTTTTAAATGCCGGCTAGTTCGAACCCCGTGCCGCGTGGCTACACGCGGCACGAACTAGGTAGTTCGAACTAAGTTTCCTAGTTCAAACTACCGTTACTCCTCATTCCACGAGGAGTAACGGTAGTTCGAACTAGGCTTCCTAGATCGAACTACATAGTTCGTGCCGCGTGTAGCCGCGCGGCACGGGGTTCGAACCAGTGGGGATTTAAAAATGGCGGCGCCCCGCTTATGCAAATGAAGCCCGGGAAATTCAAATCCCGGGCTTCATTTGCAATTGCGGTATGCCTACATTACCCCGCTATTTTGAAATAGCTGGGTAGTGTAGACATACCTTCAGGGACTGCCTGTACTATAGTGATGCGAACCAGATGCATATTTAGAGGAAATGTGTGCCTTCTAAAATGCTTATAACCAATCATTTGGCACTCCATTCTTTTTATGTTATAAATTGATATGCACCAGGATTTCATATTTATAGGGTGCTTTAGACAATTTATTTTTAAGGCACAAACAACTATGGCCATACTATAACTGCTGAGTAAATATCATATGGTAATACAATATAACTGTTATTGCACAAAGTGCAGTTTTCACATCTCATATTGCCAATGCAGAAGAGAAGGGAGAATTGAATTAAGAATGTTCTATAAGCCTTATTATTATTGACACTAACTTCTAATAAAATGCTGTCAGAGAACAGCCCTATGTATTTACATTAGGTAGCGCTACAGAGTAATTACAATTTAATTACATTTTAACTTGTAGTTTGTTGTTGCCTAAGGAGTTTCGCAGGCCTTATATTTGAAGATTGTTTAAAAAACAAACAGTGAATATGTGGCTAATCAATATGTCTTGATTTTAACTGCTTTGAGTTTCTTAATATATTTTATTTTTAATGTTCAGAAATAAAATACACGTGGAACTTTCTCCTTCTGTTCTTTTTTGTTAGGAGAATGCTACTTGGCTTAGTAAAGCAGAATTTACTAGTCAGTACAGGGTCCAATTCTACTTTCATTTACAACAGGCTAAATTCATGCTGTTGTAATTACATGGTCTGCTGGTGAATTACATACTAGTGTAGCTGATATCAGAATTTGGTACCTTGAATTCTGAGCAATGTTAGTAAAAAGGCTGAATCAATGCCTATATGCATCTCATATTTTATACGGAAAGATTTTAGCATAAAGTTCCACATGACAAACTGCTTTTTACTCATGGCCTGTGGGATCTCTATCATCTGTTGTGATGGAAAAATAGAATGCAAATGAAAGACTTCAAACTAGAGGAGTATTGGGGGGGGGGGGGGGGGGGAACAAGATAAAATATTAAGTAAGATTACCTGCATAATCAGTATTCAGAGCTTTGAATTAAGCAGATATTGAGTGACCAACAGGTTTTGTGATTCAATTGTATTGTATGGCAGGATATTATATGATAGTGGTGTTAGTACTTAAGCATTACAGGAATCTGACCCTTTGTCATTGCCTCATTAGGATCTCACGTCAAGCTCCTGTCACGCAGCAAGTTCTGTGTGGCTTATATTCAAAGAAAAAAGAAGCAGGAAAGCTAAATTCTATTCTCAGTCATGTGCCACTCTGCATGTAATAATCAAACTCAGAATGAATTAATTCATGGTGTGGGTAAGGAGAATCTCGATGGGTTTCCTCTCCCTTCTCCACGTCTGTGCACATGGATATTTAGGTGAAGACCCATTCCTGATCTGCAATTAGCTCCAGAGTGTATTAAGCTGTCTAGAAATATTCAGGCCATGATTCAAATGTGCATTTCTCCTTATTGTCTATTTTAAAGGAAAATTAGTTTAAAATATTAATCAGCGGAGTGAAGTGATTCCCTATACTCAACTCGACGACATCTCTCTGTTTGTGTGTCTTAACTGTTCAAAGTTTTCCTGGAACATGATACATTTTGAAAGTCAGTCAATTCTAAGACATCAAGAAGTGTTCTGCTTCAGTAGACAGAAACCATTTGATTTGGGTGATAATCAGAAAACTCTAATTTCCATTCAAATCACCAGTGAGAAGGGGTGAGGCAGTGACCTCACAGAAGCCTGTGACAGAGAGCAGAGCCCCCAGGTTAAGCTTTAAGCCACCTGAGGGTTAGTGGACCCCTCATCTTGCTGAAGCAAAGCTACTTCACCCCGTCCCCAGCCACACCTCTGATCAGTGTCCCCAGCCACACCTCTTTCACCATTCCACTGATATCCCTGCCACAATCTTCACACAGAACCTATTGACGTGGGTGAAAAATTGAAAAACTGGAAAAACCTGATTTTAACACAAGTGTTTTGCTGAAATCAAAAGAGGTCTGTCCCGAAAAGGAAGCAGAGCAAGTGATTAGGCTGGGGGTTCAGCTTGAGCTATCGTCATTTTTGTGTGTGTGTTACTGTGGGCCCCACTGTTCTAGGTGCTGCATAAACAAAAAACAGAAAGACAGTCCCTCCCCCAGAGAACTTGAACAAACAGCAAAATGTGTGATCCACTAACATAATATAGCACAATGTCTAATTTTAACATTATTCCCTCTTACAAACTCTAAGGCTATTCTAACACCGTAAGAATGATCTATTCCATACATCGTTCCTCACTTCTCTGTGCCTCATTTTACCCATCTGTAAAATAAGGATAATGATACTAATCCATATTTGTGGGTTCTGTAGATAAAAAGTACAAAACCAGTGCTAAATTGTACAGGCAGTCCCCGGGTTACATGGATCCGACTTACATCGGATCCCTACTTACTAACGGGGTGAGGCAACCCCGCACTAGCTGCTTCCCCCCAGCAGACCAGGGAGACGCGAAGCTAGCGGCCCCCCCCAGCAGACCAGGGAGACGCGGAGCGGCTTTTCTCAGCAGACACCTGAGCTTGAGAATAAAGGACTGAGGGAAGTGAGGTGTGGGGGTATGTCTACACTACCCCGCTAGTTCGAACTAGCGGGGTAATATATGCATACCGCACTTGCTAATGAAGCCCGGGATTTGAATTTCCCGGGCTTCATTAGCAAGTGCGGTATGCATACATTACCCTCCTAGTTCGAACTAGGAGGGTAGTGTAGACATACCCTGGGAGAATAAAACTGACCTCTGGAGAAATGTTTGGCTAGAGTTTCCCCTACAATATGTACCAGTTCCGACTTACATACAAATTCAACTTAAGAACAAACCTACAGTCCCTATCTTGTACGTAACCCGGGGACTGCCTGTATTATGAAAAATGTTAAACTGCCTCTGGTGGATATAAGATTCTTTTGCCATGCTACATTTATTTATTTTGAGTCTATCACTTTCCTTTCCAACTGAGTAGCAAAACCGTAAAATAAATCCCAATTCTCCTTTGTCTCCTTTTAAGCAAATGTGTTATTATTATAAGCATCGTGTATTCTACTGGGGTTTTGGACTCAAGAGATATGTCAGTTTAAATTACTCTCACAATTTGAATATTGTCATCTGTCTTCTATTCGGTATCATATTTATCTTTTTTAAAAAAATACATCATGTTAGTTAATAATTGCAACTTTTAGAATCTGAAGTTGTAAGAACTTTTATTAAACCTCAGAGTAAGACTATCCTCCACTTTAGATCAGAATACTGCTCTAGTGATATTGATGCCTCCAGCAAGCAGTCATCTGGCATCTACCAGACAAATAGAAACATAGAGCCCTTTCATAGAGGTTTCAAACCACAAGTTTCTGTGACTGCAGGGGCTAAAATGACACTTCAAAACAATCAACATGACGCTTATAAAACACTGGGTAGTCAGCTCACAATGCAGAGTTTTGCTGCCATTTTAAATAAAAGCTAGTGATCGAATGCCCACACAAATTATATATGGCATATTTCATGGACTTGTGAAGAGTTCAGTTCTCCACGCTTAACAAGCTGGTTAATGTTGGCATTGCGAGCATGCAAAACTCTACAGTCTGTAATTGTCAAGCATAACCAGTGGTACCGTACAGGGCTTGTACAGTACAATGTTATATAAAGCCAGGCTCTCTGCTGGCAATCCTCAGCACCTCCATTGGCTGCTGCATCTCTGTGTGCAGGACTGGGACTGAGAGGGCAGGGCTGAAAGCACTATGGCAGTGGGAAGAGCTGCCAGCATTTTGCTCCTTTCCCTACTGTCCTTCCCAGTGGGGAAAGGAGCAGGACTGGCAACCCAGACCTGTACACAGAGAAGCAGCAGCCTTTTGCCTGGCATTTGTGTTCCTTTACCTACTGGAAGAAGCAGCAGGGAAAGGAGCAGAATTGCTAGCAGATCTTTGGGATGCTGTGCCACTACCAGCTATGCCTCCCCCCGCACAGGTAACGGGGGATGAGAGAGGAGCCAAGGGGAGGGGAAGAGTGTGGGGTCTCTTAGCTGGTGTGCCCTCCCCTTCCCATGCTGGTAAGAACTTTTGATACTTGCACCACCTCCTTTGGTGCTTCTGATCTGCCCCGCATTATAGTTCCAAAATGTGTGTGTAACGGTGGCTTAGGACTCCCATTTGTACTCATCCCATTCTGGTGAAGCCTCCACATGCAGCTTAGTCTATGTGCCAGGTCAGAGCAACATAAGGAACCAAAAGGCTGAAACCACAGCAGATGATGTGAATACATGGGCTTTCTGTCAACAATTCTCTTTCCTTACTTTGCCACCAGCAAAAAGAAGAAAGGGTTTAAGAATCTCTATTTGGGGTGATCCTCCCTGTACCAGTTTATAACAGGTTCCGCTCTTCATGCAAACACCCCTTGGTGGCTGATGGGGGTGTCTCAGTATTTACTCACCTGTCTGCGGGGGAGGCAGTGTCCAGTCAGTGGCTGGAGATCAGGACTCTTCTTTTACCCCCCAGGTGTGGTTTGCAGAGAGGTGGGAGGGAATTCAGGCCCTCCACTTCTCTGGGTCCTGGCCCAGAGACCTTGTAAGTAGCAGTTATCTGCTGAGTTTCAATGTATTTAGTTGCTGTCACAAACCTGGGCTACTTCCCCGGGATGCTGTTCTATCAGCCCTTCTCTAGGGCCTTGTGGCTGAGTTCCCCTTGTCCAGGGTTCTGCAGGGTTGTCTTTGGCTATTTGGCTAGCCTTTAGCCACAGGATCTGGCTCCGATCAGATACGATATCCAGCTCCCACTTGGAGCTGTCCCGAGTGCTGGTGTTCCCCAGTCAGCCCTGAGGTCTGCATGGTTTGAGCTCCAGGAACAAATTGACAGGCTTTACCTAGCAGCTCCTTTTATAGCAGCCTGCCGCACCCTGACCCACTGCAGCGAAGGCTGCCACTCTATACTCCCCAGAGGACTTCTCTACTGCTCCTGTTGCTGGCCAGGGTGCTGAAAGGCCTCCAGTGGGAATGGTGGGCTTTGTCCACCCCATCACACAGTTACACAAGCTCTAAGGGTATATTCCACGGACAGTGCGAATTAAATTTAAAAAAAAATCTGGCCCTGCCTATGTAGCTTTATATTAGAAGCACTTTTGCCTATTCATTTGTCTTGTGTTCATTTGTTTTTTAGATTCCAATATGAAGTTATAACTATTGACATATAAGACCTTTGCATGCAAAAGACCCTGTCAAGACATGAAAATCATCCAGTAGTGGGCCACTGCCATACCATTTATCCTTCTTCCTGCCAGTGCTACAAGGGAATGAGAATGACAGAGAATGTGGGACCCTGATGAGATGAATGGAGACAGATTCAACTTGTGGATTAAAATGTAGAGTGGCATTCTACTCTTAAAAGTGACCATGTATCAACAGCATCTTCTTGCCCAACAACCTGCTCCTTTTGTGCATTCACTGACATAGCTACTCTATCTAGCTTTCACTATCAGAACACTAGGAAAACTCCAGATTAATCTTCAGAACATGTCTGGGAGATACCTGTTAACCCTATTTTACAATGGGGAAACTGAACCATCAAGAATTAAAGGGACTTCCTCAAGTGTAACTCTCCCCATTAACTTATTTTTCTGAGGGTGAGGAATTTGAGGAAAAAAGATGCTAAATTTTCATGCCTGCATTTCTCTTACACTTGAATAAGCACCACCTTGCAGAGCAATACACTTTTATTATTTAAAAAGAGCTATATGCTTTTCCAGTCTGAACCATCATCCTCAACTAGCACCGTAGACAGGATCATTGGACCTTTTTGTTCACACTCCTCTTACACCCCCTCTCCTATTATAAATACGAATACTTGTTTGCACTAAAAATCTGTTACACCTACCCCCAACTTTGGGGAAAGTTTCATTCTAGTTTCAGAGTAAACAAAGCTACTGCCTTCTGGGGTTACAGCAATGGGTCAGTGTATGTGCCTGTAGCCTGTATTGTGTAGGGGCACATAGGCTTGCAAGAGACTCAAAGCCCTGACTACACCAGTGTTCCCTCTATACTCCGAGCATGGAGCTCTGAGCCTCTGACTGGGTGGGGCTGATTAATCATCTATGAAGCTGTGCTGGCCTGCAGCTTAGAGGGAACACTGGTCTACACTTATTTCAAAATAAGAAGCAGAGCATCCATACTACCAAGCCTGTTATTTCGAAATAAGGAGCTGGTTATTTCAAAATAATAACTCCTGCTTTTCTTGGGGAATAAGCTTATTTTGAAATAATTATTTGGAGAGTTCTTATTTCCAAATAATTTCCCAGTGTAGACATGCCCAAAAAGTGCTCACTTGACACCTCTGGTTGTGTTCCAAGCTAAAGCTAGGTCTACACTGCAATAGTAAGTCAGAAAAAAGAAACACAATTTGTGGTACGCAAATTGCATATCTTTTTCTGCTTTACTGTTGAAAGAGGCTTTTCCAAAATTTGGCGTGTCTACACAGTGCCAAATTTAGTAAAAAAGTTCTCTTTTGACATGTCCCTTATTCCTTGTAAAAACGAGGTTTACAGGGATGGCAAAAGAGTGCATCCGCTTTTTCAAAACATTTTCCAAAAAAGAGGTGGCATTGCTTTTCTGGGATACCTCTGGTATCTCGGAAAAGAGGGACAGTCTAGATGTAGCCTTAGCTGTACCTCTAAGCTAACTAAGTTCTGAGCAGCCTTTTTAATGCACCTCTTGGCACTTAAGCTAAGTCTATATTAGACCCATAAACTTGGCTTAAGATGAGCAACTACAGTTATGTAAATAATGAAGTTGGAGTCAGCATACCTTAAGCCAACCTTGCTGCTATCTCCTCAGCAGGAGGTCGATGGGAGCTAACGCTCCCATTGGCTTCCTCGTGAGGAGTAGGATTACTGGTGCCAATTGGGAGGCACCCTCAGTGTTTGGTTTAGTAGGTCCTTACTGTTGTGTGGTTTGATTTATTTTAGAACCGAGGGAAACCAGGACACTCCAGAGAGGCTTAACCACTTTCTTATTTATTGTAAGCCTTTAAGCAGTTAATATAGTCCTATATGTTTTACAAGCCTTAAAAACAATTACTTCACTATTTAAACCTTAAATACTATACATTTTGAAAACAATTAGTACAACACATAACAATACAAAAGCAATTAACAAGAGATTTGTTATAATACAGTAACTAAGCCTAGTTCTCTTACACTTCACCCGTATGCCACTTACAGTTCCAGGCAGGAGGTTTATGGTTCCTTTGACTCCTGCGTTTTGGGACACCATGCACTGCCGTAGCCGGGGTGAAGGGTCTTTTACTTCTACTTACAATGAGAAGAACCTGTGGGTCAATCCTGATTACTACCTTCCCATGGATGCTTCTTGCTAAGCCCATTATATAGCAAAGCGAGATTTGGTCTTTCTAATAATATTTACCAATTGATTATGTATTGTGTACGATACCTAAAATGCCCAATACCCTTATTTGGGGTATGTCCTGTTACTCAGGATGTTGCAAAAATTATGTGCTTGGTTAACAGTTCTATGGTTGTCTCTGCTTTTGCTTTATCAGAAATGAAATGTACCAGTATCAGTCTACTCCCAGTTTTCTTGGCATGATCACACTGAATATGTATGATTGTGCAAATACATTCCTGCCTCAAACCCTCCCCATCCTCAGCCTTGCCCGCATGCTTGCGTGCACCAGAATTGAGACAGGCCTGGGTTTTGCTTTGTTAAGGATCAGTACTTTGAGTAAAGCAGACGTTGTTTCAGTAAAAACAGGGATGTGTAGGCTCCCTATACTTACTAGACTCACTAAATTGAATGCCAGAATATCAATCTCTGACATGGCAAGTGGAGACGTAGCCTTAGGAAGTTACCATTTCAGTGAAAGACCAGGCCCCTTTGGAATGCAGAGTGCTTAGGGCTTTCAGCGGACATAGGCAAACCCAAACAGAGTTTCAGATGTTTGCTAGGTGCCCAACTCCCATTTAAGTTTCTATCAGGGCACCCAAGTGACTAGTCACACTTACTCACACTTTTGAAAAAAATCAGTCCTAGTTAATGCAAATGGATTTTCCTTTTTTCACTGATTTATTTGAAAGGATGGACATATAAAGTGATTTTAATTTCCTATGAAAGGTAGTACTGACCTAGTCCTACAGTTGCATCATGAAAGCCATAATTTTTCAGAAAAACGTTGAAGAACCAAAATGAACATGTAATATAATCTGGGATTGTAAATCTGCATTTTCTGGAATCTGCCTTTCAATAACTAATGAAAAAAGCAAAATAATATTTATGGGTTTATCTAAAGTATGCATTTCATTATGAGTCAAAGAATAATAAGGCCTTTGCAGATTTATAGCAGATATCACTCAAATTGATATACAGATCCTATCCTGCAACAGATTTAAAAGTTCTACAGCAGATTTACAAACTGTGCCAATACATTTAAATTGATTTAAAAAACTCTTACTATGCATTTCAAGGATACAAGGATTTGGGGACTGTACCACGAGGATCAGATTACAATCCCAACTTTAACATTTTAGCTCTAAGGTAGATTTTATGAATTCTGACAAGATTTTATACACCTGTTTCCTTAAAGTTAAGATTTAGTAATGAGCTCCATACAAGATTATTCAATTCATTTCCTGTCTTCCTCCAGAGCTCAAAATACTCACTCCACCCACAAGACATCCTGGCTATGTTGCAAAATGGGAGTATGTTGTATTTTGTCACTTTTAGCCAGAAGGTTTTGTATAATTTTATTATAATTACTATTTTAGAGTTTTTAATCAAGAAGTCCTCCTCTACGGTTAGAGTTACCACCACCACATTCAGTATACAGCTTCTTCTTCTCATAACTTAAAGCAACATAAGAGTTTGGTTGTGCCAGGAAAATTAAGTGTGCCTGGAATGGGATTGCTTTTCATAAAACCATACAATACGGTCCTCAAAACTGACATAACTGAGTGAATGTTGAGTCTGGACCAAGATGAGCCAGAAAAAAACGATGAACCTAGAGTAGGATTGCTTCTCAATAAACTTTACATAAAAGATTGCAAACAGAGAAATTTGGAGTAGTGCTCTGTTCTAAAACAGCCAAATCAAAGCTTACAGTTTGAAAAGTAGAAGGAAAATGTTATTGGAAACCAGCTGGACTACAGCCCTTTTTTGTTAAAACACAGAGAATGATAAGAGTTCATGGAGATGAAAAAATACACTTGATGGTATTCCCATTTTTTTTAATTCCTAAAAAATTAAACAGAAAAATTTTAACAATCCCTTTTTAAGACATCAGAAATAAATATTAACTTAATAAAAATAACATTACTTTTGAAAAATACAATCGTTTCAATAAAGCACATACATTTTCCTATTAAAAAAAATTGAATTTAATTAAGGACCCAAGCAATGCTGGCTACATCTGCTAGTAACAATATATATTTTAAAAGTGACAAGAGATGTTTTTAAAAAGAATTAAAGATTGGTATTTGGGCAGATGTACATTATGCAGTGAGCTTTTTATAGTGTGCATAGGAAATTGAGCTTTATAAGGGCCGAATTTTGACATCCTAATTCACTGTACTGCATCCAAAGGGGCCGACAGAATTGCTAGGCTTCTTGGAAAAGTGCATGTAGGCGGTGGCTCTGTGCTCCCAGAAGGGGCTGAACCCCAAGCAGAAGAGGTGAGGTTAGAGGCAGCCAACCTTTTAAATTAAATTAATGAAGATTGCCTATCTCCTTGAACTGGAAGGGACCTTGAAAGGTCATTGAGTCCAGTCCCCTGCTTTCACAGCAGGACCAAGTACCATCCCTGACAAATTTTTGCCCCAAATGGCCTCTGCAAGGATTGAACTCACAACCCTAGGTTTAGCAAGCCAATGCTCAAACCACTGAGCTATCCTTCCTCCCAACCTTTAGAGTACATGGACCATCCCTCCCTCACCAGCCCTTCAAGGCTCCTGAAGCACACTTCTTATGGCTCTAGAGTGTTCCACATGGTGCTCTAGCGCAGATTTGAAAGGTCTGGGGCTGTGGCAACAACCACTGCTGCAGTGGCAGAGTCCGTGGCCAGGAGTCCCAGGCTCATTTGAATTGCCAGGTCATCCAGGGCAACTGCCAGCTGGCAGTCCCGGCTGTATTTGACTTATGCATGATCATGGTAGCTTCTGGGTGCTAAGCACTTCTGTAAATCTGCCCTTTATGTGGGTGCCTGAATGGAACATGAAGTCTTTTGAAAATCTAGTCTCAGTTGAAGGTGCTGAGCATTTAAAAATTTAACCCAAATTGTAAAGGTCTCTGTGTGTGGCAGAGGAGGACAGAGAGGAGTGTTCGAGGAGAGAAGAGTGGCAGAATAAGAGTGCTTTGGGGCAGGGAGATGAGGAGGAAAGCAAACACAGTGATGGAGTACACAATGGAGGGAAAGAGAAAGAAGTAAATGGGTGGAGAAGAATGAAAAGAGATGAAGACAAATGAAAAAAAGATCCACCATGATCTGTGATAGGATAGGAAAAATAAGAGAAAAACCGAGTGAACCAGGAAGAAAAATGTGATATAACACCACCAAGGGTATGTCTACACTAGCCCTCTAGTTTGAACTAGAGAGGCTAATGAGGGTGACCGAAATTGCAAATGAAGCTCAGGATTTAAATATCTACATGCAGCAGTGAAACGGGAGTTCGAGTAAAGTCCTACCTCGAATAATTAGCTGTTATTCCTCCTGGAATGCGGTTTAACAGCTAATTCGAATTAAGGGCTTTACTTGGAACTCCTGTTTCACTGCTGCGTGTAGACATGTGCAGTTCTTCCGGGCAAGTCAATTTCCAAAATGGCGACAGCCCGGGAACATATTAATGAAGCGCGGGATATTTAAATCCTGCACGTCATTTGCAATTTCGGTCACCCTCATTAGCCTCCCTAGTTCGAACTAGGGGGCTAGTGTAGTCATACCCCAAGAGAAATGTAGTATGTTACATTTGAAAAAAATATATTCAAGCCGAACACTGAGAGATATTAAACTGCAGTTAAATACAGAATCCAGTATGTTGTAAAAGACTGCAGGAAGTGCCTTTCAGGGACTTGGCATCACAGGTGTTTCTCATCCTGGCTAGCAGGCATAGCCCTTCAGCTAATAAATGCCAGGGAAATTTCTCAAGAGAGGAACATGGCAATCCTCAGTATAGCAGCACATATCTGATGTGACATAGTGCTCTGAGACCTGTTCAACAGTCACAGTATTTAAACTCAGAAACCTGATCACAATGACAGGACTTTACATTTCTGATGAATTTGTGAACAGTGCCCCAGGTAGAAAAAGCACTGAGACCTGCTATCAGTTATTAGCATTAGATGTGTGTTTGTGGCAAGATATAAATATCCTCTTGTTGACTGATAGGTGAAGTCATTTAAAAACTCCATATTGTGCTGTGGAATAAGAACATTCCGTATAAGCTTCTCACCATATATTAGACATTAACAGGGTCTTGATCAGGATTTTTGCTGTATAAGACCTAGACTGTATTCACTATAGAATGTCAAGGTAAGCATAAAAGCCACACACACAAAAAAGACTTTTTACTCTTGCCAGTCTAGGGTTTGCTATCTGTTGCTCTGATCCCTTCCAGCAGGTTGTTCCACACTCTAAACCTAGCTATATAAATGCCTTCCCTTTTGCTCTCAAATATTTCACTATAGAAATGTCTAGTTTCTATGTCCCCCGTGAAAGCAGCTATCTTGGTGGGTCAAGGATGGAGAACCAGTTATTAAGGTTGCCTTTTCCAATACAATGAATGCAGAGTCAAAATGCTGAATAGGAGCTGAGAACAAATAGGAAGAAAGTGAGGATATAGAGAACTTCTGAGAAATGCTTGCAGAAGCTAATGCTTCTTAAGATATAGACTGCTATGTTTGTTCCAGCTGGGATTTTTGACAAAGCTTGACCTACAGCCCTAGAGAGAGGGAAATGGAATAATCCAAGTGGTGATTAACATAGGGATTTGAGGTGGGGAACCTTACTCAGAAAAAGGTGATAGAAAATATTAGAAACCTAACAAGCTGACTGCTTAAATCCTAATGAACTTGAAAAGAAGAATTCATTCAAAATTCTTCCTGCATTTTTATAGTTTTTTTAAAGAAAATATTTAGAAAAAAATTAAATAGCACAGAAAAAGAATCCAGACTTGTCAATAATCATGGAATGTGTGGTATTGGGTGGTTCGGAACTATGCGAAAGAATAAAGAGTATTTAGATCACAGGTTCAAACCAAGCCACATCAATGGCAAAAAAGGCTATTACCATCTGATGGGTATCTGCTGATATATATGAAATGAGTTTGATGGTTTACCTCCCGTTCTTCGTGGATAAAGATCCACATTGCAAAAGCCACTACCACAAACATTACTATCTGAGAGCACTCTTGGTAAACTTAGTCAAGGGATTTAAGTCTTGACTTAGCAAAGCATACAGGGTGGCTGACAGACTTGCTGGATGGGCGGGGATGGGGAGGGACTGACGGCTCTGTGATCCCAGGAAGGGTAGATCTCTGGTAGAAGAGACAGGGCTGAAAGCAGCCAGTCCTCAGCGTCACCTGGAGTGTACTACTCTCCCTCAACAGGGCCTGGAGTGTGTCACACAGAACTATGATAGAAATGTAGCCGTGTTAGTCTGGGGTAGTTGAAGCAAAATGCAGGACAATGTAGCACTTTAAAGACTAACAAGATGGTTTATTAGCAGTGACAAAGGGGTTAAGGCTCTGGTCACTGCTGCAAACCCCAGGCCCTTTTGAATAGCTGGACCCTGGGACAACTGTCCCCTTTGTCCCCTCCACCACTCCCACCCCACATCAGGAGGCCTGAAAGCACGTAAGTATAACTGTACATATTTTGGGATCAATTTAAGAAGTTTCTTAAGAGCTTTACTAAACTGGTATTTGTCTGAGCATGGAAAATGGACTATCCTTTTACTCTGAGAAATCTTCCCTTCCAGTTAGGGTTAAAGCATGTTTACAGGGTTGTGTGTGCAAGTGTATATTGTTAATGCTTGTTAATCCCTGTATAAGCAGAGCTTCAACCACTATGGCTTTCGACCTGACACCTACCACAAAAGATTTTCTTGTACAAAGATTTTGAGAGAGCAAACATTTTTTTGACAACCCACAGAATCTTATTATATTCACCCCCAAAACCAAATTTGAATATTTCAGTAAGTTACCCATCTTCATTTAGGCAAGTCAGGCATGGTTTTGGACAGACAAGAATGAAAATGCACCAGTCCTCCCCTTAAAGTTGACATTTTTAGTAAAACAATGTGAACTCAAACTACAATGATTATTACTATTTAGACTGGCAACTCTTTGGGGGAAGTACTATCTCTTTTACATATGGGCTACGTCTACACTGGCCCCTTTTCCGGAAGGGGCATGTAAATTTCACCAGTCGTCGTAGGGAAATCCGCGGGGGATTTAAATATCTCCCGCGGCATTTAAATAAAAATGTCCGCCGCTTTTTTCCGGCTTTTAAAAAAGCCGGAAAAGAGCGTCTACACTGGCCCCGATCCTCTGGAAAAAGTGCCCTTTTCCGGAGGGTCTTATTCCTACTTCAAAGTGCTTTGAAGTAGGAATAAGACCCTCCGGAAAAGGGCACTTTTTCCGGAGGATCGGGGCCAGTGTAGACGCTCTTTTCCGGCTTTTTTAAAAGCCGGAAAAAAGCGGCGGACATTTTTATTTAAATGCCGCGGGGGATATTTAAATCCCCCGCGGATTTCCCTACGACGACTGGTGAAATTTACATGCCCCTTCCGGAAAAGGGGCCAGTGTAGACGTAGCCATGCTTTGTCTAGCAAAATGAGGTCCTAATTACTGAAAATGTCAGCACCCTCCAAATAACTCTAAAAAGTGAAGCCATTGGAATTGTGCTTTGGAATCTGTATACTGAAGTTTATTGCCCACATCCATAAGATTTTCATTTATGAAAAAAGAGTGCAACTGAATGTTTCATAGTCCCATATTAATTTTAAAACATCACCACTTTTATTTCCCTTTCCTTTTTTTTTAAATGAGGGTCACTCACGGCTCACAACATATTAACAAGCCACATTAAATGATGCATCAACTACACACTAGAGGTAGCCAAAATTGTACTGTAATTATAAAAGGTATAATTTATACATGGTGACCTGGAAATTACTATTTGGCTTACAAGAATATTTCTTTGAAATGTGGAACAAATGCTATTTCTTATTTGTAACATTCATTTAAAGTGCAATAGGTATGACATGCTGTTTCCTAACATTAGCACACGAGTAAGGAAATATACCTTGCTAGCCTGTTTCCTATAGAAAGCAATTTCTAATTTAAAAAGAAGCTGACAGGTCCATTAGGATTTTGGATTACTGTTAAACACTTCTCCTTTCCCACCTAACACAATCATAGAATCATAGAATCATAGAACTGGAAGAGACCTCAGAAGGTCATCAAGTCCAGCCCCCTGCTCTAGGCAGGACCAATTCCAACTAAATCAACCCGGCCAAAAAAAACCCAACACCACCACACACCAAACAAACACAAGCTCAGCACACAGTAAGAAAGCCCCAATAACAAAACACACTTCCCTCAAGAGTCCTGTATCTGCTTCTCCTTCACCTGGAGAACTCCCTCTCAAAACTCCCTGTTAGCAATCACCTGTTCGCCTGGCACCTACATTTTCCATGGAATTTCCAAGTTGTTCTCTGGAACCTAAGTCTTCAAATATTAAAAACAAAACCAAAAAAACCCCAAACCCAAAACTTATGTTTCTGATCCTTATTTCAAGAAAACAATGACGGGGGAAATTCTAGCCCCACTGAAATCAATGGCAAAACTTCCATTGACTTCCATGGAGTCAGGATTTCATCTCTTGAATGTGAAAAGATGCAGAGCTGTCTTCCTGAATTTGAAATAACATGTTTAAGCACCATTGTTCTAGGCTTTCAAGGCCACAGACTCGGGGATAGTTGGTTGCTGTTAAGGGTTGTGTGATGGGAAACTAGGAATTCAAATTCTTCACCTTCATAAATTGGAAGTCCTTCCTGTCCATGGCCACAAAGGAGTTAAAAAGATTACATTTACTTTCCCCTCCAAAAAAGGAGAAAAAGTATAAGAAAAATATATAATATCCCCAATCTTCCCTACAGGGGGATAAATGAGGCTTCTCCAGAAGATGAACACTGATGGGGTAAGCACTGTAAGGACTGTTTTGGTGTCTTTCTGTTCACTGAAATATCCCAGAATGCATCATTGTTTGATATCACATATATCATAGAATCCATCAGTGGCAATGAGACTTCTGATACAGAATTTGTCACATTCTGTGATACTGCCAGCACACTAGGAAGTACAGAAAATGGGAGAGAGAAAAAGAGAGAGAGGGAGAGGGAATGAAGTTAAAATGCTGAGTGGGTCGTACAGCCACTTTAGCAGAGATGTTCAGCAAGTGAGTCTGAGTTTAACTCAGGTTTTCATTTCCACTCTGTACTTCACCTTTAACATTTAAAAATAGCACAGCTGGTACCAGATGCCATAAGGCTCAGAATCGGCTAGAGTTTCCACAGTAAGGTACATCAGTCTGACCATCCCTCATTACCATCAGTCAATCTTCTCAGCCTTTAGCTGTAAGCAATCTCAGTCAAGGAACTCTGCCAATACTAGTGCTTGAGTGTCAAAGGGGAAGTTGATGACTGCAGCATGTGGATAAATCTTCCTGACATTACTGTCAGTGATACTTCTGAAAGATCTGATTCAGAACAATCTATTGTTCCTATAGTAAACTGTAATCCAACAGAACTAACAGAAACCCCATTAAAAGATTGGTGTGAAAAGAAACAAACACAACCAAGAGTAGCACAAATCACTTGCAAATATACTGTTTTTTCTGCACACCGATGGGTATTTGTTCTGAATGAATGTTAAAAGCTGCTTGTCTTGTGGTCACTGAAGCAAGAAACAAATGTCACACTTGAAAAACACAGAAATTCTGGGAATTTATATCTCCGTACATTTTAATCTACATTCCAAGACACCTGGCTTTTTTACACTGCTCTAAATGTGAAGTATTTAAATGGATAAAAGAACAAAAAAAGGGAATAGAACAGAAAACATAAAGACAAGTGAAAATAGTATTGTTCAGGCTATCACATTTAATACCACAAATGAAATCTCATACCTCCCCTTCCCTGGCCCAAGAGTTATAGCTGAGAACAATAATACTAAAATAAATACAGTTTTCTCTTAAATAGCGACATACAATATCTTGAAGGATATTTTGCAATTTAAAAACTCTGCTAGAAAACTATGCCTCTACTTGTCACAGTACAAAATCTAAAAATCAGAGGTCACACAATGTTCTGCAGAGACTAAACGGTGGTACTCATTATTTAACTGAAAATAAAGAAGTCAAGAAAGGAAGTTGTCTCCTATTTTGCAAATGCAGCTGATTTACCCTTTCCATAATGATACTGAGCACTTGCATAGGAGAGCACTTATTCAACAAAGCTACATCGATTTACAATAGTGGAACTGAAAGAAGAGTTTGGTCCTTTGTCTCCAAAATATTATTCCATTTTTGAGCTACACTTATCTCAGTTATGGCAATGTAAAATCTGGCACCGCTCTGGATGTGCACTGTGTGTAGAAGAGCAGAATATGGCTTGTTATTTAATTCCGAAATTGGTGCAGTATTTATAAAGCAGAAAAAAGTAGATTTTATTCTGAGTCACAATGAATCACATTTGCAACAGCTGCTGCCTCTGATTTTGCACCTGCAAATAAGAGTGTGCCTAAAGTCTGGCTTGTGAGCTGCTATAAATCTGTCTAATTTTTTCTTTCTATGTACACTTTATGAAAACATGTAGGGCTTGAGTCTGATCAGACTTATGTCAGTGTAAACAATGAGTAACTCCACTCCACTGAAGTGAGTAGAGTCAGACCAACGTAAATTAAATGAAAATCAGGCTTATATGTTTGTGCCACATCCCACTTGTTCTAAAATGGGTCACTAGCAATGAATTTTAATGCAGAGGGAAATCTGAATGACTAATAAAGATTAGACACTTGTAAGATGCGATTAAACAGATGCAACATCAAATCTCATTATGTAAATCAGATTCCTGAGCATCATACACCATTCAAGTTGGTAAAAACTTGAAAAGAAAACAATGCTCACAATATTTTGCCACTTTCTTTTTTACTAATTTAATTACTTAACATGAATTTTTAAAAAGACATACTAGAAACTCTACCACAAGGTACTGAAGTGATAATTTTAACATAAGCTGAAATAACCAAAATCAAGTTGCTTTAGTTCCTTGGATGTTTTGAAAAGCTTTAAATGTGGCCATAGACTGATAGTATTTTGTAAGATTTGGAGCAAGGAGTCTTTTTTATACATCGGGTTGTTTTTTTCATTAACCCATCATTATTAATTATTATTACAAAATTGCTTTTTGATCAAAAAGATTTTTTGTAAACAATATTTTTCTAGTTTCCAATGTTTTTCCCCAACTTGATTTATTTTTCTCCCCATAATAATCTTTGTGATTTCGTTTTTTAAAAGCAAGGTTTTGGTTTTTCAATTAAAAACCAAAATTCTCACAAAGGTAAAAAATATTCCCTCAAACTTCCCATGAAAATACATTGCAGCTTTATTTTTAAAATACATAAACAATGGTACCAAGCACAACAGGGCATCTATCCTTGAATCCGCTGTCCCCTGGGCGCACACACATGCAGCTGCCAACTCTAGAGGTGGGTTCTCTCCGGTGAGTCCAATAGAGAAAACAAGTCTTACTATAACGGAAAGAGTGCAGAGAGGGAGGGAAGGCAGAAAGTCCTGAGATAGCAAAGAGGCAACATTCCCACTCCAAGCTGCCTTTCTGGGAACTGCTAAGAGACAAGGCATGCTTCCAGACTCAAGTCAAAATTCAGAGTTGAAGAACCACCCTGACCAGGGCAAATTACTAGTTCCCAAAGAGGGCAGCAGTAACCTTCAAAAAGATGACATCTGGAGTCAGTGACAAATGCCCAGTCCAATTTTTTCCTTCAGAGCTGCATGTCTTGGGATAAGTATCAACACTTCTGGATTATTATCCAAAAGGAATTGAAAATGTTGAGGTTAGCCTATTATACATTCAGAAATGATAGGAAACAGTTTTTTTTATGGGGGGGGGGGGGACTCTGATGATGTGATAGAGTGTCATCTCCACTATAAAAAGTACAAAAATTCAACTTGAAATGTAAAACATTTTCTAATCTCTTGGGATAAGAGTTTATAAAATTTGCACCATGTCTAATCTAAAGTTGGAGATAAGCATTAAGTCTGAGAAATGCTGATTTATATCAGTTTTACTGCATGTCACCTTTCATCCCATCTTGATTACACGGTTCTCATTTTCTTACTGTACATTTCAAAATTTCACCAAGCTTTCATCATGAATTTTGATGGATAAACCACGCTGTTCCGTCCGTCCAGGCAGGTGTGAGATTAATGGCTGGCCAAGCTATGATCTTTGGGTACATTACTCTCTTCGAGTACAATATATATTGATGAGTTGTGTCAGTTTTCATATACACACTTGTCAGCTATATTACCCAGGTGATGAAAGCATAAGTTAAGGAGGCCATCAAAGTGAAAGGAGAAAATTTTTCAGTGTCATAAGAAATTAGTGAAGGATAACTCACAAAAATCCTACATTAAATCTGATGAGGCAAAATTTATGGAGAATCACAAAATCCCAAACAAGAGTTTTAAAGTAAGCTACATCTTCAAGATCTAGCAGAATTGTAATTCCTTTGGTGATACTAGAAGTGACTATAATTAAAAACATTTTAGCTTTCTAGATTACATGTTCAAGTCAGTGCTTCATTCTTTTCAAGTATAAGCATGTGCAAGTTACATACAATTACACCTACTGTAAAGAAGAAATTATTGTTGGACAATTTATAGTCATTTGCTTGAATTTCTGTTTTTCACATTGTTAACTGAAAAGAATTTGAACACTACTACAAGTGACTATAAGCATTTAATAGAAAAACCATAATTTTCTTTTAGGGTATATATTTTTATG
The DNA here is from genome assembly GCF_049634645.1 of Pelodiscus sinensis. Classification (NCBI taxonomy): domain Eukaryota; kingdom Metazoa; phylum Chordata; order Testudines; family Trionychidae; genus Pelodiscus; species Pelodiscus sinensis. The sequence continues at coordinate 42,525,304 of NC_134720.1, read as the reverse complement.
ACTAAATCTGTTCTAATACTGCTAAAGTTCACCTATTCAGATATTTATTATAAGCAGACAGATTTACTTTGTTTACTTTGTCACATGTTGAACAGAAATTAAGATTCACAAGGACTCTGAGACTTGAGAGATCTCATCGGCTATGTCTAGACTGCATCCCTTTTTCGTAAAAGGGATGCAAATTAGACATATCGCAATTGCAAATGAAGCGGGGATTTAAATCTCCCCTGCTTCATTAGCATAGGGATAAGAGATCTTTCGGAAAAGGTTTATTTTCTGAAAGATCCGCATCTAGACTGGCGCTTTTTTCTGGCAAAGTTCCGAGCCGGAAAAAAGCGGCAGCCATTTTTATGCTAATGAATCCCTGCTTCATTTGCAATTGCGATATGTCTAATTTGCATCCCTTTTACGAAAAAGGGATGCAGTCTAGACACAGCCATCAAGTAATGGTGAACATTACATTTTCATGAATGGTACTTTAAGAAGCTTAGGTCATACTATATAACAATAGGTTTGATTATTGCAACTTTCTTTTACCTTCTGCACAATACACTGGAGGTAGCGAAGCCAAGATCACAGTCTGAGACTACATCTAAACTGCTAGCTTCTTTTGGAAGATTTCCCGGAAGAGATCTTTCGGAAAAACTTTTTTCAAAAGAGAGCGTCTACACAGCAAAAGTGCAAGGAAAAAGCGATCTGCTTTTTCGAAAGATAGCATCCACATTCATTGGACACTATCTTGCATTTCAGTTGTGATTATTGTGGATGGCATGGCCACCGGGGGATCTGTGCTTTTTCCTGGAGGCCTCTTCTTTCGAAAAAACACTCTTTTCTGCGTCCACGCACGCCTTTTCCCAAAAAAGCTGTGTTAGAAAAAGGCTTCTTCCTCGTAGAAAGAGGTTTACTGCTGTCAGAAAAACCCCTCCAATCTTTCAACTTTCTTTCAAAAGAATCCTATAGCAGTGTGGATATAAGTGTAGCTTTTCTGGAAAAACTCTGCAGTGTAGACATACTCCGAGGGTGCTGGCGTGTAACAGAATTTAACTCCGCAATTACTGGTACTCTTTCTGTAAGGCACATTTTTATGAATGGCATAGTCCAATGACCCCAGACTTTTTTTCCAAACCATCATAAGTATCAGCCAATCTAGTAATTAGTGCCAAGTTTATGCCAACAATAATTTCAGTTATTTTTATTAAGAATTTCAACAATCAATGGTGATTTTAATAATAATGATCCGCTTTCTCAATAAATTATTGTTGACTTCACATTTTGCATTAGGAATTTCTTAAAGCCAAAGTCTGTATTTTGTTACAAGTCTGGAGCAAATCATTTGATTTCAACAGCTGCTTAGTGCTCAGCATCTCTGAAAAATCAGGTCACTTGTTTAGGTGCTTCATTTCAAGGAACACATTTCTGAAAATCTTGGCAATTATCTGTAAAATTGTTTTTATGTCTTTTTGTAATCAGCTATAAATCAGCATTCTAATACATGACCAGTAATTATGAAATAGCAATGATACTTTATTGTAGGTAAAAATTAAAAAAAAACATAAAATATAGCTGCCTTGACAGTCAGGGTGAAGAAAATGAATAGTGCCTGCCAATTAGCTGGACTGAGTTTGAACAGCTGTTCTAGAGAAATGTGCTGTCTGGTTATATTCTTATTCATTTGTATATAACAAAATCAAATTCACTGTAGTCAGAATTCCTGTATATTTAAAATTCTACCCATGAACCAGTCTGTTTTTTGAAAATTAGGAGTTATTCACTGATTGCACTTTTTAAGAACCTGTGTTGAATGATGTAATTAATTACCATTAGGAAAACAAAAGATAAAAGTATAGGCTCTCACACTGTTATCAATGCAAATATTAACTCCCTGCATGGCAGAAACCACACCATAGAACAACATTTTGTGTGTTATCCATTTTAAGTGTCAAACACTAATCTCAAGTATATGGGAAATATTGTAACAAAGAGGAAAGGGAAAAATAAAACATGAAACACATCCATCTGCTGAACCAGAGACAATTGTGCCCAGATTCCACAATAATTAAAATGAGTTTAAGTCATGTTTCTATCAACAGATGTCACTGCTGTCTATGAAAATTACCAGTGCATGTTCCCAGATAAAATGGAATGTATATATTCCAAAACCATTAAGCAAATATAGCTTTATAAAGCAATAGCAGGTAGCTGGGTTGTTTCACACTATTTCCATTCTTTGAAGCAGGAAGAAAAGTTGAGAAAGCAGGTAAAGAGGTACAAAAAGCTGGTTAAAAAATTGTTCCCTCCACCTCTACTCTTAGGCATGTGTTTAAGTGCTCTGCTGAACTGGGATCTAAGGGCTACTCTTTAAAAAAAAAAAAAAAAAAAAAAAAAATCCCACCTCAGGCCCAGGGTTGAAAAAGCATGTTCAGTACCCAAAACAAACTCGAAAAGGTAGAGCTCTTTCAAGTATCTGTTCATAAGTGTTTTATTGAATGGAGATTGGCTTAGGCACATGATTAAGTGTTTTGGTGAATCACAGTACCTGGAAATTGATGCCATCTCTGCTGTGCAGAATAGAGAGTTGACTACTTACACAGCACCATTCCCCGTGAGCCCTATACTGTAGACCCCATGGACCAGGCCTCCATGCAAAGGTGAGTGGAACTAAGAGGAAAATGAACGTGCTTCACTGTTCATACCCACTGTCCTGCAGATTTTTTTGTGTGTCCCCTCTCTGCAGTGAAAGCTGCACCCAGTGCAGGATGCCCTAGCTACACAGCTTCACTGCAGGAGGATTTTGAAAACTACTTAACCATACGTACCCACAGACTCCACAGTTGAGGACACAAGAAAACCAATTTCAAATGAAACTGCAGAGGCAACAAGATAGGCAGAATATAACAACTCCCACTGCAATTTTGTCCAGGTCATCAAAATTACTTTGACCTCACAAATTTCTGTTTGACATCAGGCTAGTTTTTTTTATTATTAAAAACCTTGATATTAAATTACAGCTTAGAAAGTCTTCTGATCTTTGATATACAATAACATCACACCCTTGGAAGCTGCAATTTGCTTTATTCCATTAGAGTACAGAACTTTCCCCCCAAAATTTATAAAAGAATCCTAGGAAAACACTGACTTCCTTTAGACTTCTTTTGGCAAAGCAGCTCAATATGCTGGAATACCATATGGCTAAGCAAAGTCCACTCTGTTCAAGCAAGATGTTCAGGCTTTTAGAAATGTTTGTGACTCAGAGACAATGGGCCTCTTTCAATGCTTTTAGAGAGATAGGTGGAAATGAAGGTATGTCTTCACAGCAAGGCTACCACCAGAGGTATCCTGAAATAGCTACCCCATGTCTTTGAATGCATCCGCTATTGCAAAATACAGCAGATCCACTATTTCGGCATCCCTGTAAACCTCGTTCTATGAGGGATAAGGGATGTCTCAAAATAGTGTGTTATTTTGAAATTTGGCACTGTGTAGACCCTCCAAATTTCGAAATAACCTATTTCAACGGTTATTAGTTCGAATTAACTTTGTAGTATAGACATACCCTAAGAGTCAGATGGATTTTCAAAAATATCCAGCAGCTCCTACAATCCAGTATGCAACAAGCTTAGCTTATTTGAAAATCTAACCATTTATTTTGGTGCCCAACTGGGAGCTAAGTGCCAGATTTACAAAGGCCTGACAGACTTTCAATGGAAATGAGGCACCTAACTTAGGGGCTTTTGTAAATCCCACTGGGCATCTATCTACATCTTTAGGCACCTCAATACTTTTGTGAATCTGGCCCTGTATTCCTTCTAAAATCTCGATCACAGAGACCATTTAAAGAAAGAATTTTGCTTTATTTGAGGAGTGAGCACATTTTAAATACTGATTTGCAGGAATTGCATGTTTACACTGGAGTAACCAAGTTATATTGATCATTTTTCAATCCCTGCATACAATGAAGATTCTCAGTCAAATTCTGCATCATGATCTAGGTAAAGATGACAGAAGGTAGCTGAGTGAACACCCATTTTTAACAGAGCCAGTTAAAAGAGCTTTCTGAGCCTCAATACTTTAACTATTGCTCTTGGTTTGTCATCCACTTTCTATTGATAGATATTCAAAAAGGCTGCCTATATGACTAATAGTACAAGCAATCAAATGAGTAAATCAGGACACTGCTTTATATATTCATAGATTTTCTCAAATGATCTCTCTGGAAATCCCATTATTTCCCAGTAGCCAACATATAAAGACGCCCAAATGCTAGTTTAAAAATTATATAACATCTTGTGGTATTATGGCACCTTACAGGGTGTACTTGTATTTTTTTTAAATGAAGCCCTCAAATAAAATGGTTGGGGCCCTCTTTCACCTGTCTTAAACTAATGTAAATCAACTGAACTAACTCCACTAAAGTCTATGGGTAAAAGTCTCAGAGGACTAGCTGTGTCAGTCCGTAACTTAAAAATAAAAATAAAAAATAATGAGGGGTTCTATAGCCCCTTAGAGAAATACCTGGGTGGGTATTTAAGTTTTAAGGATGCCTGATATAACCGTTAGACTTACCTTCATGCCACTAGCTTCCATCCAGGACACATCACCCGATCAATTGTTTACAACCAGGCTCTAAAATACAACCAGATTTGCTCCAATCCCACAGACAGAGCCAAACACCTACAGGATCTCTATCAGGCACTCTTAAACTTAAATACCCACCGAGGGAAGTGAAAAAATAGACTGACAGAGCCAAACAAGTACCAATGCATCAGTTTCTTCAAGATAGGCTCAATAAACAAAATAACAGAACACAACTAGTCATCACCTACACTACAGCCCCCAACTCAAACCCTTTCAGCGCATCATTTATAATCTACAGTCTATCCTGCAAAATGATCGCTCAGTCTCACAGGCCTTGGGACACAAGCCATTCCTTGCCCACAGACAATTCCTTAACCTCAAACAAATTCTTTCCAGCAGCCACACATCATGCCTCAAATATACTCACCCAGGAACCTACTCCTGCAATAAACTCCATTGCTAACTCTGTTCCCACATCTACACAAGCGACATCACCATAGGATCTAACCACATAAACCACCACATCAGTGGCTCATACAACTGCACATCCACAGACTAATGTGATCTATGCGATCAAGTGCCAGCAGTGTCCCTCTGCCATGTATACTGGCCAAACTGGACAGTCTCTATGACAAAGTATTAAGGGACACAAATCTGATATTCGAAACGGTAAGACAGAAATCTGTCGGGGAACATTTAACTTGCCCAGGCACTCAATAAAGGATTTAAGAGTTGTCGTCCTCTTACAGAGTAATTTCAGGAGCCAAGTAGAGAGAGAAACTGTGGAACTGGCCTTCATATGCAAATTTGGCACATTTACCTAGGGATTGAACAAAAACATTGATTGGATGGGCCGTTATAGTCAACATCCAAATGAGATCAAAGGCTAAGTGTCGGACAATTACAGCTCTATTAGCCTCATTTAACATGAACACTATAATTGACAGGTTTTCTCCTCTCTCCTCTCTCTTTCTGCTTTAATTTTTTTGAGTTTCTGTGCCCCTTTGTACTTCTTGCTCCACACATCTGAAGAAGTGGGTTGTGCCATGAAAGCTCATGATGCTATTTATATCCTTTTTTGGTAGTCTAAAAGATGCTAAAGGACCACTTATTATTCACGGTGGTTTATTGTTGTTTTTTAGGCTATGGAGTTATGGGACACTGATGTAGAAGAAAAGTCCCAAGGTGTTTAACCCTAAAGCACAGTAAGAGAATGTTAGGAATGAATGGGAAACCATCACTGGCTGTGGAGCATTTCAGTGATTTTCAAAAGTGGCTGCTGAATTTTTTTCAACAAGCAGAGGCAATTCCTCCGGTATTACTGTATATTCTTTCCCAACAAACAGAGACTACAGTAGAGGAGCGTCCTTCCTCTGTACTGTATTCTCTTTTAGTTGAGAAAGAATAGTGCTATCATAGACATTATTTTACTTCCTGGCTAATGAACAAATTTGCATAATGCAAAAATAATGACTGAACTGAAGCTTAACAGCAAGAGTAAATTTTAAACTGCACAATTTGTTTACCACAAAGAACCTAAGGTACTGAAATAGAAAACAGTATACTATAATTTTAATTTGCTTCTTCACCTATGTCTTGATGCTAATGAGAGGGTAGTTTTACATACGGCTATAGTTCATTGTGATCTTTTGAATTATTGCTATGAAATTTACCATTCAGCTTAACAGTTTGAATTATTAACTGGAGTTATTATTCACAATGCTTTAGATTGTGACAAATATTCCAGACATCACAAATGACATTTATACTTGTATTCTGTAAAGTTTAAAATACTCTGAATTGCAGATGGTTCCACAAGTCTATAACAATGCATTAAACAGAGACACTTCTCTGAATTTGAATTCACATACTACTGAAGTAAGGTGGAAGAAGTACTACAATAGTACTTTAGGAATTCATGATAATTGCTACACTGGAATATAGTCATTTCATTGGCATGTTTCATCACTTAGGGCCAATACTTTATCCTTGATCCAATATTAATATTTACATGAGTGGAAATCCCATGCTAGTACTAAGGCCAATAATACAATATTTAATAGATATGAGTTGCTAGATCTGGAGTTTATGGAACTCATCTTGGGATGGATCCTGCTTCCATTCAGGTCAATGTAAAAGCCTCTATTGACTTGAATAAATGTTCGAACATACTGAGTAAGAAAACTGAAAAAGTTTCAGTGCAGAGATATGAATGTAATCTCTGTGCTAGTAAAAGAGATTGGTAACAACTCAATTGGTTAAACGAAAAAGATCTTCCAATAAAATCCCACTATGAAGGCACTGGAGTATCGCATCATCACCACATACAATGCTCTTAAAAGAAACTCAGTTGTAAGAAGAGTGTTCTATTGACCACAAGAATCAGTATAGGAAATGGACGGTCTTTACAGGAATTGTTTCTGCAGTGCCTAACTATGGGTGTATTTAGACTACGTGGAACAGTCGAAAGAGGATATGGAAATTCAGCGGGAATTTGCATATCTTCTTTCGATCGCACTTTTGAAAGCAGAGCTTTCGAAAGTGAAAGTAATTAAGATGCAGCTTTTTCGGCAAATCCCCCCCAGGTGTGTCTAGACTACAGGGTTTTGTCGACAAAAGTGGACTTTTGTCGACAAAACTATACCTGCGTCCACACTACTGCTGAGTTCTGTCGACATAACGTCGACAGAACTCAGCAGTTTTGTCGACGCTGGTAAACCTCATTTTACGAGGCATAACGCCTTCTGTCGACAGAGTTTCTGTCGACAGAAGGTGTTATTGCATGTAAACTGTCCTTTGCGTCCACACTACCATGTCAACAAAGCAGCTTGCTTTGTCGACAGAACTCAATGTAGTCTAGACGCTCCTTGTCGACAGAAGTTTTGTCGACAGTATCTGTCGACAAAACTTCTGTCGACAGAAGCCTGTAGTCTAGACGTACCCCCTTTGTTGAAAAGCCACGTAAACCTCCTTTTTTAAGGAAGAGTGGCTTTTCAACAAAGGGGGCAGCTCGCCGAAAAAGCATCATCTTAATTACTTTCACTTTCAAAAGCTCCATTTTCGAAAGTGCGATCAGAAGAAGATATGCAAATTACTGCGGAATTTGCATATACTCTTTCAACCGTTCGGTGTAGTCTAGATATGCCCTAAGTTCAGGGGAGGTGGTTTCAGAGGGGTTGCCGAGTTAGTCTGTTACAGGAAAAACTTAAACAACAAATAGTCTAGGAGCACTTTAAAGACTAACAAAACATGTAGATAGTATCATGAGCTTTTGTGGGCACAACCCACTTCTTCAGATGAAGTGGGGGGGCATCTAGGAAGGGCTAATCCCTTTAGGGATCAATATGCTACCTCATCAGTGATCTCTCCTAGGAAAGAAAGAATGGTAAATAAATCCAGTTTTCAAGCAGACAATGGATTAGGAAAAATGCCACTAAAGGAATACCAAAACAAATCTGAAATGTCTGAGGAGGCTTTCTGGATTTTTTAACATTATTTTCTTTGTGTAAACACCGGGCTTAATGAGCAAATGCTAACAATGAGGACAGAATCTCTGACAATTTAATTATCTTGGTAGCCAATAATGTGTGCTCTTACAAGTGTTGACCTTGAGGAACGGGTTATTCCAAAGCTACTTTCTGAAGACTAACTTGCTCACTGGTGTTTTAGGGTGGCAGCCCTGGCATAATTGAACATTCAAAATCTGCCAGCTGGTAACAGTGTCCAGGAGTCTGCATTGGAACACAGTGTATTCTGGCTGTTCCAACTCAAGCCTGGGCTGCATTAAAGGGTGACATAGGAGAGTGGCACCATGTGAGCAATGCAAAGGAAAGGGAACAGGCCAGAAAATCAGATCCAAAATCAATAACTGGATCAAGAACTGTGAAACCTCAACTGATTTTTATTATTTTTAGTTTCCCTTGTCGCCCAGCTATTCAAGTTCAAATATAAAGTGTAGAATTCCTTGAATTGCTTTTATTAACAAAGAACATGTAAGTGAAAAGAAACTTCTAACCCTAGGAGAAATAGGTGACAGAACACAGTAGTGTAGTACACAGTATCTGATCAAAGGCAGCTTAATTGTGTGTCAATGCTCTTCTTTTTCTGTTGCCCACAAAAGGGGCCTCTCTTTACACATGCCATTGATAAAAGCCTCAGACATGATTTTCCCCTTGAATGTTCCTATTGCCTGTTCATCACCATTCAGGCACAATGCTAGATGAGGTGAATATTCAGTACTGGCTCATGTTGCACATCTGCCCCTGGGGATGGCCTTACCATGAGGCGAACTGAGGCAGCCGCCTCAGGTGCCAGATTGTGGGGGGCGCTACTAGGACCCAGAGCATAGAAAATTGTGTCTGCTGCTGGTGCATATATATTGTCTCTGCTCTAGATGCACAGAGATGGTGGAGTGCTGTGCACGAGGGAGGAGGGCACAAGAGACATAATAGGCAGGCAGGAGAAAAGGTGGCGTGGGACTGTCATTTGAGCTCCCTGCCTCAGGTGCCAAAATGTTGTGGGCCGGCCCTGTCTGCCCCATGGTTTCATTAGTCCATAGCTATTGTCTGCAGAAGTGTATATTGTTGTATATTGGGTTGTAGATATAGATCTTGTTGTTATGGTAACTGTGTAGGGCAGTGGGATCAGCCCAGCTAGTCTGGGCTTGTTCTAGTGAGTTCTGTGCTATGCAATAAAATGGACACTTGCACCTACTCCAGCTCTCTGCCTTTCCACTGATTTCTTCCTATGCTGTGAAACTCCCCACGACATAACAAGTGGCGACGAGGATGGGATACCTGTGCTGCCTCCAGCAACAAAAGAAGTAGAAGTCAATGTAAGAAAACAAACTCTTTTTGGCTGTTCTGGAAGGTGGGGGTAAGAACTGACTGCTACACTGTGCAAACTGAAACTAAGATCAAGGAGTCCAGAGACTGGAAAAGAAAAAAAAGGGGGGGAGTGCAACAGCCATGGCTACACTTACAGGGCTACTGGGACCTTTTGAGGAGACTTTAGAGCAATGGCAGGTGAACTTTTTGTTATTGCAAATGACATTAAAGAAGAGAAGAAGGTGCCAAGATTTTTAAGTGTTGTAGGGGCTCAGACCTATTCTCTGCTACGCAGTTTGCTGCTCCCTGTTAAGCCAGAGACCAAATCTTACAGTGACATTGTGGAAATCCTGGGGTCACATTATGCTCCAAAACCACTGGTAATTGCAGAAAGGTACAGGTTCCATAGCAGAGCCCAAAAAAGAAAGTGAAACAATTGTACAATTTGTAGCCAATTTGAAAAAGCTTGCTGAACACTGAATTTAAGGAGATGTTAAATGATGCCATATGTGACAGGTTAGTGTGTGGCCTGCACAGTGAAGCTATATGGAGGCGTCTGTTAACAGAAGCTCAGCTCACCCTACAAAGACTGGAAGAGTATGGCCTATGAGTCCTTAAAGATAAGTGTGCATTCTTTCAGCCCTCTGTTGAATATTTGGGACATCATTGATGCTACTGGTCTTCATAAGTCCCCTTCAAAAGTTAAGGCTATTGTGGAAGCTCCAACCCCTCAAAATGTTAGTCAACTTCGCTCATTTCTAGGACTATTGAACTATTATGAAAGGTTTATTTCACAGCTAGCCACACTATTAAACCCACTTCACGAGCTCCTTGGCCAGAACAGGGTCTGGAAGTGGACTGACGCCTGTGATGTTGCATTTAACAAGGCTAAATGTGCATTGTTAAATGCAGAGGTCCTGACGCATTTTGATCCATCCTTACCTTTACCGTTGGCTTGTGATGCCTCCCCATATGGAGTGGGAGTGGTCTTGTCACATGTTATGCCGTCAGGAGAGGAGAAACCAATTGCTTTTGCTTCACGCACCTTAAGCACAGCTGAAACTAACTATGCGCAAATTGAACGTGAAGCATTGGGAATCGTTTTTGGAATTCGGAAATTTCACCAGTACATGTTTGGACGGAAGTTTACACTTCTCACTGACCATCAACTCTGACGGCAATTTTTGGTCCACACTCAGGTATTCCACCAATGGCTGCTAGTCGTATGCAACGATGGGCATTGTGGCTTTCAGGACACACATATGAGATCAGATATCGGAAAGCCACTCTACATGACAATGCAGATGGTCTCTCTAGGCTGCCTTTGCCAGTCAAACATCCAGATAGTGGCCAGAAGGAAATCTTTTACTTTGAACAGGTAGAGAACATGCCCATCACCACTGCACAAGTTAAGAGAGCAACTCGTGTTGACCCAGTACTCTCCCAAGTAATGGAACTAGTGATGCATGGAAGATCTCTACGGAACACTCAGGTCTCATCTGACCTTGTCCCTTACATGTCCAGGAGAATGGAGTTATCAACCCATTCGGGGTGCTTGTTGTGGGGAATGCTTGTCATTATTCCAAAAATACTGAGACAACAGATGTCAGAGCAACTGCATTCAGGTCTCTGTGGAATGGTGTGCATGAAAGAAATTGCACAAAGCTATTTTTGGTGGCCTGGTTTGGACAGTGACATTGAAGAGAAGGCAAGAGCTTGTATTTCTTGCCAGGGTGTGAGGAATGCACCTCAATTGACACCTCTGCACCCATGGGACTGCCCTGAAAAATCATGGCAACGTATTCATGTTGATTTTGCTGGCCCATTTGAAGGTAGCATGTTATTGGTGGTGGTAGATGCTCATTCCAAATGGCCAGAAGTCTGTATAATGCCTTCCACTACTGCTGAGAGTACTATCCAAAAATTACGGGGAATCTTCTGTCATTTGGGTATTCCTGAACAACTTGTGAGTGACAACGGTCCACAGTTTCTCTCTCAGGAGTTTGGAAATTTTATGAAAGCAAACAGGATCCATCTCATCACTTCAGCACCATATCACCCAGCCACAAATGGATTGGCTGAAAGGTTTGTCCAGACAATGAAACAAGCTTTGAAATCGGTTGGAGAACATTCACTCGTACAAGAGAGTCTGGACACCTTCTTACTATCCTACAGAAACACTCCTCACGCTACAACCAAAGTGTCCCCGGCTTTTCTAATGATGGGACATCAGCTACGCACATGCTTTGATTTGCTGAAACCTTCAGAACCGCGACAAATTGTGCAACATCAGCAGGAAGGTCAAGTCATCAGGCGTGCATCCAGAGCAAAAGACCGAACCTTTAGTCCTGGACAGATGGTTATGGCTCGGAACTATGTTCCTGGGGCTAAATGGGTCCCTGCCACTATTATTGCTCAAACAGGACCTATTTCCTATACTGTCCGGACTGCGAAAGATCTCATCTGGCGGCGGCATGTAGATCAGTTATTGACAGGTTATTCCTGCCCCCAAGGCACATCTCCAGTTGAGTTGCCCGTCCTTCCCATTGCTGGTGAGCTACCGTGTCAAGAATCACCTGCTCCTCACTCTCCTCCTCCATCAGCACCAGCAGCGAACAATAACCCCCTCCCTGAGCAGGCTGATCCAAGAGCCTCACCTGTTCACACTTCAAGTTCCCAGCCCAGTGTCAGGCCTGCACCCATAACATCTTCTGGTGCGAGAACGCCGGATGTCTGCCGTAATCCATCTAGAGAAAGGAGGCCTCCTCAACGGTTGGACCTTTAGTTGAGAATAACTCACAGATGGGGCAAAATAATCCCCAGGGTTAGCTGGGAACTTGAGGCAGTCTACCCTCATACCCAGTCTACCTACTGGTAACTGAGTAGGTCACTGGGGTCAGCCCAGCTAGTCTAGGCTTGTTCTAGTGAGTTCTGTGCTATGCAATAAAATGGACACTTGCACCTACTCCAGCTCTCTGCCTTTCCACTGATTTCTTCCTATGCTGTGAAACTCCCCACGACATAACATATATATTTTTCCAGAATGAAGCTTTGAATAGAGTGTCTTATTTACCCACTGCTGGAACTGGATTATGCCCTCTTTTATAGAGGGGGGATGGGTTGGAAAATAAATCACCTCACCTGTACACTTCAGAGAGAATATGTGCTAACTTCAGCCATTCTAATGAACCCCGACAATGCGTCTTTGCAGAAAGTTTGGTCTTTGCACCAGATGATCCAGATTGTTATTGCAGAATATAATTCCACAGTGTATACATAGGTAACCCACACACCTAGTGTGGTTCACTGTCCCATGCAGTAGACAGGGATGGGCAATAATTTTTTCAGAGGGAGCAGTGGATGAATTTTGCTATGTGGTCATGGGCTGGCTCCATGCCTCCCCCCAGCAGGAAGGGGCAGGGCCTGGAATGGAAGTGATGGAGCTAGGGACTAGCCTCACCCCAGAGTTGTCTGGGGCCAGAGTCTTTGAATGAAAAATGCAGAAAACCCACCCAGGATGGCTGCGACTATTTAAAAGGCTCACTGCTCTGCCCCCGCCAGGGTAGCTACGTGACTGGGATCCATGAGTCATTTAAATAGGATCTTGCTGCCTTAGCCAGCACCTGGAAATTTGCTGGCACAGGCTGTAGGATATAAATAGAAAGTGGCCAGATGAAGTCTGTGGGCTGGATCAAAGTGTTAGGTGGGCCTGATCTGGCCCCTGGGCTGCATCTTGCCCAGCTCTGGCGTAGACTAGGCTTCACTAGACCGAAACTAAGCTGTAAATTACCAGTGATTGGGAGTATAGATTCAGCGTAAGGGTGGCTCATAAATCAAGGAAAAGGCTGGTACCTTAACAAAAAGATTATCTGGCAGACAGAAGTAACAGCCTGGGAAAGTGTATCCATTACTAAAACAGAGACATAACTTGTGTCTCAAATTCCCAAGTCTTCCACTACAGCAATGTACACCCAATTATTGCTCTGCAATTCCCCTGTCTGGACACTGCAGGGGTGAACTAAAAGGTTCCTAGTTCACATTAATGGAACCCTGTTTGACTATCACTACGTTACTGCACACTAGGAATCTTTTAGTTTACACTGACAGCATCTGTAGATGCTGGGAGAGTTAGTGCACTGCACCTTGACACATACAGCTATTCACAACCAGGGCTGCTGACAGGGGACCAGACGGATCTAAGGGGGCAGTTGCCACAGAGATATAAAAGGATCCAGCGCTCTGGGCCACCACTCCCTGCTCTTACCTGTTTCTGGCCGGCATCTCAATTTTTCCACATTTAGTTCACTAACTACTTATCTCCCAGCAGTCCTAGGTGTGTGTCAGGCACCTACGTTTCTTCTCTGTGGGAACTGTGACCAGCGATACTGGCCAACAGGCTTTTCAAACATAAAATAATTGTATTTAGTAGTTGGAATAAAACACAAACAGCCTGCAGTTGTATTTAGTCTCCTTTATTTGTATGCATCTCTACAAGTTAAATACTCAAAAGAGTTGGAAAAAGCCATTTCACTGAACCTGATTTTTTTCACAAATTTTCCTAAAATTAAAACAAAAAAAAAAGAAACATTTTAGAAAAATTCCACAAAGGTTTCAGTTTTTTAAATGTATTTTTATCATATGTCATTATATCAAATTGTATCTGTCCATATGACATATCATAGTACAATATAATGAACAATTCTATTTTTAGATTTTATTTCATATTTGAGTATTTAAGGGCAGCTGCTACTTAGTACAGATTGAAATTTGAAACATCTTATTTTCAAGCTCAGTTTATCTTCTGTGCGTGTCATAACATACGCAGTTCGTGCCTCGCTTAAATACACATGCAATGACACCTGCTACCCTTTTCTTTCTTTTTCCTGCAGATCCTTCATCTTTCTCTATTTTAACAGTGCTTGCAAATTTTATTTTCAGATTATTTTAAAAGGCTGTTTAAGGGGGGAAAAATAACTCTCCCCGGAAATATATCAGATCATCCTGCAGCTGTGGCCAGTGGAAGCTCTAAGGTTCTTCCTCCCACCAAGTGCCAGCTCTCACTAATACACAGGCCTTTTCAACACGGATGTTTTCAGTCTTTCACTGGTAGCTGTAACTTATGCTCTGCAATGATTGCCAGTATTTAAGTTGAAGAAGGGAATATTCATCTTTTTATATTTCCTGTTTGTGATGTGGTCATCCTTCCTATTCTATTTATCTCCAAACAACATTTGCTCTTTTGCCTTAAAGTATCCTAGTATAATACAGCTGTGGGAAAGGTCATACAAGATACAGCTGTTTTACTGTTTTTCATTATCGCTTTCATGTCCTGTCTGGAACAAAAATGTATATGCAACTTATCTGCAAATGCTACAAGGAGCTTATTTTATGTCAATTATCTCAAATGTCAATGATAAAAATGATCCTTCAAACATTACAATCCACTCACAAAGAAGATCTAACAACTGTAGGTATGGGAAAAAAGAAACATATATTTCCCCATGGAATGACCTGTAAACTGATTGTATGGATGCACAGAAGATGTGAAGCTGATGTCAGATGGTGTAAGAAGTGGTAGAAAAATACTTGAGGGAGTCTCCTGTGTGGTGGTGGCCCAGACACATGGAAAGATGTAAAGCAGACTAGTAAATGCTATGGAACCTCAGGAATTGAATGAAGGTAGATGAAATGGTGATCACCACTCAAATATACAGCCAGAGGTAGTCAAAAATCATGACCACTAAAGGTCAATTTGTACAAGATATCATAGGAGATAGGGATTCCATGGTTTTCATATTTCAGAAACATGCTTTCCTGACCACAAGAGAGTTTTCCAGACCAGGGGAATTCAGGGTTCTCCTGGGGCAATGGCCTCCTGGCTGACTCCTTTTTGACTGCCACCTCTGCTGAGGCTGCTGACCATCCCCTGGGCAGTCGGACCTGCCAGACTGTGCTCCCAGCTCCTGGGCCCCTATGTCTGCTGGTCTGGTCGGGCTGCACTACATGGCTTGTCAGGCTACCCTGCCGGGCTGCGCTCCCAGCCCAGGGGGCTGCTGGGCTGGCTGGGTTTGTTCTGCTGCCAGCCCCCAGTAGCTGCCAGTTGGTATCCTCTGCCAGCCACCGAGGCTGTGAGACTCCCAGCCAACAGCTGCTGGGTCTCTCTGGTCCAGCAACAGCTATGATCTTGCTGGGCCACAGATGTTGCTCTACCAGAAACTCCCAAACCAGAGAGGTTCAACCTGTAGTCAGTTTTATTTGGTTTTGTAATATAGAAAGAAAAATACAAAGTACCCTACAGTGTAGAGAAAAGAAGAATTGGTACATACACAAATGCTTAATATTTATAGTCTTCTTAAACCCTTGTATTCCAAGTGGAGCATAGGTCATCTACAAGTCTCCTCCACTTCACTCTGTCTTGAGACAAAACTTCTAGCTGACTCCGGGAGTACTCCAGTTGTTGTCCTTCAATTTCAGTAGATCTCCACATTGTCTGAGGTCTTCCTCTTTTGCATTTTCCTTGCGGGATCCATATAAGAGTTTGGCAGACTATGCTGGATGATGGTTTTCTGGGAGTGTGGCCTAGCCATCCCCACTTTCTTCTCTTGATTTGAACATCAAGTTGTTCTTGTCCTGCTCTGTTCCAAAGCTCCTCGGTTGTGACAAAGTCTTGCCATTTGAATGTCTGTAGCTTATGATTTGAAGACTTTTTAGTATGCCAGATCTCGCATCCATACAAAGAGCTCACTCTGCTACTATGAGGTGGGTGCATAACTGGCTGGATAACCGTACTCAGAGAGTAGTTATTAATGGTTCACAATCTTGCTGGAAAGGTATAACAAGTGGGGTTCTGAAGGGGTCTGTTTTGGGACCGGCTCTGTTCAATATCTTCATCAACGATTTAGATATTAGCATAGGAAGTACGCTTATTAAGTTTGCAGATGATACCAAGCTGGGAGGGGTTGTGACTGCTCTGGAGGATAGGGTCATAATTCAAAATGATCTGGACAAATTGGAGAAATGATCTGAGGTAAACAGGATGAAGTTTAATAAAGACAAATGCAAAGTGCTCCACTTAGGAAGGAACAATCAGTTTCACACATACAGAATGGGAACCGACTGTCTAGGAAGGAGCACGGCAGAAAGGGATCTAGGGGTTATAGTGGACCACAAGCTGAATATGAGTGAGCAGTGTAATGCTGTTGCAAAGAAAGCAAACATGATTCTGGGATGTATTAATAGGTATGTTGTGAGCAAGACACGAGAAGTCATTCTTCCGCTCTACTCTGCGCTGGTTAGGCCTCAGTTGGAGTATTGTGTCCAGTTCTGGGCACTGCATTTCAAGAAAGATATGGAAAAATTGGAGAGGGTCCAGAGAAGAGCAACGAGAATGATTAAAGGTCTAGAGAACATAACCTATGAAGGAAGGCTGACAGAATTGGGTTTGTTTAGTTTAGAAAAGAGAAGACTGAGGGGGGACATGATAGCAGTTTTCAGGTATCTAAAAGGATGTCATAAGGAGGAGGGAGAAAACTTGTTCATCTTGGCCTCTGAGGATAGAACAAGAAGCAATGGGCTTAAACTGCAGCAAGGGAGGTTTAAGTTGGACATTAGGAAAAAGTTCCTAACTGTCAGGGTAGTCAAACGCTGGAATAAATTGCCCAGGGAGGTTCTGAAATCTCCATCTCTGGAGATATTTAAGAGTAGGTTAGATAAATGTCTATCAGAGATGGTCTAGACAGTATTTGGTCCTGCCACGAGGGCTGGGGACTGAACTCAATGACCTCTTGAGATCACTTCCAGTCCTAGTGTTCTATGATTCTATGATTTATTTTGAAGATTCGCAGTTTTGTCTTCACAGATATTATCTGTGAACTTCATATGGGACGAAGAGTCTTGAATGCAGCTGTTGCTTTCCCTATCCTAGCATTGATATCCTTGATAATAATATTTATATAGTGTGTAACAAAGAAGATACTTGTGATCCAAGAGGTTTATTTACTAAGGAAATATCAGAGATAATGATGTTGCTGCATTCTTGGTCCAGCTTTTGTGTAAAGTTTGGCTTCCTTTTTTTCCACTCACAATGGAGAAGCCAGTGATACAATAGGCATAGACACCTAAGTGACCCCTTAGGCCTTAACAGGAAAGAAGGGTTGAAAGGCATTGTAGGCACTGCCTGCATTGCCAATTCTTGAGCTACACCTCATCTCTGGGTCAAGAATAAACTTCATTTACCCAGTCTTGCAGTCACTCAGTTCAATTTCAAGGAAAGTGTTCATTTATAGTCTCACCCAAAGAAAAGAGTTGCAATTGACCTTTTGTACGTCTATAATCTCACCAGGACTGAGCCATTTGAAATTAAGAAGAAACAAAGTATAATTCTCACAGAAACAGAAGAGAAACATGTGTTTATTGAGGAACATTTGAAACACACCAGTTATTAAGGTATAAAGACATAACAAATCTAGACTATAGAACTCCCTCATTGAAGGTTAGTGTAATCAACATCACTAATAGCTTTCTCAAGAGATTGTGGTCAAAAGCCATAAGTCATTACTCAGCTAATTATGACACTTCAAGTGTGCCTTTTGTCAGTCTGGCCCCTGCCAAAGTAGAATTAGAACAAAGGTTTCATTGCTAAGAGTCCAAGTGCAGGTGAATGGAACCATTGGCATTTCTTCAAGCACTACCATTGAAATTCTCAGAAATACGCAGTTCCTAAGCAACATATCTTGCCATATGAAAAGTCACACACAAATATTTTGAAGTCAGTATTGCTAACTCACATAATCAACGAGTTATTATGAAACTCTGTGTGAGAGTTCCAGAATTGTATTTATGGGTGTTATTGAAACAAGCTAATATACTGTTGATATTAATAAAGTATCTCCAGATGGACGCCTATGTGTGAGGAGTTTCAGATCTAAGTTGTTTGCACTAATTCACCTATTCCTATAGTGAGGCACATTCCATATCCAGCTGTAACAGTGCCATGACAGCTATGACATAACTAACTATGTGATATATGCCATGAAGTGCCAGCAATGCTCCTCCACCATATATATTGACCAAACCGGACAGTCTCAACAACAAAAGATAAATGGACACAAATCAGACATCAGAAATGGTAACACACATAAACCTGTAAGAGAACATTTTAACCTCAGTCATGCACTCAAAAGTAGCCATTCTTCTACAATGGAATTTCACTAACCAATGACAGAGAGAGTCTGCAGAACTGGAATTCATCTATAAATTTGACACTGTTACCCTGGACTTGAACAAAGACATTTGTTTGGTGCATTACAAAGAAAATTTCTCCTGCTTTTAACAACTGCATTTCCACATCCAAAGCTATGAACAGGACACATCCAGCCCACTTAATTAGCCTAATTAATACAGCTTCTACAATTGACAGGTATTTCTTCTGCTGTTTTATATATATATATCTTGGTTTCTTTTATTTCCATTCCAACTGATCTGGTGAAGTTGCCTAACTTGCCATTTTAACACCACTTTTATCAAGCAGATTTACCATATCATATATTTCTCCCATTGCACAAAATCTTTAACCCATCCCAGCCCTTCCAGTAAACAACACATATTTGCCTTCAAACTACCAGGCTCAAACACATGGTGATCTGACAGCTATTCTGAGCCATCTGAGCACCTGCGTGCTCTGATTATACACTGTTTGCCTCTTAATTAGACACTCATTCTCCATTCATTTCACCTGGTGAATCCAGGAATACCTTTACCTTAAGAGTATTCATTGGGTTAGATTAGTTATGCTAATCAGCCACTACAGGCTGACAATTAACCCTAATTAGCTAATACTTTATTCTCAAACATAACTCCAGGTATTTATGTTTTATACTTTTCATAGATTTTAGTACCAGATAATTCACACAATAGATTTCAATAAGATTCCATGGTACCACTCTTTAAGAATGCAGCCATTGGGCACTTTACCAGTGCCTCTAGTGTGTGCAAGATGAAGTGGTTTATGCACAGAACAGGTGCAATGTAGGCAGTTGCAATTTAAGCTTCTCCCACATTGATTTTGCCAGTGTTCCACTGCCTCTGCTGCTATGGACGAAAGACCGCCTCAGTCACCATGATGTGTGGTCTCCCTTTTTTAGCCTGACACTGATGTGCCAAATGTGGTAGTGAATAGTTAGGAACTAGACTAAGACCACTGTGACAGCAAACTACCAAGAAGCCAGCAGATAACTTGTATTTGTTCTGGAAACAAAGTTTTGTTGTCCCAGTTTACTCACAATCATTTTGGGGCACTCTATGTAAACAGCATTCGTGATGAGTCAAGTATTTCATTGGCCACCCATATCTAATTTATATGCAAGTTGGCAATTAATAATACTGTTTTAACATTTTACTTTGTGCATATTTTTCAACTGTACATCACCTACACAGCTGGACCAGAAAAAAGAAATACTGATTTACTAAATATTGCTTTTATGATAATCACTAATCAGCATATGAAGCTCTCAATGCTGTGATTTTATCATTTTCTGTTTCTAAATCTCAGTATGATATGATAAATCTATTCTGTCTTCCATGCCTACATATAACCTGTATCCTAAAGTACCAATTATGGGTGGAAATTCCAAGCATCATAGAATCATTCAAATCAATCCCAAGCTAGTGACTGAAAGAGTCATCATGGTAATTTAAAATGCATTTTCTCTTGCATAAGCCACTGAGAAAGGGCAATGTTATAATGGCCTGGCACTCAGATTTTGATGCTTTCTAGGGAGTTTTTCTTTGGGCATTACAATTTCCTAAAGGAAAATTGAAGTTTATGTATAGAGCATCGATTACACCAGCACCAGAAGCTGATGGACACTATTCATACTGGGAAATATCAGGATTTAGAATATTACAAATATGATTACCATACACTCTTGCCTGCTTTTTAGGCCTTATCATAGAGCAGGTGTTATCGAGCATGTATAAAATCTGTAAGTAGCATATGTTTCTCCAAGTCTACCTACATTTAGACTTAATCATCAACTTACCACACACAGAAAACACTGGAAACAGATTCATGACCTACAGCTCCAAAAAACCTAAATAAACCTACCATTATAGGTCTCCACCTCTTGAAAAGAACATTATTTTGCTAGCTTAGCTTCCCAGAAGAATGAATTAAATGCTTGATATTTATGTTCCATTCCCTAGACAGCAGTGGTATAATGCTCATGTAGAGTGAATCTACAGTCTAAATCAGCTGTTTTGAGCACAGCTTGTAACGATTTTGTTTCTTCACTCAGAGATACGTAGAAAAGGCAGGCTGACTCACAAGAGATGTGGTGAACATGCAGATGGCTTACTGCTAATGAGGGAGTTGCTTTCACTGTTATTTTCATAAGGACAATCTGCTAATTGGGCAATGAATTTAAAACATATGTGATTAATTATTTTCTGAACGCGAAGTGCACAGAGGTTAAGAAAAACTGCCCTTTGAAGACAAGATGGTGCTACAGTTGCAGAAGCTAGAAAGGGGTTATCCATTTCTAAATGATACATGCAATTTCGGCAAACACACTGATATTGCCTTTTTAGTGTGTCTGATTGATTTTATGTCATACATTGGCAGGATTCTGACATCCATGTTTAAGTTGGGGAGAGAATAGCTTCAAGAATGGAAGTCAGGTCAGTAAGGAAGTCTTTAAAAAAAAACCACCTTTGTGTTTGAGGTATATAGTTTAGCAGCAAAAATACCCAGAATACATGAGATAAAGCTTTTCATACAACTGTGGGTTTATCTACCCTGAAGTAAAAACTCCTCATCTCAAATCTCAAGACTCTGGTCAATTGAGCTAGAATCCTAGGCCTCAGATCTGCAGGGCTAAAAATTGCAGTGCACACATTTGGGCTCAGGCGGGAAGCTGAGCTTTGAGATTCCCACATTACAGAATTTTGGAGCCCAAGCCTCAGCCTGACCCCAAAACCCCATACTGCATTTTTTAGCCTAAGCCAGCGAATCTAGGTCAGCCATGCTGCAGGCCTTTTATTTCAGTGTAGATATATTATACCACTTGTAGAATACAAAGCACTTTAAACGTATTTAATCACAGTTACCAAAATCCGACGCTAGAGGCTAGATTCTAAGGCAGGATAAATCTATTGAATCAGCTGAGGAACTGGCCCAGTCCTACAAAAACAATATTAGTTATACAGCAGAAAGTGGGAGTAAGCCCATCCACTGTTATCCTGCATGCATTATTCAGGTTCATGCATTTCAGTGTGCAAGACCATTTCTTCTCATTATTTTATGTGTATGCAGAAAGCAGTGTCAGATTAAATATGATAACCAACACTATCCACAGACCAAACTGCAGGCTGCCTTGAATGTTGACAGCATTGTCAGGAATCTCAATCAAATTTTAATTGCACTATGTGAGAACATCTAGGGTCAGTTTCAGTCAATACCATGCAAGAAAGTAGGACTCACATATCTCTGTGCAGGAGGAATATGTCTATTTTTCATAATTACTAGAATGCCTATCTGGACAGTATATTTGGTGCAACGTTAGCCATGTATGCCCCTAATTTTGAAGAGACAAAACTCCTCTAACATGTTGCATTATTGGTGACTAGTTAATGATTCACTTCATTTTTCAAAAGGAATCAATTGTTGATAGCCTTATTTTAAGTAATAATGTGTTTATACATAGTGAAAGCAGCTAACTGCATAAGCTGTAATATTTCCAGTAATATAATGAAAAGCAGTAAAGTGAGCCTCTCTATGAGGGAAAATGTGTAGTCAGTACAAAATCACATCTCAGCAAATGAATTCTCTCTTTGAATTTAACTATACATATGTGAAGGAAGGAAAGCAAGGCATGTCTGTGATATTTCCCTCATGGGAAAGAGGGGTGCTTTAGAAGCCTAGATCCAGTTTACGGCAATTTGATTTTTTATTAGTAACAACATTCACTCTCCACATTTTATAACCATATGCACTAGCATATATTTTTCCACATATTAAATGTCAGAAAATGTATTGTGCATCTTTCTATGGAGATACTTTGCATGGAATAACAATAATTTGATATGAAAATGGAGAGCCTGGAGTGGATTGTTTTAAAAAGGCATAATTTGTGCATATAGCTTCAGAGTACCACAGTGAAAATGTGAAAAATCCTTTCACATTAAGCAACAAATTTAAAAATTCTTAGTTATAAATTTCTTTAATTAACTATCTTTCTTTACTTCTAAAATCTAAATGATATTTCTGCTTAAGAGACTCTGACAAAAGCCTGATCATTGAACCTGACAAATTACTCCAAGGTTTCCTAGGCTTTTAGAGAACTGTATCAAAAATTCTATTGACATCATTAATACAACTTGTCTTTGAAACTCAAAAGAACAAAAAAAAGAAGTATAGTTTATCTTTCTGTTTAATTCATAAAAGTATACAGGACTTTATTTTCAAAGTTACAAGATCTTAAGAGAGATGTTTCTGCATTCCTATCCATCCCCACGGTTTTACTTTCACTTGAATAACAATGCAGATCTTTATTTTCAAGCTGCAATATTCCAAGAAAAGCCAGCCGGCATAGAATAACTAGTAAATTCAAAAATATTCTAATGGTTTGCTTTAAAATAGAACAAAAAAGCCCCCCAAAACATAAAAAGCAAAGCACCAAGTCTCATGGTACAATAGCCTGACTTCTTCAACCACTCATACAGTGACCATGGGAAACTGATCAAAAATAGAATGGGGCAGAATAAATACAGTTAAATGTATCTATATCTCAACGTAACTGGAATTTCCTTTCTTTTACCAAATCAAACATTTCCATTCAAGATAAAATGAAATGTGTTTTTTCTCTTTTTAAAAAGAAATAAAACTTTAATGAGCTTTTCCTCCCTCAGGGGTATCACACTGAAAATCAATGCACATACAGTATACAGAGGGTTTTTTTTTTTTTTTAAGAGTTGGGAACATGCAGATGAATACAGTATATACACAGTGAGATTTTGTTCTGTTCCCTACTAGTAATCTGAAAACCATGAGCTCTACCAGCTGAACAGATAATACAATACTCTCTCTTTTCTCTCATTGTAATTAATAACTAGCTAAGAAAATGAACAAAGACACAGCAAAACAGAGTATAGCGTTTTGAGTCTAAAAACGGAATCTCTTTGAAGGAGTTTTGCCAGGTAGCCTTTGATACCAAAGAGGACTAAAAACATCAAGAAAAGGTTTTTAAAAGAATGACCATAAAGGCAAGAGAAGAAGTAGGACTGACTCTTGAATTCTGTTGCCCTAGGTGAACTTCAATGTGCACAATGTTCTAACCAATCCTATATCTAACTATTTTAGTGGGTAATTTATTAAAGCATTAAGCTCTCTGATATATAATATTTTTTTTAAAACTCTTAGTATAGTTTCTTTGTGTTTGCATTTTTCTTCTCTCTTGTTTGTTTCCAAATTCTGTTTTTCTAGCTTCTGTATACCTCTGTGTACTTTGATTTCTCCCAATTTTATTTTCTATGTCCAGTGACTGTTTCCTCTGTCATCCCATCTAACTTCTTTCCCCTTATCTCAGTTTCTCTATTGTCTTCTCTACTGGCACCCTCATTTTAAAAAAAAATTCCCTGCACCCCTGCATTTTCTCCCCTTTTTCCTGTGTTTTCCTCATCCATCCTTCCCTTTCAAAAGCAAAGGAAGTTCATTTCTGAGTCAGAACTGCAGAAGTAGGTCTCAAACATATAGTTCTGCCAAGCAAAGCCAATTAGAACTTACATCAGTGATGTGTGCAGTGATCGCAATATGGGAAAGCAAATCCAGAACTCCCTGAACAACGAGTGAATAATGTTATCCACTATTTTAAAAAACATCTGCTCTAATACAAAAGGTTTTCTCATCATCAGCATCCTTACCTAAAAGGGAGTTTTGTGCACTTTCAAAGAAGTATGAGATGACTTTTTTAAATTTCTGAATGGTGGAAAGACACTTAGTTTATTACACTGTACACATAATACAAATGTGCAACATGTCTAGTGAATGTTGTTTACAAAGATAAGGTATAGAAGCCATATCAAGCTGTAATAAGTAGGTTTTTGGTGACAGACAAAAAGTCCACACTGTACCTGCTGACTTCTTCAGCTCACACCCGACGCAGTTAGAGGCCTCAAATCAGAAGGACCGTGGTGTGTGTGTGTGTGCTACCTACCCCAATAAAGGACAACTAACAACTTAAAATGCCTTGTTCAAAAAGTGTGAACTAGTGCCCTCCCCCCACAGTCTGGCACCTGAGGCGGCTGCCTCAGTTCACCTCATGGTAAGGCCAGCCCTGTACATATCTGAGCTTGTTAAGTTTCCCATTACAACTGACTGCTGATCACCACAATCTGTGACCACATACCATCACTATGTCATAGGAATCACTGTGATACACACTTCTGGTCATTGCTTTCAATGGATATTATCTGCCAGTTGCAGTAGAATTTATCAGGGGCTGCATTAGGGGAGATAACTCTTAGCAACTGCTTCTCTCCAGCCATCCAGCTCTGAATGGAGCAAAGGGAATGCCGGCTGCTGGGTTGGCACCCAGCTCCAGCAGCAGTGGAAAGTGGGGGACTGGTTAGCCTGAGAGTAGGCTCCCACCTTGCATCCCAGCCTGTTGGGGTGTCTCACTAAGGGCAGATGGAAATTCTGGCACTCTCTACAGTGGTCTGAACTGAACTGCTCAGGTCTGGGCCTCTGGGCCCCTTCCCTCCCTGAATGGTTTCTGCTCCCTAAGGGCTCTGCTAGCCCTCTGCCCAGACAGCTCTTATCTTTTTGTCTATGACCTGGCAACAGGAAAGGACCTCAGAGGAGGCAGAGAAACAGCAAGGGGATTGTGGCATCATGGCAAGGAGGGGTGCAGCCCCACAATACAGTCAACATATGGAACTCCTTGCCAAAGGATGTTCTGAAGTAACAAGATTCAAAAGAGAGCTAGATAAATTCATGGCTATTATCCTTAGCCTCTGTCAGCAGCTGGGAATCAGTGACAAGGATGGATCACTTCATGATTACCTGTTCTGCTCATTCCCTCTGAGGCATCTAGTATTGGTCATTATCAGAAGACAGGATACTGGGCTAGATGAACCTTTGTTCTGACCCAGTATGGCTGTTTTATATTTTTAACACCCATGGTATCTCAGCCAGCTAGTTGATGGAACTGGTAGAAACCTGATCAGGCCTGATGAATATTTCATCCATTGTTATTGTTAAGCTTGATTTTATATAGATAGACAGACAGACCTCAGCAAAAATCATGCTTTTTCTTCCTACCCAATATCCATTATTTTCCCACGTGTGTGTGTGTGTGTGTGTGTGTGTGTGTGTGTGTGTGTGAACTTCTATTTCATGAGCCCTATCCTCAACTGGCATAATCTGATTTAATGCCTTGGTTTCAATGGAGCTAGGCCATTTTACACAAGCTGAGTTTCTGGCCCCATGACTCTCTCCATAAAATGTTTTGGGGTACGACAAGAAATACCCAGCTGCAGCATACTGCATTCTACACAGTTTAATCCCAAGGGACTTGCAATGAGCAATGGAAAGCTCTGAAACTATTATAAAATCATGTGTGATAATCTGAAATAATTCCTCTCTCATTACTTCATTAGAGTGGGTTTTCTAGGATCATCAATGTGTATGGAGGGACTATTCGATCGTGGTCATGGTTCATAATGAACCTCTGATTAATTACGTGATTCACACCTCCCCCAGCCTCAGAGTTCAAAGATGGAGTTCTGATGATCCCTTTTAAAGTTGTTTTGGCATGGAGGATCCATATCTTAACAACCATCTTTCCTGCCAGGAAGGACCAGAGGGGACTTCCCTATCATTACAGCTCCTTAATCTTCTCAGCCTCTTGCAGCCTGAGGCTCAAAAGACCATATCTACTTTAAAAAAAATCCAGAGGAATTACGATCTATCTTGTCAGTGCCACTGCTGTGCTTGTATGCTAAGTCTGCACCCTGACAATCCTCATGAATTTTTTGTTAGAAGTGTGTCTATAGCCACTGCTTTTCTAAATGAACTAACTCCAAAGGTGCAAAGAATTCACTTTACTAGGCCCATGCATGTAGGCCTTATAAGAAATCCTGTTCTGAGATTTTTATAACTTAAGAAAAAACATCTGATCACATCGCATTCAATGTCTTTGTTGTCTTACATCTTGTTAGAGCTTATTGGAGTTGTTGCCGGGACCTCACTTGTGGCTGCAGCTGGGGATTAGCTCTTTAGCAGTCACGGCACTTCTTAATGGCGTGGCCCTCTGGCCAGATTGTAATACAATTTTTTCCCATCCAGGATAACAAAGTCTCACCTGATCAGCTGTCCAGATGCCATTGCAGGCAATCTTCCCCTTTAAGACTGTGACATTTTCCCAGGGGAATTCAGGCCTGCTCACTACTCCAAGCTCCAGCCGAGGAACTTTACGCCCAGAAACTGTGGCTCTGACCCTGTTACTGTTTCCCTGGCTCTTTTCTTTATGGACTGACCCACCACTAGGTTTAGCACTCCTCGTGAAACGAGGTGTACCAGTAGTTCGGAATAGGCACCCTAGTCCGAACTACCTAGTTCGAGCCCCGTGTAGCCGCGCTGCACGGGGTTCGAAGCAGCGGGGATTTAAAAATGGCGGCTCCCCGCTTATGCTAATGAAGCCCGGAAAATTCAAATCCCAGGCTTCATTAGCAAGTGCGGTATGCATACATTACCCTCCTAGTTCGAACTAGGAGGGTAGTGTAGACATACCCTTAGAGAGTAACTGCTGAGCTTCTCCCCAAAGTCCTTTTCTTACTGTCAATTTTCTCTCTATATATTCCAGCTCTACCCCCAGCTAGGTTTCACCAGTCTTTGAACATTATTAATCCTTGGCTCTCCTGCAGGTGCAGCCTATAAGATGAACTGGCCTATTTTACCAGTTCAGACTTTGTCTGGGGTAGGCAACCTCTCCCAGGAAGCATGTGAAGTGGAAGTAAGAAATGAGAGCATCTTGGAGGGGCCGGGAGAGGTTGCTAGGCTATACTAGCAGGTTGTTTGTAGTGATATTCAGGTCATATTAGAAGCTGAGAGAAGAGCAAGAAAACATTCAGTTGTTTTAGATGATTAATTGACCTTAGATGATTAATTGACCTTGTCAGGCTGACCATTCATATAAACTCCAGGAACCTCTTCTGTACGCCAGCCAGCATAGTTCAGAAAGTGAGTTGGCTAAGTTACCAGGGAGACTCACTGATTCCCTGTCAGTCTGGGGAGGATCCAGGAAGAATTCTTACAGTGACCCAGCCATCAATGAGTCATTTGCTTGTAGTAGATTTGTGACACAAAAGGATGGAGATGAAAGTGCAATGCTCTGCCCTCCAGTGGGCAGGCCGGCACATCAGGGAGGAGGACAGGGAGAAACTGCCTTAGGACCCAGCAATTTAAAGGGCCCATGGCTGTTGCGGCTGCATCAGCAGTGGGAGCCCTGGGCCCTTTAAATCACTGCTGGAGCCCTCTGCAGCATGCTCTGGGTGACAGTGAGGGCTGGGGGTAGGGGCAGTGTGGCATGCTCTTGGTGGTGCCACCCCTTCTGGGAATGTGGAGCCGGTTCCCCCAACCTTAACAAGGGCCTGGTGTGGCCATCAACTCATCTGCCAGAGGGAGTCAATCTCTGGCATCAATAGTACCAGTTCAACTGTGCAAAGTGTCACTTGACCAGGAGACAGAGAGTTATATAAAATCCAGTTACACATTTTCTTTGCTCATGCAATCTCGTCAGTATCCCCAGTCATACACATGACAATACTCATTTGACTGAAAGACCCACATGCTACTTTTTAGCTTGGAAATAAACCAACCACTAGGAAGGAGACATTTTATCTTTAAAAACAGCTTTGTCTGACAAACAAGCACAATTTGTCCAATGACAAAAAGCATTTGTGATTCAAGGAAGGCGTCTCATTTTCCCTTACCTTAGCAATCGTCTCATGCAGGTTGAATGAGGGATCCAGCTCTTGAGTTACTGTGTGATGTATAGGAAAGAGAGCTTCAAAGAGAAAGCTTGGACTCTGTGGAAAAGAGAAGAGAAACCTTTCAGGACTCCAAATGAATTTCCTTCGTCAGATGCTCATTGGATTTTGTTTCGAGATTCAAAGCACTGCATATTGTTTTACAATCTGTGCTAATTATTACTATTCATCTTACTGATTTGCATGACTCATTCCAAACTGCTGAAACAGACACTAAGGGCCTAGGTATATAACTGTTTCTGGAAGGATGGCTGTCTTCATAATTATATTTCCCAATACAATTGAGTCTTTTACCTCGAAGTAGAAGTCCCATACTGATTTCATTTTAAGCAAGCAATTTGACATTTCAGGTGATCAGTTATGTTTAGTCTTCAGAAGATATACATGTATGATACTCAGGATTATATATGACCTGTGTAAAAGTAATTTCATAAACACGCAGAATTTGTATGTGATGTGCATGTATTTTTGTACAATAAGCAAAGAAAAGTCAGACTGACCCTGTCAAAAGCTCACATGAGCCAAGCACCTTATGGAGAGGGTTTGCCTCAGACAAACAAATTAACACTCGACTCAAGTTATCCACCTACAGCCACCCTCCTGAAGCCACTCTCCTGCAGTCCCTCCCACACCCCAAAACCTTGCTGTGGTCCTGAGTTCCCTTCAGCACCAAAACTCCCTCCTACTGTTTGCCCCATACCTCTTCCTTCTCCCCAACTCCCTGATTCAATCCAGTGAAAGTGAGTGAGGGTGGGGAAGAGTGAGCAACAAGGGTGGAGTGAGGGGGGAAGGGCTTCAGGGAAAGGGTGGGACAGGTCTCGTCCTGTGGAAAGGAGCCGGGCAGTTACAGGACCTCAGAGAAGGGGAGGGACAAGGGTCATGCAAAGGTGTTTGGATTTGTATGATTAGACATTGAGGGTATGGCTAGACTACAACTTTTTTTCGGAAAAAGCTACGCAAAATGCTTTCCACATTTTGCGTAGCTTTTTCCGATATTTGGCCCATCTAGACTGGGCCAAATGTTGGGGAAAAAAACTCCTTCAGAAGCCCCCCTATTCTTCAGGGAACAAGGAATACAGGGACTTCTAAAAGAGCGCATTTGTTCTTCCGCAAAAAAAAGCAGAAGAGCAAACGCATTCCCTGGTCACGGAACAGTTTTTCCGGGAAAACTATGTAGTCTAGAAATACCCTTAGAGAGTGCATGCAGTGAAGTGGTGAAATAAAGCTTTAGTTGAAAACAATGTATACTGCTCTGAACCCTAACAGGATTGATTTGTTATACCTGCACTCACCAACCTTTATCACTTTCTTCTGATAACTGGGAGCATTTTCTGGTGCTTTTATTATTTAAAGTTTCAGGAAGAGAACTGGAGGAGGAGAAACTAGAGGCCTCGTTCTGGCTCATGCCCAATTTATACCCATGGCTGAGCCTTGCTTTTTCGAACAACAGGTTTTAGGGTTTGTGAAGAACAAGTAAACATGGTATTTTGTCATGTTAAAAAAACCCAGGTCTACACTAAAGGGGAAAGTTAACTTAAGATATACAACTCCAGCTATATTAATTACGTAGCCTGAATTGAAGTATCTTAAATCACGTTTTGGCGCCGTCCACACAGCAGGAAGTCAATGGAATCAAACGTTCCTGTTGACTTCTCTTATTCCTTGTGAGAGCAGGACTACCGGCACTGATGGGAGTATCCTCTCAGTTCGAATTAGCGTGTCTTCACTAGGCCTGCTAATTCAAACCCTGGAAGACCGACCGTGGTAGTGTCAATCTTCTCCGTAGTTTAAAATCCCCATGTGAATTATGTATACGCTGGTAGCTATCATGAAATCTGTAATATTCGTATTGAGACAAGGACAGTCAATGGCAGCGGAGGGTGGGCAGATAAAATTTGCCCCATCATTTGTAACTCTATAACACTTTGAAGTTTGGAGGACAAACAGATATTGTATATATCTGCACTATTTATATTCTATATATCTGCAATAAATATATTCTATATTTCTAGCAATACATCAGTCACTGTTTCCCTTTCATCCTGGCATGACTGTTTCTGATTATGGTTTCCCACAAGTCCCAAAACTTTTGTAAAAAATAAAATGATGGTACTGGCACACAGATACATGACTGAACACAAAGATTTGGACATTCTATAATTTGTTATGGAAGTATCAAAATAATAAATGATGTAATATATTGCCTGACGTTATTCTTCCCTTCAGAGGAATATCACACTTTTTTGTAAGAGCTCAGACAAGACTACACATGAAGTCATTTATTATAAAGATACAACACAGATGTCAGGACTGATTCATAACACCTATTCGTCTTTATTTTAAATGTTTATACAGGAATTGGCCCACTTCAGTTATGGTGGGTAATCCATATAATGCAACAGCACTAATGTAGTTAATCATTATCCACACAACTACAATCAATTTATCAATAAATAGAACAAAATGCATTATTTATCCCCATTCTTGTGTACCTTATTAAAAGTAACTGAAAGAAACAATTACAATATTAGATTTGCCATACTAGGTATGATAATTGACCCTCCTAGTCCTTTACTCTGCTTCTAGACTTCAGACTTGATGCATTATATGCAGCTAACACAAATAAACCCCTCTGTAGTGAAGCTGTATTTGTGTATGCTGTATGCGATGTGTGTGTCTTTTAGACTCTGACCTCCCAATGAACCTCTATATATCCCCTTATCCTATGTACAGGCACTTTCTTCCAGAACATAAACTAGACAGTGACACTTATACATTCATAAACATGTTCCACTTGTTACCTGTGTTAGAATCTGCTGAATATGTGTCCCCAGGAATACACAACACCCATTATCCCAATGAATGTGACAATTAGTGCTAAGATATATGTAGGAGGAAAATTTCTTCCCACTTCTGCAGGCAAACAATTAACTCCATCAATCGCAAGGCTCATTTCTTAATCTCATTCTTGCCTTACATTTCTGCAGATATAAATTTGCAAATTACTCAGCTCAGCGGTTACACTCCAGAAAAACCACATTGTATTCTGCACCCCCTGTAAAAGTGTGGAGAACACTCTGAAAGAGAAGACACCTTCTTTGTGTATATAACAAAGGAGCCACTGAAAGAATCAGTAAATATCTACAACCAAATAGATCACGATTGTCAAAAAATAGAATCCTAGATTTTGGCTCCTATGACACTTAAGTGGCTGATTTTCTGCAGCTCCAAACACTCAACAGCACTCTGAAGTTAATCAGAGCGTCTTTGTACTCAGCAGATTTGTAAATCAGGCCACGGTTCGATGGACAGCCAATTCTAAATTCCTTTTATTAAAAAAAAAAAAAAAAAAAAACTTGTCCAAAGCTTTTATGCTAAAATCCATTTTGAGCAGAAATGTCCTTTTAACCCACAACAATTTTTATATGTAAAGAATCAATTTATTTCACAAATAAAAGAGCTGTGTAGAGCTTCCCAGCACTCCATTCAAAAGTACTTTACTGACTGTATTGTTGACTCCCCTGGGTGATTTTGCATTGCTAGCCCTTTAAACGAAAGGTGTGGCACTATTCACAGTTGCAAGCATTCTGAGGGAGCACAAAATGGCAACCCAGCTAGGTACCTGGCATATGGTGATCATCATCATTAACCAACAAGTGAAGAGAAGCTGTGCACATTCCTGTTTGATGCCACGAGAACTTTGATCAGCAGCCATCGATCAAAGCTCTTCTTCTTTCAAATGGAATTACAGAAACATAATTTTCTGTCACATTACAGCTGATGCAGAGCAGCACATGACTTTATGATTGATGTAAGGGCTTCAAAACTTCACTGACATATGTCACCGCATTGGAAGCAGAACAGCTAGCTAGTGTAATATTTCTAAGGTGAAGAGTTAAAGTAAGCGATGTGAGGGCTGAGATGACAACACAGCTGCTAATTACTACGATACAGACCATATTCATGCGGGGAGGAGGGGACATTATCAGAAGTAGTCCAAGCCTGCCTGTATCAAAGTCCGAATCTGATTGGTTTCAGCACTCTGTCCCAATTACTCTTGTTAACACAAGGATCTGTCTTTGAGTTCTTCTTCCTTTTGCTAGTCACTCAATTCTCTTGGGTCACCTCTACACCATAACCCGGTACCCAAATTGCCACAGCTCTACAGCCAAAGGAGAAAGTTAAATCAAGTAATTCTAATGCTGTCTTTAATGGCAACTAAATCACTACCCGCCACTTTCAAAACTTGTGGAGGAGTGACTGGGGGCCTTATTACCCTTTTCCTCTAGGAAGTGACAGCACCTCCTGGGGAATCTCCTCACAGAGCTTACTCTGAGACTCAGTTAAGAGAGATTTTTTTGTTTTTGTGGCAAGAACCAGGCCTGTACAGTGGATCCTCAGTACACACCAAAGCACCCCAGGAGATGGTATTAGCTCCATTCACGTAGCTTCTCTAACTCCCACAGATAGTCTGGTTTCCTCAGTAATCATGTTGCCCTTACTTATTCCACCCTATGCTTGCATCCTCCCCACCCTTTTCTCAAAGGAAACTGCTGATCCCTGAGAGCATGTCAGCCGACGGTCAGGGCAGTGAGTGGTGTGTGTATGTGCTATACACCCGAGACTTCAACTGCTGAGACCGGGGTCCCTTGCAGCGGGCAACCTGGAGGAGGTTGACGAGCGCCCCAATAAGTTTGCAGGGAGAGCTTATTACACTTCAGATTTTAGCTGCTAGAATCTGTGATTCCTTCGCAGCAGGCAGCCTGGGGGAGGCTGAGAAGTGCCCCAACGGATCTGCCACCTGGGAGTGACACAAATCCAAACGCCCAAGCTCTCCCTATATCTGTCCCTTAAGACCGGCTGAAGTTCTTTTAAATTGTGCCTGGTTCAGTTACAGCAACTGAAGGAATCAGGTTAAAGCTGAAACAGTTACAGGTTTATTGAGGAAGCTTATAAATCATATGGTTGCAATGGGCTATTGTTCTATTTCTTAACTGCTAGCAAAATATAGATCTTAAAAATGGTTACAAAGAAGATAAAGATAGGAAAAACAGAAATAATAGTACCAAGTAACAGCTTAACCTTTAAAGAGCTCTAAGTCTGTGTACACTTAAGACAGAGGACCACATCCAGGTACAATTTTTACGCCCTTCTGTGCCTCTCGACTCCAGTGTGTCAGGCCAGGGCCGGTCCCTCAATTCCTAGGAAAGACGAAAATACGATGTGGGCGTCCCCATAGAACCTCAGGAGGTCAAACACCTAACCCGACCAGCAGGTAGAGGGTAGATTGACACTCAAAAGTGAGTGTGTTGCTGTACCCATCTTTATACCCACGGGGTCACGTATTTCTCTTTCTTATCTGTGATGCCAAATGGTGCTGGTCTGCCTTTTGTGAGACCAGTTCTTACAAGGGAGTTGTGAACTTAATTTACACTTGTAAGAGAGAGTTGAGAGGATTAAATTGGAAGTACTGGAGATTCTTTTCTCAGTGGGGGATTCCTCTCCCAGGGACGGCTGTGTGTTCGTATTAACATGGGTGCCAGCCGGGCACTTCTCGCAGCCTCAAGGCCAGCTTATTGCCTTAATCGTTCTCTCCTCATATCCATGTTTTCAGCTTCTCAGGATCAGATGAGCCAGCATAGACGATTCTGATTTTATTGCTCCTTCTCTGTCCTGTATGCTTCAGGAACCTCAGCGAGGCAAAATAAGATGGATGAGATGGGGGGGGGGTGTCTGTCTGGCTACAGAGCAGCACATTTTCTTAGCTCCCTCACTTCCCAACCCAGAGCGGCCCAGCCCTGAGAGCTCCCTGGGAAGGAGAAGAAAATACTTTGGTGCCTTCATATCCAGTTACACCTGGCCGTGCTCCTCTCCAACAACCTACTGGGGGTGGGGGGAGGATATTAGGCCCTAACATTTGAAAAAAACAAATAAATGGCAAATCCTTTTCTTCTGCCACGTCCTTAGCATCACACAGATATGCTTCTTTACTCTGATCTCCTTGGTAAGACTTTAAAAAGGAATCTTACACAAGAGCTAGGTTTTAACTGGGTGAAAGCACATTGGAATGTGGGGAAAATGCGTGTATCTCTGTCAGAGGAAGGCTGACCACCTCCAGCCTTCCTCATGTTAAATGCAAAATAAATCTAGTGGTTGCCATTAAAAATATCATTTGCCGATGGTTACAAAAAAGGATGGTATCTGAAACACCTCAAAAGCATCTGAAATATTTCCTTCTGTAGTTAGAGGTATTTTTTGGAAAGGTTAGCTGGTAATTGTACTGTGCAGAACTACTAGAAATTAAGGCACATTCTGACTCCGTTCTTACATAACAATAAGGTCAAATATTGTCTTTTACATATTGTACTCACCAAGGAAAGCAAAGTGAACTTTCCCAACAGCTGAAGCCCTCTCTTTACCCCAAAGGATACAGACAAAGATGTGATCCCACATTATGTTCCAAGAACACCTTTCAGCATTTAACAGCAAGGGCAATGCTTTCCAGCAGTGGAAGGATGAATGAAGCATTCCCATTTATTTCTTCAGCAGGCTCACAAATGCATGGGGTTTTTTTTTTTTTTTAAAGAATTTGCCACGCAATGATGTTCACTGATCCAGTAAACATGCAACAAGGGAAAGAGATGTCAATCTTACAGCACAGGTTTCTATCCATCCTTTACTGATCTCTTCCACACAACAGGTATTCCAGCACCCTGTTAGCTCCTGCTTCCTCCCTGAACAAAGCAAGACTCATCCTATCAAGATGTAACTTCCCTTAATCTCCCAGCCCCACGCTAGGATATAAATCAGAAAGACAAACAAATATGCTCTTCTGGCCTTGTGCTAGTCCTTCCTCCCCCACTCTCATGATTGATCTCTGTCCTGATGATTTGCTCTGTACCTTGATGAAATGGGTAAGACTCTGTTAGTGGAGGAAGCAGGTGACATCAGGTATGGGGGAGATGAGTGTTCCCTCTAAGCTGTGTGGCAGCACAGCTACATAAGTGATTAATCACCCCCCCCCCAAGTAAGTCAGATAAATGCATCCAGCTCTGAGCCTCTGATTGGGTAGAGCTGATTAATCACCCAAGAAGCTGTGCTGCCCCATAGCTTAGAGAAAACAACGGTGAAGAAGGTAAACAACAAGGGGAAACACAACAGTATTAGCTCCTTCCAAGACACTGTTCTTTTGCCCTTCCTCCCAGCAGCTGGCTAGAAATGTACCCTGACTCCGGCAGAGTGCTCCCTTATATAAACGCAAAAATCAAGGGATTAGTTTAATAATGTCATCTCTAACCGTGAAACGATTTTCAAAACCATGGACAGTTAGACACCCAACACCCTTTGGAAGTTTAGCACCTAACTTCCATTTGCATCTGTTGAAAACATTTCCCTGGGCACTTACAATGTACATATCCCTCATATATATGCTCCCTTGTTACCCCCTGCTGAGATCTAGCTGATTACCCGAATATTAACATGTCAACCTGAGTGGATTAAATACCTTTGTTGCTCTGACAGTGGTTTAGAGTTCACATAATACAATTTCCATACATACATAAAAGTACTGCAAATAATCCCCAAAGTCCCAATGTAATGCTTTTTGCTCTTTTTTGAATCTGTCATCTTGAAAGGAAAAAACAGACAGGCAAAAAAACACCTTTATTTTGAACTTGGCTCCAGAGAGCATCCTTTTCCACTCATCTTCCTTCTAGGATGATCCGTTATCCTTATCCTCCCTGTGCTCATTTAATGGAGCATTCTGTGAAATTAGAAAGACATTGAAGTTCCACTTTTCAAACAATGGGTCATTTCTGATTAAACTTCGATTGAACATTCAATGTTCAATCTTAAAACAAATTGGCTCCTTTTCTATGTAATTTCCTGCTGCCTTCAGGTCTCTTGACAGTAATTAATTGATTTATGAATCAATTAAATGGGGATGGAAAATGAGACCTCCCCCACACACACACCTTACTTCCCATCATTTACGTATGAGGGATATATATGCATTGTAATCTACTCTTTGTTTACTAGGCTAATTTTCTTGACTAATCCCATTCTTTCCCAATTATTAAGCTATACCGAATGGTTCCCTTTTATTTTCTGGGCACTGCATTTGCAATCCCTTGTGTACTAAGTTACAGTGTTCTTTCTATTTACATTGCACCTTTCATCCAACACACTTTAAATGTTAATTAAATCTCACAGCATCTCTGGGTATTGAGTTTAAAACATGGTATTATTCCATGTTTCAGAAAGCCGCAGTTGCTGCAATTAAAAAGCAGCATTTATCCCCTCTCCTCCCCGCCTATATATATATATATATATATATATATATATATATACACACACACACACACACACACACACACACACACACACACACACAGGCTAATTGCATTAGCTGAGTTTTTTGGTGACCAATGCCATCTCACAATCCCATAGGCCTGGGTGTCCCCCCCACCCCAACCTCCAATATTTCTACTTGAGTCACAGGAACTGGAAGCAACCTCCTAGTTCAAATAGCGCTGCACATCATTTAACTCCGCATTCCCATAAAACTATGTTCATGCTACAGCTTACATTTATATAAGGTATGTCATTCTCAGGGGTGTGAATAACCCATTCCCCTGAGCGACATAAGTTATACCAACTAAATTGTGAGTGTGGACAGCACTACATTAGCAGGAAAGTTTCTCCTTTTCTTCAGACATAGTTACCACCACTTGCATGGGGGGAGGGAGGGAGGAATATAATAATTAAGTTGACAGGAGAGCATCTGCACTAGCAGTGCTCAAGTGCAGCTCTGCTGTTATAAATTTTGTGATGTAACCATAGTTTTGTGGAGGAACCATAGCCACAACAAACCATACTGCGTTTTAGCCATGGCTAGAATTAAGAAGGCAGCTTATCAGGTGCATTACTAACTGGCCAGAGGAACACAGCTTGATTCTCAGAGGGGTAGCCGTGTTCGTCTGTAACTTAAAAAAATCTTTTAACACCCCCCAAACAAACAAGTGGTCCTGTTGTACCTTAGAGACTAACAACAAATGTTTATATTGTATCATGAACTTTTGTGGGTTCAACCCACTTCTTCAGATGAGTGAAGCAAGAAGCATCTGGAATAAGGTGAGAAAGATATTTGACTCCAGTGAGAGTACAGGAAATAAGCATGTGTCCAAAAGAATCTTGGAGAAGCTGGTGGTGATCAGGATCCAGCAAACCTCCATTCAATGCCAGGAGTCAAAACGCTCAAGACTGAGTACAGTAAAACCAGTGATGACAAACATGCCTCAGGGAACTCCCGTGTTATCCGCCTTTTCCACGATAAATTTGATCAGGGACCAGGAACTGCACAAAGCACACAGCCCACAGTGCTGAATGACAAGCTGCTGCTTGACAAGCTGCTGCTCAGAGATGCTGTAATTAGAACCCTATCATCAGAGGCATCACTGGAGGAAAGCCGGTAGCTGTTGAATCAAGTGGATGAACCAAAGGGATCCTAGAAAACCTATACAGCGTCCAAGGAACGCATCCGCTTTTTAGGAACAATTTCCGAAAAAGTGGACACGTTCTTTCACCATCCCTGTCATCCTCATTATATGAGGAAGAAGGGATGTGCTGAAAGAGGAGTTTTTTCTGAAATTTGGCCCCATGTAGACAGGCCAAATGTCAGAAAAGTCTCTTCCAAAAGAAAAGCAGAAAAAGATACACAAATTGTGGTTCACAATCTGAGTACCTTTTTCTAACTTTTCTTTGCACGCTAGACATAGCCTTCCACTGGAAGCCAGGCCATTTCCGTAGCAACCGCCCCCTTCCTCTTTTTCCTTCCCCAGTGCCATGAGGGATTGAAAATGCATACCTAGAAATGGGAAAGGGTTAAGCCAGCAGTCAGCACAAAATGTTTACTAGATACATGCTTGTTGTTAGAATGATGGTTGATGGGTTGATCACTTTTCTATTTGTGAACCTTACATTGCCTTCCTTGCTAGTACCTTGCAGCCTACCCATATGCTGTGCTAGAAAGCTGGACTCTTCTGGGGTGCCTGTATTGCCAGCCCACATGGTAGCAGAGGATATATTTAGTATTTTGAGTCTAAGCAGTATTCAGTCTGTGCTGCCTCTAAGATGAGCCCATATGGTGGCAGGGGATATGGCCACTACCACTTATCATACCCACTCCCACCCTGCCCTTCCAGTATCACAGTCAAGTAGCAGGAAGTAAAAATAAGGGAGCAAGACCCCTGACAGGAGCAGAGCTAAGGCGGCAACCCACTAGTCCAAAATCACTTCTCGTGACTTGCAGCCTCTGTATTTATGGTTATCTCAGCAATCATTTCAGTTTGCTTCTAACAGCAAAGAAGAAAAAAATAAAGGAAATAAGTGTAGAATGCTTGTATTCTTTTATTCTCTGATAATTATTGGCTTGAGCTTGTCTGGCTACATTTCATTTTAACAGTAAAACAAATTGCACAGCAGTGACTTAAGTTCTATGCCTTGCATTATCTGTGTACTCTGCGTGGGTGGACATTAATAATTCTTCCATCATGTGCAGTTGCTTTTGGTGATTTCATGTGGTCAGTGCATATCTTTAACACAAAGTTAACAAGAAATGGATTTGTTTTTGTTGTTTACTGGAAGTTCTTTAGTGCTGAACAAAATAAGGAAATTGCAAAAGAAAGGCCATTTGGCTGAAGTTCTGGCTGTTTTCATTCTCATACAGAAGGCAGAACTGCTTGTAATGATAGTTTTGGCTCCTTTACACTGTGTTATGTCACAGCCAATGACAAAACTATGCTTTTTTCTTGTTAAATACTTTTTGTGCCGGCAGGTTCTTTGTCATAACTCATAACCATATGTAAAGCAACATTTACTTCATTTTACATATGCATTTTGAATTAGTTCTACATAAACATATTACAAGTCAGTGTCTATTTGTTGGATTGGGGGAAATCATAGGTTTTAACATTTCCTAAATTCATTTCATAATTAGAATGTGTGTCACTTCTGATGACAGTGTCAAAGCTGCAAAATCTCTTCCTAGTGCCAACTTCTGCTCTGGGATGTGTGCATGTTGTACATTCACTGAACTTAAGGGATTTGCACTATACATTAGTTTGGCCTATACATTTGAAAATTTGGCCCTGGCTGCAATTAGTTTTGCATGCTGCACTTTTCTTTAGAGGTACTTGGAAAACTTCCCAGATCATACCACCGTTTAAAACAACAACAACAAAAAGCTGGCCAGAATGCTGATAATGAACTAAAAGTATTAGTTTATGGGCTGCTTTCTCTTTTTGACTTTCTCTGAATTCTCTCCAAGTGCATCCTCTGCTGTCCCTTCTCCCCCCGGAAAAGGGAGAAAGCTGGCACTCTTGCTGATAGGAGATCAAACACCTGTTTGAGAGAGGCATACAATTGTATGTTTGCTGCCAAAGCACCATGTCCCAGTTGCTCAACTAGGGATAAGTTGGAAGAAGGAATTTGTGAGAGAGCCTGCAGTGCAGATTTCAGAAGTATTTTTGCTCTGCTTGCTGCTCTCCCCTTTATCTTTTCTTCTTATGTGTTTTTCTCCTTCATACTATGACAGACTTTGGCATCAGTTCTGAATACAGATGAAGCCAATCAGTTGTCAGCATCTGCTTTTGGGTAATAAGTTTTGGGCACTGGCATAACTTTATGCTTCATACTATCCAGATAGATGCAATTGCCCAATTACACATTTTCTATTTTGAGATATCATAGGTCTGGAATTCCTGCTTGCTTAATTTTCAGTGTCCAGAAATATTGTGTGTGTGTGTGTGTGTGTGTGTGTGTGTGTGTGTGTGTGTGTGTGTGTGTGTGTGTATGTGTGTGTTTCCTCAGCTTGATGCAACTCTAAACTACTTGCTAAATAGGTGACAAGGGGAAAGTTTGTCAGTGGTATTCAACAAGACAAAACAGTCACAGTTTTTTTGAACAAACAGATAATGGTTTAGTCCTTGGTTCAAACATAGCAAGTACCTCTACAAAGATTCTGATGCCCTTTATGCTGCTATGCTGTGTGCCCTCTGTGTTGTGCTACCCAGTTTTTCTGGTCTGTATTGGTGAAGAGAACTTAGATATGGCTCCAGACACTCTCTGTTTGTTTTGGAGAACTTAGCACTGATGGAAGTAGTAGACTAGTGATTCCATCTGCACCACTTAGTCTACTTATATCTAGCTATGACCATGTGGGGTGTGTGTGGTATAATACCCTCTCTCCTGACTTCTTTGCAGAGCCTGCCAAAATGGGTCCATCTGCATTGGAAAACAAACCTGGGGCTGTGAGACCGGCACCTATAGACCTGTTCTTTCCAAGCTTATGCTTGACTGTCCATATTGCATTGCTATGCAGGTATCATACCTACAACAACACATCCATGCTGCAGTATGCAGTTGCCAGGGGCTTTGGGAAGGCTTTTTAGTGACCTTGGTAGCAGTAATACTCTAGGGCTATGTTGTGGGAGAATGTTTGTTTCTGTATATCTTACAGCCCTTAAGGGGAAGTGCTACCATTACCAAAGCCTGAAGTTTGCAATCATACCGAAACATCTCCAAAGTCCCTGAGGCATGTAGGCATTCGAACTTGCAAATGAAGCCTGGGATTTAAATATCCCAGGCTTTATTTGCATGTTCCCATCAGGTCACCATTTTTAAATGCCACTAGTCCGGACTAACTGCCCGCGGCTACACGCAGCAGTTAAACGGTAATTTGAACTAAGTCCTTAGTAATTCGAACTCATTCCAGGAGGAGTAACAGGTAATTCAAACTAAGGACTTAGTTCAAATTACCGTTTAACTGCCATGTGTAGACAAGTGGCATTTAAAAATGGCGACCCGACAGGAACATGCAAATAAAGCCCAAGATATTTAAATCCCGGGCTTCATTTGTAAGTTTGAATGCCTACATTAGCCTCCCTAGTTCGAACTAGGGGGCTAGTGTAGACATACCCTGAGGCTCAGAGGTATCACATGATGGTGGCAAAGAAAATATCTTCCCTGGAGGAAAAAATAATAAAATTTTGAGCCACTGTGGATAGTTCTCAGAAAACTTCATCTTTATACACAGCAGCAGTCAAAAACACCAGCAGAAGGTAAGGAATTATTAGGAAAAGGATAGAAAGTAAGACAGAAAATATAATGCCATTATCTAAATAGGGGTGGGGAACCTAAGGCCCAGGGATCAGATGTAGGTCCTGGATTGTCTGGATCTGGGCCCTGAGGCTTAGGGTCTCCCCCAGCATTGGGGAGCTCACGTTGGCACTCCAGCCCCACACCGCCACCCTGCAGTCCCCAACCCTGGACTGATTTTTCGGTGGGTCAGCAACCCTCAACCCAAAAAATGTTCCCTACTGCGATCTAAATAAACTCTGACTATTTCTGATCAGCCTTTCTCAAAAATAATATAGTGAACTAGAAAAAGATTCAAGGAAGGGCCACAAAGCTAATCAAAGTTCTGAAATAGTTTCCATACGAGGAAAGATTAAAATGATGATGCCTGCTCAGCTTAGAAAAGAAACATATTAAAGGGGGATGTAATAGAGAGCTATAAAGTCATGAATTATGTAGGGAAAAGGTGTTATTTACCCTTTCCCACAATTCAAAGACAAGGGGTCACATAATGAAATTAACAGGCAATAGGGTTTAATACAAACAAGGAAAACTACTTTTTCATACAATGTACTATTAACCTGTGGAATTCACTGCCATAGGATGTTAAGATTGCCAAAATTATAACTGCATTCAAACAAGAACGAGATAAGTTCTTGTGAAGGATAGGTTTATCAATGGCTATTAGCCAAGATGGTCAGGTATGAAATCCCATGAGGTCAACCTAAACTACTGACAGCCAGAACCTAGGAGTGGAAGAAGGGGTAAATCTTTCTATATTTGCCCTATTTTGTACACACCCCGGAGCACTAGCACTGGCCATTGTCAGAGACAGGGTACTGAGCTAACTGAACCATTGAGTACATTCTTGCTTAGTGGCATCTAAACCTGCCAAAATTCATTGATATGTTGTGGGGTGAAAGTTATTTACCACTGTCATATTTGTCACCATTATCTGTGTCATATAGATGTATACACAGACACACAGACAGAACCTGAGTATTTGCACTCATACTTAATATTGGGAATTTTTTGTTATCAGTGGCAATTGGTTTTTAAGCATGAACATGTTACGTATACATATCCTATATACGTATACATATCCTATATACATATCCTGTAAGCACATTTAAACCCATGATAGATCTATAGCTCACATTGCCCATATGATTTGTACCTTGGTATGGTCAGTGTTTCTCAAAGTGGGCTGTGGGCCCACTGTTTTAGACATTTACATGTTATTCAGACCTGTCATTAGCAAATCCAAGGACTTCAAATATGTGTGGATTTATTAATTCATCCACACATATTAATGCTCATGCAGAAATTGTGTCATGCTTGCAGGATCATAGTTACAATTCATTCCTATAAGTTTAGGCCACAACTCCACTGCTGCTCTGGGGTTCAAGCACCTAGAAGAAAATTGTGGAGGGACAGCACCCACAAGCCATCAGTAGATGGCAGGAGCATCACT
This sequence comes from Pelodiscus sinensis, assembly GCF_049634645.1. Lineage (NCBI taxonomy): Eukaryota > Metazoa > Chordata > Testudines > Trionychidae > Pelodiscus > Pelodiscus sinensis. The sequence goes on along the minus strand of NC_134720.1, from coordinate 42,482,251 downwards.
TGGTGCACAGTAAAACCAGAAGGCGGAGAGCATCCACTGGCCAAACCACAAGTCAGCACTGGTTGCTATGTGCACTGAATCCTGGCAGCAATGCAGTTTACACGTACATACATTAGGAAGTGTAATGCTTTTATTTCAAGAGGCAATGTGTATGATTTCCAGTTTTTACTTTAGCACTTAGTTTAAGGCATTGAATTCACTGCAGAATGATATCCTCCATTTACCCAAAGGCCAGACAGTGTGTGAGGGGCGGGAGGTGTGGGTGCGGGGAAGCATCACCATGCTGCACTACCAACTGGCTTCAGTTTTTGCTAAGAACAACAAATATCTGCCTGGGTGACAGGATGATTTATTCCTCTTGACAATCATTTCTTGGCTTTTAAAAGTGCAGTGGAAAGAGGGAAGCATCAAATACGTGAAATTCCAGTTCCTCTCTTGTAAATATATTATGCACCTTTCACTTGTCCAAAATTTACTAGAGGTCTCATACACATGAAGCTACAGATTTAATCAACTTATCAACACAAAAGGTGATTTTAAATTTTTAACATAAATTTTGTAGTTAAAAAGAAAACCTTTTAATGGATTGCTTCTAACAAACAATACGTTTTATAGATTTTTTGGAATTAAACATATAGTTCTATACAAAGATGTTTTCAGATCTGCACAAATGTTAGCAAGTGCTGCATTTAATTTCAATGAATCTAAATACATTTGACTGGCATATGGAAGTGATATTTAGATTAGCCTTTAATAACCTAAGTAGAGAACAAAATGTGCTGTACAAATATTTGGAAGCTGATGGGTATGTTGATGAGGTAAAGCTGTGAATAAATAATCTTTCATTGTTCTTCAACTACTACTGTTCCTGTCTGTTGCTAGGGATATTTTTAACATACAGAACATTCTGGAAAAGGAAACATCTTAATATGAAGACTGGAGTTGCATTAAAATGAACTGATGGCACTTAACTCACATACTATGGCATCCATCAATTTTGCAAAATATCTTGGTTCATATTCAAGTCTGCTTTAACTTTATTGGAGCAATCCATTTGTCTTTTTGTGTGAAAAGTAAGTATCATGCTCCTTCTTGCATTATAGAGAGGGCTAAGAAAGAATGTCCAAGACTCAAGCTGGCAGAAAGACAGGATTTTAGGGATGTTCTTGGTCTATTTGGCTCACTCATTCTCTCTTCACTTGACCTGTTCAAAGATTTCAGTGACTCCTCTCTAATAATATTCATCCAACAGGAAGACAAGGAAGAGAGAAGGCTCCTACCAGTGACCCTGAGAAAGATCCAGTGTTGTGTTGGTATAAACTGTTGAACAACAGTAAAGTACATTCTGGATTAATTCCCAAAAATATAACTATTGAGAGCCATAGTCTGATTTGAGAAATGTCAGGAATAAGCTCAAAGCTGCAGAAACTCCAACACAGAGGATATGCCCTGAAATCATAGTAAGAAGGATGGTATCTGGCAACTTCCAACGGGTCACAGAGAGAAAGGGAGGGAGATATGAGCAGCAACTGGGAAGACATCAAAAGGAGAAAAGAAAGAATCTCTTGCACATCCCCAAATATACTACCAGCCCCTACAGTGCTTAATATATGTATGCTTGCTAACCCTTTGTTCTACACCTACATGTCTGATTTGGATTTTCTATTTGTTTCATGGCTAGGTTAACTACAGTGGAATTAAGTCCAATGTATCCATTCCTTCATAGCATTTTTGCTTCAGAACCTGCATGCTTGCTGGAAAAACAAAGTCAAGAAAAGAGAAGAGAAAATGCCTTCTCAAAAGGCCTAACCAGGCATCTACTAAAGTTAATGAGAAGACTCTTACTGACTTCAGTTGGTTGGTGAATCAGACCCCTAAATTATGGACAAAATTTCAAGCACAAACTGCATAAGAAGAAACAGCTTGAGATGTCATTACAGGTCATCACTGTTTAGGAAAAACCCAATATTTACATGGGGGCAAAGAGAAGAAAGAAATAAGATGTACATTTCTAGTGACTAAAGAAAAATAAATGTTTTAAAGAAATGTTCTGAAAAAAGCTCTTTAAAAATAACCCGACCAAGCATGATAAGAATTATACACATGCAGGTGCAGTGAAAAAGGCTTGGATTTGGGAATTGGAAGAAAGGTACAGACCTAGATGTATTGCTAGATTAGGGTTTTACTGTGCAAAAGATTTCCAAGGAATAAAGTTTCAAAGCATTGGGTAGGGCTTTTTTGAGGATAGTTGTGGGATCATTATAAATGAGCAAAAATTCACTGTCAGTTCTTTGTAGAAGTGGGCTCAGAGGACTAAAACATCTCTATTAAATATAAGCCAGGGATTCTTTCTGAGGTTTATTTTTCACTTGGATTCTAAATGGAGTTTCATTAAGCATATAATCACTGCCATTGTACAGCCAAGTACCAACTGAGGCAGGTGCTGATTTTTAAGATCTCATTCAGGAAATACGAAGACTTTTTAGTGTTGCAAATTGATTGGTCTCATGATTAATAGCTATAAAATACTTAATGAGATGAGTCCCAGTTAGACAGTATAGGTTCTGCATTTTCCCAAAGCAGCCACAAAAGTTGCAGCACAGATGGTCATTGCCAAAACTTTGTCTGATACATATACTCATCTCATCGAATAACTGCCATCGCTGCTGTATTAATCTGAACAGTTCATTTGCCCTTTTATTTTTTTTTTACCAAAATAAGTTTAAAATGAGTGACAAACTAATTGCAAAAGAAACTTCTTTAACTCATATCAGAAAGTCAGCATTTTAGCACAGAGGAGACAAAAAAAGCACCTTGCCTTCATAGGCACTAATTTCATGGATGCTCCAGAGTTGGAGCACCCATAGGGAAAAATTAGTGTGTACAGAGGACTCACCAGCACCAAACTCCTCCCTTCCTCTCCTTCCCTTCAGCACCTCTCACTCATCAGTGGTCCCGTGCTTACCAACTCCTCCCCTTCCCTCCTAAAGCTTCCAGAACACTGCAAACAGCTGATTCACTGTGTTCAATCTCCGTGAGGAAGGTGGAAGAGTGAGAATAGTGCGCTTGGGGGAGGAGGTGGGGTAGGGAGAAAGCAGAGATGTGGCACAGGAACAGGAAGAGGCAGGGCAAGAGCAGGATCTTAGGGGAAGGGATGAAATGGGATATGGATCCAGGGCCTGGAATAGAGGAACAGCAAAATGAGAAACTCAGCTCCTATGCATGCCTTTACCAGGAATGTGGTTTGCTGGTTTTTAACTCCATAAAATGGTCAACAATGGAGCTGAGAAAATACCATAAAATTTCCTGTGCAGAGTTTATTGAATTTTAATTATGTTCATTTCACACTAGCTCTCACTTTGTTAGCTGTCACAAATATTTTTTGGGGGTGGCTTTACTGGCATAAGCAGCAAATTTAAAAATTACAGGTTTGTTTGTGGAAACTGAATTTTAAATTTGCTTCTATCAACAATCACATCAGAAGTACATGAAACTCCTCTAGTCAGGGGACAATACCACTGGAATAACATGAGAAAGCACAACTAATGAGAATCCTCACATTTTAAATTTCCAATAGACAAAGAAATGCTAATGCTCAATCCACATCTTCAGGCAAAAAAGTAATCAACCACACTCTGAATGGGTATTGACTAGATGAGTATATATGAGGAAGTTTATTAAAAAATAGGTACATGCTACAGTGTCATCCATCAAAAATAGTAATCTTTGATGGGTCATCAGTTTTGGCTGTACTAAATGGCTCAGCCATTTTTCTTGGACTTTCCTATGCCATAGTGTGTACCATCAACCTCTCTTAGCACCTCTATGATGGTGGAACCATTATTTGACATTAAACTGACAACTTTCTGTCTTAACTTACCCAACAGTATTAACAGTTTATTCAATTATTACTTTTTGAATTGTATAATATTACCAATTGCAAACATAACAAAACTGATACTAGTTTTCAAAGCATTACAGAATCAAGGAAACTTATCACTACATTTTACAATAAAATAGCACAATCTCATATTACCAGTGCACCAAAAACAAATTACTCAAGGAGAAATCAAATTTAAAAGCAAGCATTTGGGAAATGAGATTCCAATAGATAGAAAAGCATCTTGCATGTCATCTTCTATGGAATCCTTTTAGTGTCAGGAAGAGAAATCTCACCCTCATTAGCTTTTGCTAAATGTATTCCATTTCCATGATAGAAGGACTCTTGCAGCTTTAATCAATCTTGTACTGAACATCAAGTTTTCATCCTAATGGATTTGGCTTAATATCATAAAGTACGCTAGTACATGGGCAAAGAAACTCAAAACTTACACTGCACAGTAGGGAAAGGTCAGTTTTTCATAATTTCTTGTAGTGTTTTATTTAGTATGAGTTATTGGAAAGGTCTATAGACCATGCAATTTGCTTGAAGATAGACAAAGAATATTACAAGGAATAATTAAGATAATCAGATTTGGGAAAAAATTCTCATTTGCAATCTCACATGATATACTGCTATTTTTTTCATGAATGGTATTCTCAATTCCATTGATGGAACAGGAGCAGAATATAATTTAGCATCTGAATCTGAAAGAAGTCTTTCATATAGTAATTAGAAGAATCTGAGTTTATATCTGATCTATACACGTATCTGTATTTTGCACCATACATCTGCTGGAAAATGGATAGATCCATATGTCAGACTCATACCTCTAATTTGGGAGGGTGACCTAACAGCAAATGTGAAAAATTAGGATAGGGTGGGGGGTAATACGCGCCTATATATGAAAAAGCCCTGAGTATCAGGGCTGTCTCTATAACATCAGGATATCTAGTGACCCTAGTTTTGACTGAATTTTGGATCAGACTAAAAAAGAGGTAATAAGCAGCCTGCAAGGAGGTATACCGGAACCTGAGGCTTCCTCCCAAGAAAGAGCAATAGAAGTGAATCCATTAGGCTACTAGAGCGGGTGCCAGGAGTAGCCAATCAGAACCCAGCAGGATCCTATAAAGGAGCTGTAGGAACTGAACATATTCAGTTAGCTTGCTAGACCCAGAAGAGCAAGGATGGTACTGCTGGCTGGCTGCAGGGATGGACAGATTAGCTGGTGACAGGAGCCATGCAAGCAAGAAAGGTTGAGGCTGAGAAGGAAAATGACCCAGGGAAACACAGCAGCAATCAGTAAAAGGACACCACAAGTGGCTGCTATTTGTAAGGTCCCTGGGTTGGGATCCAGAGTTATGGGTCATCCCCCCCACCAGCTGCTGGGGAAGTGAGTTAAGCCTGAGAAGGGGAGTTTAGACAGGACCAGGGAATAGGGCTTCAAATGAAAACAATTCCAATGAGGGAAATGCAATAGGCCCCATTGGACAGATTCAGGACCCAGGCTAAGGGCAGAGCAACAGATAATATAGGATACAAAGGATAAGCTTTGTTTAACTAGAGATAGGGCTGCACACAAAGACTGTACCAAGGGCCCTGAGATAGGCCCTGTTGGACCGTGTATCGCAGAATGGGTCTGTTTTGTGTGTGTTCACCTATTTACTGTGTGAGACTCAGGCCGAGTCATTGAAAATCCAGCTGAGAAGTTGACTACCAGCAGGGGTCCTTGAAAGCAGCACAAGACAGAGTGTGCACCAGTCAGGTCGACCTGGGTGTTCATGAGAGGAAAGAGGCCCTGTCATTTGGCCCAATAACAATGGGGGACAGAAGTACCCTTTGCTCACTGCCTAATTGAAAAAAATCTTTTACATTTTCTTGAAGTAAATAGCACAACTAGAAAACCAGAAAGCAATTCCACTTTGAAAAAAACCCGAAGTTTTGAAATTTGTTTTGTTCCAATGCAGAATGAAAACAAGATTTCTCTGTGATAACAAGAGAGGATGGGCAGAGTCTCAGAATAACCAACTGCCAGGTGCTTACGACACTTATCTGGCATGTTCAAGTCTCCGTGCCTCCCATATCCCAGATGAAAGCACTCATCACTGGGCTATCCTAGGGTGTCTCATTCTCTCTCGCTCGCCTCCTAAATCTGCTCCACATCCCTGATGAAGCTTTTATCTAAACAGATGGGTTTCCACTAAATGCCACTTTTAATGGGAAATTATTTAATCAAAAAATGTTGACTGGTTCTCCTAAGTAGCAATATGATCACAAATTTGAGATTTTCATCTAGCAAAATCTCTTGGTAGCCTACTTAGTCTTGGTATCCTCCTTATGTTTAGTCTGTTCTGTTTTACCCATACTGGAACAATATTAATCCATTGTCCCATCCCTGATTTCCCATGTTTTTAAATAATGAAGAAAAAAAGCAAAATAACTTCCATTCTATAGGGGCCCATCTACACAGCAGGGCTAAAACTGAAATAATCTATGCAACTTGAGCTACATCAATTGACTTACCTTACTCTTCGTAAAATGAGGGTTATAGGAGTCAGAGTAAGAAGTCCCCCAGCTCAACATTATTTTAACATTATATTGAAATAATGTAGACGTGTAGATGTGGAATAACACTGCTGTTTAGACATACCCTAGGTTAATATTTTATGAAAGGTTAGAACCGTGTTCTCTCTGATGTACTTATGATGGATAGTACTTTGCTCAATGAGCTGCCCCATGGACATTAATAGAGTTATACACAGAGTAAGGCACTATTCAACATAACAGTAGCAGAATTTGGCCTTTAGTAATTTCCAGATCACATATAGCTAGGCTCTAACCTGTGTTCTTGTGCATGGAACTGCAAATGGATAGCTAAATGCTAATTCATTGTAAAATGAGTTGTGGAAGTTTGCATTAATTATCAATAGTGAACAGTTCCTATTTTCAGAATAAATTCACTTCAGGTCACGGTAGTTGTTTAATGGATGAAAATAAATAAATAAGCCTGTATTCACTGCCCATACATCAACAGTAGATATCACAACATCTTTTTTCTTTTTCTGAAAAATCTATGTGAGATACTCTGTACCTCACACTTAGCCATAAATGTGCTTACATTCTATCATTGCCACAGCTATTTATTGTTAAAATTGGTCCACTAATCCAAATATTTATTCTTTATGCTACTGCCCTTCCTTTTCACCTGCTAAGTGATTAAATTATCTGTAAAACAGTGTTTCTTCATCACTTTACTGTTGTGTCATGTTGTATCTGAATTCTTTCCTCCACACACTTAAAGGATAAGGCACATAGATGAAGATTGCTCTTTAATCAACCATGTAGGACCCTGCATGGATACAAAATTTGTATCTGCATCCGCATCTCCACCTGCAAAAATGAGCTGCAGACATCTACATCCACATCTATGGCAGTGGATAACCCTGGATATAAAAGTGGATATGTGTGGATTTGAAGGGCTCTACATACAAGCTCAAATATCAATTCCAAAGGATATCAAGCTCATGCTTCAGGATATGCTATAACCCCACAAGGTATAAAGGAAAAACATCCTCCATACTTCCAGAAGAATACTGTTCTCCCCACCCCCATCTTTTTCTGAAATATCTAACCTAGCCATCTAGACTTAGATATAATACTAGACTAGAAGGATCCTTGGTCTGTTCTTGAATAGTAGTTAATAAGGTGAGAGAAAAACTTTCAATATTATGTAAATATGAAGATAAGGCCACTTGGAAAGGGAGGAATTTATAATTAGTTGGTTGATGCCCAGTAAAAAGATGATATCAAAGCACTGCAAGACCATTAATAGAATAACAAAGTTGTTCTTCCATGATATTAAGTAACACTATATTCAAAGTTATTCACATTGTCCATTAAGACAATTCATACAATCAATGTGTTGTCCTATAAAACATTAAGTCATTAACCTTAACAATGGCAGTGAGTTCTCACTAGCAAAATCAACTAAGGTGTCCAGGGGAATTTAAGAATACATTTAATATACAGCAATGAATTAATGGCTTCTATTCAACTGAGCAACTCCTAAATGCACTATGAAGGATTTAGAAAGTACTAAAGTATGGTAAAGAGAGTCAAAGCAAGGCAGCCACTTTGGAAAGGCAAAGAGAAATTGAGTACGCAAACTGAACGCGTGCCAGATAGAGGGGCACTGTAGTCAAGTATAGAGTGAGGCAGTAGGCACAGATGTCTGTGATTCTATCTCTGAGGTAATTTAAGTGGCAGAGAGTGAGGACAGTCAGAAGAAGTGAAGTGGCTGGCAATTTGGTGTATTTGGGCTAGCTCACGATGGAATCTGGCCTCCTGGTCTGGGAGGGGAAATCAAACCCACATGAATGCACTGCTAAATCTTTCAGCATTCAGCCACTGAGAGCTGATGCCATGTGTTTGAGACTTAGGCTACATCTATACTGTAGCCTTCTTGCGGAACAGCATATGCAAATGAAGCCTGGCGTGGCATATCGCCGCAATTCATTTTCATAAGTAATGAGCAACCGTTTTTGCACAAGAGACTGTTGCACAAAAATAAGCTGTGTAGACGGCTCCTTTTTGTGCAAAAACCCCCTCTTGAACAAGAGCCATTCTTCCTCAGGAAGAACGGTTCTTGCACAAGAGGGGGTTTGTGCAACACAGCTTGTTTTTGTGCAAAAGCTTTTTGCGCAAAAAAGGCTGCTCATTACTTATGAAAATGAAGCGCAGCGATATTCCACGCTGCGCTTCATTTGCATATGCTTTTCCTCGAGAAGGCTACAGTATAGACATAGCCTTAGAAAGTGAAGCACTAAATTCAGTCAACTCTGTTATTTCTGCAAGATCCCAGGAAGCCAAGTTGAGCACCTGCTCCTCCTCACAGAAAACCCTCAATTTATGGAGTCCTATAACACCAGAACTTTCTATCTTCTCCTTTAAGGTGCAACTCACACATCACCATTCAGCAGAGGACACTTGACTATAGTTCTCCTCAAACAACAAAACCTCCACTGTCTCCAAGTTCTCCCAAAGCCTCGGAAGAAATAAACCTATTGAAGAAATTTGCTGGTTCAAACTTAATCTTGGGAGAACAGGAATTATACAAGGGAAAAGGGAACTACTTGAAGGTGTTTGTCAAAGCAGAGCCATCCCTACCACTGAAGGTCCACATAGCTGCAGATCGTCAGGGCAGCACACTCCTTTGAGCCCTGCTAAACTCTTCATTCCTCTGAACACAGAACAGAGCAACAGGAAAGCCTGTCTTCTGCCACATCCATTTTCACAAGGAGCTGCCACTGTAGGCCAGGTCTCCGAGACTTGTCAAACTATTCAAGCTCATTTTCTCTTGAGGCAATGAAGGCAGAAGCACAGAAGGTAGAAGTGGCACAAAACAGCTTATCTTCTTTAGCAATTAAGGATGACATGAACACATCACTCCCTGTCCACACTCTCCTTGTTCACTTCCAGACTGAATTCAAAGCCCTGTCAGATCCTAAATATTTTCAGGTCTCTTTCCAAGGCTGCTTCCCCTTCATGATCCTTCAAAACAGCGACACTGTGCAAGACTAATGCCGTGGGAGAAGCTAGCTCCACATGTTCAAATGTGAGATGCAGAAATTATCTATTTGTTCCTCCATGAGAGAGGAGCAATGGGCATACTTCTGCGGTATGTTGGCTTCTCCCAAGCATCTTATGCATAGTGAATGGCCATCTGATACTGGCATAGGCTCCCGGCACTCCTCACATGTTTTGAAGCCTGAGGAGCCAGACATATTAAGTTATCTGAGGTGGTACTTCTTTACTTCTTTCTTTACGTTGTCTTTTTTTTTTTTTTTTTTTTTTTTTTTTTTAAAGAAAAGGGAAAACTGGGGAGAAGCTCAGCAAAGCTGTGTTCAAATCTCCTGAAGGGAAAAAAAACATTTTTTTTCTTGGTAAATGTAATGAGAACTATTTATACAAACTATTAACGCTAACTATCTAAGTGGTAACTGTGAAATGCTAAATACTAAGTGAGGTAACAGGTTGAGAGGGAGATGTTGAAGCTCTGTCTGCTGACGAGGGTGGTTAAAGAGGAACTGAAAGGGAGGGGTTGAGCTGCATGAGTAGCACACACGAGCGGGAGTTCCGCGAGACGCCTCCTGCATATGAGTGGCCCAACGGGAAAAACTGTTTTGCAAGGCTCCAATCTGCAGCTCCGGACGACCTGTCACCAACAGTGGAGCACCCACGGGGACATCACTCAAAGAAGAACAAAAATGTTTCCCTCATTCTCCACATTGTGACTGGCCATTGAAAATTCTCTCTTGTTGCTAATACAGTCTAAACTCCAATCAAAAGTCCATGAACAAGAGAGGTCAAAACTGAGTTTCTTTGTTTAACTGGTGCACTGATGACCAATAGATTATTCGGACTTCTTACCAGAAAGGCAATTATTTACCTCACACCACTTTCCAGCACACATAAGTCTCTAGCCAAGCCGCATGTGGAGAGGGCAAGTGGAAGTTTTTTTTGTTGATTGTTTCACTCTCTTCAATATGGCCAAAATCAATGGAACATGATTTTCTTACAGTTACTGTGAGCCTTCTGCATGAAGGAGGCAAAAAAAGAAAGGTACATAAAACCTAAACAAACTGCAACAAACCATCCCATAAACAGTCGGGGGGGGGGGGGGGGGAGAAGGACATGCAGAATAACCAAAACTGGCTTGCAATTTGTTGCTTGTACTGAGGCTCATAACAAGCTGTCAACTACAAATAACCTGCGGCAAAGGATCTCAGAGCAAAACTTCACAGACGATTAAAACACCAGAACTCCTATGAGGTAGTTATTTACACTTATTTCATAAGCTACATTTCAGAAATTTGTCCAAGGTCACTTAGGGTTGAGTCATGGATCTGCCTTATGCAACCTGTTACTATGCTGCCTCTAAAGAAGAAACGAAGGCAGATCATGGTTCAGTTTCCCTTGCTCTGCAAGCAAAATACCATGGAGTAGGCATACTACTTGCCTAGGATATATACCCTAGGTTATTGGATATGGGGATATCTAGCAGTGGAACAAGTAGCCAGTAAGGCAGTATGCATGTGCTTCCATGTGAAACAGGCCACGATTTGGCCCACAGCGAATAGATGGAGTTGAGCTCCTCAGAGATCAGAGGAATGGAGGCATCATATGCTGTATGCTCAGTTTAAAAGTGTACAAGTCACTAGAGTTCACAGGCACATCACAATAACAAAACAAGTCAGACAAAATGTCTCAGAGAGATTCTACCACATATTTCTCATTGACTTAAATGGATTCATGCTGCAGAATCCCATCCACTACTTTGAAACATACAAGGACAACATATTGGAGCCCTCCCTGCACCTCAATACAAATAAATAAAAAAGAAAAGATAAAAAAAAGCAATAGGAACATAACATGAAAGTTATTTCCCATCAACTAAACCTTAAATTCTCCCTGTCAAGGACACCTTCTGTTTTCTTTTCATATTAGCAATGGGATTTTGTTTATTTATTTTCTCTGAAGCAGCATATGGTGTGGAAGCCTACGCATCTTCTAGTCAAATCAAGAATCAGCAGTACATTTCTCTAAAAAAATAGTGAGAAGAAAGAAGAAAGTGTGAGCAAGGGAGAGGCATAGACTGGAATTCATTCTTTTAAGAGTTAAGATTTCGTAGCTTTTGTTTTTACATCGATGGTGGGAAACTCACTCTTGAGAGCTGTAATGAAAACTGAAAGTTACCTTCAAAAAGTTATGCATATTTCAACAGAAATAAAAATCATTATGCATTCCCTCTAAAGAGGATACATTCTCCAACTGTCAAAATTCTAAACTCTTCTCCATATATTACATATCAATGCCTCCTTTAAAGATAACTTTTTTCCATTTTTCTTCTAAATTAGCTTAGTGGGCCATTGTATTGCATTCTTTCAGTCCAGCCTGTGAATAACATGACTTATAATTTTTACACTTCTTCTTGCCTGTATTTACGTTTGACTGAAGACATGGAAGCAACTTTTATGGCATAGGCGGTAAAAGTAAATGTTCTATAATCTTTACCTAGCCAGAGTTAGGACAGCTAACATAAAATATTTCATTCTAAATTTATGTTCAGCAATAAATAATAAAAAAATCTAGCTAGATTTTTTAATAAGGTACACAAAATTATTTTCTCAAAACAAACCAATAATTCTAGCAGTAATCTTGATGTACTCTGCCATGTTATTGGAGAGGAGCTATAGGCTTTTGTTATGAGAGAAGAATCATTATGAACTTGGACATGCTGAAAAGGACAAATAGTACGTAGATAACATTCAGAAACGACTAGCTGTAATTTTAAGCATTGGATTTTTTGTGAAACTGTACAATGGTACACTACAGAAAATGTCATAATGGTAATAGTGTATTTCAGTTTCTACAAAGGATCAAGACACTTCTGCCCTGCACCTAGCTATGACTGCAAATGACATTAAAGTTATTTAAAATTCTGACCACTGTAACTTTAGTTAGTTTATAATGGTCATGATTAAATCTAAACACAAATAAATCACTAACTGGAATCACAGAAAAGCCAGGTTTCATTTTGTACTCTATGCAGGCATGATAAAGTTTTTAAAGCTTACTGATTAACCGAGCATAAGAACAGTTTCTTTGTAATTAAAGGTTGGGTAGCTAAGGCTATGTCTAGATTACAAGCCTCTGTTGAAAGAGGCTTTTTTAAAAGAATCTTTCGAAAAAGCCTCTTTCAAAAGACAGTCTAGACTGCAACCACTTCTTTCGAAAAAGCGAGCCGCTTTTTTGAGAGAGAGCACCCAGGCAGTCTAGATGCTCTCTTTCGAAAAAGCCCTGTTTGCATTCAAGAGCACTTGCGAAAAAAGGTATTCTTCCTTATAAAATGAGGTTTACCACGGTCGAAAAAATTGATGCATTCTTTCAATTTAATTTTGAAAGAACATGGCAACAGTCTAGACGCAGGGAAAGTTTTTTTTAAAAAAAGGCCAGTTTAAAAAAAAAAACTGTAGTCTAGACATATCCTAAGAGTTTTAGGTCAAAACTCTAATGATTTTTCCTCCAATATAACTTCTTCTCTTTTAGACTTACAACCACATTTCATTAATCTTAGTCAGGAATAAAAGCCAAAATTTCATGTTTCCCATAATAGTATTTTCTACTATGTTTACATGAATTCTTTCTTCTTAGGCATACACTCAACACACCCATTTCCATAAGTCCAAAATGTTTCTTACAGGAACCACTTTTAAGTTCCAGTAACTCAAACTATCTTTCAGTGAAATATATTTTCTTGCATCACCACATATAGAAGTGAACACTTCGGAGTGTGACATGTATGACCATGAAATCACATTTTGCACTTAAGTGTAACTGGTGGGGAAGAAAACAAAATACAAACTGCTCTCTTAAATGGTTAGTGAAGTCTCATATTTGGAGAAACTTAAACCATTGGTTAGATGATTATGATCTCAGCATTTGTAAACCCACGATTATTAGTATAATTAAGTGATAAATAGTGTCAACCTAAACATAATAGCCATAGTTATAGTTTTTTCCTCTATTAATCCCTGTAAATTCCAATGACTGTGCTGAAGGGTGTCAATGTTTTATTTTCCTCTCCATCTGAAGCAACAAAGACTTTCACAAGACAGTTTCATTATCTATCTCTTGAACATTCTTACACTTGCTTTCTAGTTTTAAAGGCCAATAATATGTGTCTTTCTAGAAAAGACACTTTCACAGAAGTTCTGAAGAACCTGCCCCTGTCTCACTGGTACAGTTCGGGTGCATCTACACAGTACCATAACTGGAAATAAGATATGCAATTTGAGTTACGCAAACTGTGTATTTATCTTACTTCAATGCCATTTCAAAATAGCTTATTTTGTCATTTGGCGCTGTCTACACAGTGCCAATTTTTTTAAATAAAGCGCTATTCCAAAATGTCCCTTACTCCTCATTGGAATAGTGAGCCAGAAATAACGGGCTTGCTGCGAAGTCGTGGGATAGCTATTTCGGGATACTCCGGTATCCCGAAATGGTGTTGCAGAGTAGATGTACCCTTTAAATACAGAGTCTTTAAACAGGTAATAGTCTTGTAAAGTTGCCTGACTCTCCATAACTAATTGACTTGATTTGAAACATAGATTGTCCAAACTTTGCTCGTTCTGAGTATGGCCTCATTTGGACTTTTTTGGAGTCAAAATGACCCAGGGAAAGAAGCATTACACACCATTTCCAACTAGACTAAAACAAATAGCCTTGTTACAATAGACTGAAAACTATGTGAAACTACAACTTTTTGAAAAACTGGTACCGGTGGCTACTTTATATCACCTATGAGAAAGCATGCAGAAACTAAGCCTCTGAAGGCTTACAAAACTATTAAGAAAAGCATTAAAGTGGACTGTTTTATTATAAACCTCCTACACCATAGTCTCATTTTTTGTGCCACGTACTCTTATATGTGAATTTTTAATTTGCAATGTCTGCAAAGAAGAATGGCTGACCCTCGATATCTGGCAAAAGCTTCTGCAATTCTAACCTTATTGATTCCAGTATTCCCCACACTGGAGGCTTCACTCAGATGCAATATCATTGGAATTCCACATTTTACAAACCCAACTTCACCTTTTTAGGCTTTCTCATCAGCACTGGCCCCTCTGTGAGGCATGCCAGATATTCTGTTATGCACAACACAGGTGCCCTCTTCTTCCAGAAAATGCAGACAGGCCAGACTGTTTGAAATCGACTCTCACTGCACTTGAATGTAAACACTGTTAGCTTTTACTTGTAATTGTCAAATGGCTTTTTCCAAATTTCATGTCTAATGTATGGCTCTATAAATTTAGCGTCAGAGAGCTTTCAACATTTATTAACTCATATAACTAAAGCACTTACCAAATATCCTACAGTTTAGTTTTGAGTTTTAAACTGATCTACTAGCACTTTAAAACTAAGCCATATTTTTATCACCTCAATTGTTTCATCTATGTAATATTCATCCCAGCTACGCTAGGTAGTGATAAGTGTAATGTATCAGTAGGAATACGATAAATTCCCTTTTCTAGTCAAAGCTACCAGCCCCAAATTGCATCTGGAACCTAGTGCACCAGGAGGAAATGACAATACAGCAGCCTTTGCTTTTGGTATTCTTTTTATGCTTGACCTAGAAATGAAATGGAAGACAGATGCTTAGCAGGGGTCCAGAGAAGGGCAGAATGAACCCTGAAAAGAAAGGGGAAATTGCCTCTTTACTCCTCCTCTGCAGGAACATTTAAAAAAAATAAACTCAACGTTAACCTGTTTCAAACAGGCCGACACAAATATTCAGGATTCATTACTTTGATTAAACCAGCCTCTTGAGAAACCAAATGCCAAACATGAGTCTAGGACTCAGCAGTGAGGACAGCCCTGAGTACCTTAGGTGGTCAAGTAATCCCAATATTCACCTCAAGAAACAGACATCTGCCTCAAGCCAGAATCGCTGTTTTCTCCTGTCCGTCACTGCTAACAAGCCAAAGTTATCAATATCTCTACAGTGCAAATAACAAACATATGTCAGCAGCCACACTTCTTTTCTCCAATTCACAGCCTCAGTTATCCTCTGAGATGCTCCCTCCTCTTTCAAAAGAGAGTTGCCTTTACATGGAGACACTAGGCTTCAAATAAAGACTGTTATCAAGGGATATTGCCTTCCCAAGCACCTTCCCCCGGAACATCACTGAGTCAGCAAATCACTTCTGATTCTAACCAATAGCTATGGTAGATAGGTGATATTAAAATTCTTCCATGAATGGTGACACTTCTCATGCTGTTAGAAAGTACTGAGGACAACAATCCTCTCAGACCCCCCAAATTTATTCTGCCTCTATTTTAGCTCATTTAAGGTACAGGGAAAAGCTAAGATTAAACTACTATTTTCCCAGGAATACAGGTTGGACCTCCCTGGTCAAGCATCCTCGGGACTTGACCGGTCCTGAATGAGAGGATTTGCCAGACCAGGGGAGGTCCCCTGCCACTGGCCTCCCAGATCGCCATCCCTCCCTGCTGCCGGCTCCTTGTGGACCATGCCTGGCCCCACTGCCACTGGATTCTGGCCCCAGCCCCTAGCCACTGCCAGCCCTGCTGCTGCTGAGGCCGGAGCTCTCTGGCTATGGCCAGGAACGGGGCCAAAGCTCCCCAGCCAGTGCTGGAGCTCTACATCCAGGGTGAAGATCCCCGCTGCAGGACTCCCAGCTCAGTCATTGCCCCCCACCCCTGATCGCCAGACCTCTCTGTACCTCGGCTCTGTGGTCCAGGAACACCCGTGGTCCTGCTAGACGATAGATGTTGCTGGACTAGAAAGTCTTGGTTAAGGGAGGTACAATCTGTCCTGTACTATGATGTGAGTTACCTCCCTTAAGAAAAAAAAAGGCCAGCTACTCTTCCAAACCATTCACAGATAAAGCATCATTGTTGCAAAAGTTCTGATGGTATGCATTCATTAATAAACACATATTAATACATAATACATAGCTCTTGAATATTGTTTTACAAAGGCGGTATCATTATACCACCATTACAGATAGGGAAACTGAGGCTCAGAGCAGTATTATGACATATCCAAGGTCACCCAGGAGGCCAGGATCATAGCTGAGAACAGTAACCAGGTTTTCTGGGTCCCCATTACCAATAGGCCACATTGACTAGTGACTTCAGCACTTTCCCCATTCAGAGTACTCTTCCCTTGCTTGCACTAGCTACCCTGAGATATGAGCCAGAATAATGAATCTCATTTTACGGGCACAAAGAAATTAAGACGAATATTTTCAGAAAATCTACTAAGTTTGGTTGTCGCAACAGGACTCATCTTGAAACTGATTTTCGCAGTCCAGTGGCATCAAACAGCATTGGGGGTGATTGGCCTCTCTGTAAATCTGACCCTAAATGCCTGAAGATGGGCAACCTAAAATACATTGACCATTTTTCAAAGTTTTTTCTGTTACACATAAATATATATGACACACAAAATCTAAACAGGTCAGTCCCAAAGAAACCCAACAAGAAGCAAGCCAGAGCTCGAAAAGCTTAGGCTGCGTTGACATGAGTTTCAGTCTTTGTGCATCAAGTCTACATAGACTGCTAAGTTAAAACCACTGCAAAAATAGGTTCCCTCATTTGCTTACAGAAATCTCCAGTGAAACCCATACAGATTCTTTCTCCTCCTCCACTTGTGGAGTGACTCAATTAGCTGGTCAGCCAACCAATCAATCTATATTTAAGTATCTGAATGAAAACCCTGTTACAAGAAAAATACAAAACTGAGAATATCAATAACTCTTTCCCCACCCTCATATATAAATATGAAAAGAGTTGGTGAATCATACTGATTTAAAACAATTTAACTAAAACAGTTTAGCTAAAATCAAATAACAGTAAAGGTATACGATTAAAGTAAAAGAACTTAGTTTCCCTCAGAAGTTCCTCTTTCTGATTCTAACACTATCCGTGCTTCCCTATGTGGGAAAGTTAACAGTAGCACTAACCTGCTGCAAAATGCTTCAGAGTTAAGGGGATATAGGCTATTTTTAACTCCTATATTAATACTTCTCTGAACACAGAGCATATGTCCTTTTCTAAAACCATTCACCAATCTAATTGTCCCCAGTGGAGATTAACTGTCCCCAGTGGTGATTATTGGTCCAGCTACAGTGAGTCAACTCCACTGACTATGCAGTGAAAAACCATACCTAATTCCAGGAACTTCTGGTCATGGCATGCTAATTGTGAATTTGCCTAGCAACAGTGACCCAGACCTAGCTCACTCTTCTTTCCAGCTTTGTACTAGATGTCTTAGCAAATTATCTCCCTATTTTGTAGAAAGGAGCAGTAGCAGGTAATACAACTGTTAACCACAAATCTGTTTACCATCTGCTATGCAGTGAAACAGTTTCAACGACTTCAATCAGATTTACTCAGATTATAGAATCATAGAACACTAAGAACTGGAAGGGACCTTGAGAGGTCATCAAGTCCAGTCCCCTGACCTCATGGCAGGACCAAGCACCATCTAGACCATCCCTGATAGATGTCTATCTAACCTGCTCTTAAATATCTCTAGAGATGGAGATTCCACAACCTCCCTATGCAATTTATTCCAGTTTTAACCACCCAGACAGTTAGGAAGTTTTTCCTAATGTCCAACCTAAACCTCCCTTGCAGCAGTTTAAGCCCACTGCTTCTTGCCCTATCCTCAGTGGCCAAGAAGAACAATTTATCTCCCTCCTCCTTGTAACATTCTTTTAGGTATTTGAAAACTGCTATCATGTCCCCTTTCAGTCATTTCTTTTCTAAACTAAACAAGCCCAATTCTTTCAGTCTTCCCTCAGAGTTCATGTTCTTTAGACCTTCAGTCATTCTTGTTGCTCTTCTCTGGACCTTCTCCAATTTCTCCACGTCTTTCTTGAAATGTGGTATCCAGAACTGGGCACAATACTCCAACTGAGGCCTAATCAGTGCAGAGTAGAGTGAAAGAATGACTTATCCTGACGTGCTCACAACAGTCCTGTTAATATATCCCAGAATCATGTTTGCTGTTTTTGCAACAGGGTCACACTGTTGACTCATATTTAGCTTGAGGTCCACTATGATCCCTAGATCCCTTTCTGCAGTAGTCCTTCCTAGACAGTCGCTTCCCAATCTGTATGTGTGAACCTGATTGTTCCTTCCTTTCAGGACAAGGAGCAATGGGCTTATATTGTAACAAGGGAGGTTTAGGTGCGCACGTGTCCTGTATTTTCAGATTTTTTTACCGGACAGAGCATGCAAATACTGGACTGTCCAGTATAATACCGGACATCTGGCAACCCTAGTTTTGCTTACGATTTCCTACAATTAGTTTGAATAGTTTGCTTCTTGGTAGGATTCTCCTTCAAACTAGGCCAAAAGAGCAATGGAATCAGTGGAATGCTGTGTATGCCAGCTCCTCTGTTGCTTGTGTATTAAACCTGGGCTTCTTCTTGTTGACATATGATGAATGAGAATGTGGCTTTCAAGCTACTGTTATCCATACTGGAGGTAAAGCGAATGCTCCGGGGGCTATGGAGACAGTGGCTTTCCCCAAGCAATAGCAGCAGGATTCTTAGAAAAAGAAGAGATTAATATAGAGGATTTTCTGCTTGAAAACTCTTCTGACTTCATTTTTTACCAGGAGGCTAAAATGCTATGCATTTATGTGAGTGAATAGAAGAACTATATTTCTCTTCATATATTTTTATCATGGTGATTAGGCACTTACTTACAGTTTGCTTGCTCACAGGTCTAATCAAAGGTGTTTGCTATTTAGATTTCACCTCCCTGAAACAGTGCTTCAGTATACAACTGGTCCCTGAGTTACAAACGAGTTAAGAGTTATAACTTGATCTGTTCATAAGTCAGATTACATTCACTTATGTATAGCCACACTGTTCATAAGTGCGGATTTCGTTCGTAACTCGGGGACTGGCTGTATAGGAGGTTGGTTGTAAATATGAACGGTCGTAAGTCGATGTGTTCGTAACTCAGGGACCGGCTGTATTAGCTACTTAAAAAAAAGATATTTTTTGCTCACTCTTGGTCTGAGCATTTCCTCTTACATTTTTAACTTCTCATATTTACTTCTTAGGCTCTGGCCAATGTTCAGTTTTTATAACTTTCCCTCTGAGGATCTGCATTGCATATGCTGTGCACTTCAGCAACTGATTTGTAACTGTTGCTCTGTACGACACTAAGGGAAGAACTCTTTGACCCTTTTGCCAGCGAGAGGTACTTTGAGTGGACCAGTTCTAAGATGAGTTGCATGATATGCTATGCATGATAGTTTTGCATGATACGCTATGCTGTTTGACAGGTGAATGAAACAAACATTATTATTGTATCTGCCGAAAGTTACTTACCTGTGCGTTGACACTTCTTGCAATATATAATAGAATGGATGCAAGAGGAAAATAAATTGTGCCTCTCTTAGAAGGGTGCTATCATTTTTTGATACTCCCAGCCTCCTCTAGAAAATAGATTATACATCCTCAAATTGCTCCTGAACTGCTTATTTCTGGTAGCACATAGCACACTACATGAGCCACCTTGCCAGTTTCATAAGGAAATGTTAATAAATAAATTAAATGACACATAAGTGATGGAAAAATCGCTGCTCACATCACCAATACAATAAATAATCAAGAGAATCCAAATTTAATCATGCGGAGTAACTTTGCTTATACTAAAAACCCATCCACTTGCCTACATAAATTTGCATATTTTGCTAATTGTTTTCATTTCTCCCATAAAGCAGGTATCATGAGGTTCATGGCAAAACCCATTAAGGTCTGAAATGTGTGGCACATCCTCTTCAAGACTGGAGATAATATCTATCACATAATTTACTTGATGGTATTCATTTGTAATATGGGAAATAAAGTAACTGGATTTTCAACACAGCGCAGTGCATTAATAATTCAAATTCAATGTATGACATTTTCATTTAATCACATGTACAAATATTTTCATTTACAAAGTTCAGCTATATTGTTCCATTATTTTCAAAACAAAATAATAACTATCATTGTAAAAGTAAACTGAAGATGGAAAATGAAACTTTCTATAGGACTAAAATAAGCAATGTCTATGTGTACTTCAGTGTTAATATTGATGTTGCTGGGGAAAGGATTATGGTTTTGATACAATCGAGTTTGCAGATTCTTTCACTTGCCCTGAATATAGCGAATACCCAGATCTGGAACAGAAACTATATGCAACAGCTGTTAAATATGTATTGGACCACAAACCTATCATAAACATTGCCTCTTAATCTGAGAGCATCTGCTTTTTCATTTCCTTTTAACCAACCTCTGCATTATATTTAATCTAAAACAGAATGATTCCCTTAATAGGTGCAACAGTGTTTGCAAATTGAAAACATTCTTATTAAACTAAAGCTTGTGACTACAGATATTTCAATTAACACCATAATACCTTCTGAGGAGGATCACTCCAACATTTGGCACATCCATAGGTAGCTCTGAATTTGTGAATTTTAATCATTAGCAAATTAGCAGCGCAGATGTCAAGAAAAGCGAAGGATAAAAAGGGTTCCAGATCTGTTACTCAGATTCATTTTTGTATCTAAATGGCTAAGGAAACATGTATAGGCCAGAAAGTGCTTAACATGACAATAAGGCAAATATTTTATTAAAATGTTTTCATGGTTAGTAATGAGGAAACAAACACCATTTCTTAATCCTATTCTAGCCACATGGTAAATTTTCACTAACTTTTTTAAAGGTGTTTATGAGTATTGGACGTTTAATTTGAAACACTTTAAACATAATTTATTCTCAGAGGGCAAGTGTTCAGAATTCCTGAACATCGGGACCCTATAAGATGTCTCAAATTGGTTGACCAAAAATTCACTTTTGTAACTATAGGCTATTACTAGAAAGAAGACATGATGAAACTATGCAATATAATAAACGATCTAAAGAAAATACCTCACAAACATCTATTCTTCCTGTCTCCTAACAAACAAACAAACACAAACAAACAAACAAAAACCCACCACACAACAAGGGGATATTCTAGAACAATAAAAGATGAGAAATTCAAATTCCTGAAAGGAAATATATTTTCACACAACCTGGGATTAATCTGGGGAATCTATTGTCATATGAAGATTCTGAGGGTCAAGAATTTAGCAAGATTCAGTAAGGGATTGGACATTTATATGGATAGCATGAATATGCAGAGTTACCATAATTAATTACAATATATTTGTCTAATAGATATTAAACCTCATCCTTAATGGTTTAAAACTATCTCTGGCTGTTTGAGACTAGGAGACATTACGTGGAGACTAGATTACTACACATCTGGCTTCTTCCTATACAATCATCAGAAGTATCTTGTTTTGACTACTGTTGGAGACTTACAGTAGGACTATCTCCTATGATCCTAAAGGTTTATGTATCTCTGCAAATTTGTGTAAGTATTAAAAGGAATCCTAGATTTTCTTGTTAGACACATACAGAATCCATATACGGAATATTCATACCTTGCTCAGAAGAGCTTCCGGTAACCTGGAAGGGCTTCCTAAATCATAGAAGATAAGAGTGGGAAGAGACCTTAGGAGGTCATCTAGTCCAACCCCCTGTTCAAAGTAGGACCAATGCCAATTAAAACATTCCAGCCAGGACTTTGTCAAGCTTGGCCTTAAAAAACTATGGAGATTCCACCACCTCCCTAGTTAACCCATTCCAGTGCTTCATCACTCACATAGCAAAATATTTTTTTCCAATTGTCCAATCTATACCTCTCTCACTGTAACATTAGACCATTGCCTCTTGCTCTGTCATCTGCCACCAATGAGAACAGCCTGGCTCTTTATAACCCCCTTTCAGGTATCTGAAGGCTATCATCAAATCCCCTCTGATTCATCTCTTCTGAAGACTCAATAAGCCTTTTTCCCTCAGCCTTTTCTCATAATTGCCACCTAGCCAGTCAGTCTCCAGCCTTAACAGTGCATGGGATTCTTTGGTCCTAAAACGCAGGACTCTGTGTTTCTCCTTGTTTAATCTCATCAGATGACTTTTGGACCAATCCTCCAAGTTGTCCAAGTCACTCTGGACGCTATTCGTACCCTCCAGCACATCTACCGCTCCCTGCAGTTTAGTGTCATCTGTGAACTTGTTGAGGGTACAGTCCATCCTGTTATCCAGATGTTGAATAAAACTGGCCCCAAAACTGATCCCTTGGGCGTCACTGCTTGCTACCGGCTGCCAATTAGACATCAAATCATTGTTTACTACCTGTTGAGCCCAATGATCTAGCCAGCTTTCTAGCCACCTTATAGTCAATTCGTCCAGCCATAATTCTTTAGTGCTGGAAAGAATACATCACATGTCAACAATACTGTATGGGTGTGTCTAAACTATACTCCTCTGTCGACAGAGGGATGTAGATTAGGCACTTCAAAAATGCAAATGAGTTTGGGATTTAAATATCTCGGGCTTAATTTGCATACTCACGTTCGGAGCGCTGTGCCAATCACGCGCCCTTTCTAAAGTGAAAGTAAAGTTTAGCTGTAGCTCTGCCGACGGCAGGGAGCTTTTTTGGCAGATCCTGTACTCTTCAAAAAATGAAGAGTACAAGATCTGCCGAAAAAGCTCACCGCTGTCAGCAGAGCCGTGGCTAGACTTCACTTTCACTTTTGAAAGGGCGCGTGATCAGCACAGCGCCCGAACATGAGTATGCAAATTAAGCCCGGGATATTTATTTAAATCCTGGGCTCACTTGCACTATCAAAGTGCTTGATTTGCATCCCTCTGCCAACAGAGGGATGCAGTCTGGAGGCAGCCTATGAAAAGCTTTGATAAAATCATGGTATATCAATCACATCCAATGCTTTCCTCTATATTCACAGAGCCAGTTATCTCATCACAGAATGCAATACGGTTGGTCAGGCATGACTTGTCCTTGCTGAATCCATATTGACTATTCCTGATCAATTATATAGAAAAACAATATTTTAACAGAGAACCAGTGTATTTATCAGACTACACAGAAGCTCTTTCTTTCTAAAGCATTACACACAGATTCCACACAAGAGTGAAATTCCATCCCTTTAAGACTTAATTTGTAATCAAGTGGTGCATTAGGGCCTAGGAAGGCTTCCTGGAACCCTGGGTGAATATTAATAGTAAGTCTTTATTTGGTGAGTACAACCATGTGCTCAGTGCAATAAAGAACAATAAATAAGACACCGTGCAGACCTTTGCATAGTGTAAAAATAATAAAATGATCTTCTAACAAATCACTAACAAATCACTGAATATTTTTAATATATTGGCAATTATTTTTTCTTTTGAATCCAGGTGAAAATATAGACATGAAAACGCACCATTAGAATTCACTACTCCATAAGCATTGTGTACTGTGTTTATTTCACTCACTATAAAAGAAATAGTCATTCTGAATTGTTTATAATCACACGCTCTGATAATATTCCCATTTTGAAGTTGTCTCTAAAAATAAAGTTAAGATCAGCCAATGTTGAGCTCAGGATAATATTTTTGTTGATATTGTGATGGATTTTCAGTAAACCAAATGCTTGTTTAGTTATACCCCAGTCTCTCTTTCATACAAGGACCAAAAAATTTATCTAAATTTCCCCAGAAGGAGTTTCCTAGATAGGAATATTTGCTGATTATTACTTGAAATGAGCATTGTCATAATTCATTTTTAAAGTAAATAATAGCAATAGAAGAAATCTGAAAAAGTTTGATGCTTGAAAGAAAAGAGAAGGTTTTACTGGCACAAAATATTCCTAATTAATTCTATCAACCCCCAAATTTGCTTTTTTGTTGAAAAAAATGCATTGCTAAAGTATACTGTCATTTTGCAATGAGCCTGAAAGGAATGAAGACTAACAGCTTATGTTCAAGAGGAAAGAAGAAATATAGGGGTATGTCTAAACTGCATTCCTCTTTCGAGAGGGGAACACAATTGCAAATGAAGTGCAGATCTGAATTTCCCCTGGTTCTTTAGCATAATCACGTCGGGGTGCTATTTCGAAATACCCTATTTCGAAAAAAGAAACTCTGTGTAGACATGGTTATTTCGAAAGAAAACCCTTCTTTCAAAACAACCCTTACTCCTTATAAAATGAAGTTTAAGGGCTATTTTGAAAGAAGGGTTTTATTTCAAAATAACCCTGTCTACACAGCATTTCTTTTTTCAAAATGGCGTATTTTGAAATTGCACCCAGATGCGATTATGCAAATGAAGCACGGGAAATTCAAATCCGCGATTCATTTGCAATTTCGCTCAGCTGCATTTGCATTCCTCTCTCGAAAGAGGAATGTAGCATAGACATACCCAAGAGAATGGTGGGAATTCTGTTCATCTACGCAGACCAGAATATTGGAGTGCATGGTGATTTCACCCTGAATGCCCAGAATGCTGTAGTTACTGGTTCCTCCTCTACCCCACAGAAATGGTAACATGGTTTAAAACTCTGAATTAATCTTGCACAAAGAGAGTGAAATTTACCCCACAGCCCAGGACCAGCAGAAGCCAATGCACTGAGAATAGTGAGGCAGATTCTCCGCTCTGCTTCAGTTAGCAGCCACTATTTCGATTGTAAAGCAGAATTTTGCCCATACTTGAAGACAGATGCACAATGCCATTTGAGGTTTTTCTTTCCTTGCCAGACAGAAGAACAGATATTCATTTTTCAGTATGTCTCTCAGGTTGAGCTGGCTAATCCATAACATGTAATTTCTTAGATGTCATGGAGCCTTAAACATGTCCCTCAAAAGCAAAAGGTAGGAAAATCAACTTCACATATACTGAGGTTCCTGTGAATGCTAAATACAGAGTTATATCTTAGGATTGCAATTATATTGTTGTGATCTGCTCTATCAAAATGCAAAGGACAGTATAAAAATCTTTTTAAATAGAACAAAGAACTCACATTTCTAAGTACAGGCAGTCTCCGACTTACGCGGATCCGACTTATGTCGGATCCGCACTTACGAACGGGGCTTTTCTCGCCCCGGAGCTCACGGGTGGCAGGTCCTCGCCCGTGTCCTCCGGGGCGAGAAAAGCTTCTCCCGGTCTCCCTGGTCTGCTGGGGGGGTCCAGCAAAGCCGCTGGACCCCCCCAGCAGACCAGGGACACCTGAGCAAAGCCGCCGCCTGGGCAGCTTTGCTCGTTTGCCCGGGAGCAAAGCCGCCCAGCCAGCGGGACCCCCGCCACCTGGGCGGCTTTGCTCCTGTCCCCCTGGTCTGCTGGGGGGGGTCCAGCGGCTTTGCTGGTTTTGCTGGACCCCCCCAGCAGACCAGGGGGACAAGAGACCAGGGGGTCCCGCTGCCTGGGCGGCTATGCTCCCAGGCAAATGAGCAAAGCCACCCAGGCGGCGGCTTTGCTTGGGTGTCCCTGGTCTGCTGGGGGGGCCCAGCGGCTTTGCTGGACCCCCCAGCAGACCAGGGAGACAGGAGCAAAGCCGCACAGGTGGCATCCCGCCGCCTGTGCGGCTTTGCTCGGGAGCAAAGGAGCAAAGCCACACGGGCGGCGGGGTCCCTCCGCCTGTGCGGCTTTGCTCAGGTCTCGCTGGTGTGCTGGGGGGGGACTCTCCCCAGCACCCCAGGGAGACAGGAGCAAAATCGCATGGGCAGCGGGGTCCCTCTGCCTGTGCGGCTTTGCTCGGGTCTCACTGGTCTGCTGTGGGGGGCAGGGGGCGCAGCTAGTGCGTCCCCCCCCCCCAGCAGACCAGGCTTTTGTTGCCGGATGCCTCGGGTAGAGCAGCTGGGGTGCTGCCGGGTTGGTCCTGTGGGAACCTACCGGGCAGCGCCCCAGCTGTTCTGTCCCAGGCTCCAGATTCAGCAGCTGTTGAAACTGATCAGGCTGATTCCAGGAAGCTGGGGGCAGAACAACTCTGCCTCCGGCTTCCTGTAGTCAGCCCCTGGTCAGTTTCAGTGGCAGCAGCTGAATCTGGAGCCAGTTCCGACTTACATACAAATTCAACTTAAGAACAAACCTATAGTCCCTATCTTGTACGTAACCCGGGGACTGCCTGTACTACAGAAACTTCCAAACATAAAAAATAATTCATTAAAATGAGATAGCTTTCTGCTGCAACCTACTTGGTATGGAATATCACACTGAGTAAAACCAGATTCTCCATTGTTTTTTATTCTCTCGTAGTTCCTGTTTCCATTCACAATTACCTCTAATGTTTTGATGTCTTCATAAGAAAACTGCACAGTCGGGACCCCAAGATGGTTGATGAAATAATCAGAATCACCCTGGATCTGCACAGAACTCACATTGGATACTGGGCACTTCATTTTCCCCAGACAGGTGAAGCTCTGTCTCTGAAAAAAAAAATCAAGAGTTCTGGTGATTTAATTATTTGCAACTAATCTGTAATGACTCACAATAATAACTAATATTATGCAGCATTTTCAGTCTGAAGGGCCCCAAAGCAAGTTAGAAACCCAGGCCAGATCTTCTGCTGGTGCAAATCAGCATATATCAATTCACATCAGCTTAGGACCTGGATACATATACAGACAAGAATAATTTCATCAATCATTTAAAGGCAGCAACTTCTGTGGTGAAATGTAGCAATTGTTTATGAATGCCCAACAACATGGCCGATTATTTAAGATGGAGAAGCAAAGGTGAATATCGTACTAAAATGAAAGAGTGGTGGAGGAATGTAAGCAGGAAGATATAGGGGGTTAGCATCCTACTCTTGCGAACTGGGATTCTCACCCCAACCAATCCCCAAAGGTTCGCACGCATTACCCACCAAATCAATGACTATTTCAGAACTTATCCAAATATACACTATTAACTAAACCAAAATGTATTAGAAAGAAAAGTGAGAATACATTTTAAAATATCATTATGCATGCAGACATCAATACAATTCTTAGTTCAGTTTAACAGAAGAGATGCTGAGGTTTGGAGTTGCAAAGAATTCTTTCAGAATTAGTTCCATAGGTTTTAAACCAATGTCCAATATCAGGGTATCCCAGTCTGGAGTTAGGGACCTCAGTCTTGTGGCTCAAGCTTTCCCTGATGAAACTTAAGGAGATCTGAGATACAGGATCAGGGCCCAAGAGTTCTTTCTATAGTCTCCTATGCCTGACATCCTCTTGCCAGTAAGTGAATAGTAAGTGAAGCATTGTGGCTTCATAGAATACTAGGACTGGAAGGGACCTCGAGAGGTCATCGAGTCCAGTCCCCTGCCCTCATGGCAGGACCAAATACCATCTAGACCATCCCTGATAGACATTTATCTAACCTACTTTTAAATAACTCCAAAGATTGAGATTCCACAACCTCCCTGGGCAATTTATTTCAGTGTTTGACTACCCTGACAGTTAGGAACTTTTTCCCAATGTCCAACCTAAACCTCCCTTGCTGCAGTTTACACCCATTGCTGCTTCTTCTATCCTCAGAGGCCAAGATGAACAAGTTTTCTCTCTCTTCCTTACGACACCCTTTTAGATACCTGAAAACTGCTATCATGTCCCCCCCTCAGTCTTCTCTTTTCTAAACTAAACAAACACAATTCCTTCAGTCTTTCCTCATAGGTCATGTTCTCTAGACCTTTAATCATTCTTGTTGCTCTTCTCTGGACCCTCTCCAATTTCTCCACATCTTTCTTGAAATGCGGTGCCCAGAACTGGACACAATACTCCAACTGAGGCCTAACCAGCACAGAGTAGAGCAGAAGAATGACTTCTTGTGTCTTGCTCACAACACACCTGCTAATGCATCCCAGAATCATGTTTGCTTTCTTTGCAACAGCATCATACTGCTGACTCATATTCAACTTGTGGTCCACTATAACCGCTAGATCCCTTTCTGCCATACTCCTTCCCAGACAGTCGCTTCCCATTCTGTATGTATGAAACTGATTGTTGCTTCCTAAGTGGAGCACTTTGCATTTGTCTTTATTAAACGTCATCCTATTTACCTCAGACCATTTCTCCAATTTGTCCAGATCATTTTGAATTATGACTCTATCCTCCAGAGCAGTCACAACCCTTTCCAGCTTGGTGCCATTTGCAAACTTAATAAGCATACTTTCTATACCAATATCTAAATTGTTGATGAAGATATTGAACAGAGCCGGTCCCAAAACAGATCCCTGTGGAACCCCACTTGTTATGCCTTTCCAGCAGGATTGTGAACCATTAATAACTACTCTCTAAGTACAATTATCCAGCCAGTTATGCACCCACCTTATAGTAGCCCCATCTAAGTTGTATTTACCTAGTTTATTGATAAGAATATCATGTGAGACCATATCAAATGCCTTACTAAAGTCTAGATATACCACATCTACCGCTCCTCCCTTATCCACAAGACTCGTTATCCTATCCAAGAAAGCTGTCAGATTGATTTGACATGATTTATTCTTTACAAATCCATGCTGGCTGTTCCCTATCACCTTTCCACTTTCCAAGTGTTTGCAGATTATTTCCTTAATTACTTGCTCCATTATCTTCCCTGGCACAGAAGTTAAACTGACTGGTCTGTAGTTTCCTGGGTTGTTCTTATTTCCCTTTTTATAGATGGGCACTATATTTTCCCTTTTCCAGTCCTCTGGAATCTCTTCTGTTTCCCATGATTTTCCAAAGATGATATCTAGAGGCTCAGATACCTCCTCTATCAGCTCCTTGAGTATTCTAGGATGCATTTCAGCAGGCCCTGGTGACTTGCAGGCATCTAACTTTTCTAGGTGATTTTTGACTTGTTCTTTTTTTATTTTACCTTCTAAAACTACCCCCTTCCCACTAGCATTCACTATGTTAGGCATTCCTACATACTTCTTGGTGAAGACCGAAACAAATAAGTCATTGAGCATCTCTGCCATTTCCAAGTTTCCTGTTACTGTTTCTCCCTCCTCACTGACCAGTAGGCCTATCCTCTCCTTGGTCTTCCTCTTGCTTCTAATGTATTTATAAAAGGTCTTCTTGTTTCCCTTTATTCCCATAGCTAGTTTGAGCTCATTCTGTGCCTTTGCCTTACTAATCTTGCCCCTGCATTCCTGTGCTGGTTGCATATATTCATCCTTGGTAATTTGTCCTACTTTCCATTTTTTATGTCTCCTTTTTTATTTTCAGATCATGCAAGATCTCGTGGTCAAGCCAAGGTGGTCTTTTGCCGTATTTTCTATCTTTCCGACACATTGGAATAGCTTGCTTTTCGGCCCTTAACAATGTCCCTTTGAAAAACTGCCAAATCTCCTCAGTTGTTTTTCCCCTCAGTCTCGATTCTCATGGGACCTTACCTATCAGCTCTCTGAGCTTACCAAAATCCGCCTTCCTGAAATCGATTGTCTCTATTTTGCTGTTCTCCCTTCTACCCTTTCTTAGAATTGTGAAGTAGTCTTCCTACGTCCTAAGCATTTCTGGTAATTAGCTACATGGATTAGCAAAAGGCACCTGTCCATCTCCTGGCATTTACAGGTAGTTTATTACATCTAGATTGAACCTCTCTAGTCCTGCTCTCTCTGGTCTAGCAGCATCTATGGTCCAGCATGATTTAGTTAGCTGGATGTCCACTTGTCATGGATGTGAACAAGTTTCTCGCAGACCCATACAGTTTGTTTACAGCCACCAGTCTTGGCTCTCAATAGTCTGTGCTGTTATTTAGCTCTAATTTACCCCTAAGTGTTTTTAAGAACCCAGTAAGCAGGGGAAGTGTTGATAGTGTTGAATTGCTGCTAGATAATATTGACCTTCTGTGGTTTGGCAAATACTCTGGATCAGCATGGTCAGGTCCTGAAGGTGCCAGACTAGAGAGATTCAACCTGTACTTCAAGGAGAAATGAAGACAATGATATTACCACATTCCCAGCTCATCTAAATGTTAATATTCACTTTTCATCTTTGAATCAATAGAACATAGTGACAGACATATATGATTACCTATATCTTGTTAACCTCTAACAAGATATAGGTAAACATAGACTTCTATAATTACTTTCTTCTTTCAGTTCTTTAACAATACAAGTCTACATTTCACAGCTCTAGTCTATCTAATATGGCTTTCCTAGTTCTTTATAAGGAATAGCCCTATTTATTAGTTACAGTCTTTCCTAATATGTCTTTAAAGGTAAAATCTGGGTCTTTTAGACTGCAAGTTGCTTAACACGTCTAGCTTAGCATCCCAGCTTGGTAACATCCGAGTGCTGCATAAGATATTTGGTCATCTCATCTGAAATGCCAGTGTTTCATGAAATGTTAGCAATTTAAAGGACTGCACTACGGAGGCTCACAGACAAAGAGTTAAAGAGTGAAATGCAATCGAAAGATTGAAACTACATAGCACAATTTTCTGTGCTATTGATTTAAAAATTCTCTTCAATAATATCTTCATAATCCTTCCACAGGAGTACTTAATGGTGAAACTTAGCAAAGAAAGTGCAGTAAATGAAAGCTGAGAGCTAGAAAATGAACCCAAGACTGAGTACCAACATCATGTACTAATGCAGCTTTCAAATGCATTAGGTAATTAAGCACCTTAAAAATAGGCAGAGAGGCTTTCAATATTATAGAAAATATGACACCTAGATTTTCTTAGGAATAGTAGAAGGTTTAAGTAGTCCTCAATACTTGGATGACTGTCTATATAGTATGTTACAACTGTTTAGTGCCCCCGGTAATTCAATAGCCTGCTTCATACATGGTATGAGACTAGTCAATTATAAATAAAGAGGCAGATCCTAATATTCTTTCTTTCACATACAGAATAGCACACATCCTACAGCACAAGTAGTGTCACCTCCTCAGTCAGATTGTGCTGAGGGAAGGCATAATTCCACAGGAAGAAGGGCTTTGGAATCTGGCATAACTTTATGTAAAGTACTTTCAGGTGATATTCCGACCTAGACTCCAACTGCCAATTATTTGTGGTTTTACAATCCCGTTTTCATTTATTCTTAATTATTTGTTTTCTCTCCTACTGTTGTGTCAAGACTCAAAGAATCATCAAGGGAACCTGGCAGACTATGAAGCCAGAAGAAAAAAACTGATCTAGCCCTAAACAAAGAGCTTGTATCCCAGGTAATGTAAATTAGTGTAGCTCCATTGGCATAAATGGAGCTAGAACAATTTACACCAGCCAAAATTCTTGCTCTTTAAGGAATATAAAAAACATCAAGAAAGACAGATAGAAGAATTAAATATTAATCTTATGTGTTCCATGGAATCATAATTGTTAAAACACTTCAGAGAGAAGTTTAATTTTTAGGTTGATGGGTCCTTTAATTCCTAGTGTCTCGCTTAACCTGTCACCCAGTCTTTAAATAGGAGTTTTCAAACACATTAGGCAGACATTTAACAACTTCACAATATGTGACTGTTTAAAGTGAAAAATCCACCCACTCGGCACTGTTATGAAACCAGCCAGATCCTGTACTCTATGTACTCGGAAAGGTTGTCTGTTGTTCAATGTGTTTAGCTCTCTCATGTGATCAAAAGGAAAGAAAGAAACAAGCTTCACTTTTCAAAAAGGTTGACTTCTTGTCTAGAAAGTGCGGTATAATAGCTGGGACCTTTCACGGTCCTTCCTTATGAGCCTGATTGTATAACCGTCACTCATGCCGAGCAGTACTTACTGACATAAGTAGTCTGATTGAAGTCAATTGTCTTATTTCAGAAAACTGAAGTCACATTAGAAACTTGTCTGATGCTCCTTATATATTCAGCTCAATAAACAGACAGACATTTAAAAATAGCTAAACCTGACTTTCGTACTTTAACATATATGATCCACATTAAAATGCCGTATGACTTACATGTCCACATACAAGTACATGTACATAATATTAAACACATACATACACACAAACACACACCATTTAATAATTTTTGTTTGTGGAAATCATGCCACAAACACAATTGCCTAGTCAAAGAGACATCATGTAGGGAATATGTGTGCAATTTAGTTTAAAATGGATGAGTTAAGTCCAAAATAACAATGTTGAATACATCTCTAACTATAAGCTAGAACATAAGAACGGCCATATTGGGTCAGATCAAAGGTCCAACTATCCCAGTATCCTGTCTTCAAATAGTGGCCAATTCCCAGAGGGAAGGAACAGAACAGGTAATCAAGTGATCCCTCTGCTGTCATCCATTTCCAGCCTCTGACAAACAGAGGGTAGGGACACCATTCCTACCCATCTTGGCTAATACCCACTGATGGACCTAACCTCCATGAATTTATCTAATTCTTTTACCTAGATATTTTCAGGGCTCACCTAAGGAATATTAGTCTAGAAGCATATTTTTTAGCTTGTAAAATTAGTGGCCTTCCATAGCTCCATTGCCCTCTGCCACCAAAGCAGAGAAACATACATCTAATGTACAGTACTTGTACACAGTTTCAATGCTGAGTACCTTTTTGTTTCCAACATGACAATGTTACAGAGAAACTCTGTTTCTCTATGTTGTATTGGAATAATAAGACTACTCCCACAATCATGTAAATTGGTAAATAAGATCTGGCAGAGTAATCACATAACTGTGCGTGTTTGCATTTTCACAATAAACCACTGACATTTTCAGATTTACTTGTGTGTCCATGTAGAAACTGACCGTGCTGCTACTGAAAATTCAGAGTCTGAGCTTTTGAACATGTATCGTGTTTCACAAAAATTCCCAGCATTTTGCCAAGTCAGAACATTTTTTGTAAACCGAAAGTGAATCGAATCAAACGCGAAAACCTCAAATGTAGAGGTTTATTAATGTAATTGATAGTATTTCAGAGAGCTCTACTTGTCATTCATTACATTTTATATACTTATACACATCTGTTTTTCCTCACTCACACCCTAATTTCCAAAGTGCTACAATCACTTGTAATAGAATCTATGGGTGCTCCGGACTTTTGAAAAGAAAGATTGTGTGACATCAGGCACCCAAAAGGAGTGGCTATTATGCTTAAGTATTATAACATACACAATATTTCCCACTGATCTGGGTGTTTGCAATACTTAGTCTCAACATGTTGTTTAATACCTTGATACCAGCAGTTCTAACATGTGCTTTCCTATCTTAGGACACTACATTAAAATATTCCATTATTTCCAAGTGCAGCAGGAGACAGCACAGATTGTTAGCAATAATTCCTTCGCCAATGCATTTACCTTGCTTTTCAAACCTGCTTTATGCTCTTTTTTTGCTGTTTGATTTCCTCACGCTGTAATACTGACAAATTTTTCCAGGCACACCATATGAAAATCTATTTGCAATATGGTGCAAATAAACGTTTAAAGGGTACCATCTGAGGAAAAAACTCTGTATGATGGAGTGTTCACGCCACACCAGCAAGGATTGAGTTAATAAGGCTAGAGGCCAATTACACTACAGCCCCACCCAATGGAACGCCATAGAGTGCTAAGTCCTAATTGCTGACAAACTCCAGCTGGGGAAGGATCTGGGGATGATTCATAGAGAGGAAGTTGGCATAGACTGGAGGCAGGGGGCCTGCAGAGATGTGAAAGATGGGGCCTGAGAAGGCAGGGGACGATGCAGTCCAAGGATGAAGGAAGGCTTGAGAGAGAGAGACCTGAATGGTTGATTTGAGTGTCCCTGGTTTGGAACCCAGTGTACAGGTGTCCCCCAGCAGCCACGGTGCGAGTAATGCAGTCAGGTGAAGACTGCTTGAGATTGAGGCAGGAGATTGTGAAGGAGAGGAGAGGAGAATGGAGACTTGGCCAGAGGGCTAAGCCATGAGGGAGAGGCCCTGAAGCTCCAGACCAGTGAGAGAGGAACCACAGAGCAAGTGGCTGAGGTAACAGGTTAAGCAGCCACTGGACAGGATACTGACAGTGGTGAGCTGACTCCTCAGAAGGCACTGTCAAGTGGTGAGTAGGAGACCCTGAGAGAGACAGGTACTGAATTTTTAAGCATTTCATTAGGATAGCATGGATTGTATTTCCTGTTTTGTCTTCTGCAAACCATATGATGTGTTTCAGATGTGCTAGGTTAATATGATTAAAGCACACTGTAAGCAATGTTATTTTCCTTTGTACATATCAGCAAGAGCGGCGAGGAGTCCTGTGGCACCTTACAGACTAACTGAAGTGTAGGAGCATAAGCTTTCGTGGGCAAAGATCCACTTCGTCAGATGCATGTCTCATATCAGCAAGGTCACACTAGATTCTGAATTTGGTCCTTCATTACATTTATGCTGTAATTATTCACATGCAGGTTTGGGCAATGTCAAAAAGATCAGAACAAAACTCAGTAAGTCACTGAAGCTTTGCTCCAGAGCCTACTGAAGTCAATGGGTGTCAACTAGATCAGTGCCTCCTAGGGGAGCTATCTGGAAATGCTATAGACAGATTGAATTTTTGCAAGGCAGAAATGGGCAAGTCACATATTTGCTAGGACACAAAATGCCATGGGAAAGTTAGAAAGGAAGACAATGTTTCACAAGATGAATAACACACACAGATCTTCTGAAACTTTCAATCTGATACATCAGACGTTTTCTGGTCAACCTGACTGTTTTTAAAATTACACGGCTACTCCTCTGAGACTTGTCAAGATCAAGTTGTATAATATCCATCACTATGACATCTCTCATCTGTGCTCCAAAACCGACTGTTTTGCAGCAGCAGGGTAAACACAGACTTTTTTAGTCATCCTAGAAGGGAGGGCTGCTTTAAAAGTCCAATTGAAGCTCCACAGAAGCAGGTGGGCTAAGGCAGGTATGGAATATACAGGTACCACTCATCTTCTTTATACAGGTGCTGCCCAGAAGATGGGTGGTACCTGTATGAAGTACACTTCCCCCAAGCAGTAGCCCCTCCGCTGCTGCTATTTCAAAATAACTACTCTCCAGAATAAGTCAAAGTAATTACTCCCCAGTGCTTCCTGGGGCTCTAAATCAAGGTAGCACACCTCATTAACAGAGCCTGCCTCAGACTAATTTTGAGGCTACCCCATTGTGGGGATATGCTATTTTGATTTTGTTATTTTGGGAGTTATTTCAAATTTAATTATTTGATCTTAAGACACCTACCTGCCACCCACATAGGGACAATGAGTTAAGCAGCTCAACATCTAAATTGCATCTGTAAATAATTTGGTACCAAATCAGTTACAGCAATCTTCACACATGCAAAGTTGAAAGTGTAAAAGGTATGAGACTGGGAAGGCATTCAGACTTAACACTTTCATTTGTTTTGTTGTTTCCTCCTCCTTTCCCCAAAAAGTTGCACTAAAATTTCTATCAAAGCATCGAGGTTCTTCCCAGGCTGAAATCCCTGTATTGCAGGCACATCTGTTTCAAACACTCCTCTCTCTCAACAGCCCCAGCTCTGAATGAGAATCAAAATCTGGACTGACTGCATAGGAATAAACTAACATGAAGCATTAAGGTAGGTTAGGTAACATTTCCGATGTCGGAGATCTTCCCTTACAGCACTTCCAGAGGCGCTACCCGTTGCTGGCATAGGGAAGCTTTTCTTTGATCCTCTTTGTAAGACTGGTCTCTGGGAGCATGCAGCCTCTCTTATCATGTTCATTGAGGATGTCAGTGTCACTAGAAACTCACCAAGCATAGACACCAGAGGAAGTGAATTCTGCTTTAGGGGGAAAAAAGACTGTTTCTTTCAAGAGTAATGAGTGATGGTTACTTTAGGATACAGTTCAAGGGATACTTACAGGACTAAATAAGTTGCTTAACTGTCCCACTTGTGATGCATACAGTAGCTATCTATGAGATGAGCAGAAAAACTGAGTCCTTTTGCACCCTGTTCAGTTCTCCTAAATCATATTCTCAGTAACATCACTGTAAACATCACTGAGGCGTAACTTCACTGAAATCATGGCATTTCTTAATGTCATGCAGTGACATTATATCATCAGTTAATGGTCTTGGCATGATAGTCCAATGGCACTTCTTGTTCCATAGGTTTTTTTTTCGTATTTCAGTTTAAAGCCATGTCATTTACAAAATTCCCCCTCGCAATTTTAAGGTGAATAGTCTTTAAAGTTTGTTTCATTTTTAATACAGGCAGTCCCCGGGTTACGTACAAAATAGGGACTATAGGTTTGTTCTTAAGTTGAATTTGTATATAAGTTGGAACTGGCTCCAGATTCAGCTGCTGCCACTGAAACTGACCAGGGGCTGACTACAGGAAGCCGGAGGCAGAGTTGCTCTGCCCCCAGCTTCCTGGAATCGGCCTGATCAGTTTCAACAGCTGCTGAATCTGGAGCCTGGGACAGAACAGCTGGGGCGCTGCCTGGTAAGTTCCCACAGGACCAACCCGGCAGCACCCCAGCTGCTCTATCCGAGGCGTCTGGCAACAAAAGCCTGGTCTGCTGGGGGGGGGGGGGGGGGCGCACTAGCTGCGCCCGCTCCCTCCCCAGCAGACCAGGGAGACCCGAGCCTGGGCGGCTTTGCTCCTGTCCTCCTGTCCCCCTGCAAAGCCGCTGGACCCCCACAGCAGATCAGGGACACCCAAACAAAGCCGCCGCCTGGGGGACAGGAGCAAAGCCGCCCAGGAGGCGGGGGTCCCACTGCCTGGGCGGCTTTGCTCCCGGGCAAACGAGCAAAGACGCCCAGGCGGCGGCTTTGCTCGGGTGTCCCTGGTCTGCTGGGGGGGGGGGTTCCAGCGGCTTTGCTGGACCCCCCCCAGCAGACCAGGGAGACCGAGAAAAGCCCCGTTTGTAAGTGCGGATCCGACATATGTCGGATCCGCGTAAGTCGGGGACTGCCTGTACAGACAATCCCCGAAAGCACTTCTTTTATAAGTGCAAAACAACTCCTCCATCAAAAAAAAAATACTTTAATTTCTATGAATCACTTCACCAGTTGCAGTAAGTTCCTACTTAATGATCCTTAAATGCTACTTTTTATGAAACCAAGCAAAAATTAATAAGTTTTTTAAAAAATACATCTAGCATAAATTAGCAGCTTATTCTGTAATAACTAATTGCTTTTTTGAGAGGCAGACTGACTATACTTCAAAATGATCTTCACAGCTGTGCCAATCAGTATCACTTTATGGGCTAAATAAGGGAAAGAAAGAGGACAATGATCAGTCAAGTGGCTCACTTCAGTGCAAGGGCACATTTGTTGCTCAAGCTGAGCCAGGCTTGTTCCCTTTGGCTACGTCTAGACTGGCATGATTTTCCGGAAACACTTTTAAAGGAAAAGTTTTCCGTTAAAAGCATTTTCGGAACAGAGTGTCTAGATTGGCACGGATGCTTTTCTGCAAAAGCACTTTTTGCGGAAAAGCGTCCGTGGCCAATCTAGACGCGCTTTTCCGCAAAAAAGCCCCGATCACCATTTTCACGATCGGGGCTTTTTTGGGGAAAACAAATCTCAGCTGTCTACACTGGCCCTTTTGCGCAAAATTTTTGTGCAAAAGGGACTTTTGTCCGAACAGGAGCAGCATAGTATTTCCGCAAAAAGCACTGATTTCTTACAGTAGGAAGTCAGTGCTTTTGCGGAAATTCAAGAGGCCAGTGTAGACAGCTGGCAAGTTTTTCCGGAAAAGCGGCTGATTTTCCAGAAAAACTGGCCAGTCTAGACACAGCTTTGGAGTTTATTTTATTCTCCAGTACTGTGATTTCTTATTCCCTCATTCTGATGATTTCATCACAAGAAACAAGTATGATCCTACTGTTGGGAGGCTGCTGGCAAACTCCTCAAACTTAGCATAGTTCAAGGAAATCAGATTTAGCCAACAGCTCATGATAATTGGTTATGCTAGACTGGAAGACGAGAAAACCTTCCTTTCCAGTAGATCTAAGTGTTTACCTTCCTTGTCTGTGGGGGCAAATCTGTTAGAAGTATTCTGAACCCTGCTTAGCCAGCACATAACAATATCACGTTGTCCCTTTGGTGGTAAAAGTGAAAGTTGTGGGAGCATGCCACACTGCTCTAAATAGCTCTTGCATGACCTCTTAACTGGGAAGTGTATTCTAATAGATCTAGAGGTGTGGAGGATGTTAAGAGCTTGTGCTGGGAGTCCTGAATCTCCTCAAGTGGAATCTGAAATTCCCTGGCAGCTTTACAGAGGTGGTCTTGGAACTGCCTGAAGAGGGGAAGAAGAGCATGTTGAAGTCACAGCTTCATCAAGTTATAATGATGGCTGTCTGACCAGTTCTGGTAGAACTGCCAGAGCTGAGGCATAGTATTACTCCTCCTCTTTTGGATTCAGGGGCAAATCTGATGTTTCCCTTGGAGGGAAGGCAGGTGGTGACTCCCCGGCCAACAGGATTGATTCTAAAAGTGAGTACTATTCCCAGGATACTCTATAAGGCCAATAAGAGGGGTTAATTGGTGGACATGAAGGTCTCCATGGCATGGGGTTCCAGTGATTCTGAGGCATGTGAGATGGTGAGTCAATGGGTCAAGGTGGCAGGTTCTGAAAGTTCTGAGAAAGAAAAGGCTGACTCGGGTTAAAATGTCCTCCTCCACTGGTTTTGTGATTGGTGCCCAAGGGTATGATTACTCTACAAAGGAATACTCGCAACACTGAAGTTATGTCTACACTGCAGAGTTTTTCCAGGAAAACTGCCATTTTTCTGTTAAAACTACACTTATATCCACACTGCTATTGCATTCTTTTGACAGAAAGTTGAAAGAATGGAGGGGTTTTCTGACAGCAATAAACCTCTTTCTATGAGGAAGAAGCCTTTTTCCAAAAAAGCTTTTTTGGAAAAATGCACGTGTGAATGCACAAGACTGTTTTTTCAAAAGAAGAGGTATCCAGGAAAAAGCACAGGTGCCCTGGTGACCACTCCATCCACAGTAATCACAACTGAAATGCGAGATAGCATCCAATCAATGTAATTCCAAAATTTCGAAAAAGCAGATCACTTTTTTGTTGCACTTTTGCTGTGTAGATGCTCTCTTTTGACAGAAGTTTTTCTGGAAGATCTCTTCCAGAAAAGCTTCTTCCAAAAGAAGCCTGCAGTCTAGACATAGCCTAAGTCACAGCATCTGGATCAATGGATTCAGGCTCACAGAGTATGGTCTACATGGCTGAAAATAGCAGTGTATACATTCCTGCTTGGGCTGGAGCCTACGCTTTGAGGAGCCCAGGGTTTCAGAGTGTAGGCTCCAGCCAGATGTGTCAACATCTAGAATCCTGCCTGGAACTACAGACTTTGATAAGAAGCCAAAGGAATGAAGTAGCTACAGAGAGTGGAGGAAGCTCTAGAGGCAAGGCAGAGATATGGAAGAAAGGTATAAAAGAGCCCAGGGAAACACCAACATGGTCAGACTTAAGCAGAGTGTGGTTGCCAGGCACTTGGTCCGTGGGCTGGAACTCATGCATGGACTTGGACTCTCACATCAGCTTCGAGGAGAGTGGCACAGACAAGGCAGTAGCTCAGAAGACTGCCTGAGACAATTCACTCAGTGGGACTTTATTACTCTGGAACAGGAGGACTACAGTGAAGTGGCCAGAGGGTTGAGTCATGAAAATAGTCCTCTGTGTCCAGAGAGAGAAATGAAAGACAGGCAGGGAGGTGGCAGACCAAGCAGAACTATTCTGCAAATATAGTCATATAGAGGCAACCTATGAAGTAGTAGAGAAATGACTCCTTCCATTCTAATATTCACCACAGAAAAGGATAAGCAGACAAGATTAAAATATAAATGTTCAGAGTTTCTATAGTAGACTGATTAAAGACTTGCTTTCAATGCAATTTATGTGTAGAATGAAAGAACTCATTAGTAAGCAAGAATAAAATGTTGACTCCTTAGTTTGTACAGCAAACTTCTAATTCCAGCTCATGAATATTGTAACTCACAATATGATGCATAGAGTTTTCTAAAAAAAAAATCCCTTGGAATATTAATACTGCTTTGGTTACTTTTAATGGGAGTTCAGAGTCTGTCTTAATGAAATTATTCTGTACTGTTGCAAGAAGATAAACTTCTGCAGAGACAAAACATTCATCACAAAGCAGATGAATTTAACTCAGAAAATACACTGAGCTTGAGTTTTCACATTTTTCATGTTAAAAATGGAGATTTTTCACTAAAATATGGAAATGTGACATGGGGACATATTTGCCAAAAGGAAAGTAAATCCCATAAGGCCTAGTATTTGAGACTTTAAAGAAATTAGGATAAGAACGACCTCTATAGAATTTAGAATTGGCCTCAAGTCCTATATTCTCTATTAACCCAGCTGATTCTCATGAAGTTCATGGTCAAAAATGCTGCCAAGGACTTTTACGGATCAGTATTGCCCCAGACAGAGTCCATATTTTCTTGGACAAAAAAAATCATTTTGAGGGTCAAGGAAAAATCAGGTTTCTAGCCTTTGGGGTAAAGAATATGACTTTGAGTGGCTTACGTCAAAGCCATATTAATCAAGGACTCACTTCTAATTTCCTAGCATTCCAAATCTCCATTGAAACTTATGGTAATTTAGCCATCATAAAAAATGCAAATTAGAACTCAAACATTCCATTTTAGGTTAAAAAGAAAAGTTTATCAACTTAGTTGTGCTTTTTAAATACTTATTTCACTGTTTTGTATTAATTTAAGAACTGTCATAATCCTATTTTAAAAAATGTCAAAGAAGAGACACTTAATACTGACTTGTTTTAATAAAGCATTACACATTATATGTTCGGACGCTTCAGGGGATAGCCGAGTTAGTCTGTACAGGATAAACTTAAAAAACAACAAATAATCTGGTAGTACTTTATATACTAACAAAACATGTAAATGGTATCATGAGCTTCTGTGGGCACAGCCCACTTCTTCAGATAATCGGAGTTTTACACTACATGTAAGAGATAAATACTACCCGTGGACTAATTTACTATTCTAAAGAGACCAGGAAATGTAAATCTATCTAATTTGATCAGTTTCCTTACTCTTAGTGCATAATATTTTCCTACACTCAAATCATCTACTGAATTTAAAAATAAGAAAAATATGACCATTAAAGAAGACCATCCATCTTCACAAAGTATGAACAACTGAAACAAAGAGAAATGACCTATCTTTGAGATGTTAAGTTCATGCTAGGCAAATATTTCCTACATGGGATCTAAGGAAACTAAAATCTAAAGGTAAATGCTTCTTCATTCTGTAAATGCAGCAAATGTAAAGATGTTGATTGATAGTTTCTTTCTGAGTTCTGGTGCTTTTAAACACAATTTCTGAAATAGCACTGAAATGGTTTTCTACTTGTCTACATTTCTCTCTAAGCTGTGTCCTGCACTGGTTCAAATAAACTCTTGCCATCAACAACTATCTGTAGTAGATACTGGATTTCATTGGTTCAGGTTGAATCTCTCTACTCCAGCACCCTTGTGACTTGACTGGTTCTGAACAAGAGAATTTTCCCAACCGTAGGAGGTTAACATTGCCTAGCAGCATTACCAACACTTCTACTGCTTACTGGGCTGTTAGAGGACATTTAGGGGAAAATTAGAGCTATATAACAGCACAGAACATTGGGGGCACATCTACACAGCAGTGTTATTTCAGAATAACTGATATTATTTTGAAATAACAAAGTGTGCTTCATTACAGCAAGCCTTTATTTCAAAATAATGTTGAGATGGAAGACTTCTTACTCCAAATCCTGTAACTCTCATTTCACGAGGAGTAAGGGAAATCAAAGGAATAGCGTTTATCTTTCAACTTCCTTCTGGGTAGACAGTGTCAAAAGCTGAATTAAGCTATTTCGACTTCAGCTGCGCAAATAACGTAGCTGAAGTTATGTATCTTAATTTGACTTTTGCCCTGCTGTGTAGATGTGCCCTGAGAGTTAGGACTGATGGCTCATAGGAAACTTGACCTCACCCATGAAAAAGTGAATATCCAACTAACTAAAATCATTCTGATGATGGATTTTTCCAGTCCAGAGAGTTCTGGACTAGAAAGGTTCAACCTATTCTTAGTAACAAATACAAATCAAATTAGGTAAATCTTATAAATTAATTACAATTTAAGCATCTGTTGAAAGCAACAATTACATAGTACAAATAAAAGATGTGGTAAGACTATAGCTCAC
The DNA here is from genome assembly GCF_049634645.1 of Pelodiscus sinensis. Classification (NCBI taxonomy): domain Eukaryota; kingdom Metazoa; phylum Chordata; order Testudines; family Trionychidae; genus Pelodiscus; species Pelodiscus sinensis. The sequence goes on along the minus strand of NC_134720.1, from coordinate 42,439,796 downwards.
ATACTATCAACAGTTCTGAGCATCTGAAATACAAACACACAGAGGGAATTCAGAAAAATGCAATAGAGTTATTAAGATCATGGAGCAAGTGCTTATATAACCTCAGTACTCTCAGAATGTTACCTCATTCCAGTTTCCAGATGGTATCTACACATATGAGTGACTATGAACAAAAGACCTCCTAACCTACATCATCAGTGTGACTCAAACCCAGGACCCTCAGTACCAGAAGCAAAGAAACTCCAGTGACTTATTTGCCATTGCCTGAGGATCATTGTGCATGTTTAATGCTCTTCTGTTGTTTATGACACAGTCCAGAAAACAAACTCAGTATCAGTGTATAAAAACCCAATTTCCAGAACAGAAATTTCCAAAGAAATAACTAAGACCTCAAAACTTACTATAAGGGATAAAAAAAATCTTAGGGTGTATTGGACTAGCACAATTTATATTTTGAATCTACTTTTTTTTCAAATGGCTTACTACTCTGATGCAGGAAGGTAATGGTGTTTATTGGCAACACAAACATTTATTATATTTTTGATTACTTAAAACATTTAGAGTACTCTGTTTGACTGAATAATGCCATATCTTTTCTTCCAAGTACTTAGCAGTACACAAATAAAGGTCAGTCCTAGCTGTCGTACACATACCGAGCTGTTGTAAAACACAGCTGTGCTAAATGCAAATGAATCAGAGTTTTAGTACAAAACCTTTTGATAAATTGGGACTTGCTAAAAAATGCATGAATCTCCTAATGTTTTCTGCTGTACTAACATTTGTTGCTGATATAAAAACATTGGCTAAGTAGGTCCAGAGTTAAGGTTTGACAAGTATCACCTTCTTTCCAAAGTGGTGATATTTTATATTCCATGGAAAATGGAGGCTGTAGATCATATTAAAGGGCTTGAGGCATTCTCATTCGACTGTACATAGAAATGGAAATGGAGTGAACTTAGTTCAATGCATTTCAATGAAATTTTACTCCATTATAATCAGGTTCCACTGAACTAGTCCTTTTGGAATGCAGCAATTATTACTGCCCTGATAGGTACTGTATTAAATAATGCATGGTACTAAGCTAGAGCCTCTCCTCCCACTTCTGATCACACTGAAAGAGGAGAGGGAAAAAGAGAGAGAAAAGGAAGAATCCCTGACTTCTGGATTTATTACCACTTCTTCCTTTTGGGAATGCAGATATGAACCTTCTATACCTCCCCCATTATTACAATCTATTTCTATAGTAACAGGTTGAACCTCTCTGGTCTGGGACTCTCTGGTCTGGCCACAGCTATGGTCCAGCAGGACCACAGATGTTGCTGGACCAGGGAACTCCTAGACCAGAGAGCTCTGGGAGCCTGGAGGCCGCTGGGGAGCCCAGGGTGGTTGTGGAGTCTGGGGGCCTGACACTGGTCATGAAGCTGCATCCTGAGGTTAGCCACTGAGTCAGGCAGTGCTGGCCCCAAGGGCCTGGTGTCCTGACGGCACGGAGCCTAGTAGCAGGACTCAGGAGCCAGGAGAGGAGTCTGGCTGGGTCTGCTGACAGACCCCAGGAGAACCTGGAATCTGCCAGTAGAGGAGCTAGAATTGACCTCTCCTGGTCTGTCAAACTCCCATCTTTGGGACTGGTCAGGTTCCAAGGGTGCTGGACCAGAAAGGTCCAACTGGTAGTTTTCTCAGATGCTCTAATTAGAACAGCATCATAATCAGGCTGTGCGCTACAGGAACATATATAGGTCTCTTCTCCCAGAAAGTTTACAATCCAGAGATCAGATACAAGTCAGACAAGGGGATGAAGAGAGGATACAGAAATAGTATCATTTGGGCACCAGCTGATCATTAATTTGCAGTAAACACCCTGTTGCTACTTTAGTCTAAAAAGGAAAAACAAACAGGAACAAAAAAATCTATAAAAATAAGCAAGTGGATTATTTTAATGAGCCATGTCAGCTCAATTACTATGCACGACATGTATCCACGGAAATCATGCCTTGTACCTTAGACAACGAAATTGCTTGAATCATCTTCATCATTCTATTCCAAACATAATAGCAAACGGCAATATGTTACTGGTCAAGCAAGCTCTATCTTATAATGCTGAAATTCCATTTCCAACATTGCTATGTGTAATATTTAAACAAGAGTTAGGAAAACTGTAATGCTCTGCAGAGTGGATACCAAAAAATCATATAACTAGCCTGGCATACTAGACAAGGGACACTGGACTGCAAAGTTTTTGGACACTGCTGCACCTGTCAGAACAAGTGCAAATCTGCCCCCCAAAGTTATCCTACCAAGCCTCATCAGGAAGCTGATTTAAAAACACTGATGTGCAGAGCTCAAGTAGAGAGTCAATCTATTACCCTTTCGCCCACCCAGTGGATTGGCTTATCATGCCGAGATTTAGACTCCTGTTTGGTGTGTTCTGCCCAATCTAACTGATACCACTAGGAATGTTAAAAATTTCTTCCCTGTCAATGTGCTGCTGCTTCACACTGTGTGCTATATATATTTCGTTCAATGACTTTTTTTTTAAGTCATGGAATAATGATTTGCTCAATCTACCATGAACTATTTTCAAAACTATAATCAAAATATTTATTCCACAATATTCCAAATTGTTTTCTGTATACTTTACTGCTCCTTTTAAATTTTGCAATGAAAAAAGTAATATAAAACAAAGCATCTTTTAAAGAGTGATCCAGTCTCATGCACTAAGACAGAGCCTTTTTAGGGTTGGTTCTTCTACAACACACTGATTCTCTTATTTAAGAATTTACAGCCAATTGCCTCTTCATACAGATGCTTAAACACTAAGTGACAACAATAGAATATTATTATGCTCTTTATATTGGACCTAATAAGCAATGACATTTTGGATATTGTTTAAAACATCTGAAAGCATTACTCTCAGAAGAATAAAGCCTACCTAGGAACCATCATGTTGGCATGTATTCTGCATACCAAGATGATTAAAAACCAGTTCAAATGTCTTCCCCTGTTTTTTTAAGAAATTGGTTCAATATCATTTTGAGGCAAAGTCCTCAGTTGTTACGTATCGGCATGGCAGCATTGACTCCAGTAGAGCAATATTAATTTCTATCAGCCAAGTATCTGCCCCTGTACTCTTTTCTTGCTTTTTTTGGATTGTATGTTTTCCTTCACTTTTAAATAACATGGGCTCAGTTGTGGGGAGTGGGGAGGGCTATTTTATATTTTAAGGACATCAGAAATATAGAAACTCACCGACACTCACTAGTGTGAGATTCCTTTCTTCATGGAGCACATCACACTTTGAAGAATTAATTACTTTTACCTTCCTTTGCCTTTAAATATTCAGAGTACAAAGATTGCTTATGGAAAATTCAGTCATGCTACTCAACACATGAACATATGTATGGACCCTGATAGTCATGCATCCAGTAGTTTCCTCCCATTCCTTTTCTACTCCACACACTCCCTACATTTAGGACTGAGAAAACTTGATTCCTTCATGGGCAGGGATCAAGGAACACTGCATAATTTCTTCAACTTCTACCCAATTGATACTTTGTGCTGTGGACCTATAATGTGGTCAAGGTCCTCTGAATAACAGGAAAGGACATGGCCTATAGATAACATGCTAGCTGAACAAGAAGGGGGAAGAGGGAAACAAAAAAAGATATGAAAAGGTGACAAGGTGGTAAAATCTGCAACCACACAGAGGTATTCTGTAGTCTAACTCGGTTGCCATAATTTAGAATTAAGAAAATGCTGCTGATTATGTTCCCACTGGGGGTACATCTAGACTGTGGGGGTTTTCTGGGATATCCTGGAAAAACTCTGCCATATCCCGGGAACGTGTTTGTTCTTCTGCTTCTTCTTTTTTTGTGTGTGTGGGGGGGGGGGGGGGGAGGGAGAGGCAGAAGAGCATACACTCTCTTTCGGAAGCCCTGTCTTCCTCATTCTACAAGGAAGAAGGGATCTTCCGAAAGAGAGGGATTTTCCGATATTTGGCCCACTGTAGATGGGCCAAATTTTGGAAAAACCTCTTCCAGAAAAAAAATTGGAAAAAGGTGCAGTGTAGACCTAGCCTGTCCTGTGATGAGAGACATTCCTTGTTAAATCCACCTGGAAAGGAGAGGTAGGCATGATCCCTCTGGACAAAGAGTATGGAAAGAAACTGGAAGGTCCTACAAAAAACACAAGGAAAAGCCAGGCCTGGGAGAAAAACTTAGGGCTGAGGTTTATGTTTTGCTATTTGAACTGGAATTACAGTACTAGTAAAGCTGGGGAGCAAGGGTAAATTTGGCTACATACAGAGAATTGAAACTTTTTGGAACAGGATTTGAACATCAAAGATGACTATCACGGAAAAAAAGAGAAGAACATTCTTGCACCAATGGTAAATTATTATAATTCTCTCCAAAGATACACATTTAACCCATGGGAAAGGTACACATTTACATGGGAAATAAGCCATGTAAATTACAGCTGGCAAAGCTTTTAACTTGCACTGAAACAATGGTCTGACATTTAAATCCCTTGATTGCATCCATACAAGAACAAGTCACTCCTTCTCTAGTCAGGCCTTGTAATAGTAAGTAGCTCCCAAACATCATATAGAATATGAAATGCTTCATGGCACAAGCCACATGGAAAACTCCCACTAACTGCAAATGGGACCTGTGCAAAAGGAATTATAGCACTATATGGCCATTCATACTCATCATGCTAACTGTACCAGTCAGTGCAAGTAGGCTATAAAAAACAGATTTACTAAAGCACAGTTGAGGGCACTATAACCATTGCCTTGCAGACACAGGCAGGATGCAAATGACCCAAGAAATGCCACTAATTTGTATAGTGTGTATCCTTGCATGATAATATTGGAACAATTTACTGGCAGAATCTACTGCAAGTTGGACCTCCCTGGTCCAGCTCGCTTGGGACCTGACCAATCCTGGACAAGGGAGTTTTCCAGGCCAGGGAAGGTCAGTGGAGGGGACGATGCCAGCCTCTCTGCTGGGCTCCTCTCCCCAGCTACCTGCCACTGTTGCCCCAGTTCCCTGGCTGCAGCAGCCCCGCCAGCCCTGCAAGCTCCGGCAGTGGCCCTGTGGGCCCACTAGCTGTGAGCTCTGCAGAAGGGCTCCCCCCCGGTAGCCCCCAAAACCCCATTGACTTCCCAGCCCAGATAGCTGCGAGCTCTGATGCCCCGTGGGCTCTGCTTTCCTGCTGGCGCTGCCAGCTAGCTCTGCTCCCAGATGCTGGTAACTTCTGTGCTAGGGTTCTGTAGTCCACCAACCTCCATTGTCTTGCTGGACTATGGATGGTGCCAGACCAGAGAGCCCTAGACCAGAGAGGTTCAACCTGTAATTCAGACCTCCTGTGTTTTCTCTGAAAAACCAAACCTGAAGACAAACTTTCTTCAACACTTCAGCTGCCTATAGCACAGGATGATTAAAATATTGTAAGAGTTGTACACACCTCCTGCTTCTCATCCAAAGGTCTGCAAATATTTAACACATATGTTCTGAGATTTTCAACACTCTTCTTTAGTACTGCAAGTAGTATAATACTACAGCAAGGAAGGTTTAGGTTGGACATTAGGAAAAACTTCCTAACTGTCAGGGTGGTTAAAAACTGGGATAAATTGCCTACGGAGGTTGTGGAATCTCCATCAGTGGAGATATTTAAGAGCAGACATCTGCCAGGAATGATCTAGAGACGGTGCTTGGTCCTGCTGTGAGAGCAGAGGACTGGTCTTGATGATCTCTCGAGGACCCTTCCAGTTCTATGATTCTATGAAATAATACCTAGTGTAGACACAGGCATACTGAGAAATCAAAATAAGCTCTTAGTTGTGTGCTTCCAATATGCATAGTATAGTGTACTCTTTCCTATTTGACACTGAGTCTGTAGAACTAATGTCAAATTTAAAATCTGTTAAGGGAAAAAGTGGGGTTTACTATTTACGGGTTTCAAGAGTTATTTGACTAGACTTTTTCATAAGAAACAGGTAAAGGCTGATAATGCGCTTATCTCCGAATTTCTTAGATCAGACCTTTCCAGAATGAAAGCTGATAGTTTCTAAATGTTTCACAATATAATTTAAGAGGAACGTATATTACATTATCTTTCAAGTTTTTAGTCTTTAGAAGGTGACCTTCAAAAAGTACTTTTGCAGCAGTGAACCTGAACTTTCAAGAATGATGCATGCATGGTGTATAAAAGATAGAAGTGTTTACATGGAAAACGATTGCAAAAGATAAATTGGCAGATCTGGTAAAGTGCAATCTGTATCTGCCTATCCTCTTCAGATAGTAAAAAACAGTAAAATCTGTATATGCACATTTCTGTGGAAGATACCGAAAGCCCTGGAGGTTTTATATCTATTTGAAGGATGCTGACTGAAGACACCATAATGAAATAAGATTTATTCCTCTGTTCTCAAACTTCTTAATAGAATAAAGCTGTTGTTCCAGATATATAGGAAAGTTCTTTTCTTCTTCTATTACTTAAACTCAAATCTCTCTCTAAGCACCACATCATCTGCATTTTGTCCCTTCCATCTTGATGCTGCAGAAACCTACACACAAAGTAACTTTAGGCACATGAGCAGTCACTACATTGAATGAGAACTACTCAGATGTATCCGCTAAGCACAAATGTGAGTATTTGCAACATCCAGACTTTTGATTTTAACATCTTCACGACATTGTTACCTTCATTCTGTCTTGTATAGTATTATGAAGTGTGGGTGCATCACAAATAACAATCAGTCCTGGTTCTTTCTTTTTAGAAAGTAAAAGCATTTTTTGAGATTCTCTCTCATCAATCATAATTCATAGAGCCACAGATTGTAAGGTAGCAGTGGGCAATAACTGGCCCACGGGCCAACCATGGGTTCATCGGGATTAGACTTGTTTCTAATTTGAATTTGTCAGGCTTCAGCATCAGGCTATGGTTTGTTGTTATGCCTCTCTCAGCTAAATCCACACCTCTAATGAGCCAGAGTGATTTTATATTGATTAAAATGTTGAATCGCATCAGGTCTACAATGAACTCCTGCAGAACCCACTCAAAAACATCACCTAAATGATGGTTCTTCACTAGCAACTATTTTTTAAATATGTCAATTAGCCATTTTTTCATCCATTTAATACGCACTTTGTTGGTAATAATGCTAATATTTTAAACCATAAGTTATGCAATAAAAAGTCAAATGCCTAACAAACATCTAAATATATTACATCTACGCAGTTATCTTAAACAATCAAATATTTATCTCATCCAAAAAACGAAATCTGATTTGTTTAGAAAGACGTAGTTTCCATAAAACCATACTGACTAGCACTAATTTCATTCCCATCCTTCATTTTTTATTATTTGAATTATGTATCAGTTTTTCCATTTTGTTTGATAGCAGGGTAATATATTGGTAATATAGTCTGTGGTTAGAAAGCCTAGAAATCTAGTTATTCGTTTAGTTAGTCTTTGTGTATATAGCCATCTAACAATTCAAATGTAATTTTGTAAAAGCCAGAAGACAGAGATGGATGTAGATTGGCTTATGTTCTGTCTGAAAGTTCTGCTCCAAAATACGTTTTCAATATGGAGTTGGTTCCTTATTGGCTTCACAGTAATGCATCTTTGAGTTCTACTGAAGTGAGCTAAGATTAATTGGTTTGCTATAACTCTTTCTAGAAACATTTAGAAAGTTTTTTTTCTTGTAGAAATATTGGAGAAGCGTTAAGAGATTAAGTAATATGAACAAGCAGTTATTGAGCTGATTTTTATATAGTTCTTTTAAAGACACATGCAGATGATATCCAGACACCAAGGACACTTGATTTTATTTAGCACTAGAAGATTTACCCAACATTGCTCAGGTCTATAACTCGATGAATTTTTGTTTTCCATCATTTAAATCATTGTTCTGGGGTGGAGTAGTGTTATGTATGTTTTCTTAATTTGCTTTTCATTTCACCATACTAAAGTTATAAATCCCACAGAATCGTATGTTAGAAAAGAAAAAAAAAAGACATACTAGGTCATCTGGTTTATCCTCAGAAATGCCAACTCCAAAAGTTCAATAGTTATAATTCAGGCCCCCCAAAATCATTAGTTTTTTTAAAAAGTCATAAATCTGGGGAGCGTGTATTTGCTTCTGCCTTTTAAGCTTTTAAGGCTTTACATTATCAATCTTTTCTTCACCACAATGAGGGCTAGAAATGTTTTTAAAATAAAATTTGAGATCCCCATATCATATCATATATATGATCCAGGAGCCATGGCTTTAAGAAGAACACTAGCTATCTCAAGACTTGTGAGCCTATCTATCTTTGAGGCCACCAATGTAGTTGCTCTGTTGGTGGCAGTATTCGTTTTGAAAAATCAGATTAGACTTGTGATGTCACTAGCAAACTAATATTTCCAGCACACATTCTAGAGAAGTAGGACACAATGTTGTACTAAAGCATAGGAATAGGAGACATTCCTGATGAGCATCCTTGTTGTCTGTAGCCAATAGCTACCAAGTGGAAAACTAAAAATATCAGAGAGAAACCCATGACTGTCAGGGAAATAAGAAATAGTCTAAGTTTATTAGAAACAGAAGTCGTCATTACAGTGTGATAGGTCCATTACTAGATGCAGATAACATTGATAATAATGGTGCAGAAAAGCAGAACTATTCAGTAAATATTTCAGTTCTGTATTTGGAAAAAAGCAGGATGAGGTACTCAAATCAAATGAGGACAATGAAGTATTTTCCATTGCTTTTATAAATAAGGAGGATGTTAAAGAACATCTACTACAGATGTAGATTTTATAAATCAGCCATCCCAGATAATTTGCACCAGGGTCCGAATAGGGGACACATATGTTAACATGTAGCATGGAACAGCTGACATGCACACAAGTGAAAAAGTGATTTTTAAACATGTTAACCTGTTTAACAAACTAGATGAGGCTGTGTTGTCTGAAGAGATCCTTGGCCTGCTGATGTTAATTTTTAATACATTTTGGAATATCAGGGAAATTCCAGAATACTAGAAGACTACTAATGTTGTGTCCATATTTTAAAAAGGGCAAGTAGGATAATCCAGGTAATTATAAGCCATTTAGTATGGCATCAAACAAAGTAATGGAAAAACTGATACAGATATATAAGCAGAAACAAAATCAAGTTTTCATACATGCTTTAGAAATTAGACTCTCCAAAGATTGTATAAGAAATCAAGCTGCAGTGAAATTTCTATTCAAAAAAGGGGAATGGTGATGATTTTAATCTACATTTAATTCACAATGAATAATGTACTCAACACATTTTGTCATCTCCACTTTTGTTTCTCAACTGTAAACTGATCATGATTTTCTCTACGTCATCCATTATTGAAAAGTACTTGCTAAAAAAAATCATTGTGAATATTTCTGGTTCTGTAGCCTTGGTGCAATTATTAGATATTTAGAATGATTCAAGACAGAGGCCAAATTTTTCAACCTTCAGAATCAGCCTCCAAAATCTGTATTTAGGAAGCTAAATAAGGCACCTGATTTTTGACTTACTAAGCACCGGAGTGTCTCATTAACTCAAGGTTTTTTTTTGGGTGCTTAGCAACGTACATTGACGATGAGATGGCTTTTATGAAGCACAGAGCTGGGAAGAGACCAGCCTAAGGTCACCAAGCAGGCCAATGACAGAGCTGTGAATTGAACAAAAGCCTCTCGACTGAGGATTCCCAATGTACTTGTCTATCTGCAGGCCCACCCAAGGTCTGACTACAATATTTTGGAAACGTGCCTACAGAATTAGTTCAGATGTCCCTAGGTTTTATGTTATTTCAGCTTCTGGAAACACCCCAGAGCTGGCCATACCACCAGCCTCTCTGCATTCAACATATGTGTCCAGCTATACCATGGACAGCACACAAGTGAAAAACAGTGATTTAAAAAAATGTTAACCTAACTATTTAACAAAGTAAATGAGGATGTGTTGTCTTTTTGGGTGAAGGTTTAGTAGGTACAAGTGGCAGGGAGGGAGTGTTTTCATTTTATTTTAATCTGTTAGCCCATCTGTACATTCACTATTACACTAACCATATGAGTTCTACAAAAGCGACGAGGAGTCCTGTGGCACCTTATAGACTAACTGAAGTGTAGGAGCATAAGCTTTCGTGGGCAAAGACCCACTTCGTCAGATGCAAAGTGGGTCTTTGCCCACGAAAGCTTATGCTCCTACACTTCAGTTAGTCTATAAGGTGCCACAGGACTCCTCGTCGCTTTTGCAGATTCAGACTAACACGGCTACCCCTCTGACATATGAGTTCTAGTTTACCTATTTTATCTGGCATCAGGTCCAAGGGAAAGACACATCCAGCCCACTTATTCAGCCTCATTAACAAGGGTTCTATTACTGACAGATACTTCTTCTGCTGAATATATATCTTAGTTTCTGTTATTTCCACTCCAACTCATCTAATGAAGTGGGTTTTACCCAGGAAAGCTTATGATTCTATATATTTTGTTAGTCTTTAAGGTGCCGCAGGACTACTCATTTTTCAAAGGAAAGAGTTTGTTAAATTAACATTAGTGTAAAGTTTAGAAAGTTCAATGGATCATTCAGTTGTTCACAGAGAATAATCAGATTCTTCCTAAGCCAGTTACTGTTTGTTTTTCCCCCCATGTCATGAGTTCACTGCTCTATTTTATTTTCCAGAAAACAAAAATCAGTTAAGGTTAGAGCCAATATTAGATTATAGACAATTCCGCTTTTCGAGCCAGAGTCTTGTGATGCCAAGAAGAATATTAAAATCTTAACATCTAAATGCCAGCAGAGAAAGAAAAAGAATGTGGTGGAAGAGGGAGAGGGGGACTCTAAGATTTGCTTATGGAAAGGCACATAGTCAAAAACTTTCCATTGTTTGGCTTAGTGTCCAAAAGACATTTTTTGGTCACTCATCTACTGGAGTCATTAACATGACATAAATAACTAGACGAATTGAACTATCAGCCTACAGGGGTAATTTCACTCAATGAAGAGGACCTGCATAAAGCCCCTGTTCCACGGGTTAAAGAGCAGTTAAGTGGTTCCTAGGACTTTGTATATTCTTCCTGCACTGTAATGAATTTCACACCAGATGAACTTAAATATGATGAAAGAAAAAAAGTTATAGTTTAACTCTCTTTGTTTTTATACTTGGAAGACAATCACTTTGATTGCATTTGAGTCTTCAGAATGGGAAGTACTGTAATGTTTCAAGGAATATCCTTCATTTACTCATACTATTTCTTCCATGACTCAGCATTAACATTTTTCTCACCCAACTCTATGAATCCAGTCCATACACAATGCAGAGCCCAACTTCACGCTTTTCATGGTTTTGGCAAAAGATAAGGTCCAGCACAATCTTCTACTAGCTTTGGCTCTTCTAGAATGCCTCTCTCATCATGATTCAGCCCCCAATCTTGATTTTCTAATTATGGGAAATGGCCTAATCCTCAGAGGTGGTGAGTACCCACAAATTCCATTAATGTCAAAGGGAACTAAACAGTTTCAGCAACTTAGACTGCAAAAAAAAACCAAACTCAACTTAACCTTATTTTCAGTCAGTTTGACTACGTATGTGGGAGAATTCCTTAGACTCCTTCATCATTATTATTAGTAATATTTTGAAAACTGGAATTAGATTTTAAAGAGACAGCTTTGGCCCCGAATCCTGCTGCTTTTGAAATCATTGTTAAAATAACATACTAACTTCTGGACTCATGCTTAGTAAGGAAGAAAAAAGAAATAGTAAATTATTATGGAGGATGTACAGTGGCCACATTGTATGACAAACCCATGTAAATAAAAAGTTGCTTAAGATTTCCACACATCTTTTTCATAATCCATAAATTTGTTTTCCCTTCAAATTAATAGTATGCAAGGAGCAAGGAACATATTAATTATTAGAAAACTATTCTATTTCTAAGCTTCTGCATACTGGCATAACAAGAAAACACTGATAATTATCATCTATTACACTAACAGTCACCTTCTTGTTGAATGGCAATGCAGGGTATACCTATGTTGAACTTTTAGTAATTTATTTCTCAAAATCTGTTACTTCTAAGACTCTTTAAAGGCAGTGATCAAAAATAAATTCGGAGAGCTGCAAATTCTACTTCAAGGGCTTTATTTTAACATATAAAAGTGCAATCTGATTGACTTCTCAAAACATGGGAGAATATGCTGCAATTGGACCAGTCAAGCTAACTAAAAGGAGTTATGGAGAGGGGAAAGCTTGTAGATTTCAACACAAAGAAATAAACATTATTATTCTACTTTACGGGGGCTGACATTTTCCATCTGAAAGCATTAAAGGAATGTTTGTGTCAGGAGTTTGTTGAACTTGTCTATCACTTGGTACACATTAGAACAAGTTCTAAAAACTGATATTGTGCCACTGAAAACCCTCTATATGTTTTAGAATCTTCTAGCAAGTTTGAACATTCCTTTTTGCATGTCTGAAACTGCAACATCTTGTCTCCAGATTAGACAAATTTTATAGAGTATATTAGTGAAGGGACCAAAACAGGCCAGTAGAGTCATCTGCACCAAAAATTTCAAATGTCAATGTTTGAAGTGAGGTAATTACTAAGAATCTCACCCCAAATTAAATTGGGGCATGTCTACACCGGAATTATCAACAGGACTTAACATATGTTATCCATCAATTCTGAAAACTGTAGCACATACAATGAGACAATCCTTTTCACTGCCTGTGGCTAATCCTTATGGTCATGTAGGCATAAACACAATCAGCTAAAATAATTGTGATTTGCTTACTCTAGAATTTTGAATCATGCAAAATTAAATGGTGTTAAAACATGATTGTTAATTTAAACATAGGCAATACCTTAGAATTTGGTATTAGAAACAATTCTGGATAAGATAAACCTGCCAAGTAGGAATTTACAACATCAAGCATTGGTAGATATTTGGGGAAAGCTCATTCTGAATTTGTAATCTGATTCTAAGGGTTACCCTCATCCAATCAGTGAAAAGAAAAAAAATGTGTACTCTCTGCTGCTCAATTTAGCCAACTACAGGCAGTCCCCGGGTTATGTACAAGATAGGGACTGTAGGTTTGTTCATAAGTTGAATCTGTATGTAAGTCGGAACTGGCATCCAGATTCAGCCGCTGCTGAAAATGATCAGTTTCAACAGCAGCTGAATCTGGACACCAGTTCCGACTTACATACAGATTCAACTTAAGAACCCCGGGCGTCCTCAAGTCAGCTGCTGCTGAAACTGATCAGCAGCTGATTCCAGGAAGCCCGGGGCAGAGCAACTCTGCCTCGGGCTTCCTGTAGTCAGCCGCTGGTCAGTTTCAGCAGCGGCTGACTTGGGGACGCCTGGGGCGGGGCAGAGCAGCTCGGGTGCTGCTGGGTTGGTCCAGTAGCGCGGCCGCTCCTCGGCGCTACTGGACCAACCCAGCAGCAACCCAGCTGCTCTGCCCCAGGCGTCCTGATTCAGCCATTGCTGAAACTGATCAGCAGCGGCTGAATGAGGACTCCTGGGGCAGAGCAGCTGGGGTGCTGCCGGGTTGGTCCAGTAGCGCCAAGGAGCAGTGCTGCGGGACCAACCGGCAGCACCCCACCTGCTCTACCACAGGCTCTGGGCTTTGCTCCACGTCTCCCTGGTCTGCTGGGGGGGGCACTAGCTGCGTCCCTCCCAGCAGACCAGGGAGACGCTGAGCAAAGCGGCGGAATACCCGGGCCGGACTCGCGGCGCTGATCTGGAAGCGCCGCGAGTCCGGCCCGGGTCCTCCGTCGCTTTGCTCCCCGTCTCCCTGGTCTGCTGGCTCCCCCAGCAGACCAGGGAGATGGGGAGCAGCTTTTCTCGCCCCGCCGCTCCAGTCCTCCGGGGCGAGAAAATTCCCATTCGTAACTGCGGATTCGACATAAGTCGGATCCGCATAACTCGGGGACTGCCTGTATTCACCAAATTGCTTGCAAACAATCTACAGAAAATAAACCAATCCTAAGGGAAGAGCCGCATATCACTCTTAATAAAACAAAATAATAATAATAAAATACATATAAAACCCCCAGATAGGGTAAGAAATGTTATTTAAGGGACACACCCTGTTCTAACTAAGCAACCAGGCAGATTCAGCTCATGTAGCTGGCTCTGTGTCTGGCAAGACATGTCCTGGGCACGACATCTCACAGACAGCTGGCAAAGTGTGTTTGGATGAATCAGGGAACATGGTGCTGTTCTTCTCATAGGGATAAAAATGCCATGTCCAATTGCTGCAAGCTAACATAAAAGTGACATGTGGTAGTCCCAGGCAAGTTCAATAGATACTAGAAAACCATTCTCTTCCAGTGGAGGACCAGCACATGTGGATATTGCAGATTGTTGCATCATAATAGATTTGTAAATCTCCCAGAACACATTGGTACACTGTGACTGCATTCTGCTTGACTCTTTTAAGGTTTGGGTGTAAAAAGAGTCTTAATTCTTCTTCTTTTTTGCCTCTGCAGTAAGATTGAAGCCACAAGAGGGTAAGAACAGAGATCAAATAACCTAATTTAGTAGCTAGTTACTAAAGAAGAGTCAGCATTATTCCTTTAAATGTAAGGGGAAACTGCTTCATGACCATGATTGCTACTTAAAGGAGAATTTAAGGGCGGCGGGGGGGAAGGGAGGAGGAATCCAGCTAGTTGCAAATTAATCCTTTAGCTCTTCACAGAGATAGAGAGCCTGATTCTGATCTCACTTACTATGCCTCAGTTTTACAGCCATGTAATTCCACTAGCTTCAATGAAGCTGCTCCTGCTTTCCAACAACATGAGATCAGAATCAGGCCCAAAACATCTATGTTAGAGCCCAAGGCAGTTTGTGTTCTTTCTGGAGAATGACCGCATTGCCCCAGTAAAGGTCATATCCTAATTCTTCTCCTTCCAAATATGGTTGTATTTCTCTTCTGAAAAGATTATAGGTAGGTTGTTAAGTCAAATCATCAAAATATTTTGCCTTGAGTCACTGGGCTTGTTAAGCAGCCATACTGGAGATGACTCTTCAGGCTGGAATTGCAGGGTGACTGTTGTGCAGTTCTCCTTGCTGCGCTGGAGGGGACCATACAGATAATACGTTGTTCTAGAACAGGGATGTCGGATCACAAATTACCACATTTTGGACCAAGGTTCACTTCATGCACACACTTCATCCAATGGTAATGAGGTGGTCAAGAGCACACACTCAATTCTTCCAGTCATCACCCCAGCAAATAAAGTTGAAGGGACACGTTCTGCCCTCACACCTAGGTATCCTCATTAATTCCAATGCAGTCATAGAAGTGTAACTGAAGGTGCAACTGATCTCAGGTGTTCTGTTTTTTCTTCTTTATGCCTCGTTTAACATCAGCTGGAAATGAACATGTGCTGATTAACTGCACAAACATGTCCCTCTCTCCCCCTCACACACACACACTGCTCCTTTTTTATTTCCTCTCTTAAGACTTTAAGGGCTGAATTGTGTCCGAGTGTTAAAGTCAAGTTCTGTAATTCCTCTGACTCCTCCCCGCCAGCTCACACACACTTCACACACATGCACAAACCTTTCAGCACTGCCTCTTTGCATCTCTGCTGCAGATACAGGAGGATAGCAGGGACTGTGCACCTGGTGCTGCTGGTGGGCAAGAAATGAACCCAAAGAGGCAGGGAGTCAGAGGACCTTTGGCTTTGCCACATCAATCAACTGGCCAGCAGTGCTGAGCTAGTACGGGGAAAGCCGTAACAAGTTCCTTTCCCCTAGAGCTAGGGGAAAGCAGAGAAATAATTGTAGCTCAGAGCATGCACCACTACTTACACAGGATTGAGCTGAAAGGCTCAATCTAGCCATTAAGATGAGAATGCAAAGAAGTGGAAGGAAACATTTTAAATGTCAGTGAATTTAGTGCCCGTGACTGTTCTCTGTGCACTCAGGCTCTCCGTTTATATTTGCAGTGGATAATGCATGAGCATACGCTTTCCCTCACTGCCCTGCCAATCTTAGACTTTTTAAGGTCCTTTGGGAAAACCAGAGCAAGGGGGACATACTCGATAACATAGTGATCAGGGATGTCACCGCCTGGCATGTGGGGAATCCAGTTTCAGGTCCTGGCTTTCTGTCTTAGTTGAAGCAACGACCAGACCTTTGATCTCCCACATCCTAAATCAGTGCTCTAATCACTTGGCATTTGAGGGTGGGAACTCTTTCACAGTTATGTCTGGACCAGAAATTCCATTTTACACATGAGCAACATTCCTGAGAGTTTCACTGAAAAGAATGTGTTCCTGCAAAATACTTTGGTTTCGGGGGGGAAAAAGGCATGTTTCTTAAAAAACAAATAAACAAAAAACAGCTGTAGTCTCATAACATGACCTAAACAGACTCCATCTAGTGATAGACTACACATTCAGGTCTAGTACATCTGCTGAAGGTATCAATTAACATCAGAACAGTGTTTTTGGAACATGGATACCTGCCTATTAGGAATTGCTGTAAGACCTCCACCATTTCCATAGGTTATCAAACTACCACAGATTGAACCTCTCTAGTCTAGAACTCTCTGGTCCAGAAATATCCGTTGTCCGGAATGATTTTAGTTAGCCAGATGTCCACTTTTCTATGGATGTGACTAAGTTTCCCACAATCCCATAATGTTTGCGTCAAGCCACCGGTCCTAGTTCTCAGTGTTCCATGCAGGCATTTAGTTCTAATTTACCCCTAAATGTCCTCTAACAGCCCAGCAAGCTGTGGAAGTGTTGGTCATGCTGCTAGAAATACTGACCTCCCACAATCCGGAAAATTCTCTTGTTCGAAACTGGTCAGGTCCTGAGGGTGTCAGACTAGAGAAATTCAACCTGTACTAACTAAATCCTGGACTGAATTAGAATTTGTGACACAGAACTTGAGCTATCTAGCTCCCGTACGTCTTTAATAAAGTACATATTAAAGAAAATAATTCCATGGATAGCTCACAAAAGCCAAGCTTTTCCTGTATATGCAGTCAGAAGTTGTACGCTAAACATCTCTTGCCTAAGGAAATAAATATTATTGTACATTTTTCATTACGGTAGTTATCCTATATCTATCTTTCACACATACCTACATATCTTTATACCAAACTTTGTATGAATATAACAGCTGTTTTCAACTTTGTTCAGACACAAGTAGAAGGATGTATCTCAGGGAAAGAAAATTATATAATACCTTCCAAGTATTTTAAATAGTGAGTTGATATACTAAATACACAACCAAAAGCAAGATGATCAGAATTGCATTTAAGAAAAACAAATAGACAACATTCCTGTTAGCTTTCTTTTTATGAAACAAATTAATCCCTTGCATGATTCAGAATTTGCCTAATGTCATCCACCTACATCAGATTAGTTGATGCCAGTGACAGTCAGTCTCTGATGTACAGGATCACATTCTGCAACACTGATACTGGGTTATGACCCATAACAACTTAACAAAGGGCACTGAAGTGTAATCAAGACAATCTGTTAGTGTGTGAATTTCAGAGACATGTCCTGGGCCAGGAATCATTAACTCACTTATTTGTAGTTGAAGAAATCAAGGATAGATATTAAGTGAAGTTGTCTTTGTTTACCTGTATCTTGTTAGAAGTATAACAATGTGATCAAATTATCTTATAAATGCTAAAATCTTGCACTTTTCCCACAGTGCTTCACTGGTGTATTCTATTGATTCAGAGACCAAAGAAGCTATTATTTAAATGGGACTTATGCTGTAGTAATATTATTGTCCTAATCTCTCCTCCAAACTTGTAATTCAACATACTAAACTATCTGTTAATTGTCTTGATGGTTTGAATGGCCAATTGCCTTGTGTTAATGAATGCAAGTAGTTTACCTGCCTTTGCATAGGAAATGGAAGTTTAGCTCCAAACCAAAGCTCTGCACTGCCTACTCTTCATTGGAGAAAGGTACTGCTGTGACAATTGCTGCCAAACACGGGTGGCATTTCGAGAGAGCAAGGTGGCAGAGACAGGGGAGCAGACTCACACTCCTGGCAGGTGACAGGAGGGGACAGAGGAGTAATTCATGGAATCCAAGTACTTTCTCCTCCTCCCTTATTGTCAGGGGAACGGGAAGAAAAGCAAGCTGTGTCCCGATATGCATGGCTACTGCCCTCCCTGCTCTCCTGAAATGCCACCCTTGCTGCCAAGAAGTTCATCAACTTGCTAAAAATCTATTTTTTTTAAAAAAAGCCATTTGACAGGAAGGTCTAAGTCACAAGACTGAGGTCTCTAGGCTTAATCTGGATTTACTTTGGAATTCTCATGGAAGAAACTGAAGAAATTCTACACTTCGACTGCCTGTTGGACTATCCTTTTTTACTGGATTCCAAAACTACTTTTACACACAGAGTGGTCTCATCCATTTGACAGTTTGGGGCAAGTGCCTCAGTCCCCTTGAGGCTCACAGTGTCCTGGGGGATTACCTGTTGGGAAGCCTGGCACTAGCAGCAGGGTTGGGCCTATCCTTGTCCTCTCCAGTGGCAGCGGGAGCCCCAGGAAGTGAAGCACCCCAGCCTGCTTTGCTCCACCATCTGCTAGCTGGGGTCACTCCACTTCAGTGGCAGGTGGCAGAGTGCTCCAGCCCCAGCCCGTTCTAGTCCCCTGAGCGATGTGGTTGGGAGCCAAACTCGGGAAAGCAAAGGGAGCTGGGCTGGGTTGTTCTGCCTCCCACTGCTGCGATCAATACAAGGGGACCGACTCTTGCTGCTGGCACCAGACACTCCAGTAATCCCCTGGGTCACATCGCTCGGGGGAGGGAGCTTAGAAGGGTTGCAATGGGGGTAGGAAGAGGTGGAGAAGGGCTGGAAAATGATGAGGGATGGTGCAGGGGTGTGGTTTAGGGAAAGAGGTGGAGTGGGAATGGGAGTGGAGCAGGGGTGGGAAGAAGTAGGGTAGGAGCAACGGCTGAGGATGAAGGGGGAGGAGTGTCCTGCGGCTTACATCCCCCTAGAGATGGTGCTGTTTATACATCAGCACCCTGCCCATCTCTACTATGAAACTAACCTTCACATATCTGTACGTATAATGATCTCTTAACCACTGCAACTCCCTTCCCCCTTTTTTATTTTATTAAAACATTTAGTTTTAGTTACTAAAGGACTGCCATCTGTGTGATTATTGGGTAAGAGGTGTATTCGTTCAAGTACTAAATGTCCCACTAACTTCTATGTAGGAGTATTGATTCTCTGAAAATGCCATTCCTGCTATAAAAGGTGTAATTGTTTTTGTCTTACGTGCAGTTTCCTTTCTTTGATCAGAAACACCTGTTGTTGTTATTGTAGTTTGTTGTTCTTTTTTAATTTTATTGAGGTCTTGGCTGATAGAAAGTCTGTGTTTAAGGCTAACACATTTCCAAGATTGTATTTGTCAAAATACATTTAGAAACTTTTGGGTTTAATACAGAAAAACAACCACCCAGACACACTGGGATTTAATCAGCTTCCTGAATAATTGGAAAGATTCACTGTACCCAAGATCATTATGACCTTAGAAACCTCACAATCTAATAATTGCTTAAACTCTGTGTTGACACTGAGATGTGAAAGCTAATATTTCTGGGTAAAGTTCCTCAGAAGAAAATGTTTCAACTCTTCTAATGACAAATTCCCTATTGAAGGGTAAAAGTTTAACCTTCTTCCAG
This sequence comes from Pelodiscus sinensis, assembly GCF_049634645.1. Classification (NCBI taxonomy): domain Eukaryota; kingdom Metazoa; phylum Chordata; order Testudines; family Trionychidae; genus Pelodiscus; species Pelodiscus sinensis. The sequence goes on along the minus strand of NC_134720.1, from coordinate 42,420,095 downwards.
TAATTATAGAATAAAACATCCACCAACAAGAGGAAGAGAGTACAAAAACACAGAGGACTTAAATGTCTTCCCCAAACGTTGGAAGCGTCTTCTTGACAGAGTATCTAAGCATTTACATCTTAAAATAGAAATCTAGAAAACAGATTTTTGCAGTCATCTTTGTGGCTTTCTTTCAAGAAACAGGTTTGAAGGGTCTGGCCTTTTTGAAGTGCTGAAATTTTTTTTTCTTACAGAAACATTGGGAAACATCTTTTTTTCTAGCAGTAGATATTTTAAGAAGCCACACAAATTTGCCCCTTTACTCATGCTCAACCCCAAGTCCCAAGAGATTGTGTGCTCACAAGCAGCAGAGGTAATGGACTAGGCAATCTATTTGCTGATCAAATAAATAAATAAGGAAGAAGGCAAGAGAGCTCAGTACACAAACTCATATTATATGTAGTTGGCTGGAATTTTTGTTCCTGAAAAATCTTTGTATAATACAGGAATGGGCAATAAGCAGCCCATAGGCCAGACAGTTCTCCAGTTAGCCCCTAGTGGGCTACCAGCTACTTTATTTACCTGTGCATCCACATGTATTGCCACTTGCAGATCCTGTTGGCTGTGGGTTGCCATTCCCAGCTACTGGGAGCTATGGGAAGTGTTGTGAGCTGGGCTTTTGCTACCTGCAGTTCCCACTGGCTAAGAACAGGTTGCTTGTTGAATCTACGTGACTGGTTTGAAAACAGCTCTGAGTTGTCACAGAAAGTTACCTTATGGCTTTTTAGTGGCCTATATGAAACTTGCCTGTCATTTCAGTCCATATCTTACTAGATGATCTTATACAGCACAAGAAACATGTGCACATTTATTATATTTATGGAGAGATCCAGCAGAAAACCAAAGAATTGGACAGGCCATGAAGACTGAATTATTTTCCAATTATTAGAGACATTAATGTTCATGATCATTACTGTTCAATTTAGTGCACATTGGCAGAACAAAGTGGGAATAGTTTTCTGTGAAGTTGTACACGATCCCTGGTGAACCAGAAGATTTAAAATCTGCATGTGGCATCTAGCAGTTCAGTTTTCAACTAGTTACACGAAAGACTTTTTATTGTTATGAAGAGGATAGTGTAAAAGAGAAAATAATGAGAAATAATAAGATTAAATTGGGTTATAGTGTAGTTAGACAGAATGGCAGGAGACATTTCAAATCATGTATTTTATTTTAATAAATAACCATCTTCTAAATCAGAAATCTTTTCTTCTAGATAATGTACCTTATTATCTGAGTCATTTTGACCTTTAATGGACAAAGCATTTCTCTAGAAGGAAAACTCCCACACTGGTTGAAGAACAGAGAGGAAACCTAACAGATCTTTTCTCATCTCTAATTTCTAAAATATAAAGAAGCCAGGAGCTACTTAAGACATACATTTATCTGAAGACAACCTCAAATAAGTGAACTTCCATTTCTGAAAACAAAAATGAATTTGCTCCAAACTTTTCAATCAGGGGTTGTTAAAAAATGGAGCACACAGCAGGCCACCACAACAAAGGGGATGTTCCACTCACTAGGTCCAGGAGGGTGAGGAGACTCCTGAACTTCCCCTTTAAGTAGCCGAATGTTCATTCACCACCATTCGGCACCTGCTCAGCCTGGTGTTGAAGGGCTCTTTGGTGGGGTCCAGGCTGCCCATATAGGGCTTCATAAGCCAAGGGAGCATGCGGTAGGTTGCATCTCCCAGGATCACAATGGGCATGTCCATGTCCCCGACTCTGATGGCGTGGCTGGGGGAAAAAAGTGCCAGTATGCATCTTTCGGAAAATGCAGGAGTCCAGAAGATGCAGCTGTCACGTGCCTTCTCCCACCAGCCAAAGTAGCCCTTGTGGTCCATGAGAAGTGGAGAATGATCCCTTTCTGTTTATGGAGTCTGAGGCACGGTGGTCAGGGACCAAGAGGGGATGTGCGTGCCATCTATGCCCTCCCTCACCCCCATAGCTGGGGAACCCCATGGTAGCAAAGCCATCGATGATGGTGCCCACATTTCCCAGAGTGACAACCCCCCATAGGAACATGGTTTATGGCCTTGGCTAGTTGTATGAGCATGGCCCCGACTGTGGATTTCCCCATGCGAAACTGGTTCCCGACAGAGTGGCAGCTGTCCAGCATGGCGAGCTTCCACAGGGTGATGGTGAAACGCTTCTGTACAGGCATGGCGGGTGTCCTGTTGGCTGAGGGCAGGTGTGAGCCACTCGCAGAGCTCCATGAAGGTGGCCTTCTGCATGCAGAAGTTATGGAGCCACTGCTGGTTGCTCCATTGCCACAGGACGATGCGGTCCCATGGGTTTGAACTGGTCTCCCTCTGCCAGAAGCAGCACTGAACAGTGGCCGGGGAACTGAGGGGCATTTGCAGCAGCAGGAGTTCCAGCGCCTGGGTGAAGAGGTCCTCCAGTTCAGCTTGGTTGTCATCCTGCTGGAGCAGCATGTGGGCAGTCTGGACAAACTGCGCCATGAGGCACAGCATGAGGACAGTGAGCATGGCACTCCTTTGCAGCAGCTCCGACTCCATGTTGTAAGTGCTGTGGTGTCTTCAAGGGGAACCAGAGCACATGGTGTCTGTTTAATGTACTGCGAGGGGGGGAGAGAGGGCAGTGGAGGAGTGCCATGTGAGATGCAGTCAGAGAGAGGCACCCCTGAAAGCGTGTGTCATAGCTTGCCTGACCAAGCAGCCACAGGAAGTATCTGCCCCCCTCTGGGGGCTATACATTTCAGACAGGTTACAGTCAGTCATTATTTCAAAATAATTCTCAGTAATTTCAATGCTCCCCCATAGTGGGGATGTGCTATTTCAATGTTATTTCATGAGTTATTTTGATTTTAGTAATTTTGTATTAATTTCCTAGTGTAGACATGCCCTAAGAGTCCTAAAACTTTGCAAAATTACTCCAACCAGCATTAGTCTTGTGGCTGATTAACTGAAAAGGAATCAATACCTTACTGTGCCAGTAGCTCTCAATGGAGCTCCTAGGTCTGTCTCAGAGAGTAGTTATTAATGGTTCATAATCCTGCTGGAAAGGCATAACAAGTGGGGTTCCGCAGGGGTCTGTTTTAGGACTGGCTCTGTTCAATATCTTCATCAACGATTTAGATATTGGCATAGAAAGGACGCTTATTAAGTTTGCAGATAATACCAAGCTGGGAGGTGTTGAGACTGCTCTGGAGGATAGGGTCATAATTCAAAATGATCTGGACAAATTAGAGAAATGGTCTGAGGTAAACAGGATGAAGTTTAATAAAGACAAATGCAAAGTGCTCCACTTAGGAAGGAACAATCAGTTTCACACATACAGAATGGGAACCGACAGTCTAGGAAGGAGTATGGCAGAAAGAGATCTAGGGGTCATAGTGGACCACAAGCTGAATATGAGTCAGCAGTGTGATGGTGTTGCTAAAAAAGCAAACATGATTCTGGGATGCATTAACAGGTGTGTTGTGACCAAGACACGAGAAGTCATTCTTCCACTCTACTCTGCGCTGGTTAGGCCTCAGTTGGAGTATTGTGTCCAGTTCTGGGCACCGCATTTCAAGAAAGATGTGGAGAAATTGGAGAGGGTCCAGAGAAGAGCAACAAGAATGATTAAAGGACTAGAAAACATGACCTATGAAGGAAGGCTGAAAGAATTGGGTTTGTTTAGTTTAGAAAAGAGAAGATTGAGGGGGGACATGATAACAGTTTTCAGGTATCTAAAAGGGTGTCCTAAGGAGGAGGGAGAAAACTTGTTCATCTTGGCCTCTGAGGACAAGAACAAGAAGCAATGGGCTTAAACTGCAGCAAGGGAGGTTTAGATTGAACATTAGGAAAAAGTTCCTAACTGTCAGGGTAGTCAAACACTGGAATAAATTACCCAGGGAGATTGTGGGATCTCCATCTCTGGAGATATTTAAGAGTAGGTTAGATAATGTCTATCAGGGATGGTCTAGACTGTATTTGGTCCTGCCATGAGGGCAGGGGAATGGACTCATGACCTCTCGAGGTCTCTTCCAGTCCTAGTATTCCATTTAACCAAAGTGGATTTTGAATTAAGAGTGAGAAACGCCTTAATAATAAGAACACAGCATTCATGTTACACAACAAGGAATTCTACCAAGAATCATTATATTTGCAAAAAACAGTTGGAGGGGATTGACAGTGTACAAGCTAAAGCCACTACTGTCTCCAGAAAACTCTTCCTGGATCTAATTAACCATAAACTGGGACCACATAATATCAAGGCAAATATTTTTAAAAAAATGCAATTTGGGTAGTATGATTGATCCCAAACATTAAAGGAATGTAGATTGGGTCCTGGAATGGAGCTCATGTAGATTTTACAACTGAAGATACAGAATTCTACACAAATCTATTTGCAAAGAAAGTTCGGTCATAGTTTGTCGAATCACAATAAGAGGGAGTTTTCTGAGACTACATCTAGACTGCATTGCTTTTTTAGGGAACGCGTCCGCTTTTCCGAATTTTTTTTGAAAAAGTGGACATGCTCTTTCACCACCCCGTAAACCTGGTTCTACAAGGCATCGGGGATGTGTCAAAAAAGCCATTGTTTCTGAAATTTGGTGCCATATAGATGCACCAAATTTCAGAAAAGCCTCTTTCGAAAGTAAATCAGAAAAAGATACAAAATTTGTGTACTGCAAATTATTACAGTCTAGACATAGCCTGAAACAACAGCATGAAACAGCACCAAACTTAATAAAAATTCTGCATTCATAACTACCCTACTCAAGGAGTGCCAGCATAGCCAGATGGCTTGAACTGATGCAAACTTGATTATTGTTTGAGATTTACTAATACAGTCTCAGTCTTTTCATTTTGGATAACGTATGAGCTTTGTATGCCCGAGAAATGAATACAATTATGAGGGAAAAAATGTGTTATATGTGCTTTGTGTTTCATCTCATAAAATCTTCATGGCTTTTTGACGGGAATTAGTGGAGGTTTTCAGTGGCTGTTTTTCTCAGACTATGTCTACACCGGAAAGGTTTGGCAACGAAAGTGCTGTTGACACTCAGAAGTTGCCAAAACTGAAAACTCATCAAACCTGTTTTCCTGTCATCCATTGTTGACATTTCAGGACCACGTTATTAGCTCCCCTGTTGACAGAAAGAGCAAAGCAATGTGGGTAAGCATCGCACAGTTCCTGGAGTCACCTACAGTCACTAAGCACTCTGGGAATGTGCAGCATAGTGCTATGCATTTTTGAGAACATGAAAAACATCCCATCTGCCACCTCTTTGCTTTCCAGCCCTCCCTGGGCTTCTGGCTTACTTTCACATGACTTGAGCAGCAGTTCTTGCTGCGAACACCAGTATCTGCCGTGAGAAACCATGGATCCTAGAATTCTCTCCCATGTTATGTTCGATGTGCTTAGGACATCCCGCATTGCAGCAGAGCTACTTATGCAAGTAATAGTAGGGAATGAAGACTTGGATTCAGATGATGTGAGTGACAGGGACAGCACCGAATTGGCATTGCATTGGGTTGTCACAGATGACATATCCCTGTTCACAGCGGAGCAGGGCTATTCAACACGCAGCCCATGGGCCGCATGCAGCCCGCAGCCCATGGGCCGCATGCAGCCCGCAGCCCATTTGTTTGTGGGCCACAGTGCAGTTTGGGTTCACGCAGGGCTCAACACGAGGCCCACGGGTGGGAGCTAAAACAAAAAAGTAGTCAATATAATGGTCTTCTGTTCATATGTGTTTCAGTAGTTAAATTCCTGAACTGTCATTGCTCATTAAAAGTGCTGTCATATGGGCGGAAAATCGGGTAACTATTGCATTTTATTAATATCAGCAGAACGGACTTAAATGGGGCCTGCATGTTGAGTAGTCTTGCCTTAATCTGAGTATTCATGCTCGTCAGTGTAAAAGAAGTTATTTGCATATATATTTGCATGTTTATGCAACTACACTTAAGTTGCGGCCCTCGGCATGCACTGTGAATATCATTGTGCTTCCAAAGTTGAGCATCAGAGCATCACTTTTGGGCTAGGGAAACCAGCACAGAGTGGATCACATTGTCATGCAGGTGTTGGATGAAGATCAGCGGGTACAGAACTTTCAGATGTGTAAAGCAACATTCTTACAGCTCTGTGCTGAGCTAGCCCCTGAATTGTGCTGCAAGGACACCGGAATGAAACATATGACTCTGAACAAAACTGGCCACTTTTCTTGTTACCCTAGAGGCAAACATGGCAAACTTGACCATGGCAAGTTTTAAAGGTGGGGGAAAAAAGGGAATGAATGTTGGGCATGGGTCCCCCCAAAAATACAGCAGGCGTATATGGAAACAATTTGTAATAATCCTACACTTATCCATAGGCTGCCATTATTCTGGCTGACATATTCCTGCTCAAGGTTAATTGGCAAAGCTGGGTTCAGATTCTGGATGTGACGAGGATGGCAGGGGGGGTGGGTGGGGGGGAGGGGATTACCCCTGCTCCTTATGCAGCCAAATTCTGTGATGCCTTAGCTCTGGCAACACAGTCTGTGGACTGGTTTGGGAAAATGTCATAGCATGGTGGTGGGGAAATATCAGCCCTACCATGGAATCTCTGTGAGAAAATTAATAAGTACATCTGGCAAAGCTTTGACACCGTCTCCCAGCAACATTCTATTAATATTTCTGCGTAGATCGATGCTGATGACTGGACATAACACAGACCCAGGTAGGGCTTAGCCAGCTCAGAGAAATACAGCCTCCAGTCTCCATACGCTGCCACACAGCTGGCTGCAATAGCAACTTCCTGAGCCGCCACCTGTCTCTCCCCAGTCCTTCTGCAATACACAACTTACTGCCCCACATGGCCGCCATACCCCTACCTTGGCTACACAAGAACAACTTAGCACACCACGCTGCTGTGTTCTCTCCCCCTTCCCCCCACTGCACTACAACAACTTACTGCCCAGCATGGCCACTGCATGCACCGCCTAACACCTGCCTGCATAGCAACTTACCCATGTCTCTCCCTTGCTTCATGATCATGTCTCTTCTCTTCCTTTGTGTTTCATGTACAGCTGTTGAGAGTCCTCACAAACATGGGAATTTAGAACAATTCCTGAATGCCTGGCACGCTATTTGTCACCAGATTGAACTTCATCTCATCGTCCACTTCCGTCTCTTCATCAATAACTTCAGTCTCTGGGACAACTCCTGTTTCTGACTCTGCACTCTTCTTGGGTGTGGACGTGGGGTTCCCACCCAAGATTGCGCCTAGTTCTTTATAAAAATGATGTGTTGTGAACATAGCACCAGACTGGCTGTTTGCCTCCTTCACCTTCTGATGTGCTTGACAGAGTTCCTTTATCTTGGTTCTACATTGTAGAGTGTCTCGCTCATACACCTTCTCACACAGAGCTCGAGAAATAAGACTGTATGTGTCCCAGTTCCTACGGATCACTTGCAGCTGTGATTGCACCGATTATTCATCTCACACACTGATAAAGATTCTAAAGCTCTGAGGTGCTCCAAGCAGGAGAGTGTTTTGAGTGAGAGCCATCACTGATTCTCTGAGAAGACACCATGAGGAGCACTACACAATGAATAGGAAATGGATTTTAAAGTTTCTGAGGTTTGCAGGTATGAGGGGCAAACCTATTTACTTGTTTACATGGTGCAGAGCAACGTAGTTCAAAGGACTAACTAATTGTGCATTGTGGGAAACATGCTGGAGGTCAATAAACTCCACAAGAAATCTACTGTAGTACACACAGAATAACTGTCAACAATAAAGGGAGGGAAAGAGACAAATTCCCATGCAGAGCTGAAAGTTTTTTGTCACCCAAACTAAGCATTTGTCGCAGCGTGAATGCTCCCTGGGTTTTGTTGCCAAAAAGGGAGCTTGGGTGACAAAACTTGTCAGTGTAGACTACCCCTCAGAAAGAAAGAATCAGCACGGTATCTTGAGGGGTTCAGCAAAAAATAATAGTCTTACAGTATTATCAGCACTGACCATAGCATGAGGCTGAAAAGAAAATGGCAATTAATGTCAATCACAATAACTTCTTTACTTGTGAAATGTTAATTCTAGGCAAATCCACTAATGGTCTTATTTATGGGGAGCCCCGAAATAAGAACGATTGCCAGCACAAAACAACCCTGAATTTCCAATGACAATCTGCCAGCAAATGGTGATTCATTAACACAGCAAGTGAGTAAATGATAACTTTCCTTACAAAACAGTCAGAGGCAAAAATGTAACTTGGCAGCATCTCCCTGTCATTAATGTGGACAGTAATTAGCATGGCTGACTAAAAAGAGTTCACATTGAATGTGTCAAGGTCTCAGAATTGTCTGAATTCCTCTTTGGTTAAACAATCCAAATATTTAAATTAGCCTTCTTAGTTAATTCAGTTTCTCAGACAGAATCCCACTGAACATACCAACTGATAGGCATATGAAATTAGTACTTGCAGATTGTTTCTGTATCAAGAAATAACATCCCCTCTGAACCTGCTAATTAAATGAAGATGTGACCTTCTATGTAACAAACTATTCTAAAAAGAATATTCCTCTCTGAATAGCCCAAGTCCTGACTCTGTGCTTCTACAGAACACGCAGATTCTATGCTAGTATCCCACATCCCACCTTCCTGTGCTTGGTTTTATTGGTAGCTCAAGATATTGGTAGCTCCCTCGTTGCCTTTCCCTAAAGTGAGACTCCCAACTCCTTTATTAGAAAAAATGAACCCACCAGATACCATGACTCAGCAGTAATTATTTTAAATGTCAATGCAAGATGTTGGTACCTCAGGCTCAGCAGAAAAATCCTTCCTGGGTCTTTATTCAGGGTCTTGGGAAATGTCATCCCATTAGATCAGGGGAGAGGAACCTTTTTGTGGGGGGTCAAGGGCCACTGACCTACAGAAAAATCATTTGGGAACTATATACGAGTGAGAAGCAAAAATTTTTTAAAAAATAACACCCTCACTGACCTGGTCCTCAAGTGAGGACTAAAAAACTCCTTACAGATGTGACCCTCTCCCCCCAACTGAGAAGCAGAAAAATGAAGACATTCACCTCACTACCCTCAAGCTCCATCCTAGAGCCTGGGGACTGGGACTAGTAGATTTTGTGCCCCTCCCCCCAGGCTCTGGATTGAAGCCAAAATGGGGGGGTCAGTACATGGAAGGGGGCTACTGGGGAGTGGGCTGGAGTTGTAGGATCTGAGGAGGAGATAGAGTGAGCTTAGGGGTGGGGTCTGGGTGCGAGATAGAGTGCAGGAATGGACTGAGGGTTGAAGGTCTGGGCAGGAGAAATGGTGCTGGGGGTGGGGGATCTTGATGGGAGGAGGGTGCAAAAATGGGGTCTAGAAGGGAGGAAGGGTGTAGGAACCGGCTAGGGGTAGGGGGTAAGGTCTGGAAGCAGGAGCGGGGGGGGGGGTCTCCAAGTGGGGCACAGGAGCAGGAAGGGGGTGCAAGTGCCTACTTGGCACATCTCAGGGAGCTTCACATGCCTCTACGTGGCTCTGTGCACTGCAGGGCACTGCCCCCCACTGCTCCCATTGGCCCAATGGAGCAACAGGGGGTGCTGCTTGCATGGAACGCTTCTGTGCGCACATACAACTGCTTCCCCCTACTAGGCAGACCCTGAGGACTGGATCAGGCCCTGGCTTGCCTGGATTTGGCCATGAGGCTTGGCATTGCCTCCACCCCCCCCCCCACCCCGTAGTGGGGAGCTGGTGCTCTTCCCCACCCAAAGTGCTTTGTTCCAGCATACAGAATGCAGGGGCACCATTTCAGATAAATATTATAAGGGGGAGGGTGCAAACTATGCATGTTGTGATGGGGTCGAGGGAAGGAAAGAGAGTGACAGCACAGGTGGCAGATTGAGGACCGCAGCTTCAGCAGTGTCACTGGTCATGCTCAGTACAAGCCAAGAAGCAAGCGAGGGTGTCGGGGTGATCCACGTGCTTGGGAAAGATACATCCGGGTTCTATATAAGAACATCAGACTGTGCATAGTGATTCCCAATATTGTTAGCTTTTTAGTTTTTCGACTGCCACTGAACAGGAAGCCAATGTTTTCAAGGAACTATCCACAATGATACCAAGATCTCTTTCTTGAGAGTTAACAGCTATTTTAGGCCCACTCATTTTTGTATGTATAGCTGCGATTATATTTTTCTATGTGCATTACTTTGCACTTATCAACACTGAATTCCATCTGCCCTTGTGTTGCCCAATCACCCAGATTTGCGAGATCCCTTTGTAACTCTTTCCAGTCAGTTTGGACTTAACTACTTTGAGTTAATTTTGTAAAATGTGCAAATTTTGCCACCTCACTATTTACCCCTTTTCAATAAAATTTATGGCTGTGTCTACACTGGCCACATAACCCGTAATAGCTATGGAAATGAGAGAAGTCAGAATAGGGAAATGCACGGGGGATTTAAATATCCCCCGCGGGATTTAAATAAACATGGCCGCCGCTTTTTTCTGGCTTGGGGAAAAGCCGGAAAAGAGCGTCCAGACTGGCGCGATCCTCTGGAATAAAGCCCTATACTTGTAGGAATAAGAGATCCTCCGGAATAGGGCTTTATTCCAGAGGATCGCGCCAGTCTGGACGCTCTTTTCCGGCTTTTCCCCAAGCCGGAAAAAAGTGGTGGCCATGTTTATTTAAATCCCGCAGGGGATATTTAAATCCCCCGCGCATTTCCCTATTCTGACTTCTCTCATTTCCATAGCTATTACGGGTTATGTGGCCAGTGTAGACAAAGCCTATAAGTTTAACAGCAGTGGTCTAAATGCAAATCCCAGAAGCACAACACTTATTTCTTCTCTTTCCCCCCATCTTAAGTGGAGTACCAGGCAATGTTCTCATGATTATTTAATGACCCTTCAATTACTTGAATGACCAGCTTTTTGTTATTTTTAATCACCCTCTTTTTATAACAAACTCCCTGCCTCAAAGGCAAAGCTGCAAGCAGCTCAAACTCTGTTGCATTTAAGAACTGCCCCTGGAGCCAGGTCATGTGCTTTAAGCAGATCTCAAGTATGAAATCCATGAGTTCAAACTTCAAGAGGGGCTACTCCCTTCCATAGCCCCCCCATAAATGGTACCGGTTGATGGGCTGTAGGTTCCCCACCTCTGCATTAGAGTCTCATTCAGTAAACCGCTAGAAATGGTCAAACGAGATAATATGAACCTCTCCAAACTACAGCCCATTTCTTAAGCTGAGAAGCTGAAATAAATCTTTCAGCAGATTAAAAATGTTCATTAAACTTTAATGAGAGAGAGGGAGCGAGAAAGAAAGAAAAAGAGAGGGGAGGGAGGCAGTATTTCAAATTCAGTCAAAATCACAAAGTACCTGAAGCTTTAGACAAACAGTTTGTTCCTGAGGGAACAGAAAATCCAATTTTGATGCCTTTTTCTGTGGCTTCTCCTTAGTACAAAGGGAGTAGAGAGTTTGCTTTAAGAGTTGAACTGATGACAATGTTAGGCCTACAGAAATGGCCTGTATTCACTTCTTGTTGGCCATACCCTTTGGTGTTCTGTCCCTGCCACATTCTTTGCAGCCAATCAGCTTGTCCTATGTCGCTACCCGACTGCAATCAGTGTTTTGGGGGCATTTCTTAGCAGATTGCCATAGTGCTCTGTGAGTATATTTTTCTTCTCAACATCATTTTCCCTTAAGGATATACTTTAATGGGACTGGTTAAATGGACAGATTAAAAATGAAAGCTACACATTAGAATTCCAGGATACGTGACAGCAATTTTTCATCTGTACCAGCTATTCTACATAGGTACCTGTCATCCATTTATAGGAAAACAAAGAATTATCTCTGACATATCAGGAAGGTAGCATGTCAGGGACATGGCCTCCAGTCTCAGGGGTGAAAGAGAAGGAAACATTTTTTTATTGCAAGAGTTTTGTTAAAAATTTGCCCCGCCCCCCCATTGTTTCATAGCTCCATTTTCACATATATATCCCTTTCATTCTGTTTCCCTCCTATGTCGAGTTTCCAAAGAACCCCCAGTTTACCCTGCAGCAAATACTGAAAATAAGTACTCAAGGTCCTGACAAGCATATTTCTGCATTTGTTATGTATTTACTCCATGTGTGTGTGTGTGTGTGTGTGTGTGTGTGTGTGTGTGTGTGTGTACATACACAACGCACACAATTTTAGTACCATTTTGAGTAGTCAACAAAATACCACTTGTAGTTTTTGAGGCCCCCTGGCAAAACTAGCATGGAAAGTCCTATTTAGAATATTGAAAGTGGCATAAGTCAGGCTGGGATGTTCAAACACAGAGATGCTACTTACTTTATCACTGAGATGAATAGGTGTTTTCATGCCTTGGATACCTTCCAGCGTCTACAATATTTCATATTTCTCTATGGCAAAATCAGAATGGCCATTCTTCCTCCCCTTTTAAAAACTGGTTTTCAAACCCTGAATTACAAATTTGAGTTTCAGTTTCTAAGGAGTCTGATCTCAATGGACCCTGTTTCTGATGAACTGTTACATATAAATTACAACAAATGGTCTGGTAGCACTTTATAGACTAACAAAACATGTAGATGGTATCATGAGCTTTTGTGGGCACAGCCCACTTCTTCAGATGACCAGAGTTCAGATGACCGGAATTCAGATGACCACTGTGCCCACAAAAGCTCATGACAGCATCTACATGTTTTGTTAGTCTATAAAGTGCTATCATCAGTCCATTTGCTGTTTTTTAAGTTTATCCTGTACAGACTAACTCAGCTACCCCATGAAGCATATAAATTAGAGTATTTACAATCATTTTTTATTCTTGCTGGACTTTTTAAGCGCTTTTTACAACCCCTCTCTGTTAGCAAGTATCTAATATGAATGAATTGATGGCAATTTCTGCAAGAGAAGTCAATTTTCAAAAAAAAGTAGAACTCATTCCATTTAAGCGGATGTACCTTTGAAGTAATCCTATAAATATCTGTCCTTTTCAGAAACTACTGGAAGCAATATTAATATTCTTCATAAGAGGATCATTCTTCTTTTTAAAGTGGGTAGCATGGAAGTGTCCTAACCAGATGGCAAATTGAGAGCACCCATGGGAAGAGCTGAAAAATCTCTGTCTGGCTTTTCCATTCTTTCAGATATACTTAACATGAACTAACAATTCTGGCTCGAGTTGGAAGCATTACTTCACATAATTTTTTTCCAGTGTCAAAACCAGTTTGGCATTTATGTTAATAAAATGATATCACTGTACAAAAATACAGGTTCCCTTCATGGTGTTTTAAACTTGTCTTGTTTCTTTAATATTTGGTGTGTTATAGAGGAATGCAGAAACCCATAGGTGCATCATTTAGACACACACACACACACACACACACACACACACACACACACACACACAAGAAGGTTATCTATGCTATAAGAATGCACATTGGTGAGAAAAAGCAGGCTCCTGAAGGTTTCTAACCTTGCACATAGGATTCCAGTGAGGATCTAACCTTGCACATAGGATTCCAGTCAAGAACGAGGACCCAGTTATGCTGGTACTATACATGCAAGTAGCAAAAAGGCAGTCCCTGTTTCAAAGAGTTACCACTTAGGCATTAGACACAGTAAAACATAATAAAACCTGTGATATCTGGTGCTTAACCACTCGGAAAACTTTAGAAACCGGCAAATTTCCTAGGGGCTTGGCGCGGCTGCGTGGCACGTTGATCCGGCCAGCCAGGTGCAGCACTTTGATCTGGCTGGCTGGAAGCTGGGCCAGGCAGCTAGCAGCCCCTGCGGCGTGGGGGTCGCAGCTCCAAAAAGGGATCCTCAGATAACCGGAATTTTTAGATAACCGAATGCCCTAATCTCCGAGCTTGCCAGATAACACAGGTTTTACTATAGGTGGAAAATCACAAGGATAATCAGAGTAGAAGAGGATTAGAACACAAAGTAACAAAACAAACAGCATTGAAGAGAGAAAGTGAATGTTTCATAGACATAATACCTTAAATATATGATGTAAAACTGCAAACTTTCTGAGAGGAGCTGCTGGTGGACAAAGGGGACCCACATCCAGTTTTTAAGGAAACAAGGTTGAAAATCTCACCAGAAAATTGGTAGTCTATTAACATGGCACCACTCATATATTTTTTCAAACATTTCTTTCAACCTCTACAACAAAATGATCCTTTACAGGTCCCAAGAATGCTTGTAATCATACCTATGCTTCTATATTCAATTTTCAGCCAAAAAAGGTCTCCCTCATTCCTCGGGAAAGAAGGGTCATCTTACTTGTGAGTCATAAGAACAGCCATATTGGGTCAGATCAATGGTCCAACCAAGCCAGTATCCTGCCTGCCGACAGTGACCAATGTCAGATGCCCCAGAAGGGGTAAACACAACAGGTAATCATCATGTGATCATTCTCCCATTATCCATTTCCAGACAAACAGAGGTTAGGGACACCATTTCTACCCATTCTGGCTAATAGTCATCGATGGACCTAACCTCCGTGAATTTATCTAGCTCTTTTTTGAACCTTGTAAAGTCCTAGTCTTCACAATATCCTCTGGCAAGCAGTTCCACAGGTTGACTGTGCACCGTGTGAAGAAAAACTCTTTTGTTTGTTTTAAACCTGCTACCTATTAATTTCATTCGGTGACCCCTACTTCTTATACTATGGGAACACGTAAATAACTTTTAATGACACCAGTCATGATTTTATAGACCACTATCACATCCCCCCCTTAGGCTGTGTCCAGACTCCATGCCTCCGTCGACGGAGGCATGTAGATTAGCGAGATCGGAAGAGGGAAATGAAGCCGCGATTAAAATAATCGCGGCTTCATTTAAATTTAAATGGCTGCCCCGATCTGCCGATCAGCTGTTTGTCGGCAGATCGGGAGAGTCTGGACGCGATGCCCCGACAAAGAAGCCTTTCTTCATCGACACAGGTAAGCCTCGTGAAACCAGGTTTACCTGTGTCGATGAAGAAAGGCTTCTTTGTCGGGGCATCGCGTCCAGACTCTCCCGATCTGCCGACAAACAGCTGATCGGCAGATCGGGGCAGCCATTTAAATTTAAATGAAGCCGCGATTATTTTAATCGCGGCTTCATTTCCCTCTTCCGATCTGGCTAATCTACATGCCTCCGTCGACGGAGGCATGGAGTCTGGACACAGCCTTAGTCTCCTCTTTTCTAAGCTGAAACAGCCAAGTTTTTTTAAACTCTCTTTATATGGTATCCAATCCAAACCCCTAAGGATTTTTGTTGCCCTTTTCTGAACCTTTTCCAATGTCAATATATCTTTTCTGAGATGAGGCGACCACATCTGTATGCAGTATTCAAGATGTGGGCATACCATGGTTTTATATAGAGTAAACGAGATATTCTCTGTCTTATTTTCTATCCTTTTTTAATGATTGTTTGCTTTTTTGATTGCCTCTGCTCACTGAGTGGATGCTTTCAGAGAACTATCCACAATTATTCCAAGATCTCTCTCTTGAGTAGCTGTAGCTAAATTAGTCCCCATCATATTGTATTTATAGTTGCAATTATTTTTTCCAATGTGCATTACTTCACATTTATTAACATTATATTTCATTTGCCATTTTGTTGACCAATCACTTAGGGCACGTCTAGACTACATGGCTCCATCGACGGAGCCGTGTAGATTGTTTACTCAGCAAAGGGAAATGAAGCGGAGATTTAAATAATCACCCGGTAAACCTCATCCCACGAGGCATAACGGGGAGGTCGACAAATGCCTTTGATGTCGACCACGGACCGTCCATACTACAGCGCTGTGCCACCAAACAGCTGATTGGCACAGTGCGGCAGCCATTTTAATTTAAATGAAGCAGCGATTATTTAAATCGCCGCTTCATTTCCGTCGATGGAGCCATGTAGTCTAGATGTGCCCTTAGTTTGGTGAGATCTTTTTGAAGCTCTTCACAGTCTGCTTTGGTCTTAACTATCTTGAGCAGTTTAGTATCATCTGCAAATTTTTCCACCTCACTGTTTACTCTTTCTCCAGATCATTTATAAATAAGTTGAATAGGACTGGTCCCAGGACAGACCCTTGGGGGACCTGCTACTTACCTCTTTACATTCTGAAAACTTACAATTTATTCCTACCCTTTGTTTCCTATCTTTTAACCAGTTATCAATCTATGAAAGGACCTTTCCTCTTATCCCATAACTTATTTTACTTAAGAGTCTTTGGTGAGGAACCTTGTCAAAGGCTTTCTGGAAACTTAGCTACACTATATCCACTGGATTCCCCTTGTCCACATGTTTGTTGACCTCCTCAAAGAACTCTACTAGATTAGTAACGCATGGTTTCCCTTTACAGAAACCATGTTGACTTTTCCCCAACAGATTATATTCTTCTATGTGTCTGACACTTTTAGTTTTTTCTATCGTTTCAACTAATTTGCCCAATACGGACATTGGACTTACTGGTCTGTAATGGCTAGGATCACCTCTAGAGCCCTTTTTACATATTGGCGTCACATTAGCTATCTTCCAGTTAGTAGGTACAGAAGCTGATTTAAAGGATAGCTTACAAACCACAGTTAATAGTTCTGCAATTTCGCATTTGAGTTATTTTGAGTTAGAATGCCATCTAGTCCCATTGACTTGTTACTTTGAAGTTTATCAATTTGTTCCAAAACCTCTTTTAATGACACCTCAGTCTGGGACAATTCCTCAGATTTGTCAACTAAAAAGAATGGATCAGATTTTGGAATCTCCCTAACATCCTCAGGCGCATAAGAACAACCATGGATGAGACCAAAGGTCCATCTAGTCTAGTATCCTGTCATCCTGACAATGGCCAATGCCAGATGCCTCAGAGAGAGAAAACAGAACAGGTAATCATCAAATGATCCCTCTCCTGTCATCCGTTTCTAGGCTCTGACAAACAGAGGCTAGGGACACTATTCCTGCCAGTTCTGGCTAACAGCCATTGATGGACCTAACATCCATGAATTTATCTAGTTCTTTTTTGAACCCTGTGAAAGTCAGCCTACCTACTTTAACCCTGTCCTAACTAGAATTCACAAACCATGGGCAGGAAAATATCTTTCTTCGCTTAGTTCCAGAATTTTTACTTCTGATGTGGGCTGAGATCCAGAAACAGCAGATGACTGGGAAACCTAAATTAATCAAACTTTGGAGTAGGATATGGGTCCATTCTTATTAGAGGGTATGTACCCTTTGACTCGGGGTGTGATACCCAACTTGATGAGACATATAGTATGCTCCTCTCATTGAGCTAGTGTGCTAATAATAGAGTGTAGCTGTGGCAGTGTGACCAGTGGGCTGGGATATCCAACCTTTGTGCCTGGGTTCTCCCATGGGTAACTAATGAGACTGGCTAGACCCTCCTGTCACTTTTGCTATGGTAACTACATTCTATGTATGTATGTCTCCTTGAGTAGGAATCAGACTCCAAGGTTAAAGCATACCCTTAGATTAACTGGCTCACCTTTCACTAATAATAGCATCTTATTCTTTCAGCATAAGTGTTTGGCTATAGAAGTTTACTCTCTGTTTAACATAGGAATGAATACGTAATTGACTAGCTGAGCTTCTTCCTTAGCTTTTTCTCCAGGCATGAGTATGCAAAACAGAAACAGAAACAGAGTATGCAAAACAGAAAAAAATTGGGCACTGAAATACATAAGTAGCTGAGTTACCTTCAGACTGTCCAACCTACTGCTTAACTCCCATAAAGTGACAAAATATACCATGTTTTAATATCATCCTCATAAATACTAGAAAATAGTTTATGATGCCACTGCTTCAGTCAAGCTTCTGATTCTCTTATATAACAGTGATGGGGAAAAAAAGAATAAGGTGTCAGAACTGATGCAACTGAGAACTGGGAGGAATATGGGTGGCAAATTCTATAGACTCATAGAACACTAGAATTGGAAAGAACCTCGAGAGGTCATCGAGTTCAGTCCCCTGCCCTCACAGCAGGACCCAGTACCGTCTAGACCATCCCTGATAGATGTTTATCTAACCTGCTCTTAAATATCTCCAGAGATGGAGATTCCACAACCTCCTAGGCAACTTATTCCAGTGTTTAACCACCCTGAGAGTTAGGAAGTTTTCCCATGTATTCCTATTAATATTAATCGAATTAATAGATACCAGTCTGAAATATGTCCTGGGAAAAGAAATTAAAATGCAGGATGTAGAGCTGGGTAAAAAAGTTATTTTTCAGTTTGGTGCCTGAACCAAGAGTATTTTAAAGAGATTTTGTTTTATATCTGATCTTTTTTTAAAAAAAATCCCACTGAAACAAAATATTCTATTTCCATTTAGAATGTGGTGTTTAAAACATTTTAAATAGTTTGTTTTGGAAATGCTGAAATGGTTCATTTCAGTATTTCCATTTTTTTCACCAAAATCAACCCAAATACACATTTTTAACCAAAAATCTATGCATATGGAAAGTTTGCCCTCCTCTAGTATGGTTTTCATTCATTTGGGATTTTAATATGGACTGTAATTAACACCCTCCTCAAAATATTTCCATTTCATTTCCAGTGATATTGAGTTCTGTAACCTTTGAAAAATTAGAGAAAGTCATTAGACCAATATCTGCACTCTGCTACACCATGTAACTGTGGAATAACTCCATTGACTTCTTCCTAGCTACAATGGTGTAATGGAGTTCAGAATGTGATCTATTCATTTTACATACTACTGATTATATAAGCAGTAATTGTTTCCCTCTGTGCAAAATGTTACCGCTGGTAAATTTACAAGTTTAAATGTCATTCGATAAACAGCTTTTAAAGATCATAAAAGGAAGAGGAAAATGTGAATTGTGCTAATGAATAGGAAATATGTTACTTTAAAGCTGCCAAGAAGTGGAAAAGCTGAAGGGCATGCAAGTGGAGTTAGACTTAGCACTGTATAATGAACTCTTGAAGGCTTTCTATAGAGCTAGTATAGAAATGTAGGTTATCCTTTCTGCCCACTGTTTAATGTGTATTGTAAGTATTTAAGTCTGATTACTGTGTTTACTTGATTGAAAACAGCCACTGGGTATCAAAAAAGGTTACGGTGAAGATGTTTTCTTTCTCTGACACATAATAGTCTAGTTGCCTGTGGGCAGTAATACTTCTGTCTAATTTCAATTGTTTGGGTAGTATATGGATGGGATTGATGGCTTCTGATGTCAGCTGAGATGATTTGGCAAACCCGCTGGCCTTAAACTACATGATTGTGTTTGTCAGTATTCACTCAGAATGATCTCCGTGTGAAATTAAATAAAAGCGACCTACATACATGTAAGAATCTTATTCTTATGTAAGAATCCAAAAGTCAAGCTTTAAGGAAAATCTCACTTCTAACCTCAGTTGCAAGTTGCTGAAGAGAAGGTGATGCTACAGGATACAAGCTTGAGTTGCCTCTTACTGGGTTATGGAGACTAACATAAGCCACAACATTTCTCTGGAGAACTTTCTTGAGATCCTATAACACAAGCACAGCAGTGGTTATTAAAATGCATGATCATAATTAAGGCTTGTTTTCTTATTTTAGATCCTTTAAGGGAAAAATATACCCTATGTTTTTCTTCCACTATGATTCCCTAAGTATGACTTAACTTCATTTTCCTATATTATCATTTTAAAAACTTCAAAGGATATCTGAGTTTTATTTCTCTGTAGCAAAAGTTTTAATTCCATTTCACACACCATCTGAACAAAATGCAAACAGGCCCTGGAGGAATTAAGAATGACGATAGTTGCAAAGGCGAGAATGAAAACATTACATACTGTGAAACAACAAGAAGGGCTTTTAAACTTGCACCTGACATAAGCCAAACTTCAAAAGTAATCATTATTAAATAGTTAAACGCACTTGAATTTTCAGACCAGGAGCCCAAATTCAGATTTGAATTGCATAATTTATCCAGTGTTGTCACTTGATTATATTTTAAATAGGGGACGTGGCATGGATGAACCACTTCTTTTAAAAATAATTGAAGATCCTCTTTGCTTTCTCAATAATAAGCTGCTCTTTGCATGAAGTGGCTCTTTATATTGAGCAGAAGAAGGGTAGCACCATTACATCTGATATAAAGCTGACTTGAAGTTGAACTAAACAAATTTTGCTCCCTCTCAGTTGCATGGATCCTTTTCACTTGATTTTTCTCTCCTCTTGTTTTTGAAGAACAATCATGTTAGAAGAATGAGGTTTTGATAAGTGCTAACTGCTTCCAATAAATTACAAAAAGCAATTAACTCTTCATTTATCTGTTATTTTAATTTGGCAACCACGTTTCTTTCCAATTGATCAGCTGAAATCCAATGGAATCTTATTTAAGATGGTTAGCATGTCTGGTAAGTTATTTTTGTTGAGTTGATTTATCTTTTTGTTGAAGCTAACAGTCTAGGGTTAGAGTTACCCCAATCCCTTCCTCCCCACAACCCTCTGCCCACCTCTTACAACCCTTCCTCATATAACCTAAACCCTCTGCACCCCTGCTTCTGCACACATACTTCCTCCCAGACCCTGCACTCCAATTCCCTGTCCCAGGTCACAACCCAAATCCCTGCAACCCCCTCCTACACCATTGCCCCAGGTCACAAACCCCTCCCAGGTCCTGCACCCCCGTCTATGTCCCTTCTTCAGGTCAGAATTCTCTCCTGCACTCATACTCATACCTCCTCCCAGACCCTGCACCCCACTCCCCCGAGCCCCAATCCCCTGCCCCAGATCACAACCCCCTCCTTCACTTAAACTCCCTCACAGACCCTACCCCCCTCCTGCACACCAATCTCTTATCCCAAGCTCTCTTCTGCACCCAACCTCCATTCCAGATCCTGCACCTCCAAATTCTGGGTGCGGCCTCCCACCAAAAGTTATTGCCTATCCCTGGTATAAACACAGCTCATAACTTAAATAACTATTAATCATGGGTACTTGAAAACATATATGTGATTAATGGCTTGTATGTCTGGAAACTACCTTCCCTCATTGTTCAGTTACACCAAAAGAAGAACAGAAGACATGAAACATGGTTTTCTTTGTGTCAAGGAATACCTGGCAGATAAAAGTGTACAGTGCAGTTAATGCCATAATTAATTACATATAGCCAGAGTGGCCTTCTGTCAACCCTGGATCAGGCACAGCCGAGATTGTTAAGATTAATGTGATTTAACCCAGTTGCTACATATGTAGCTGGGAAAATCTGACAGTAGCGACCATTCTGTCATAGACCCCAGCATTGCGCTAACTAAAGACAACAATAAGGCATATAAGGTTACTGTTGATCCTTACAGACCAGTGTCAGAACAGAGACCCTACCAGCTACAAAAAGCAACCTTGACAGACACACAAATTCACATTCTAAGTTACATTAGCAGAGGCTAGTCAAGTATGTGAAGGACACCAAAGAAGTTACAAGACACTACTTTGCAATGCCTGGATAATTAAGCAAGTCAAATGACCGCATGATTAAAAGCAATTATATCATTTTCCAAAGGAGAGGAGAGGAGACATCCTAAACCTCATCCCCTTGAAGGCCATCAAGGATTAATTAAATGCCATGAACTGTCCAACCAGTGAGCGTGGTAGTCAGGAATCCACTGTGAACATTGCAGAACTGAAAGACCAATATCCCACAAAGACATTTTAATAACATTCCACCAGACAGACCTTGGAAGAGACTAGGGCAGATTTATGTGAATTCAGAGCTTATTGTTACCTGGCTACTATGAAACTTGTTGCATTGTGATCAAGAAACTGAAGTGCACTTTTACTCATATCAGTATTCCAGAACTAGTGATGGTCAAAGGACCAGAATTCAGTGCAGCAGATTTTAGCTCATTCTGGAAGAAATATGATTTTGATCATATTACTGGCACCTAACATTACCCATAAGTAAATGGAAAGGCCAATGAAGCTGTGCAGACAGCAAGTAAAGCCTTACAACAAGAAGATCCATTCCTTGCCTTTCTGAGTTACAGATCAAGACCAACAGAAGTTATCTGATGTAGTCCAACAACGCCTGATGGGATAATCACTTCAAACTACTGTTCACATTTTGGAAAAGAATCTATCTCCAAAGTGGCCAGACATGAAGCCAATAGCCAGAGTGGCTGAAAAAGCTAAAAGAGCGCATGAACATTTTTACAATGGATGCCACCCAGAGAATTGCCAGTCAAGAACCTGGTGACTATATTCATGTCAAATTGGAGAAAAGGGAAGGACAACTCCAACTGTCATAAAGAAAAGGCAGGACAACTCCAACTGTCATTTCAGCTCAGGTGGGGTTCAGGCTGACAGTGGAGAGTTCAACAAAACCCATGACACCTACCGTTTGTTCCTCAGAGAGAACCAACAGAACAAATCATACAAGTGGCAGATGCAGAACAAGATGACTGAGAGATTCTCCAGCCAGTGGACAGGCAAGTGTCCAGTACAACTTAGAGATGCTTAACTGAATGATTAATTTTGAACTTCAAAGACAGCATGATAGTTTACATTTTGCAACTGGTTGGAATTTAGATTGAAGAGCAGGAGATGAAATAGAATGCTACCCTGTATTTTATTGTTCAGCCCTATTTCAGGTAAAAGAGGACTTTTCTTGCATTGGGTTGGACCTAAGTAGTCCCCGCTCTCTTCCTGTCACCTGGAGGGGAGAGGAGTCAGTGCCTGGTGCTTATGTGGTCTGAAGATAATGCAGCTCTTGAGCCCTCAGAGGGACTTTTCCAATAAGCCAGATGATGCCCCCCACCATTTAATATGTTGTGAGGTCATACATCTCATTCCCAAATACTCCTGGGATATGTCTAGACTGGCATGATTTTCCGCAAATGCTTTTAACTGAAAAGTTTTCTGTTAAAAGCATTTGCGGAAAAGAGCGTCCGTGCCAATCTAGACGTGCTTTTCCACAAAAAAAGCCCCAATCGCCATTTTCGCGATTGGGGCTTTTTTGTGCAAAACAAATCTGAGCTGTCTACATTGGCCCTTTGGCGCAAAGCTTTGTATAAAAGGACTTTTGCCCGAATGAGAGCAGCATAGTATTTCCGCAAGAAGCACTGATTTCAGACAGTAGGAAGTCAGTGTTCTTGCGGAAATTCAAGCTGCCAGTGTAGACAGCTGGGAAGTTTTTCCGCAAAAGCAGCTGCTTTTGTGGAAAAACTTGCCAGTCTAGACACAGCCCTGAAGAGCACAATCCTGGAACTATGAAATTCACAAATATTACACATCAAGGAGGGGAATGTGCTCTCTCACCCTTTTCGTTTCCGAATGTTTCTTGAGTTGTCTTTTCATTTAAACACTGTCACCTTTCAGGTACAATTCCAAGCATCACTTATGGCTCAACAAGCAATAATGAATAGGCTAGGACAAATTTGATTTTCATTGATAAATGTTGATAAATGTTGATTGCACCATATGACTTAAACCAGTGAAAGTATATTTCCATGGACAATTAAAATTTACAGATACGCAATGTATGAAAAACGTTGCTTGAGAATTTGGAGTTTTATATAAGGTTATTTGTATTGTGTATTTTGATATTTGATAGTGTTGGTGTGTATTTTAATGGTGATAAAGCTTTAATTTTTGAGTCTCAACAACCACTGTTGTTAAACAATTATTGTGTGAGCCTTACCCATTGTCTGACTCCTCAATTTCTTGCAACTGCGAACATTTAAATCAGTAAATAAATGCTTAAACCTCATAGCTGAAAATTTAAATTGATAAAAATTGGAAAAAAACTTAACATAAACATTGATATTATCTATCTATCTATATAAAATCAAGCTTAATAATAACAATGGATGAAATATTCATCAGGCCTGATCAGGTTTCTACCAGTTCCATCAACTAGCTGGCTGAGCAACCATGGGTGTTAAGAAAATAAAACAGCCATACTGGGTCAGAACAAAGGTTCATCTAGCCCAGTATCCTGTCTTCTGATAATGACCAATACCAGATGCCTCAGAGGGAATGAGCAGAACAGGTAATCATGAAGTGATCCATCCTTATCACTGATTCCCAGCTGCTGACAGAGGCTAAGGATAATAGCCATGAATTTATCTAGCTCTCTTTTGAATCTTGTTACTTCACAGCATCCTTTGGCAAGGAGTTCCATATGTTGATTGTATTGTGGGGCTGTACCCCACCTTGCCATGATGCCATGATCCCCCTGCTGTGTCTCTGCCTCCTCTGAGGTCCTTTCCTGTTGCCAGGTCATAGGCAAAAAGATAAGAGCTGTCTGGGCAGAGGGCTAGCAGAGCCCTTAGGGAACAGAAACCATTCATGGAGGGGAGGGGCCCAGAGGCCCAGACCTGAGCAGTTCAGTTCAGACCACTGTAGGGAGTGCCAGAATTTCCATCTGCCCTTAGTGGGACACCCCAACAGGCTGGGATGCAAGGTGGGAGCCTACTCTCAGGCTAATCAGTCCCCCACTTTCCACTGCTCCTGGAGCTGGGTGCCAACCCAGCAGCCGGCATTCCCTTTGCTCCATTCAGAGCTGGATGGATAGAGAGAAGCAGTTGCTAAGAGTTATCTCCCCTAATGCAGCCCCTGATAAATTCTACTGCAACTGGCAGATAATATCCATTGAAAGCAATGACCAGAAGTGTGTATCACATGTAGAATAGTGATAGAAATGTAGCCGTGTTAGTCTGGGGTAGCTGAAGCAAAATGCAGGACAATGTAGCACTTTAAAGACTAACAAGATGGTTTATAACGTCTCAGACACTTCGCCAAAGGATTAATGCCCACAAAACAGATATCAGACAAGATCACAAAGAAAAAACAGTTTCTTGCCATTTTAACCAGAAAGGACACTCTCTCAACGACTTAATCACCTGCATTCTGCTACAAAGACCTTTTACATCTGCACTTGAAAGGGAATCCTCTGAACTGTCATTCATGTTAAAATTTGACACTTTCCAAAAAGGACTCAACAAACACTTGAACTATCTCACCCATTACCAAGATAGTTTCCCCAATTATCACCTCAAATACCATTAACTCACAAACATCCCACTCTCCCTACCTCTAATATAAATTCACAGACACTTACCTTCCTTCCTCCCCCCCCCCCCGCATCCCTCTCCTGTTCTGCAATGTGATTTGTCCTTTTCATATTTGTTCATTTTTTTTAATTGTATCCTTTGGTATATATGGTTGTGACTACTTTCTTCCACTATTTGATCTGAGGAAGTGGGACTGGCCCACGAAAGCTCATCATCTAATAAACCATCTTGTTAGTCTTTAAAGTGCTACATTGTCCTGCATTTTGTGTATCACAGTGATTCCTATGACATATTGATGGTATGTGGTCACAGATTGTGGTGATCAGCAGTCAGTTGTAATGGGAAACTAAACAGGCTCAGATATGTACAGGGCTGGCCTTACCATGAGGTGAACTGAGACAGCCGCCTCAGGTCCCAGACTGTGGGGGGGCGCCACTAGTTCACACTTTTTGAACAAGGCATTTTAAGTTGTTAGTTGTCCTTTATTGGGGTAGGTAGCAGGGCAGTACCATGAGAGGAGCAGAACAGGAAGAAAGCAGTATTGAGACCTTTCAAAGTTTTGGCCAAAGCGAGGGGGCATGGAGGCGTCATTTGAGCTCCCCGCCTCAGGTGCCAAAATGTTGTGGGCTGGCCCTGGACATGTACAACTTTGATGGCTCCTCTGAGTCTGAAAACTGGGATGGAAATGTCAAAGAGAGCAAAGGCTCTCTTCACAAAACCCGCAGTAATTTCTGTTTCTAAAAATCATTCTTGAGCTATTTTTACCACTTCCAGGATGACTTCCGGATGGAAGTGCAGAATACACACACATACACACACACACACACTCACTCTCCCATGCTAGGCTTTGCACAGAGAAAGAACACTCAGGAGGGAGTTGGAAGATGGATGAAAGAGCATTAGTAGTTTTTGTATATACAGGCCATTAATCACATACACATTTCAGTGTCCCTGTGGTTAGCAGCTCTTTCAACTATCATCCATTTGAGTTTAAAAGTTAGATTCATTCTGAAACACAAAAATCTTTGGGTTCAACAGAATGGCAAATCAACTTGATGAAAATAACATCAAAGAATGCATCTGGCTTAAATTGGATTCCAATGGATTTCAGCCGATTGCTAAAAAGGAGAAGGCCATAGTGATGTTCATGATGGTTGAATTAAACACACACACATATGCACAGAGCAAATATACAGGCATTAAATACACATTTCTATTTAAAATTAACAAAGCTATTCTGTATTTCTTATTCGGTTTCAGCTTTACTTTTGGGTGAAGGTTCAGATCCCTTTTTAGTTCTTACTCTGCAACCATAGTCACAATATTTTAGTCATATATGCCAATATCACCTTATTTTGATTTTGCTTATTTTTCGAAAGAATAGAATTTAGAATGACACATTGGACTACAGCCTGGTAGTGTGACTGAAATACAGAGACATACACAGGCCTTCAAATATCCTTCTGGGGAGTCATTCCCCTCCCCCCCAAAAAATTCTCTCTTATCCCCCGGTTTTTCAATCATCTCTAATCAATGTGGTTTTGAAGTTGTCTGATCTATGAGTATTTATGCAATTAGGTAAATGCCCTATCAGTAGTCTATTTTTTTTTTTAGTAAAATATAATTCTCCTAATCATTTCCACATTAAAGCAAATGGTTTCTCATGAGCTAATCAGGGTACAGCTGATGAGGCTAGGAGAGAAAGGAAAAATCTCAACCAGAGGCATTTTTGATAATTCCAATAGGTTGATGAGTTAAAAGGGTCCAATCTGAGGTCCATCTAACTCAGTAGACTGGATGAACAGTGACGTGAGTACAGCAGCACTGCACAGTGGGGCAATATGCTTCCATGATTCTCATGCAGCTCCCAACTTCAATCCCCAGCATGGAGCAGGGGAACAGTTTGGAACCTTGGTTTCTAGTCAAGGCCGCTGGGCAGGCCTAACAGTATCAAGCAGGCATGGCCTTTAAGTCCAAAGTCAGGCTTATAGTCTACCCCACGGCCACTAGTGCCAGTTGAATTCTACACTGGAATGACCCACCAGGTTGTTCTGACTGTTTATACCAGTTAAGTAAAGTTTTTAGTAGAGTTGCAGCTTTCACATACAGACATTTCGCAGCGTCTGCTTTCCATGGCATCCATAGCTACATCATCAAATATTTTCATGAATGCCATGCTCTCCCTCTTTCTCTCCTCTCTCAGTTTGCATATTTTACCTCTGCCCATTCGTACGAGCCAATGTTGCCAAATGATGTTCCTCCCCATGAGCAGAAAACAATGGTCCGATCAGGCCTCCAGCCTCTCTTGACTTTTAGCATCAAGGCTTGTATAAACGCTGTGATGACAGCAGTGCTACTGGCCCATTCTTGTCCACTGAAACCATCTACATTGTTGTGGTGGCTACCAACTATGACATATCTATCTGAAAAGAAAAACAACACCAGCAAAACATTTATTTCGGTTAGATTTTAAGAGTAAAACAATTCCAAAAATAAAGGGTGTAGACTGACCATACTCAAGGGCACCTCTGATACAGATGATGTTAACTCAAGCTTGCAGAAACATATCAAGATAATATAAAACTCTTTCTATTTTACCTATATCATCCTAATATAAGTACTTGTGGTCCAATACCACCACATCAAGCTATTCACATGGTTTAAATGAAAAACCTATTATATTAATTAGTTCTTATTTGGATTTATACTGAAGTACACCAAACAACTCTCATGGAGCTCATTTAAAATTTTGTGACAACACAGTTTTTCATTGGAAAATGCTGATTTGACAAAATTTAAACATTTCATGGGAACATATTGATTTCATCAACATTTTCTATAAATGAATTATGAAAGCACTCTCTCAATGTTATCATTTTGACTGTATGATAGTAGTTAAAATGAAGTGCTTTATTTTATCAGAATTAAGAACTTCTACCTTCTCGAAATGAAACATTTAGACAAAGTCATTTAGATATTTCTGATTTTTTTTAAAAACGTTGCCTTACAGAAAATTTAGAGTTTGTTTTTGTAGTTGTTCTGAGTCAGGCAGAAAGAACATTTCAAAATATCAAAATTTCCTACAAAATGGAAATTCTGTGTTTTGGCCAGCCCTAAATACTAGTAAATAAAAAGACCCATCATTTATGACTCTAAGGGTACGTCTAGACTACCGCGTTTTGTCGACGGAAGTTTTGTCGACAGATACTGTCGACAAAACTTCCGTCGACAAAGAGCGTCCAGACACATTGAGTTCTGTTGACAAAGCAAGCTGCTTTGTCGACAGAACTCCGTAGTCTGGACGCAACGTTACAGGCAATAACACCTTCTGTCGACAGAAGGTGTTATGCCTCGTAAAATGAGGTATACCAGCGTCGACAAAACTGTTGAGTTCTGTCGACGTTATGTCGACAGAACTCAGCGGTAGTGTAGATGCTGGTATAGTTTTGTCGACAAAAGTCCCCTTTTGTCGACAAAACTCAGTAGTCTAGACACACCCTTATATTTTCATTCCTTTGTCCAATCTTCACTTCTTGTGTCATGTTTATAGTTTAGAGCGCAGCAGAATCCTAAAAAACCACAGGATGTCAACTGGGTCCTAGATAGCAAAAGGGATTTGAGGTTTTGTGAGTCCTATTTTATCCAAACTCATTAATCAATTATTTTTGTCAATACGCTGGAGTTCAATAGAATATATTATAGTAAAATGTCCAGACATTAAATTCCCTTTGAAATTATATCCTGGTTGAACCTCCCAAATCCAGGACTCTCTGGTCTGGCAAGATCTGTGATCTGGCATGGATGTTGCTGGACCAAAGGGCCTCAGGAGCGAGATCCAGCTGCAAGAACATGGGGTTTGCTGAGTCCCAACTGGGTCAGCAGCAGCTAGGCAGGGAAACCCCAGCATCAGCAGGGCCAGGTGGCATTGGAGAGCCTCCCCCCCCGCTGGAGAACCGCCAGTGTCAATGGGGTCAGATGGCCGGAGAAACCCTGTCAAGGGGCTGGTGACAGCCTGGGAACCCCAGGAACTCTGGTGGCAGTGGGGCCAGGTAGCAGTCAAGGAGCTCCGGCTGGGGAACCGCAGCAGCGAAGCCAGGTGGCATCCAGGGAGTGCTGGCCCCAGCAGGGGAACCCCAGCATCAGTGGGGCCTGGTGGCATCAGGGATCCTCTGCCCTGACCAGAGAACCCTGGTGTCAGTGGGGTCAGGCTGCCTAAGATTTGCTAGCAGTGGGGCTGGAGGCCAGAGAACCCTGGGAAATCAGGGAGGCTGGCAGCAGCCAAGAGGCCCGGAGCTGGGAAACCCCGAGAAACCACGGCAAGTAGCGTGGCTGGCGACAACCAGGTGACCCTGGCTGAGGAACCCTTGGGAACCCCCAGCGTAGCCAGTGGGCAGCAGGGTTGGGAGCCTTGGCTGGGCCACCTTCAGCGGGGCAGCAGCAAGGTAGGGAGCCCCTGCCTTAGGAGCCCCAGGGAGCGAAGCCGTCAGCCAGAATTGGAGCCTTGACCTTCCCTGGTCTGGCAAATTCCCTGATCTGGGACGGCTCAGGTCCCGAGGGTGCCAGATGAGGCAGGTCCTACCTGTACTACACATTCCTTGGGGATGTTTGCTGTGAGTACTACCTTCCAGCACTTTTCAATTTGAGATGCACATTTTAATTATAAACCTCCTCTCCATCAAAGTGGATTTTTACCAGAATTTTGGTCAATGTCATACTGAGGAACATTGCTTAAGTAGAGTACAATAACACTCTATCGTGTTTTATTGGTGAGATTGCTGCAATGTAAATGCCACATAACCACTTTTCAGTCACGTCACATGGTTGTTTGTGTTTTTAAACAAATGTAAACAGGAAAATCTATTTATAAATGTAACTATTTCTTAGATTACTGTTTCACTGGGTGGCACTGATACAGAATCATTAAACAAAACTGTACAGCTTGTCAG
Source organism: Pelodiscus sinensis (assembly GCF_049634645.1). Lineage (NCBI taxonomy): Eukaryota > Metazoa > Chordata > Testudines > Trionychidae > Pelodiscus > Pelodiscus sinensis. Next base: position 42,390,148 of record NC_134720.1, on the reverse strand, counting down.
CAAAAATTAAATCTAAGCATACATAATTGAATATAATGAGAAATATAACTAATATCATTAAATTTCTGTGTTGTATCAAGAAAAATTTAACATAATACAATGACATTGGGAAGCCCTACCACTTTCAACCAGCATGTGGGGACGTCATCCCTCAAGTGGGGACAGCACATTCATAGGTGTAACTTTCACCTCCTATACTCCTTAGGGACCCACAAGTGCCTGCTGTAACAGAAGGATAAGTCGGGATGCAAAGACTATCTTTCGCCACCCTCTCTGATTGATCTATGGGAGGAAGGGATAGTAGGAACATAGAAAGAAAGAGACCTGACAGGAAATGGAAGAGGATCAGTGGGTGGTTGACAAAGCTGCCATGTGCCATCTTCGCTCCAGGAACTTGTTGCTGATGGAGAGGAGCGTGGACAACAACAGATGGCTTTCTTGAAGCTACTCACCTGCCCGCAAACCTCTCACCTGAACATACACAGAAGCCCGCAGAGGCAGCTGGCTGCAGGAGCAGAACATGAGGGATAGCAGACACCCAGACAGCAGGGTAGATAGACAGCAGCTTCTCTTGCCAATCACCTGCTGAAGTAGGCAAGGAAACTGAGAGAGCACGATGATAGGAAAGATGGGTCCTAGGTGGAGAAGGAAGAACGACCAGGTACTGTGGATAATGAAGATTTAGGCAGGATAGGCAAGGACTGGGAAGTGCAGAAAAGGTGAAATACAAGTGACTTCACACAGTATTTCCCTGTGTCAGTTAAGTGGCAAACCATCTACTGTGTACAATCTACAAAAGTCACTCACATTTGAGTGTTTTTTCAAATCCGCACAGTGATTAACAACTAACCAACACATTTTTTTCTTCCCCTTATTCCTTTAACATTATTGCTGGATTTCAAATGCTCTGGGAGAGTTTTACAACTTTATAATACTTCTCAAACTAAAAATCAAAACAGATGGCTTGAGAATTGAGAACCTTTACAGAGTAAAATTCATCCCTGATTTTTAGTCATCTTAGTCTTCAGTGTAATTACACCAGGGATAAATTTGACTTTCCCTCTTTACTCATAGAAGAGTCAGGGAGAATAGCGTGAACATAAAAAACTAAAAAGAACAACATCAAAATGCCAAAATAACAAATGTGCCATGTAAACATCAAGTAGGACGGACACAGCTACAATAGCAACTAGAAATCCTATTGAGTTCAATGTGATTACATAGTCTTACAATTAGGATGCATTTAAGTATCTACATATATTATCAATATGTTTCATGTGTACTACACAAGATATTGAAGTCAATTAAAGTATTACAAGATACATTATGGGAAGTTGATGTTAGGGTTGAATACTTTTTTTTAATTTGTTGTGCTATTTCTAATTTCCAAATTATTTGGTAGACAGATTTTTTCTAACCTTGCCATTTTCTACTGTTGATAGGTATTTGTCCAAGATAGCCATTTGCAAATATGCAGCAGATAAGAACATCAAATAAATGCTCTTGTGGACTAAAACCTCTATTTGAAATTAAATACACAAACAGTAATTGTTTTCAATTTGTTGTAAAATTGACTTAGTTTTGGCAAAAGGTGCTGAATTGAGAGTGCTGTAAACTGCAGCCATTATTTTACTAACAGACAAGATAATGAAAGCTTTCCCCATTACTCCACCTGAGTGCCTCCAACCTGACCTTAATGGCCAACCTCTAGTGACAGAGTAGTTAAATCAGCCATCTCTCTACTGAGGCTGCCAACAAGAGTGCTAGCCGAGGGAATTCTGATGATCATGGGGGGGATGATTTCATTTGTCCATTAGGAATTGGACTGAAACCACCAATGCTCTGCTACATGCTGGCAAAATGCCATCAGACAACACGAGCTTTCACTACCTGCTGAAATACCCCTCTTGCTTTCAGCCAAAGTATTCTCCTAGGGAGATTCAACTTATGTTCTACTCATGCTGATTTTAATACTTACTATTATCATTTCTTTATTATCTGTAATACCAAAGTGCATATGAGAGCTCGACAATTTAATTCTTGGCTACAAATGTTAGAGCTGAGTGAGATTTTGAGAGCTGAGGACCCTTTGATGTTAAGTTACTATTAAAAAGTCTGATTCCTCCACCCTTAATCATGTTGAGCAGCATCTTATACCAAGGGTGATACAGATGGGCATACTCATCATATAGGCTATTATTTAACATAAACAAGGCTGCAGAACTGGGTTTTACATTTTATTAAAGAAAAAACTGCAATGGTTTTCATGTCTATGATCTCCACCATAACCATGGTAGGTTCTAAATCCTGGACTACATGGCTAAAGATTGTCCTATGTCTTTTCCATTAACAATCTGTCCAAAATCAAGTCCCATTACAATTCACTGCTACATATATGAAATACACACAATGAGATTCTTGCATTCAATTATTCCTTTAAAAATAATTCTTTTGATTTGCAAATGGTTGGCCACTAACATAAGGAAAACAGCTGACTTCCAGTATTTTGATTGGTGCACTGGGTCTGCTTTTTGCAATAATAGCCAATATTTAATTAAAAAACATAATGTATCAATAGCCCACATTTGAAGAATTAAGCCTTTGCTAAGATCAGATAAACTTGCTTACAGAGAACAAGTCAAACAAAGTAATTTTTAGAATTTGAAATACTAAGACATTTATATAACATAAATTACAAAACAGTAATACCATGAATGTTTATAAAGACAATTATTGTGTATTGTGCAAAATATGCTCACGGTACTGGTACTACCTCTCCTTCCTTTTTAACCAATTCTCTTTTTAATCCTCCTGCATAAACCTAAGTCTTTGGAGTTTAAATAGCCTTTTAACTTGAATATAGGTACAGCACCCAGCATAACAAGAATTTGATACTTTATTGCAGTCCCTAGGATTACTGTTGTACACATAATTGATAATGGCAATAATAGTAGTCATAGAGGTCTACTTACCGGGAAACGTAGATCCCTTTAAATATCCAATAACATTAGAAATTGTCTTGTATGTTGGGACTGCCTGAACATTTAGATTGATTATTCTCTTTTCTGTTGAGATAAAAAAATGAGAACATTTTAATCCATCATTTATTATGCTACAGAAATCTGTAGGCCATCAATTTCCCCTTTCCTTCTACCCACTGAGAAGAGACTACATTTTACACTTACTAAACTACACATAAAAAGGATAACTATTTTATCTCCCACACTCAGGGTAATACTACAACTCTGATTGGTTCCTTAACATGGGGGGGGCGGGTTTAAACGAGGGACTTCTAGATTGTAAACATATGAGCCTCTACTGCAGTGGTGGTCAACTTGCAGCTCGAGGGATACATGTGGCCCATCAGGCTTCTACGTGTGGTCCATGAAACATTTTGTTTACCATTGCCCAGGTACAAGAGTTGCCAGATTTCACTGGTACCGTCTATGTTTTCCCTACTGGTTTTACTAAAGTGACACTCATCTAAAGCAAAGGAATGTGAAGTGAGATGCATGCTAATTGCACACAACATTGACTGAGAGCCGTGTGCTTCCTTTGCAGCCACTCAAAGCGCTGCAAATTCTAGGTACACAGTAGGTAGCAAAATTACCCTATCCTAGGAGACAGTCGTGGTTACAACACGTGGTTACAACAATCTTGAGTCCCACTGACAAGAAGGAGACCTACTCCTATGGCCTGCTCACTAGCTTAGGTTGTCTATTGCAGCTCTACTGATTTAGCTGACGGACTAATCTCTAGTAACTGAGCTTATAGCAGCCTCATCAAACTGTACACATGGCGCAATCACCAGTAGAGAGGATACAACACTCTATGGAATAAGTGCTACAGGGAAACCTTTCCCAAGCCTCAGAACCCCACTCAACTCACATCCTATACAAACTATCCATTCTAGACTCTTAAGGAACTCCCCAGGACCATAATGTGCCCAGTTTGGAGTTGTGTCTTACTGGCATAATTGAGCCCAAACCAGTATCAACATCCTTGTCTGAAAAGTGCCCGAATCAAAATAAAATGTTCTGTGGAAAGATTGTTTTGTTCTTAAGCTCATAGACATTCTTCCAGGGCATATCTAGACTACGTGGAAAGGTCAAAAGAGGATATGCAAATTCTGGAAGAATTTGCATATCTTCTTCTGATTGCACTTTCAAAAGTGAGAGTAATTAAGACATGGCTTTTTAGGCGAACTGCCCCCTTCAATGAAAAGCCTCTCTTTCTCAAAAAAGAAGGTTTACCCGGCTTTTCGACAAATGGGGGGTTGGCCAAAAAAGCCACGTCTTAATTACTTTCACTTTCGAAAGTTCCACTTTCGAAAGTGCAATCGAAAGAAGATATGCAAATTCCATAGGAATTTGCATATCTTCTTTTGACCGTTCCCTGTAGTCTAGATGGGTACGTCTAGACTACGTGCCTCTGGCGACAGACGCATGTAGATTAGACTACCAGGCCGCTTCATTTAAATTTACATGGCTGCCACGCTGAGCCGATCAGCTGTTTGTCAGCTCAGTGCGGTAGTCTGGACGCGCGGGGGTCACCATCAAAGGCATTTGTCGACCTCCCAGGTATGCCTCATCCCAGTGTTGTATTTTCTGAAACAGTTTGTTTTCAAGTCTTCCTTCCCGAGGTACCCAGATAGTTTAAATGATGAGTGCACTGGAATACATAAAATAAAACTAACTTGTGCCTGTCTTTGTCAGAAGGATTTTCAAACTCAGCTTCATTCTCTGGGACTTATGCAATGAGTTGATTTTAAACTTATATTCAGACTAAAACCATTTCAACGTCATTCATCTCCTAGACCTTGGAATCGAATTGCCTGGTTAATGACTGAAGCAGGTGCAACAATGCCAAGATTCTTTCTTTATACTTAGCAAAATAGTTTGAAAAATAAATTACAGGTTAAACCCTCAAAGTTACGATTCAATCCCTTATTCAGACAAAACGCTCAGTATCACGAATCAATATGATGTTGTATAAAAACTCAATGAGTACTTAACAAGGACTTTGGCTCTATCACAGAATGCAATGGAAATGCCCAGTGAAGACAGTGGAAATTAGAAGTGCAGTTCAATAGAAAATGCAGACCCTATTAGTCTATAACAACCACTGATAATTTTTCATGTTGAGCCTTGTCTCATATCTATTAGTTAGTGTTCTGATTAACCTTACCTTTCTTACATGTAGTCATAGGGTTCCCTGAGACTACTGAAGGAGAATGCCATGAATGTTTTATATGCTATGGAAAAACCTCAAATTGTACCTTAGAATTTTAACTAGAATTTCTAGAAATTTAAAGTATTGCCCTGGGCTGGGGGTGGGGCTGAGGGGTTCAGTATGCAGGTTGCCCTGTGGAGAGAGGATTACCCAAGCCCTTTGTCACCAAAGAAGCTTGGGGTCAGGTGAGAAGTGCCTCTCTATGGCTGCTGTAGCTCCAGCTGGGACAGGCAGGGGAGGGGAGCATGTCTCCTGGCTGGGTCAGGTCCACATTCATCTGCCCTGTGCTCCCCACCCAGAGCAAGGAATGCAGCAAACTGTGCACTTTCATCGCTCCCTGATGAAGGGAATAGCCAGTAATCTTCCAGTACAAATGGGGGAGGGAGAGCTTCAGCTCCCCTTGCCATCCCTAAATGGCACCTGGAGGTTGTGAGGCTCAGAGCTGGGGTAGTCTTAGATGTGAGGGGAGGGAAAAGACACCCCCAGCCAGCCCTTTTCACCTGTCTGGTGATTCTGTGTTTTTCCTGTATGGTTTTATGAGACACAATCCCATTACAAGCACAGCCCATTTTCCTGGCACAATCAAACCTTACCTTGCTTTGATGGTGCTACCTCCTGCCATTTAGAAGGAATTGTTGAACTGACAGACACACACACAGACACACAAACTCTCTCAAATATGTAGCAGACAACTTGAACAACAGCTTGTGATATATATGTTGTTTGCACCTTTTAGATTACACTGATGCTTTGTGAATTATTCTCAAGACTCAATTTTGGATATTAAACCATCCCATAGCCAAACTGCTCAATCTTTTTAAAGCATCTTCAAACCAAAGCTGATTTGACTTCTTTATTCAAATCCTACAGCATTTAAAAGTGGTTTATTTTATTAGGCTCCAATTCAACAATGCTTAAACATGCTGAGCCCCACAAAAGACAACTAGACATAACAAGGTGCGTAAATGCTTTTCTAAGTCTGAGTTTTAACACTGGCTACTGAGATCTGCCCTGAAAACAAAGCAACACAAAATATTCTTCTGGGAAGTGATATGTTCTGGAATCAGATAATAAAATGAATAGACATATTGTACAGTACTCCAGTGTGAAATAGCATAGGCTTAAAGGTTTAGTACACCTGACAAAAAGGCTCAAGGGGGTTTCCATGGAGTGTACAGAAAAAGTAAAATCTAATTTCCTTTAAACAGTTCTGACAACAAATCTCGGTTCCTGATGCTACACGTCTGATGAAAGATTTTAAAGGTCTTGACAACATTATCACTTTTTCCCTAAATTCTCTAGCAAGCTATAGGAAGATTTTCTCTTTAATACTGCTTGAAATACCACTTGAAGTTGTTCTAAGCTATAAAACTACTTCAGAACTAAAAGAAAAGAAAGTGATGTATTGATATTAATATTTCTGGATTATTTTTTCTTTTAACATTTGCTCGACTTGAAACCTGCTCATTGTTACCTGGTTAATAAGGATAACTTTTTATTCTTATCATGGTTATCCTACACCCTCTCAAATAAAACAAAAGCGCTCAGTGATTTTCCACTGAATGTAATGGGATCTGTTGAGTCCTGAGCACTTTTGAAGAGCAAGGTCACTTTCTTAGAAGCTGAAATAAGGATTATCCTTCCATCTTTTTTAACAAAAATCTTGCCGCAGGCTCACACTGACATTGGGTAGAGAATATTTGGGCCCAATTTCCAAATAGGTTTTCTTAACTCTTCATTAGATGTTCAAATTTCCACTTACGCACAAAAAATGTCAGTTTTATTTGCCATATAGGCAATCTTTTGACTTTTAAAATGCATCTAGAGAGCTAAAACTCATTGATTTCAATAGGAATTAGGTACCTAGATGCTTCTGAAAATACTACTATGTGCCCAAAAACCTTTAAAATCTGGTACCAATTTTAGTGTGGGATTTGGAATTTTCTTAAGGCACCAAACTTTGAAAATTGAGCCCCAATTTCTTCTCCAAATACACTCAGGAGGCTCCATAAATACAACAAGTTGAAGTTTAGGCATCTAAGCATCTGAGTAAAGTTGAGCATATGCAGAAATGGAACCTTAGACTGTAAAATGTTGCAAATTACTTTGCTGTGTTGCAGGAATCCACTTTTGTGGCACAACTAGCAGAATTAGGGTCTAAAGATATAATTCATTCTGATGAATACACTGATCCTATTGAAATCAATAGGTGCTGTGTGTGAACTTTTCTTTGAATCACAGAAACTTGAAAGACATGGTACAAGTCTTGGAGGACTGGGGACGGGCTAACAGAGCCCATCTTTAATAGGGGGGACGGGAAAGGAGGAACTGGGGAAATACAGACCAGTCAGCCTAACTTCATTGTCTCAGAAGATGCTAACTAGAGCAATTGTATAAAACATTCATTTTGTGAATACCTGGAAGATGAAAGGGTAATCACTAGAAGCCAGCATGGATTATCAAGAACAAATCATATTAAACCATCTCGATCGCCTCCTTTCACAGGATAACGGATCTGTTGATTAGGAGGAATATAATGGACGTAATATCCCTGGATTTCAGCCAGGCTTTTGACACAGTCCCACATGACAGACTGATAAGTAAGCTGGAGAAATGCAGGCTCCACAGAACTACCATCAAAATTGGTTAAACAACCGCAAACAAAGCATAACTATTAATGGAATGATGTTGGATTGGAGGGAGGTCTTAAGTGGGGTTCCACAGGGATCTGTTCTGGGTTTGGTGTTGTTTAACAGCTTTATTAATTACATGGATATTGGGATAGCAAGCATACTGAACAAGTTTGCAGATAACACAAAGCTCGGAGGGGAGGGTTACCAATCGTTTGGGGGATAGAGCTACATTTCGAGGGATCTAGATAAATTGGAGAAAGGGGCTATAGCCAACAAAATGAAGTTCAACATTGACAAATACAAAGTGCTACACTGAGGGAAGAAAAACCAATTGCACAAATGCAGCATGGGGAAAAACTGGTTTGGCAGCAACACTGATGAGAAGGATCTGGGAGTTGTGGGGGGATCTGGGATTTGGGGGGAACACAACCTCAATGTCAGTCAGCAATATGCTGCTGCTGCTAAATAGCAAATGCAATTTGGGGTTGTATTAACAGACAGCAGGATCGGCAGGATTGCAGGGCCCACAGGCAATGGGGGCGGGGAGAGGATGGGTACCAGCTACATATTCCTGGAAGGGGTGGGACTGGGGCAGTTAGGCCTCGGCATCAACCAAACCATGCAGCACCCCTCTGCCCCTCAGAGTCAGCTGGAGCACCCAGTGCAGGGCTGTGGGGTGTGCAATGTGGCTCTCTGGCAGCAATTCTGAATGGTCTAGGGCTCTGGAGCCCTCTGGACCCTGGGGTAGCTGCTCCACATTATATTTGCAATACTGCTAGCCCCAGGCATTCAAAAATCTCAAGTCAGGCCCCAAATTATAACAAGGTAATAATCTAGGCTATCCTTAATTTGCCTTTCACTTTCAGAACCCTTTTGGCTCACATTTTCAAGTTCCACAGCCAAAAGGGCTCAGAACTTATTTTTGCTTAAAAATGAAACCTGAGATTCTCACATTTTCTGACTCCCGTTGGTGGGGCTTTAAGAAAAATGTGAAATATGGAAAGACAAAGTTCTGAGAACTTACAACACCGCATTAAGAATATTTATGAACTCACGTGGTTCAGAAGGACAAATTGACTACAGTATATTTAGTGCACATGGGTGATATATGAAGGTGAACATATTAGGGATGTAATAGTGTAGTCGATTAACCAATAAGCAAAATGCTTATAGGTTAATGCTGTAGACTACATGCATTTCCCCTCCCCACCACCCACACACTAGCCAGTACATTTTTTGGTAGACTGGCCAGCAGTCCGGCTCAGTCCTGGCTTGAAATGGATTCAGGACCTACCCCTGCTGTGGCTCTGCATTTAAAGTGTATTAGGAGCTGGGTGGACGGGCAGACCGGCTCAGTTCTGGCTCACACCAGGTCTGGGAGCTCAGACCCACTCTAGACAGGTGCTGCTGCTACCCCGTACTGCTGCCTATTTATCAGAGGCAGAAGCACAGGGTGACAGGCAGCCAGTCCACAAGGAGTCCACACATGGCACCCTGAACTGATACAGAGTCAGCAGTGCAGAGTGGCAGGGGGCTCCTCAGGAGTGAGGCCAGAGTGCACTGGCTACTGGCCCTACCCCCAGGGACTATAGACTAGTTGACTAACCGATAAGAATTCTTGAGGTTACTCGACTATTCAATTAACCAATATATAACACCCCTAGAACATATACCAATCTATCCTATTTTGCAAATGCTGTTGAATGACCTAATATGATACAGACATTTTAGAAGTTGAGCCTAACAACAGATTGATCCATCATTTAATTACAGTACTTCACGTACATTAGATATTTTGCAGGAGTAACTGACATAGCAAAATTTGCATCATTACTGCCATATTGGATTTTCTGGTTAACAGCTTTTTAAAACCTTCTTTAAATGTAAAAATGTATTTCAATTTTTCTCAGTCTTTCATCAGGTATCATTTTCAGTAAAGAAATTGATCCAGTCTCCTTTTCAAATCAGATTCTACATAATTTCAAATATGTGTCTTTATAAGCAAGGAAACTAAAATTGGACCTTGATGCTAATCAACAAGTCAACAAAATGCTTTATATGAGATGATTTATGGCCTGAATTGCAGTTTGGAAACAACTAATTCATGCTTAACTGTGTATCAAATTGCATGTGAAGAAAATTGATACTGCACATACTGCAAAATATCAAATTCTAAGTATACTGTAAATATACTTGTACAACTTACAACATAGGTTCCTGCACTAATAGCTTCCTTATGCTCTCTTTTCTCATGTAAATGATTGATCAGCTGAACTCAGCCTCTTTTTCAAATCTGATACTTCCCTAATTATTTTCTCAGTCTGATTGATTAGCGAACTAATACTGTCCAATTTCTAAACCATTCTTCTATTAACAAGTACATGGGGCTTTCAAGCACAGGCTTGGTCTAAAGACTTGCATAATTATATTTTTCACTACTTGATTGAATCCTGTGGACCTAGACTAAAGAGATCAGCAATAATACTATTTATACAAAAAGCTTTTGAACATAAAAAAATTCTGGAACTTAGTACTTAAAAGTGGTTCTAAAGAGAGAAGGCTGATTGGTATGGAGCAGACATCTCACACTGAATATCTGAGACAACTGTGAACTTCAAAAATCAATCCATATTAATTCTTGCCATGTCCCACTCTTTTTTTTTTTTTTGGCAGAAGTGGGGATGTTATTTTTTTCTCAGAGGCTCAGGCTGTAAGGTGACTAGATGTCCCACTTTTAAAGGGACAGACTCGTACTTAAGTGCTCCTGCCAGCGCCCCAACTTTTCTTAAAAACAGACAAATTGTCCCACATGCTCTGTCTCCTACCAATCAGTAGAGAGGAGCCCTACTCCTGGCCAACAGTGAAGGGCTGTGTCCAGTGGCTGACAATGGGGGAGGGTGTGCAAGGCTGATGGTGGGGTAAAGATGCACTCTGTGGGGCCAGCTGCTCTCCTGATGATCTGTCAGTGCCTGCTGCATCCTGTTCAAGTTACTTTACCTATTAGTGCTTGTGTTTACCTTTCTGTAAAATTGGTATAAAAAGTCCACTCCAGTGAAAGGGAAGCAATTACGTTACTGTTTATAAAGCATGTAAAGATTCTTGAGGCCCTTTTAACTATGCTAGTATAGTTCAGAAGTATCCCCCTCCCACACACACACACACGCCACACTTTTTACTATGGACACAGTTATCTACAATACATTTGAGAGCTTGTCTGTCTGTGCATCTGTCTGTCTGTTCAACATCTCCTCCAAAATGGTATGAGCTACGACCACCACATTTGATATGCAGCTTCTTCTTATCATAATTTAAAGCAAGGTCAGGGTTTCGTTGTGCCAGGAAAACAGGATGTGCCTGGAAAAAGGATTGGTTCTCATAAAATGGAAAGAGGCCAGAGATGGAGACCAGGACAGCTATGACCCCATGGGGACAGCAGGGAGCAGCCATGGAGAAAGGGACAGCTACCTATGATATATTTGAGAGAGTTTGTCTGTGTGTGCGTCTGTCCCTCAGTTGGGGCATATGAACCCCTCCCCCAGCTATGCCTGCTGGAGCTGCAGCAGCCACGGAGAGGCACTTTTGACCTGGACCCAACCTGCTGCGGTGAGAGGGGGCTGAGGTAGGGAGTTAAGTGCCAGAACAATGCCAGGTAAATCTTCTAGTACTGATATAATAGTGCTTATCCTGTTACAGTTTATTCTAGTAAATTTAGAAGAATAAGCTATGATGATACAAGGCATCTTTATGCCAATATAACTGAATCCTGATAGGGGCTGTACCAATTTATTTCAGTAAAAAAATCAACCCCTCTAACCACAGCTGAAGTGGTACAAAAACCTCTGTAGAACAGACCTAATGCGATAAATGGCATTAACTTCCTGGATTTATTACTGCTCTGCAGAAAAACAGATCAAGTTTTTTTCTAGTTTCCATCAAATTAAAAAAAAGAAAGCAGCACACCTTTTGGGGTGATGATGGAAGCAGCCACAATTTCAACATTATGTATAATATCAGTGGCACAAGACGTCAATAATAAAACTATAGTACAAAGTGTAAGAACTGAGGTCCTTTATATTAAAAATATCATGAAGTTTGCCAAAGAATAGGAGAGTGTTGGCACAGAATAGGAGTAAAATCTCTACTTCTCGTGCTGGAGTGTTTTGAGATAACATTAATAAATTTGGTCTTACTTTTAAGACTCACCCATGTCCAGAGACACCTGTGATGAATACAATTTTAGAAATTACAACCAAGAGATGCTTACATCCTACTTACAATAATACAATGTTAGGGCTGTGGGCATTAGTCTCAGAACCTGTAGAGCAGTTGCTAAAAGCATGAAGATGTATCTTCTTTTAAAATTGTATATTTTAGGAGAACAAACCATAGAAGCATTTTTGTAATAGTAAATGCAGACTGCCATTAAATAGATCAAAGTAGTCCAAACGTAGTGTACATTTATTCTGTTTTATCCCATTTTCATGTGTGGATTTGAGGCTCTTGATAATAAAGAAAACCAGTAATCAGGTAAAGTGAAAATTCTGCTTACTGCAAACCTCCCCACATAGCTCTTTCATTGTAAAATTTAATTTCTTGATTCAACCTCATTGAAATACAAGTTCTAGATTAGACTTGAACAAGAGGCTGTGAAATATACCAAACTGAGCCAAATTAACCTAGCAGTTTAGGGGTGTGCATCCTGCATTAACACAACCTCACAAAGTTCCTTTTCACTTAAGGAAAAAAGGAAAAATTTAAATATAGGTCCCAAGTGCTTGCAAGCCTTGAATATTAACCCATTTTCATCACTAGCCCTCTGAAAATCTGTGCTATTATCGATTAGAGTATTCCTCATAACTAGAAGTGTAAAAGGTGGAATTGCTCAGATTTGGAAGTATTTCACATATGGGATTCCTTCACCCAAACTCACTAATTAGCACTAATAACTCAGTGATCCATATCAAATGACTGAAATTCATTAATTGGTGAGTTAATAAGCAATAACAAAACAAGATTTCGGTAGCACAAATGTACATTGTTTATGTTGATAAGTGTATGTTAGCTTTATGATAATACTTTATAACATTCTAATAAATATGCCATCATATATTCTGAAAAAAATAAAATCCATGGTATTTTGAGGCCTCACAACTCTTAAATCTTTCCTAAGAAGCAGGGAGAGACCTCAACATTTTTATTTTTGTTTTATTCTGGGGGGAGAGGGGCAGTTATAAAACGTTCGGATTAATGAGGCAGTACTGAAATAAACAAAAAGAAAAAAAATAAGGCAAACTTTTATTCCCACAGTTTATTTCACAGTTTATAACTTTTTAGTCTGCCTCAGATGTTTCCCTCCAGATCCTCCCAACCCTTTCATCGCATTATATCACTTGAAAACTTCTGGGCTCGGAAGTAAAGGAAGTAACAAAAGCAGGGCTCGACAAATCCGCTTATCTATTTGCCCGTGGCGAGTAGATTTCAGCCGGTCGCACCATTCACTGGCGGTGCGCGTATGCACAGTGCGGGGCTGATGAGTGGGTTTTTGCCATGGTTGTCGAGCCCTGAACATAAGAAAACTAGAGTACAAGGTGTTTTATCTGGCACTTCCATATCTGGAAAATTCAGTTAACCAGCATCTGCCATAGAATACAGTACAATTCCTCCTTCAAAATGAGTAGTCCTGTGACATTCTAGGATATGTCTATACTAGGAAACTATTTCAAAATTACTAAATTTGACTTAAAGACTCCTGAGTTAACAAATTCGAACTAGCATGTCCTCATTACGGGAAAGCATCAAAATTAGTCCAAAACAGCACATCCACATTGAACAGAACCTGCCTGGGGCTTAGAGCTTCTGGGGAGGGCACCAGGAAGGCAGATACTCCCTGTGGCTGCTTGGTCTGGCAAGCTGTGGTGCATGCTTACAGGGGCTCCTCTCTACGATCGCCTCTCACAAGCCTCCTCCACTGCCTCCCTCTTTGTGGGACAGAAAAGGGATGCAATGGGCTTGCACCTTCTTGTGCTCTGCTTACCTGCACAGATGCCACAGCACTGACACCGTAGAGCTACAGCTGCTGCAAAGCAGCACCAGGGTCGTAGGCCTCGTGCTGCGCCTCATGGGGCAGTACTTCCAGACTGTCCACATAGTGCTTCAGAAGAATCAGAACGAGGACAAGGAGAACTCACAGGCCCTGCTCACCTCAGTCCTGGTACTCTTGCTGGTGTGCCTGCTCCTCAATCCTCTGGACACGATGTAATGCCATTTCTGGCAGAGGAAGATGACCTCAGACTGGTGGAACCATGCGGTCATGCAGGGATGAGACAATGAGAAGTGGCTGAACATATTCTGCATGCACCAAGCCACCTTCCTGGTGCTCTGTAAATGTCTCGCCCCTGCGCTCAGGAACAGGACACCTTCATGAGACCTGCCATACGCATGCAGACGCTCACCATGCCAGACAGCTACTGTTCAGGGGGAAATCCACAGGCGGGGCCGTACTCGTGCAAGTAGCCAAGGCCATCAACCATGTAATCACCCTGGTCAACTTGGACAGCATCGTCGACGTCTTTGCCGCTATGGGTTTCCCCAACTGTGTAAGGGGAGGGCCACAGATAGCACTCACATTGTCATCCTGGCTCCCAACCACGCCTCAACAGTTCATCAACAGAAAGGGGTACTTTTCCATGATTCTGCAGGCCCTCGTGGATCACAAGGGATGCTTCACTGACATCAGTGTTAGATGGTCAGGAAAGGTGCACAATGCCCGCATCTTTCGGAACTCCTGCCTGTTCTGAAAGATGCACACCAGCACTTTTTTCCCAGACTGGACCATCAGTTGGGGAGGTGGACATGCCCATCGTGATCCTGGGCAATGCAGCCCACCCCTTACTCCCTGGCTCACCGCCCCATATTCTGGGGCCCAGGCAGCCCCTGTGGACCCCTGAAGGGGAAGCTGTCGGGCGAGCAGGAAGGTGTCTGGTTGCCCACTCCATGCACGATGTCATGTGCTCCATCTATGAAGTGAGGGTGGAGAATATGGCATCATGCTGCCATGCTAGCTCTTCCCACACAGCCCTCCTCTCCTCCCGGGCAACTTGTCACTCCTCCCAGTCAGCTGCCCACTCCTACTATTCTGCCTCGAGTCCCTGGACAAAAGGCAGACCATCTGCTCCCTCATGAGGTTCTCCTGGGTGCTCTTCTGCCTGTGGCTCCCACTCAGTTGGGTGGATGAAGTAGGAGGTGAGGGATGCACCAAGCTCACAGTTAAAAGGGCAGTCATCACAGGAGACAGTGTGTATGAAGCCTAGCCCTAATTTCTGAGCTGATACCAAGGGTATATCTAGACTACATGGCTCCATCAACGGAGCCATGTAGATGAGTTTACTAGACATAGGAAAATGAAATGGCGATTTAAATAATCGCCGCTTCATTTACATCAAAATGGCCACTGCGCTGTGCCAATCAGCTGTTTGGTGGCACAGCGGGGCAGTCTGGATGTGCCGCAGTCGACAAGGGAAGCCTTTGTCGACCGCTCTGGTAAACCTCATTTCACAAGGCATACCGGAGTGGTAGACAAAGGCTTCCCTTGTCAACCACGGCACATTCAGACTGCCCCACTGTGCCACCAAACAGCTGATCAGCACAGCATGACAGCCATTTTGATGTAAATGAAGCAGCGATTATTTAAATCGCCACTTCATTTTCCTATGTCTAGTAAACTCATCTACATGGCTCCATTGATGGAGTCATGTAGTCTAGACATTCCCCAAAGGTCTTGGTTCAGACAATAGTGATGTGCTTCAAACAAGGCCATGTGTTTCCTAGAAAGCGGGCATTTGCCAGAAGGTGCAATCCCAGGGGAGCATTGCAACACCCACAGCCTGTGGACAAGCAGACATGGAAAGGTGCTGGCCAGGCCTCCCTGCGGGCAGGAGGGGGGAAACGGGCGTCTCAGCTTCACTCTGTGCCCTGCACATGCCGGGTCCAGCACTTGCAGCATCCTGCAGAGAGAGAACTTCTATCCTTGCCTGATGTAAGGTGTGTTTCAGCAGCAGACACCGCTTGCTGGATAGAGTGCTAATGAGTTCCTCTCTTCTTCCTCCTCCTGGAAGTTTCCCATGCATGATATCAGTCTCCTCTGCATCACTGAGCTTGACTGGAAGCAGATGCTGACTGTGTGTGGGCATGACCCTGGGCTGTGTGTGGCATTGCTGTGTGGTTCTCTGGCCCCAAACTAAAGGAAAAACTATGTAGCACTTTAAAGACTACCAAGTATTTCCTTTTGTTTTTGCAAGATGAGACTAACACGGCTACCTCTCTATTACTATTGGCCCCAAACTACTTACTGGTGGCTTGGCATGGGAGGGTGTCTTACTACAGAGGCAGAAGTAAGGCAGGCCTCTCCAGGAACCTTGTGAGAAGGAGCGAGTGACCCTGTGGAACAATGTGTTGTGTGACCACCCCCAGGCTGAGTTGGTCAAGAAAGGAGTGAGCACCCCCTGGGAGAAGGGACTGGCTCCAAAGTCAAGAGCAGCTCCTGACTTGTGGGCATGGTCACCTGGCTGGCCTTCTCCTCTTCTACCATTTCGTTGTCATTCTCCTCCTCCATCCTGCCCTCCTGCAGACTGACGCCAAGCGTATCTTGGCCAGACTCGATGATGGCGGCAGCAGAGGTAAACCACCCCTGGATAACATCCAGTTGCTTGAAGTAGTGGCAGGTGTGCGGTG
This sequence comes from Pelodiscus sinensis, assembly GCF_049634645.1. Lineage (NCBI taxonomy): Eukaryota > Metazoa > Chordata > Testudines > Trionychidae > Pelodiscus > Pelodiscus sinensis. The sequence continues at coordinate 42,373,553 of NC_134720.1, read as the reverse complement.
CAGCCCCAGAGCATCCACTCTGCTCCCTGGACTTGTGGTAGGCCTGGCACAGCTCTTTTATTTTTAGCCAACACTGTTTGAGGGGCCTGCTGTGCCTTTTCTCATCCAGGGTGACAGCAATCCTGCTGTAGATGTTGGCATTGTGGATCTTGATGCAGAGATCCTGGAGGTTGGACTCCTCCCTCCCTACAGAGTTGTGTCTTTGGGCAGTGGAGGCCATGGGAGCAGTTGAAGTGGTGGCAGCCATTGGAGTGTCTGAGGGAGCATCGGGGTACTCATATCTCTCTTGGTTTGAGATTTGTTGTCTCCCTGTAGTCTTTAACAAGGTCGATGTTGCTCTCTTAGCTCCTCCGGTGTCTGTCTCTCTTCAAACTCCTCCTCCACTCTCCAAAACTCCTTCACAGCTCCCAAAACTCTTTATCAGTTCTCCAAACTCCTTCTCAATTCTCTCCACACTCTTTCACAGCCCTCCAAACTCCCTCCCCTCTCTCTCTCCCCTCACCAACAGGGAGAGTTCTTAAATAGGCCTCCAGGCAGCCCCAATTAGTTTCACCTGGGCCTTAATTGATTTTGCAGTTGCCCTGTCTTAGCTGCCCCTAATTAGCCAGGATTGTTGACTCTCTCTGCAAGAGCTGCCTCTTTCCCCTTCCACCAAGCTATTTAACCTGCGGTATCACCCCGCTCTGTCATAATATTGTGAGCTTTTATGAACAAAATCTATGTCCTCAGATGAGCAGTCACTGGAAAAATTCTGATAGCCGTCCAGCATAATTTTTTTGACATTTTCTGGCACTCGTGGAAGTCAAGTTTGTAAACTTGCAGCAGTAAAATAGGTTCATGTTGTGCTTCTTCATTTAATACCATGATTGGATATTATCTAGCCCATCCTTCAACTATGGTTAACATATGGTGAAAAATTCATGAACTATCAGTGTTAAGCTCAAGGAATCGGCACATTTGATTAACCGACAATTCTCATTTCCCATGAATGCCAGATAACAAGTTTGTACTGTATATATAAATTCTTAATCATTACTAATGAAACTGCTGTTCAGCTCTTTTAAACATACTGTTGAGAGTAATGATGAGCATTTTATATTAACAAATTTTAAGCCACCCAATTGTCTGAATTGCTCATTCATCTCTTTTGACATCTAAGTGCTAAGCTCTAGATCAGAAGTGAAATATGTTTTATGCTTGCTTAGCATCAACTGGAAGTCTGAAGTATCAACCTTCTAATATGCATCATTCTAATATGCAATCTTCTAATCATAGAATCATAGAATAATAGGACTGGAAGGGACCTCAAGAGGTCATCGAGTCCAGCCCCCTGCCCTCAAGGCAGGACCAAGCTCCACCTACACCATCCCTGACAGATGTCTATCTAACCTGTTCTTAAATATCTCCAGAGAGGGAGACTCCACCACCTCCCTTGGCAATTTATTCCAATATTTGACCACCCTGACAGTTAGGAATTTTTTCCTAATGTCCAATCTAAACCTCCCCTGCTGCACTTTAAGCCCATTACTCCTTGTCCTGTCCTCAGAAACCAAGAGGAACAAATTTTCTCCTTCCTCCTTGTGACACCCTTTTAGATATTTGAAAACCGCTATCATGTCCCCCCTTAATCTTCTTTTTTCCAAACTAAACAAGCCCAGTTCATGAAGCCTGGCTTCATAGGTCATGTTCTCTAGACCTTTAATCATTCTTGTCGCTCTTCTCTGTACCCTTTCCAATTTCTCCACATCTTTCTTGAAATGTGGCGCCCAGAACTGGACACAGTACTCCAGCTGAGGCCTAACTAGTGCAGAGTAGAGCGGCAGAATGACTTCACGAGTTTTGCTTACAACACACCTGTTGATACAACCTAGAATCATATTTGCTTTTTTTGCAACAGCATCACACTGTTGACTCATATTCAACTTGTGGTCCACTATGACCCCTAGATCCCTCTCCGCCATGCTCCTTCCTAGACAGTCGCTTCCCATCTTGTATGTATGGAACTGATTGTTCCTTCCTAAGTGGAGCACTTTGCATTTCTCTTTATTAAACCTCATCCTGTTTACCTCTGACCATTTCTCTAACTTGCTAAGGTCATTTTGAATTATGTCCCTATCCTCCAAAGAAGTCGCAACCCCACCCAGTTTGGTATCATCTGCAAACTTAATAAGCGTACTCTCTATCCCAATATCTACATCATTGATGAAGATATTAAACAGTACGGGTCCCAAAACAGACCCTTGAGGAACTCCACTTGCTATCCCTTTCCAGCAGGATTTAGAACCGTTAACAACAACTCTCTGACTACGGTTATCCAGCCAATTATGCACCCACCTTATCGTGGCCCTATCTAAGTTATATTTGCCTAGTTTATCAATAAGAATATCATGCGAGACCGTATCAAATGCCTTACTAAAGTCTAGGTATATGACATCCACCGCTTCTCCCTTATCCACAAGGCTCGTTATCTTATCAAAGAAAGCTATCAGATTAGTTTGGCATGACTTGTTCTTCACAAACCCATGCTGGCTATTCCCTATCACTTTATTACCTTCCAAGTGTTTGCATAGGATTTCCTTAATTACCTGCTCCATTATCTTCCCTGGGACAGACGTTAAACTGACCGGTCTATAGTTTCCTGGGTTGTTCTTATTCCCCTTTTTATAGATGGGCACAATATTTGCCCTTTTCCAGTCTTCTGGAATCTCCCCTGTCTGCCATGATTTTTCAAAGATCATAGCTAAAGGCTCAGATACCTCCTCTATCAGCTCCTTGAGTATCCTGGGATGCATTTCATCAGGACCTGGTGATTTGCTGACATCTAACTTTCCTAAGTGACTTTTAACTTGTTCTTTGTGTATCCTATCTTCTAAACTTACCCTCTCTCTGCTTGTATTCACTACGTTAGGCACACCTCCAGACTTCTCGGTGAAGACCGAAACAAAGAAGTCATTGAGCATCTCCGCCATTTCCAAGTTTCCTGTTACTGCTTCTCCCTCCTCACTAAGCAGTGGGCCTACCCTGTCCTTGGTCTTCCTCTTGCTTTTAATGTATTTATAAAAAGTCTTCTTGTTTCCCTTTATGCCTGTAGCTAGTTTGATCTCATTTTGTGCCTTTGCCTTTCTAATCTTGCCCCTGCATTCCCGTGTTGCTTGCCTATATTCATCCTTTGTTAGTTGTCCTAGTTTCCATTTTTTATATGACTCCTTTTTTATTTTGAGATCGTGCAAGATCTCCTTGTTAAGCCAAGCTGGTCTTTTGCCATATTTTCTATCTTTCCTACACAGCGGAATTGTTTGCTTTTGGGCCCTTAACAACGTCCCTTTGAAATACTTCCAACTCTCCTCAGTTGTTTTTCCCTTCAGTCTTACTTTCCATGGGACCTTACCTACAAGTTCTCTGAGCTTATCAAAATCTGCCTTCCTGAAATCCATTACCTCAATTGTGCTGGTCTCCCTTCTACCTTTCCTTAAGATCCTGAATTCTATTATTTCGTGATCACTGTCCCCTATACTGTCTTCCACTTTCAAGTTCTCAACTAGTTCCTCCCTATTTGTTAAAACCAAATCCAGAACAGCTTCTCCTCTGGTAGCTTTTTCAACCTTCTGAAACAGAAAGTTGTCTCCAATGCAGTCCAGAAACTTATTAAACAAGCACATTTTTAAATACATATAAACAGTACATAGATACAAAGGATTTGTGGTCACACCAGTTCAAATGTTTAGTCCATTCCAACAAAGTTATGTATTGATGCCTCAGCACCAGGCTCTTCCTAGGCATAGAGTCTGACAAACCCTACACTCCCAGAAAATCACGGCTGTTGCCATGACAGAGAGTCATGGTATAGGGAAGTGCAACTCGAAGTCAAGTCTGCATAGAGGAAAATATTTCTTCTCAATCTCAGCCATAATCACTTAATGTCTGGAAGCATAAGGTCTCACTGCCCTCATTTTTAGTACTTGTAACTACAAATGCTAAGAGTGGTCATAAACTTAACCAACCTTTTTATGTTCTTGTTTTATTATATCCTTATTCCACAATAACTTTCTAAAAGTGGTAAACAACTGATATAACCACATACACTGTGCAATGGTTGCCCCTAAAAATGGATTTAAAGTTTGCTTTATACTATAGAAATTGTTTTATCGCCTATAGATATTGTAGAGAAGACTGTACTAATGTTATTTTTCAGCAAAGGAAATTTTAAGGGAGGATGTTAACACAGAGACCTTGTTATAGACTGAAATATATATCTAAAGGTCATGACCTATTTTGGCAAAATATTTTTGCAACCACTTAAATATATATGCTTGTAATCAGCTCTAATTACTTGAAGAACAAGTTATAAGAATATAAGAAAAAATATGAGAAGGAGTAAATCTTTCAAAAGCATAAAAGGAAAAAATAAGTTACTAATTAAAAATGTTATTGTCTCAGCTGGCCACTGGAAATTTGGTGTTAAATGTAACTGCCCAGACAATTACAAGGTCATCATTTGACAATAATAAGACAATAAGAATTACATATTTAGCCACAAACTCGAATAAGAAATAAATAAAGGGACTATAACAGACTGTAAACTCTGAACCACTTTAGTCCAGTATGAGCAGAGTGGATCAGTAATTGCATCTCCTCAGTGTGCTAATGTTTTCTTTAGTTGGGCAAACGGATTTAATCAACTCGCTTGGTATTCACTATTTGATCTTTCAATAATCAAGAGAACCCATTACTAACAATGGCCACAACACCTACACACAGCACCTACACACAAACACAAGCACCACCCCAAATATATAGGATTAAAGAGATGAGACATGACAACATGTGGCCCCACTCTGGTTTTCCTCTTATAAAAGATCAGCTTAACCCAAAATAAAAATCAAGAGAGTATTTCTGTTTGAAACATAGAGCTCTCCAGGAAAGTTTTCTATGCTTATTCCTGCATTTAATTGCTCTGCAGTATCCTTTCTGGAAGATTTATAATCTTGTTATTTTTAAGTCGATAATCTGCATGACTTTGGTGAAGGTATGGTCTTTGTAGAGCATTTTGAATTAATTCACCCTTTTCCAGTGTTACTCAACACATTCCTTTTTATTGCTTTCGTTGTCAGAATTCAGCAACCTTGAGGTGAAACATATGGGAAAAGGTGCCCTTAGATAAGGACACAAATACACAGGACTGAATGTTGATGTTTATTTTGTAGTAAACAGATGCGAACTACATAATACAAAAGATGGATCACCATTTAGAAACATTACATACATGCTGGAGGCAGAAATATGATATTGCCCATAGCACTAATATGGTTGTTTTAAATGCGTCAGTCATATCCTCACTTGTCCAACAAGGCCTAACAAACTACACTGTATCATTAGCAACATCTCCAGGGTGATGATGCATAAAGTCAGAGGGATTTTTTAGTCAATAGCTGGAATTAGAGTTTAATACTTTGTACTAAGAGACTCCTGTAATGTGACTTATATAAACTGAATCTTGGCAGATACAGTGATTGCTGAAGATAAAACTTGGAAGCAATGTGAATATGGTTTCTGAAGCTAATGCGCAAAATGCCTTGTTTTTTAAAAAATGACTCTTTTATAGTACTTCACAGCATTTTGTTTTCACTCAGCCTCAACTTAGCAGATTTTCGGTGTGTGATTTATGGGTTTTTCAGAGCCTGTTCATAAAAGGCTCCTAGCAGAACAGACCTGAAATCAGACAAACCTTCAATTATACCCAATTACCAGAATGTATTTGAAGTGCTTATAAACCATTCGATAATTAACAGAAACTATCATCACCTGTCACCGGTAGTTTGAGAGGGATACACCCATCACTTTTGCTTCTGTCCTCAGGTAAACCAACAAGTTGTTTTACTAGCAGTGCCGATATCGGTTGCACTATCAGTGGGGTCAGGTTCGATCGGTGCTCTCTGTAGTTTCCATCTGAGAATGAATAAAAGAGAGCAAATAGCAAATTTAGTAAATGAAAAATTAAAAAGGAAAATATTTCCAGAGCAGGCATACTACTTAAAACATGCAACGTCAGTATAGCAAGGGTGGACAAATACTGGTCCACTGGCCAGATCCAGTCTGCCAAGGTTAGCACGTGGTGGACCCCTCACACCACTGCATTTACTTCTGCCTCAACAAGTACAGGGGAATCACAGCTCCTGTTGGCAACAGATCATGGCCAATAAGAGCTGCGATCACCCGTACCTGGTGCAGGTAAATATAGGGGTGGTTCCCCACTGGGGGCTAACCCTGGTGAACCACCGCCATTTTGTTGACCAGTCCTGCAGTAGACCATTTATGATATAGCAGACTCACCCATACAACAACAAGTTGGATTTAGATTAGCAGCTATTCCTTGCACTTACATTGATGAAATCATTTTGTAAAGTTCTTCATTGAAATTTACTACAAATAAACAATATAGCAATTGGGATTGTACTTTCTAAAGAAGCAAAACACTACAAAAATCTCCTGTGGCACATATTAAGTTATCTGTGGTACAGATATGAAATGAGGGTGGCAAGTAGTAAAGGGAATTTAAAAAAGGAAAAGACTTACTGAGATTCCATAGTTACCGTTATCAGTCAAGAATGAATCAGATGACACAATAGTATCAGATGACAAAAACAGACATTAAACCCATTACTGGATTCCATAGCAAACAGGGGGATAGAGAAATTCAACAACAGTGTCAGAGTCACTGGACTGTTCAGTTGTGCACAGGTTTTTAAATGATACAAGAATAACAACATACATCACTGGCATTATTCAAGAAGCAAAAGACCTACATGACCATACATAGCAAAGCTTTCATAAGAATTCTGAAAATAAAGCACACAAAGTAGACTAAACTGCACAGAACAGTAGCTTCATAATAAATGTTTGACTCAGAGATCCTGTCTTCCTGATGTGAGGAGAGCCAACATGTATATTTCTCCAAGCACAAAAATAAAAATGATACCCTTTCCATTTTAAAGATCAAATCTTGCTCATTTCATAGACACGAATGGGAGTTTCATTTGACTAAATTGAATAGGATTTATTCTGTACATGCAAGTATGTTTTTGTAATGTAGGGGTGAAGGTTCAGCTGAGGGATTTCTGACTGATTTCTTATGGACTCATGCTGAGCAGATGTCAAGTCGGGGGGGGGGGGGGGAGGGAGTCCTACATAAAAGCAGAATCCTGCAAATAGAGCTACAAAGAACTTGGGAAACAGTAGCATAAGTCTGTCCACATCAAGAGGTTCAAGCCAACTTTAATAGTCTCCTCCAAGATGGCAGCAAAAGCTAATATACTTTGTGAGGTTGGAAGCCCAGAAGGGGAAAAAGTTTGGGTGAACTCACATACAAGATGGAACTGAAGCCCTCTGATTGGAAGCCATAAAGCAAGCCATCAGAGAAAGTAATGGGAAGGGAAAATCTCTAAGAAGAAAGATGCAGTCAGGCCCATCACTGAGGGGCGATGGGGGAGAGAACAACTGCCCTGGGGCCCCATGACACAAAAGGGCCCGGAGCTCCGGCTGCTGCCATTACTACTGCAGCAGCAGCAGCAACAGCTGGAGCCTCAGGCCCTTTTAAACACTGCTGAAGCACTGAGGTCTGCCTAGGGGTGGCACAGCACTTTCCAGGATGTGCTGAGGGCTGCCTACCGCCAGCCCCGCCCCTTCTGCCCAACGTCCCCTCTCACTCCACCCCACCTTGCCCAAGGGCCTGGGGAGGTTGGGGGCTCCACTGGATGCAGTAAAGGTGGAAGTGAGTGTTATGAGAACAAACCAAAAAACACACAACATTAAAAGGTCGGGTGAGTGAAACAGAAAACCTGATTATTTCACTAGGGGACAAATATAAGATGCTTAAGGAGGAAAACTTCTGACTTCATAAAGGATTCTCAACATGCCTTGGAACAAAAGACTGAGAACCTGAAAAACAGTCTAGGTGAAATCATATTTGTTTACTTGGGGTCTTAGGACATGCTAAATTGCACAAACTCGAAAAATTTTCTGAATCCATGCACCAAAATACTTTTCTATTCAATGATATTACTAGGAACAAATCAGGAGACATCCTGCAAAGAAACCATCTTTAAGAGCAACTTTGATCCAGCTCGATAATTTCCAAGCTCCCGTGCACTGAAACTGACTCTATTGCAAGAGAAAAACCAGCAAATCTGTTGTATCCCACCCCATACCACCTTATTTCTAGATTTTAGTCTGGAAATCCAGAATAAGGTACATATTTGATGAGACTGAAAATAAATTTAATGATAAAAAAGCAGCTGCTTTATTCAGTTTGGTTGAGGCTGGTAGTACTTCTCAACACCCAAAATATCTGGCTATTCCTGGTGATTTCCATAATGTAGTCACAAAGTATTGGATACCATCAAGAATCAATAACATGCACTCAAATTAAATTCTACAAAATTACTAACAAAAATCCAGTCAATGAACAAGCAGTGAATTGAATTTTACAAATAAGTGCACAATTCCTTCTTTTACAGACAGTTCTGGAAATATCAGAGACTTTGCAAGATTCTATAATTTGTCTTTACAAATAGTGCAAAATCAATAAAGCTACTGTATTTTGTGATACAAGGGCTACAAGGAAATGGAGCTCAGCAGGGAGATGGAATACAGTGGAGCACGGCAGAGCTAGTGCATTTGCCTTTGTCTTTGTCCTGGAGAACCGGATGACATAGGAGAAGAGGACCAGGGTGATGGCAAGAAGGGGTGGAGCTTGGGAGTGATAATGGATGTTAATGGGCGATAATGGACAGCACCTCCTCCCCGTCTGTCCCTGGCCAGATTATGCAATCACTGCACCAAGGATGGCCTGCAGGTCTGGAGTTTGAGAACCCTGGACAATAATAAGGCACCATTTTTTTAACAGTAGGGTCATTAAGTACAGTTGGAAGAACTTATCATAAGATGTGAGTGGTTTGTAGCGGTTTTGGTCCAAGTTTATTACAAAGAGAAGATGGGTGAGGTGATCTCTTTTATTGGGCCAATTTCTGGACACTACATAAAACTCCAAATATACTGAAAAGCTCTATTGGCTGGTCCCTCCCACCTTTGACATTTGGGAGCATGTGACCCTTCATGCCCACCTACACATTGCCCCTGCCTTCTTCTTCATCTGTTTCTCAATTAGAGGATGATACCTCCCAAAGTAGTGCATTGCTGGGTTTTTAGGTGGCTAAGGAGTACAATTCGTGCCCCACAGATGTTCCCAGAAAAGAAACAGATGTAATTTTGGGGGAGACAATAGTTGTTGGCTGGAGTGCTATGCCCTTTATTTCCTCCTCTGTCACTTCTCTGTCTCATGAGCATATCTGTTCTCAAAGTGGGCTTATCACCATGTTCTGTTCTATGTCAAGTCCTCCCAGTTTGTTAGGCTGATGCCTCCTTTTTTAAGTTGTTCTTTCAGTATGTCCTTGAAACACATCCTCTGCTGCCCCTTCTCCCTCCCAGGAGCCCTCCTTCCCTGATTTAATTGAGAGAAGAATACTTGCTTCGGAAAGCAAGTTTCAGGAGTATATACCGAGTGGCCAGCCCAGTGGAGATGATGTTTCATAACCCATACTTCTGCCTTGCTGATGTTGGTTGCAGAGAGAATGCTGTTAGAGTACTATTCTTCCCAGCTGATCCTGAGAATTCTCCTAAGGCAGTGCTCTGTACCCACTTCAGCTGCTTGTGATGTCATATGAAGATCACCCTGATCTCACACTCATAAAAAAAAGTGGGGATGACAACTGCTATGTAAACCAAAATTTTGGTGCTTGTTTGCAGATCCCTATAGTTGAAGACTCATTTGAGAAGTCTTCCAAAGGATATTCTGGCACAGGTTACTTGTTGCTCCCCATAGTTGCAAATATTTGATTCCTGTTGCCAGTGCTGGTTGTTTGGGAGAGGTGACTGCCACGGTGTGGAAAACGGTTTACATTTTTCAGGTCTATTCCACCGGTGACGATTTGTGGAGTACGAAGAGCAGATTGGGCAGGTAAAGGTTGTTAGAGTGCCTTGGTTTTCCCAAAGTTGAGAAAGAGATCCAGATTGTGATAGGCACCTGCAAAAAGATTTAGAGCACTTTGCAGGTTGGCCTCTGTGTGTGTGCCAGGATGACACAATCATCTGCATGCTGACGGTCAGTGATGCCAGTTCTTGCAATCTTAGACTTTGTTTGAAAACACTGCAGATTGAGGAATTGGCCATCTGTACAATACTCAGTCCCAATTCTATCAGGAAGATGGTCTCAAATGACACTCAAGATCATGGGAAGGAATATGGAGAAAAGTGATGGAGCAATGACACAGCCCTGCTTTCTTAGCCATTGCTCAGAATGCTGTCAGTCATCCCATCATGGAGTAGTCTGAAAATGGAAATGAATTTCTATGGACAGCCAAACCTACACAGCACCTTCCATAAGGCCATGAGCAGGTCAACAAATCCCAGGAACAGTTCCTGGTATTGCTCTCTGCACTTCTGCTGAATCTGTTGTGCCATGAAGATCATTCTAGTTGTGTGTTGGGATGACCTGAAGCCACCCTGTGATTCAGAGAGAAGTTCCTTGGTAAGAGGAAAGAGGCAGTTCAATAGGATCTTGGCAAGGATCTTCCTTGTAATGGACTTTTTTACCCTCCTGATCACAACATCTTATTTAATTCCTGATTTCTTACTTTAATATTTCCTGATTTTTTTAATACAAAGGAGTGTGCAGTGCATGAATTATGCTGTGTTGTTTGTTTATATCCAGGTCCAGTGCACAGAAAAAGGGAGGACAGTATTACTATATGATGTCATTTCTGTTTATTAAGGTCACCCTCTACAAGGACTGAATAAAACCGAAGCAAGTCAATAAACAAAAGTGGCTCAACATGCATTGTGTTAGTGATAAAATTCATTAAAATAATTCCCCTTTTATGCCCTATAATGCTATTTTAATGATCTAAAATATATTTGAGAAAAGGTTAACTGTGACTGAACATTGAGCCATAATTGTACATACTCACATCTTTGACTCTGTGATGCATTAATAATAAAATGGCATTACTTTTGAAATATGTGATGTGAATGGCTCATTAAATTTTCACCTAAAGCTTAATGGAAATTTGACAAAGTTTTATGTTGGGAATAGACACCCCAAGCTGGACTTTTACAACACACTAGGAAAATTAAATTATGGTATAAATGACAGAATAAAGTGTGATTTGTTGAATAAGAGTTTCTCTCTTGTTAATCCTTTGGAGTCAAGAGTTTTTTCAGTGCATTTCTTTAGTGACGGATGTATTTATTCTTAGCATTACATCTGATTACCCTTTGACAAACACTTGATCTTGCACTACCTGTGATGAAAATGTATCTGCTGTAGTTGAGAATCTCTGGTACTTATAAAAGTGCTCTTTCAACAGAAATTCACCCCATATTTTTTCCAATTGAGTCAACAACCAGTTGTGCAACCACTGCTGCTTATTGTATTAATCATTATTGTTTCAGTTTCCTTGTCTTTCTCTCACTCTGCTCTCTATCTTCACTGTTGTTTCTAATTGTATGTTGAGAAAGGAATCCAGATTAGGAGACCTCAGAGAGACAAGGACTTTATTATGATATTAATCATAATCATTCTGGTCTGCAACACCTGTTTCTCAAGCCTTCAGTGACAGCTCTTTACTTGCTGTCACAGCAAGCACTACTTCTAATATTGACGTGATTCTGCCTACTTGAACAAGTAACCTGTCACCCTCTCTATTAATGCTGATGGAAGAAAACAACTTGCACTACTACACTTCTGTGTAGCTTTCATGTAAACAAATCAGTAACGAAATTTTTTTTCCTGTAACCTTTACAAGCATTTCCTTATGAGTAGCACTAATCCTAGTGAATCCTATTGAATTCAATAGCACTATTCCTGGGACCAAGAGTATGGGCTGCAAATTGGGTCATAAATATTTCATGAAGCAATGTGGGCTCAGTTCCAGACAAGCCTCTAATGAAGAATAAACCATTTATTTGCAACTATGGGGAGCATAATGAATGGCTCAGAAGCTTTCTTTTTCCAGAGATTACTGAAGCAGTGGAAGAGAATTAGACTGAATTATGATGCCTCTCCAATATGCTTTCTTGTCTCCATTCTGAGAAAGAAGGTCAATTAATGTGTGAAAGGCTGCTGTATTCCTTTCTATACCTTTAGAGAAGAGAAGCTCTATGAAAACCATGTATCTTCTCCATAGACAGAAATCTGGAGGCCATCCATGTTTCTCTCATTCAGTAGATATAATCCAGTTTAGGGGATGGCAGTCTCTTCACCCATGTCTTTTATAAGGAGAGTTCCATGGAAGTGGACATCTTGCAGTACGTATGGAAGGGGGGAGGTATCAGAGGGGGACAGCCATTTTGTGGGCCATTTCATGGTATACATACTTGAAGAATATCTTGTAGTGGCTGAAGGAGAAAATAACTTAAAGGAAGGCTGCCTCGGAGATCTAGACTAAATATAGTTGATCTTTCATAGAAAAATGTATTCCAGCTATAGGAGAATACTACATCAGGAAGATGCATGCCCTGTAACAGATCACTGTGGAGTACAGATAATCACAAGCAAACTCCTGATTCATCCCCTAATGAATTAACTTAATAAAGAGCCTAGTAATGTGTGCCAACTCAGGAGTATTTTGTTTTACTACTACTATCATTTTTTGATAAGTGAAGGCAGAACACCAATTGTCAGCACCATTTTTTAAGGAATCTCATGATATTTTATGGTTTTCTCAAAACTCCAGTTCTAGCAGCCATGTGAATATATATTTAATTACCAATATATTTAATTATATATTATTAAATACCAATGTTATTTTTATTTCTTGGGGAGAGGGTCAGAGTTCATCTTGGTTTATCCTAATTCTGTGTCTATCTAAATAAATACTATTTTTGCTCTTAAAAAACAAATAAGTGTGTGTGCACGCACGCACGCACTCACGCACGCACACACACACAACACCAAACAGGACCATTTTTCAAGATTAGAACCTTTTTCTCTAGAGGGACAAGAATCTGTATCATGGTATGGGTTGAACCTCTCTAGTCCAGCACCCTCTGGTCTGGCAACATTCATGGTCCAGTATGATTTTAGGTTAGTGTCTACTTATCATGGGTGTGGCCAAGTTTCCCATAGTCCCATAAAGTTTGTTTACAGCCATCAATCCTGGCTTTCAGTGTTCTGTGCAGTTATTTAGAGCTAATTTACCTCAATTGTCTTGTAAGAGCTCAGTAAGCAGTGGAAGTGTTGTAATGCTGCTAGATAATATTGACCTCCCATGGTTTGGCAAATTCTCTGGTTCGGCACTCGTCAGGTCCCAAGGGTGCTGGACTACACAGATTCAACCTGTATTCTCATTTCATTGTTTGCCCATAAAGCAAATCTGCTCAACCACTAGAAAAGAAAAATGCCACTCCTCTCTTTCTTAGTACAAATCACTTGCTTTTAATGCCCACTTAATGTACTATAAAAACACTGTCAGCCTTGTTTCTCTTTAAGTGAGTTGGAATTGAAAGAAACACATTTATATTGCAAAGACAAAACCACTTTGACACATGTTGATGCAAACACATCTTACAGTTGCTGTGCCTGCTCTCTTCCTCCACCCATTCCCTCTCTTGCCCCCACTTCAAAATATTTAATAAAATCAGAGGGATACAAACAAAATATTGTCACAATATTCTTATCACTTTAGATCACCCTTTCCACTTAGCTTACTATAGTAACTCATCATGAAAATGACATAAAAGTGGCTAAAATAGAGCAAAGTTAAGAAACATTCTTTCTAGGCCAACAGACACAGTAACTCAAGAATTTCTGCCTCATGAATACCCCAGAGTTTGGTTAAATATTTAGATGCAAAAAGGAAATAGAAACTCTGCTACAGTTAACAAAAAGGAAACAATCAGTAAGGAAATCATTTCAGCAGACCAGACAGGAAAAGGGATTCCAATAGCTGAAGAAGAGATTAATTATTTTATAAAAAAAATAAAAGTCAAAAGTAACTGAAGAAAGGTACTTCTCTGATCTGACTCAGAATTAACCTGGCCACTACAACTGAACTAAAGAAAATCTCTGCTGACAGTCAAGCCCTATGAGTTTTGCTTGAGCAGTTTTTATTCTATGTTATCGATGGAATCACTAGACACACACAATAGCCACTTCATCACAATATACACAGTTCCATAAAACATGATAAAAATAATTTGTATTATAAGAGACAATCTCCTGTAATCATGACTATGCAATGTGGTCTACAAAGCCAAGACTGAGCAAAGACAGAACGGGGAGGAGAGTGTGACGTACCCTTGGATACTGTACTGTCCAATGGGGGGGCTGTGTCAGCCCTTCCCTACAACCTTGGGTGCTGGCCACACTTGGATTACACCTTGCTCTCACTAGCTTTGATTATACTGCAGCATGCGCTCAACACAACCCCGAGCTCAGATTTTTCCCCAGAAATGTATGCCCTTCCCAGCCCTCTTCTAGATATACACATATTTTATGTCTGTTATACTCATTTAAAGAAATAATATGGCAGTTTGTTTTCTCGAAAGCTTCTTCAGACACTTCAATTTAAACACACTGGATTAAATAAAACAGTAAAAGAAGATTATTAACTCCAAAGAGATAGATTTTAAGTGAGTACAAGTAGTGCAGCATAAAAGTCAGAATTAATTACAAGAAAAACAAAGATACGATGTTTACCAATGGCTAACTTAGACTATATTAGATTCAAGCACATTTTTTCACCACATGCTCCAGCAGATTGCCAACCAAACATTCAGGTCAGAACACTTCATACCCCGTTCCCCCAAGTACAATGACTACTTCATATTTCCTGTCAGGTAGACGAAGTGCAAGAAGCAGTAAGGCAGAAATGGGTGGCTTGAGGGTATTTGTCCTCCCCTTTTTACAGTTTCAGCCCTCATCTTGAAAAATGGTCCTGTTGAACATAGGGGCTGTGTCTAGACTGCATCCCTTTTCTGTAAAAGAGATGCAAATTAGACACATCGCAATTGCAGATGAAACGGGGATTTAAGTCCCCCTGCTTCATTTGCATAAAATGGCTGCTGCTTTGTTCCGGCTCGGAGCTTTGCCGGAAAAAAGCGCCAGTCTAGACGCGGATCTTTCGGAAAATAAAGCCTTTTCCAAAAGATCCCTTATCCCTCTTATTTGAGGGACTTGGAGTGATGGAAGGGGCTCCAGAATGGGGTGTTGGGCTGCAAAAGGGGGGTGGGCTCTGGACTGGGAGTGTGAGCTCTGGAATAGGGCCATAAATGAGAGGTTCGGGGTGGAGGCGGAGGCTCTGGGCTGGGGTAAAAGGGCTCAGAGTGTGGGAGAGGGCTCAGAGCTGGGAAAAGATATTGACAGGCAGGAGGGCTGAGGTATGTGGGCTCCAGGTGGCCTTATCTCAGGTGGCTCCAGGGAAGTGGCCGGCATATCCCTTGGCTCCTAGGTGTAGTGATGGACAGGCAGCTTTGCATGCTGCCTCTGCCAATAGGCACCATACCACAGCTCCATTGGATGAAGGTTTCTCAGCCAGTGTAAGTTATGGAGCCTGTGCTCAAGGAGGGGACAGAGCGTAGAGCTCCCGAGACCATTTCTCCAGCTAGGAGCTGAGGGACAGGTCACTGCTTCCGGGGAGCTGCACAGAGCGGGTAGGAAGCCTCCTGCACAGCCAAAAATACTTTTAATAGCCTGTTCAGCAGAACTGACCATAGCCACCTGGATCCCTTTTAGACTGGGTATTTTAGTCAAAACCAAAAAAAGCCAGAGACCTGGCAGCCCTAACATACAGGGAAATCTTATAATGTCACATACAATGTTGCCACACATTTTATCAGGACACTAATGACCCACAAATTATGAGTTTTCAGATGATACCTTATAAAGTAAACATGCTATTACAATAGCATGTAGAGTCTGAATACAGGGGTGTCGTCTCTGTTGCAGAGAATCTCTCATTTTTACAAACAAGCAGTTCGATCACACTTCCAGGCAGTGAGAGAACCTATAATGATGGAGGTAGTCAACCATGGATGCTATCAATAAAAAAATGAGGCATCATATAGGGGAAAGAGTATGGAATGAGAACCAGAAAAGCCCATATTAGGGTGCCTCCAAGAAAACTACCTGGAGACTAGAAACCCTGGTAGTCTGAATTGGAATTGAGTGGATAGGAACTGACCTGACAGAGACCAAACTAAGGCAGGTCTCTCAGGAGAAACAAAGCCCCTTTGAAAGATCACACCAAAGAGTGTGATGGACTGTTTAAGAATTATTCATGCATCAAGGCCTTTAAGAAATGGCAAAACAGAGGGCCGAGAGAATAAAAACCCAAGGTCTAAAGTAGGCAGAGTAACTGCAGCTTTTTGTAAGAATGTACATTGGGTATAGCTAAAGAGACTTCTCCATTTTTCCTGTCCATGAATGAATTAAAATATTAAATTAATATCATGCATTGATATTACATGATGTGTCAGATCCATCAGTAAAATGAGGAGTTTGATGGAATTTAATATTTAAAATGTTTATCAAAGGAAAATCAACTGTAAAGGATATAACTTTGGATAAAATACTGTGAACTTTAGAGATATGGTTAACCTCTTGAGCAATCATGTTAGGAAGGACAGAAGTTGGATTCATATTGATTTATTTTAGTGTGATAAGGTGAAGACTTACGGCTAATGTTTGCAATCAACCATGTTTACACTATCCAAGTAGTGAAATACTCCTGTGCTGAAAGAGACAGTAATATCAAGAAATCAAGCCAAATTAGTGTGTGTTTTACAAGGATAACTGGCCACACATTGGAATAATCAGAAATGCAACTGTTTGGTTAATAATGTGCAGACTTAGCACAGTCGCCATACTTAGGCCCTGTCATTCTTGTTAAAATAAGAGAGAGCAGAAGTGGGAGGTATTCCAGCGTGCTGAAGAACAAACACTCTTGAAGTGACTTTGCATTGCATAATGAAATGTTAAAACAAGTTCACAGAGCAACAAAGAGTATGGAGAGACTTTGTATAAGTTACATGAAGTGACCCATTCACATGTGTAGTCCAGACCAGGGAGGATTTGTTTTATCGCATGTCCTGTAACACTGGGTGCCCAACAATGTTTTGCAGCTGTGGCTCTCGATCTAGCCTGCTCACAAACAGCATGCAGGTCATACCCTGAGTGTCTGTGTACGTGCAGCCTGACAGCAATACTCCTGTCAAAACTCTGGCCTCCACCAGCCTTGGTTACCAGTTTCAGTGACCCATCACACTTCCAGCCCTAGATTTCCCCAAAATACATGTGCTCTGCCCTGACCAGCTCTCCCATTGATAGTTCAGATATCAGAGGCCTGCTCTCTTATAAGATGTTGATATACAACAGTTTGCTACTTTAATTAGTTACCAACTAATTAAGTTTATACTCAATACTGGATTAGTTTTGATAAAAGAATAAAATAAGCAGATTTAATTGAAAAGAGATAGATTTTACATAAGATCAAATACAAAGTATTAAAGTCAGAAATGGTTACAGAAGATGAGGAACCAAAGTTGGAGCAGCAGAAATGGGATGAAACAGTCTGTCTCCTTCAGCAAATAGCTTCCCAAAAGCCGAAGACAACTGAAAGGGAGAAGACTGATGTCCTGTGTCAGCCATCTGGGAGTTGTCCTGCTGTAATCAAGTATCTATCTCAGATAGGCACCTTTAACTGTCTCTATTTCCAGTAATTCAGGTTGCCAACTAGCATATTGAGAAGAGACTATAGTCTTGTCTGTCCTTCACTTCACCTTTGTAGCATAATTCTTACTGTGAATAACAGAGCTGAGAATTCACGGCTAAACGAAGATCTAGTGATAGGAAATGCAAAAGATTTTCTTTTGGATTACAATCCAAATAATTCAAATGCCAACTTTCTGAAGCTCTGTACCTAATTAGTAAGGAATGAAGACACTCGCGCACATGCACACACAAGAATCAAATTTACGTACCAAGTTTGACTGAGATAGGCTTTAAAATTGAAATAGTGTAGGCCATTTTGAATGAATATGACAAAGGGTATGTCTACACTACCCCGCTAGTTCGAACTAGCGGGGTAATGTAGGCATACCGCACTTGCAAATGAAGCCCGGGATTTGAATTTCCCAGGCTTCATTTCCATAAACCGGGCGCCGCCATTTTTAAATCCTGGCTAGTTCGAACCCCGTGCCGCGCAGCTACACGCGGCACGGGGTTCGAACTAGCCGGGATTTAAAAATGGCGGCGCCCGGTTTATGCAAATGAAGCCCGGGAAATTCAAATCCCAGGCTTCGTTTGCAAGTGCGGTATGCCTACATTACCCCTAGTTCGAATTAGGAGGGTAGTGTAGACATAGCCAAATGGATTATAATGCTCTTCTTCAACTTAATTAAAAAGCATTATTTGTCTAAGTTTAATTTGCATGTCTCTCAACTGCTTGTGTTTGTGTCAATGATTAATTTGGCCGGCCTACTGATATGGAAACATCTTCATTCCCACTAGATCTATCACTCTTTAACTATAAGTGTGAATCATTCCCTTATGTGTTCTTTGATTGTGAGAACTTTGAAATCATAAAATGCACCATAAGAATAGGAACCAAATAAAAGACACATACAAAAAATCCACTTTATAGTTTACTCCCATCAGGATATTCTGTGTTCTTAAAGTTGGTATGATTGACCATCTGTAAGCTGTAGCCCTTTATATATTCACAAGCTAAATGTAGAGGCAGCTCTGACAAGTGCAAGTTTTCTCACTTGCCTTTTAATTGACAATACTCCCCTTTAACTCCTTTTATTCAGTATCTTGTGATGGAAAGCAGAAACTTTACTTTTTATAAGGCAAAGAAAAAATTATCTACGGTGTTATGTGGGTAAAGAGTTTTAAACAATAGCTGTAAAGTAACTACATGTGTCTACGCACTCATACCCCCAAGTTACCAACTGTGCATTCATTTCTGGAAGAAGTTTTACTCCTGGCTGGGAATATTTCATATTAACCCGAGTGCCGGTAATTATTTTATTCAGTATTGAGATCTTGTTTAAGAATGAAGTCCTTCTGAGGGTGAATGATGTTAGAATGCAATAAGATACAGAACTGCCCTCTTCGGCACCTCTCTTCCCCAGTAAATAAATATTGCTATCTGTTCCACACAAGTCTTGCCTTGGGTAGATTTGACTAGGGTGACTGTTCATAGAATCATAGGCCTGAAAGGGACCGTGAGAGGTCATTTAGTCCAATCCCCTGCTCTCAGGGCAGGACTAAGTATTATCTAGAGCAGGGGTGGGAAACTTCTGGCCCGTGAGCCAGAAGCAGTTCACCAGGGTTAGTCCCCGGTGATCCATCAGATGGTTGGTTATCCTGACCATATACAGGTGTGGCCACTCACAGCTCCTGTTGGTCATGGTTTGTTGTTCCTAGCCAATGGGAGCTGTAGGCATGGCTGGAAATGGGGAACTGTGGCTAACGGGAGCTGTGAGAAGGTGTACCTGAAGACACTCAGGTAAACAAAGCATCTGGTGGCGTGCCAGGTGCTAACGCTGGTGAACTGCATCCATTCCACTGGCCGGAGGTTCACCACCTTTGATCTAGACCATCCCTGCCAGGTGTTTTTCTAACCTGTTCTTATAAACCTCCAACGATGTACATTCCACAACCTCCCTAAACAATTTATTTCAGTGCTTAACCACCCTGACCGTTAGGAAGTTTTCCCTTATGTACAACCTAAATGTCCCTTGATGCAGTTAAGACCATTGCTTCTTTGTACCATGAGAGGTTAAGAAGAACAATTCTTCTCCCTCCTCCTTGTAAAACCTTTCATGTTCTTGGAAGTTGTTCTGTCTTCTCTCAGTCTTTCCAGACTAAACAAATCCATTTGTTGCAATGTTCCCTCATAGGTCATGTTTTCTACACATTTGATCATTTTTGTTGCTCTTCTCTGGACTTTTGCCAATTTGTCCTCATCTTTCCTGAAATGTGGTGTCCAGCACTGGACAGAATACTACAATTGAAATCTAATCAGCGTAGAGCAGAAGAAATATTTCTCTTCTGTTGTTTGCAACCCTCCTGCTAATACATCCCAGAATGATGTTTGATTTTTTTGCAACACTGGCGACTCATATTTAGCTTGTGTTCCACTCTGAGCCCCAGTTCACTTTCATCACTACTCCTCCTAGGCAGTCATTTCCCATTATGTATGTGCACAATTGATTGTTTCCTTCCTCAGTATAGCATTTTGCATTTGTTCTCATTGAATTTCATACTGTTTCATCTCAGACCATTTCACCCATTTGTCCAGGTCATTTTGAATATTACTCCTAACCACTAAAGTACCTGCAAACTCTCCTAGTTTAATATCACCCACAAACTTTATAAGTATACTCTCTATGTCATTATCTAAACCACTGATGAAGTTATTGAACAAAACTAGAGTCAGAAGTGATCCCTGCAGGATTGTACTCGTTATGCCCTTCCAGCATGACTGTGAACCACAGGTAACTTCTCTCTGGGAACAGTTTTCCAAACTGTTTGATCCTACCTTGTAGTAGTGCCACCTAGATTGCATTTCTTTAGTTTATGAGAGGATATACCACGTGTGGCTTCCACACCATCCATAAGTCTTGTTAAAGCTATCAGGTTTGTTTGACATGATTTCTTTGTTCCTTGATTGTTGTCTGGCTGCAGCACACCATAATGAAACAATAATAATGCTCCAGCTGTAGATTTCAGAAGTCTACAGCTTTGCAAAGGTCAGCAAGCATCATTATCTCTATTTGACAAATAAGGTAACTGAGATGTGATGTGGCTAAGTGTACTGCCTTTCCTCAGGCTTTGGGGAGGGCACACCAGGAAAGCAGATATGTGGGAGAAGAGCAGGCTGCTCCTGTGTTATTTTATCTGCATATGCCCTGTAGAACTCTCTGTAGCAAGATAATACAGCTCCTAGGTTTCCCTTCCCTTTGCAACATAAATGATGACTCTCAGAGTAGCCACCAGCTGCAGGAGCGCTGTCAGCAGCAGTCCTTTTAGGTTACACTTTCAGATAAGGTAGTACCAGAGAAGTGAGCTTCCATGTGTATGACTCTTATTTTTTGCTGAGCTCCCCAGGACTGAGTGACTCTTAGGGTATCCATGAAATTGTGGGATGGCCCTATAGTCTATTGGGAGAAGTGAGATACCCAGCCTTTTCCTGGTAGTGCTCATATATCCTAGCGATAGGCACTGTGTAAGAATCCACGGAACAACTGGGACAGAGAACAACCTCACAGAGATGAGGTTTTGCTCTCTCCCTGCAGCAGAGGGCGATCAAGTCAAAAGGTGGCAAAATAACTGTCCTGCTTACGCTTTAAAAAGTTTACAAAAGCCAGACTCTGCATTTGAAACACACACGACGTATTTAAATGAATGTTCTATTAGGAACAAGAAAGCAATCTTGAGATTTATAATTATTAAACAAAATAAAAACCTTATAACACATAAGGAACTGAATGGCAATATAAAATCTTTAGGAAAAAATAGATTGTGACAGTTTTAGGATACCAATTATTTTGTTTATATAACACACAGTGAACACTACAGAGATTCAGAATCTCACACATTCGGTGTTGTAGAAAAAAACAAAATAAAGTTGTGTGTGCTACCTCGTGGTATGGTAAGTGTAACTAACATAAATATGCATTAAATGATTTATTTCTCCATATAGATTTGAAAACCAGAAAACTACACTTAGCTAGATATTCCCATTTCCCTGTCTTGAGGTGACTTATTTTGGGTCTTCATCTTGACTTGTCTCTTTCTTTGGATTCCAGAATCTACTGATTTTTCTCCTTTAACCTAATCTAGTTAAAGCTTGATTTGGAAGAAAGTACCTGGTGCCCTTACATTTTCATATTTAGCAACTGACTATACTGTTTACACAGGAAAAGCTTCCTTTGACTGCAATGGGAGTTTTGCCCACATATGGGATAAAGCAGTGATCTCCAACCTTTTTAAGCACGAGATCACTTTTTGAATTTAAGTGCAATCCAAGATCTACCTCAAACCCAAATAACTTTGCTCCGCCTCCTTTGTGCCCCTTATCCAAGGCACCGCTCTTGCTCACTCCATCCTCCCTTCCCCATCCTCCCTCACTTTCACCAGGCAGGGGCAGCATGTTGGGGCGCAGGCTCTGGTCTTGGATTAAGGGATTTGGAGTGCGAGGGGGGCTCTGAGCTGAGCTTGGAGCAGGCAGGTGGGGTGCCGGAACGGGTTCAACGTGCAAGCTCTGGGAGGGTGTTTGGATGCAGGGGTGCCTAGGGCTAGGGCAGGATGCAGGAGGGGGTTCATGACTGAGAGAGGGTTTCAGGATGCGGGCTCCAACAGGGCCCTGCTTACCTCCTAGGGGGTGGTGCAGTGGGGCTAAGGCTGTCTCATCCCTGCCCTGGCCCTGCGCCGCTCCCAAAAGCAGCCAACAAACTCCATCCCAAGTCCTGTTGTGCCCCTCTCTGCTCTGTGAAGATAAGATACAGGGTGGGAGAGAGGGCACCTTGATATCAGCGCCCCTCTTTTCCCTCCCCTGCCTTGCACAGCAAGCAGGAGGTTCCTAGGGATGGAGGAGGCAGCTCCAAGGCAAAGGGCAGGGGAGGGGCAGCTGAAGTGCTGGCACTTGATAGCCTCTTGGCCAAACTAGTCAAGATCACCTGTCAGAGGCTCCAAGATCTACCGGTAGATCCCGATCTGCTGGTTGGTGACCACTGGGATAAAGGATTTGGTCCTTCTTTGGAAAACTGAGAAGAAGTCATAATTATGTGCAAATCCTTATAGGAAATGAGCTGATAATTTCTGTCCATTTCCTATAGGATAGATGTCTAGATCACAAAAAAACAAAAACACTAATCCCTCCAGAATAGGCACACTTGTCAGCTCAAGTAAAAATTGACACTCATTTCTCCTCTGACCCTTGGAAATGGTCTCTCCAGGCCAGGACTGAGACAATTTGTCAGGAAAACTTTCACTGCCTCTGTTTATGGACTAAAATGATGCCTTATAGCTGTTCTGTGACTTAACAAAGGACAACATCCTTAAGGGTTTCAGTCCCTGTTTATGATCTAGAGCATTTCATATGTACTAAAATTCCTTTTAGAATTTACCTTTTAAAAAGCAATTATTACATTAGAGACCCCTACTGTGTCATAATCTAATATACTGATTATAAGGTAATAAATCTGTAGAAAAAGCATGCTGTATTGCGGGACAATAAAGTACAAAACAATGCAGTCATTGTATTCATTCACCTCTTCTTCCTCCTCCTCTTTATTTCTTTGGTACAGTAAAACATGTCAAGCCATTTTTGCTTAGGCCTGATCCACACTGCTATGTCTGTCATGGATGTGAAAAAAACCCCACAACTGATCTATGAACCAACATAGTCATGCAGACCTACTCTCAGTGTAGCTGCAACTATATCAACAGAAGAATGCTTGTGTTGGTGTAGTTAACTTCGTTCAGGGATTTGATGTTCCTATACAGATAGAAAAACCCCCTCTGCAGCACATGCTGCTTCTACACCACGGGGATACACCAACATAGCTATGCTGGTATAGAGTCTATAGTGTAGAGCAGGGCTACTCAACTCTGGAAGCCCTGGGGGCCACAGTGATACTCACAGCACATGCTGAGGGCCGCAACTTAAGTGTGGTTGCATATACATGAAAATATATATGCAAATATATGCAAATAGCTTCTTTCACACAATGCCCCGGCACTCCAAGCACCTCGTCCCTGGGGGCTGACACTCAGTACCGGTCTGTTCCAGCCATCCTGTCTGCTTCCCTCTTTCAACGCTCACCCCACCTGGGAGACATCTTGTCGTTGTGGTGTGTTCCCAGTGGAGGCCATGTTCAAAGGATCCCACCCGCGGGCCACGTGTTGAGCCCCGCGTAAACCCAAACTGCATCACGGGCCGCAAATAAACGGGCTGTGGGCCACACGCGGGCCATGGGCCACGTGTTGAGTAGACCTGGTGTAGAGAAAGCTTCAGATTGCTTGTTTCCCCTCAATTACTTTGCTTAGTTTTTACAGTTGCCATGCTTGTTTCTTACCTTATGCCTTTGAGTGTAAGGCAGATGCTTAGCACTACACTTGTGAAAGAGCAGTAAGACAATCCCCTTCCTTTCTTTTCTGACTGCCATCTGTTCAGCTTCTCCTCAGAGAAATTAACAACATTCCATAGTGGAACTCTGAACTGCAAACATGCCATCCTCTGCAAGCCTTATGGAAATAATTCCCTTTGGAAAAGGAAACAGACTCCTGTAGAAATAATTACAGGAGACTAAAACAAGCTATATGGACAGGAGTACCAATGGGAGGAGGAAATAAAAGGGGCAATTGTCCCAGGCCCAGAGATTCAAAGGGGCCCAGCACTGTTAGCCGCTGTTGTTGCTACTGTGGCAGCAGCGGCGGCCTGAGCCCTAGGCCCTTTAAATCATGGGCAAAGTGCCATGCTGGGCACTCCATGTGGTACTGGGGGGCAGAGAAGCTGAGCCATGTTCCAGGCAGCCCAGAGCTGGCTTCCCCATACCTTGCCCAGGGGGCTCCGGTGGCTCTCAGCACCACTGTATGAGGAAGGCTCTGCA
Organism: Pelodiscus sinensis; assembly: GCF_049634645.1. NCBI lineage: Eukaryota > Metazoa > Chordata > Testudines > Trionychidae > Pelodiscus > Pelodiscus sinensis. The sequence goes on along the minus strand of NC_134720.1, from coordinate 42,348,878 downwards.
GGGACTTACCTGGAGTCTAACGGTGGACCCTAGGTAAAAAACCGAAAAGAAGACGACAGTGGGCCTGTGTACATTTGGAGCTGGAGGTATAATTTCCAGTTACAGGGAACATACACATGCTAATGTTCTGAAAAGAGCAGTGGCAAAGACCAACCTTTTGTCTTTTTTTTTAGAATGAACATGCAAAATACCCCCAGGCTACATCTAGACTGGCATGATTTTCCGGAAATGCTTCTAACGGAAAAGTTTTCCGTTAAAAGCATTTTCAGAACAGAGCGTCTAGATTGGCAAGGATGCTTTTCCGCAAAAGCACTTTTTGCAGAAAAGCGTCCATGCCAATCTAGACGCGCTTTTCCAGAAAAAAGCCCCCTTTTCGCGATCGGGGTTTTTTTGCGGAAAACAAATCTGAGCTGTCTACACTGACCCTTTTGCGCAAAAGTTTTGCACAAAAGGACTTTTGCCCGAACGGGAGCAGCATAGTATTTCCGCAAGAACACTGACAATCTTACACGAGCAGCCAGTGTAGACAGCTGGCAAGTTTTTCCGGAAAAGTGGCTGATTTTCCAGAAAAACTGGCCAGTCTAGACACAGCACCATAGTTTTGCTTTTTCCCCATAAGTAATGCACGGTGCTTAATTTGTAATAAAAGACCTGCTGGGACTCAAGCAATTAGGTGTGGAGATTCAAACGCTTTTTATATATTCATAATTGATGCAGCAAGCCCAAAGGTGCTGAGACTCTGATCTGCCAAGCCTAGAGGTGCCAAGGCTCAGCCCTGTCAAGCACCAGCACAAGTTAAGCACAGGTAATGCATGATAAATCAAGAAAATTAAAAAAAAAGTTCTCTACTATCTACCCATTAGCATTCTCACTCATAAAATAAACAGAAAATTCATGTCTTGATTTCACAGTTTGCAGCAACTTTAAAAAAAATATATAGGAATTTTACAATGCTAATGTTAGCACTGTGGGATGTTAAAGTAAAATTTCGAACAGACGTAAAGATTAATCCAGTTACAATGTGTGTATTGGTACCACTAAATTTGAAGCGTTTCTGGACTAATTAAAAATTAAATTGGGCAAATGCATATGGCAATGAAAATACATATGACAACCAAGTACCAAATGCATTACCACTATAAATATGACATTTGCATGCAATAACAAGATGGTTAAAATAAAATGAACTCTCTATATTTATGTGATCTTTTAAAGGTCTTTTAGCTAACGCTAAATTATAGCAAACCCCATGTAACCAAAGAGTTACCTGATTAAAACTCCCCTGTAATCATAGTATTATAAGATCTGACTTCATAATAAGCTTTCCTACCCCCTGTATTTTGGAAAATGACTATTTCATACAGTGTTTTAAAATCAAATATTCTATTAGTGTCATGTTCAGCTGCTTATCTAATGTAGGTGCTTGGCTTGCATACAAATAGTAATTCATTTGCAATTGTTAAGTGGGGGAAAGTATTGCAAATTAAACAAAAGTGGCATTTTTTCCAAGAACAAAGGGATGAGTGTCATCAGAATCCTTATATGACCCCATCTACAGTACATATTGATGTAACAGGGATGTGGGGGGGAGAGCGTGAACAATGTTCAAACAGTGCTAGGTAATAAAAGAAAATGTAAATAGTAAGTCCACTGAAATATTTTAAACATATATTTGTTTATTCTTGGAACAAAGCAATGGAATCTCAAGGTAGTGATTTTCAATTATTATGTTCTCAAGGCCCAATTCATAAGCAATGTAATTCCTGCGCATGCATGATCTTCATGACAGTTACACAGGGGGTGGGCTACAATCACCTCACAATAAACAGTATTCACTAGTTTGAGTTATTTGGAATAAATCTCTCCCCTTGGGATACACCAAACCTATTACTTAGGGCCACATTTTCAAAGGAATTTGATTGTATAAAGATGCCGCTAGACACCCAATGGGATTTTTGAAAATACTTATGTGCTTAGCTCCTATTTATTGAATGGGATTTAGACAACTAGGTATTTAGCTGCTTCTTTAGATGATTGAATACTTTCAAAAATCTGCTCTTAGAAATCCAAGACAACTAGAAGATGTTGTGTATCTACGTGATGTATTAGTGTGGCCCAGAACATGTACCTTCTAATGTGCAGGTTGCACATGAACGGACCTGCATGGATACTGCTAGATTGTACTAAAAGTTCCTAGTGTATGTTAATGTAGTCCCCTTTCAAACAGTACTACACGGACACACATTAGGAAACTTTCAGGCTACGTCTACACTGCAGAGTGTCCACACTACAAACGCGTTCTTGCACAAGAAAAAGTACAGTAAATCGTAAGAACAAAGAGCTTTTAGTGCAAGAGTTATTCCTCTCCCCATGAGGAATAAGCCTTTTTGTGCAAGAAATCTTGTGCAAAAAGGAATGTGTGGACGGCCAACAGGGTTTCTTGCACAAGAGAGTGTCCACACTGCCATGGATGCCCTTGCACAAAAGCACATGGCAGCATGGACACACTCTTGTGCAAGAACGTTTTGTGCAAGAACTCTTGCGCAAAATGTTCTTGCGCAAGAAGCCTGCAGTGTAGACGTAGCCTCACTGTGAAGAAGCAGAATTCACATGGACATACTAGTGCACGATAGAATTTACACCTGTCTGATGTAGACTAACACATTGTTTAGACAAGCCTCTAATCTTACTGATGGTTAATAGAACTTCAGATCCTATGCCATATAATTACCTTCAATTATACCTTTAACTATACACTTGTCTACCTATGTTGCTGATATTCCTACAGAATGAAGAGAGATAATATCCATTAGTTTAATCCTTTGGGGCCAGATCCTGCAAGTATGGAGAAATCTTTGTATTACTCATTTTATACAGTAATGTCTCTTAAGTCTTTTTAACTTTGTATTAATTCCTTTCATATACGTTTGTATTAAGTCTTTTTATAATGTTATAGTCCTTAAGAATAATCAAGGTAAAGAAAATGTCTTTGTACTAGAAGTAGAATAGATCTTACCCCTTTGACTTGAATAGGGCCCTGTTGAATGAATGAGGTGAGAATGAATGAGGCATGGAAGGCAAGAACCTCCTAGGATGAACAGCTGCAACAGTTGGGAAAGAATAGGAGCCAAACCCAAGGACACTAATACCTGTCAAGTGGGCTTATTCAGAAAAGATCAGACATATTGATGGCCTTGAGAATCAGAAGCAAGCACCTTCTTTTGAAGCAAAAACCTTCTTTGAAGATGAATGTGGCAGCATTGAGGAAAACAAGAAGAAGTTGCAGCAGATAACTAAATGACACAGCTAGAGTGCATAGATTTGCATAAGATGACTAACTGATGCAGCTAAAGTGTATAGATTTGCATAAGAGGGAAGCTACTATAAATGTACGGTGTTTTGCAGGGGGCTTTGTGTCTTGTCAACATCAGCACATCAATCTGGACCACAGAAGCCTGGCTTCTTCCCTCCCCTATCTGACTCACCTGGCCAGTGAAGTTAGGGGGAGCAACTAGTTGGTAATAACAAGACGGAGTATATTTGTGTGTGTGTGTGTGCATGAATGCAGTATACCATATGCATATGATACTGTGTTGATTGCTATGTATATTACCAATAATTGTGGCATTTTGCCTCATCCCACCAAAAAAGATCCCATGTAGTCTTTATATATACAACACAAGAGACGGAATACCAACTGGAGGGGGAGAAAACCCTCTTGATAGTAGCTCAGCACTCCACAGGATTTTGTGATTTGTGGTTTTTCTCTTTGATGGTGCTGTTAGAAGAATTGGCTTAATGGGTGAATAAGTAATTTTCCTTTTTTGCTTACCCTTAATTATCCCAAATGATGCCTGTTGCTTAGACAAACTGATGGACTTCTCATCTGGCTGCCCTACTGCTTTCTTCTTAGCATCAGGTCATCATAGCATGGCCTGGATCAGATAGTTTGCACATTCTTTACATACCACAATACACCAACTGAAAGACTGGGGGTGGGGTGAGGCTTGTGGCATGTATGCCTGTTTAGTTTCAATCCTCCTCAGTAGTTGAACTGACTGAATTGCAAAGATCTGCTTTTTTTCTCCTAACCTATCTAATTGAAGTAACTCATGCTTGTATAACCCGCTGGTGTATGTCTGTTACCAGTCAACTTCTGTGTTGATCTGAGAAGGACCTGAGTACTGAAGCCTAAATTTTAAAAAAACCAAAACCCTTAGCTGTTGATTTCAGCAGGAGCTGAAGGTTCTGTGTTTCCTGACTGCATTCATCTAAACCAGGACCATCATTTTACTGAAGAGAATTGTTTTACCCATTTTCAGTTGTAAAGATCACTATTGTACAGCAGTGAAGAACTGTAAACCTTGTTATAATTTCAGAAGAATAATGTACTGTATTTACAATTGTGAGGAGGTTTTGCCACAGGCGGTGAAAACTTATTCCATGTAATATTTCTGTAAACCACTTCTCAAACTTACTTCACTAAATAATAATAATTATGAATACTAATCTCAATACACAGAGAAGGTCATTCAGTGTCGAGGATCAGCCCTATTTAAATAAACTATACACACAGATATACATGGTATCGGGAATAAAGAGAAAAGTCTCCCCTGTTTGCATTATTCTTTTATGTCCAATACAAATGTAAAACATCACTCCTGGAAACAAAGATAATCAACCACCATATTAAGATTTATTTCAGTGTTTCTGATAATTTGCTGCTGTTTTTCTATTGAGAATCATGGTAACTCTCCAATGACAAATGCTTTGCTTATCAGTTAGAATACTTTACCAGACAAACCCACAGCACTATTCTTAAGAGGAAAGCAATTTGTACTCTGATCTCCAATAGGTTGTCACTGGCAATTTCAGCATATTTTTCCACAGCTGTAAATTAGCTGCTAAATGCCATTATATCAATAGAAAAAGTTCAGAGGTTTTTGTTGTTGCTGCTGTGCTTGGTTTTGTTGTTGTTTTAAAACAAAGCCTTATTTTATGCAGTTCCCTTTCAATAATAAGAAAAGGTATCTGCCTGTCACTATTATTAATTTACATATGCCATTTTTTCTGACTCCATTCTACCGAGTAGATAATTTATTCACATAAAATCTAATGCGTCCACTGGCGGTAGCCTCTAAGTAGAGTTTTGTGATCTCAGATTCATAAAAAAATCAACTGAACTCATAATAATCTGTAAAGACCATGCACCCCAACAGAATAAAGCAACCAGGAAAAAGAATAAAAAATAATGTTCAAAGAAAGAAAAATCACAGGGAAAAGAAATACAATTAGAATCAGTGCTATCTGCTTCACTAATTTAGGGCCCTTATCCTGCAAACAATGACAATCATGAATAACTTTATCTTGCTGAGACTGAATCTGCCTAAGGTACCGCAGTGCCTCATGGGAATTTGGGTACTTTGATATCCTATTTTTTCCACTATCCCTGCTCCTTCACTAGAGTACCTTATCCATGGTGCACCACTGTCTCCCCTCTGACTGAGCAATGCGGGGCTTTCAAGAAGTCACATGATTGTAGGTGCATCCCAATACAGGTCAAAACCAAATTTCTGCTCAGCTCTATGGATCATTACATATTTTTAATAACACTTGCATTAACTTTTTCTCAAATTACTTCCAAGCACTTTTCTAATTAAGTTTCCATTATGTATTAATTAAGTTTCCCTAAGTATTTACCTGAGTACTTATGCCCCCGTTTCAACAATTTCCAAGTTCCTGATTATCTCCCTCTGGATGTGTCTAGATTACAGGGATTTTTTTAAAAAAAAGTGGCCATTTTTCGAAAAAACTTCCCCTGCATCTAGACTGCTGCTGCGTTTTCGAAAGTAAATCGAAAAAACGCGGCAGTTTTTTCGACCGCGGAAAACTTCATTTTAACGAGGAATAATGCCTTTTTTCAAAAGTGCTTTTTCAAAAAAAGGCGCTATGTAATGCAAACTGTGCTTTTTTGAAAGAGAGCATCCAGACTGACTGGGTGCTCTCTTTCGAAAAAGTGGCTTGCTTTTTCAAAAGTACTGGTTGTAGTCTAGATGCTTTTTTTCAAAAGAGGCTTGCAGTCTAGACGTAGCCTCTGGGAGTTGTTATCTTAAAGGATAATACATAGCAGTTGCATGAATTGCCTTGGTCAGTAAGGTTAAGAACTTGCACTTACTGTTTATTACTTTATATTGTTTGGTTTACTTGTGTTTTCCCCACTTCCATACAGGGAAAATCTCCAATCTCCCACATCCCGAGTGCTGCTGTTGTCCTTTTAAAATACCTGGAATCCTTATGCTTTCTGATAATTTTCCCCATTTCTCTAAGTCCCCATCACTCTGATGTGCCTGACCCAGGTATGACTGAAAGGCCTGTTAGCTCAGGATGTGTTTTTCTCTTCTTTCTCTGCTGTCCAGGCTGTCTCACCACACGTTTCAGGTATAAGAAATCAGAAAGTCTACTGAGCATTTATGAATCATATCCTTTTCTATGTCATAGTGGTCTGAAACTCTGCAGATGTTGCAAAGGACTGTCCATTGCAGACAGAGTTTTATAATGTTTTATGTAATGTGCTTAATGGGTAGTGTGAGAATAAACGTTAAACAACTATAACTCTGCCAGCCACCCTTCTCTGCTTAGCAGGGAGGAACAGTCTTCTAGGCCGTGGGGGAACACTCAGGCTCAGGAACCAGATATGGCCACCTAAGACTCAACATTGGGGAGCCCACGCTGGCACTCCAGCCCCCCACCCCTTCCCCAGCCATCCACCCATAGTGCTGGAACACACAAAATCTACTAGCCTGGGCCTCCCTAGGCTCTGGTGTGTGAGAGGAATGTCTTTCTCCTTCTCAGTCAGGGACTTCTCACTTTGCCTCTCACTCGTGTGGCCCCCAACTAATTTTTCTGTGCATCAGAAGCCCCTAACCCAAAAAAGGTTCCCACCCCTCTTCTCGGCCCTTTGGTTTACTGGCTCTGGTCATTGGGCCATCCAGCCCTGCCCTAATGGGACGGTGACTGATTTTGATTCACTGATGGACTGTTGAGATAGCAGCACAATACCTAACTGAGGTTACGATGCCAATGCAAGTGATAGCGAGTGAAGAGAGTAAGCTGCATCGATGGTTCCGTGTTGATAGGCTTAGGGCATGTCTACTCTGCTCCACAGTTCTAAGGGTTTATGAACAGCAGTGGGCACAAATTTGCTGCACTGCAATTCCCCGATGTAGATGCTGCCGGTGTGGGAACTTAAAACGTTTGCACTAAAGTAGTCCTCTTTAGAATCCACATGTGGGAGCTACAGTGCGGCACTTTGGTGACCACTGCTACTCACTCCCCCTTGGTCCAAACTGAAGGGCAGCATGGACATTCTGCTAGTCAGCAAAGACCAACCAGGCTGAGATAGAAAGACACCTTTTGTCATCTTTGCACGTAACACTGGCCAGCTCTCCATTGCTCTACAAACCCATCCTGCCCTGTGAGTTGATGTTCAGGCAGCAGGAACTGGCCAAGGCCCCTTCACCTCCACCACTGTTTCCCAAATGGTGTTCCGTAGAACCCCGGGGTTCTGTGAAGTGAAAATCAGGGTTCCGCAAGAAAATTCCATTACAATAACATTTTATGATTTAAAACTTTTTTGTGCACATTAAAGGTAATTTTTGTTTTTAAATATGTGCAATGAAACTCAATGTTGATTTCATGACCTTGTTTAGCATTTGTTTGTTATTATCCTTACTTATCTGTGGTCTACTTTTTCAGGTCCACATATAAGACTGTTATTAGGGGTGCCACAAAATTCTTTCAAATTTAAAAGAGTTCCGTGACCAAATAAAATTAGGAGACACTGACCTACACAGATGAAAGACATGGCAGAGTCTTAAATCAGTGCCTTGAGGACAGCAGTCCAGGAGAAACAAGATGAGCCAAAAGCAATATGCTAGGCAAAAGATGCCTGAAAAAGGGAGAATATCAGCCACCCAGGAAGGAGAGGTGTGGTCACACAATTAAAAAAAACCCTGAAAAAAAAAATCTCAAACCTACTTCTTTGTGGACAGGACTTCACATGATAATTTAAAACCTAAACAATTTACTCTTGCTGACACAAAAACAAGTTTTTGCACTTCTATATATGTATCCAGAACAGGTCCACAATTTCAGTGAAAGAAAGGGGAGGGCAAACACTGAGGGAGGGCAACTATCATGTGACCTAGAGGGATGAAGAGGAGGATTTGGAGGTAACCTAGTAAGTTTCTGTTGCTCTCAGAAGACCACTTGTGGAAAAGGAATTGCCACAGTGTCCAGGCAATGTTACCTGGAAGCTGAGCTCTTGGGCAGTCACCGAGGAGCGATTCCAATGCTATCCAGCTGATTAGTTAAGAGCCCACATTCTCCCACATCAAAAGCATGTGTTTTTATTGGTGGTACACATCTGCACATGTCTAGAGGCACATGACAAAATTTATTCTGCAAATTGATGGGAAAAGATCAAAGGGCACACTGTGTCCAGAGAACATCAGGACTCTTCAACAATGTGTCCAAAGTAGATTGACCTAACCTACAGGACATGAACCCTGAGCTATCTGATAATCTAGATCAGGGGTTTTCAAACGTGGGTCGTGAATCTGCCAGGGAGAGCCCCAGGTGGGCTCACGATGCCTTTCTTTACTGTAAAGCTCCACAGCCATGGAGCCTTGAACCTCTCATTAGCTGCAGTTTGCCGTTTCCAGCCAAGGGAGCTGTGGGAAGCAGCATGGTCCCTGGCAGCTCCGTGACCCAAGTTTGAAAACCCCTTATTTTGATCCAACTTCATCTAATACAGGAACTGAATATGGAATTTGAGCAGACAGACTATCCTGAAAACCTATGTGGATGCACATTAGTGGGATTACTAGGAGTTACTGCTTCAAACTCTTATTCAACTAGATAGGGGAAAGAAAGATATAATGACCTGTGCACAGCACACTAATGGATGGTGCTATATTGTTATCTTAGTTGTCTTGTATGTTGTTGGATCCAACATGAGGCTTAGGGTTTAGCAGGCCATTCACTCCTGCCTGTTTTGTACCAGAATTGATACATGCAATGTTCCAGAAAATCCCTGTGATTCTATAAGTAACTAAGCAAGTATTAAATTAGAAAACTTAATAGGCACAAATTATTTGATTTGGGATGCTTAAGACACAGAGCAACGCACAGGATATGCCTACAAATGCAATGTTTGTACACTATTCTGAGACACAAATGCAATTTAGGGATTTGCGGACAGATTTTTAAAGGTATGCAGGTGCCTAAAATGAAGTTAGCTGACTAAAGGGTTTTCAAATATACCTAACCAGGTTAGGTGCCTAACTCCCTTTGAAATGTACGGCGTTAGGTACTCTTGAAAATGCTGCTAGACAACTAAATTTATCTCAAGGTGTCTAAATCTTTGGCATCTCAGTACTACGTCTATACAAATTTAGACACTGTTTCAGCTGAATGGTTTTTTTTTTCCCCCCTCAACTTACACCTGAACAAAACTGGTAAGCTGTAACCCAAAATATGCCAAAATTAAAAATGATAGCTGTCTTTGTCTAGTGCAATTGAATCCATCATATTGCTAAACATAGTCATGTGAGCACACACACACACACACGGAAAATATTGTTAAAATGAAAGTAACCAAGTAACACCAATAAAAAGTAGAGTTGGACTATTATGACAGCGTGGGTTAAAGAACAGTTATTTTTGTAATAGAAATGTGTCACAAGTAATCATCACTTCCACAGTGTTTCATCTTTTTTCCAATATGGGTGGAAATAAACAGATGCCTCATTTGTAAATTGCATTGACACTGTACCATTAAAGTGACACTTGATATATTATGTGATTGCCTCTTTACAATATCTAACATCTTTTTTTTTATTGTTCCAGGTACTGAGTTTTATATGAATGTGTAAACTAACAGTTGCAGTTTATAATAAACTCCCTTTTTCCTGCCACTGGCATCATCAGAAAGTTGTAGTTTATCTTCAAGTATCTTTTTCTGCTGACAAATAAATAATTATTTATAGCTGCCTGAGTGTCAGAAACTATTTTCCCATCAACTTCCAACAACATTTCGATTCCTATAACGTTAAGGTTTGAGATAGCCACCATATATGTCAGATATAATGGATTACACATTTATTTTAGTTCTGTATCACCATTTATTACAAAGAAAAAAAATCAAGTGTTTTTCTGCCTTCATGTCAGATACAGAATCATAGCTTGATTTCGGTGCCCGCAAGTGAACTGCTGAAGCTCGTGTAATATTTTCAAAGCAATAACCAAAGAGAGGGCAACATTCCATTCTCTGATCTGCAAAGCAGCTCTGACCTCTGTTATTATGCTCTCCAGCTTACTTCAGTATAACAATTTTGTGGAAGTTATTAAACTCTGTGAAGTGGCTAGAAATCCACTTTCTGCACAGGCACAAATCATTTTATTTGCATCTTGTTGTACAGAAAAATATTTTGTTTAACACACAAGGCAGGATCTTAAAAGTGGAACCTTAAAGTTAGGCTCATTTGAAAATAAAAGTCCCTACAGAGCTAAAATAAAGGCAATCTACTGATGTTTCTCTGAATACAGTGGAGAACTAAAGCAAGTCATTACTGAAATTCTGTGGGATTTCAATTTGAGTTCACTAGACACCAATACACAATATATCAATAAATAAAAGTATATTTCTCTTTCTTTTTATATAATTAGATGGTTCAGAACCTATGGTGATGAAAGACAAAAGGTATTTATGGATGTACATGCCTTGATCGCAATAACATTCTGAGTTATAAAGGCAGCTCTGAATGTTTAAATAATTATTCCCTGCACCATTCCTCCCCCAGCTACTATTGAACAGAATAAGGCATAAATTATGGAGATTAATTAGGCTAATTATGTTCACCTTCCAAATTTGTTCAATAATTTTCTGTCCCTTATTTGTGAATAATTGTCTTAAGCTAGTTTGTTTTTTAACCTCTATTTAGCATCCTTACAGGGGGAGAAAAAGAGCTGGTAGTGCTCTTTCAATAAATAAATAAATCCATTCAAAGCCTGCTGAAAACAGGGCTATTTTTCCTGCTGGTTTGCCAGCCATGTGTACAGTGTTCCCCATGTATGGATCTGCACTCAGACACTAGGTGGAAAAGGAAACTACTTTTACTATGTTTTTCTTGCAATGGCCTTATTATAAAAAAAATAACCCTACAATTGTTGGGCTCCCAAGGACTCCTGAATTGTTTTATTACTTTGAGGGAACTGCATGTTATTGAAAATTGCATCAACAGGGCCTTTTAGGGTTTATGAAAAGGATTTATGAGATCACTCCACTTTCTTTCACCAACCCTTTTATACCACTATTTAAACAGTGAACATTTCTGTGCAGGGGAAGATAATGAATCTGGAAGAAATTACTCTGATCCTTCATTCTGACCATCATTTAATTGCTCTTTTGTTTGTTTATATGTGGGGTTTTTTTTCATCAGACGTAGATACTAATTTGGTCGACACAATAAAGCATTGGTTCCCCGGTAATCTCTATCCATGATCCCCTACAAATAGATCAAGGAAATAACTGACATGTTGTTATTCTTTTTCAAACAACTCAACTGACAAGTCTCTGGTACTGTGGTGTGGCTTTGAAGCTCTAAGCCCATGGTGCGCATAACTCATACTACACAAAGTTAGATATTTGTTATCACTTAGCTCACAGCACAGAAAAAGCCCCAGTCAGAGTCTCTGGAGATATGTTAATACACGGACAATAAAGTTCCTTAGGTATCTTCCCAAGCAGTCTCAAATACATCAGATAGCTTAATACATAAACACTGAGTAAACTCTCATATTACATTATAGTTTCTATAATACTGCATTGGCTCTTTTAGTGCATATACCTTAAAATGTTCATTAATAAATATAAAGAGCTTTGTGTGTTCTAGCCCATCATAAAACTAAGGCTATGTCTACACTGGGAAGGTTTAGCGACAAAAATGCTGTCAACATGTAAAAGTCGACAAAAGTGAAAACCATTCAAATTGGTTTTTCTACCTCTCCTTCTTGACATTTCATGGCTACCTTGCTAGCACCCAGTCAACAAATAGCAATGTAGCTAAGCATTCTGCAGTGCCTTGTTGTGGGAAGGCAGAGCTGATCACTTCTTGGAATTCCTTCATAGTTGTGAGCTCTCTGTGCTCAGGAATGTCAAAGCAGCATATCAGCCTTTCTAGCCCTCCCACTGCAGCAGCAGTATGCTTGCCTCTGCACCTCTAGTGCAGGGCAGAATAGGAGCATTCCACTTATTTCTCCTTCATATGGGGGAACGAACAGAGAAGCTCACTCAGCTGTCAGATACTTCTTGGAGCTTTGAGAGTGGAGAGGTGCATACCTGTAGGGCAGCAGGAATCACCAAACAGGGAGCACAGCCATCAGGACAGACATAGTGGGATACTGGCAGAAGCCAGTTCTCTTGACAAAACAAACAGCAGAATCCACACTAGATCTTTGTTGACAATAAAGGGAGAGAAAAAGAAAAAAAGTCTTTCCCAGGGCTAGAAGTTTTTGTCACCAAAACTTTGTGTTTTTCCTGACAAAAGTCTCATTGCAGTGTAAATGCTCTCACTTAAGGGAGTTCTTTGAAGGGGTTAACAAACATGCAGACAAGGGGGATCCAGTAGATACAGTATATTTAGATTTTCAGAAAGTCTTTGACAAGGTCGCTCACCAAAGGCTCTTGTGTAAATTACATTGCCATGGGATAAGAGGAAAGGTCCTTTCATGGATTGAGAACTGGTTAAAAGGCAGGAAACAAAGGGTAGGAATAAATAGTAAATTTTCAGAATGGCGAGGGGTAACTAGTGGTGTCCCCCAAGGGTTAGTCCTGGGACCAATCCTGTTCAACTTATTCATAAATTATCTGGAGAAAGGGGTAAGCAGTGAGGTGGTAAAGTTTGCGGATGATACTAAACTGTTTAAGATAGTCAAGACAGAAGCAGACTGTGAAGAACTTCAAAAAGATCTCACCAAACTGAGTGACTGTAAACAAAATGGCAAATGAAATTTAATGTGGATAAGTGTAAAGTAATGCATGTTGGAAAAAATAACCCCAACTATAGGTACAGTATGATGGGGGCTAATTGGGCTACGACAAATCAGGAAAGAGATCTTGGAGTTATCGTGGATAGTTCTCTGAAAACTTCCACACAGTGTGCAGCGGCAGTCAAAAAGGCAAATAGGATGTTAGGAACTATTAAGAAAGGGATAGAAAATAAGACACAGAATATCTTACTGCCCCCGTATAAAACTATGGTACGCCCACATCTTGAATACTGTGTACAGATGTGGTCTCCTCACCTCAAAAAAAATATTTTGGCCTTAGAAAGGGTTCAGAAAAGGGCAACTAAAATGATTAGGGGTTTGGAATGGCTCCCATATGAATAGAGGGTAAAGCAACTGGGGCTTTTCAGTTTAGAAAAGAGGAGACTTAGGGGGGATATGATAGAGTTATATAAAATCATGAGTGGTGTGGAGAGGGTGAATAAAGAAAAGTTATTTATTAGTTCCCATAATGGAAGAACTAGAGGACACCAAATGAAATTAATGGGTAGCAGGTTTAAAACTAATAAAAGAAAATTCTTCTACACACAGCGTGTAGTCAACCTGTGGAACTCCTTGCCAGAGGAGGCTGTGAAGACTAGGACTATAACAGAGTTTAAAGAGAAGCTAGATAATTTCACAGAGGTTAGGTCCATAAAAGGCTATTAGCTAGGGGATAGAAATGGTGTCTCTGGCCTCTGTTCGTCAGAGGCAGGAGAAGGATGGCAGGAGACAAATCACTTGATCGTTGTCTTCGGTCCACCCTCTCTGGGGCACCTGATGTTGGCCACTGTCGACAGACAGGCTACTGGGCTAGATGGACCTTTGGTCTGACCCAGTACGGCCATTCTTATGTTCACTGTTTTGTTGCCAAAAGGCAGTTTTGGGGGACAAAATGTTCCTGTGTAGACAAGGCTTAAGTCATTAGCTACCAACCAGAATAACAGAGGAAGATTACTAACCATCTATGTTGCTCTTCAAAGTTACACTTGAGGGAGAGTGGGAGAGAGAGAAGGAAAGATGGAAAGAAAACGTATTAATTGACCTGCCATAGTAGAGACAGTTCATATGGCTGTATTTTACGGGGATTCACTTTGCCTGTAATATACTTATACTTAAAGCAATGAATTGAACATATAGCTTGGGGGGTGACTACTGCTGCTGCCCAGCACCAGGTCCCCCGGTATTCCTTGAGGCCAGGTCCCTCAGGACAGAGTATGCCATGATGGAAGTGGGTGGGGCAGTGGTGGGAAGAGGCGAGGCTTGGGGGACAGTTTCAGATACATCCCCCCTGCTGGTCTCCCAGACCAGACCTGTGAATATGTTTCATCCCGTAGATGGCTCATGGGCCAGGAATGTGAGTCCTCTGAGTTAGACCCTGAGTATGTACACAAGAACCAGGCAGGAAGTATATGACTGAGAGAATGCCAAGCGCAATCTCAGATCACTAACCCACTTCCTCCAGTGTCTTATCACCAAACGGGTTCCTATCTGATGCATCAGAGGAAGGAGTCAAAAAGACAAAAAAAAACTCCTCAAAACCCACAATGATCCATGGAAAAGGGGAGTAAATCCATTCCCGACCCCACTCATAAGTGAACTGCCCCCCGCATAAGTGAAGCCCTGAAGTATGAGATTTTAAGAATAAAAGACAAACTGGAAGTGACCCTCACAGCTGCATTGCCCTGCCCCCACTATACAATCCTATTTGTAAATTTGTCTGTCTCTCTCTCAAAACTAATTAATGAGATTTTGGTGCAGGACTGGATCATAAGATCCAAATCCAACAAAGTATTATTGACTGTAATTTTCAATATTTCTCTAGTCCAGGGATGGACAATAACCGTCCCGCAGGCCAGACAAGATTCACCAATGTTAAGCCCTGGTGGGCCACTTGTGCTTTATTTAACGGCGCCTCCACAGGTATGACCACTTGAAGCTCCCGTTGCTGCAGAGTGCCGTTCTTGGCCAGTGGGAACTGGGGAAAGCAGTGTTCCAGTCCACGCCGCTTCCCGCAGCTCCCATTGGCTGGAAGTGGTGATCCACTGCGAATGGAAGCTTTAAGCAGCCGTACCTGCAGAGGTGCAGGTAAATAAAATGCCACTGGCCCACCAGAGCCTATCCTTGGTGAACCTCATCCAGCATATTTCTCACTCCTTCCCTATCCTCTCAGTCGGTTCTTTATCATTACTTTTTGAAAGTTATGTATAATGAGAAAAAGAGTCATACTCACAGTATGTTACCAGTAACAAATTTCTCCTGCACCCAAGATCTGCCATTTGTGAAGGTACTGAAAAGTTTCTTCTCAAATATGGCAATTATCTCATTGGGAAGGAGCGGGAGGGGGTTTAATAATTAATTAATAAGTCTAATACTCATATAGTTTAGCTAAAGTCTCTACAACAATTAAATTGCTTTAATGTTTGATCGTTATCCCCCAAAACGATTAGTGTGTTCTAGCATTAAAGATGTACCAGCTTACATTGGAATGTCTATCACATATTTGAACTATACATATTAATCAGGATGTCAAGAGAGACACTAAAATGTACACTGATTAAACAAATCCTCCATGTGTGCTTTTTCCATATATATATATATATATATATATATATATATATATATATATATATATATATATATATATATATCCATGCATTAGTTTACTACCATGAATAGCTCTATTGCAATCAACAGAACTATTCATGGTAGCAAAGTTAAGGAAGTGCATATTTTCAGAATCAAGGACCGAAGAACATTCACATGCCAGTTATCAGGCCTGCCAACGGACGGGAAAGGTGGCAATTGCTCTTAAGCCCCACGATTTAAAAGGGCCCAGGGCTCTGACCACTGTTAGTGCTGTAGTAGCAGCAATGGTGGCTAAAGTCCTGAGCTCTTTAAATTGCTGCTACAATGCTGCACTGCATGCTCTGGGTAGCGCTAAAAGCCTGTTACCCTCAGCCTTGCCCCTTCTAGGAATGTGGAGCCAAGACTGCTCCACCTTTCCCCGGGGGCCTGCAGAGATGCTCGGCACTGCCTGCCTGTCATCTTCAGGGATCTCACAGTCTTTTTTAAAATTGATCCATGCTTTGTAGATGGAAATTATAGCCTCCAACTATGCAGACAGTTTGGGCATGGGTCTCTACAACAACCTGATCCAACTCCTAATAAAGTAAGGAATTCTGTATGAGTTGAATCAGACCACAAATGTATAGCTATCAACGGCAGGGCTGCCAGACAACAGGATAGGATAAAATGGAAGAAGAGAATACATATCAAATTCAGGGAATTCAGAGACAAACACAATGGACTACCCCTCTAGGATTGTGTCAAGAAATCGGATTGATCTCTACCTACACTAAATAAGAGTCACGGGATGTTTAATGATCACAAGTAGTGAGGAGTCAGATCTCAGCTTACATTTTTCATCTTCCCCCTAATCAGCTTTCCTTCATCTGTAATATGTGGTGCAACTGAAAATTAGAGTCTTCCAGCTAAAGGTACTGAATCATTGCATATTCCACAGGAACTTTAAGCTCATGTTAGTAAATGAAATAAAACTATTTAATAGGACTAAAAGTAATTGGAAAAATATAATTTCACTGAGAAAATGGCTCAAAATGAACCTTGAACAACAAATTAATCTGAATGATTCTTTTAAAAAAGTGCATCAGGGAGGTACAACTGATCCATGCCATCACAAGCCGTATCTGCAAGCTGCAACTTGGCACTTAACCCAATTTACATGCTTTCTGCTCCTTCCTCCTGCTAGGGCCACATTACAAACCTATACAAGTGGAAAAAGAGAATCCCAAATGACTTTTAGCACTTTTTCCATCAATACCACTGCAACTACAGAGCTTAGTGTTCAATACAACTCAACATTTAAAATTAAATACCAAGATTAGCATGCAGCTCACACACTTAGCTGCAAAGCAACTTCTGGAGAGGCTCTGTAGGTGTTATAAGGATCCCCTTGCACAGAATTTGGATATGCTAGGAAAGCTGTCGCACTAAGTACAGAAGAATTACGTATCTATTTCTCTTTAAAATATGTTATGTTCTCCAGACCTAAGGATAGAGCTTTGATTGACATAGGCTGATTGTTACAGTGTACATTCATATAAATGAACTATGACATAAAATAGGGAGTTCAAATTTCATTTATATATGTGGCAGACAGTCTCATATATAAAATGGCCCAACTGGAGATTTTTCCATGTATTTCCGCATGATCTTGAAGTCATTGTGGGTAGTTCTCTGAAAACATCCACTCAATGTGTAGTGGCGGTCAAAAAGCAAACAGAATGTTAAGAATCATTAAAAAAAGGGATAGAGAATAAGGCAAAGAATATCATATTGCCTCTATAGAAAACTATGATACGCCCACATCTTGAATAGTGCGTACAGATGTGGTCACCTCATCTCAAAAAAGATACATTGGCAGTGGAAAATGTTCAGAAAAGGGCAACAAAAATGATTAGGGGTTTGGAACAAGTCCCATATGAAGACAGATTAAAAAGAGTGGGACTTTTCAGCTTAGAAAAGAGGGGGGATATGATAGAGGACTATAAAATCATGACTGGTGTGGAAAAGTGAATAAAGAAAAGTTATTTATTTGTTCCCAGAACATATGAACTAGGGGTCACCCAATGAAATTCATAGGTATCAGGTTTAAAACAAAAGGAAGTTTTTCTTCGTGCAGTGCACAGTTAACCTGAGGAACTCCTTTCCAGAGGATGTTGTGAAGACCAGGACTTTAACAGGGTTACAAAAAAACTAGATACATTCATGGAGGTTAGGTTTCAATGGCTACTAGCCAGGATGTGTAGGAATGGTGTCCCTAGCCTCTGTTTATCAGAGGCTGGAAAAGAATGACAGGATGACTTGATGATTCCTTGTTCTGTTCACTTCCTCTGGGGCATCTAGCATTGGCTTCTGTCGGCAGACAGGATACTGGGCTAGATGGACCTTTGGTCTGACTCACTATGGCCGTTCTTATGTTCTTATTTTTTTGCCTTTCACGAATTTAAGAGATCTCTTGAAGGCAATTTATTGGAATCAGGGAGAAACAGAGGGGTAACTGCTATAAAGCTTTTAAAAAGATAAACATTCAGGGAGAAGAAAAATCACCATTTTTAGTGCTGCAGGCTCTCAATTCATTTCACTCCACAAAGGAATAAATTTAAACCACTATATTTTTGTGAACTTTCAACAATAAAGAGCAATATATTAGTATATCTAGATCATCTGTAGTGTTCAGGCGAGTTACAATACTCAATGCTCCTTATCAGATAACACGCATTTATATCACTATATCAGCTCCCTCAAATATTTATACTAGACATTAAACTCCCTCATAGTTTTCCACCATAACTTCAAAAACCACCCCCTAGCCATTAAGCTATCTCCAGAAAACTCCCACACCAGCATCAACTCCCTGGACACCACGATCTACTTCAACAATGGAATCCTTCAGACAATGATACTTAACTACAACTACCTTCACTGATCAAATAACCACCCCGTACACATCAAGACATCTGTTACCTACAGCCAAGCACTCAGATACCACAGAACTCTCCAAGAAGAAAGTGAGGGATATACACCTGAACTCAAAAGCAGTGGTGTGGGGACACTTTTAAGTGTGTGTGTGTGTGTGTGTGTGTGTGTGTGTGTGTGTGTGTGTGCTGAAAGTCAACTCTCTTACTCCTGCCACTCCCACCCAGAGCTGGGCTCAGGGCTAGGAGCAGAGCCCCCAGACCAGCAGCCAGAACCTGGAGGGAAGGAGATGTGGCAGCCAGGAACCAGGGTAGGGAGAGTGAGCCGACGGCTGGGACCTAGGTCAGGAGCAGCAGCAGCCAGGACCCAGTATATGGGGCTGGTAGCAGAATCACGGTAAAAATCTGAGCATGCTGCAGCATCCCTACAGCATCTCTAGTTAATGCCCCCATGCTCATAGCCACCTTCAACAAACAACAGCTCTCCACCAAAGTACCACCCCAAGAGAATATGCTTCAATGAAGAAATAAAATCCCCTCTGGACACATGCTTAGGGCTCACAAAATCCATTGTCTACAGCCAGCCCCTAAGGTACAACAGGATCTGTTCTAATCCCACAAAGACAAACACCTACAAGATCTTTATCAAGTGGCAGCAGTGCCCCCGTGCCGTGTATATTGGCCAAACTAGACAGTCTCTGTGCCAAAGGATACATGGACACACATAAACCTGAAAAGGAACATTTCAATCTCCCTTGGTATTCAAGAATGGATTAAAAGTAGCCATCTTTGTACAAAAGAATTTTATGACCCGATTACAGAGGGAGACAGCTTGACTGGAGTTCATTTACAAGTTCAATACTATCAACACAGGCTTGAACACAGATCTTAACTGGTTCATGCACTACAAAGGTAATTTCCTCACTTTTGATACACACATCTCCACATCAAATGCTGTGAATGAAACACATCCCCCTTCATTAATTTCATTAACACTGGTCCCACAACTGACACATCATTTATTTTGCTGTTATATAAACCCCAAATTCTGTAATTTATATGAAGTGGGTTTTACTCATGAAAGCTCATGACCTAATAAATTTGTTCATTTCTAAGGTCCCACAGGGCTGCTTGTTGTTTTTATAAAGCAATTACGTCACATCTGATTTATTAGTCCTCCTGTTCCAAGGAGGCCTGAACTCAACACTTCAAAAAGATGAGCCCAGGGACTTAAATTCATAACTTTGCTAGACCTAAAAATCATGGATTGTACAGAGACACTAAATTCATGGCTTATGCAACAATCTATAACCCACTAACAACCTTTTCTGCCCACATCAAACTGCTTTTCCCCCTCCTTCCCTCTCCTCTTCGTGACTGGAGTGGTTTTAACAGGCCACTTCATCTTGAGTAGTCCCTTGAAATACGTGGGAACTGTTTATATTAAATCATGTCTTCCATTGTTTCACCTGAAGAAGAGCTCTTTGTAAGCTTGTCTCTCTCACCAACAGAAGTTGTTCCAGTAAAAAAATATTACCTCACCCACCTTGTCTCTCAAGAATGTATGTTGTCTTTTTGTCATTTAAGCAGAGGTTTCTTGGATTACTCCATGGTAACATTTCTGTCTTTCTTCTACTTACACTCTCTCTCTCTCTCTAACAGCACATAAGAGTATATTTCCCCAAATCTACACTCTCTCTCAACACATAAGAGTATATTTCCCCAAATCTTCAGGTTTTCCAACCCAGCTTTTCTCATTGGACTTTAATGACATTCATGGTGCTGAAACCCCACAGTGAGTACTGCGAACCTAAAGATTAATGTCACCATTATTGTGAGAACGAAAATGTCTAACCTAAGATTTAAACATTTTAAAACCTTTAGTGTATTTAGTTTTTGGAAATAACATTCCTTCCTAGCTAGCAGCATAGATATTTGCATGGTGATGTGACATGAACTAACATGACGTACCACAAGCAACATGACAGCATTTTAACACTGTATTGTGAGCCCACATACAAAGAATGCTACATGGCAGAAGAGACATTCCAAATGCAATGTTCTATTTGTACATACATGCCCATGGTAATTTTTTGATCTAGACTAGTTTGTGTTAACCATTATGCAAGTAGTTTCCATATGGGTTTCTAGTCAAAGGTGGAGAGCCTCGCCTGATGTAAATTGAAATTGATTTACAGTATTGAGGACCTGTTTTACAAATAGGCTTGAAAGGATTTAATTTTTAATGGTCAATGTCAAGCATTGATTTCATCATCCACACAAAAACCAATAAAAAAATTCCATCAATACTAATCAAAATGTACAGGAAGCTATGGAAAGAAAAGTGCTGCCTGAGAACTTGTTAGCATTTGATTTAGTTCATTTTGAAATGTGATGTTGACATTGTGAGTTTCAATGGTTATAAAGCTTTAACTTTTTTTGAATCTCAATTATCATTAAATAATTACTTTCTGGCTGCCTCACATACACATAATTTCCTCCAACTGCAAATATTTTATCAGATTACCTTAAATTTAAACATTGATATCCATTGAAATTATATAAAAATAAAATTATTCCAAGCTTAATTTAAGCCTTTACAACTTCTAATTAAGCTAAAATTCTATGGTCAATATTTTAAAATTAACTAGAGATTTTGGGTGCCTAATATGAAATGCCTTAAAGGAACTTGATTTTCAAATGGTAGACTCTCAGAAGTTATAGAAAACAGTCTTCTTTAAGGTAACTCAGATTGGGAACACAAAATCACTAATCACCTTAAAAAATCTTGGCTTACATAAATTAGTAGTGGTGTTCAGTCTGAAACTAAATACTCTGAACTTCATTAAGCTCATGAAGAAACAACTTCATCAGAGCAGTTAGGGTTGCCAGATAGTTTCAACAAAAATACCGGACGCATGACATTACATCACAATCTATATTACATCTTATTTAGAATATACCATTTATATTTTTTCATGTATATTTTCTCAATTTGTTTCCCAAACAGAAAGCTCAAATATTGAACTGTCCAGTTCAAAACCGGACAGCTGGCAACCCTACAGAGAATTGACGAGGCTACCTGAAAAGTGTTTTCTGGTACCTTTTTTGGGTATCTTTCCTTTTCTGCCACCTGAAATTACATGTTTATTGAATCAGTGACTTTTTAAAATGTTTACAATGCTCTGCATAGTTATACAATGATGGAATTTTCATTAAATACAACACATATTCTTAAGGCAGGACTTTAAAGAAATCAAACATTAATTGACAATAGTAATGTGTTATATTCTACCTTTATTGATCTTGTTATTAGACTATTTTAGAAGCATTTTACTGTGTTTTTTCCATTGTTCTCAAAGTGATGTCATACACCAGACAATAATAAAATAGAATTTACCTTTATATAGCACTTTCTATGCTGATGGCTTTTTACAGAAATCTACAAAATAATGAGTTCAAAGTACTGGTAGTTCAGAGGCTTCAAAGGCACACTGAGCAGACATTATGTGTTTAACATCAGCTCAGAAAAATTTCAATATTCGATTTTTCTTCTATGAGAAGAAATGTTTTCTACAGAGCCTACATTATTCTTCTGCTTGTATTCTGTGGTTAAATTTCTCAACCTTTACTAAATGCAGTTTAGGTCTCAGTTGTCAGTCTGATCATCAAAAAAAACAATGAGCTTTTAACCCAAAAACAAGGGACCTGGCAGCCTTGCTGGGCCCTTGGGCAAGATGGGGAGAGGGGCTCTGTATGCCCAGAAGAGGCGGAGGCCAGAGCAACCAGCCTTCATGCTGCCTGAAGCACAGTCCCCTCCTCTCCAGTGCTCCCTGGAGCACATTGTGCCGCTCCACTGCCTCCCCAAGCAGCCCTAAGTGTCACCCGGAATCCACCACGTAGCATGCCATGGGGTTGCAGCTGCTGCTACAAGAGTGGCAGTGATGGCCAGAGCCATGGGCCCCTTTGAATCATTGGGCTCCGAGGCGGTTCCCCACAACCCATCAGCAGGCCGGCACACAGAACAGACACAATACAGTCAGCTGCAAACAATATCCCCCTAGTATGTTCATCACTAGGATTCCTCAGATTCTCTTCTGAGAAGGCCACAATTAGTGCCAGTTGTAATAGTTTCCAGTCCCTGAAAACAATCATCTCCTATCCCATAAGGCAGTGGCTCTCAACCTTTCTACTACTCCTTTCAGAGGCCTGTTTTGTTTTGCATACCCCAAGTTTCACCACACTTGGGAATTACATGCTTACACAATCAGACTTAAAAATACAAAAGTTTCATAGTACACTATTACTGGCCAATTGCTTACTTTCCCATTTTCATCATGTAATTATACAATACATCTGTTGGAATATAAATATTGTACTTACATTTTAGTGTATAGCGGTAGTTTTCAAACTTTTTTTCTCACGACCCAGCTGAAGAAAATTGTTGATGCCTGTGACCCAACATATTTATAACTTTTGACTAGAATTTGGGCAAGATTGGATCTGGGAATGAGGAATTTGGGGTGTAGGAGAGGGCTCAGGGAAGAAACAGGGGATTGGGGTACTGGAATGGGCATGGATTTACCTCCAGCAACTAACATTCAGCTGAGCAGCAGGGATTCTAAAGCTGGCTCCCCACCTGTTCTGGCACCTCAGACCATGCTGTACCCCAGAAGCAGCCAGTACCAGGCCTGAATCCTAGGCAGAAATATGCAAGCAGCTCTGCACCCTGCTCTAACACACAGGCACTGCCATCCCCAGCTCCTATTGGCTGGGAATCAGCCAATGAGAGTTTGGAGCTGGTGCTCAGGGGGAGGGCAGTGCATGGAGACACATGGCCCCTACGCCTGCCTTTGCAACACCCACTAGTCACCTGATCATCCTACAGCAAAGTGACCCAGTGACTAGCATTCCACAACCAAGTCCTGGGTTGTGACCTGTACTTTGAAAACCAGTGGTGTTTAGTATACAGAGCGAAATAAACAAGTTGTTGTTCTGCATGAAACTGTAATTTGTACTGACTTCACTAATGCTTTTATTTTAACTTGTTGGAAAACTAGGCAAATATCCAGATGAATAGATGTACCTCTAGTTGAGAAACACTGACATGGCGCAATGAATAGTCAACTAATAACAACTTTCAAACTATTGTGAAGCTAGGGTCTTCAGTTGATGTATGACACAGGTATGAAATCATCCTATTCGGTTATTAGACAGCTGAGTCCCACTTGATTTTTATTTTTATTTGTTTAATAAATACCCTGGCATCTGACTTGTATTTTGTCAACTTCAGGAAATAGAGACAAAGGATCTCACATTAATGTAACATCTCAAAAACCACCCAAACCGAAACAACCTTCAACACTGGCACATCAGCCTTGCTTTCAACTATGGACTCAGCATTATCTTTGAGCCCAAATCCTGGTATAAAATCTTGAATTTATGACCTAATCTGGATGCTAATGAAAGAAACAAGTCTTGCAATGCTTAGTGATACAAGGTTCCCACTGATTCTTGAGTCAGAAGGCACTTCAGTCATTGCTGCGTACTCCCATTCTGTCCTTGTTTAACTATTTTGAAGTAGATGCATACTTATTAAAAGCAATGTAGCAAATATTCACTGTGTAAAGATGAATATGAATAACACATTAATATTGGAGGGCAGAATGGAAACATCATTGTTTACCTCTAGCACATAATTCCAAAGGATTTACCTTGTACAGTAAATTCATATTTAGAAAACACTAAAAACCTGAAAATGACCTAACTTTTTCTGCATATTGGTGTTCCCAGTCATTGCTTATAAAATTCATCACAGATGAATTTACTGGATTTTATGAGGATGAATTGTGCTGGGTCTATACAGAGAAAAATCCCACTGACAATAACAGATTCTTTTTTCTGAGTAAGGACTGTAGGCTTTCTCCTACTAACATTTTATCTCTCATTCTAAAGTGCTTTAAAACAATGTATACGCCGGAATCACTTCACTCATCACCTATGAGATGGAATCTAGCAGCTGTTTCTTAGTTCACCGCAGCACAACAAATCAGTTTAAAATGGGGTGCACAGAGATGCATCATACCTAGTTAAAACAGTGTGAAGCATTCAGGGCTGTCCCAACCAGTACTGCTAATTTCTGAAGTTGCCCCCAGTCAAAAATGATTTCCCACCCCTGAAATAGGGCCTTATTATATAACTACATGGCATTTAAAAAACAAAAACAGCATGTGTTCTAATGAGCAAAGAAGAGAGAAAGATGATTACTATTTGTTAAGAGAAAGATCATTAAACATGTACACTACATCAAGAGTTAACTATCAGTTAATAACCACTCATGTTACTGAATGGTGACAGGGCTGTTGCATGAACCCCTAGTTAGAGAAAAGGGGAGATCTACTAAAATACAGGAAACGATCAAAGAAAGAAGAAATTCACATTAAAATTCATCAGAGGAATGGTTGAAGCTGCATGTAAAGTCTAGAACAGGGTAGATATCTGAACATACTAGAGTTGGTATAGGATTGGGCAACATAGTGCAACAATTTCATTTAGTGCGCTGATATAAATTACAGACATAAGCAATCACATAAAAATTATAGCCCTGTTCTATAGTTCAGGAATTTTGTTATAATTATAAAAAAATGAACAATCACATTAAATATTAATACTTTGAAAGTTATTCAACTCATGCTATTAAATTTGCTTTGCTTGCTGAAATATGGTGTGCTCAGAAATATATGCCCCAAAAAAAAAAGAAAATGAAAAAGAAAGAAATGTGCTGCAGGCATGCTATCCAAAGGGAAAGGAATACAATTTTAAACGAATGAAGCACATAGGCCACAAATGTATTCTAAAAGCAGACTGAACAGGTAAGATAGACTATGACTGTACAATGATCACTAGACACTATCAAGAACCCAGTCTTCTCAAGTTTGGCTAACTTAAAATGCTCTCTCTGTAAATGCCCTACCACTGTATACTGAATCAGAACTGCTATCAGCCCAATCTTCAGTAGCCTCTACTTTTCTGTGATGTCAACAAATCCCTCGAGTAACCACAAAGAAAGAGAAACAGCCACCATGATAGTCCAAACAGACTGAATTTAATGTCTGAAAACTGCTATTCCATCATTTGAAGTGGTCAGTAATTAGACTTCTGGTATCCCTTCAATGGCCTCACCAGCAGTCATTTTCAAGATAGGTAGAACCCTGCAAATCCACAGAGATTCACTTTATACTCATGGGTATCTGCATCCACGGAACTGGATGCAGATATCCGCAGCTCATTTTTGCAGATACGGACGTGGATATAAATTTCATATATAGACCCAGCTAACTGGCAGATATCCACTTTATATCAGTGGATTTAATTGCACCTCTGCAGATGTCAATTAAGCTCATTTTTGCAGACACAGATGCAGATGCTGAGCTCTAAAGGCAGGGGTGGATTTCTAGTTAAATATGTCTTTTCTAATGTCCAAAAAGTGAAGCCCTCCTGATGAACTAGAGAGGAGTAATCTGTGTGCTCGGGTACGATGCTGAACTGATCTATGTGCAGCTACAATGCTGAAAGCCCAGGGGAGTGGAAAGGGCATGAGACCATGCTGGTAACAGTGGCAACCACTAAAGGCAGTTGAGGAGTGGCAAGGAAATCACATAATGTGATAAGACAGGTTTGCTTGGCGGGGCAGGGGAAGAAATGCCTCAACCAATCTCCACCCCAAAAACCCACTCTACTCCCAGGCAGAGCTTTCACCACAGAAAGTAAAAGGGTACATCTAACACTGCACATTAATTTCAAAATAAGCGATTCCAGAATGGTTATTTATGCCCAAATAGTTTATTTTGAAATAGCACATCTACTCTGAAGGGAAGACTCAAAATTAGTCCGAGGCAGGCTTCCCTAATGTAGATGCACTACCTCAATTTAGAGCCCAATGAGGCACTGGGGAGGAATAATTTAGGATGGCCCGGGTGAGGGGTTATTTCAAAGTAGCAGCACTGGAACGTCTACACAAGCCTTATTTTGAAATAGGCATTATTCCTAGTGGAACGAGGTTTACAGATTTCAGAATAAGCCATCCATTATTTCAAAATTATTTAAAAATAACAGATGGTGGTGTAGATGCTCGCATTGTTATCTCAAAGTAACAGTACAGTGTAGATGCATGCAAAGTGCCAAAGAATCTATGACCGTGGTGTCCAACACGCTAGCCACTAGCCACATGTGGCTATTTGGCCGGTTGAGTGTGAGGAGTTGGCTTGAACAATGTGGCTATTTGGCTGGTTGAGTGTGGCTAGTTCATTATAGCAGTAGCTACAATAGTGGCCATTGCTTCAGAACTGGTTGGACACCACAGCCTATGAAGTCCCTTATTGCTATTGATTCTACACTGAAGATGCTCAGAAACAAAGAGCTTTACACTGCTGCCCGTCACAAAAGGCAGATTCAACAGGAAAACTGCACATGACTAGAAGGTGAGAGCAGACACAGAACTAGAATGACTGGAGAAAGTACAGAGATGTAAGAATGTTGGGAGAGAGAGGATAAGAGGTCATCATCTGTGAAAAGGGCCCAATAAAACAGCTCTTTCTCATACGGTCAGTTTTTATGCAAAGAGAAACTATTTACACAAATACACACCAGCCATAGCAAACCTACAAAACCACAGCTGTTTAGTGCCATTGTTTTTAAAAAGCAGCCCAAATAACTACAACATTTATTACGTTTGCCTGATACACTGATCTTATTTAAAACAAAACAGATGCAGTTATTCCTGTCAGAATTCACATTGCAGCTATGACAAATATTCTCTTAGTGCACTAGCAATACAGAAGAGAAATACTAACAAGAGATCCAGACTGTAGAACCTGAACAAAGATTATTTTGCTTCTCTAAAAATAGCAGCAAAAGCACGGCAGACCTCAGCACAACATAAAGGTCTTTCCCATTTATGTGAAGCATTGACTTCAGGTTCCACTAAACGGTTGCCCTCATTTTTCTACACAGTGAAACCAACAAAAACACCTTATTCTGAGAAACTTGGTGCTATAATAAAGTCATATTAATATATTAAAATGCTATGGCTGCTGGTGGGTGTAAAATACTACTGTCAAAGAAGCAGCAAAGACCTCAAAAGTAGCAAATAAATATAATCACAGTTCTGAATTTGCTAGCTGCTCTTGAGCATGACAACATTTGCTCTGGGATTTAAAGGAGAAGGAAAAAAATATTTGGTGATGCTTGGTTCACTGTACCTGTTCTAATAACTACAGGTCCCAGTGGAAATTCATAGAAAAGGATTATTATCCCACAGAATTGGAGGCAATAAAAAATCAGTGATGTATTACCTCTACAATAAAAAAGGGACTCATACTTTTCTACACACACATTGTAAATTGCAGAAAAAACTTTGTATCAACACTGTATACCTCATTAAAAAGCAAGGCTTCTTTATCATCAGTGTAAATAAACAAATAAAAATAGTCTCTGCATCAACTTCAAAAGAGAGATTTTACAAACCAAATTAGTTAAACCCTTGATGAGTGACAATACTGCAATATAGTGCTGTATAGGATGTTCACTGCTGCATTAAAAGACATAATATTTTATCAATCTGTCAGATTTGCTAAATGGACTTTAAAGTCTTCCTGGTGTTTGCTACAGCATGTTAATTACCCTTCCCCAAAATTCCTGTATTAAAAAGATGAAATCTAACTTATCTGGTAACCTTAAAAATTAATGGTGCAAAACTTACTTATAAATATCTTTAAATTACATCATTTCTTTTAAGGGAAAAAGATGAGCACTGTAACAAGGTGTAAGAATAGTTCAGAGATGTGTTGCCACTATTTAACAAGCAAACCTATAAAATTTTCTACTGAACTTTTGGATAAATCCTTGAAACAAATATTCACATGTTAAAGAGGTGAAGTACTGTACAATCTAAACACTTTTTCCCTGAAATAAAACTGCTTTCTCATTAACTATAACCAATAAGGGAGGCAAACATGCTTATAAACAAGCATACTATTGATTTAAGAGCTGCCTGAAATTGAGTCTTTTCGGTGGAAAATTTTGATTTTTAAAAAATTACTGAATTTCCCCAAAATTTTAATTTTTGTTTTTCATTTTCCTTCTCTTTATACTAATAAAACATAGGAAAAAGATGAAAACACTTCAGAGATTACAAAAACAAAATTATGTTCCTGGGGGAATAAAATCACAACACTTTAGTCACAATGAAAATTTTCTGTTAGAACTTTTATTTCAAAATAAAGCTAAAAAATTTTGTCTGGCTCACTGAATGCATTTAAACTTTGTTCCCAAAATTATACATACTGTATGGAATAGCTAAGGATATGTCTACACTTGCACTCTAGTTTGAACTAGGGATGCAAATGCAGGCATTTGAAATAGTCAATGAAGCGGAGATTTAAATATACCGCGCTTCATTAGCATGATCTCGCCGGCGCGTTACTCCAATCAACAACTGTTTCGAAAGTGAAAGTGCGCACCGGAACGTGTTAGTTCGAACCAAACCA
The DNA here is from genome assembly GCF_049634645.1 of Pelodiscus sinensis. Lineage (NCBI taxonomy): Eukaryota > Metazoa > Chordata > Testudines > Trionychidae > Pelodiscus > Pelodiscus sinensis. Next base: position 42,319,723 of record NC_134720.1, on the reverse strand, counting down.
CTTGGTTCAAACTAATGTTACTCCTCAGGGGTATGTCTACACTACAAAGTTAATTCGAACATCCGTTAGTTCGAATTAACTTTGATAGGGTCCACACTAGCGCGCCGCTACTTCGAACTTAATTCGAACTAGCAGAGCGCTTAGTTCGAACTAGGTAAACCTCATTGCACGAGGACTAAGCCTAGTTCGAACTTGCTAGTTCGAATTAAGGGGTGTGTAGCCCCTTAATTCGAACTAGTGGGAGGCTAGCCCTCCCCAGCTTACCCTGGTGGCCACTCTGGCCAACACCAGGGAAACTCGTCTGCCCCCCTCCCGGCCCCAGAGCCCTTAAAGGGGCACAGGCTGGCTACGGTGCCCGTGCCAGGTGCAAGCCTGCCAGCACCCAGCCAGCAGACCCTGCACCTGGCACGGCTCGAGCCACGCACCCGATGCCCCCCAGCCCTCCCCCTCTTCCCGGGACCAGGCTGGAGGCTCCCGGGAGCTTGCCCGGGACCGCAAGAGGCGGGCACCCACCTGGTCTAGTGCGGACATCTAGCACTAGGCACAGGAAAGTGGCCGTCTAGGGCAGGAGAGCTGCCAGCCTGGCCACCCAGGAGCAGGTGTGCATGAAAATCAAGGTGGTCCACTGAGACCCCCGACCCTGAGCCCTGAGCTTACAATGGCCGTCCTGGGTCAGACCAAAGGTCCATCTAGCCCAGTAGCATGTCTGCCGACAGCAGCCAACCCTAGGGACCATGGAGGGGATGGACCGAAGACAGTGACCAAGCCATTTGTGTAGTGCCATCCCTCTCCAGCCTTCCACAAACTTTGGGCAGGAACACCACTCCTACCCCCTGGCTAATACCACTCCATGGAACCAACCTCCATCACTTTATCTCCCTTCTCTTTAAACTCTGTTCTAGTTCTAGCCTTCACAGCCTCCTGCAGCAAGGAGTTCCACAGGTTGACTCTTTGCTTTGTGAAGAAGAACGTTCTGTTACTAGTTTGAAGCCTGCTACCCATTCCTTTCCTTTGGTGTCCTCTAGTCCTTCTATTATGGGAATTAATGAAGAACTTTTTTTGAAGCACCTTCTCCACCCCACTCATGCTTTTATAGACCTCTATCCTATCCCCACTCAGCCTCCTCTTTTCTAAACTGAGAAGTCCCAGTCTCTTTAGCCTCTCTTCATATGGGACCTGTTTCAAACCTCTGATCATTTTAGTTGCCCTCCCCTCTCTCACCCTCTCTCTTCCCCTCTCCCACCTCCTTTTCCCAGTCTCCCTGAGTTTTGTTCAATAAAGAGAGATTCTATTTTTGACCACACGTTTTCTTTATTTTGTACATCAGGAAGGGGGGCTAGGGAGGGGTAAGTGGAAGGAGGTGAGGGAGGAATGGGGTACGAGCCCCCGATGGGGAGGACTGGGCTGGCTCTGCGGGCTTCTGGGGGTGGAAGCTCTCCTGCAGCCCCCCCAATTGCTTCCTTTCCCAGATGGCAGCCTGCAGCAAGTGCAGCTGGTCTGATGGCCGAGTTCTGTGATGTGCCCAGTGTGGGCACTCCGGGCAATCCAAGCCAGGACTGCTTTGCAAGCGGGGCACCCCTGAGAACTGTCTGTCCGGGGTGGAGGTCGGGTCCCTTTAAGCACAGCCCTCGGCTAGCCTGAGACAGCAGATCCACGCTCAAAGTCCTACTCTGATGCCCTGCCGGCACTGCTTCCAGCCATCCTTAACCCCGGTTCAGGGTCCACTTAATGTGGACATGCTAGTTCGAATTACCAAAATGCTAATTCAAACTAGTTTTTTAGTCTGGATGCGTTAGTTCGAATTAGCTTAGTTCGAATTAACTAATTCGAACTAAGTTAGTTCGAATTAGCACTGTAGTGTAGACATACCCCAGGAGTAATGCGCCGGCGAGATCATGCTAATGAAGCGCGGGATATTTAAATCCCTACTTCATTGACTATTTCGAATGCCTGCATTTGCATCCCTAATTCGAACTTGGGTGCAAGTGTAGACATACCCTAAGACTCAGATCCTTCAAAGACTTCTGCATGTGTTCAATTTTCTGGGTAGTAGGTAATCCTATTGAAGTCAGTTGCATCATAAAGGGTACATTTGTTTTCTGTGTCCACTGAGGGTATGACATGAATAATTGACTTAATATTCAGCATTTAAGAGATTTAAGTTCAATAACTGTGAAAAAATTTTAAATTATAATAATAGTTAAGAATTGGAAAAGGATTCTAAGAAAGGCTGAGGAATCACCGTCAGTGAACCATTCGAAGAACAGGTTAGACAAACATCTGTCAGGGATGGTCTATGTATCCTTGTCCTGCCATAGTACAGGGGGATGGACTAGAGAACCTCTTATGGTCACTTCTGCCTAATATGTCATGACTCTAAATGGTAAGTATGTTGTATTACTCCATATCAGTCAATTTTAAATTTGTTTGCTGTTCAGTGACAATGATAAAATGCCAACTCCCATTAAAATGACCTTTTCACTCCTGTCATCTGAAAAAATGAGTTTTACCTGTAAAAGCTTATGATATTATCTACATGTTTTGTTAGTCTTTAAGGTGCTACTGGATTATTTATTGCTTTAAGGTGCTACTACACTATTTATTGTTTTTTAAGTTTTTCCTATTCCAGAATAACCCCCTGAAGCTTTTCACTATTGTCACTGTCCTCCAAATGAGCCTTATGCCATTGTCAGTGACCTCAAAATGCCTATTTTTCAAAGTTTAAAATGAAACTAAACAAGTTATATTTAGTCACTGAAGTGATCAGAGAACAATTTAGCAGCAATTCCACCCAATTTAGCTGAGGCTGACTCAAAGAGCAATAATTTGCAATTAACAAGATCAAAGGGTAGAGCCAGATCAATATGCTTATTGATTACTATCTGTGGCTGTAGAAATATCACTGGCTACTTTGAGAAGAGGAATAATGGATGTACACGCCAAAAATATCTCACCTGGACTGGCAGTGATTTATGTCTACATACACGTGTACACACACACACACACACACACACACACACACAAAGCAAAGTATTTGGTCAAAGAAGAAACAAAAGGAAATTAAACTACATGTTGTCATCTTCATTTATCATCAGCCAGTGCTAGGTATAGATGGTGAATTTCCTGTACATTTTCTGAGTAAGGTTACGTTACATGCTATCAGTTACCATGAAAATAGGAAATTGTATATGCACCTCAGGGAGGACAATCCAAATACAATGATGGAGGTTGTACACACACACACACACACACACACACACACACACACACACACACACACACACGCACAAAAGGTAATGGCAGCAGAAAAGGATATGTGGACATGCCTAAGTAAGCTGAGCTAATGAATGAGCAAAACTTGAAAACATTTTCTGAAGAAACACCTGCACAAATTACACAAATGTGATGACTTTTGATCACATTTGACTTAGATTTACAGCACCTAAAAGGTGAGAAATGATGAGTGAAATCCTAACCCCTGTGAAGTCAGTGAAAAACCTCCCTTTGACTTTTGTGGTATAGGATATGGCTATGACTACACTTGATTGTGTGCTGCAATTCCCAGCTCATATAGACATATACATGTTAGATTGTCTCCCCTTTCTATAACTTTTACTATACAAAAAGATTGCAACCAACTAATGGAAATCTCACTCTCCATTTCAACCTGAATTGACTGATGACCATTTAACCCAGTAGCTCACTTTCAAATACATATTGGCAGAGATTATTACTGACAATAATTGTGGGTAGAGACAGTGTGGTCACATATTTGTACATAACCTATCATAATAATAGTATAGTCTCGCATGGTTATTGTTTATTTCAGTCTCAGTTCTGTTGTTGGGGTTAGTATATGCATGACAGGTGCTATGGGCTGCGATGTATGGGAGGACAGACTGCATGACTTAGTGGTCCTTTCTGGTCTTCCACAGCATGACTCGATGATAATATGGGGGCTTTAGTGGAGGCCCTGGGCCTTTTTGTAATACTAGTATTAAGGGGGAGATTTAAAAAAAAACCTAACAGTCTTAGGAATACATGGTAAATCAATGGGACTTGTGATCCTAAACCCTTTAGTATGATTGGCAAATTTTCTCCTAGATAAATAATTAAAATTAAGACAGTCTTGATCTGATTTATTATATTTCAAAATTTGTCATATGGTAAAGGGCATTCTCAGATTATAAGGCATCACTTCCGCCATCTTTACTGAAGATGTGCTGCACATTTGGTGAGTAGTCCAATTTAAGTCAATGGACTACTTGCACAGTTGCGGAAGGCAAAAGAATTAGGCCATATATATTTCCATCTCACCAAAGATATGAAAAAACTCTAAAACAGATTTACTTTGCTGCTACAAAACTAGGCAGCCAGCAGAAAGATCTTATGAGCAACTGTATTTTCAGAGAAACAGCAGCATGAGAGTTAAGTGCTTGCTAAATATCTCCAACTCATGGAACTCAGAAGGCTTCTCCAATTATCCCTCAGCTACAAACACAACACCGAGTGGTGCTGACATCCTGATATCTTCAATGATGGTGATGAATATCAGCAAAGTAAACAATGCAGACACATGCTGTTTTGTGCTCAATAAGGAGATGGAAAAGTCAATAAAAATAATAAGCATTTATACAGCACTTTTCATCTTCAAAGAGCTTTAGAAACATGTTTGTCAAATGGAAAGGACAAAACTCATGTTATTTTCAAACTTCTAAGAGAATATAACAAAGTATAAAGAATAAAAAAAGACAAGTTTTTTTTTTAAAGGGCTGTACAATTCTGGAAGTAAGAATACATTAGCCATCTGGTATAAATCATACTCAGGTACTTGCCATTTATTCAGTGTCCTCTACTGCACCAATGAATCAACAGGAACTTAGTAGACCAGGTCAAAAATGTTGTTGAAATTGTGTATACAGAAAAGTGGGTTTTCAACAACAAAACAAGGAAAGTACTTGCTTTCCATTTAACATTTTGATGAAATAGCAAATGTCCTGAATTGGAAACATTTTGATGAACCCTGAAATACTTCAGCCACAACCTAAGATGATTTGATTTGGATATCCAACCATGGTTCTCCTGTGTTCCACAGCCAGGCTACATGCAATTTCTTCTCCTCACCATGAATGGAGATTGTGGTTTTTCATGATATATGTACAGGCATGATAGTAGTATTTCCAAATCAAACTTGTTCAGATTTCAGAAGGAGACAGTGGGAACCCACTTGTTTTCTGACTAGCTCTAGAACTAAGTAACTGACTTCAAAAAATGATGGCTTATCCTATGTGAAACATTTTTTTGGTGTCCCTCTTCTAGGGAAGAGCTCCTCTTCTCCACACACAGGGCTCATGACAGACTTCATCGAGCCCTAGGTAATGTAGGGAGTGGGGCTCGACTCCAGGATCCCCAGAAGGGGTAGGGCTTTGGATGACAGGGGAAACCAAACCTCCCTGCTGCCCAGATCATGCCACACCTCCATCAGGAAGCCAGGGCAGAGCTGCAGTAGCGATTTAAAGTGCCCAGAGGCCTAGGCCCTTTTAAATCATTGGGCCCCAGGTCAACTTCCCCCTTGCCCCTTCTCCCTCCATCAGAAGCCCTATCCATACCATTGGAAGTGATGTCTGTATTATTTATTGTTGAAGTACCCTACTACACTACTAGATACTGCACTACAAGATACAAATAATTAAGGCACTGTAATTTAAAACACAGACCCAGAAAAGATAAGGCACACCAGCAAATCCACAGACGGGTGTTTTGACTTATTAGTTTAGTTCTTGGAGCAAATGAAAGAAACAAGTCTTTGGAGTCACAAATCAGAATAGTGAATCATAAAATCATAGAATACTAGAATTGGAAGGAACTGCGAGAGGTCATCAAATCCAGTCCTTTGCACTCATGGCAGGACCAAGTGCCATCTCTAGACTATCACTGATATGTGTTTGTCTAACTTGCTCTTAAAAATCTCCAATGATGGAGATTCCACAACCTCTCTAGGCGATTTATTGCAAGTGTTTAACCACCCTGACAGTTAGGAAGTTTTCCTTTATGTCCCACCTAAACCTCCCTTGCTGCAATTTAAGCCCATTGATTCTTATCCTATCATCAGAGGTGAAGGGGAATATTTTTTCTCCCTTTTCCTTGTAACAACCTTTAAGGTATTTAAAAGATGTTGCCATATCTTCTCTGTGTCTTTCTTTTACAGACTAAAGAAACCCAATTCTTTCAATCTTCCTTCTGTGAAAGTGAAAAGTCTCTGGGTAGAAAATGGAATAAAGCATGGTCATTGGAATGAAATACATGAGAAACAGATATTATATATCTACCCTCCAAACTGTGAACTGAAGAAATATGAAAAACGAGTATGCTAATTGGTCACTATGCAAGCCCTTTTCAAAGTACACATTTGGCACCACAAAATTTTATCTAAGGAAATCAAACTTCTTGGGAATTATTTGTAGGTTGGATTCTGGTCAACCCACTGTGAAACTGATTCTGAAATTAAAATTCGGTTACTGAAATGTAATCATAATGATCTTACACCCAAGTCTAGCTTTCATCATTATAACTGAATTGTAAGTAAGAATAAAAGCTCTTTTTAATTATGATGTTTTCCATTAAATAAAGTTAAGTCAAGGACCTCCATTTGTATCTGATTAGATGTAGTCTAATATAGCTAACTGTACCAGTAGTACAGATATAAACTCACAATCTCGGTAATTCTCTGACTTCCATCATCTTACATTGATCCAAGCAGAAATAAAATAGTTTTGTAAACATTTGAAATGAGACCTCCTCACATTGCATTAATGATATAAAATGAATACAGCAGATTAGATTATAAATGTGCAGCTGCCTACATTCATATTAAAACTTTGTCTCATACAAATACACTATCTTTCATCATTAACAAATCTATGCTGCTTTACAAACTGCTAGCTAGATTCAATTCTGAGTTACTCCACAGTGTAAAGTATGCCAAGAGGGGTATGTAAGTTTGTAATGTGCCCATAATACCTATAACATAACACAGCAACAATAATTTAAGACAGGAAGCAAAACATAAGAGAGCATGTTCATTGCCGCTATAACTGAAGTAACTGGGGTTACATCAGCTGTGATTTTGCCCATTATTACCAGTTTACATTATATGGAGATAGAACACAATTATTCAAACTAGATCTTAGCCAGAACATGAGGGCTATGTCTTTCATTTGTCTGACAAGTGCAACAGAATCTTTAATAATCACACTTTGCCAAGATTCTGATTTTGCTTCCTACATTTCTTAAAGCTGGGTTCATTTTTTTAAACTAGCCTAAAAAAATCCAGCGGTATCTGCCTGTATGTGCAAAATCCCAAGTTCATACACAAATCTAAGAACCTAAGAGGTAACTACCCAATTTATTTGCTTGCCTGGTTGTATGTTCAAATGCTTTCCCCTTCACATTTTATAGGCGGTATTGCGGAGGCTAGTTGCAAATCTGGTTCATAGTACTGACAGATTCAGAATGCTGATAACTCAGTTGTTTCATTAAACAAAATTAGCTTAACAAACCAACTCATCTCATCAAAATTAAAAAGAAAGGGCTACTTCTCCAACAGTGTCCAGGTTTTGACTGAGACACAGGAAAATGTTAATGATAAACATATGGTCTATGTTTAGTGCCAAAAGACAAGTCTAAACTTCGTGTTTCACTGCATATATAATGCTAACACAGCTTTTTAAACTTACAAGATAAAATTAGTGCAAATTCCATCATGCGCTGCCAGAACAGTCAAAATGATTTGCCTTTACCTTAGCTTATCTTTTCACAGACAAAAGGTCTGGCTCAAAAAAATCAGTAGCTGATTCATCAATCAGCGTGGACTAAAACTGGCTATAAAATAATACTTTTTTTCATTTCATGTACCAGGTATTTGTAATAGAAATAAATTATCATCCCTTATGTACACACTTTTCAGGCAAATATCAGAATGCATTTTATAAACTTTACTTAAGCTTCGTAAATAGAGCTGGTGAGGCTTTTCCAACAAAACAAAATCCACAGGGGTGTGGCTCTGGAGCAGACCTGTCATTAGGACTGTCCTAAACTGGGTTGCACAGGTCTTCTAGGCCAGTTGGTTCATTGTTTTTTCTTGTACAGGTCTAAGTATTCTATATCTCTGTCTCCCCCTAGCTCCAGGAGCCAGGTAGTTCCTCTCTAGCTTCTGGATCTGGGAGTTGGCAGAGAGGTAGAGAAGCCAGGGTCTTTGCCTTTCTGAACCTGAGGTGGAGGAGGGCATGTGAGAAGTTTAAAAAAAATCCAATTTGGTTCCCTTGAAATGAATTTGTTCTTTAAAACCCTTTCCACAAAAGAATTGGCATTATTGATATTAACTTCTCCAGGACAAAACCTTTTCTCTTAAAAACATGAACAATTTTATAGAAAGAAATCCCCCCTTGTCAGACAGCTATGGATGTGGCGACCAACAGAGATGCAGTGTTTGCAAAGTGAACTGAAGTTTCATGAAAATCTATAAAAAGCCATGAGGAACACTGATTAAAAACAAAAATAAATCTGACCTTTAAGTGAGGTTTGTGTCATGCATTTACTTCAATTCCAAAAGTTCGTTGTGGGTGATCAACTCACATTTCAGTAGACATTTACAACCTTATAGTTTTTTTTTAAATCATCTTTGATTGAAAAGTTAAAAGAAATGATAGAATATATAAAAACTGAGCTGAAAATTTCCACTGATCTCACTCAGGAAGCTAACTAGAGTCTGAGAAGACAAGAAAAAACGTGTAAAGGGGCCATCATTTAACTGTGGGACCTGTGCTTTCTCATCAAGGAATGGCATTCCTCGACTATATAAAAATAAATCTCATGAACATATAAAATAATGGGGTCTAAATTGGAATTCAAGAAAGGTATCTTGGAATCATTGTGGATGGTTCTCTGAAAACATCCACTCAATGTGTTGCAGGAATTTTAAAATAACAATGTTAGGATCCAGGAGGAAAAGGATAAAAAAATAGTAAATATCACAATCCTGACATATTAATCCATGATACATCCACACTTTGATATTGCATGCTGTCTTGGTTGCTTCATCTCAAAAAACATATATTAGAAATGGAAGACACACAGAGAAAGGCAATAAAACTGATTCCATATGTGTAGACATTGAAAACTGTTTAGATCAGAAAAAATAAGACTAAAAGTGGGACATGATAAAAATCTATAAAATATTGAATTGGGTGGAGAAAGTGCATACATGTTATTTACTAATCTACACAGACAAGAACTGATGATCGCCCAATGAAATTAATAGGCAAGGGGTTTTAAATAAACAAAAGGAAATACAGTAAAAACTCTTATCTGGCATGTTGCTAGAATGGGGGAAGTCAATTACTTAAATATTTGGGTTAACTGAGAGTTGTATTTTACCTATGTTATGACACTTTTCAAAGAAGTGTAGAGAACAATAAAATGAATAAAGTGTAAAATAGTAAATAGCTCTCACCAATCCAGTAGCTGTACTGCACTGCATAGTAATTGGTTTCTTGAAGAACTTAGGCGTATGAAGGTAAAGTTTTCTATAAAGTAGGTTATCTTGCGGCTCTAGATATCACTAAGGGAGGTACATGGCATATATGCACATCACTTAAAAATACACTTACCACAAACTATACTGAACATAATTTACACTTTTTTTGATGACTCAGATGGCACTTCAGGTTCTTGCAGTATCTCAGGATCATCATTATCAACATCAATTATCACTGTAGATGCAGAAGGCATAAAAAATTTGGCTGAACGTGTAATGTCCTTATGACACACTCTGAAAGCAGCTTTTTAAAATAAATCACTGATTTTAGCTTGCTTACTTGTCTTCTGCTTCTTTTGTATATTAGTAGAGTGCACAGTATGCAATTGCATAAAGTGCTGGGCACTACACTAGTTTGGGTTATTAGACTAAAGATTTGCATTGGGAGATATCAGAAATGCAGGTTAATTGAACATTTTGGTTGACCGCTGGATAACAGAACTTTTACTGTACTTCTTTACACAACCCATGAAATTTATTGCCAGAGGAGGTTGTGAAACCCAAAAGTATAAATGAGTTCATAGAGAGCATACGTACATCAGTGGCTATTAACAAAGATGGTCAGGGATGTAACCCCACTCTCAGACTATATCTACACAGCAACATTATTTTGAAATAACTAGTGTTCCTTCAGCACCAAAACTCAAAATAGGCTATTTCAAAATAAGCTACGTGATTGATGCAGCTCAATTTGCATAGCTTATTTCAAGCTAAGCCCTGCTGTGTAGATGTGCCCTTGGTGTCCCTAAGCTTCTGACTGCAAGATGCTGTAACTGGACAACAAGGTGATACTGTTCTATTCATTCCCTTGGAAAGCATCTGGCACTGGTCACTGTGGGAAGACAAGATACTGAGCTGGATGGACCATTGGTCTGACCCAGTGTGGCAGTTCTTATATCATTATGTTAATTATATTAACAGTAAATAATAATCAAGGGAAAATCAATAGAGTGAGGAATAAGGAGGACATACTGTGAAAAGAATCTGCAAATTACCAGAGCAGGATACCTGGCTTGAGATCTTTGAAACAACATCTACAGCATTATCCAATTTTAGTAAGGCGTGTATTTCTCCTTTGACTCAGACGAGAGAAAGTAGGTAGCAGAAATGTTACATGAACTGAATCTGTCTGTTAGGAGATCATGATATAGGTTGTACCTCCCTAAACCGGAACTCTCTGGTCCGGCAACATCCATGGTCCGGTAGGACTATGGATGTTCCTGGACCAGAGAGCACAGGGGCAGGAAGACCAGTGGTGGTCAGGGGGCTCAGACGATACTGGGAGCACAGCGCCAGAGGGCTCAGGGAATCCCATGATGTGGCTGGGAGCCCTGCGGCAGGGGGTCTGCCAACACAGCGAGCTTCAGTGGTGCATCCAGGAGTCCTGTGGCAGGGGCTCAGGTGGTGCTGAGAGTCCTGCAGCACAGGGGGCTCAGGCGGCACAGGGAGCTCCAGTGGTTTGTACAGAGCTGCTCCCTGTAGTGATGTGCTACTTAGGGAGAACTTAGGGTTCTACCGGTAGCACATCACTACCAGAAGCAGCTCTGTACGAGCCCACCGGCAGAGCAGCCAGGAGTATGACATGGGGCTCATGCAGCATGGGGAGGGGGAGGGAGTCCCATGGCTCAGGAGTCTAGCTAGGGCTGGCAGAACAGTTGACTGAAGGAAGTGGGGGCCAGAAGCAGAGTCGGAGGGTGCCTGGGAGGCCGGTGACAGGGGACCTCCCATGATCCAGCAAATTCCCTTGTTCAGGACTGGCCAGGTCCCAATGGTGCTGGACAAAGGAGGTGCAACCTGTAGTCATTATTTGGAATAGGATCATCTTTTAGAGAAAAAAATGTCCTGCAGCTGAGTTACAAGGGGAAATGTCAAATGGTCTTGGTGCAGTCTCTCTAGGGTCCTCTTAACCAGTTCCCATCTCATGATACTATCTACATGTTTTGTTAGTCTATAAAGTGCTACCAGACCATTTGTTGTTGGTTCCCTTCAATTTGCCTACAATGAGACCAGTCCATAGCTTCTTAATGCACAATGCAGCATGCCAGTGGCAAATTTAATGGGGTTTGGGACTCTTGGACTCTGCCCACCGGCAGTGCTGAGAGCTCCAGGCCATTTTGAATTACCTGGCCATGGAGCAACTGCCCTCTTTACTCCCCCCCTCCCCGTCAGTGGCTCTGAGGAGTGGAGGTAATCGCTAATACTCAGTCCAACTCCCTGATTATCAACCCGTCTTTGGGAAGGCACAATCTAGATCCAAATCCAAATTCTACAGACTAAGCCCGCCTCCTCAATGAGCCCAGAGCTGAATTTAGATTTCAAAGTCTCTCGGGGTAAGTCTACACTAGCTCGTTAGTTCGAGCTAGGTAGGCAAATGAGGGCAACCGGAGTTGCAAATGAAGCCTGGGATTTAAATATCCCGGGCTTCATTTGCATGTTCCCGGGTGCTGCCATTTTTAAATCCCCCTTATTCCGAACTCTGTGCCCGTGGCTACATGTGGCATCGAGTAGGTAATTCGAATTAGGAACGAGGTATACCGGTGGTTCGAATTAGAGATCCTAATTAGAACTACCTACTCTGTGTCATGTGTAGCCGCGGGCACGGAGTTCGGACTAAGGGGGATTTAAAAATGGTGGCGCCCGGGAACATGCAAATGAAGCTCGGGATATTTAAATTCCGGGCTTCATTTGCAACTCCGGTTGCCCTCATTTGCCTACCTAGCTCGAACTAACGAGCTAGTGTAGACATACCCTCAGATTCTGTGGTATTTCCAATTTCAAACTCGATGACGTTTTCACCACAACAGAGGAGGGGAAGGATAGCTTAGTGGTTTGAGCACTAGCCTGCTAACTCCAGGGTTGTAAACTCAATCCTTGAGGGGCTGTTTAGGGATCCGGGGCAAATCTGTCAGGGATGGTACTGCATCTTGCCATGAGGCCCCTTCCAGCTCTATGAGGGTATGTCTACACTACCCCCCTAGTTCGAAGTGGGTCTGGCCCACGAAAGCTCATCATCTAATAAACCATCTTGTTAGTCTTTAAAGTGCTATATTGTCCTGCATTTTGCTTCAACTACCCCAGACTAACACGGCTACATTTCTATCAATAAGAATCTGGTACAGCAGTGACATAAGCCAGTGTGCTGATGTCACTGCACTGTCAAGACAATACAAAAACATCACTAGACACTCATCTAATCCCATTTTTAACAATAGATAAGAAACTGGCAACCAATAACAATTAAAGGGATATCCCTAAACTAAAATTATATTTCAACTAGATTATCTACATAACTGTATGTATCTACGTAACTGCATTATGATTAAAACACCCATATATCAACAGAACAGTATTTCTTAGTTTTATCTTCCCAGAAAATATTTGATAAAAAATAAATGGTCAATAATCATTTTAATGTATTAAGAACTCAACAGAACTGTGAAAAATGTAATACATACAATACACAAATGCTCTAATTTGTGTTACTATGTATGCTTTAAATTATTTACAGTTGGTCAAATTAATCCATCAGAATAACATGTGTTATGAATAGCATTTTTGTCAAAAATTCAGCCCAGCTATGGTTACTAAAACAGTCACAAAGCTGTATTGATCTAACATTAATATACTCATTATTTTCTATTTAGTTTAAAATAAAAACATCATTTTCCAAGGTAGGTTATTCATTTACTATTTGCTTTCATGATTTATAAATCAATTTTCCATAGTGTGAGTTTAATAATCTAAATCACATGATATTGTTTCTATATTCTTTGACTGGATAACAAATGTGTTGAACAAGAGGCTAAGCAAGAGGTACCTGCAAATAATGTGGTTCTAGTGGATGAATCAGGCATGGTAATACTGATGAATCTTTTGGAATTTGAAAACATTTTCATAAACACCAATGATGGTCCAAATACCCTTTAGGAATAACACACAACAGTGCTAATTGAACTTGATGCTTTTGAAGGCTATGTTTTTGTGTCCTCTTTGTTGTTTAGTGGGGAACAAGCTGGAATGCAGATTGGAGGAGAAGAGCAAGTCCTGTGAGAGTCAGGCTCCTAGGGAGGATAGGGGATATCAGGAAGTCCACAAAGCAACACTAGCACTACAGACTTGAAATCCGGTTTTCTTGTGAAAAATTGAGCTCTGAAGATTTTCGAGGAATCCTGCAGAATTTCCAATATACATTTCCTCTCGTGGAATTTTCCAGTCAAGTCTGATCAGGCCCCAGCAGTGTCTGTTTGTTTGCTGTCTTTTTTTCAAACAGTTCTCAAAGTCATCAATTAACTTTTTTTGACTGTAAAAGACAGTATCTGGCTTTAAAAATGCCCTTGAATTTGTCTGCCTGAGGCTACCTTCAGGTGCGTGCTATGAATGCTGCAGCATATTCCAGCCCATCACTGGAAGAAGCAGAGCAGAAACTTGGCATTTGTAAGGATTATTTGCAACACATATTTCAATAAACACATCTTCTCTGGCTGCCTATCAGTGAACGAAAATGGGAAACTCTCCATGCCAAAATGCTGAAGCAATTCCAAACAGGAAATCAGGCATTTCCATCATTTGCTGTATTTGCCTCAGTTTCTAGTTACTGCAATGACAGAGCTTGTGAATAAATACATTTTGAACATCAGATACGTTGAGACAATATACTGGGTTTTTTTGGCCTTGGACCACCTTGGATGACCTGTCATAAGTTTACCTTTCAAACGCTTTAACTTACAGGGGAATTGAAACAACTTTACCTCAAAGGGCTTAAAAAAATTCTGATGGACACCCTAGGGGAGGGATTATTTTTTATCCAGAAGCTTTCTGTTGGACCATTTTCAACTTTTTCCACAACATATTTTCATCCTGGAGGGTAGAAAACATAGCAGCTTTTCAATCCTCTACACTTTCCTCCTCCTGTCTTACTGACATCCTAAATTAAAAGTCTCTTCTAAGAGTGCTTAAGATTCCATGTCATATACAGGCCAAGACACAGCAGCCAGTCAAGAGGAGGGCTGAAGAACAAAATGGTAGCGGGCAAATAAGAAAACTAGGACACCATAGGAAGCCCATCAAAACGTAATAATATGGTCAAATAACTGACATGTAGCAAATAGATTCAGGAAAGTCTTCTTTGTTGACAGTTTCTATTCACTTAGTGGTGCCCCACTCCAACCTCTGTAAGAAATGGTGTTCACCTTTTCCTCTCAACAGGATAGAGAAAGAGTTTTGAGTGACTTTCTTTCTGAACCTTCGAATCCAAACGGAAAAAAATAACCATACATCAACAGAAAAGCATTTCTCAGCTTTGAGGTACGAAAGGGCGAAACAGAGATTCTACCGTAACTCTGATTTATTTCTCTTTGTGGATTTCATTGGTGTTTTAATAGGATTAACATTTCTTAAAGGATTCTCTTAGTTCGGTATGCAAAGGTTCAGCGGCTTCAAGAACTATTAAGGCACAATGAGCTTTAAACTGGTTAAAAGAATGGTGATTTCTCCTCCCCACAGCAAGAGCATGCATCCAAGATCTCTGCCCTGCACACTCCCAGTGCTAATAAAGATGCTAAGAATTGAAATATTCCTGTACTTGAGACTCATTGATATGTGGCAATACCCTACCCAGTCTCTAACAAATTAGTTTTGTTTCCTCTTTAACCTTTTTTAGGTTCAATACCGAACCTAAAATGTCAGGCAGTTTTAATCCCTGACAGTGCATGATGAATCAACTGTTTCTAGGCCTGAGCTTGCCAGGTGCCTAGCACCTTATTGATATCGCTCAGCAGCTTGTAGGATTAGGTCTGCTACTAAGTGCCTTAAAGTCAGTGGAAAGATTCCTATTGACTTCAGTGGCTTTTGAAAGAGGCCATTTCTGAATCACCCAGCCTGTTGGCTAAAAAGTTAAATAAATACATAGAAATAGGAGCAAAAAAATCTGAGTCACAAAAGTCATGAGGAAAACAGGAGGCTATTAAAATTTAATGCAGTTGGACTGGATTTTTTTTAGCATGCGATTGTTTCTCATGTCTTAAAATGTTGCAAGAAAGTTTCCTGAATTTTCAGATTATCTATACAAAATACAAAGGTGTATCAGATAAGAAAGCCATTTAGGGTACGTCTACATTGCACAGTTATTTCAGAATAAGTTATTCTGGAATAGTTATTCCAAAATAGCTTATTTTGAAATAGCACGTCTACACTGCAGGGAAGCCTTAAAATTAGTCCAAGGCAGGCTTCCCTAATGTAGATGAACTAAATCGACAGGACAGAGGGCTTTTGCCGGGAGAGTTATTCCTCTCCCCACAAGGAATAACTCCTTTTTGCGCTACAGCTCTTGCGCAAAACGGCATGTGTGGACACTCCGCAAGGGTTTCTTGAGCAAAAAGAGCCTATCAGAAAAAGTCCAGGTGCTCTGATGGCCATTCTGTTAATGGCAATCAGAGCTTTCTTGTGCAAGAGTGGATGCTCTCTTGCTCAAAAGCACATCACTTTTGCGATGCGCTTTTGAGGTGTGGATGAGCTTTTGCGCAAACATTTTTTGCGGAAGATCTCTTCCACAAAAAGCTTCTTGCGCAAAAACCCTGTAGTGTAGACAAAGCCTTAGAGAATAACCCTTAATACACCATAGAGAAAAGAAAAAAGAAGCTCCTAATGAAATAGACAGGGCATTTTTTACAATTTGTGTTAATTGTGTCTTCCTCTTTTCTGTAAAACACTGTACAGACTACTGTGAAATAATCAATAGAGCAAATATTATATAAAATGGATCTCTAATAGACTCCTAATTCTGATCTAAATTATATCAACTGTAAACTAGTGTCAGTCCATTAATTTAGATGGATACATTCTTGAATTTCATTGGGGAAAGGGAGAGAAGAAAGTAAATCCAAAGTACAAAGCAAAGCCCCACTCTCACCCTGAGAAATATGCAGGTGTAGTCCTATGTGCAAAAATGATGCTAGAAGCCAAAATATCAGGAAACATTTTCCCCTTCAGGGTGAGTGTGCTGTATTCATATTAAAAACAGATACCGTTACAAATAATGAGGCAGCTGGGAATTGTGTTTGGTTGGAATCAATATTTTAGTGGGATATATTCAAAGGCACAAAGAGCAGTTGGGTGTTCCAGTCCCACTGAATGTCAATGAAAGTTCGGTGCCTAATATCCATTTATACCTTTGAAAGTCTTCCCTCTCATGCTCAGCCTTTTAACCAAACCTACTGAGCCTACAACACTGAGTTACAATTCTCATGAGGACAGATTTATGTTCCAAGACTGCCAGTGACGCACCAAAAAGCTATTTTCACATTATTTTTATCTTCTGGTCCCAGGTGACATCCAGCAAGGTACACTCAGAAAAAGTTACCTCATCCTTTTAAACAGAACCTAAAAAAGATCCAGTTCAATTCAAAGAAGATTTAGAGAACTCACTTTACACAAACCAGTTTAACTAGCCTCAATTACAATGATAATGATTTGAACCGCATAGCCAATTTGATAAGCACCAGCAAATCCCACTATATGCATGTATTGAAATATGTTCAAGCACCTCTTCCTTGAAAAATTGTAAGAGCAATTTTTTGTGCATGCTCAGTATTTTAAAGGTCATAGGGATCTTTAAGGTATTGCAGATTTGGGAAGGAAAAGTGGTTTTCAGTTCTAGTAGTTATCTGATGAATTTTAAAGGGCTCGTGTGATACATTAACGGATCAGCTTCCAGACAAGCAGAGTAGATAATATTGCCTTGGCATTTGGCTTCAGTCTTGTAAGTTGGCCTACACTTTCTAAGAATTACACTATTTTCTATTAAATAAAAGGGAAACCAAGAAAAAGAATCCTTGTGCAATTCCTGACCTCCCACATAAAACAGGATGTAGAATTTCACTCAGTAATTTTGTTCATCAGGCCCATAACCTCTGTTGGAACTATGGCAAATCTTTTAGAATGATAATCAGTCTGGAACTAAAGACTATAGTAATGAAGCACACAACATAGTCTAGTCTCAGCTTCCAACCACTTGTTATGCCTTTTTTCTAAAAAGCTGGCTATTATCAGAATCTCTTTCCCGTTTAGGCACTCATAAACTATCAAGTCACCTGTTAGCTTTCTCTTTGATAAACTAAACAGACTGGCCTTCCTTTCTTTTTTAGTACAAGGCATGTTTTACAGACCTCTTTTAGCTCTTTTACTAACCTCTTTCAGTTTTTCAAATACTCTTTGAGTGATATTACATGGTGGGTTCTAGAACTAGACACGTTATTTCAGTCGTAGTCTGTCTAATGTTGTATGGAGACAAGGCTGTCCCTAGGGGAATGTGAAGCCTGGGGCAACCCCATCCCTCCCGTACTCCAGGCACAAGGCCTGGGACAAGCCTCTTGTCACAGATCCCGTTCATCCTGCCCCTGCTCTGCTCCCTATCCCCCAGCCCTACCCCTACTCCCCTTGCACCTTACTCCACACAATGCAAGCTGGGGGATTACTGGGGGCCTGAAGCAGGACAACAGCAGGAGTTACCTCCAATCCCTTGTATTTACTGCACCAGCACGAGCTGGAGCAGACTGGCACACTGCTTTTCTCCACCCCACTGCCCTCTCCAGGCCTGCTGCGTTCCATGGCAGCAGGAAACAGAGCACCATGGGGCAATGTGTTCCGCTTGATACTGCTGCGGAGAACTAAGCGCAGCAGGCCGGGAGACGGGGGGAAAGTGGGGTTACAGAATCACTCCAGTTCCTGCCGCCGTGGTGAGTGTGGAAGGAGGGCAGCCCCTGCTGCAACCCCGCCAGGCGCTCAAGTAATTCCCTGGCTCCTGTCCATAGGATGGTTGAGGTGGCCACCGTGCCCCTGCTCCCAAAAGAGCAGGACCTAGGGCGGCCACACTGAATCATCCTATGGACAGGATAGCTCTGTATGAAAATAAAACAATACTCCCCTTCTCCTACTTGGAGCCAGAAGAAAAGGCGGCAGATACCTGGGAGGCAGTGACAGGGCACCTCCCTTGGTTCGGCAAATTCCTTTGTTTGGGACCAGTCAGGAGGCCCAACCTGTACAATGGAATTAAGAATGATTGTTCCCTGAATGTCTTCTTGACCTGACAAATCATATATTTATAAGAAGTGTCTCTCTACAACTTACAACAATTAAATCCTCAGGACAAAAAGAGAGAGACACAAAATGTAGAAAGCCCAAACACATAAGTACATTTTATGCAGCTACATTTTGATTCTTGTCGTTAAAGAAACTGCTTTTATTCTTCCACACCAAACAGTTGTTCTGAACGGAGTCTGAGATACGGTAGCTGCATTCTGACCTGTAAATAACGTATTCTCTTATATTTTGAGGCACAGCGATCGTGTTGTAATAAATAATGTATTATTTTACAAAAAAAGAAAATGTGAAGGAGGAAAATGCTGTGAGCTAGTGTGTCAACTTTTCTCAATGTCATAACCCTCTTAATACATGCAGGAGATCAGTACATTTACTAAATTAGCAGACAGGAAGTTCAGTGGAAAGCAATAGAATTGGTACTAGGAGTCCAGGATTCCATATCTTGCTGCGCTACGGGTTGGATCTTCCTGGTCCAGCACCCTTGGGACCCAAGCGCTCCTGTAGGAGGGAGTTTGCCGGACCAGGGGAGGTCAGGCCTTGGGCTGTCTAAGAGCTCCCCTTAAGGGCTTTGTCCTGGCCAGCGTCCTGCTCCTGACCCACTAACTAAGCTCCACTTGAGGCTGCAGCCCCACTCAGACAGGTAGAGCTCTCTGCCCAGAGCTGGCAGCAGTTTTGCACCCCCAGCCACAGAGGTTCCCTATCCTTTGCTGGCAGAGCTCTGCTTCCAGCCACTGGGGCCTTCTGCTCCCAGACAGCAGCGGCTTAACCCCCCTGGCCACCAAGGGTCCATGGCCCCTGGCTGGCAGAGACCCATCTCGGCTGCTGGAGCTCCACAGCCCCAGCTGGCAGTGGCTCCTGGGCCGGTGGAACACATCTCCAGGATGGTGGGGCATCCCTGCCCAGCGTTGTTCCAGCTGTCAGCCAGGCTCCCTTTCCCTGCCAGCTGAGCTCTAAGCCACTGGAAACGTCTGTGGTTGGGCCTCTCTAGTCCATGACCACAGATGTTGCTGGACCAGAGTCCCGGACCTCAAGCTTCAACGAAGCAACTCTATTCTCTTGGGTAAGTTACTTCACCTCTTTGCCTCAGTATTTCTGACTGAAATATGGGGTAGTAATGATACATCTTCTTTGGTAAAGCACTTTGAGAATTGAGTATCATTGGATTTTCTTTAAATCTGATGGCAGCCAGAGATAAAATATTCTCCTAATTTCCAAATAGCGGTTGTTCTTGAAATCTCACCATTTATCCAAATAGCATTTTAAATAACAGAACATTTTTGTTACATAAAACAAGCTATCAATACTTTGGTCAGGTTATCTATTCCAGGTTATTAAATATTTTAAGGGCCATCATATGGCTAATTCTACCTATATTTATATATTTTTTTAATGGAGACCTCTTTTTATAATTGTTTTTAATTTAATTTTTGAAGTAATGTTTTTTAAAATGCTAGATACGGGACATATGGATCCGAGTGCCATTTCAATCATTAAAACCACTGCAGTAATCAATAATTACACAGAACTGTGAAAATTGACTGTTTGCCACAAATATTATTTATCCACCTCCCACAACTCTTACATTGCAGTATTTTTTGGTGTGTGTGGTGGTTGTTTATAAGCAACATGTAAACACACAGGGCAAGAAAGATAAAACCATGCCTGCATAAATACATTAATTACAGTAAACAATTTTTCTAGTGAGCTACATGGCAAAAAATAAAAATGCCAGTGCCAATGTTTGCAAAAGCATTAATGACTAAAATGGGCATAGAGATAGAGATAATGCTGAGCACTCGGGAAATCTCTCCTCAAGCATATATAACAACTACCAGAATATTTATACTAACACATTGCTAACTGGACATAGCTGTTATTTTTCTTAGAGATATTCTGTACTCTGAGTGACTTATTTGAACCTTTGCTTTTTAAAATACAGTACAGTAATAGCAACAATAAAATAGCTTTATTTGGGATTTTTTTTTACCCTGCATTCTGGCTACCATGTATAGTCATGGATACTGAAGAAGTAATTTGGCATGCTGCTAGCTCTCTGGCAAAACAGTAACTTACTTTCTTTCCCGCATCTACTAAGCAAAAAGAGTCAGATTGATATAAGAGCTGGCTTGCTATTATGAAAACAGTCATTATGACCAAATGAGTTCAGACAGCTTCTTCTTGGGAAAAAAAATTCTATGAGAACTGTATAGATTATTGTAAATTCCATTACTCCAACACACTATCAACAGTCTGAGTTTGCCAAAGAACACATAAGTACCATGAAATTAAGCTGTATTTCTGTATTTAAAATCATACAGGAACAAAAGGACTTGACTTACATTAGTTCAGGTGAATATTCACACTGGGCTTTATCCAGCTCTCACTGAAACCAACTGGAGACTTTCCATTAATTTAGAAAAAGAGCTGGATTGGGGCCAATATAGGTTTTAAAACATTATAGCAAATCTCCTGCAGGGTCTATTACAGATTCAAGGAGCTATATTTTCAATGTCTGGCATGCACAAAACGGGCAATATCAGTCTCCATTTGTACAGGCAAACAATGATTTTATACACGAAACAGGTGTACATGCAAATTTTGGGCTTGCCATCTTTGAAAATCTATCCCAAAGAGTAATTTCAGTATTTCATCCCCATTTTCCTATTATGAAGTTAACAAGCAGTATTTTAATTGTTTCCACTACTTTCATACAAGCTTCTGTTTATGCTATGTTCAATGTTTAACTATGCATGTAGTACAGTCCATTTGACATGCAAATAATGCTTTTTGCTGTGATATTATTATACAATAGTGATACATGCATGAAATAATGTATTACTAACACTGAAAAAGCACCTTACTAAAATAAAATTAACGAAAATTCTTTATTCTCCACAGCCTTATAAAAAATAGAATCAGGAATAAGTTGCAAAGCTTTTATCCATATCCACTAAAGAGGAAGGGTATTCAGATCTAAGATATATGTTTGAGGCTCATTTGTCTGGAATAGGAACTTTCTTTTGTTTCTGTCTTTGTACAGTGACTAGCATAATAGGTTTCTGGTCCTTGACCATGGTTTATTGGTAGTATGGCAATACAAACAATAAATGCTACTGCTGCTGCTCATTTGCATCACCGGGGGCTGAATAAACACAAAATAAGAAGATCCCCCACTTGTCACATATTCATCAGGTGTTGGAATTTTTTTTTTCTTCATCAGCCATCAATCAAATCCTGAAAGGTGCTAACAATCTATACAAGCAACTTTTTTGAATTTTCCTTTATTTCAAATGGGAATTGAAGTTAATTTCCCCCCTTCTAATACTTTCTGTGCCTCTAGCCATGGACTAGGTCAATGCAATTCATTGCTGCTTCAGAATTAGAAGCCAGGGATCACAGATACCTAAATAATGAGGCATAAATGGCATTGTTTGAGCTTTTTTTCCCCTTCACGTGATGGTGGAAGATACTTGAAACCTGAAGGTTCTTTCCACCAGTTCATAATAATGCTATAGTAGAGTAAATTGGTGTCTTATTTCTAGTACTTGATATCTTCCTTATATATTTCACTGTAGGCCCAGGCAGGGGCATGCACAAGGAGGCAGTAAAAAATGCACATGGGTCCTCCAATCATTGGAAGAAAGGAAGGGCATAGAATTCCTCCAGCCCAGGGCTGAGATGATAAGGAGAGCAAACTTCTCTCAGCCCCAGAACTGGGAAAAGGAGAGCAAGCTGTTTGTTCCAGAGCCAAAATGGCAGGGAGGAAAGAGGAAGGCAGTGATCTCTGGCCAGGCTGGAAGGGCAAGAACATACCCCTCCCAAAGGGTAAAAGTAATACTTCTGCCTAGGCTCCTGGTACCTGGCATTTATTTTTAAGTACAACTGAAATGCCCCTTCAGTTAGCCACTAAAATAGTGAGGGGGGGGAGGGAGTTGTTCCCAAAATACATGTAAATACTATATTTGCACTCTTGTGCCTTAGGTCTGTCTAAACAAATCATGGTGATATGAAATCAGATCTTACACAGAACTGTATATGTTCAAAGAGTTGCACAAGCATGAATTAGAGGGAAAAAAAGATAGAGATAGCTCAGTAACCTCCCTCCCCCCCCCCATCTTATTAATAGAAAGAACTATATTTTAAGGAAATATATCAACTGGTGGACATAAAGAATTTTAGAGCAATAAGGTATTCAATTAATTTCATATGGTCCCTTTTTATAGTGTAGTTAAAATGTAACAAACCTAAGTGAAATATATGAGATTCCTATTTCTCCATAGAACAAGTACAACCCACAAAATGGCAATAATGCCTTTCCCAAATACTTTTCTCCTTGATGCCAACTTCATATAGCACAGGTCTGTACTTTGAAATCTTAAACACAGAGTAAGGAGAGATTGATCTTCTGGAGTTTGATTCCAGTTAAATCGACAGCTGAGAACACCTCTGTTGACCCTAGTAACCCAAGGGGTTGAGAGAAGTAAGGGAAGTTGACTGGAAAGTATCTTCCATCAACCTCCCAGAAATGGGATGCCGTGGAAATCTGACTTACATCGACGCCAGCTACACTATTCTTATAGCTGGAATTGCGTCTCTTAAGTTGACTTTCTCCCTAAGGCCGTGTCCTTATTATTTCGAAAGAACGCGGCTTTTCTTTCGATGGCGGTAAACCTCAATTTACGAGGAAGAACGCCTTCTTTCGAAAGTTCCTCTTTCAAAAGAAGGCGTTCTTCAATGTAAAGAGGCCGTCTTCGAAAGAGAGCATCCAGACTCGCTGGGTGCTCTCTTTCGAAAAAGCGGATTTCTCTTTCGAAAGATCCGCCTGCAGTCTAGACGCGATCTTTCGAAAGAGCCTCTTTCGAAAGATGCTTTCGAAAGAGCCTCTTTCGAAAGAAGCCTGCAGTCTAGACATAGCCTCAGTGTAGACCGGACTTAGGTCTCTAGTCAGAGGATGAATATGCCATTAATTTCAACAGGAGCTATGGCTGTTCAACATCTTGCAGACTCAAGCCCTAACAGGTCTGATCCAAAGGCAATAAAACTCAATAGAAAGACTCTTATTAACTTTGAAGGGCTTTAGATTAAGCCATAAAAGAGGTTATCTCAAGAAAAATTCCTTTGTCTTGCATATTTGGGGAAACAACTGGATGCTTTGATATGTAAATCACAACTGGCATCAGAAAACATCTAAATTACTTCAGTACATCCTGTACCAAATACAACGGGCAAAAAATGTGTCACCTGCTCTCAACTGATCCCCACGACCTGGACCTTGATAAAGGTTATATTCCTCATTCCCCTGAAGAGCAGAGAGAAAACAAATTACCTATAGCTGAAATACTACTAATCAAATAAACCAAGTGGAATACAAAAATAGTGTGGATAGGATATAAACACATTTAAAAGGATGAGTCTCCACTGGGGGAAAAATGATCTGTCACTCAATGAGAACAAACAAAAGAATGATTGATTGAAGTATCACCATGAGCTGAAAATATTTCAACAGGCAGCAGTCCTACCACAGTCTTTAATATATTGTTTTCTAAATCCTTTTTATAGGGGTGAAATGATTGAAATTTACTATCCAAAAGAAAGTATAAGATGCTAACTGCAGTAATAGTCTGTGAATTCAGTGAACTAGAAAAAAGATACAATAGCACTGATACCTTTCAAAAGGAAGAGTCTTCATATTGCAGGAAAGACTGTATACAAGATTAATAGGCTGCATCAGTGATCTTTCTTGTTAAAACATATCGCGTCCTAATATTCCTCGTATTGCATTTCCAGTAGGGTCCGAGTCTTACAAGGGACTACAGAGTGTGTTAACCTCTGTTCCTATACATTTGAAGTGCACATTGACCAATCCTGAAGTTATTCAAATCACTGAAAATGGGGAGGGAAAACTAGAACACTATCAAAGTCTTATAGATGGTACTGTTGCTCATCACCCCATTTGCTGAGCAAAATCAGATGTTTAGGGCCTTGCAGGTCAGCGTCAAAGTGGATGAGAAATCAGTGAAAATATAATGGGAATTTTGTAAGAATAACTTGCTTTAATTAAACATAAACATGTCTCTGGACCAGACGTGGTCACAAACATCATTCAGGCAATCTTCTCTTTAGTAAATTTCAGCCATATACCATTGCCTACTTTCCATGAAGCTATTTTGGGACCAAGAATGACCTTAGCTCAGCAGTGGGCAGTCATTTTAGAAGGGGGGCCACTTCACAAATTTTTTAAGTATGCCTGGGCCACCCCAGAAAGGGCGGGGTCTTGGGCAGAAGGGTGGTGGCCAAGACAATTATGTGCTTCCCCGCTCACAGACCCTGATTGGCCTAGGGGTGGGGGAGCAAGTGAAGTCTTTGCTCCTGCCTCTCCCTCCCGCCTAGACACATTCGCCAGCTGTTCATCCCAAATAAAACAGCAACAGAAGACACACAACAGCACTTTAAGTGATATAAATGATGCCTGACATTCTGCTGTCACTGGTATTGTTAAAGAAAAACAACAACAACAATTGTTTAAGCAACAGTGAGTGACTGGTTGTGGCCAAACACTGCAGGAGTAGGTGTTATGCTTAGTACTCAGTTGTTATCTGTCACTTTATTTTCTTTATCTCCTTCTTTGTATTTGTTAGGGGGGCAGTGGAGCAGAATAGAAATACTGCTCCGAATAGCAGTTTTATTGGATAAATTCCATAGTCTTTATCTCTCTACTTGAATGAATGAATAGTTAGAATTCTGAACGTTCTTGTCCTGAGAATGTGATGGAAAATGGAGGCTCAGAGAAGTAACTTCTACAATGGAGTGAAAAATCATACAAACAGAACTTGATCTGAAATGGCTGGATACTAAAATACAAGACAAAGCCTTAACATGATCACAGACTTCCTGACATAGAAACAAAGTAACTGGTATGTCAAGAGTGAAGTCAAGATTTGTGTTGTTAAAAATCACTGTGTTAACATTTATGGTGTAATCTGTAAATCTTTTGCAGATTGCCAAAATGACTCACTGACTTAGAAACAGCTGAAAGCTGTAACTAAATCCTGTGTTAAGATACTTTTCAAATCAGAGCTTTGTGGCGAGGATTTACTGGCTGGCTATGCAACTCAGCGGGCAAATCCTCATACTCTGGGAAGTGTATGTCTATATAACCAGAAATCCCTATGGCCCACTTTGGTGTGACAGGATTCAAGGGCTCTGCCTGGTCCCCAGTGAACAAGGGGTTAACTATTGCTCATCTTGCCGCTCCCTTTTCTATAGATGCACAGAGGAAACGATTTCTGAATGGCTGCTTGAGATAGAGAGAAGGCACTGGATTATCATCCTCAGACTTCAGGGGTACTATGCTGATTTATAGGAGCGGAGGATCCAGCCCAAGATCT
This sequence comes from Pelodiscus sinensis, assembly GCF_049634645.1. NCBI lineage: Eukaryota > Metazoa > Chordata > Testudines > Trionychidae > Pelodiscus > Pelodiscus sinensis. The sequence goes on along the minus strand of NC_134720.1, from coordinate 42,293,644 downwards.
TTGGGAAGGCAGAACATACAGGGTTCAAAAGACTGGTCTGAGATTCAAAAAAAGCAGTCTTTTCTGGGTTTTTTTTATGATTATAATAAATTGTTCCAAACACAAACACTTGAGGCAAAGACCTTGGGGACTACAACTGTTCCTACCCTCTCTTCCCCCAGCTCCCTGCTTCCATATGTTTCAAGAATACTTTCCTTCTGTGCTGCAGTGTTTTATATTGCCAACACCAAACATTCAGAAACATTGTGGCCCTAAAAACAATAAGATTGGGTTAAAAATCATCAGGCATTTAAAAAAATACATTTCAAGTTGTTTATCTGAATTCTGTTTATAAGGATAGACAGCCAGAGATATAGATATGTTTAGATTGCACTCAGATGACATTTATTTTAAAGATATTCTCCAAAATCATTAGAGCTAGAGACTTACTTAAAAACTTTTCACCGTGAACATGACAGCAAAAGAAAGAGAAAGAAAGAGAGAGAGGAAGAGACATAGAGAGAGAGAGGAAGAGAGATAGAGCGCTAGCTGAGTTTCTCAGGTAGTAACAGGACACTAGGAGGTGAGGGTTAAAAAAACCAATAGAATTCAAATCACAAGATTTGGCAACATCAAATTTGGATCTACATTTACATTACCTCAGAAGTGCCTGCCTGTCAATCACTCTCTCACTAAAGTAGAACATGGTATAGGTTGTGGCAGTTTATTTATTTACTGAAATATATTTATGCTGAGGTATTATTTATATTAATTATATCTAAATATTCATGAGTCTTTCTAATTTAAGGGTTCTCTCATTTTTGAGAAATACTCCACTGCTTCCAAAACCCCACTCATGCTCACAATGGACAACCATTATCTTTCTACAGGTTAGTTTCTCATCTGACATGAGATCTTCTATGCCAGCCTATGTATCCTTTCTTTCAATGGCTCAGGAACACTATGGTGCTATACAGAGAAGAGCTTGTAGGCGGTATTATTCACACCGCTAATAAAATCACAAAGTACTGTATCATCTATATACTGCTGCATTTCTGAAAGGGTTTTTTTTTGTGTGTGTGTAAGAAGTTGCAAAGGAGAGAAGTTTGTTTGGCAAGGCATTGACCCATTATCTTTTTTCATTGCCTAATTCTGAGTTGCTACTATGAAAAGTTCAAAAAAAAATACTTATACAATATCTAACAGCATGCAGAAATTACAGCCTCTTGACTCTTTAAGTGTTAATGGCTTGTCAATATCAGTTCAGTTCTGTCTGAATGGAAGAACATTACTGAAAATTCCTTGTAGGGCTGGAATGAATTTTGAGGGGAAATTATGCAGTGGACAAGCTGAGAGATGCATGACTTCTGGGACTCAAGAAAGACTTGTGGTGCTCTAAAACACAAATAAACTCCAGCTGTTCTAAAATTGGTCTGGTTTCCATGAATGTTATATTAGACAGAAATGTACTGTCACAAAATGGCAACTTAAGCTAGCATCTGTTACAAAACATAAATTTTACCTCCCAGATAGACAACACAAGGATTTCTTCATTACATATTTTGTACACTGAAGTCCCAATAGCACACAGTTTTAAATAAATATGCAAATCATTGTTATTATTCTAAAACATCTATGACTTCAACAAGGATTTTAAATAACCCAGGAGGCTTTGTTCTTTTTTATTCACTGAATAGACCCACCTGTCAGCCACCTAAAAGTAACACATAAGAGGTATTTGAAGTTATACACATTCTCTGCTCACACTTGTTCTAATTGAAAATGAAATAGCTATCATAGTTTCAAAGATTTATTCAAACCATTCTCATGGCCTAGCTTTTGCACATGAAAAACATGTCAGGAAACAAAAAGCATTTTGCAAGAAACTGATTATTTCCCAATCTTGTTATGTGCACATCACATAGTGAATACTGATCAGCATCATCGCATAAATGATCCTTTCCATTGGAATGAGAGATCAAGCTCTTTAAACTGTCATTTCCTGCACTCCACTATCTCTTTTGGCTCGGACCCAACTCAGATAGTTTTGGTTCATTCTATCAGGGTATTTTCCCCACACTTGTAAAAATTCCCTTGAAGTGCACAGAGCAACTCTTTCTGTCACTCTGGGTACGTCTAGACTGCAGAGCTTTTCCGAGATACTGGAGGTATCCCAGAAAAGCTCTGCCACACCTAAAGAATGCATGTGCTGTTCCAAACAAAAATTCAGAAAAGCAGATGTGTTTTTTCAGCATCCCTGTGAGCCTCGTTCTACAAGAAAGAAGGGATGTTCTGAGAGAGGCTTTTTTTCTGACATTTGGCCCAGTGTAGACGGGCAACTGTCAGAAAAGCCTCTTTTGAAAGAAAAGCAGAAAATGATATGCCAATTGCAGTTTGCAATTGGCATATCTTTTTCTGATAGAACTTTGTAGCCTATACACAGCCTTTCTCTCTCCTATTATTCCCTTTTCCTCAACTGGAAGCTGTACAATGGTACCCCCCCCTTCTCCCACCACCAAATTATTGTATTTTTTTGGAGAGAGGCAGAGACATACTATTCTCTCAAGTGTCCATGTTTCCATCTCTCAAAATTACGCCAAACCCCTGAACCAAGTGATCTTTTTATGCTTGTACTGATGGTAGGAGCTACTCTAATCCCACTGACTGGGAACAGTACCACACTGCCTTCAGTAGTACCACTGCCATATGGCTGCACATTCTCCGGAGTCAAATTGTGAAGGAGAGCGTTCACTGTGCATTTGCCTTGTCTCACATTATCCCATGAAACAGAATTTTGGGCTGTGCCCAACAAAAATGCTTCCCTCCCTCTTCTCACTCCCCAGAAGCTAAAACTTCTTGTGGGGAAGAGGAAGTAGATAGGAGAAACACAACTGTGAAAAGTGAACAAATACTTTTGTAAAAACAAGGAGTTCTGTAGCCCTATAAAAACTGAACACATGTATTTGTGCATAAGCTTTCGAGGGCTGAAACACCACCTCATCAGTGAAGAGGGCTTCAGCCCACAAAAGCATATGCCCAGATAAATTTGTCAGTCTTTAAAATGCCACGGAACTCTTTGCAGTTTTTCCTAAAACAGACTAACACGGTTACTCCTCTGAAACCAAATACTTTTGTGTTAATGGAAAGATTGAAAAAAGAAACTATTGTGATGAATTTTGTCGTTATTTAGTCCCCCTTATACCTTGCAGCTTTATTCATATAATATGATAGCAAGCATTTTGTGTAAAGAACAAGGATTAATTATTTTTGTAGCAGGGAGTACCTGTCTGTCTGTAAGTGGAATGGTGTAACTTTATCTTTATGTATAGCTGCTGAGCATGGCGAGCAACGGGCTGGTCTAGAGCTCAAGCTGAGTTAAAGATTAGTTGGTTTATTCTAGTTTGCACAATTCAGGCTACACCAGGCAAAATTTCAATTATAAATCTAATTACACCTTTAATTACTAAAACAATCAGGCTGCTGACTTTCCAGTGATTGCTTCCTGCTGATTCAAATGCAGGTGCACTTTCAGGTGTTAAGTTTGCTACACCTCAGAAACCTTGTGTACACTGAGCCTCTTAGCACCCCTGTGTCCAAAACGTTGTACAATTCCACGTGAACATCTGGCAGAGTTAAACTGTTCACTGAACTGTATGAGTAAATGTATCTGCATAAATAGCTATAAACCTAGCTGCACACATATATTTAGGTTGAGAGCTATAGCAAGCCTAATTCACCACTGCCTTACTTTTCTCATGGTCATTTACACCAGTGCAGATTCAGTGCAACACACTTCCCAATACAAAAAGGGAAACTGTCACATTTGCTTTGTTTATGTGTAAAATGGCAGCACAGTATGTTAAAGCAATATTTGTGGTGAGAACAAAGAAAACAGGTCATTCCATTATCTTGGCTGGTTGACATCACACTCTTGTATAAATGCAACTCTTCTCCCCAACTGCACTAGGGAGACATGAACTTAGAAAATGTGGCAAATATCACTGCTGAGGAATGAAGAATAGGTCAGCTGATCTCTCCCCCTGGTTGTCTGACAGAAGAGGACAATTTTGTATCACAATGATCCATTGCTGAAGAAGAGAAGGCCAAGGCAGGTGAAGAGCACTGATGACAGAGTACCCTAAATGGATACTCAAATTTTGGCTGATTCCTGAAGTCTCATATTGAGAGACAGAGTAGAAAGGAAAAGGAGGAACCAGTTGTAGGGTGCTCATTTTAGAATTAGTCTTTATCATTCAATTTTCCATTACCACCTTACAGAGCTAAATGTCTCAGGTACCTAAAGGAAGTATCCATCTAAAGAAATAGTCACCCTCTACTGTAAACCCCTTTTGGTTTGAGGGGTACTGATGAGGACATTGCTGCCTGCAGGCTGCTGAGAGGTACCAGCTTAAATTGCTTGGGTGGGCCTAGGTGTGTAACTTATTTATAGCTTCACACAGTCCCAAATAGAGACACTGAGTTACATTCTCCAGCTTAAATGAAACAGGATATAGCAACTTATTTTTTTCTGGGTCTTTTTATGCTTTTTTACTCTTTTTTTCTCTGCTTCGTTTCATGGGTGAATGGTGTCGATATCTCCTTCTTTCATGCTAGCCAGAGAAAACTCAAGGTAGTATCAGTTTAACTGGGTTTTGGAGAGAAAACACAGGGAAAGCTTGGGGGACAGAGGGGAGGAAGCATGGGTACGTGGGCACGAGCTGTCTAGCACATGTCCAACAGAGGCAGAACTGAGGGCCTATAAAATTTCCTTCCTAGACAGTCGCTTCCCATTCTGTATGTGTGAAACTGATTGTTCCTTCCTAAGTGGAGCACTTTACATTTGTCTTTATTAAACTTCATCCTGTTTACCGCAGACAATTTCTCCAGGACATTTTGAATTATGACCCTATCCTCCAGATTAGTCGCAACCCCTCCCAGCATGGTATCATCTGCAAACTTAATAAGCGTACTTTCTATGCCAATATCTAAATCGTTGATGAAGGTATTAAACAGAGCCGGTCCCAAAACAGACTCCTGCAGAACCCCACTTGTTAATAAAACAAATTAATTGACTGATTTTCTGATATGCTGAACATCTGAGCTCACATTGAAAATTAGAAAAAAAAATCAGACCACTTATTAAGCTGCTGAAATGTGAATTTAGGTGCCCAATTTTAGGCCTTCAACTCTTAAAATGCAGGCCTTAGTTCTTAATACACTTTGGGACTGTAATAGCTTTACAGATCAATCATTTAATATAAAACTATTGACCATTAAACACTTACCTACAGTGATGACTATTAAAAAGCCAGTATTTCCTCAAACTTACCACATTGTATGAGATGCCACAGTACTTTCATTTACGTAAAATAAGAAATAATAGTAGCATATCAGATATAATGGTTTGGTAGCTGGTGGCTAACATTGGGCTTATGAAATTTATCGATGACATGAGTTCAAATGGATTTGTTTTACTGTTCATTAGGTTAATATATTTTGTTATGCTGTAGGCAGAGAATACATATAGGGAAAACTATTAATTCTTTCCATAGCACAGACCTGATCCAAATCCTACGGAAGTTTGCTGCTCATACATCTTTCCATTAAATACAATGGTCTGGATCAGGACCCAAGGGCAGGTAAAACTCATTCAAAAATATTATCATACCATTACAGGAGAAAAGACCCAAATATTGCATAGTCTTAATACCAAGTGGGTATGTATTACTTTATCTAATTTTAGCACTGAATATAAATACAAACCTACATTTCCATGCAGTATAATACAGTATATGATTTTGGGTGTAAAACACTTATTTATTCCATTTTTAAAAAATGTCCAGAAAAGAAATAAAATGCTTTTGCAATACCTATCTTTCTCTATCTTTACTAGTTGGACCTGATGTCTAGCTTTCCAGACCAATACAACTACTCTACTAAGTATAAACTTTTGCTCTAAAATTTATCTATCTAATGTAATTTTACATTGAGGCTTTTCTTGATGTCATTCCTGTGATGTAATTAAGAGACAGATTTTGTATAAACACTTCAAACACTTCCCACAACAGAAAAGTTACACGTCCAATAAACACAATATACAAGTATTAAAATCTGAGTTTGTGAATTATACTTTTTTTGAAAAAACAAATAAGCAAGAGTTATAAAGATCTTGTACAAATCACAATGGTTTATGAGAAAGCACCACAGAATATGTCATGTTGTATGAGTGAAATTGTTAGAAAATACTACTTCATGTCAATTTCTGCTCAACTTGCTGCTTCAATTAAGAGAAATATCACAAAGAATTGGACAGTGGTGACAAAATATAGGTAAAAAGGAGCAAGTCTCTACATGTACAGAATCATTGGACTCACTATAAATAAAACAGGGGTATATTTGCAACAGTGCGCGCTTACACATATTCCAAGTAGCCCTCAGTAAATACTTCAGGATACATAATGGAGCTCAATTAAACAATACCATCCTATTAAAAATGCAAATGCCAAGGGCTTTTTATGATGTGCACAGGGTATGCCACAACTTTTGCTAGTTCCACAATAAGGTAAGTGTAGGTTCATTGTTTTTCAAGGATGGAGAACAAAAAAGCAAAAAATGATCATTACAGCTGAAGGATGTACAATATTTGACTTTATCCTATTGTAATTCACACAGTCTATTTTATGCTTTTTATTGCATCATCTATATACTAATATTATAAAAGGAGAGGTGTCCGTCATGCCATGTGTCACAGAGAACATTTGAGAAGACTTGAGAAGTTTCTGGAAGGAGTCAGGCCCCCAATCCTATCCATAGCCCAGCCCACCATGCTGAGGCCGTGCCCACGCCAGGAAGTGGGAAGGAAGAGAAGTAGCACGCCCCGCTCCCACCACGGGGAGGGGAAGAGTGCACAGCCCCAACACACACACCCCACGAGTATCAGAGAGGGAAGAGGCTGTTAGAAAAAAACTGACCCCCCCCAGTAAAAAGTTTGGCCAGGCCGCTCTTGCTATCACGGGCTGCAGTACTCCTTGGGAGAAACTGGCCGCACCCTTCCTGCATACCATTGCCTTTAGAAAAAGGGAAGGTGTGAAAAGGGGAAAATAGCCTTGGACTCTCCCACCCTTGGTGTAAGAACTGTGGAGCTTACCTGGTCACATAAAACCTGCACAGTTTCGGCCCAACCCCTGGGACACTTACCCCCACTTGGTGACCGTTGGGCCGTATATGGTAATATGCAAGCGCGGGAAAGTGACGTGCAGACTTGGGGATAAATACCCATCGTACAGTTCGCTTGAGGAAGTCTTAGCAACACACGCACCACCGTGCATATGCCTTCCCATATACTTCAAAGCACTGCCGGCCTGATCAACCGACCAGCCACCTCCCCTGACTCTCGGGCGTAACTTAGGCCTTCGCAACCGCACCGATATCTTTGAAATGTTCCATGTGCTGTGTAAGTTGGTATGTATGATTTGATTTTCTTTGTTGTATAAGCTTAGTGTTGTAGTTGTTTTTGATAGTACATAGAGTTTGTATTTATCACTGTTATTTAATTAGTGTAACTGGATATCTTTAGAATAGAGACTGTTCCCCTTGCCATTCCCATCTTTATATTTCTGACACGTTTAACTAGAAATCGAAGAATAAATATAATAAATACTGTAAATTCATTATTAACACAGTCTATTAAAAATCTTAGAATAAATACTATAAATTCATCACTGTCATAAATAAATATCTTTTATTTACTAAAATGGTCCACCTGGTTCTGTCCTTCCCCCCTTGGGTATGCATCATCGGACCTCTGGTTCTCGCAACAGAGGCCACATGGCCTGAGCCTCCTCAGCCCCAGGAGCAGCAGGGAGGAAGAGGGCCATACGGTCCAATCTGGCCCAAGCCTTCCTGCTCCTGGGAACATCAAGGAGGGAGGAGGCCATGGGTACATCTACCATCACAACAGGATGGGTAATGCTAGTAGATTTCATTTAAGACAGAGTTTTTCCAGTAGTGTTTTGTGAAAATGCTTGGATTTGTCTATACTATATTACATTTGCACTACCTGTATGCTATACAGATAATATAATTTTATGTATTATAAACAATTGTTTACATATATGGACTTTTTGACTTCCTTGGGATTATTCTAAATTCTCATCATTGTAACTAAGCAGAATTTACATGTGGAGTACCATAACTGGTTTAGCTGGAGACCAGCACTGTGAGTTCTAAACCCAGCTTTGACACAAAGTGTAGCAATCTACCATATATCTGAGAGAGTTTGTCTGTCTGTCTGTTCAAGAACTCCTCCTAAATGGTAAGAGCTAACACCACCACATTCGATATACAGCTTTGTCTTCTCATAACTTAAAGCAAGGTCAGGGTTTGGTTGTGCCAGGAAAATGGAATGTTCCTGGAATGGAATTTCTTGAGAAAATCATCAGGCAGGTGAAAAATTCTGGTTAGGGGTCTGGGACTGTCCCCAAACTTCTGATCTCCATGCACTCCCCAATTTATAGAGGAACATTGCTGGCTGTTCCCCTTTTTCAGGGAGTGAGGGTAAAGTGCAATTTGCTCCATTCCTCACTCTGACTCGGGGAGTATAGGAGGAGATGAACCTGGACCTTCCCCAACCAAGGGACATACACACTTCCCCTGGCTGTGCTTGTTGGAGCTGCAGCAGCCATGCAAAGTTGCTTTTCACCTAGCCCCAAGGTGATACAGTCAGGGTATGTCTACACTACAGCACTAATTCGAACTAACTTAGATTAGCTAATTCGAACGAAGCTAATTCGAATTAGCGCAGCTAGACTTAAAAACAAGTTCGAATTAGCGTTTTGCTAATTCGAACTAGCATGTCCACATAGAGTGGACCCTGAACAGAGGTTAAGGATGGCCAGAAGCAGTGCCGGCAGGGCATCAGATGAGGACTTAGAGTGTGGAGCTGCTGTCTCAAGCTAGCCGAGGGCTGTGCTTAAAGGGACCCGACCCCCACCCCGGACAGACAGTTCTCTGGGTTCCCCACTTGCAAAGCAGTCCTGGCTTGGAGTGCCCTGAGTGCCCACACGCGGAACATCACAGCACTCGGCCATCAGCACGGCTTCACTTGCCACAGGCTGCCATCCGGGGGGATGGGGCAATCGGGGGGCTGCAGGAGAACTTCCACCCCGAGAAGCCCACAGAGCCAGCCCAGTCCTCCCCATCGGGGGCGCGTACCCCATTCCTCCCTCACCTCCTTCCACTTACCCTTCCCTAGCCCCCCTTCCTGATGTACAAAATAAAGAAAATGTATGGTCAAAAATAGAATCTCTCTTTATTGAACAAAACTGGGGAAGACTGGGAAAAAGAGGTGGAAGAGGGGAAGAGAGAGGCTGGGAGAGGGGAGAGCAACTAAAATGATCAGGGGTTTGGAACAGGTCCCATATGAAGAGAGGTAAAGAGACTGGGACTTTTCAGCTTAGAAAAGAGGAGATGGAGGGGGGATATGATAGAGGTCTATAAAAGCAAGAGTGGTGTGGAGAGGGTGCATAAAGAAAAGTTCTCCATTAGTTCCCATAATAGAAGGACTAGAGGACACCAAAGGAAAGGAATGGGTAGCAGGCTTCAAAATAGTTACAGAAAGTTCTTCTTCAAAAAGCAAAGAGTCAACCGGTGGAACTCCTTGCTGCAGGAGGCTGTGAAGGCTACAACTAGAACAGAGTTTAAAGAGAAGTTAGATCAAGTCATGGAGGTTGGGTCCATGGAGTGGTATTAGCCAGGGGGTAGAAATGGTGTCCCTGCCCAAAGTCTGTGGAAGGCTGGAGATGGATGGCACGAGACAAATGGCTTGGTCACTATCTTTGGTCCATCCCCTCCAGGGTACCTAGGGTTGGCTGCTGTCGGCAGACAGGCTACTGGACTAGATGGACCTTTGGTCTGACCCAGTACGGCCATTCTAAGCCTCAGGGTCGGGGGTCTCAGTGGACCACCTTGATTTTCATGCAAACCTGCTCCTGGGTGGCTAGGCTGGTAGCTATCCTGCCCTAGACGGCCACTTTCCTGTGCCTAGTGCATAGGTCATGAACGAGGTCAATGATGTCTGCACTAGACCAGGCGGGCGCCCACCTCTTGGGGTCCCGGGCAGGCTCCCGGGAGCCGCCAGCCTGGTCCCAGGAAGAGGGGGAGGACTGGGTGGCGGCAGGTGGCTGGCTCGAGCCGTGCCAGGTGCAGGGTCTGCTGGCTGGGTGCTGGCAGGCTTGCACCTGGCACGGGCACCGTAGCCAGCCCATGCCCCTTTAAGGGCTCCGGGGCCGGGAGGGGGGCAGATGAGTTTCCCTGGTGTTGGCCAGAGTGGCCACCAGGGAAAGCTGGGGAGGGCTAGCCTCCCACTAGTTCGAATTAAGGGGCTACACACCCCTTAATTCGAACTAGTAAGTTCGAAGTAGGCTTAGTCCTCGTAGAATGAGGTTTACCTAGTTCGAACTAAGCGCTCCGCTAGTTCGAATTAAGTTCGAACTAGCGGAGCGCTAGTGTAGCGCCTATCAAAGTTAATTCGAACTAACGTCCGTTAATTCGAATTAACTTTGTAGTGTAGACATACCCTCAGAGAGGGCTGGAGCTGTCCTCTTTCCCTGGGGCAGCCTTCAGACGGAACCCCTCATTCTCAGTCCCACCCCAGAGCAATGATTTAAATGAAGAAAAACTAAATTAACTGAATAAAGGACCTGAGAAACATCGGGAAACTCTTCTAGTACATATGAAATACAAGATGGCACCGGAGAGTATTACTGTCATTTCCATTCACTTTCCCAGCCCACTCATTATGACTTAACATTTAAAGTTCAGCTAATTTTTCCATCTTTTTAAAAGCAATATTCATTTTTTTAAAGAAATACATAATTAATATGCTTAGCTTGCCTAAGTCCCACATCAGATCTTGCTTTGCCCTTATGTCACTGCCCTAATCTATTAAAAGATACTCAAGTTTATACCATAGGGGCTAAGATTTCTTTGAGATAATAAAATAAAATAAAATACACCAAAACTGAAGATCAATTATACTGTCTTGTCTACTGAAGATTAACAGATATGTCCATAGAAAAATACACCGCACTAACATGCCCTCAGTCTCAAGCAATGGAGTGCAAGTCTAGTATATAGGGGTTTTTTTTATATAATTATAAAACCAAAAGACAAAGGGAACATGAAAACTCAATAGGAAAGGCAGGAAAGTAATTCGTTCATTATGAAAACAAACTAAAAGGTCTTGGTAACAGAGGAAGCACACAATTAAAAAGGACAAACAATAATACTGTTTTCTTATTAAAACTAAGAGCCCATTCCTTTTGCAATCTCATTCAGTTCACTCATATACAAGAGCATGTAGTCAGAGATGGGACCAAAGTAACTACATGTTTGTTTGTTTTTTCATATTTGAGCCCTTTAAAACCCTTCTTTGACATAATGTTGACTGCCCTTCTCAGGCTACTCCATCTGTGGATTTTCAAATTGTAGTAAGTTAAAGGTCAGTAACATCAAGTCAGCAGGCCTGAAGAGAGGTCTGTAACATGAAAACAGCAACAGGCCTGCAATCTAATGAGCAAGACTTTAGTTTCGTTTAGTAACACAGCAACACAGGAGGCAAGAAAGAGGCCCTAGTGATAACTGTGTGATCGGGTAAGTTAGGACATAGGGAGGCACCAGGTACAGACTGTAAGCCAAAAGGGGAGTAGCAAGGAATGTCTTGGTACAAAGACTCCCTAGGAGCTGTGCACATACCGATCTGGGTTCAGGACAGGGTTAAAATTGATAGGATGAAGGATAGAAGATAAGCCCCTCTTCCATAGGGTGACGGGTGGTAACTAGGCAACAGAGGGTGGCAACCTGGTACATAAAGAAGTGATGTAAGTTGTTTGTACCTATCTATAAAAGGGCATCACAAACAGTGCATACCGGTTGACCTTGGGAGGAGAGGGGGGGAGCACATTAGGAGCCTGAATGGCAAGTGTCATTGCCTAGACTTACAGAATGCACAGTGGCTTAACTCTGACTAATATCTGTTAATATCTGTTATATGGTAATAGGCCTGCTACGTGCTGGTACCTTGTCAACATGGGCCAAGTGTACAGCGGTGTAGTATTGTAGAATCTCTGCTACCAACTGTCAGAGCTTCACATCTGACAGTAAACTTGCTCGATTGATTTCAAACCAAGTTTATCATCACCGATGGAGTAGAGGTCGTGTCAGGAGTGCACTGGGACAACCCTGACCAGACGCCATTGAAACACTGACAGTACAACATTGCCAGTACAACACAAATTATCAAGTTTTATAACAATTCTCTTTGTTTCTACACTGTACAATTATAGTCCCAAACAGGCACACACCAAGAATTTTATTCCCACCTCCTCCTCTCAGCAGAGCCACACATCTGCGGCCCCAACAGCTCCTGGGAGCAGGGCCACATGACGGATGACTGCCCACCCGAGGAGCAGTGGGGCATCCACCATACGACCTGCGTGGCAGCTGCTGGAGCTGGATCCTGGGCTGCAGTACTAAAAATAGCTCCATGGCCTGGCTCCAGTCCTGGCACACTGGGCAGCCTTGGCATGTGCCATATGCCACATTGTTGAGGGGTTCATCCCCCCCCCTTTGACTGTGCCCCCAAGTCCATGCCCCTCTATCGGGGTAAACACGGCTCTAGCAGCCTAGTCCCAAAGTCAGTGCCCCTCTAACAGAGGAAATATGGCTTTGAGAACTAGCTGCTCCGAGAAGCCTCTCCTGGGTCAGGGGTTGATTGTCCAGGGTAGGGAAAAGGGTGATAGGGGTCCCAGCCCAGGTACCTTCAGGCAGGGACTATGGCTCCTGACGATTCAGCAGGGAAACCGGACGCTACATGCCGAGCCATACTAACAGTCCTTTGCCCTGTGCTGCTTCCTACCACGGCTTGGCTCCCCTGTAGTCTATTTGCCTCGGAGTCAGTACTTGCCGGGGCTGCTGCCGGGGTTGAGGGCACTCCGGTCTCTCTGACGGGGGTTGGCTCTTCTCTGACCTCAGCTGCTGCAGAAACACCGGGGTTGCTGCCTGCTCTCTTCCACCCTCCTCTTGCCTTCCCTCTGCAGGGCTGGATGGGCAGGTCTTCTTCTTCTTCTACAAGCTGGGCCTGGGCTGCCCTCCGCCCTTCCGTGCAGGGCTTGTCTGCCCCGTCACACACATCCATTAGTACACAATCAGAACAAAAAGTGAAAGTTGATTTTTTTTTATAAGCTGCAGCCCAGTCGAATGTCTGTGACACTTGCTGTTCACTATTTATGGCTGATAATGGAGCATGTGGTTTTGTCTGGCCAGATCGGTTTGCTGTGATCATTACAGAATTGAAGTGTTATTAGCAGAGAGAGATGCCGGTGGTGGGAAGGTGACAAAAGGATGCTACACTGCTAAAAAGAGAATACAGATTTAGGAGCCATGCGGAGAGCCATGTAGGATAGGTAGCCTGAGAGTTGAAGCATGAGGGGCACTCTACTCTCCCCACCTAAGCCACTCCTCACTTTCTACCTGCCATTTACTTCTGTGCTCGCTAGATGCCCATGCAGTGTCTGTTCTCTAGAATCAGCTATTACGCATAGATGTACATTAAAAGTATCTAGATACATTGTCATTGATGGCTCCCCTGTCTTCCTGTGCACCTGAGGTTTGGACAGTCTAACCTTGCAAGCCACTGCCATAAGGTGTTAGGCTTCTTTTGGAGCTGGGAGCAGCTGGGGCCAGGACCATGGTACGGTGCTGCCCCATGTGCCGGGCCTGAAGCCAGGGCTGCGGTGCTATTTTTAGTACCAACGTCCCAGGCCCAGCTTTTCCAGAGCTGGGCTGTGTGGCTCGGCAGCCGCTCTATGTGCTGGGGCTGGAGTTGGGCCACAGTGCAGCTGCTCCTGGGCCAGGGACACAATACTAACAATAGCACCGTGGACCTGGCTCTAGCCCCAGCACACAGAACAGCCTCCCGCCATGCTACCCTGCCCAGCAGGAAGGATAACTAAGGGAAAGGTGGGGGTGAGGAGTAGAAGGGGGCTTGCGCTGAGGGGGAGGAGGGGGCCAAGGAAGTAGAAGAAAGGAGAAGTAACTAAGGGGCAGGGTGGAGCAGAGACAAATGCCAGGGGACCAAGAGGAGACAATGAGGGGAAATGGAGAGGAGGAGTGGGAGTGGTAAGGAATGGGAAGGTGTAAGTGCGGGTGGGAGAAAGGAGGGGACAGGTTGATGCTGGAAGAGGAAAGGGAAGGGGCATGGAGGAAGGAAGAGGATGCCGTGAGAAGAGGGGAGGGCATGAGGAAGGTGGAGGTTGGAGTATATCTTGTATGAGGGCGCGAGGGGTGTGAGAAGAACTGGAGCAGAGGGTGGTGAGGGGGTGGGCACCAGCGAGAAAGAGGGCAAGGAGAGCAGGTATTGGGAGGGCAGGGGCAGTGAGGGAAGGGCGAGGCACTGGGAGGGTGCAGGGGGTAAAGTAAGGTGCAGGTGCTAGGGGGATTGTGGGGGTGAAGCAGGAGAACAGATATAGGAAGGGGAATGGGGGAGAGGAATGGGCACCAGAGGGCAGGGGCAGGGCAGGTGGATAGAAAGAGGTGTTAGGAGAGGGGATTGGAAGGGGGCTGGAAGAGGGGTGGGAACAGGGAGGAAGGGCTGGTGCAGGGGTAAGAGAGGATGGGAAGGTGGGGCAAGTCCCAGGAGGTCTGAAGGGAGTGAGAAGGGCAGGAGCCAGGACAGCAGAGGAGGATGAGGGGTGGGGTGCTGCAGCAGGCACCAGGAGAGCAGGCAGGGCAAGGGGAGGGTGGAAGACATGGCAGCAGAGGGGAAAAGGGAGAGGTTTATAGCTTGGGTGCCATGGTGACACACATCCGAACAAGCACACATGACCTCAATATTGGTACACATGACAAAATCCCTCTGCTTATGGATAGAAAATCTTAGAGGGAAGACTGGCCCCCAAATACTCAGAAGAGCTGAGCACCCACAGTTCTGATTGTTTCAATCAGTGGGTCCTAGGCACATCGGAAGAGGGGTGTAAGGACCGCAGGCTTGAAATAATGTATAACTTTATTCTTTTCCCCATAGGCCTGTCTCCAATTGCCATGGAAATGAATGGGAATCTTTTTATCGTGTTCAGTGAGCGTTGAATCAGGCCTTATTTGAATACAAATGACTCATGCACAATGTGCATATTCAGTTTAAGTTGCACTTTTTCTCCCAAATACAACTTCAGCTTGCCAATTTCATTTGGAGTAATGGGGTACAAATGTTAAACAATAAACACAAGAAAATAAGTTACCTCCTCACCAGCAATGAAAAGGGGGAAAACATCTGGGGGGTTTAGATTTGAAAGTCTCTAAAGGACAGCAGATACATAGTACAGATGGCTGCAAAATGTCAGAAGAGTTTCTACACTCAAAGCTGGAAAAAGCCAACTGGTGTGGAAGAGCCAATAGATATCCTTTTGGAGAGGATTTATTAAAGGGGAAACTCTATATACTACTAAAAAGGAAAAAGATGAAGCTGATAAAGTATAAGTAAGAAGTGAAGTCACGGTAAAATGAAAAAGTGTCCTTTTTAATCACATCACATGAAGACAGATTAAATACTGACACATTATATATGAATGGTTGTATACACATGCTAAAAGTTGGAATACTAAGATGGATACATTTGTATGCCAGGCTTTAAATGAAAATATTGATATAAAAGACATCAGAGAAACTTGGGACATGGTAATACCAACTGCAAAATAGATAAGTCAAAGTCAAATAAGGTAAACTTCTTAAATGAATCAAGCTGTACTATAGAATCTCTATACATAAAAATTCCATGCTTGAATATATTGACTATAAAAAGGACTATAGCAGTAGGAAGATATTTTCAGCCACCTGACAAGGATGAAGATAGTGATTGTGAAATGCACAAAGAGATAAAAGAGGCTTCAAAACTAGAAAATCCAATGATAATGGGTGATTTTCCACTATCCTCATATCAGCTGGGTAAATGTCACCTCCAGGACATGATACAGAGATAAAGTTTCTGGACACCATTAATAACTGCTTCTTGAAGTGGCTAGTCCTAGACCCCACAAGGGGAGAGGCAATTCCTAATTTAGTCCTAAGTGGCTAAACAGGATCTGGTCCAAGAGAGCAGTAGTGAACATAATAAATGTAACATTCTTGTAGGGTGGAAAATACCCCCAAAAAATCACCAAGGTACCATTTAACTTAAAAATAAGAACTATACAAAACAAGGAAATAAGTTACATGGCAGTTAATAGGAGCAGTTGCAATAGTGAAATGCCTGAAAGCTGAAAAGAAACTATTTTAAAACAACACACTAAAACTAAATACATACTCCAACCCAACCCAACATATATATGAAAAGTAAAGAGACCAAAAAAAAATCACCATTACTACAAAGAGTACCAGAAGCAGGTAGAGATAAAAAAGACATTTTTTAAAAACTGGAAGTCAAATCCTACTGTGGAAAACAGGAACAAGTATAAACTCTTGCAAGTCAAGTGTAAAAGTATATTTAAGTTAGGGATGTAAAATGTGTTTATTTTGGTAAATGTGTAACCACTAAGTTTTTCAGTGGTTACACGTTTACACATGGGGTGGAGGCTGTTAAGCTGGCTCCCCACACCAGCTCCTGCCCAGGCTCCTGGTTAGCTGTTTACATGTGAACACTTTTACATCCCCAACATAAGTAGGAAGGCTGACAAAGAATTTGAAGAGCAACTAGCAAAAGATTTAAAAAAAAGAAATTGCTGCTTGTTTTTGTAAGTTTAGGAAGCCCGGACAAACAATCAGAGGGAGCATTAGACAATCAAAGTGCTAAAAGGCGCACTCCAGAAAGACCAGGCTTTTTTGGAAAAGCTAAATGAATTATTTGCATTAGAGTCTTCACTGCAGAGGACTTGAGGGAGATTCACACATTTGAGCCACTGTTTTTATGTGACATACCTGAGGAACTATCCCTAATTGAGGTGTCAGTAGAGAAGTTTTTGAACAAACTTATAAACAGTAATATATCACCAGGACCAAATCATTGGTTTCACCCAAAGAGTTCTGAACAAATGCAAATATGAAAATTACAGAATTACTAACCATAGTATATAATCAATCACTTAAATCAGTCTGTACCAGATGACTTGGGGATAGCTAATGTTATGCTCATTTTTTAAAAAAAGGTCCAGAGGCGATCCTGGCAATTACAGGCTTGTAAGCCTAACTTCAATACCAGGCATATTGGTTAAAACTATTCCAAACAACAGAATTATCAGACACAGATGAACATGATATGTTGGAGAAGAGTCAACATGAGTTGTGTAAAGGAAAATCATCCCTCCCCAAACTATAAGAATTATTTGAATAAAGGAATCAATAAATACACAGACAAGGATGATCCACAAGAGATATATTGTACTTGGACTTTAAGAAGGCCATTTGGTGAGGCAAAGTAAGGAAACATGGAATAAGAAAGAAGGTCCTCTCATGATCAGCAACTGGTTAAAAAGTTAGGAAACAGAGGGCCAGTTTTCACTATGGCAAGGAATAAATATTGGTGTCCCTAGACATCTATGTTGGTCCAGTGCTGATCAACATATTCATAAGCAGGGCTTCCCGAGCTGAGGCGAGCTCTGCTCGCCAGCTGCTCTGTTTGGCCTTTTGCGCATGCGCAGGTCGCCCGAACCTGGCTTTTCCGGGATGTAATCTACTCGGCACGGGCAAGTAGATTACATAGATTGTCGAGCTCTGTTCATAAGTGATCTGGAAAAAGGAGTAAACAATGAATTCTGCTCAGTAATGTAAGCAGATAACTGCTCAAGATTGTTAAGTCCAAAGCTGACTGTGAAGAGTTCCAAAGTGATCTGAGAAGACTTTGTGAATGGGCAACAAAATGGAAGATGAAATTCATTTCTGATAAATGAAAAGTAAGGCAGAACAGAAAACATAATCCCCATTATACATGTAAGAATGATTTTGGAGACTCCATGGATAGTTCTCTGAAAACATCTGCTCCATGTACAGCAGCAGTTAAAAAGCAAACCAAATGCTAAGAACCATTAGGAAAAGCATAGATAATAGGACAGAAAGAATCATAACACCATCATATAAATCCATGATGTGCCCATACCTTGAATACTGCATATAATTCTGGTCACCTCATCTGTAAAACAACTGGAAAAAGTGCACAGAAGGCCAATGAAAATGCTTAGAAGTCTGGAATGCCTTTCATATGAGGAGAGATTAAGAAGACTGAGATTATTCATTTTAGAAAAGAGATTAAGAGGGGATATGACTGAGGTCTATAAAAGCATGAATGATATAGAAAAATGGATTAAGGAGGTGTTATTACCTCTTTACATAACACAAGAGCTAGAGGTTACCCAATGAAATTAATAGGTAGCACACTGAACATAAACATAAGGAAATATTTCTTTATAGAACGCACAATCAACCAACCTGTGGAACTTGTTGCCGGGGATGTTGTGAAGACCAGAAGTATAACCAAAAAAGAATGTTACAAACTTAATTAAGTTAATGGATGATAGGTGCATCAATGGCTATCAGTCAGGATGGTTAAGGGAGGCAACTCTGTCCTCCAGCTATCCCTAAACCATTGATTGCCTGAAGCTAGGATGATAGAGGATGGATCATTTGACAATTGGCTATGTTTTGTTCATTCCCCCGAATCACCTTGTACTGGCCACTGTAGGAAGACATGAAATTGGGCCAGATGGACCATTGGTCTTACCCAGCATGACCATTCTTCTGTTCCTACACAGTAGACATATAGCTGAAGACAAAGAGGCTCCAGCGAATAGTACCAAGATGGCTTGTGGGTTGGAAAAGAGGAATTTTCTGAGTAAACGGCTTTTTATTGTTATGGTAAGAGCAAGTCAAGGTAACTTTCAGTATATTTTGACAACAGCTGTGCAAGCAAAAAATACAGAGTGGATTTATTGTTAATAATGAATAATATTTATCACTTACATAGTACCTGACAATCTCAAAACTTTTAAAATCAATGAACAATATTTTGCAATACCACTGGGATACAGAATAGTAAAATAAATAGTAACACTTAAAAATGTACCTGAGGGCTAGATTGTGAAAACTGCATATAGTGTAACATATACAAAGGGAAGGATCATCTCAGGGGAATTCCTTAGAAGGCTTCAGGTCAGAATTCTCTCCATTACTTATACACGCAGCACAGAGGAGAGAGGCCTTTCATATCTCCCTTCCATTTGTGCACCTAGATAAGGATTAGTGAAACTCTCTCCCTTCTATACCTAACATAGTTTAACTTCCATATTTGCACCATTCTGATGGATCTATGTATGGTATAATCCTGTCAGCTGACCGACCTGGCTTGTTAGCAGCCAACCTCATGTGTTGATAGGAAGCCAACAATTTGGAAGCCCTGGCTTGTAGCTTCTCAGCAGCCTGCCAAGTAAACTGTCCCAAAGCCAAGTCTCCCAGAGTGCCCTGGGATGGGCAAAATACGGTCTACAGATAGAAGCTGGCCTGCCAAACATTTGGATCTTGGCCCCCAATGACTCTCTGGGACACCGATATCCTGTGGCCCAATGGGATCCTTGAGTGGGCTCTCTGCCTGCCGCACAGGGCCATCCTTAACCATATGCACAATATGCAGCTGTGTAGGGCACTTGAAAATTTGGGGCACCACTGGGTCTGACTGTTCACCCATCTGCCTCTTGCTATCCTTGTTCTGGAGCTCTGCTTCCTCTGGAGATGATCTAGTTAACTGAAAAGTGAAAAGCCTTCTAGATCTATTAGCAGAACACTGAATCCGTGAAAGAGCCATTCAAGTGGTAAAGAAACCATTTAACAGACATTTGTCAACTCCAGGTATAGACTGTCAGGTTCTGAATTTACAGTGTTAGTCTACCGGACCTTTGTTTAAAATTTGCTTTAAAACTAAGTCATGACTGTGTTGCTGAAGATTATACAATCACATTTCTAAAAAATCATCATCCCTCTCCCCTTGGGCTGCTGACAGACATATGAGCACCAGTTTAATAGAACTGTGTAGGGCCCCATAAATCCTAAGGACGTCCCTGCTGCTGCACCTTCATACACCGCAGTTGCTGGGGCAGGTGTGTGCATCTCTGTGTTGCATGTGCCCGTTGGGGGTGGAGTGGATTCTGCATACTACCCTCACCCCCCAGCACAATGCCTGCAGTACCCACTGGCTGGATATCGGGCAATGGGAGCTTCCTGCGTTGTGCTTGTGCAGACCCTGTATCTCCATGGCGTGCAGAGTATAGACACGCACATGCTGGCCCAAGCATCCAGTCATTTTAAGCAGCACGTGGGGACGTGGCAGGAAGGGAGCCTGCCTGAGAGTCCTGGCCGGGAGCCACCTAGGTCAAGAGATTCTTGGACAGGGCCTGTCCTTAGCACAGCATTCCCTCCTGCACCAAACACCCTGCACCAGGTGAAATCCCTCTTGTCCCAGATCACAAACCAAAGCCTCTGCATCTTCTCCTGCACCCCTGCCCCAGGTCACAAACCCTACCCTGTGTACCCTGTCCTTCACAACTCCCTCCCAGCCCCTGCACCCCCTCCTACACCCTTCACTAGGTCAGAATACTGTCTGCACTCAACCCCCATTCCTGTCCTTGCACCCCAATCTCCTATCCCAGGTCACAACCCTCTCCTTCATCCAAATTCCTTTCCCTGTCCCCACACACCTTCTTGCACCCCAATAGCTTACCCCTGGCTACTTTCTTCACCAAACCTCCAATCCCAGACCCCACATCCTCTCCATTAATATTATAGAAAATTTTGGCCCTTGACCACTTACCAAATTCCCGTCAAAATTATTATCCATCCCAGTCTACACCCAAGCAGAATGTAAGAGGTATTAATTCCCCTTACACCTCTGCTTACGAGTAGGTCACATCACAATCTAGCCTCACGCCTGTGCATGCACACATACTACAAAGCCTTGTGCTTTATTATAACTCATTTCTCTCCTACGCCATTTTTAATGGCTCAGATGACTAACATAGGGTTCTGAAGCACAGAATGCTTCTGAATAGTTTGTGTATTTTCTTTCGTACTATCACTTCTGTGTGAAATTCTTAGAAAGAACATTACACTGGCCGCCCCTCTCAATATAGTAGGATTTTAGTCAATTGAGCTGTTATATTTCAGCATTTAAAACTGATAGCAGTCTCGATCATGCTTTCTGAAGAATTCTTCATAATATAATTTCCATTCTCCCACTGCATAGATAGGAATTCTATTACTGAGTACCTTATCTTAGGCACAAGGTACTGCTCATTGCTACGGCACTTTGCTATTTACATACTAAGATTGACAAATAGGTTCTGTCTGTACCTTCGTTTACTGAGCCATTTTTCTGTGTGAAGACAGATTTGGTTTGAAATGACTCTGAAGTACAGCAATAGCAAAACCAAACATATCTTTGGCATAGCAAGCTGGGCAGAAGAAAGTGCAGCATTCAAAAAGTCAAAATGCAAAAAAAAAAAAAAAGAGAGATGGGAAACTTAATCTTCTTTGTAATGTGCTTTCCTATGATCTCCCTCCTGCCCCCAGAACCTTCTTAGCACCCTAGATCTCATGTTTCTTCCACTGTAGGGCTCCTTAGCCCCCACTCCCACACCATTCCTAACTCCAAGTTCCAAACACTGAACCTTTCAAATTCCAGAGCAACAAAAGCTAGATTCAAAGAAAGAGTCTTGAGAAAGAGACTTGAAAATCCTTGATAATCAAAACCAGGCAGAAAGGACAGAGGCTGACAATGCCCCCACAGGATTCTCCCATGTCTGTTGTGGTAGAGAAGCAGCAGACCCAAGATTAACAAAGCCAAATTAGAGGTGAAGAACCTAGTAAAGACTCAAAAGTTGCAAACAAGAAGTAGCCCTTGTATAGGAGTACTTGGATGTCTCCTAGCCATGTGCTGATTGCCCTTCATGGGAAGATAAAGTGATTGTCCCATTTAAAGGTATAAGGTACATTCATCACTTACATATTGTTAGTGGTACATTCTAAATTAATCCACATACTGAAACTCTGCAGTTCATCTCTATCTTCGTAAGAGAGCAGGATTTGAGCTGGAATTTTCTGAGGGTCTAGAAGTCTAGTATTATTAATTACATAAATCCCATTAAAAATAGTGGTTGACTTAAAAAAAAATAAAAGGATCCTGGGCCAGTCAAAAATTTCCTGAAACTTTTGCTCTTAAGAAAAAAATAACCACTGTAATATTCTGAGTAGTGCTAGGAGTATTTTCTTTTGCACTAACAGTAAACTCATGAAAACACATTTTTGGGACACCAAAACTTTTCACAAATATGATGCAAATTTGGTGAGTAGTTTCTGCTTAAAAGCGAGCCCAAATGATTACTTTTAGCCATTTCAAACCAGTATTTCATATAGAAATTTAGCTAATATTTTCTAAACTACACACACAATGAAATTTAAAAAAAATAAGGAGAAAAAATCATTAACTTTGCATGCATGTCATTTAGTACACTGATGGGTGTAGAGTACAAAGATTTGCTTCAACAATGATTACCTTTAAATCACTCATATTTCTACAGGTTTCCTTCTAAAATGGGATAAAGCATGTTGAAACATTTGTCAATTTTCAGTGACAAACAAAAAAATTTAATTTCCCATCTTCTTTTTCCTCTCCCAATGTTGATGTTTTCACCAAAAACCATTTTTTTCTGATCTCTCTCATGTGTGTTACAGATTACACTAATCCTGAGACAGTAATGGTGACAGCTTACACTCTCCCCTTGGCAATGGATAAAATGCAGATGGTAACCTCTAGACAATAATGTGCTGCCAATATTTTAAGCATGGGCTTCCACAAAAATCCCTGCCTATAGTCTGTAATAAACTCCATTTGCCAAGGGATGTGTGCTCTGCTTGCAGGAAAGAGGGATAAGAATCGGGACAATCCTGCATTATTTTCCGCCGATATTTTTTTTTAAATACCTGCCACGTGATATCACAAAGGTAAAACATTTGCTTTTCAGACAGACTTGTACACAATGCAGGCACAAGTTAACCCTGGCCAGCATTATTTATTGGCCTTTGGAGAAGTGTGAACACCACAGAGACAGGGAAATCATTCAACTTGCTCTAACACTTGGTGGCATAGCTCTAACAAGAGGACTCCAAGAGTTCCCAGAATTCCTTCAGTGCATCATTGCATTCAGATTATCACAAATACTTTAGACATTTGGAGACCTACACCTCCGCATAAATGATGGTTAGAGTCTTAAAAACAAGTGTAAGATACATGAAGGCTCTAGCACAAACCAATTACCTACTTAATTCTCTATTCCTCCACTAAGGTTATCAGGTTTTTCTCTTGTGCCAATAAGTATTGCCCTGTGAAACTAGAGTTTGGAATCTATACAACCCAAAAGAGGATTTAATGTAACTATCAGCAAAACAGTAAACAAGGTTTAAAACAGTGACACAGCATCCTACTGTCATTGTATCTGTTGTAATTAACTTTATTTTTTATGATGGGTAAATAGAATGTTATGCAGTCATTTAGACTTATAAACAAATTACTTCACAGAGCTCCATGAAATGATTCAGAATAAATCTCTAAGGGTATGTGTACACAGTAGCATGAACGCAATTTGAGTAATGCAAATTAGGTAGCTTATTTTGAAATTTGGTGCTGTCTACACGCGCTAATTTTGAAATAAATCAGTATTCCAGTATCTTTCTTAATCCTCATGCAACGAGGTTTATACGAACCTGGAATAACACACCCATTATTTCAAATGTATTTCAAAATAATAAGCATGCTGTTAAGATAAGCAGAATGCTATTTCGGGATAACAGACCTTATCCCAAAACAGCGCCACTGTATACACATATCCTAAGAGTTCTACATTTACTTGTCTAGTTCCCACAACTGTTCTAGGTCAGATAGTGTGGCACAGAAAACATGCAATTCCTTTCCCATCGAGCTGGTCAAGACATTACATGATGTGAGTAGCTACTCTTCTCTGACAGGTAGGCCAATATTTCTATTTTCTGCTATTCTAGTCATGAAACATCTCAGCATTGCCTCAGTTGATTTAGTGCCAATTCGAGGCAGCTTATAGATGTCTGTGTTAGTAACTGGACCAAATATTCTTGATGAAGCCTTGTCACAGATTCACAGCGTGTTTCTTAATACTTTCCCCCTATAGCTAGATATTACAGGATGTTGTAAAGCCAAAAAGATAGAAGAACACATGTTCAGTAAACTGCTATAACAAGGATTTTAAATAGAACATATACTCTGGTATGCTTCAGGTGGAAATTATTTTCAAAATCATTGTTGGCACACTAACATTTATGTTTAATTAACATTTTTTATTTCATATTGTAAAAAAACGTGTTTGCCCTCCTATCATTTAACAAAGCAGAAGTTCATTAACTGAAAAGACCAAGTCTGCTCTGGTAGAATCAAAATCAGGCAGGTAGAACATATATCTTATTAAAGTGTTATTGGCAAAGACTGTACACGACATCATTGCTATAACCTTTTCTGATTACACTGCACTTGTAGCTATCGCCAAATGCTCCCATCATCCACAACATGGGAGCACAAAGACCCAGCACATAGTGAAAATTGCTTCATTAGTGGGGACAGATCCTGGAGAGTCCAATTGCACACAAACCACTCAGCTGTGAAGAGAATTGTTCCACAGCTGCACTCTACATGGGTAAATAGTGAAATGTGAACTTACTGACACAAGACAGCATAAGGAGGCAGGTAATCCAGCTACTCCTAGCAAGAGTCTGCAGTAGCATTTGGATACAAGCTGCAGAACACAATACCCCACATCTAGGTTATAATCATAGTTCTGCTAAGGTGCATGCCTGCGCAGCTATGCCCAAAGAATTCTTCCCTTGCCCACCTCCTCTGGAGATCCGCACAACAGCACTCATGCAGTGGGGCTGGTTGAGATGGTGTGGTGAGGGACCCACTGGGGCAGCGGGTTGGGACCTGCTGTGGCCATGTGGCGGGGGGCGGACCTGTTCTGACAGCTGGGGCAAGGAACGGGACATGCAACATGGCCAGTGTGGGGGGATGGGGTCTGTGCTGGTAGATGGGACTGGGACCTGTCGCATGATGGCTGCGGGTTGTCTACTCTGGTGGCCGGGAACGGGACATGCCGCATGGCTGGCGGGTAGGAGGGGAGGTCTGGTCTGGCAGCTGGAAACGGGACATGCCGCATGGCCCAGGGAGGGCGGGTTCTGCTCCAGCGGCTGGAAACATCTGTGTGTGTTAATAAATTGGGTGCCGCAGTGCACACACCCAAACCAGCACACATGACCTCAATATTGGTGCACAAGCCAAAACTCACTTCGCTCATGGTTGGCAAATCTTAGAGGGAACACTGGTTATAAGAGTGGATTCTATCCTTTCAAACTTATTATTTCTGTGTACAAAGCCCTTTTATTCATGTCTTATGCCTGGGACTAAGACTGGCATTCTTGTTTCAATTCATGTATAATATATTTTAGAATATGTCTGTCTGTCTGTGTGCTACTCTGTTTGTTCAAGAACTCCTCCTAAATGATTAGAGCTAGGGCTACCAAATTGGTAGGCAGTTCCCTCTTCTCCTAACTTAAAGCAAGGTCAGGGTTGGTTGTGCCAGAACTAGGAAAGGGACTGTTTTCCATAGCATGCAAAGGGAGGGGATGTTGTTCAGAGGGATGCAATATAAGAGAGGCCACTGGAGCCAGAGTGCCTGCAGGAGAAAGCTATCCTGCAGTGTCCCCACTGGGCACAGCTATAGCTCCAAAGGGGTGGGCAGCAGGTCTGGGGTTCTGCCATTTTGCCTGACAGCACACTGAGTAAGTAGCACTACTACCCCAGACCTTTCCCTGCCTCCTGGCCCTTGGCTGCAGCACCAGGGGTGGGAGCTTGTGGGGGGTTGGGGGGAGAAAGGCCCCTGGTGGCCAGGAGGGGGGACTGAGGGGGAAAAAAAGATTCCTGATGGCCAGGGGGAGGGGGCTGGGGTGAGAGAAGACGCATCTGGTGGCTGGGAGGGGGAAAGTGAGGGCAGAGAAAATGCCCATGCTGGATGGTACCCCCCCAGCCATGAGACCTCCTCAGCCCCCAACCCTCACTCTCTCACTCCCTCCTGCCCCCAGCCTCCTGCACCATCCCACATCCACAAGGCTCTGCACCAAGTCCTCCACCCTCCACACCTCCAGTCCCCTATCCTGAAGGACCTGGCCAACACCAGGTAAGTCTCTTAGTTTACAATACATTTTAAAATGCCACTAACCAGACACACCTAAAATGGTACTTACCAATACTGGGATAGCCTGGTGTTGATGGGTCTCCTCCATTGTTTAGGGAAACCATGAACGCCTTATCACTAAGATTTTTAGTCTTTGGTAAATCGCAAGGATCAACATAAAGAAGAACACCTCCAAACCCTGCCTCTTCTAACAGAGAAAGCTGTGGAAAAGGAGAAACAAAGGAGACTATTAACAAAAAGCTTTGATACCACAATACAGTAGTCTCTATATTTAAAAAAACAACAAAGTAATTTAACTGTTTCTCCACATTTACCAAAAAGACACTTTCTAAACATAATGGCAAAAATCAGCTCTCACTTAAACATAAATTATACAGCACATGAAATGAACTGACAATATCAACCTAAAGTCCATCTCGTTTTTACAAAGTATTATAAATACATCACTTAACCCCTGATTCAGCATAGCATGGAAGCACATGGCTAACCTTAAGGCTATGAGGAGAGCCCTGCAATCCCATGGATATATGTTTTATATGCTGGGTATCTGCATCTGTTGATGCAGATGTGGATATCCACAGCTCATTTTTACAAATATGGATGTGGATACACATTTAGTATCTAGAATCCTGCAAATTTGTGGATATCCACTTTATATCTGCAGGCATCTGTGATTGTCAAAGCAGATATCTGTGGCTCATTTTTCGAATAGAGAGGCAAATACAAATTTTGTATCTGCACACACAGGACTCCACTTGAGCACAGTGCCACAGAAGTTGGTTAAATGCTTATGCAAATAGCTTAGCTGAGACCTTATCAATGTATATGTCCTGTTTTAAATAACTGGAGCAGATAAAAATAATTCCATCATTTAAAAAAGAAATTAGACCTCATTTTGCTTATAATTTAAGAGGATTACACTAAATTGGTATATAAACGGACAGTTAATATTAAAAACTGAGGAATAAATGCTGGCTGAGAAAAAAAATGTTGTTTTCATTTTTCTAGTCTCTCCAAAGAATTGTAGCTTGATATAATTAGGCTACAAATTCCAACCTTCCATTTCAAGAAATGTCTTCCAGTGGCCAACAGGTAGGCATCATGATGTAAACAGATTTGTTTCTAGCCTGATAAATCAGGCCTCCACTAAAACTGTCTCTGTTAATTTACTTTAGAGACTCAGATTATACATTCCTTCAATAGCACTACACCAATAATGGGCTCTTTAAAAATTAACAAAGAACTCCTTTATAATCCCACATATCAAGTGAAACAGTCTATTTCCCCCAACAGTTGTTGCATCATGTGGCTGAGTGGGGGAAGATCCTACTCTTATTTTTGGAAAAAAAAAAAAAGATGAGCAGCCGGACTTCTGGCAAAATTACCAATGGATTCATGAAGTGAGTGAGGAACATAATCTCAGCTGGTCAGAGTGAGGCCTCAGAAGTAGCATATTGTTACAAGCTCCAACCCAGAAACAGCTCTGCAAAGGGTAAGATTGACATGCCTCTCTAGAATGGGTTTCCTGAGTTATTTGTCTGACAGAGGAAAGAAAGAGGAAAAAACTCTGGAAAAGTCAGGGGATCCTATCATTAGAGCCGGTCAAGGGAAAAAAACCTATGACAAACAGACTGTCTTCGGAATTTGCCAATTTTTCAAAACTGAAACAGTCCACAGAAATGGTTCAATTTCTAGAAACAAAACAGCTTTGGAAACCTGCCTTTTTTTTCCCCTGCCAGCTCACCAGCTGAAAAACCTGGGTTTACAAGAGCCACAGCTTGGGGTCAGTCAGTCAGGTGAACTACCTTGAAGGGGAGGGTGGGTAGTTTTACAACAGGATTTTCAGAGACTGGAGCTTCAAGGCAGCCATCCATGCACATGGTCTCTGAGCTGTGGCTTTCCCTTTTGCAGAGAATTACGAAATTTTGGGGTTGTACAGAGATTTTGGGGCTTAACAGAATTAAACTACTAATTTGAAAATACTGAAATCCGCCAGGAAACAGAATTATCTTTCTCCTTTAGGGATGTAAGTGAGTAGTTGACTACCTGATAAGCTTAGGCTTATCAGATAGCTGAGTTGTCTATTCACGTTCCCTGCTCCCCCTTGCTGCCTCCATATCAGAGGCAGCAAGGGGAGAGAAGCAGGAGCTGGTGCAGGGGGGCTGGTGCTGCTGGAGAGGCCCTATCTGTGGGCCTCCATTTTATAACTGCTCTGGGGACTATCCCACTGCGGATCTGCAGTTTGAATGTGCTAAGAGCAGCGTGAGCCGGAAGCCGGCTCTTAGTACATTTAAACTGCAGAGCTGCAGTGGGAGTAGGTCCTGGACCCAGCCCAAGCCAGGACTGAGACAGGCTTGCTCATTCCCGGCTCATGCGGAGTATGGAACCTACCCCACCCCGGACGCCCAACTCCTACTACATTTGAATTGCAGAGCCTCAATGGGGGAAGCTCCTGGACCTGGAGCGAACTAGGAATGTATGCTTTCCCATATCGACCAATTGTGTAGTTGATAAAAATTCTATCGACTATACAATTAGCCAATTACCCACCTCTTAACATCCGTATTCTCCACAGCCCCATATATCTGCAAAGGACCATCAACCTGTAATCTGACTGAAGCCACTTGGCATTTGAGAAGTGTGTCGTCAATGCTGATGTTGCAGCCTTAATCACAGGGCTCAGCTTTTCAAACAGAAAATAGTGATGAATTCTGTGAAATCAGACCTTTTGCTCCAAGACGTTCTTGCAGATAGAGGCCTCCTTGCTGCCTAGCTACTGGCCATCCTGCTGTTGCAGCAGCAGTACATGCACTGAACACTAGCTCTGAGCTAGATCGCTCAGTGCACCCCAATCCCAATTTTTAAAGTGCAGCTCTTATTATATAATTTATATTAGCACTAACAAAAATATATACAATAGATAAATGTGAAAAATGATTACTCATTATAAACAATACAGATCTATTTCTAGAACATTGGTTCCAGGGAATCACGCTGGCCTTACATGTTTTGGCCTCAGGGTGGAAAATGTTCTTAATGACCAGTGAGTGGCTGAGCAAAAATAAAACACACACAAAAAAATAGCTAAGTAATTTGGTGTCCAGGGTGACTACCCTGATTGTCCACTTGTAAAGCCAGTCCTACATTACAATTGCACATTGGCTAGTATAAGATGTCAGGAGTGACAGAAATAATCTTAAATTCTGAACGGCAACATCTTGTTTTGGGCTTCATTACTAGAACCTTATGGGATGGTAATTTTCTCTATCTTGTCGTGTTCTGCCTTTTCTTTTTTCTCTCTCTTTCGCTTCTCTGTGGGCACATTTATTTATTTATTTGACTTTTTGCTCTGTTAAACGTTGGACTTCTGCACAACTGTTTGTGACATGGCTTTATTTTTTCTGTGGTATTACATTCTGTCTTTGCCTCAAGCTTTAGAACTAATTCACATCTATCTTTGCTTTTATTTAAAGACAGGAAAATCTGGTGTGTACTCTTAGCTATAGCTATATTCAATGGCCTTCTTTGCAAGTACTAAGGTTACAATATATGGTTGTTAATGAGTTAATATGAGTGAGAGTCCAAAAATGTCATGAGTGAACAATAACAAAAAGAAGCCTGTAAGTTAGCTATTGCAATGTTCTGCCTCTTGTTTTTACTTCCATATTCAGATAGTCATCCAGATAATGAGTGGTGTGTGGAAAAGTTGAAGAGACAAGAAGCAGCATTAAAAGCCAAGTTATTTGACAATGTGTTTAAAATAACAATTGTCTATTTTCACAAGTGCCCATAGTCTTCTTCAGTTACATCTTTTCCTTCATCTCTCCATTAAATATAATAAATAAGAATAGAATAGTAAAGGCAATAAATATGTACAAAGTCATTTCATTTATTTGTAATGTATTTTTAAAACTTCACATTTTAAAAATATCTTCCCAATATTAAATTCTTCTATTTCATTAAGAAAGGCTGCATAGGTCTTAAGCTACACAATGCAGCAGCAGCTGCTGCCATGGTTACAGAGAAGAGGATGTTGTACATGTGAAATTATTTTTAAAAAATCCTTTCAAACCAGAAAATGAAACTTCATTTTTACAAGACGCTTCAACAATTTCAATTTTTTTTCCAAAAATGGTCAGTTTAGAAGACTGTGGGAACCAACCCTTTCCTGCAAACAGTTTTGATTTTCATGAATCAATAGTTTCTGTCATAAACATTTTGACCAGCTCTAATTACTATCCTCTTTTTAAAAAGGAGGAAACTAAGACACAGAAAAGATGGACCTTTAAGAAAGATTGCCAACCCTGCCTGAAGCTATTCCAGGAGATTCCCTCCCTCCCGGCCCGAACATGACAATCTCATTTTCTTAAAATACCCTATTAAAATCTTCAGAATTGATTTCAAAAGTCACCTGGAAATTAACCCAACCTCTTTAAACCCAGGATAATTAAAAAAACAAAACATGGGAGCAGATTTGGACTAACACCGAAATTTCTTGAAAAATCCCACTTTTAGGTCTTAATTGTCTTGCCCAAATTCATAAAGTGAGTCAGTAGCAGAGCTCAGAATGGAACTCACGAGTTCTTACACCTGATCCCTGATTTTCAATGGCAAGTTGGCAACAGCACACAGTTTAGAGAAACAATGGCTGTTGATGCAGTAAATGCTGAACATTTTATAAAGGCTTTTGGAGAGTGTGAAAGCTAATTCAGGGAAGTGGTGTAAGAGTTTTGGTTTGGTGCAGGGGCGGGTTGCTTTAGTTTTTGAAGGGGGAAGGGAGGAATAAGACTTGCTGTGGGATAACTGCTGGGTTTTTAATGGATTTTTCTCTTTGAATCTTGTCAAAGGAGCCTAGGAGAACGGATGCACAGCTCTTTATGCATTGCATATTTGGCTTTGTCACAATTCTCAGAATGGTAACGGGAGACTCCTACTGTACAGATACTGGAAAACTCTCTCTCCTGCTGCCCCATTTTCCAAGGTAAGGGTCTCGCTGATACAAATTAATTCAGATAGTCCAATTATGTTTGAAGGGGAGTGGAAGTTTTGGCTCCCACGCCTCTAATCCTTTTAGTATAGTCTCAAATTCCCTAACCACAAAACAGGTAGAAGGCAGTGGCAACAACAGCCAAAAAACAAGTATTGGAGCTTGCCAAACCCTGTTCTACCATTGTCTTCTTGTAGTCATAGTGCAGGAGAGAGGGCACAAGTCAGTGTCCTCTCTGAGAGAGCAGGTCCCCTGAAAACTTCCAAGATTTTCCCTTGGGAGCTGCAGAGTCACTGTCTGCTCTCTTCCACAGCTGCACAGCAACCCCAAGGAATTGCCTGTGATGGCTGTCACCCCTGGAGTGCAGTCTGGGAGCTACAGGAACTGCGGCACCCTTCAGACACAGATCCAGGTCCCACACCACTCACCCAAACTGGTGTGAATAGACACCAGCCTGTTCCCCACCAAACCAGGCATTGACCTCCCCTCCAGGAGTATAGACCCAAAGTACACTCAGGGAACTGTCCAGTGTAAGCTCATTAATATGTCCAACCCGACCTCAATGTGGAGAGAAATATGCACATTTGCTGCAACCAAGCTGACATGTTCCCCAGACATTTCAGTCAAAGACTCACTGGTTTCAATTAAATCATAAAACAACTTTATTAAATACAAAAATAGATGTTAACTGATTATGAGTGACAGTAAACAGATCAAAGCAAATTCCCTAGTAAATAAATAAAACCGCAAAACAAAGCCTGTGCAGGTACTAGAAAGATTGGATACGAATTAACAAATGTCGCTCACTGACTGATAATACAAATAGGCTTGCAGATTCTCCAGGCACAAGCTGCACTTGTTTTGCAGATTGAGATCTTTTCTTAGGTTGTAGGGGAGTGAAGGACCATAGATGATGTCACTCCCTGTCTTATGTAGCTTTAACATATGGCAGGAACCTTTAGTCCAAAACAGTTCTAAGCCCAGTTTGTGGACAAATACAGGTACCCAAAATGGAGATCAGCATCATGTGATTTGGTCACATGCCTTTCCTTGCCCTGCTGAGTCATAGCAGCCACTACGTACAGGCTATCTGGAGAGTTCTCAGAAAGACTCACCATGTGGGGGGATAAGCTTGTAAGGCCTACTGTTTTTCCTTATGGCACATTAACCTGAACAGGCCTTTCACAACCAGCTGTCTAGTCTGGAATCATTTTGCCTACTGGGTCTGACCCAGGTGTAACCACATTTGAAACAGATACATAGTTAAAATTTATAACTTCAGATACAAAAATGGTACATGCATGCAAATATAATAATCATATCTAGCAAATCATAACTTTTCCAATTACACTTTGAATGACTCATCTTGTACAAATCACATCATAATTATGCCATAATCATATCATAATAATATTACTATAAGGAATATGGGGTATAAAGTCACTCTGCCTGCTTTAGGGATGTAAAAAGGTTAGAAAATACTAACCGTGTAACCCATTTACAATCATTTATAGAACTATTAATTATCACTGACTCTTAATAACCTAATTATAAATTGAATTTTAATATAAAGTGTTACTAGACTCATCCAAGCCCCAAGCCTGCAACACACTGTTCATAAAAATGTCTGTGTCTCCTTTGAATTTAACGGGGCTTTGTACATACAGTCAATTGCAGTATCAAGGCTTTAATTTGTCTATCCTCCTTCCCATCCTCTGCGCCCCATGCCACCTTATTTTTTATTCCCCTCTTTCCTGCTATATCTATGCTCTACAGGATAGAATAGCAAAAGTGACCATGTTGTCACTCATATTTGCAATGGAAGATTTTTTGTGTGCGCTACAGTATACAAGATACATACTCAAGCACCGCATTTTGGTTCACAATCTTGTATAACAGGTTTCTGGTGTCTCAGAAGATGCCATTCTTCTGGAAAATGGCTAGCACAAACATGACACCTCAAAACACTAATTAAATTAAAAGAAACTCAACAACAAGCTAACTTTCAAGTGCATTTCACAGTTTACACATGTTGAGAGGCGCCTTTCATCACTGTGATAATTCCGATTGCTGTTTTGGGTAACACAAGACCTCTCTCTTATTTAATTATTTTAGTACTACACAATACTGCTAGTATATTAGAAAGAATTTCACCACAAGAAATCAAAAGTGCAATCAGAGAATTGCTGAGCCCCTGGGCAAGGTGGGGGAGGGAAAGCTCCTTATTAACGGAAGGGGAGGGGCCTCAGGTGGGAAGGGTGGAGCTCAGGGATAACCCTTTTGAATCGCCAGGTCTTGGGGCAGTTGTCATGGCTGGCTGACCCACTTATATGCAGGAAAGTAAGAGTATTTTTTCAATATTTGTATTGCAGTTGTGCTCAGAGACTCCAGTTCTGAAACAGGGCTCTACTACACAGAATGAAAAAAAAAAATCCCTGCTCCCAACAGTTTACACTGCTGCACTCACCACTTCTCACCTTCTGCAAGAAATAGGCAAGTCTTTATAACAGACTTAACTCCAGTTATCTTCAGTTGATTGAGCTGACAGAGCTGCAAATTGCTAATACAGTCTTTTGATGTAACTTGAGACTTATTTTTCAGTGAGTCCATTCACCTTTGAGGGAGACTTTCTTGAGAGGAGGTAAATGTATCTGTAGTCTATGGCACCTGACAGATAAGCCAAATTGAATTAAAAGCATCACCATAATGAAGTTAAGTGTTTGTGTGTAAGCATGAGACTTGAATTAGGAACAACACTTAACTCTGCAGTGAGGAAACAAGGACATGACAAAAAATGTCCATCACTGGAAACCATTTGTGGTGAATCTGGAGAGAGTAGAGACAACACTGGGAAAGTAAAGAGGGGGATACAAAGATAATTATCAGTAAGTTATTTCACTTTGCAGAGTTTTTTTTCTTCCCTAGTCCTATAACACATTACAGATTGGGGCCAAAATCAGAAGCAATGCTTAAGGTAATGTAAATTAGACCCTCCACACTAACTTAGGGTATGTCTACACTACCCTCCTAGTTCGAACTAGCGGGGTAATGTAGGCATACCGCACTTGCAAATGAAGCCCGGGATTTGAATTTCCCGGGCTTCATTTGCATAAACTGGGTGCTACCATTTTTAAATCCCTGCTCGTTCGAACCCCGTGCCGCGCGGCTACACGCGGCACGAACTAGGTAGTTTGGACTAGGCTTCCTAGTCCGAACTACCATTACTCCTCATTCCACGAGGAGTAACGGTATTTCGGACTAGGAAGCCTAGTCCGAACTACCTAGTTCGTGCCGCGTGTAGCCACGTGGCACAGGGTTCGAACGAGCAGGGATTTAAAAATGGCGGCGCCCAGTTTATGCAAATGAAGCCCGGGAAATTCAAATCCCGGGCTTCATTTGCAAGTGCGATATGCCTACATTACCCCGCTAGTTCGAACTAGCGGGGTAGTGTAGACATACCCTTAGACTCCCTTGAACTCAGATTCAGTAAGGCCAATCACATCAAATCCTGATAGGATGTAGGGATGTGAGTGACTAGTCAACTACCTTAAGTCTATGCTTTATCAGGTAGTCGAGTAGTGATTTGATTAGCCACTCCCTTCCCCCCCCCGCTTCCTCTATCAGAGAAAGGCAGCAAGGCCGGTCTGACTGCTGTGGCTCTCCCGCAGGACTCTTGCTACATTTCAAAGGGAGATGCAGAACCTGAGGTGAGCAGGGACTGCTTGAGTCCCCGCTCGCCCTGTGTTCCTCTCCCTTTGAACCTGAGTTTGCAGGGCCTGCTTGAGTCCCCACTGCTCTTCTGCATTTTAAATGTAATAAGAGCTGCAGGTGGCTTTTACTGCATTTAAAAGGCAGAGGCGCAACAGGGATAGCAAGCGCCCTACCCCGCTCTTTACTGACTAATCGAGTAGTCGATGGAAATGTCATCGACTGCTCAATTGGATGATTAATTTAAATTTAACATCCCTAGGTCCCTGCCAACTGACTCTCGGTCACAGGGCAAGGGGTCTAAGCTCTAGGATCCTGCTAGGTGAGTGGGTTTTTTTTCCCCACTCACTTTTGTGTGGCTCACAACTGATTTTTCTGTGTGTCAGCAGTCCCCAACCCCAAGGTTCCCCACCCCTGCTGCAAACCCTATCTATATAATGGAAACCAACTTCAAAACAGGGATTACGGCAGCACCCATACCTCTGTTGAGGCTGGCAGACAGCTCCAGGACGCTGCCTCTTGGGTCTCAGTGCCCATCACTTTTATCTTCTTTATGTACTGGATCCATTTCTGAATAATTGGGGAGTCTTTGTAGGGAGAGAGGGGTGAAGAAGGGCAGTACCAGAGTGGGAGGGTGGGAAGCCAGCACAGAACATGCACACATTATATGTAGCTCCAGACAAAACTATTGCCCTTTTTAACGTATAAGGAATAAAATCCCATGCATTTCTATGAAAAGACGACAAAACACCCCATTCTGGATACTAGTACTCTAACTTTTACATCAGGGGTGGGGAACCTCAGGCCAGGGGCCGGATGGGGCCCTTGGCTTGCCTGGTTCTGGCCTCCGAGGCTCATGGGCCTCCCCAACCTGTGCTCCAGCTTGTCCCCCCATACCTCACTGCCCCACTGCAGGGCTGGAGCACACAAAATCTACTATGCTGGGCTGCCCTTCCCCAGCTCTGGTGTGGGAGGGGAATGTGAGGAGTGTCTTTCTCCTCAGACAGGTGCCACATCAACACATCATCGAGGGTTTTTTGGTTTTTTTTCAAACTTCTCATTTGTGTGAGGTTCCCGTCTGATTTTTCTATGGGTCGGTGGCCCCCAATGCAAAAAAGATTCCCCGCCCTTGTTTTACAGTATCTTCCATCTATGGGCTTCATATTTATGATGCATTATGTTCAATACTGTATTGAACTGCACTGAAAATCATAAAGAATAAAAGAAAAAAAGGGATTTTTTTTCTATTTTGGAATTTACAGGCAACCAAGATCTTTCCTTATGCTCATCTTTATGTTTTTAAGGGGCTGCAAAAGCACTGGAGGAAACTTAACACACAGTGATGGAGGGAATGAGAGCAAAGACCAATTCCTGGGGACAATTACATCTGCGTAATCTTCTTGACTTCAGGGTGAACAGATTTTTGCCCCAAAATATATTTCGGTGCTTTCTGCTTTTTTCACACCTGCTATAAATAGAATCTCATTTACAGTCCCCACTAAACTCTGAGCTCATTAAGGGGAAAAAATAAGCAAGGCCTGCTTCATCCTTCATCTCACACCAGCTTTAAACACCCAAATTGATGTTACGAGCCTGTCTCTACAAGAGCCTTGGTCGGACTGTTCTTTTAAAAGATCCTTAATGGTTCTTTTAAGATACAGGTTGTACCTCCCTAAACCAGGACTCTCTGGTCCAGCAACATCTGTGGGCTGATGTTCCTGGATCACAGGGAGGGCAGTGGAAGGAAGGGGGCTCAGGCAACACAGGGAGCATAGTGCCAGAGGGCTCAGGGATCCTGCGATGCAGCCAGAATCCCTGCAGCAGGGGGCTCTGGTGACATATGAAGCCCCACAGCAGGGGGTCCACCAGCATGGAGTGCCCCGGTGGCACAGCCAGGAGTCCTGAAGCAGGGGCTCAGGCGATGCAGGGAGTCCTGTGGTGTGGGGGCTCAGGCGGCACAGGGAGCTCTGGTGGTTTGTACAGAGCTGCTCCCTGTAGTGATGTGCTACTTAGGGAGAACTTAGGGTTTTACCCGTAGCACATCACTCCTGGAAGCAGCTCTGTACGAGCCACTGGAGGTGCAGCCAAGCATGTGGCTGGGGGCTCAGGCTGCACGGGGTGAGGGGGAGCCCCGAGGCAGGGGACTCGGACAGCATAGGAATCTCCGTGGCATGGCTAGGAGCCCTGCAGCAGGGTGCTCAGGTGGTGAAGCTGGGAGTCCCAGGGTTCAGGAGTCTAGCTAGGGCTGGCAGCCCAGTTAGCTGAAGGCAGTGGGGGCCAGCTGAGGCCAGAAGCAGAGTCGGAGGGTGCCTGGGAGGCTGGTGACAGGGGACCTCCCCTGTTACAGCAAATTTCCTGGTTTGAGTTTGGCCACGTCCCAACCGTGCAAGACAAAGGCGGTCCAACCTGTACTGATTTTCAAAGAAGTCTTTGTGTTCGAGGGGATAGAGAACACTACATGCAATAGCTCTATTTTATCAGCTCCAAGTTATTAAAAAAATGAAAGCTTTAGATCAATTATTTTAATGTTTGTATAATTATTTTAAAGAGATAACATAGTAGAAAAGTGCTAAATATTATGACTGAAGTGGGCAAAAGTGTTCCTGCTAAGCTGGGCAGTAGCACAGCTTCACAGGTGATTAATCAGTCCCACCTAGTCAGAGGCTCAGGGCTCCTTGCACAGAGCTGATTGACTGAGCAGGGCTGATTAATCACCTGTGAAGCTGTGCTGCCAGCTGCCATGCAGCTTAGAGGGAACACTGGTGTGCAACCATATAAAGATCTGTGTCACTTCTAGCTGTTACCTTTTTCTAACAAAAAAAGCTTAAAACAAACCAATGCAAACCATAGGGAGATGGTGCACATAGAATTCATGCTTAAAATACCTCATGTCAGAACTGCTGATCACACATTCTAGAACAGGCAATACTTTAGTCATGCCATGAGTGCAGAGGACTAG
This sequence comes from Pelodiscus sinensis, assembly GCF_049634645.1. Taxonomy (NCBI): domain Eukaryota; kingdom Metazoa; phylum Chordata; order Testudines; family Trionychidae; genus Pelodiscus; species Pelodiscus sinensis. The sequence goes on along the minus strand of NC_134720.1, from coordinate 42,255,711 downwards.
ATGACCTCTTGAGGTCCCTTCCAGTCCTATGATTCTATTCTACAATTCTAGTTGTGGAAGAGCTTGGTGACAGAATGTCCTGATGTGGTGAATCACTAGAGATTAACTACACAAAGTGGGTATCATCCCACAAATAATATTTGGATTCAATGTGAAAACAACAATTCATTGCCCTCAGCCCATGCAACACTAGGAGGCAGCTTTCAGAGCAAGACAACCTGAAAAACAATGCCACCCAATGTGTTTTTCCCACTACTACTTACTCTGCCTGATTGGATTTTATCCCTGAGTGGTTTTCTTTTACACAATAAAAGCTGGCTGTCCCCCAGACAGCACTCAGAGTGAGATAGGGTATGTGGTGTAGAGTCTATAGCTTGTGGAAAACATCTGCAAGGCTTGGCTTTGCACTGAGCCATGTGGAGATCTGAGGGTAGAAGCATAGGGTTGAAAGAGGTGAGCAGTATGGGAAATGCTGCAGTGTTCATCCTCATACAGATGAGCAATCCACTTCCTAGGAGGAAGGAGGCCTAAGAGAAGGACAACTCAGCATCCCTCATACCACCTCTTACTCAGAAATCTCTGTTTGTAGAATTGAGTGTCATGAGAGTAGAATAAACTTGTTAATTTAATGCAAATCCATTTTATATAAATAAGTATGTAGATAGATGTTTAATAACTTCATAATTTTTTGCAGTATGTAATTCATACTTAGACCCTTCCCCCCCATTAGCCTTAGGACCCTAATAACCTTAATCTGGGCCTACTTACATGGAAATCCTGTGAGTAGGAAGTGTATGAACTGGAATACTCTTTATACCAATGACACACTTACGAGTTTATTCAGTAAAAGCACATTAATATAGAGAAAAGCACAGATAACACCTTTCAGAATAATGTATAACTAAAGAAAACAACTAGAGGAAATATAAGCATCTGCATCATGAAAGATTTCAGAAAATAGGTGAATTACTTCCCAAAACAACAACAATAAAAGGCTCCAATCTTTAGAGAGACCAAGAAAAATAGGAATGTGTGAAATCAAATAGGCCAAAACATAATGGGATTTCAAACAAATGTAAATACTATAAAAGTCATTATCCATATATAGTTAAAAATACAATATCTTGAAAATGATTTTCTGGGTTGCTTAGCTCTGGGGTTGGGTTTGTTCATTTATTTTATTTCTCTCAAAGTCTGTGAAAAAACTTCCGCTCAATCATAGGATTTACCTTTGATAGACTGGATTTTGTTTTTCATTGGCCTTATTAAGGGAGCAATGTCTCAGTCTTCACTATGTAGGAATGAGTCATCTCTGTATAATGTTTGATACATTGTTAAAAGCTGAAAGCTGCTTCTAAAAGGATGAACTCATAGCCCTTCTTATACTTTTCAATGAGAAAAGCTGTAGTGTGTGTACCACACACACACAAGAGATGATGGAGTCCTGTATTTTGCTTCAGCTACACCAAACTAACACGGCTACATTTCTATCACTAGAGACAATAGCATTCCTTGTCCACTGTAATACTAGGACAGCAATCCTACATGAACTTAACCCCTGAGCCCATAAACTTATAGTTAAATATGCCCATTGAAATTAATGAGACTAGAAATTTGTTTAAAATTAAGCATCTGCATAAGTGTTTGCAGGATCAGGATCTACTAATATATTTATATTTCTATGCAACATGACTAGGTGGCATCAGTAATAATAAATAACCTGACTCCATTTGAACAGGTGCATTTTGAAAGCGCATAGGGCACTGTGTAAAAGGAATTGTTCATCAATGAATCAGAGGCCCTTTTTTACTACCTGGACAGGTTACAAGTTGTTAGTGAATTATTCTTTCCTGCTGAAGTACCAATTAAAATGATATGGCTTTGCAAGCAATTCCTTTCTATTTTACTAATTGGCAATTCCTAACACCATCAATTGTGAGGATAACACCGTTTCAACTTTTAAAGAACCTCATGGATATCCTCCTTTTTAATTTCTATTGCAAATTTTTCACAAGGAAAAATAAAACTTTTCCCAGTAAAGATTTAATTAAATGCTACCATTTGCTATAAAACAGAACACTCGTGAGCTGCTATAGTGACACAGCTGAGACTACAGGCAAAAAGATATACACATTCTACATTTTATATCAATTTTCTAGCCCACATTTTTACCAAATAAGGTGGCAAAGGTCCATTTTAGCTCTGATCTAATTTTTGAACACTACATTAAATGTTTAATCATGCTGCTACATTTCCCATCACAGATGTCTGGGGGCAGAGTTCAACAGAATTGTGTGGTGAAATAGTATCCCAAGAGGCTTACACATTCACTGGTCCACCTCAACGTGTTGTGTTAAGACAGTATAGCAGACGGGTGACATATCCAGTTTAATGCCTGAGTGCTCTATGATGATGAAAAGAATATATCTTTACTATACAGCTCAAACACTGTCCTTGTCTAATGAATTACACTAGAGCTACACTGAACAAACAAGACTGGGAAAAGGACCCAGGTGCTTAAAACTGCAAGTAGCTGGAAATGTGGGCAACTGATGTTATAAATGAAGGTTGTTCCTCTCAAAAGTTTGACAAGGTGGAAAATTTACTAAATTTGAAGTAAACAATTATTCTTGGCCTAATTCTGAACAGTTCTATATATCTTAACAAAACACAGTCAGAGACTTAGAATCATAGATCACTAGAACTGGAAGAGACCTTGAGAGATCCTCAAGTCCAGTCCCTGCCCTCACAGCAGAACCCAGTAGCGTCTACACCATCCCTGATAAATGTCTGTCTAACCTGCTCTTAAATATCACAACCTCCCTAAGCAATTTATTCCAGGGTTTAACAACCCTAACAGTTAGGAAGTTTTTCCTATTATCCAACCTAAACCTCTCTTGCTACAGTTTAAGCCCATTGCTTCTTGTCCTATCCTCATAGGCCAAGGAGAACAATATTCCGCCCTCCTCCCTGTGACACCCTTTTAGATACTTGAAAACCACTATCATGACTCCTCTCAGTCTTCTGTTTTCCAAACTAAGCAAGACAATTCCTTCAGTCTTCCCTCATACCTCATCTTCTCTAGACCTTTAATCATTTTTGTTGCTCTTCTCTTGACCTTCTCCAATTTCTTCACATCTTTCTTGAATTGTGGTGGCTGGAACTGGACACAATACTCCAACTGAGGCCTAATCAGTGCAGGGTAGAGCAGAAGAATGACTTCTTGTGTCTTGCTCACAACACTCCTGTTGGTATTACTTACCATGCCAAAGGCCCATTACAAAACCTTTGATGAATGTATGGTCATTATAATGACTCATGCATAGATTATAAAGCCAGAAGATATCAGTGTCATTATTCAGTCTGACTTCCTGCATAGCATAGGCAGCGGGGCTGACAGACTTGCTGGGCCCCTGGGCAAGGTGGGGAAAGGCCTGACTGCATGCTCCTGGAAGGGGTGGGGCCTCAGGTGGAAGGGGCAGGGCTAGGGCAGCCAGCCCTCGGTGCCATCTAAGTGTGCCACAGGACAATTTAAAAAGCCTGGGGCTCCGGCCGCCCCCACTGCTGTATTAGTGGCAATGGCAGCTAGAAGCTCCAGGTCCTTTCGAATCACTAGGCCCCAGGGCAGTTGTTCCCTTTAGCCCCCTTTCCCACCTGCTCGGTAGGCCTGAACATCGGCCACGGGACATCTCTGAATCAGTTCCTGTTTGAACTACAGCATATCTTTTAGAAAACACTTCTGGTCATCATTAAAAATTGCCAGTAATAGAGAACCCACACTCACTCTTGCTAAGTTGCCCCCTCACTGTTACGAATTTGCATCTTATTTCCCATCTGAATGTAGCTAGATTCAACATCCAGTTAATAGTTCATGATATGAAACTTTCTCTGTTGGATTGGAGAATGCCCATTATCTTTTTTTGTTTTCTTCCCAATGTAGGCGCTTAAGTCGCCCCTTAACATCTGTTGGGGTTTTTTTAAAGATGAACAGACAGTGCTCGAAGAGGCATGCATTTAAACTGCAAATTATCAATTTCTGCCTTGGATCATGGCCACTAGAACTAGACAGTATTCCTGTTGTGGTTGTGCCCACTGCCAAGTAATATAACCTCTCTATTCCTACCTGAGAATCCCCTGTTTACATAACTACCATGCTCACATTAGTCCCTTTGGCTACATTGTGGATCACAGCATCAAACATGAGAAAGTCTGCATGCGACTACTGCTCGCTCTCCAGCAAAGGTGGCCCAACACAAAGGAGGAAGTCATCTGATCAGGCTGACACTGATTATTTTCCTGCAAAGCAAGAGGATACCAGGGACCAAACTCTGATTCCAAGTGTTGAATCCATAGCCTGCTCCTGGGACACAGCAACTGGGTGCTCTGCCTGGGATCATTACGTAATATTTCTCCCCCGATTTTAACTCAGGAGAGCTTTTTGTTTGTTTGTATCCCCTCTCCCCCCACACTCTAAACTCATTAGATAATAAAAAAGCAATTTAGCCCTTTCCTACAGTCTTTATACAGGCAACACTTCTAACGTCAAACTCGCATGGTATGAAGCTTATAAAGAATAACATATGTTGTCCCTGATTTTTACTGTCATTGTCATGACTGCAGTTGTATAAAATAAAAGTAATTTGTTACACAACAGCATTTTTAAAAAATTGAAATTTTTACAACAGAATACTTGGATGTTTAAATATAAACCTGATATATTGCCAGTTCCCTGCACTAGATTTCAGGAACTTTTAATACAAACGGAGTGCATATTTTATTGCCAGATCTTGCTTACCCAATGCTAAGAAATCCACAATGTTCAATTCTAATTAAAATTGAAATTGAACTACAATTCCCTGGAAATAAGGGCCGGTTGGACTCAATAAGCTTTACTTAATTTATTTCAGAAACAAAATAATTGAATTGCTTACAGTCCAGGAAAATGCTTACATTCTTTGATGAGTATATGACACAAAATCTTTACACTGCAGTTGCATTCCTCAGTCTCCCTGAAATATTTTATATTTTAAATAATCATGTAGTGGAACACTGTCTTTGTAATAAATATAATTAGACATTTCAACAAGCGTAGAAAAGAAACAGTCCAAAACTCTCATAGTATTTCCTTGTAAATAACGAATATTTGTCTCTCTCTACTGTGTGAGCACTTTACGCTGACAGGCCAAATGCCAGCTATTGTGCAGGCTGCAGGCATTAGCTAAGAACTAGCAAACTCATAGCTGGAGACCAGACCAGTTCACTTATATATTAGGTTTGCTCAAAAAAAGGTATTAGTCTCATAAGAATGTGTTTAGATTCGATGGAATGTTTGCAAATTGCTGCATGCATTTATCTCACTTGTAATGTCAGTACTCCATGCTATAAGAAAATATGTATGATTGGCTTTATAACTTTGAAAATATTTGCTCTGAACATGTGAACCCAGACATAGGAATCATAGACTCTAACCTGAGGCAGAGAGTCCCACGTTGGAAGATTTTCAGTTTTCATATTTCTTCAAGGGTTTGTTTTCTACCAACCATATTAAGAATAATGATTCAGCAAGTCAAGGGAAACCATCAACATATGTTAAATAAGGGCCAGACTGCAATACCTTTAGTTATATAATCTGTTGGGGCATGTGTATTGCAGGTTCTGCTCTGTCCAATCCACAGACGTTATGAGGTGCTACATAGCCTTGGCTTTTTAGCTCAAGTTGTAGCAGATGATGCTTTTCACTCTGGAAACCGCCAGTTCAGTTTTCAATATAACAGCCAAAATGATGGTGGTCACATTCATGCTTTAGTAGTACCTCACTCTGGCTGTGTCGAGACTCAGGGGTTTTTTCGGGAAAAGTAGCCTTTTTCCGAAAAAACTTCACCTGCGTCTAGACTGCAGCCGCGTTCTTTCGAAATTAAATCAAAAGAACGCGGCTTTTCTTTCGACGGCGGTAAACCTCATTTCACGAGGAAGAACGCCTTCTTTCGAAAGTGCTTCTTTCAAAAGAAGGCGTTCTTGAATGTAAAATAGGGCTTCTTCGAAAGAGAGCATCCAGACTCATTGGGTGCTTTCTTTCGAAAAAGCGGCTTGCTCTTTCGAAAGTTCCGCGTGCAGTCTAGACGCTCTCTTTCGAAAGAGGCTTGCAGTCTAGACATAGCCTCTGTGAATAGTCCCTCTGAGTACTCCGTGTGCACAAGGGACAACTGGACTTACATAAGTGATGGTAAATATACGTTTAACAGACCAATATGCTGATTTATAATTTAAGATCCTGCATCCTTAATTACTGCCAGTTGTCATGTAGCAGGTCCTTTTAACCACAGCCTCGCACGTATTGCCCATACTGCCACACAAAACCCCCTCACAAGAAAAACACAGGCCGCTGAGGCAGATCCAGAGACAGAGCTTGAATTCCCTCGGGTGCTCAGCACAGTTCTCAGTAAATGGAACTGAACTTTGGCAAGCACCCGGGCCAGGAAGATAAGAGTAGGGGAAAAAAGTTAGGTTAACGAGCACTAAAAACAGGACAAGATAGTAATAAGGAAAATGAGCTGTCATAATACACCAGTTAACAAGCACCTGGAACAGGGAAAGAAAAAACATAGCTAGCTTTCACTTGTGCCAGTCATGTCTACATCAGGCACTGACCACAATGCCTTGAGGCAGACGTCCTATCTAAGAGGAAGGAACCCTAATATGGTACCGGATATCAAATCGTAGTATCAACTAAAGCTGAAACCTAATACGGCATCGGATGTCAAAATTATACTATAAAGCACCCTGAGCCCTAAACTCGGGGAGGTTCCGTATCAAAAAATAGAAGGAACGTATCGTCCAGCCTGGCTGAGGGGTTGATCACCCAAGGCCGCCTCCCACCCACCGAATCACGAAAGGGTGTACGAATCTGGAGCATGCTACATGTTGTTTCGTGTCTGTGCATCGTGATTGTTACTGGGCTTGTAAATATTGCTTAATATATTATTTGTCAGCTTAGCAATAGTTAGTTGTATTGTATTAACCATACTGTATAATGGTACCACACCTAGGTCTAAATAAGAACTAGAAGTAGAAGTGAGGGGTTGTTAAGTGAATAGACAAACTAATAACTAACTCTACCGGCTGTTCCAAGATAACCATAGAGGGACTGGCTGTAGGAGGAGTTTTTATTATTGTTGTATTAACTTTCTTTAATGTATGTTTTATTTGCATGCTATGTTGTCTTAAATCAGAGACAGTAATTTAATATAATTAGATTGTAGTCAATAAAGTTTGTAATTGGTTAAGTACATTTAAGTCTCGGGCTTTCCTCCTTCGCGGCCCCAGTCCCTTGCCACAAAAAGCCACCAGTCACCATGAGTTTATGGAAAATAGAACCTGTAAAGCAGCTAATATTTTGATTAAAAAGTTAGAATGATGTTAGCTTAACATGGCATATATGAAATAAGTTAAAGCTAGCTAACTGATAGGTTAATGATATCCTTGGATGTATAAACAGGGGAAGCTTGAATAGGAGTAGAGAGGTTATAACTCTGAATTTGACACTGGTATGTCTACTGCTGAAACGCTGTGTCTAATTTTGGTGCTCACAATTCATGGACGAGGTTGAAGAGAGCCCAGAGAAGAGCCACAAAAGTGATTCAAGGATTAGAAAATATGTCTCAGTGTAAGATGCAAGGAAGCTCAATCCATTCAGCTTTAAAAAGGGAAGGTTAAAGAATGACTTGATTACAAGTCTATAAATACATCCCTGGGGAACAAATATTTGATAATAGGCTCTTCCATTTAGCAGAATATGATTTATTAGCTAGAAATTGAAGGTAAACAAATTCAGATTGGAAATAAGATATAGATTTTTAATGAAGAATGTAATTAATCTTTGGAACAATTTACCAAGGGTTGCTGTGGATTCTCCATCACTGATAATTTTGAAATCAAGATGGGATGTTTTTCTAAAAGATATTCTATGACAATTATTTGGTAGAAGTTATAGGACCTGTGTTACATGGGAAATCAGACTAGATGTTGACAATTGTCCCATTTGCCCTTGGAATCTATGAATACTAATCTGTTCCCTTGATATTGTACCTGTCATCTAAACACATTATTTTGCATTTTGTTTTTCAATTTGAAATTTGGTTTCTGCTTTAACTCATGAGAAGTAGACAGTTTGAAGGAAAGCTAAGCAGTGTTTTCCATTTTTAGTCTAACCATATGCTGTAGGCTAATCAAAAAGGTTGGTAATGGGTTATTGAGACTTTCAAATGGACTGTGAGCAGCAAAGGATGAAATCAGTTCCCATCTGATACTGACTCTTTCCAGCCGATGGCTAATTGGTGACCTATTTGGAGAGCCCTAACAAATCATGGCCATGAAAAATGCAGCTTTGACCATTAAATCTGAAGTCCCCTGTGAAATCTGGTCTATCTGTGAAATCTAGCCATTGAAGGGGATGGGGGACAAGGCTTGGGTCACCCTAGACAGGGGTTCCTATTGGGTGCTGAAATCCAGAACCTAGCCCTGGCTATGTGGGGTAGAGATGGGACGTCTTCTAGAGCCAGGTAAGATCCATCTCTGGAAAAGCTCTTTGATTGTTACTTGGTTTGAAGGCAGCACTGCCATAACCAGCAGCTCAGGAGTGAGGGTGGCATGATATAGAGGAAGCCATCATTTGGGGTGGCAGGGCCAGCTTTATGTGTGGGTCAGTGTGCAGCCACACAGGACCCCCGTGGTGCATGGGGCAACCCTTGTCTCACATACACACCAATCACACAGCTAGCCCAATGCCCTTTTAATGCCTGAGCCCTAGGCCAGAGCTAGATTTGGAGGTACCACAATTGCGAGCTTCTATACTGTGCAAGGTCCAGCTTCTAGTTCAGGCTAGGATGGGATTTCCTTTTTCCTTGCAGGGACTACTCTGGTGTCCAGGTCAAACTTACCTCTGGGAACCGCCCATATCATCATAAAACTGTGTGATTACCGACTGAGAGCCAGCTCCAAAGGCAGCACCATCTCCAGCGCCAGCCAAGCCAGCACTTGTAGCTGGCTCCTGGTGCACAATAGGAGCCCCTATCTGGGATGTCCCCCAACCTGCACCTCCCCAGCTCAGGGCCCTATGCTCAGGGGCTAAAGGGGCTGAGTGTATCTGTGTGCGAAGTAACCACAGCACCCACCTGAGCACAGGTGCCTCAGCGATTGCCCATGTCACCCACCCGTAAAGCTAGTCCTGCCTCCTCCTTACCCATGTGACTCTCACCTCTGCCCTGCTCCTTGCATCGGCACTGCCTTTAGAGCGCAGTGCCCAGTCTGGAGTATACCTGCTCTGAAGGCAGCAGCACAAAACTATGGAAGGCCATATCACGATCCACCTGCAATAGCCTTGTGACATCCCTCTTTTGGGTCAGGATCTTCACAGTTACAACCCCATGAAATTTCAGAATTAAATATCTGAAATTGTGAAATTAATTATTTTTTAATCTGTGAATTTGATAGGACCCTTCCTATTTGAAATAAAATGAGATTTCTGCCCAGCTGCTAGTATACTGGAGTCTACAACACAAAACACCCTCCGCACAATTGATACTCTTCCTGAATGTCATAGAGGAGTCGTTAATGGTTAAATGGACATGGAAGCAGAGCTAACATTTTTATTTGCATACTATTGTTCTTTGTTCATATGCTTATGATACATTTAACTTAAAACTCACAGTGAATGTTCAGCTAAATCTTTGGGCAGAGTTACCACTGATTTAATAAACTGCCTTACCATAATTCTCTGATATTTACAAGTCAAAACTGTTGTTACATTTTAGCTCATGTCCTGATGATAATTTAATGCAGTGTTTTTTTTTAAAAAAAACCCATGATATAAAATGTATTGAAGTGCTGCTTGTATTTATCCATCACTGAATACATTCAAGCTCGGTTTTTTTCTCCCCATAGGCTACATCTACCAAATGTTCTTTATTTTTCAGTTCCACACAGTGCAAATTGATAAAATGGGTGTCACTTTTAATGGGATATTTCAGAGAAAATAGGAGTGGGGTATTGTACTTTTCATTACAGTAAATGAAAAGTTGCAGGAACTGCATTGCATTAAAAGCAGGAGCCTTTTTTAAAGTTTGTAAAATGAACGTTTCTCCTAAAGGCAGCAAAAGAGAACAAAAGAGATTAAGTTACAACTGATGAAATTGACTACATAGACCTTCCACCTTTTAGGCATTGCATAGGTGTCAGTGTGAAGTGGACTCTGAGATTTACAAAGTGCATCAGTTCCAGATGTAACAGATGTCCCATTTGTGATATGGATGGCATAAGACAATACTGTATGCACATACTACAATCTGCATGGATTCTGTTTGGCTTGGTGCAGATATGTATGGATGCACTGAGTCCGCAAATGGCTTGCTTGTAAATGGGAGAGATATTACAGGTTTAATCCCTGCAACTGATTTCTTTCTGTGGTTAAATATGACCATATTCTGCATTTCCAATGTTTCAAAGGGATAGCCGTGTTAATCTGTATCTGCAAAAACATAACAGATTTATTAGGGCATAAGCTTTCATGGGTAAAACCCACTTCATCAGATCATTTTTATATTATAGTAGTGTACTGTCCGATCACATTGTAGAGAGTACCTGCCCTGAAAAGCTTGCAAACTAAGTAACACCACAACATGCACTAATCAGAACACGGGTACAGAGCTGACGAGATAGCAGAATTAATACTGCATGCGTTGCATGTTCAGACACAGTAAGCAGCTGTGGGATATTCTGACTGCATTCATATGACTGTCAAAAGTGTTCTCATTCACTCCTGACTTCCATCAACTGTTGTATGTTATAATTACTCCTGGGATTCTGGATGGCATTCCCATTATTCACTTAGTTTTTACATTAATGCTGCATAATTGCCAATGTTTGCAATCATTTTTCATGAACTTGTGTCCAAATAAGTTGGATTCTGTTCATTTAATGGTCCCAAATCACCAAAGAGATCTGCAAGCAGAGGATATTTGGGTGTAGTTTGTACAATCTCACTTTAGAATTATTTTGGAGAATCTTTTTCCTTCAACAAACCTAATCTGGTTTTTAATATGGCTATTTTAGTAATCTTAAGTTTTTAAATGGACATGAACAACTGGACGTGCTAATTGTGATCTGAAGCTATTGACGCATTGCACATAAAGGGGATCCTTCAATCTTTCATCCCCAAACGGCCTCTCCTCAAACTACATACAGTTACAACTCCGTGATACATCAGCTCCCTACTTGTATATTTTTATCACTGTTAGCCAAAATAATCATACGGAGATACAATGGGCCAAAGTCTGCCTAGTGCAAAATGAAAGAATCCTTTTCGTTTAACAAGCACCAGGTGTGTAAATGTTATTGCCTTTACCTCAAAATCAGCATGTTTTTTTTCCTAAGCCACATAAGTAGCAATGAACCTGTCTTACGATAACTTAAAACACATTTACTGCATTGGTAATTAGAATTTAGGAAGGAGTGGGCAATAATTTTAGAAGGGGGGGAGCACTTCACAAATTTTCAAAGTAGCCTCAGGCTGCCCCGGACAGGGCGGGGCATCAGGCAGAAGGGACGAGGTCAGAACACTTCCCGTGCTTCCCCTCCATGGACTCTGATTAGTTTGGAGGCAGGGGACCATATGAACTCTTTGCCCCCACCCTCTGGTGTCTAGAGGGAACTGCCAGCTCTTCTGAATAGTTAAGGGAAACTTCACACACTCCCCTCTGCCCCAGGTCAATCTTACAAGGGGTGCACGGCACCTAAAGTGAACCATCAGCTGTTTTGAACAGCTGGCAGTTCACACTAAGTGTCGCACATGCCTTGCAGGGTGGGAGGAGACTCCGTGAGCTCCCCCGTCCCCAGATCTCGATTGACCTAGGGGGCGGAAGAATGGCAAGGCAGCTGCAGGCTGGATCAACCAGCTTGGTAGGCCAGACCTAGCCTGCAGAGGCTCTTTTGCCCATCCCTGACTTAGGATCTCTGGCAGCTATTTTTTTAAATACAACTGTCTGCAACTGGAGTGAACAAGAAACATTCCTCTCCCTTCTTTCACTGTTCTCGTAACTACTGTCTAGTAATGTGGTCTGAAAAGCTATTTGGTTTCTTATAAGAGCAAAATACATTCGCTCGCTGTTCTTCCCGCTGACTGTAGTATATGAGGTAGTGTCAAGGCTGTTACCCACACTGAGAGTGCAGAAAGTGGCGGCCTGCAAGAGACCTTAAAAATACTTTGCCTCTATAGGCTTATGCTTAAAAACTTCCCAAAAATCACCGATTCCCTGAACTTGGGAGGCATCCTGCCACCACCCAAATGGAAAAAACTCCCACCTTTATTCTTGAACACAAGAAGAAATCGCTTGGGAACTTGAGGGGTATGCTAAGCTCTTTTACCATGAGAGAGCTTGGAAAAGAAAAGAAAAGAAAAGAAAAGAAAAGAAAAGAAAAGAAAAGAAAAGAAAAGAAAAGAAAAGAAAAGAAAAGAAAAGAAAAGAAAAGAAAAGAAACAGCAGTCTCTGATACCTGACCTCTCAGTCTTAGGCATGCATAGTCAGAGCTCCTATTACTTTCCAGGACACAAGAATCAGATTATAGTCTATAAAAAGGTGATTTTATTAACAAAATAAAAGGATAGACTTGGTAAAGCATATTTGGTTGCTACACATTATAGGGAAACTGAGAAAAAACAGATTAAAGCATAGAGAATTGCATCGCTGGGATTCAGCTTTAGTTACAGTGTATAGGGGAAGGCGGGGTATATGGACTCAGTACAGAGGAGTTTAACCAAACAATAAAACAAAGAAAATAACCTGATCGTGTCTAACTAAAAATATACCCTATCTACTCACGTATGTGTACTTCCAAGGTCCAGTCCAATTCTAAGCATGGTATTTCCTGCCTGGTTCAATTCATCTTGTTCTCTCATCTCCTGGTTTGAACTCCCCAAAAGACAAGCAGCAGGCAGATTCACTTTCAATTCAAATCTCAACACTTTCTTCCCATTAGCTCTCTTGGCTCCCTGCCAACATTTTCTACCTACCTGGGTTTAACCCTTTAAGGTGCATCTATACTATACTGTTATTTCAAAATAATGTGAGCATCTACACAGCCATTCTACTATTTTGAAATAATAGATGTTTTATTCCAAAATCCGTAAACCTCATTCTATGAGGAATAATGCCTATTTCAAAATGAGGCGTGTGTAGACAATCCATTGCTGCTATTTCAAAATAATGTCTCACCGTAGCCATTCTAAGTTATTCCTCCCTAGTGCCTCCTGGGGCTCTAAATTGAGATAGCAGGTCTACATTAGAGATGCCTTCCTCGGACTAATTTTCAGGTTTCCCTGCAGTGTAGATGTGCTATTTCTAAATAAGCTATTTTGGAATAACTATTCGGAATAGCGTATTTTGAAATAGCCATGCAGTGTAGACGTTTAGAAGAGGACAGCACTCCCATCCATCATAGGCAGTACATGGGACTAAGATTTGGTGCTTTGAATAATACTTTGCAGGGGATAACACAGACCATAGATACATTGTAGATACCAATTATTGTGCATTTACATATTTATGGTTGGTTAATTTTATATTTCTAAATGCAATACATAACAATGCAGAATATACAGCATAAAACCTCAGGCACATCTATATATCATCTGGGAAAACTGCATAATATTAATTGGTTAATTAATATTTTACTTTCATTTATAGTGAAGCGCCAAGGAATGTTTCACTTCTTGTTTAGCATGTCTTTAAGTAAATCAATACAGGAAAATTAAACTATTTATTTTACATATTAGAAAAACAGTTAGAAGTCAGCAATGATAAAAGAAATTAACCTAAAAATTTAGCCTACGTGGATAAAATCTTTTTGAAAGCCATAAATATTAAGGAAGTTATTAATAAACCTTAGTTGTGAAACATTTCAGCAAAAACAAGGAGTCCTATGACACCTTAAAAACTAACAGTTTTATTTGGGCATAAACTTTCATGGGCTGGAGCCCTCTTCATCAGATGTATGAGGTGGAAACTTCTGCATGAAACTGCAGAACTATAATTTCAGACCCATTTTGGTAGTGTCAAGTTTACACATCAATTCCAACTCTGCAGTTTCATGCTGAAGTTTCCAGCTGATGAAGTGGGCTCCAGCCCATGAAAGCTTATGCCAAATATTTAAGGCTCAAAGGACTCCTCGTAGTTTATAAAGAACTTACACAACTAAAACAATCAACATTAGTCCTTCACTCCCAAGCTTGCCTAGAAATCTAGAAATTCAAATTATGTCAAGCTTCTACTGTTTTTATGAATGAAACCTGACAGTGAGAGTTCTCAAGTATGCCTTTTCACTTAGGACACATCTAGACTGCCCACAGCTTTCAAAAGAAGATACGTAAACTCGGTGCAAATTTGCATATCTTCTTCCCATCCCGTTTTGGGAAGAGTTTTTTTGAAAAAAAAGCAGACTCGATGCAATTCTTTTGGAAAAAAAGTCTTTTCGAAAGAACCCTGTATGCCTCATTTTTTGGGGAAAAGGGGGTTCTTTTGAAAAATGTTTTTTTTTTTTAAAGTCCACCTCTAGTCTGCTTTTTTTTTCCCCCGAAAAACTCTTCCAAAAATGGGATGGTAAGAAAATATGCAAATTCGGCACAAATTTACTTTTGAATTGTTTCCATTCAGCACACTGACAAATCAGGGCTTTGGCACCTTGTCTGACTACAAAATATCCTGTTTTACTAAAATGAAATAGTAAAAGGAGATACTTCTAGAAGGTCTGGAGCTAGGGTTTGATGAGAACAGAAATGGCAGTTGTATTAGTTTGGCAGTCACAGAGCACTACAGAGTCACTCATTCACTCAATGAGAAAACATCCTCCACTCAATAAAACCAGTATGCTATTGGGCCCTAAAGCATTACTCCATAGTGATGCTCGTACCTCGTCTGCAAGGAAGGGTGGAAAATTAAGAAAAAAAATCATATTTATTGTGATGAAGGTGGTCTATGCAGTCATTAGGAAAGAAGGGATTCATATCAGAGTAAGGTCAATCTGAGGATATTAAGAAAGCTCTATTTGTAACAATGACCTTCCCCCCACCCATGCCAAAAAAACAGGGAATGGGCAGCAGCAGTCCTAAACTCATTCTTGTGATTCACCAGGAATTTCTTCTTTCACCAGCAATTCTTTGGGGGAGTTGAAAGAAAATATCTTTCAGAACCTTATATGTGTTAGAAGCAAATGCAGTTCTGCCAAAATAGGCTCACTGAAAAAGATTTAGCACCACTTTAAGTTTCTAAGAGTCCATTGAACTGACATCTAGGAAACATAAACATGCAATACTATTGTTAGAAGACGATGGGAAATGAAACAAAGTAAAGCTGGTATCACATCAATTACAGCTACACCAGAGTTTTATTTTGAGGGAGAAAAGTTTTAGTAAAAGCTTGCAATGATACAAAGAAAATTATCAGAATGCAAGACCATACCTAGAATAACAGACTTACAACAAAATGAAGGAAGCATTCAGATATCACAGTGATGAGAGCAGTATTAGAACCTATAAAGAACAAAGAATAATGGGAATTCAGTTTATCATGATCTTGTGCAACATCTTTGTGATTATAGCAGGGAGAGTAAAGAGTACATCGAAATTTCTGTTCTCACCCACTAATTCCTTTTCTCTGTTGACAGCATGGCTGGCGATTGTGATTGATGAGAGATCTTTGCATACTGTCTGCAAGCACTAGTAAGGGCAATGTGAAAAGGAAGCCAGTCTGGGGATACCTGACCAGATTACTCTTTCAAAGCTTAGTAATGGAAAAATAACCATTTAAAATATAATGGTACCATTAACAATTACATAAAACATCATAGCCTTGCTTCTCCACATCATTACACCATTGTAAATTCACTGAATTCAATGAATTTACACTGGCAACAACTAGTGCAATGGAGAATCAGTCCCATAATGATTTATATATGGAGAACATAATTCTTATCAACAGCAGTAATAATGGGGGTGAGGGGACGGCATAGTAGGCAAACCATGACCAAGTTAGAAGACTGAGATTAAAATGGATGCTTAAGAAGTTTAATCAGCCATAGACATAATATCCACTCACATGGATAGAAGTCACTCTGCCAGCCACGTATTCACCAAACAAAAAATGACAAAAATGTCCCCCTTTCTCTAACAAGTGCCTGGCTGACCTCACTGATGGAAAGTGACTTGCAGTGCAGTGTTGAGTCCTGGGAGTGTAATTAATGCCAGACAATAAATCTCCCCAAGTCCAGCACGAGAATCTCAATAAAGCCACAGGATTTCATATCAATATAAAGAACGAGAGTGTAAGCGTTTGTGTGTATACACTTATTAATGCCTCCATGTATAACGTGTGTCTGTGTGTACAAAATCATTCCTCCTGACATAAGTGCCAACTTCCCCTCATTCTCAGCCTCCCCCTCCACCATAAGCCCCACCCCCACTCCACCCAAACCCTATCTCAGCCCTGGAGCACCCACAGTGTCGATGCCTATGCCTCCTGAGGTATTGCCCACTCCTATAGGTCCATGAGTGCCTTGTGGGCAGAGAACAGTGGAGTTTCATCGTTGAAGGACATTGTTAAGGCAGCCACTGGGACAGACATTTGGAAACTGATCTCCAACCATCTGTTCCATTCACACTTCAGTTTACTAGGAGTTGGGGCAAGGTGAGAAGGCCAACAATCTTATTGTTTAAAAGGGAGAAAATCTATAGTAGTGAGCCCCCTCATTGGTTTCAATGGACAAAAACAACCAACCACGAGGAGTAACGGTAGTTCGAATTAGAGATCCTAATTCGAACTACCTATTCTGTGCTGCATGTAGCCGCAGGCACGGAGTTCGGACTAAGGGGGATTTAAAAATGGCGGCGCCTGAGAAGATGCAAATGAAGCACGGGATATTTAAATCCTGGGCTTCATTTGCAACTCCGGTTGCCCTCATTTGTCTACCTAGCTCGAACTACCGAGCTAGTGTAGACATACCCTCCCAGAGCCTGCACTCCATACCTCCTCCTGCATCTCAACACTCTGCCCTGGCTCCCTTTTACAGCCCATATCCTATACACCAAGTATCACCCCTGCCTCACAGACACTCAAATGCAGTACTGCCCTTGAACACCTATTTCAAATTTCAACCTTCATTTTTCTGCACTGGCAGATAATGTGCCGTCACAAGTATGTCACAGACTCAGTAACTAGGAATCTCTGCTTCATAATATAAACTGTTATTTATCTACATTTACTTTGAGGATTACACTTACATTCAAAATGCAATTGTGTGCTACCACTGCTCTACAGCCAAGTTTACACTAGTGAGAGAATATGGGACTTATACAATTTTTTTCACGTATGGTATAACAAATGGGAAGAAAGATACACTGTTCTGAGTGCCATCACTGCTACTCATTCCTAGTACATTTGTGCATTAAGGTAGACAATATAATTTTCTTCATTTATTCTAGATGTCTGCCCTGTATTTCATTTTCTAAGCTTCTTCTGCACTGTCTCAATGAAGATGTATCTTATATTTCAAGGCACACAGAGCCAATATCAGCTCTGTAAACTTCAAAATTTAGCTGATGTCAAATGCAGCAGGTCCAATGAATCACACATGTATGCGACCAACTAAATTGCTGATAGTGAATTTGACTTTAAAAGATAAACATGTTTATTAAAGGAGAGATAAACCTACAGTAGTCAGATGCACTGGGCTAATTAATCTCTGATCTGTCCGAAAGTTTTCTTAAAAACCAGAATTTTTCATGTGAATCAGCAGATTTGGACTCACCTGGCAACCCACACAGCTCACTGTATGATAAACAGGAATAGGACAAGGTCAACTGGTTAAGTGGATTAAATGTTATCTTTTCTCCTTTGAGATCCTGATAGGAAACCAGTCTGAAATTAGTTTGTTGGGTCAGTTCCCCAATGGACAGTTTATATCATAAAACATCCCATAACTGAATACTGCTATAAAAGGCAACATAATCAGCATCTACTCTGGGGAAACCCAAGATTGATTTAGAAGGGGAAAACATGTCTCTTTCTCATTGAAAGGGTGCTCTTTCTAGGTCATGTTGAGATCATTTGTGAGGCTGTGTGGGAAGGTTCTTATAATGCCTGCATAATAACCTGTAGTGGAATGTCATAAATAAAAGGCTCAATTGTCAGTGAAGACTTTCCTGTAACCTTCACAAAATGCAAACCCTTTCTCCTGTATTCTAAAACACTACCTACACCTTTCCTGGGCTTAGCTGTATGCTGTAGTGATAAATCTGAGCCACTATACTTAATAACTCTTTTCAATTACAAAGCCAGGATTAGCATTATTGGGAATTATATTTCACTGCTCTACCCTTATTTTTTAAAATCTTCTGCAAAAATGTAGATTTCTTCTGATTGTATTTTTAGGATTTAAAGTAATGGGGGTTCAGGAGATACTCATAAAAAGATACTGACTAGTGACCTGACTTCTACTTGAAAATCATCCCCATGAATATTATCCTAAATTTGCATTGATTCTGCTCATGCACCTCTTGTATTTTCTCTCACAGAACATTAGAAAGATGGATCTTTCTTAGCATAAGTATTCTTGGGTGAATATATGAGTGGAAAGCATTCACGTCCTTCTCTAATCAGGAAAAATAGCATGTTACTTTTGTGACCAATCACCGCTAATCATCGCAGCTCAAATTTCAAATTTGAGAAATCAGCTGTGTACAGCAAATTGCTTCTGATCAACTCCGAGAAGCTTAAAAATAATTTTGAAGGATGTGCAGACTATATTAGAGTAGCAAATAAACTCAAGGAAATTGCAGTCTATTTACAAAGAGAGACCATGAACAGAAAGGCAAGGCTAGATTTGTTGGACAAGTTGTTTTCTGTGAATTATTCATTCAGATCTAATGACAAGTAAAAAATGCCTCAAGTCTTTTCTGAAATACACATTCTTTTATTGGTACTGGATATGTAAATTGTAGAGGATTTTTTCTGTGTGAAAAAAATAGTTTACAGCTTTCTCCAGTCAATGTAAGCAAGACATTCCAAATTATTATTGTTGTTGCAGCAAAAAAGGGAGCCCACTAAATATGTTACCCACAACAGGCTCATTTCTGCTCCTGCGGAAATCACTTTAAAGCACTGACTTCAGTGGGAATAAAAGTAGGCCCTAAAGTCCAAAGGTGAAATCTCTACTTTAGTGGGGCCAGGATTCTACCCCATACTTCATTGTCTGGAATGGAAAAACGGCAGCAAAATGGTGCAGAAAGCTTTAAACACCCTGCTCCCACATATTTTGACTCAGATCTAGGAAGCTCCTCCATGAAAAAAAAAACTCACATGTTGAGGCTCTAGCAAAGGACAAAGCTTGTCTCCCTGAGAAATCAAGATAATAATACTAATAAAAAGAAGATGTAGAATAATACTGACCAATCAGCAATGTTGTATGTATATTTCCTGTCCTGATTTAAGAGACCAATCTCAGGATGAGCCTCAAGCAAAAAGGCCACAAACCCAGGAGTACTTCGGGATCCATGTTGCCATAAGGCATCATTGAGGAGAAATTATGGAGACAAAAAGCACCCTCAGAGATGATCTTGGTCTCTAACAGGTATCTTAACAGCCACGTGTATATTGTGCTGTAGGATAGAGGAAGCAGATCCCATCCTCAATACAACTGTTTGGAGGAAACTTCACCACTATCTTAACCCTTACAAGTATTTTGTGCATTGCGGGCAATCTAAACCTGAACAAATTTCCTTATGACTCAGGAAATTCAATTTCTCTTATACCCTTGTAAGGGTACTTCCTTGTTGTTCAGCAATGGTTCCAAAATAAATCAGAAACTTGGGAAGGAAATGGGAAAAAATATGATTTCATTGAAAAACTACTTTTTTTTGTTTGCAAGGGACTAGAAATAAAAGTCACCAGAATTTTCTGAGTTAATTAATAATTCATTAACCTTTGTATCACTGTTGTATCATTACTGCTAACACCAATTATCTATAATTCCTTCACGATACCTGCAGTACTGCTAGCACTCACTAGAAATCCCATAGAAATCAATCGAAGGTTAGAACACACTTGGATTGGTTCATTCTATTGCAATGTATCTAGAATGTTTGGAATCAGCCAGTGGTTTTATATATATTATATATATATATTGCACATGGCACAAAACTTGTCAACTCCAGCGGGTTAGTGGACATGCAAAAGCTTGAGACACAATTCTTATTACATAGCTAGCAACATTTCCCAGTTACAAATTCTTGTTGTCCAACACGGAATTTAGAACCTGTGAAAGAGTGCTGAAAGCCAACACTCTGGTCTCATAGGGTATATCTACATTTGCACCCTAGTTCAAACTAGGGATGCAAATGTAAGCATTCGAAATAGTCAACGAAGCAGGGATTTAAATATCCCGTGTTTCATTAACATGATCTCGCCAGCACATTACTCCAATCAACGGCTGTTTCGAAAGTGAAAGCGCGCGCCAGGACGCGTTAGTTCAAACCAAACCCCTTGGTTTGAAGTAACATTACTCCTCAAAAAATGAGTAAGTATATTCATAAAATGCAGCTTCAGTAGGTCTTAAAATATTGGCGTATGTGTGGGCAGGGGTCAATTTTGAGAATTTACTAATATGTCAGGCAAATTTTTAAACTGAAATTTAAACTAGATTTGCCAATCTGATGAGTATTACGATCAATATTAGAATGAAATCGAATATGATAACCCCTGAGTGCAGGAAATAACGGACTACTAATTTAGCACCAATTTATTCCCAGATGAACTTTTATCTTGAACAGCATTTTTTAAATCAAAACACTCAGGACAAATGATAGGTTCCCGTGGGCCATGCAGTGGAAAGGAAGTCTATATTACCCCATATGACGCAGAGGATTTCTCCTTGCTGGACTTACTGCCTTGCAGATAAATGCAGTGGGCACACACAAAGTGCGGCTAGTGAGTTTTTATGAAAAACACAAGGAGCAAAATATCATGATGGAGAGAAGCAGAATCTCACACCTTTAAAGAGAAGCTAGATAATTTCCTGGAGGTTAGGTCCATAAAAGGTTATTAGCCAGGGGATGGAATTGGTGTCCCTGGCCTCTGTTTTCAGAGGTTGGAGAGGGATGGCAGGAGACAAATCGCTTGATCATTGTCTTCGGTCCACCCTCTCTGGGGCACCTGGTGCTGGCCACTGTCGGCAGCCAGGATACTGGGCTAGATGGACCTTTGGTCTGACCTAGTACGGCCGTTCTTATGTTTCCAGTCAGTAGGTGAGCAGTTATACGGTTTTGAAGGTTCTGGATTACATATATATTGAGACCAAATTTTTTCCATCAGTTGTGCTATACTTCAAAGTCACTTCCTCATTGCAGAGCCATTTCCCTTGATTTTCCTCCATTTATCAGGACTTGGTACAGAGAGATTGGATGACTGCATATATTACTGATTAACTTTTTAAAAGCTTAGTAAATAGAAAATTATGTCTGGATTCTACATCTCCAAAAAGATGTAGAACCCTCCAAAATCAAGTTTTAATATTTCAGGGATCCTGCAATTTAGAATAAAAGCCACATACATTTTTCATTTGGTGTAGCTCTTAGCAGATACAATACATTTTAGGAGACATAGGAGGAGAAGGCAGCCTGCTCTAAAATGGTCATTCCTCCTTAAGAAAATAGTGATTCTTAACTTGAACAGGGCTAATTTTTCAAAGGATAAATTTAGTACATGCAGTTATGTTCAATTAAACACCTAATTGAGCATATAGATACATAGAAAGAAAATTAAGTACTGACTGCTATTGCTGACTGCTATTGAAAACCACAGATTATTTATCCAGCAGTCAGGGTACAATCCAACAGAGGGAGGTTCAGGCCACTCAGAGACGTAAAAGCACCTGTCTAAGTCAGACCTTCAGTTGGGAACCCACATGTCTGTGCAAAACAATGCATGTGAAGAACCTTCACAATAGGATCCAAGCATGGCCCCCCTAAGATTGGAAGGGATGGTCCTGTGAGGTGGGAGGCCCAGCCTGCACAAAGAGAAATGGTTGTGAATCCTCACTAGCCCAGCAAATGGTCTGCATGTGAGTGGTCCCTCTCTGAGCTATTCTAAGATGGACAGAACCATATCAGAGAGGAAGGGACAGAAGATGTGTCTAGGGCTGCAATTACCTTAATCAACCTGGGCGTGTAATGGTATGGCCTTCACCTCCTATGAGCACCTCTGTCTAGCCGAATGCATATGCCTGGACTCTCCTTATGTCATCTTTTTGTCTACTCAGCTCTCTGGCAGAGTCACACCTTGTGTGAAATACAAACCCCTCTTGGGGTACACCTTTAGCAGGGGCCCATCTATGTAGTCAGTCTGTTTAGCGCTCAGAGAGAATGATGCCTTCAGGGCTTCCCTTCCTGAGGACGTATCCTTGTTCCTAGCTCAAGGCCTTACCTCAGTACAACATAGTCCAGAAGAGCTCACCCGATGGAGCTCTCCTCAATCAGCCACCCACAGTCTTCCCTTCTTGAAATCTCCAGCACCACTGAGCTACCTGTAGTCCTGCAGCTCTTTTTATAGGCCCTCCTAGCCAGATTGGCTGTTGCTACCACTGCCACTCTTGCCAGCTTGGAAGACTTCTCTATAGTTTCTCTGGGGTGTGCTGTGTCAGGACCACAGGACCTGCAGTAGGGGGCCTCCGGTTTTAGTCCACCTTGTCATACATGGACAGAATGAAAACTGCATATTTAAAAACCCAGAACTCTGAATGCTTCAAAATACACATCTACATCCAAATTTTACAAGGTCTATCTAAATAGTTACCTGGTGCTTATCTGGATACACCTGTGTTTTCCGCTTGCGCAAGTTTCTTTTTGCTGAGTGTCACGGGCCCAGGTTGCCCCTCAGGCTTACAGCCTTGTCATCATCGGGGATACCCGCCGGTGTTGCCCTATTTTCAGTCTCCCCAACGTGCTCCCCCTTTCCCACCTAGCCGCGCTCGCAATGCACAGAAGGTTCGAGGCCAGATCCGGAGCCTCCTGAGTCTTGGCAGTCTTAGGCGCTAGATGGTGCCTGCGAGGGAGGAGGGGGACTTGGGCCCACCCTCGCTCCAAGTCCCGACCCAGGACCCTAAAGGCAGCAGCGCAGGCTCGCTGCCTGGTAGGTGGGGACTCCTCCCCGTAACTCACCAACCCTCCGGGCGTCGGTTAAGGCGCGGCCGTGGCTCGTCGCCCCCATCCTGGGTCACTTCCTCCTCCTCTCCGGGCTCATTGCCGCTGAGATCCGCCACTTCCCTCCGCTGGCCGTTAACCACAGCTCCCTCCGTGCCGGGCTCCTCCGCCCCAGCCAAAGCCATTCCCTCTTGCTGCCCCTGGTGCCCTTTTGAGGGCTGGCCTCCCGCAGCACCGCCCCCTCCGCGTGGGTGCCTCCCGATGACGTCACCCGTGGAGGGGAACCCATTCTCCTGGCTAGCCCCGTGCACGGGGGGCACGTGACCTGGGGCGCTGATCGGGAGCGGCTGCCTCCCCCGCTCCTGGGGTCGGCAAACGCCGTGTCCCGTGCTGCGGCAACCCCGCAGGCATCCCTTTCACCCCTCACGGGCTCCGGAGTGCGGGGCACCATTGGTTCCGTGGCAGTAGGAACCGGCACCCCATCACACTGAGCATGATCAATAAAACCAAGGAAACGTGCTTCTTGTGAACACGGGCTTAGCTTTGCTCAGGCCCACCAAGGTGGGGAGGTAGGCAATTGCCCTGGGGTCCAGCCGTTCAAATGGGCCCAGGGCTCCCAGCCATCACCACCACTACTATGGCAGTGGTGGCACCTGGATCCCTGGATCCTTTAAATCGCCACCAAAACACTGGGCAGCACATTCCAGGTGGCTCTAAGGGCTGTCTGCCCTCAGCCCCACCCCTTCCACCAGAGGTCCTGCCTTTTGACTGAGATCCTTGGATGCTATTGTAATATAAATACAACAGTATTAATAACTTTTAAGAAATTAAAGTTCATTAAATAGGAAAAAAGTGAGAGAAAAAATAGGATAAACGGGAAAACGTAGTTGGAATCAACTTTGTTTTAACATGCCTGAAGAAACACATGGAAGACTCAGTAAATACACAAACAGAATGGAGAAGAGTTAAAAAAAAATCAGGGTGAAATCCTGTCTCTCCTATTCATTTAATTTCATACCAAATATTAATTCTATTTCATATAATTTTGCACTGCTTTAAAATACGATTATTTCAAAGCCAAGTAGGACTCTAGTTTCAATCTGTGTCCAAAAAACGAGGGCTCAGGACCTGAAACAAAGAAATAATAGGGGAGAGCCAATGTTCTCACATATTGACTCCGGTTCCCTGGCAGAAAGAAAAAGTGGGTATTTCAGACTTATTGGCATGCTTGAAGTCAAGAATGTATACGCATTAGCAGGATCAGAAACCTTAACAAGTCTTTTTTGTAGGTGATGTGCATAATGGTATTGCCCTTTTTGTACTGTAAACTTTGCCTCTTATTGAAGATTATACTATACAAATGCTGATTGCTAGTTCATTATTACTGGCATTTAACAATGAAATGCTGCATAAGATCTATGTGCAAGGCTGCCGCACAAGTCGAATTCCAACCATGATTACTGACCTTTCATGTATGTAATGAGATTGCCTCTAAATAATTTAGATAAATAACTGAAATTATTCTGTTGAAAATGGTATGTTCATTGAGACAAAGATTCAAAAAAATATTAAGCAGCTATTTTATGAACTTATGTCCTGGTCTTCATTGTGATGTCTATGGGTAGTGTAGCAGCTCGGGATTCTTTTAATTATAAAATCTGGAGATACTGGTCTTTTATAATTGCTTCTGTGAATTGGGCATGAAGTGTCTTGTTTAATTATTTACTGAGCCAGCAGAGTCTTTTGGAATATCAAACTAATGTAATTCGTGTTTATAAAATATTCACAATAAAAATAGACTTTTTAAATAAAAACAAATATAACTCAATTTTTATATAATTAGCTCTGTCGCCTCTCAGATGAAAATGGACCAATGTGTTTTAATCTCTGTGCTCTCCACCAATCTCAGAGATGGAAAGGAGCAAACACACACATACACACCCTTGCCTTTTTATAGGGTCTCTTTAAAATATCTTTCTGGTTGCTTGATTGGAGAGGGGAAGTGGCTGGCTTGAAGTGGAAGGGGAGCTAAAGTACAGGTGCTATGCTACCATCAAATATTTTGTGTTTTCCTCTCTATGGTTCTTCCCCGCTCAGAGATAGCAGGAATGGGGAGCACAGCTACATAGCCAATGATAGCATTGCCACTCAGTCAGCTTGTATATGTATAGTGAGTCTATATAATTAAGCCCGGTTAAGGCAAACAATAGTGAAGAAGAATTCTCATTTGCAGCCTGCCTGATAGGCCCCATCTATTTTTCCTGTGCTATAATTTTATAGGCGATTACTTCACAATTTTAGTGTCTGTAGAGCACCATCATAACAAGTGAGAGGCACTGAATTTTGAAGGCAGCCCAGTGAGCTTGGGAAGATCCTCAAAAGCCTGAGGTTGAGCAGGTATAGGCTGCCCTCAGCTTTACCTCAGGGCATGTTTCAGTCTGCAGAAGGCCAAGTAATAGATATAATGATGTCCAAGTCAGAGATTTCAGTCTAAGATGACATGCAAATTTCAGATAGACGAGGGTCCTGCTATCTCTGCTCTCAGCTGCTTCTTTTCTTGGACTCAGTTCCCTCTCTCTTTTACAGCGGAAGAAGGAATCTGTAGGATTTACACCACCAAGCATGGGTGGCCAGTATGCTAGCTGGGGGAAGGCACAGTCTTTCCAAACTGCCAGCCTGACCCCTCCCACACTCCACTCCCAGAATGCCAGCAACCACCCTCCCCTTGCACCTGGTCAGGGAAGCTGGAGCTGCATGCCCTCTGCCCTCCCTGTGTTCCGGGCCAGGCAGGCTGGGGCTATGTGTCCTCTGCCCTTCCCCTTCCCCATGCTCAAGGGCTGGAGACGATGGAGCGGTGTGCCACCCGCCCTCCTCACGCTCCATGCTTGGGTGCGAGCATCCCATCCCCATGGCAGTGGTGGCTTTCTTCCCATCCCCATGGCAGTGGTGGCATATGCAGTGTGCTGCCCTGCCTCCCTGTGGTGGGGGCAGGGCCTCAGCAGAAAGGGTGGGGCTGGGGACTTGATTCCCCCAGACTTACTTTCATGGACCACCAATGCCACCAAAGGAAGTAAGGCATTATCAACAGGCACCCTCTGACACTGCATTATACAATTCAATAAAACAGTTGACATACCAAAACTAGAGCTAAGAAAATACTGCAGACAACTGCAGGAAAGAGTTAAGGAGTCTACTAAATGCCAACAAATACTTGCCTGCTGTGATGTCAACACAAAGTTCCATTTTAGTATCTAAAAACTTACAACAAAAGAAATCACTCAGATAAAGTACATCAGACAGGTAACTAACCTTATAAAGTAAAGGTGATTGTCCTAACTTCAAAAGTGCAATTTTATTGGTGACATTTGTCATGGCTTGAATCAGGACCAAATCATCTGCAGTCCCATACCGCACATCAATGACTTCTGCCTGTAAAGAGAAAAGGTAATTAAGGTTCTGCTGTTAGTCATTTACAGTTAGTGCTTGTCTACATGGTGTGTTGGTTTAAGAGAGAAATACATTATAGTAGGCATCCGTATGTTGTGCACAAACTGGCCCATGTGGACTCTGTGGTTTACTCTTTGTCTAGTGCAGAGTAATATAGTCCCACATTAGGTTTAGGAAACTTTTTAATTTGCAACATGCTAGTGTGCACTAATATTTACACCCCTTTCATAAGAACTGACGCACTATGTAAATAAAAATGTAGTCACTTTGTCACTGGAACAAAACTACCTGCTTGATCCAAGTTCTATGACTAATTTATTTTTCAAACACCTTTAAAAACCTCTAAAGAGCTTGAGATTTAAACAGGGTTGTTAAATATACTTCTTTCAGAACAGTTTTCCAACACAATCAGGGGCTATGATTTAAAGAGCCCAACAATTTTCACCTGTAGTAGTGGTTTGGTAAGGATTCCTGAAATCTCAGTTCATTAATCTAAACATATTGTCCCATGCTCTGTGCTGACAGTTTTAGGATCCTAAATCAGCAGAAATATATAGATGTAACCAGAACAGTAACTTCTCATAATTTGTCTATTAATTTTGGAAGCGAAATCAAAAATCTATATAATATTTCAGAGAAGCCAAAATGATACTATTTGTCACTCAGGACAATACTCAATTTCTCTTCTATCTGCCACCACATTTGTCTTGTGACTTATGGATCATAAGGCTCTTGAGCTACCTATCTAAAACAGCAGTTCTCAAACTGTGGGTTGGGACCCCAGATTGGGTCGCAACCCTATTTTAATATGATTGGTAAGACTGGTGTTAGACAAAACCTGAGCCCCACCACTCAGGGCCAAAGCTGAAGCCCAAGCCCACCTTTCATGGAAGAAACTGAAGCTCAAGGACTTCGGTCTTGATGGTGGGGCTCAGGGTTACAGGCCCTCTGCTTGGGGATACAGATCTGGGCCTTTTGCCTTTGGCCCGCTCCTCTCGGGATGGTGCGGCTCAGAATTTAGCTTTAGCCCCCATGTTGGAGGAGCTCAGCTGGGCTCAGGCTTTCCCCCTCCTGGAATCATGTAGTAACTTTTGCTGTCAGAAGAGGGTTGTGTGCCATGAAATTTGACAACCCAGATCTATAAAGTCCAATTTCTAATTATCTATCATTCATCCAAACATTTATGACAAGATTATTCTCCTAGTATTTGACTGCCTATGAAATTCTGCCATTAAGAAATGAGTTTCCATGCAGCTGTAACCCAGTCCATGTTGAGTCTATAATTCCTTATTGAGCTACTTCACAAGGGACACTATGGGGCCTAACTATATAGTATTTGCAGAGGGTTATGAAAAGCCGTGAAAAATCTTCACTTTTTGGTAAATTTAAAGGCCAAAATTTTGAAATGTAGGCATGTAAACAAAGGAGGTTTTCCTTAGAAACTGATTATGGATACTAAGCAGCTTTGAAAAAAAATCAGGCTATTTAGCTAAATGCCTAAATAAATAGGGAGTTAGGTACCTAACTTGAGGCAACTATATCTGAAAACTTTGATTAAAACCTATACCCCAAAGCCTGAGTTGAAAACCACGACCTGATGCTTCTTTGTTCTTGAGTTTACTCTTCATTATTTTTCATAAATAACAAGTTTCTTTCCAAGCAAGTGTAGTGGGAGCTGCCAAAACCACAATGTCAACCTATCAGGTAATGTAATAAAATGCTTCCGCAACATTATCTTTAAAATCAAATACTGAAATGTAAGGACAGAAAAATCACATACTTTGTACAGATGATTTTTAAAAATATGATGTTTCCAATACCTAGGGAGCATAAGAACTGCTTATTAAGAAAACACAAATGGGCACTACTTTTCAGATAAAATTTAAAGTACATTATTGGTTGTGTGAATATGTTATTTGAGAGAGATGACAAAAACATAGCTGAAGAGGTTTTTAAGCTAGAGGAAAATATTTCTTGTTATTACCAACACAGATATCCCAATTGAAAACTCTCTCAGAAGAATCATATGCATAAACGGCCCCTGCCAAGTGAGAACAAAGAATTCACTAACATACTGTACAGAAGTTTTACATCATTTTATAGCACCCAATTTTTCTTTCAC
Organism: Pelodiscus sinensis; assembly: GCF_049634645.1. Lineage (NCBI taxonomy): Eukaryota > Metazoa > Chordata > Testudines > Trionychidae > Pelodiscus > Pelodiscus sinensis. Next base: position 42,226,906 of record NC_134720.1, on the reverse strand, counting down.
AAAGTGCCCTTAGAAAATACATACTATGTGCAATAATTACTTGGAGTTTTAAAAGCCAGAATGGTTTGAGAGGTTATAATAAAATATATATGCTGCATTCTGAGAAGGCCTCTGATCTAGCTCCTTTGTGAAATGTGCCTTTTCCACTTATCCTCAAGCAAACTGAAAATCACAGCTTTCACCGCTCAGATGAGAAAAACCACATTGAATTTTCCCCAGGCACAAATCCATATACAAAGATATAATAGGGTAAATTGTCAAGCCATTTGCTTCTGCAGCTTGCCTTTGTGAAAATGAGGTGCTTGCTCATTTATATTCAAGATACCTCTTCTTGTATCATTCCAACTAAGTACTCCAGTGAGGCACTCCTGCTTCTCACTTCCCTTTGTATAAAAGAATGTGCACAGCTAGCTGTTGGACAACTCTTGTTTCACTGAACTTCCTTCAAAAGTTACAAACTAACTTCCTGGTGAATGCTATATTTTGATCTAAAACACTAGATATTGTGCTATTCTAATTCAATACATGATCTCCGTGGAAACTGATTGAAAAGTTATGCAAACACATTATTTACTAGGTACTAAGTTGGGGCTCTCCGCTACGCAAAATACTGAGGAATACATGGTCTTTGCTGCAAAGAGTTAAATGTAGGATCAAAGACTCAAGTTAAATAACTATTCCCATGAAAAATCTCCATGAATAATGGGTGTAGCCAATTACGTGAGAAAGTTTTTTGGTATCATATATGTTAAGGCATGGAAATGGTTAATTAACACAGGTAATTTAATTACTTTCCTTCCCATTGAACGGACTGTCAGAGTTCCTTATAATGAAGATCCTTCTTACGCGAGTGGATCAACAAGGGCTTCTGTCACTGTCATGATCCTAGGAATACTCATCTAGAACTTCCAACTGATTCTCTTGCGGTCAGTTCTCTTTAATATTGATATCTCACTTTACCTTTTGGGGGACATGGATAAACCAAATGCATTTGGCTAGCAGTCTGAATCACCAAATCGGATTACACGCGAAACATGCAATAAGGAGTTATCAGGTGCCCTGAAAAAGGCCACCAAAAGTTTCTGCAACACAATCTCAGAGAACCAAATTATGATAATATTGCACTAAAATCCAGTACTGAAATCACAAAGTGTTCAAAAGAAACATGACATTATGTAAAACCACACAACAAAAAGACAACTACTTCCATGAGCTATGAGGGAAGACTGAAATAATTGGGCTTATTTAGTTTAGAAATGAGAAGACAGAGGGGACAGGATAGTGGTTTTCAAGTATCTAAAAGGGTGTCAAGGAGGAGGGAGAAAATTTGTTCTCCTTGGCCTCTGATAATAGGACAAGAAGCAGCAGGCTTAAACTGCTGCAAGGGAGGTTTCCGTTGGACATTAGGAAAAACTTCCTAACTATCAGGACGGTTAAACACTGGAATAAATTGCCTAGGGAGGTTGTGGAATCTCCATCTCTGGAAATATTCAAGAGCAGGTTAGATAGACATCTATCAGGGATGGTCTAGATGGTGCTTGGTCATGCTGTGAGGGCAGGGGCCTGGACTCGATGCCCTCTCAAGGTCCCTTCCAGTTTTAGTATTCTATTATTCTATGATAGAGTTTGAACCTTTCTAATCTGGCATCCTCAGGATCTTGGTGGTGCCAAACCAAAGAATTTACTGAACCATGGGAGGTCAATATTATCCAGCAGAATTATCAATGCTTCCACTGCTTACTAGGCTCTTGAAAGACATTTGGGGTAAACTTGAGATAAAGAACTCAGAGTCAGGACTGGTGGCTGTAAACAAACTTTATAGAACTGTAGGAAACTTGATCAGACCAATGATGAGTGGACCTCCAAGTAACTAAAATCATGTTAGACCACAGATGTTGATGGACTAGAGAGTGCCTGACTAGAGAAATTCAACCTGTACTAATGAAATTACTAAAGCAAGAGAGTTAGTAACAAGACATATACATTTGGAAGTACATTTCAGAAACTCATAGATGAACACTGGGGGTTATAATCTTTAAGTGAACTCAGTGCAACCATGCAAAACCCAGACTTCAGTAGAGTCTTTATGAGGGATGAATTTTGTCCTCAGGAAAGATTATTATTTTTTTTTATTTATTTCATAAACAAACACAATAAAAAGACTAAACAGGTAACATATAGCTCGCATATGTTTACAAATCCTTCACTGGACTCCCAGTAAATTAATGCAATTACATCACTCATCAAAGGTGATTTAATAGACATGTTTAATTAAAAACATTGTTCTTACCCCAAAAATTCCCACTAGAGACCACCCAGGATTACACTAGTATGGATTTATTGACTGAGAAATTAACACTCCACTATATACAATACATGGTTAAACTAAAGAGGCTAGAACTGCCACTAAAGGTTTAAACTAAAGGGGAACCAGCTCTCTCACTCTCACTCACACACCTTCCTTCATTCACTTACACAGGCATTTGGATTGCAGAAGGAGCCAAGGAAGGTAGATTCTGGAGGGTCTGTATGCTCATCATTGCTGGGGAGCTGCTCAGGAAAGAAACTGGCTGATTCTTTTTAGAAAGGAAGAAAGAGGTTCTGCCAAGTGCTCTCCTCTGTACAACTCCTATAACTAATCCACATTCTTCACCTGGGAGCATGCCCAGATTTCCCTTGATCCAGCAGAGCAGCAGTCTCCTTAATTGGTCTGATGACTCATCACCAGGTGCTCAGACTTACACACACACACACACACAGGGAGAATGCAGTTTAGAGCAAGTTACAAGCAAGGTGGCTGCGAGTTACAAAGATTACAAAGTTCCATGGCTCAACCATCACCAAGCTTACAGTAGGTTTCTGAACTTAAAGCAAAGTTTCTGATAGTTACAAAGTTGCAAGGTTTTACAAAGATTACAGAGTAGCAAGGTTTAAGATTACAACAAATTGCAGAGTTTAGAAGACAATGCAGCTGAAACAATTACAAAGCTTCAGAGAATTATTTACAAATCATCAGTAATGAAGTGATTTAGAAGACAACTGTTCCCTCCCCCCCACCCGCAGTGCAGTCAGCAGGAGGTTTTTGTCAGTCTCTAAATCACATGTTGGCAGGACCTTACAGTTTAGTATTTTACAGAAATACAGTTTAACCTTACAGTTAGGCTGTGTCTAGACTGGCCAGTTTTTCCAGAAAATCAGCTGATTTTCCGGAAAAACTTGCCAGCTGTCTACACTGGCCGCTTGAATTTCTGCAAAAGCACTGACTTCCTACTGTAAGAAATCAGTGCTTCTTGCAGAAATACTATGCTGCTACCGTTCAGGCAAAAGTCCTTTTGCGCAAAACTTTTGCGCAAAAGGGCCAGTGTAGGCAGCTCAGATTTGTTTTCCACAAAAAAAGCCCCGATCGCAAAAATGGCGATCGGGGCTTTTTTGCGGAAAAGCGTGTCTAGATTGGCATGGACGCTTTTCCGCAAAAAGTGCTTTTGCGGAAAAGCGTCCGTGCCAATCTAGACGCGCTTTTCTGAAAATGCTTTTAAAGGAAAACTTTTCCGTTAAAAGCATTTCCAGAAAATCATGCCAGTCTAGACGTAGCCTTACAGTATTTCCAGATAATCCATGTGTAAAAGTTTGGGCAGAGGCTTTTATGCAACAATTGACTTCACAGAGTCAGTCATATACAGTATAGCATTTAGCTATATGGGGTGCAATCTAGTGGAGACCTTTAGGAGCTAGCTAATCTAATTGATAAGCAATAAAAATATAATTAAAGCTCTACTTATAATTGATTTTGGGGCTTGCTGTCTGAAAGAAACAAACAAAAAAGATGCTTACAGCAGGATATAATTCTGATCTTATACATTCCGATTATGAAATAAAACAAACTTGGAGGCAAACTACTGATAAACAGTTTTTCTTTAGTAGAATAATGCTATTTAAAAAGAACGATGAACTTGTCCTTTTAAGAGAGTAAAAAAAAGAACACTTGTGTACACAGTTTATATGAAAAGTTAAATCCTCTTATTCTAAAATTGTAAAACTACTAAACAATGAGTTGTCTCATCCATTTTAATTGAGTACTTACTCTTTGAACTATTTCTTGATATGCAGTTTGAAAGGCATGACTATTTCATAACAAATTGTGATGTGCTGTACAGAATTAAGTAGTATTCCCATAAACAGGGAAGAAATGAAGTAGGTAACAAAATAAACATCTTTTTCAAAGAAGATTTTGCTATCTTTAGAAATCCCAAGAAGATATGGGATTGCCAAGACACGATTACATCCAAAGTAATATATTAAAATAATATTATGGCTGCAAAATTAAACACCAAGAGTGGAAGGTACAGAAGATTACTGCTTTGGCTTCTGCTGAGGACAGGTGGCAGAGGATCAGGGAGCTGGAACTGACTGTCTATGGCTGACTGTCTATGGCTCTCCAGCTGTCACCATCCACTGCCCAAGAACAGTTAAGACATAGTGGAGAATTATGGCCATAGAAAATAAAACACCACTAGATCTATTTTTGAGGAGATTTAAATATTGTAAATCTACCTTCTAACCTTTTGTCCTGCCTTTTACCTCTTCCTGCAAAGAAATACACCAAAGAGTCTTTTGATGTGGGCACAATTCTTCTCTCTTTAACGTTGTAGCAAAAACAAGCAGATTATGCAAACAGTGGCAGAGAAGGGTAGATGATGAAGGATTAACCCTACTCTCCCCAAAGACAAGTTATTGTTTTTTGTTTCTGCTGTGAAATAAGCCGCCCAATCTAATTGTCATTGAACCACACCGGATTTTTAAAAAAAATAAGGAAAAAAAATCTAACCTAATTTCCTCCCCCCTCTCCTCCCATGAAGTACGAAAAAAACCCAAGGCCTCCAAACCCACTGGCTGCGTCTAGACTGGCAAGTTTTTCCGCAAAAGCAAACGCTTTTCCGTAAAAACTTGCCAGCTATCTACACTGGCCACTTGATTTTGCACCAAAGCACTGACGTTCTACTGTCTGAAATCAGTGCTTCTTGTGTAAATGCTTGGACTTTCCCGTTCGGGCAAAAGCTCTTTTCTGGAAATGTTTTTGAGCAGGAGCGCCAGCGTAGACAGCTAAAAACTGTTTTGCGCAAAAAAGCCCCGATGGCAAAAATGGCAATCGGGGTTTCTTGCACAAAACCGCGTCTAGATTGGCACAGACGCTTTTCCGCAAAAAATGCTTTTGCGGAAAACGTCCGTGCCAATCTAGACGCTCTTTTCCGCAAATGCTTTTAACGGAAAAACGTTTCCGTTAAAAGCATTTGCGAAAAATCATGCCAGTCCACACGTAGCCACTATTGTTTATAAATCTCCCAAGACAGACTATCTTCAGAGTCCCCTGGTGAGTTTTCCATTGTCTATTTTGTTGATAAACAATTCACAATAGGAACACTATAGCCTCATGCTGTGTCCTCTCAGCAAATATAATGTATTACATCTGACATCTTTTATAGATATCCTTTCATTCATTCCTGAGTCATCTGGAAGGGCTTTGTATACTTTGGGCACATTTAGACTGTGGCACTATTTCAGGATACTTCCAGTATCCCGAAATAGCTATTCCACATCTTTTGAACAAGCCCCTTATTTCAAAATATCTTTCAAAATAGCGAGTGTGCTGTTCCATTGTCCCCGTAAACCTTGTTCCACAAGGGTTAAGAGATGTTTCAGAATAGCAGTTTATTTCGAAATTTGGTGCTGTGTAGACAGCGCCAAATTTCAAAATAATCTCAAAATAAGCTATGCAATTTGCGTAGCTCAAATTTCATAGTTTCTTTTGAGGTAAGGGTGCAGTGCATATACACTCTTTCAGATAAACTTCAAGTCATTGCAAAGAAATCCCTTTATCAAAGCCCCCAGTTTAAAGTCCTGGAATGAAGGACAAGCAGGGCAAAGTTTTCAGTTTCATTTATACGAGAACATTTTTCAAAGGTAAATACTAATACTAACCTGGACCTGATTCTGATTTTACTTACACTGGCATGAATGAGACATTACCCAGGGAAGATAATGGAATTACTTCTCCTGTGCTGTGGACACAATGGCACTCCAGTTCCTGAACTCATTACAATTGCTCTGTAGTTGTGATATTCCTTCCCATGAGATGCCAGCACATTCAAAATCTTCTGTCACTGTCTTCTGTCCATTCTTCCTTGGATTTCCTTGTTTTCCCTTTCCTCCTTTTGGTACCAAATGCAATATTTGTTTAGCATGTCTCCATGCTCTATCTTCCATAGGGTATACATGTCCCAACTATTTCAGCCTTCTTTCTTTGCTATCATGTTCTGCTCTATCCACTTCTTTATTCCCATATTTGTTGTTCTGTCTTTTGATGAAATGCGTAATACCGTCAACCACCTGCAATACGCAGCTTCCAACTTTTTTTTTGTTTGCCACTTTCAGGAGCCAAATTGATACTCTGCATGATCTTACCTTGAAATTGGTGTGGAGATCTGTTTGACCACATTTTGTACATCATTCCAAAAGTGGTGTTTGCTTTTCCTAATCTCGTATGAATGTCTTTATCCCATCTGTCTTCAAATCTCATCACACTCCACAAATGGAACTCTTCTACCTGTTTGATTTCTTTGCCATCCACGTACACTTTTCATCTCTTGTCCACTTTCCTCTTTTTGTTCTCTCTGCATTTATTTTCAAAGCCATTTTGCTACTTTTCTGCCTCTGAAATAAGGACCGTCATTCTGTTTCACATCATACTTAGTAAAGCAATGTTCCTGGCAAAACTGAGGTCACATAACTCTCCACTCTCTCAGTTATTACCATCGTCTTCATCACCCAGTCTATTGCTAATGAAAACAAAACTGGCTGATGATAAACCCTGGTTTCGCTCGTCACAATATTGAATTGAACACCCAGGCCTGCCTCTGACTCTCTGGGCATCTACTTCCAACTCATAAACTGATCAACAGAGTTTGATCTTTTACCATATACCTTCCAGCAATATGCCACAGATTATCTGTCCGGACACTATCAAATGCTTTCTTAAAGTCAATACAATTTTGCCAATCACTAACTTTTTCAGTGATCTGTCAAAAAGTGAATATTTATTCATAACATAATCTACCTGGATGGAACCAACGTTGTTCATCTCAGACTATTTTTATCCATTTCTTCATTCTGTTCAGCACGATGGTGGCCCAGGATTGGTAGCAGTATGACACCTCTGCAGTTTGTGCACTAAGATGTTTTTTTTTGGCAATGCCATGAATGATGCCATCTTTCATGATATCTTAGTATGAAAGAAGTTGTGCTTATATAAAATCAGCATGAGACCCGATTCAGGCCATTAGTAGCAGAAAGGTCCTGGAAACGTCATAATTTTTTGTAAATTTTCTCGACTTGGGGGCCCTAATCAGTAGTTGAACGCCTAACAATCATAAAAATGTCTCAGCATATTCTGCACAATGATCAGAGGTAGGATGAATTTTAAGGAGAAAAGGTCACTACCTTCCCGATCAGACATGATTGTTCTCTCTCCACTTCAACTACAAATTCTAACTGCCCAGGACTCTCTTCTATTAACTCCTCTTTATAGGTCCTGGAGATGGATCTGAATTACAAAAATCGAGGTGCAGTTGAATCTCAGGGTTTTGATTTCTCTCTTATTCTGGTAGGAGAGCAAACATTTTATTGTTCTCTAAGAAACCAAAAATGCAGGTCTAGGTTCTATCAAGTGGGAATCTCCATAGTACAGGCTACATGACATTATTTATACATACTTGTATTTTTCATGCCTGTCTAAATAGATACAGGAACCTCCTGCATTAAGTAACTTGTCCCCTGGTATGTGAGTTCATTAAAATACTCACTATTCCCATCCGTGAATAATTGCACATGCTACAATTTATAGTACCAAGTTATGATACTGGTATTTCAAGGTAATTGGCATTTCATTCAATAAGTAGTCTCATTGTCTTCCTTGGACTATTTTGTAAAAAAAGGTTCTACTGAATGTGACTAGAAGGAGAATTAGAATCTGGCCCATAAAGTCTGTAAAGAGTACAAAGGGATTTTTCACAGCCATATTTGTTTTAGATGTAAAACTGAACACACAGCATTGCATCCCACCTAAAGCCAGTAATCTGCTCACACACATATAGTTCAATGCTTTATCAAAGACAAAACCAACTTTGTTTCCCAAAGCTGAAAGTTTTAGTAGTGAACTTGACCTTCAGACTAGGTTGAACTTGCTTAACTGTATAATGTCTTTCTCTACTTGAAAACATCTTTAATCAGCTACATTTAGCATCCTACCTGGGGGAAAATATCCTAGCATTAAAGGAGTCCCCCCCCCCCTTTATTCCACTTATACTAGGGTGGTTTTTTTAATTCCAAGAGTTAGTGAATTAAAATCAATATATATTTCTAGCCAACAGGAAGAACTTGTGTTATGTAATAAGGAAACCCAGCTGCCATAAAATGTAAATATATGTAAGTTAGCACTCCTCCAGGTAATCTTACAATCTCTATCTTCCTGTTGTATGCTTCATTATTATATCCTATTTATTTTATGTATTCATTAGTCCTTTCTCTTAGCTCCTCTGTCCCAAGTGCTTTTCTTCCACTGTTTCTTCAGCAGAAGGCAAACCTAATATTATTTGTGTCAAAATTTTGCACACACAATATCCAGCTGAGTTTAAAATGAGGCAAACATAGCTTCCCTATCTTTTCTAAGCAGAAAAACATACAACCCTGGCTTTTTGTGTAACTTAAAACCAGACATTTCCACCACTGTTCAATTTACATTCTGGTAATTACCTTGAATTTTTACTGATGAATGAGTATCTCAGAATAAACAACTTTGCCTTTGTTACAAAGCATTGAAGAATATGGGGAATTTTCAAACCTAAAAGCATCATCAGAAATTTTCACTTGAAAATACTTAAACTCTATTCAGGAATGTTTATCAGTCATCTCCCAACATTCATTAATCTGCCATAAACTTGTAACCTCTCTAATTATATTTTGTTAAATTTGTCCATTGTAATTTGCATCCCTGTCCTTGTAACAATTTACTGGACTGATATATTGCCAGTGATAATGCTTTGTAAGCAGAAACAACAAACCCAAGTTAGTACCTGTCTTGACATGGGAGTAATTATTCATATAAGTATGCAAAGAACCCTCAAATACACAGGATAAAGTAGAATTTATGGCCACCATAAATTAATCGAAAAGAAGGAAAAATCTAAAAAAAAGTCATTTAATAGAAATATAAAAGAAAAATGTTCTGTTAAGGTGTAGTAATTCCTTAAAAATAAATACTTTACAAACACTATATTGTAGATACTTATATAAGCATGAATTTGAGCTGGTTGTCCATGGGAAAATGTTATTTCATCTACACTGAAATGTTTCACAGGAACTGTCAATGTCAATGAAATTTGATTGAAAAGTTTTGAAACAATTCATAGTGATTTCAATTTCCTTACTGTACTTCAGCTTATATCTATATCTATATCTATATCTATATCTATATCTATATCTATATCTATATCTATATAAATAATATTTCCATATTATCTGTACATTTTAGCATAATACTATTTACATTTTTCAGAATTTATATATTTCAGTATTTTTCTGTGTTTCCAACCCACTCTGCACACACGCGCACACAGAAATACATAAGTATGCGGTTGCATATGCATCCACATTATATGATATATAGTTATGCAGGTGTAAATATGCATCAATAGAAAGATAATATGCACCTATAAAGATGTATATACACATGCATGTGTAAAAGAGGAGGACATCGACTATGTCAAGACTAAAATAATGAAAATGTAGGGCTGAAGAGGATGTTTGATAAGACATCTTGTCCACTTCCCTGTACTGAGGCAGGTCTAAGAATTATCTAAACCAGGGGTTCTCAATATTTTTTTCTTTCTGAGCCCTCCCTCCACCTCCAACATCCAAATAAAAAATCCAGGACCCAGAAGGAAATGGGGAGTCTTAGGGCTGGGGTGTTGAGCACAGGCTCAACAGAGGGGTGTTGACTTCTGATTTGCAGGGTCAGGATTTAGCAGGGCTCAAGACAGCACCACAAAGTGGGTCAAGAGAAAGTGTCACCTCCATTCCCTCACTTATCTCAGCAGGCCACTGGGCCTGTTAGGGTTGGGGGCACGGGGTGCAACCAAAAAATATAATTCAAAGACGGGAGAACTTAGCTCAAAAAGTTTGAAACCAACTTAGGGTGCAAGGAAAGGGATACTAGGGGCTATGTGCTGAGCAGGCTCCCCTGCGGTGCTTGTTCCTGAAAGGTCAACCAGGTAGGGAGCCAGCTCTCCCCACCCGGGTGGCTCTTACTGGCTGCCTCCGTGGGAGCAAAAGGAGCAGCTTCAACCCGAGGCACCAGCAGGAGATGGGGAATGCTGCCACTGCCTGGTCCATGGAACCTGGCAGAGGAACAGCAGCCTCACACTGCTCAGCTCTGGCTTCCTGACATGGACCTGCCCAGGGAGCGAGGAGAGGAGATGGGACGGAGGAGATGTGGAGCTGCCATGCTTTGATGCTGCAGTTTTGGGGTTGCCAAAGCCTTCCATGTCCCCCACACTGCTCATGGGCTCAGGGCTTCTGCCCCACAGGGAGCAACAGGGCCTGGGATTCAGGCCCTGGCCTTCCAGCTTCAGCCCTATGGGGGACATGAGTGTTCTGGCTCAGGGTTTCAGTAGCGGTGCCCCAGGCACCCTTGAAAGGTCTAAGGCACCCCCAGGGAGCTGTGGACCCCTGGCTGAGGCCCAGTGATCTAGACCAGTGGTTCTCAAAGCATGGGTTGTGAGCCCTTTATAATGGACTCACCAAGGCTGGTGTTAGGGCTGAAGCTGAAGCCCAAACCTTGCCACCTGCAGCCAAAGTTGAAGCCTCAGGGCTTCAGATTTGGGCAGTGGGACTCAAGTTCCAAGCTGCCTACATGGGGTTGAAGCCCTCCACTGGGTTTTGGTGTTGTTCGCCCTCCATTTCCTCCCTCAGGGTTCAGGCTTCGGTCCCCCTCATCAGGGAGTGTAATAAACATAAATCTGCAAGTTAAAGCAGCTCTTATCAATCTAGATGAGCCAAAAGGTAGTTCTGAAAAATGAAATGACAACTTCCCTGTGTCATGTGAATTGACTTGAGTAAGCAGGGGCTGAACTGCTGCTTGCTATCAGCCAGCTAAAAGGAGGGGTGGGTGTGCCCGCTGCAATTGTTTAGCTTTGCAAGGTAATTAACTGTTAACTGTTGATATGTAAATACAGCTCAGGAGAGAATACGAGGTGTGGCTATGTAAACCCCATTCAGCCAGGGCTGATGGAGGGTCAGTGTTGGAATGGAATGTGGAGAATTGTAAATAATTTGGGACTGTTGTGGGGGTCAGTAATCATGCTACCCCTAAATGTGGGAACTGTAAAACATGCCACCAGTGCATGCAGGAAAGACACCACCATCATGGTAAGAGATCTCGGAGGAACAAGCTTCCCCCCTTCCAGAGTTGAGTGAACAGAGCTGGGAGGAAGAGTTAAAGGGCTTGAGTCAGTGGCAGCAGGCGAGGAGCGGTGACCAGCGGCGTGGCTTGGAGCGGTGGCAGGTAAGGAGCAGCAACCAGCAGCGTGGCGCAGAGTGGAGGTAGGAGACCAGCGGAGCGTCCGGTGGCATGGGACGAGACAGTTGGTGGAGCATGGTGGAGTGTCGTAAGGTGCCCCCTATTTATCCCCCCACCCCCATTTCTACCCAGGTTGGGAGGTGAAACCCTGTGGGTGAACTTTGGGACTCTGGGTGGCACAGACCAGACAACTTGCCAGCTATCTACACTGGCCGCTTGAATTTCCACAAGAACACTGACGATCTCATGTAAGATTGTCAGTGTTCTTGCGGAAACACTATGCTGCCCCTGTTTGGGCAAAAGCCCTCTTGTGCAAATGCTTTTGCGCAAGAGGGCCAGTGTAGGACAACGCAGTATTGTTTTGCGCAAAAAAGCCCCGATGGCGAAAATGGCGATTGGGGCTTTCTTGCACAAAACCGCGTCTAGATTGGCACGGATGCTTTTCCACAAAAAGTGCTTTTGAGGAAAAGCGTCTGTGCCAATCTAGAGGCTCTTTTCCTCAAATGCTTTTAACAGAAAAACTTTTCAGTTAAAAGCATTTGCGGAAAATCATGCCAGTCTAAACATAGCCATAAATGTTTCTTTCCTACACTCAGACTCAGTGCTTGCGAGTGGGGAAGCATTGCCTCTCAGAGGCACCCAGGGGTGTGTGAATTTCCCAGATTACTGGGTGGGGGCTTGAGCCGGTTCCGTGTGAGATGGACCCCAAGATATTGAACCGAGCCCTGGTTACTGCCAGGCCTACCTGGCTGAAGGGTTACACTTGTTTAAATCATTGCACAACGTATAGAACTAAATTCTTTTTTTGAGGGAAAAAAGGGGGCATGGGAAAATGTTACAAAAATGTTTTTAAAAGTGCAAGGAGTTTCTTTCAAAAAGCATTACAGTTCAGCATTAAAAAGAATGCTGTATGAAAACCAGAAAATGTTGGTTGTTAGTGGCTTAAAGCACTTGTTACAGATACCCTATGCAAATACTCATTTATTATATAAGTTATCAACCTAGTCAAATAAGATTCTTATGTGAGAAAATACCATATAGCTGAAGTTTAATGAAGTAAGTATTTTTTATTTTTCAGACACTTAAAATTCTGGAAAGCGGCTTTAAGGATGACATTTGTTTTGTCCCCTTACAAAACCACACAAAAATGTGGCCTGGAGAATCACATAGTACAGGGATTCCCAAACTTTTTGACATGGGGACCAGTAAATCCATTCATGAGCTTTTGAAGTACCTGTAATATTCATTTGCATATTTGCATATTCATTAAGCAAATGATGAATATTCAAATAAGTTGTTTCTGGTCCTCCCAAAGCCCCCAGTGCCAGCGTTAGCAAAGCTTTTGATAGTCAATCACAATATTCGTGCCAGCAAGTTAAGGGAATATGGATTGGATTAATGGACTTCTAAGATAGATAGAAAGCTGGCTAGAACAGGGTTTCCCAATCTTTTTACTTTAGTTGGAACCCACTTTTTTTCAGTACTGTTTTTTGCAGCCCAAAAATGTAAACACATATAAAAAAAGAATGAAAAATGAATAAATTTTCTGTGTTTCACCCGGCTGCATCCTCCGCCCAGCCTGGGCCAGGGCTTGGGGAACCGGTGCCACATAAGCACTCCAGGAGGCGGGAGCAGGAACAGATTGGCGGTCGGGTATCTGGCTAGGAGGGAGGGTGCAAGGAAGGGTAGGGTTGCCAGGTGTCTGGTACTGGACAGTTTTGTACTGGGCAGTCTGGTATTTGAGGGTTTTGTCCGGGAAACAAATTGAGAAATTACCAGACATATAAAATGTCTGGTATTTTCTAATTAGGTAAGGGTTATTATAATTAGATGTATCAGTCCTTAGCTGCGAACTGCCTGGCTGGTAGTCGTGCTCATGCTGCGTGGGTGTGTCTACCAGCCTGGCAGTTTGCAACTACTCGAGGGAGGGCATGTGGGGCGGGGGGGCAGAATGGAATCCCCAGGGCCGGACTCACTCGTGTGCCCGGGTCTGCATGTGCCAGGGTCAGTTCCACTCCCCCTCCCCCCATTTCTCCTCCTGATCTCCCCAGTCCAGCCCCGCTGCCCCCGACCAGCCCTGCTCCCCCAACGACCCCCCCGACCAGCCCTGCTTCTGGCAGCTGATTCTTCTGTCCTCCTTCTCCTGATCTCTCCCCACCAGCCCTCCCGCCCCCCGGCTAGCCCTGATTCCGCCACCTGCCCTCCCCAATCTGTGTGGGACAGCCCCGCTTCCCCCAACTCTGCTTCCGCTGGACAGCCACCCCCTCCCCCCCATCTCTGTGGGACAGCCCTGCTGCCTCCAACCCTGCTTCCTGGCAGCCGGTTTTCCCCCCCCACACACACACCTCCTCCCAGCCCACCCCGCTCTGCTCCCCTCCTGGCAGCCACGCTGAGGCCCAGAATTTTTTTCCCGTGGCCCGGTACAGGGTCGCGGCCTGTAATTTGGGAAACGCTGAGATAGAACCTTTATTATTCAGAAATGGGGAGGGGGGAGGAATCAGATCACACAGGCCTTCTATAACTATCTTCTCATGCAGGCTTTCCAATTCCATTTTAAAGCTACACTCATTTTTTTGCATTGTCATTAATTATGGTACTTTATTCAGCATTGATTACTCTACAAAGGGCAAACTGAAGCACTCCAGCCATTCATTTGTTAAAACAGCAAACATGTATGCTACAAGTACATTATTCTTTCTGACGGACAGCAGGGGCTAGAGGGGGCCATGGGGTAGGACTCTGTCACATTCTCTTTATCTCTCTGCCCTGTTAAGCTCAGTCCTACCAGTAATATGTTTATGGCCCATGGCCCCCTAAGCACAGGTAACTACTTTCCTGAATTATGCCAAACTGCCTGTTGATATTTTGGATAGTTACCCAGGCTAAACCCATCTGGGCCCATAAGATGTTAAAGCTCCAGCGCTAGCCTGTGACTGAGTCAGGTGACCAAGGATCATGTGAGAGCAGTCTGGAAGTAGGGCCTACTATAAGAAGACTAACATATTGCACTGCAACTGAGAGCTGCAGTGGAGTTCGGGGTTAGAACTGTGCTACAGTTGGAGAGATCCATGAAGTGGGAGTAACAGGGTTCCTGCACTCAACTAGAGGGAACTGGGCCTTCAGGAACAACTGCTTATACCTAGTGGACTGTTTCTTGCTATGTCTCATCCAGCCAGACCCAAAAAGGGTTGTGGGGAGGACAGACATTATTTGAAATGTGTGCATTTATTGGGAGAGCCATAGAGGAAACAGGCCAGGATAACTAGGTCTCAGAACAGACCCTCTGACACCATCCAACTCATTTAGCAAGTCTCTCATGCGGATAAGGCTCCAGGATGCCCCTGCAACAGCCAGGAAATTTGCCCTCAAGTCATGGAAGTAGTTATCCCCTAAAGCTGCGTTTGAATCCTGAAAAGAGTTTACAGTAACTCCCATGCCATCTGGTATTCGGCATACAGTAATTCCTCATTTAACACTATAGATGAGTTTCTGAAAATGTTCATGCTAAGAGAAAACGTGCTATGTGGGGTCAATTTTCCCATTAAAAATAATGGAAAAGGTGGGGGTTGCATTTCAGGTGGTGGTGGCAAAGTCAATTTTTTGTTGGTGCTGGGTCATCAGCGTCAACATTAGATATCTAGCAACGCAAGATAACTAGCAACACAAGTCGCTGTGGTTTGTTAAAACACAAAGATAAAAATATGAGTGAGCAGAGAAGCGCTGTGACCACATGTATTCATTTGCTCATGCATATTACCACTGTTTTCACCAACTTATACTGCCACACAGAATAGTTTGCCACTTGATTATTTTCGTGTTATTTTGGGGATGGTCGTGTCATTCGAAAAACGTTCCCTAAAAAAAAATCGTTGCGAAAACGTGTTAAACGGGCACGTGTTAAACGAGTAATTACTGTAGTCTTCTCCAACACACATCAGTTATAGGAGACAAGTGTATGGCATTCCATTTCTATGTACTGGTTTTGTTGAACTCCCAATGAGCCCAAGTAAACTGCCTGGTTTAATTTTTTACAATTATTAAATGCATATTTTAATGGGAAGTAACAATGGTGGGATCAGCAATCAAAAGACAAGTATGCAGCTATGGCGTAACAATGAGAGTAGTCAAGGGAATTGTGGACAAGTGAATGTAGACTGAGTATGCATTAGATAGATTTATTTCTGGTGCCACAGACACAAGATAGGGAGAAAAGGAGAAGAATGGGGAAACAAGCGTGTCACAGTTTTTACACAGACATCCCCCCTTCTTACAGTGTCAGTTCTGACACTGACATCCCCTGATGAGGCTCTTCCATATAGTGACCACAGAGAGGATGTGGCTAGTCCATCTTCACATGAGACAGGGAGATCTGATTGTCAAGTGTCCCCTGTCTGCCAAAAGTCCATGGTCTGATGTGATTAAATTACATTGTTTCCAGCAATAGTGGTAGATTTTTTGAGGCAAGCTTACTGTTTGCACACAGGCAATATTTAAGAGTAAGATAATTACCTACCACTTTTTGAATAATTAGGGACATTATTACAGAACTCTCATCTCCTGAATACACTGAAGAAAACCAAACCCAAGTGCTTCTTGACCCTCTTTTTATGACCCATATGATCTTGGCAATCAATAATACAGGGTAAATGAGAACAAAACTGTCAGGAAACAGAAAACCACCTCACTACAAGGAAAGAACTTAATACGCACTCACATACATTCTGATTAAGCTGCAAATTTCCTTAATAATCTATCATTCAACATCCAAAAGTCCTTTGCCTGAAATTCTACAAACATCATTTGTCTTAGTCTCTGCTCTGAGTGCAAAATTGGAGTACACATTTGATAAACATGATAAAATTTTACCATGGTCATCCTTAAAAATACTTACCAATTTTGCCTTAGACAAACATTAGATGAGGTCACTTTAGTGTATGCCAATTTCCCAGTTCACCACATATATTTATGCTAGAGAACACTGTGATAACCATTTCTATTTAAGAAAAAAACAAAGTTGGGATTGTTTAGTTTTGTTTTTGTTAAAGAGTAACCACTGTATAGTCACAGACCTACAGCAGCAGTTACAATATATTCAGTAAAATTTTTAAGTTGCAATGATCCATGTAATTTTTTGCCTATCAATTATTGGGCTCCCTACAGGAATAAATGGATGAAATTATATGGCCTGTGTTATGCAGGCGGTCAGAAAAGATTATTATAATGGGTCTCTTCTGGGTTTAAAACTCTGAATGTTATCCTTTATCATAGCTCTAACAAGGATATTTTTAAAAAATCCTAAGGAATTGAAATCTTATTTAAAAGTCTTATTTATTGATTTTTCATTTCTAGATTTTCCTCTTATTTCAATCCTTTGCAAAAAGATCATGCCCAAAAGCCATTGGCTTGCATCAAGTGCAAACCCCCTCCTGGGGGTCACTGCATATTCTCTTCTCCAGGCCCAGTCAGCTTGCTGGCTAAAGCAGAGGGGGGTTGAGACCACAGGTACATCTACACAGCTCTATTATTGCAGAATAATGTCAGTTATTCCAAAATAACATAACCTACAAGCAGTTATTTTGACATAATGTTGAAATAATAGCGATCTGGAGGACTTCTTACTCCGACTTGTGTAACCTCATTTTATGAGGAGTTAGGGAATTCAGAAGAAGAGTGCTCTACCTCAGACTTCCTGCTGTTCAGATAGCTTATTTCGACTTTTGAGGCTATTTCGACTTAAGCTATGCAACTGACATAGCTGAAGTTGTGTAGCTTATTTCGGCGTTAGCCCAGCTGTGCAGACATACCCAGGGCTGGATTAAGGGTGAGGCTAGCCGGGCAGCTGCCCAGGGCGCCGCCTGACTGAAGTGGTAAGGGGCGCCGCGTGCCTGGGGGCGGGGCCATGCATGCGCCGCGTGCCCGGGGGCGGGGCCATGCATGCGCCGCGTGCCCGGGGGCGGGGCCATGCATGAGCCACGTGCCCGGGGGCGGGGCCATGCATGCGCCGCGTGCCCGGGGGTGGGGCCATGCATGCACCACGTGCCCGCTGCCCGGGGCGCAAGTATGGCTCGGTCTGGCACTGGACATACCTCATATGGCTTAGCCTCCTTCCGCATCCATTATTTCTTCCCTTAAAAAGTGCTGCAGTGAAGCAGTCACTCACTACATAGAGCACGGAGGGTACCATTTTGTCTTATCTCTGAATGGTGGCATAAGTGAGAGCCTTGGAAAAGAGGTGGGAAGCTCCTTTATACAACATCCCATAATGGTAGTTAATCATCTCCTCTTTGAACTATTATGTACAGGGACATATGACAAATGGGAATAAGAATGATATTGCTCTTTCTAATTCACTTAAGGCCCATAATGAATGAGAAACAGAGTACTGCACATTCATAAAAAAAGTGAGGCGCAAGGAACTTTAGTCATTAGATTTATTTATAGTTGATACGCAGGGTGGGGTCGCCCTTCCCCTCTCTAAAAATCAAACCAATCTTTTAAGCTTGGAGTTGATTACAATTTCTTTTTTCTATTTTTAACTTGTAGAATTCAGCTGGGGCTGCAACCAAAACCATCAGGCAGAGCAAGATGTGAGTTTCTGAGAAGGTCTAGCCACAACCAGAAGTGATGAAGTCACAAGAGAGCACCTCTTCTCATGACTTTTCCAGTCCAAATTGCAGACCCAGGAATTTGGACAGCTGAAATAAGCACCTGTTTATCCGAACAGAACCTTGATGCCAAACATTGGCCGAGATGGGGGTGTTGTAGTTTAGAATTTGGTCCAGTTTATATATATCTTGGTGCAACTCCATCAATGTTGACACTTGGTGAGTTCCCTCTCATTTCATCAGATGCAGCTGATGAAGTGAATTGCAACTCAAAAACTTATGCCATAATAAAATTGTTAGCTACTGGATTCCTTGTTCTTTTTTACTGAAACAGATTAACTCAGCTACCTCTGAAACCTGCCAGTGCTGAGACTGTGTTCTCCTGTTTCTTCATCTCTGAAAGATTTTCAAGGGACATTTGCCAAAAAGAATCTCCACTGGGAGAGGCTGTGTTAGCTGTTCGTTTCAAATATTCCATCTTATCCACTTAGCCACATAATGGCTCTGAATCCACAGTTATACCGCTCCTGAAAGCTGTCTGTAATCAGGTTATCCCAGACCTTCTTACAGCAAAGGATGCTGTAAAGCTTTTAGAAAGTTAACTGAAATTCATCCTCATCAGAACTATTTGTCACTTGAAACTTCAAAAGTATTGAGTCTTCCCCCTGCATTTTAAGCATTCTTTTGATTAAAGGAAGCTATAAAAATTGTTCTACCTGTCATCCATTCAGCTGAACACATGTTCCTTTGTATTTTTCTCTTAATGAAAACTTATTGGCAATGTCCTCAAGTGGCGATCTCAAAAGATTTATGTTGTTGGCTTTGTCATCTTGTCCTAGTAGGCTGGGAATTGCCGATTTTTGGATTTTTCAATATTGCCATTATTTCAAAGAACAAACGTTATTGTCTCTGTTTTCTAGATAGAGAACAGCTATCTTGTAGAAAAGTATCCACAGATTTGATACTAGTGTAATAGTACAGGACAGCTATTTCTTTTTTAAAGTCTGTGACAATATGTTTAGATAACATCCAAAGTAGGACATCTTTTTAAAGATTCCAGCTGACATGATATATCATGCTGAATCAAAGAATAAAACGTGTCATTGCTTATCTTCTTAGTGTCCAGCTCCAATTCACAGCATATTCCATGTTATTTATATTTCCTTCTTTTTTTCCTGACTAGCAAACACTTGAAATTAATATTCAGTGTACTGATCCAAAATGTTTATTTTTATAGAGTGTTTATTTTATGTTCTCATGACAGACTGAAATACTGCTGGTGGTGCAAGGGTCAGATTATTATGTCCAATAAATAGCATGACAGTTTTACTGCTCCCTGTGGTAGGGGATTAAATATCAGATAACCAAGGATGTTCAGGCAAGATAAGACGTTATCTGTCTCCAATTGCAGTTCCTTAATATTGACAGTGTTCCTAAAGTTTCAGCACTTACTGTCCTTATTTCTGAGGAAAAGAAGCAAGTGACAGCTTATTCTCTACTATGTTTTATAATCGTCCATAACCACCGTGTTTGAAGGGACTATTAAATAAGTGTTTACACTAAAGGTTATTTCATTTTTAGATTGCAAGTTGTGCAGGTTCTTAAGGTGACGGGACTCAGCATTTTATAAATGTAGAATTACTTCTTATGTACTGTTCTGACAACACTAGCTTCAGCACAATTCCAAAATGCTTTCTATTAAAAGCCCCATGTTCAGTCACAAACTTCACCTTTTGGTCTGACATTTTCCATATTGGCTCTCTGTTTGAAGGTGACACTTTTTTGGTTAAAGTTTGAACAAATTTCCTTCAAGACACTTTTGAGAACTGAGACCTGAGGGGAAAAAAACTCCCAAGAAACAAAAAACCATACACTACCCCAACAAACCCATATACTTAACTCTAAAAAAGCCCCCAAAAAATTCCACCAGAGATGAAGAACAAACTGAGGTTTGAAATATGAAGTGTGGCCTGAAAATACTCTTAAGGAGTAGCATCTTTGCATGTCTTGACAAAAACTGCTGTTTAACTCAGATATAACATGAGAAAATTGCCCATTTCAACATCTCCCTAAGCCTACATGTCTGCTTCTAAACTAGAGCTGGACAATTTTTTTCAAAGAATGTATTTGAAAATAAGCACAACACAGCAGAAGGAAAAGAAGAGCTGTTGCTGCTACTTCTGCCACCATGCACCCCAACTTACAAATTTTAGTCCAGTTGTTAGGGCACTTATGGTGTGTGTGTGTGTGTGTGTGTGTGTGTGTGTGTGTGTGTGTGTGTGTGCGCGCGCGCGCGCCAGACTCAAAATGGACTTTTCTAAGTCACCCAAAAAAGCCTGAAAACATTCATATTTGATACAATCCTACCAAAAATGTATATTTGTTACTCCCAAACTGGAAAAATCAGTTATTTGTGCAGCTTTAGTTAAAACAGATGTGTTACATGCAGAGGTGACTGATTCGGGGGGAGGAGGGCTAGCCACATCATCCCCTCCAGCCTGGGGAAGGTTTGGGGCAACCCACCTCAATCCCAGGCCCTGTTTCTCCCTGCCCCTGCTCTGCCCCCCCCCCCTTCCCACCTTTTCACCCCCCTTGCTCTGCCCCATCCCAGGGGACTATCAGAGCTGACGCCATCGTGAGGAGTCTGGACATACCTCCGACAATCATTGGCAGCAGCAGGGGAAGCGGAGCAAGGCAGGTCCACTGTTTGGCTCCCATGGCTGCATTGCTTTGCTTCCCTCCAGGGAGTGCAAGGACCGTCCTGCCCCCTTCCCTGAAAGGGTGCAGCTGGGGCCACCTTACTCTGCTTCCTCTACCACTGAGTACAGGGTGGGAGGGTGCATTCCTCTTGCAGCTGCCAGGCCTCCCCCTCACTAGCAGCTAGCTGGTTGCTCCCACTCATGGTGTTGGGGGCATGTGACCCCTCACGTCCACTACGCATCATCCCTGGTTATGTGTGTACCTCACATTTGTTTCAGACAGTCACAAGCTGCTGAAAGAAGCCAATTTGTCGTCACTGAGCAGTCAGGGCATATTGAGCCATAGTGGAGAGAGGCTCCACATGGTTTACTCTAAGCTTTGCCTCTGCGCTGACAAGCATCAGATTTCAAGGCTAGGAAAGACTGTCCAGTGTGCTCTGCATACCGCTCACCACCAACACTACCCAGAACGCACACACTAACCCAACAGCCCAATTTAGACCAAACGTATTACAGCTCTCAAGTACCTAACTGTTAAATGCTACATGCAGGGAATAGTAGATACCAAGGTGCACCAATGCCTTAAGCCCTTCGTATGGCAGGGTACTGATTATGTGAGTATACCCAGTTCACCCCAGCAGGTGAGCCACACCCTATGCTGCAGAAAGGAAAATACACCAGGGTCACTGGGTTGCCAGGTGTCCGGTTTTCTACCGGACAGTCCGGTATTTGCGCCCTCTGTCCTGTAGAATAATTCAGAAAAAATTCCAGACATGTGCAATGTCCGGTATTTTCTGAATTTCTGTCTGAGTGCCGGATGGAAGCCTGGCGGGGGCGAGGGAGCGACTGGGAGGCCGGCAGTGATTGGCACTGGGAGCCCCGTGGTCGCGTGCAAAAGCCTGGCAGGTCAGGGGCAGTGGCTAGGACTCCCAGCCACTCTCCCTGCCCAGCTTCTGCACACAACCAGAGGCTCCCAGCGCCGATTGCGGCCCCGACTCCCAGCTAGGCGCCTCTGGTTGTGTGCAGAAGCCGGGCAGGGGGAGTGGCTCCCAGCCACTCTCCCCGCCCCCGCCTGGCTTCTACTAGCAACCAGAAGGAGTGCCTGCCGGGGGCACGGCCTGTTGGACTCCGGCTGCTGCCAGTGGCTGAACCCACCCCCCGCCAGCTCTGCTTCCCGCCCCCCTTCTTCCGGCCCCTCCTCCTCCCGTCCAGCACCCCTTGGGCCCCAACCTCCCCCGAGCTTTGTTTCCCGCAGCCCCCTTTCTCCCGGCCCCCCTTCCACCCTGCCAGCTCCATGGTCCCCAACCCCTCCCCCCTCCAGACCCACCTCCTGACCCCTTCCTCCTGGCCAGCCCCGTCCCCCCACGCATGATCAAGTGTATCCGTTTTTTTTGGGGGGGGGGGTCTACCTGGTAACCCAATCACTGCCAGTCTTACCTGAGAAAATATTTGTTCCCAACCCCGCAGATGTTGATCAGTTATACCCTGAGCTTTGAGCAAAAACCTACCTGCCAAGCACTGCAGAAAGAGAATGCTCAGTGCCACTTCAGAACAGTATCCTATCCTATCCAGCTGCCATCTCCATCTGCGGCCACCCCCGAAGGTTGAAGAAGAAAGTGATTGAAACCCAAGCCAAAACACAAGCAAGTAAGATAATGCCACTCAGAAATGTGTCTAACTCTCTCTTAAAATGTAGAGAGGAACAATCAGTTTCACACATTCAAAATGGGAAGTGACCGTCTAGGAAGAAGTACTATAGAAAGGGATCTAGGGGTCATAGTGGACCACAAGCTAAATATGAGTCAGTATGCAAAAAAAATCAAACATGATACGGAGATGCATTAACAGGAGAGTTGTGAGCAAGACACAAGAAGTAATTCTTGCACTCTACTCTGCACTGATTATTTCAGGAAATGTGGAGAAATTGGAAAAGGTCCAGAAAAGCAACAAAAACGATGAAAGGTCTAGAAAACAAGACCTATGAGGGGAGACTAAAGAATGGGTGCATTTAGTTTGTGTTTAGACTGAGGGGGGACATTATAGCAGCTTTTAAGTACCTAAAAGGGTGTTACAAGGAGGAGGGAGAAAAATGATTCTCTTTAATATCTAATGAATTGACAGGAAGCAATGGGCTTAAATTGCAGCAACAGAGGTTTGGGTTGAACATTAGGAAAAACTCTGTAATTGTCAGGATGGTTAAGCACTGGAATAAGTTGCCTCGGGAGGTTGTGGAATCTCGGTCATTGGAGATATTTAAGTGCGGGTTAGAAAAACATCTAGCAGAGATGATCTAAATGGTGCTTGATCCTGCAGTGAGGGCAGAGGCTAGACCTGATGACTTCTCAAGGTCCCTTCCAGTTCTAGTATTCTATGATTACTACATTGTTAACTCCTATAGTTCCTGTTGGGAGGCTTTTCTTGAACCTGATCCCTCTGGTGGCTAGAAACCTTCTAATTTGCAGCCTGAATTTGTTCATAACCAGCCAGCCTCCATTTATTCTTGTATCAATATCAACCTTTAGCTTAGACAGCTCTTCAAATTCCCTGGCATATTCCACTTTGATGTATTTATATGAGATCAACCATATCCATTCCCAGTCTTTGGTAAGCCAACTTCCTCCAATCTTCATTCATAAAACAGGCCCTCCATTTCCTGGACTATCTTAATAAATCTTCTCTACACCTGATTTAGTTTAAATTAATCTTTTTTTAACATGGCTGACTAGAATTCTACACGGTACTCCATACGAGGCCTTAACAAAGACTAGTACAATGGCATCAATACTACTTTCTTTACTGAAAATGCCTCACCTGATATACCCTTGTATTATATTTGGGTTTTTTTGAAGCTGCATTGCATTTGTGGCTGTCATGCTGTGATCAATATATACATCCAGGTGTGTCTCCTCCTCTGGCATCTCCAACTGACAAGGTCCCAGCTTGTCACAAATATTCTTCTTATTAGACCCTATATGTATGACTTTTCACTTTGTATTATTGAATTCCATCCTATTTCTGTCACTTCAGTTTTCAGGATCATTCAGATCTTCCCATATAATATTCTGATCCATCTCTGTATTGACAATGCCTCCCAACTTTGTACTGTCAAGAAATTTCATTAGCATATTCCTACTTTTCATGCCAAGGTCATTAACAAACATTTTGATTAAGATTGATCCCAAGATCGACCCTTGAAGAACTCTACTAGTAAACTCTCCAAAGTCCAATAATACATCTTTCAGCACAACCTGTTGCCTTCTCCCTTTACATCAATTCCTTAACCACCTTACAATTCTCATATGGATCCCCATCTTCTTGAGTATAACTAATAATTTCCCATGTGGAAACATGTCAAATGCTTTACTGCAATCCAAGTACATTAGATTTACATTATTACCTTTATTGAACTTGTAACCTCATCAATAGTCCTAAATAAAAATACAGTTATTTTCCTCAAGAAGGAAATCTGTTAAGTCTGGCACAATCCACCTTTGGTAAACCCCTTGTATTATATCCTCTTTTCCTTTTATCTCCATGAACTTCATTATTCTTTACTTCGCAGTTTGTTCTGAAACATTACATATTACTGAGGCTAGACTAACAGGTCTGTAACTGTGCAGATCACTTTTGTCTTTTTTAAAAATATAGGTAAAAGAGGATTAGCTGTTATCCGGTCATCAATTATTATCTAGTCATCAGGTAATAGGCCTGAACAGATTATTAAGGATTTTTAATGTAACAACCAGTTCTCCTGTAATTTGCTGGCTTCCTTAAGTGTACTGAGCTCAAAGGCCTGGTCTAAACTAGACCAGGCAGATTGGCTTATGATACACCATACGTCTTTGGCTTACCATAAACCAAGTTGCCGTGGCATCTACATTGTGGGAGGCCAGCAAGAGCACAAACTTCTGTCAGCTTCCCTTACTCCTCACAGAATGAGAAGTACAGGATTCCAGCAGAGGTTGCCCTCAGTGTTCGATTTGGAGGTCTGCACCTCTGGAGGGTCGATCTTCTCCATAGTGTAGACATGCCCTAAGATCATATTTCCACCACCACTTGCATTGGCAAAACTCATGTTGCTTGGTGCTGTGAATATTCCATTCTCTGAGTGACATAAATTACACCAGCATAAGCTCCAGTGTGCACCACTATGTCAGCAGGAAAGGTTTTGTCAACATAGTTTCTGCCGATTGCAGCGTGTGTTTTTTTATGCGGATGGGGGAGCTCTCTCCCATCTGCATAGAGTATCTGCCCGACACATGTATAACTTTGCCACTGCAGCACTGTAAATGAAGACATGTTCTGTTATTCTTCCACTTCAAATGTGATATTTTCCATTTCTATCCACTTATTTCCCACCTTGCCTTCATACCCATGTTTCATATTGTATTGAAAACTGAAGCCATGTATTTGTTTAATTTTGGGGCATACATAGATTCTTTAGTCTCCCTCCTCTCTCTAACTTTCCTGGTCTATCCAATACAATTTAAAAGAAAATTATGTCTAGCAGTCAGTCCTGACAGAAATATTTCCTCTAGTTCCCACAAAGCAATCTCTTCTAGGCAGGTTTCTCAGCCCGTCAGTGACTTGAATTCTGCCCTGAGAAGTAGTGTAACCACTGACTTCTGCCGTCTTAGGCCACATTTACATTACAGCAGCACAAGATACAGTGTCATAGCTACGCTGCGATAGTGCTATAGCTTAGATGTTTCCTGCAGTGATGGAAGGAGTTTTTGCGTCACTGTAGGAACTCCAGTTCTGTGAATAATGGTTACTGGATGGAAGCATTCTTCCATCAATTTAACTGTAAATTCAGCCCCCCTCCACCCCGAGTACTGTTGCTATATCAACCTAACTTTTTAAGAGTAAACCAGGACTTACACTAGGATTGACCTTGATGCAGTGACCTCATCATTCCATCAACGTGCAGTGCCTTCACCCTTCCGTCAACTTCACAGCACTGGACCATGAACAATATGCCATACTTAGCAGTGCCCACCAGTGGATCAGCACTGCTCTTTCTCATCCACCCCTACACAGCACAGAGACATTAATGCGTGCTCGATTACATGCAGTCATGTAAGTGTTCACTAATTGGGACAACACACTTACAAGAGTCATAGTCACAATTTGTAAATTGCACCAACCCTGTAGCTAAATAGTGTAAGATTTTTTTTATTCTTTAAAAATATCTAGTAAGTTATTGGGGGTAGGATTAGTGCAGCATTCAGGCAGTACGGCTAAAAATACCAAAAAAGCAAGAGATTAAGGGTGATATTTTCTACATTTGTGCCTTTGAAAATCTACTTCTTAGTAGTTAAGCTTCTACCAGGCATGCTGCTCTGGTTTCAGCACACAGTGTTCTATTTTCTTTTACTAGTGAACTGCGTAATTTGATATATGAACGGCTCTGTCTTAAACAGACACGATAAAGACATCTGAAGGTACAACATCCCTTTGTGAAGACTGCCATTGCAGGAACTGCTGTACTTCCTGATCATGATTTTAATTGTATAACCTTCACATTTCATAAACATAGCTTTCTGAGTATTCATTATAGCAGAGTTGCAGCTCTCCTATAGTTAGGATTGAGTGCCACTTTCTGTTTAAAGGTTAGCTGTCCTTTAAAACCCACATGCTTTCTCAGATAGCCTTGACATTTGCTGTAGTTCTTGAGAGTGTAGATAGAGTTAATCATTCAAATATGGGACCATTGGAACAAGGAGCTGTCAGGATACAGTCCCCGTTAAATAAAAGGACATCTGATTACAAAAAGCAGCTGATTTTTAGGGAGAGGGGGTACAATTGGGACTCTAATCCTCCCCAAACCAATCCCAATCACCTGGGTAAGCAACAGTGAAAAAGTTACTAGGGGTAAAATTTGCAACTCCATGTTAGCAGAGGCTAAAATGCATAAGAGAGTGAAATGTGAATATGCAGCAAGCTCAGGGCACTGGACAAGTCAAGTGGATCACATTCAGTGTGTTCTCACACTCACTGGGTGGCTCAAGGTGATGCGTTGCAGGTACTGACCTGGAGATGCATACAAACAGTGGGTACATCAGACAGCATGGCTGCAGGTAGGCATGTCCATGCTAGTTTTAGTCTCGGTAGCACAAGTAGTGATTATGTGGAGGCCTAGCAACCATAGTAAGTACCCAGGGATTTGTGATGGGTTTGTTCTGGGGCAGCTAACTCACACTGATGTTTGCACTCTTCCTTTGAAGGTGCTATAGAGCACATGAGTACTACAGGGTTAACTTTAACACCTCCTCTTTGCAACAGCAAAATTTAGGTTACGTCTGGCACAGGAAACAGAAGTGACACAAACCTGCTTTTCATTCAAACTCTGATGCTACTTCATGCAACCACCTCTGGTTTATACATGTTACACCCCTTCTATCTGACGCAGAGCCTCACTAAGTTCTGGAGACAACTGACACATATCCCACCAGATTGTAGATAATTCCCATGGCAAGACAACATCTGTGTGCACCTCTATTGATACAACCTGTAGTGCACCTCTCCTGATATCACTACCATAGCTCTCCCAAGCTGATCCAATCAATCCCTCATCCATTCAATACTGTGTATTCTACACTTAGTACAGAGAACACAGAGTTCATTTATAACTATGAAACACAACACAATTAATGACCTATATTCTAAGACTGTTCTCATGTGTACTTGTTATGACTTCCCACCCATCACCAAGTTACAATGCTTTTTGCTGAAACATTTCTAAATCAACAGGGCAGAGTTAAGGTTATAGTCCTGGTTATGGTATAAACCTTCATATTAAATGTTCATTACTTTCATCTCTAGATTCTCCTTCTACATTCTGTAGGGAGCACAAGCACTACTGGAAAGCCTTAATTTGACATTAAGAAAGTTTTGGGGCAAGGTTTGGGTTAACTGTAACCCCCAAGGATATTACCTAGATTCCTAGGGCTCTGTCTGCTGGCAACTCAGGGAGAGGCACTCTGAGTTTGTCTTGGCTCTCCCTCGCTACCAGGGTCAGAGTCTGCCTGGCAACCCATAGGGAGTGAGAGGCCCCTCCCAGAGAGTTGAAGAGTGGAAGGAAGAGCTATTGTTGGGGGAGTCTGGAGCCAGCCAGGGCAAGGGGAGGACTCGCTGTGTAGGAGCTAGTAAGCCACAAGCCTGCTTGAAGGGTTCCCCCTGAGAACTAGCCTCTAGGGACCTGAAGGCAGGATCCCTCAGCTGGGTTTTATGTCTCCACTGTTGATTCCCAGTTTGTGGAGTTTGCTGGGAGGTTTTCCCAGCCAGGCTGAGTTGGCTCTCCAGCTCCCTGGGTGAGACCTGTCACCGCATGGTCAGCTCTGCTCTGTCTGCTGGTTTGGGGCTGCTGCCTGCTGTGTGTGTGTCTGAATGCTGAGGTAGGAGATTAAAGTTTGAATTTTAGTGCAGTTGTGTGGCCTGCACCTTGAGCCTTGCACCCCTTTGTGGTGAGGGGAAATTCTGGGACCGAAGCAGCCTGATTCCTGCCTGAAGAGGATCCCTGCCAGAAGAGAGCAGCCCCTCTGCAGTGACTTTCATCTCTGAACCTGAGGCTCATTCATAGAGTGTGTGAGTGCACCAATTTTTAGTTAGTAAATCAGGGAATTTGTTTGGGGATTTTATTACCTGCTGCATATTAAACCTGTGGAGGGATTTACTGCCTTCTCCCATGTGAGAGTCCTTTGGGCTGTATTGGACCTAGTCAGCCTCACTGCTAAACCAATGCAGAGAAGAATGTTGTGGTCAAAAGCACGGGTGGATATAGGGCAGGGCGAACGGGGCGGCCGCCCCGGGCTCCGCGCTTCAGAAAGCCCCGCGCTTGCGCCGTGGCAAAGGGGGGCCCCGCGGAATTATGCTGCCCGGTGCCCCGCAAAACGGTCATCTGCCCCTGGTCAAAAGTCATCAAGGGCCCCAACAAAGTACGCGTACCAATGGGACACTGATCTTACAGTTGCTGGGCACCGGTGACCCTAAAAATAGTGTTTTACCCTTTTCTGTTATATTTGTCTCCTGTTTAATATAATTGTGTTTATT
Source organism: Pelodiscus sinensis (assembly GCF_049634645.1). Lineage (NCBI taxonomy): Eukaryota > Metazoa > Chordata > Testudines > Trionychidae > Pelodiscus > Pelodiscus sinensis. The sequence continues at coordinate 42,197,921 of NC_134720.1, read as the reverse complement.
ATAGTGTATGTGTTTGTGCTATTTTCTGAGAGTCTACAACTATCTGGGAAGTAAGTGGGGATTATCCTGGGTTAGAATTTTACTCCCAAACTGCCCTGGTGACCCTGCCAGGAAGGAGTGAGGGGGATGGAGGCACCGCCAAATAAATCCATCGGAAAAAATAAAGTTGTGTGGGTGGCGGGATCCAGAAGAACCCAGACCTGTCCATCAAAACTTGTAATCAGATTGTCTTTAAAGAACGTAATCAGGTGGAGAGGGGGAGCTACACAACAATAAACCAAAATTCTCTTAATTTATATTAAAATAATTTCATAGAATCATATAATACTACAACTGAAAGAGACCTCGAGAAATCACGTAGTCCAGTCCCCTGCCCTCATGGCAGGACCAAGCACCATCTAGATCATCCCTGATAGATGTCTATGCAACCTGCTCTTAAATATCTCCAGTGATGGAGATTCCACAACCTCCCTAAGCAATTTATTCCAGTGTTTAAAGACCCGGACAGTTATGAAGTTTTTCCTACCTAAACCTCCCTTGCTGCAAATTAAGCCCATTGTTTCTTGTCCTATCATCAGAGGCCAAGGAGAACAATTTTTCTTTCTCCTCCTTGTAACACCCATTTAGACACTTAGATCATTTGTCTCTAACCTGTGCTTCTATCCAACGTTCCTTAACTAGCATGGGAATTAACAAGCAGGTTCTCCAGGGATATTTTTTCACTGGATAGGATTAGAATCAGGGTGAAATTCACCTGTGTGCAGAGAACCACCAAAGTGACCACTGGAGTCATATCTAAGTTCCGCTGGGCTTAAATGGTTAACTAGCCACGTGCCGAATAAGGGTAAATTTAACCCCAAACGTATAATTTAAATTAATCAGTAGTTAACATGATTTCTTTCCCTATTTTTGCCAACTAAGCAAAGTATTTAACCTTGCTATTCAATTGTGGTTAACTTTTAATAAAAGTATATTACATAAATGTCATTGTTTCTTCAACATGAGTTGGCTTATGCTAATTTATTTACATAACCCCTGCAATATGTTTTTCACAGATGACCTGACAGCTCTTTTCAAAACCCTTCTATGACCTGCTTGTTTTCATGCTGGAGTAAACAGTGTCACCTTTCCAGTGCACAGTGAATTACACAGAAGCAGCAAGGCACGCCATCAATCACACTGCATTAAGATGACTTTCAAAATAGATTTTAGAAATCACAAATGCTATTTAGGCTGTTAGGGAAAGTACAGATTGGACAGCTCATATGAAATGGCCATATGATGAATGGACATGACGGGTCTTCAAAGAAAAGGAGCACTGGTATTGTACAAATAACCCTGTCAAAACAAAAGTAAGACTGGCTACCACAATTTCAGAACTTTTTAATCGCTTTATCAACTAGAAGTTCAAAGAGATATTGTTGGTATCAGAAACTTGTATTGATGCACAGACTGTAAATTCTGTGCAAAGCCAGCCCATGCTAAGGATTTGCATTAGATTTTGAAAATAAGAATATTCAATATTACTGGAAGTTTGTTGCAAAATATCTTTTAACAGGAAAAAAAAAACCTTTGAAATTTCTATCATAGCCAAGCTGCCGGACATCCAAAGTAAATGTAATTTGCTGGCTTACTTAATGTGACTATGTCTCCCTCTACTGCCTTATCTTAGTAACAATGACCAACTGCTACTCCCAGTTCTAGATACTGGCACACTTAGCTCATACATTAGTGTGCTTTAGGCATGCCAACTCCAAGTTTTGATCATTGCTAATAATGCAGTCAAGGTAAATAAATATGTGGTCATAGTTCATTACCACAGATGGGATTTATGCTTTGTGGATCTACAAATGCTGAAAAAGACTTTTCTGAGAGCAAATACATATAATCTACTGGGGTCTAGCCTTTTCCAAAACAACACACATATAAATCCAGTGAGCATCTCTCAAGATGCTGATCGTAAAACCCTGATCTAGCTAAAGGAATTATTCCTTTGGCTCAAGTGACAAAGGTGTGATTTTCCTTTTTCCGATACCAGATCCAGGATTCAATCACCACTATTGCCTATGTAATCTATGTCTACACGGCCTACTTCATTATTCAGAAGTCCTAGAAAATAATAGGGGTGTTAACTATTGGGTATTTGTGTAAATGTGTAACCATCTGAAATTTTAGCAGTTACTTATTTACACATAGGGGAAAGCAGGCAGGAGCCAGTGCTCCCAGAAAGCCAGCTGTTAAGTGAATTCCTTGCAAGCACTGGCTCCTGTCTGCCTCCTCCCATCCAGGAACCCACCCCTGCAATCAGCCCTGGTGCCAATTCTGTCCACACATCTATATAAGCACTATCATCACAGGACCTAACCACATAAATCACCACATCAGAGGCTCATTTAACTGCACACATGAATAAAGACATTGGCTGGATGGCCAGCTACATTCCACATCCTAATGACATAAAATAACCAAACAATGGGTACTCAGGAACAATTAGTACTTTCTCTATCAGCTTCATGTAGCATGGACACTCTAAGGGTATGTCTACACTACCCCGCTAGTTCGAACTAGCGGGGTAATGTAGGCATATCGCACTTGCAAATGGAGCCCGGGATTTGAATTTCCCGGGCTTCATTTGCATAAACTGGGCGCTGCCATTTTTAATTCCCTGCTCATTCGAACCCCGTGCCGTTTTGAAAAGAAACTAAACTTTTTCAAAGCACTTTACAAACGTATTCAATCTCACAACATCTCTATTGGCTAGGTAAGTAAAAACTATTATCCCCAAGTGGAAACTGAGGCAGGGATGCTCAATGATTTGCCCAAGGCCAGAGAGGAAGAATGTATCAGATGCAGCATTGTAATTGAAAAGTTTTGGTGCCTAACTCTGGCCTCATACCAGACCTTAGTGCCTCTTCCCTTCTCTGTGTGCCTTTCTCAAGTATTATTTTGCAATGTTTGCTGAGCAGTTTTTTCTCACAACTACAGGGAGAAGAAAAAGTTCTAGACAAAACCCTAAGGGTGTGTCTACACTGCACCCTTAGCTTGAAATAAGCTATGCAATTTGAGCAATGCAAATTGTGTGGTTTATTTCTAGTTAGTGTCAAAATAGTTTATTTCGTAATTTGGCACTGTATATTTCAAAATGTGGTGTTGTATAAACTGCTATTCTGAAACGTCCTTTAATCCTTGTGGAACGAGGTTTACAGAGACATCGGAACAGTGAGCCTGTTACATTTCAAAATAACAGCCTTGTTCAAAAGATGCAGAACAGCTATTTTGGGATACTGGAAGTATCCCAAAATAGCGCCACAGTTATACTCTCACAGACTCTGGTATCCAGGAAATGTAAACCCACCATCTGAGAGACAGGTGACATTTAATTCTTTAAAAACCCCTACATAACATCATTTCAAGGTCTGAGCTGAACTATGGACCATATCTTATTTACCTGAATCTTTTTGCTCATCTCTAGTCTGAGATTTTTACCATCATTCCCATGACTTGCCAGTTAAAGATAGATGGGAGCTGTTTTCTAATTCTATTTCACTGTAAATGACAAAGACAAATGATCGTATTACCTCGAGAGTTCCTTTGGCAGAGTAAGCAGCATATGAGTACAGAAGGTCTTGGCTGTGAAGCTTTTTGGTCTCCCTGTAACACTTCTGTCCATTCGGATAAAAGCAGTCACCACTATTTTTCAAAGTTACTGTATTTGAAGAAGAGCCTGGCAGGTCAAGCAAGACAGAGTAATTTACTAGCTGAACATCTTCAAGGCCACAAGAAGTCCATTGAACCAGAAGTTTCATTGCAATGTCTGTATCTTCTTCTTTCCTAGGCAGCTGTATCAAATCTCTGGAGGTAAGGGGGAAAAAAAAACAGTAATAGTACATTTTTCCAATACACATTCATCTTGCACAGATATAGCAGTTCACAATTTCATTTATGTGAGACCAAGAATGCGTAATAGCTTACTATACAATACAACAAAGCACCTTTCATTCTCTTTTGCATGTAATTCCTTATCAGTCATCAGAAAAATAAAATTCTTTGTGAAGAATAATAACATTTGTCTTTTAAGAAAAATATCATATTAGTATTCCAAAATCTCACAGGAGTGATTTCAAATCACTGTATAATTGTAAAGGATTCAACATTTACATGTAGCATTTACACTTCCATGCTGAAATAGCTACATTTCTGAGCACTGGCTTTCATTCCTATACCTAGCCTACCTACTTATGTTCAGCGGTAATATATACTTATTAACCTCAAACCTGATCAAACCTAAACAATTTAATGTAACATATATAAAGTAATTTTCATTTATGACTTCAAGGAGGGTTTAGAAAGATTAACTCCATCTCACAAAATGTTATAATGTACCTTAGGTACATTTTGCAGATTGGCAAACTGAGTCACAGAAAGGTTAAATTAACTGCAATTAACTGACAGAGCTTGCAACAGAAATCAGGGATGGAATCCTGGGAAAGCAAAGACAATGACAAAGCTCTCACTGACTTCAATGGAGTGGGCAGTCAGGATTTCACTCCAGGCATCTAAAGTAGTATGGGGAAAAGCTGCACATTTTGATCCACTGATGAACAGGAAACAAAGTTCTAAATATTTATGCTCAGACGTCGTAAAAATTAAGTCTGCTCATTTTATATTACACCTTTTTAAAAGAATCTCTCTAAATTCTGTGGTGTTACAGCCCCAGGAAAGTAATGGATCATAATTAAAACACTGCAAAAGAGTGTCATAGGGTGATGCTGTTGGGCACGCACCTTTGCAGCAGACCAGCGAATGATAGACATGCCCGCCTCAGTTACTCTTTTCACAGTCCCCCAAAATTTCCCAAGTGAAGGTAATTTAATACAAAAGTCCCACACATACACAAATCATAATAAGAGTTCAATGACCATAGTCCAGATTTCTCCCACAATAGTTCAAAGAGCATGGCATAGAATTATGGCATCTCTCACTATGCTCCAGCGCAGCCCTGACATCTCTTACCATGTTCCTGCTCTACTAAGACAGACACGCCCACACATTCTAATTCAAGTGCAACCCACCTCTTCCAAGTAGGAGCCCTCATGGCTAGAGCCCAGTCAAATTCACAGCCATGAAAAACACCACACAGAAAATGAAATCTAGTTTTCCCCTGTGAAATCTGGTCTTTCGTGTATTTTTACCATATCTATACAGAATTCACAGGCGAGACCAGTGTTTTTCAAAATCAAGAGTGCTGATCCCAAAAGGAAGTTGCAGGGAGATGGCAAGATTATTTTACAGAAGTCACAGTTTTGCCACCCTTACTTATGTTCTACCTTCAGAGCTTGACCTGTTCTCATTCTTAGGTGCAGCTGCATCCTCTTATTAGCCAAATGGAAGCACCTACTCTGGATTACAAAAACTGAACTTGCTTCATTTGCAAAGGCCAGCCACCAGGTGACAAGGAAACTCACAAAATCTATGATCAGAAGCTTTGCAAGGGTTGGTAACTGGCCTTCATAAGAAGATTAGAACTTTTCTGTGGTATAATCTCTGTTGAATTTTAAGACAAAGATATACAAAATGAAGATATGCTTAAACTGCATTTTCAATTGATTTTCAAACAATGCTACAAATTACCATACTAATAACTGTTATTTTAGAGCATCCAGCAGTGCCATAGGTTGGTACTTTAAAACAGTGTTTCTCAACCAGTGGTACAAGTACCCTTAGGGATATTCGAGAGAAGTCTGGGGTGCGGGTGGGAGGTACATCAACACACCTGAAATTTAGAGAAAACTGAATTTGTGTTTTAAGTTTTACAGCACTTTATTATTTTTGTACTTTTTACACCCCAAAATTTCATCATCCGCCTGGCTACGATTAAGTTGTTTAAACAAATGTGTTGCAATGGTAGAAAAAAATTGTGTGCGTCTGAAAAATGTATGTATATTTTTTTATTTTATTTTATTTTTTTTTTTGAAAAAGAGGTACCTTATTAAAAAAAAGGTTGAGAAACACTGCTTTACAATGTCAACAAAGATCCCAATCTTCAGGAGTTTTACAGGTTAGTTAAAAGACATGACCATCTGCAGTGTAACAAGAAAACAAATTCCAAGAAGTCAGAACTCAACTAGATTTTTAAGAAACAGCCCAATTTTTAAGAACTGCTTATGCAATGAAAAAATACCTCATTCACTGGTCACCGTTACATTCCTGTTTTCTTTTTCCAAAAGTTTCAGCTTTAAAAAATGATTGGTTTGAACCAAATCCATCCAATATAGGATAATTTATTTGATGTAATTTTTCAGCTGGGGCTGGAGGGAGAGGATAATACTGGAAAATTAGCTACAATTAAATATTTAGCCTGCATTCACTGAGCAAAACAATTTGCAATGCCGAAAAGAGCAGTTTCACTAAGTGTCATATTATATGAGAGAAAGTTTTCCTTAGCCTTGATATCCACAGTAAAGGGTTGTCAGGGCAGCACAGTAAAGTGTCATACAGAACACCTGAGCCTAGAAATTATTTTGTCAATACCACTCAATAGGCTGACAAAGCATGACTAGGCTGATTTTGGCTTTTCTTGGCCAAATGCAGTTTATATCACTCGAACACCTGCTACTGTATGATCCAGAAAATGGCAATGATGAGAGAACTGAAGGAAATAATGAGTGCCAAGCAAATAGCACTGTATCTAACAACTATTTCAGTGGGAAAATGGAAGCTTAAAACAAAAGGAAGAGAAAATACATTTATCAATCTAACATACCTTGCCACACCCAGTCTCAGAATGTTTCACTATACCGCAAGGAGCTCTGAAGAGTAGTAGCCTTGTTAGCATGCTGAATGTCTCTAAGGCTATGTCTACACTACAGGGTTTTAGGACATATTTGCACAAAAACACACGGAGTGTCCACCCCTCAAGTGCATTTTTGCACAAGAAAATTTACAGTAAAATGGCAGAACAGAGGCCTTTTTGCGGTGTAGGTATACCTCTTTCTATGAGGAATAACTCCTTTTTGCACAAGGGTTCTTGTGCAAAAAGATTTGTGTGGACACTTGATGTGTAAAAGGGAAGTCAAATCCCCCGGAGCCATTGATTCCCCTATGAGGGGCACGTACAATATACATACATTGCTAATGCTTAGATATATTTGCTATTTGTATAGGAGTAAGACATGACAAAGGTCAAGGCCTGTCACAGGTAATAACTTATAATAAGGAGACGAGGGGAAGTGAAACCAGTCTTCTGTTAAGTAGAGATATGGATAGATTCCACATCCTTTAAACTTGTGACCGGCTCAAGCAGGAAAGGAAAAAGGGAAGTATGGCTTGCCCATTGTTCAGCAAGTAGGCACTGTATTTAACCTCATTTGGAAAATTAACCTGACCTATAGGAATGCTAAATGTCAAAGATGAAGTAACCTATCATGTTAAGGCACCTAAACCAGGAAAGATGTGAACCCTATAAAAACCCCTGCCTATGAGATGTTGGGGGTCGGCTATGATTTGAACATTGAGTTCCTTAGCCGTACCTTGGTTGCAACCAATAAACTTGAGTTGGACCCAGCCTGAAAGTGTGACTCTCTTCTTGGGGTAAATCAGACTAGCCTCCAAGGGGACGAAACCTTGCAATTTATGCAACACACTCAACAGGGATTTCTGGCACAAAAAGAGCCACAGGAAAAAGCACAGCTGCTCTGATGGCGATTCTGTGAATGGCAAGCAGAACTTTCTTGCGCAAGAGTGTCTATGCAGTGTGGATGCTCTCTTGCGCAAAAGCATATCACTTTTGCGATGCACTTTTGAGGTGTGGACACACTTTTGTGCAAGAAGTTTTTGTGGAAGATCTCTTCCGCAAAAAGCTTCTTGCACAAAAACCCTGCAGTGTAGACAAAGCCAAAATATAATGTTAAATGGGGAATCATCACTGAGTGGGTGTGTTTTTACTAGGATCCCATGAAAATCATTTTTGATCCTATGCTCTTGAACATTTTTAATTAATGACATGGAAGAAAACAAAGCCATCCCTAGTAAAGTTTGCAGATGTCACAAATATTGCAGGTGTAGTAAATAATTAAGAGGACAGGTGACTGATACAGAGTGATCTGGATATTAGCTATGAGTCAGAAGGGGCAGGGATGGTGTCCCTAGCTTCTATTGGTCAGAAATGGGAATAGATGACAAGCAACAGATCATTTGATGATTACCTGTTTTGTTTATTCCCTCTGAAGTACCTGGCTTTGGGCATGTCAGAAGACAGGGTACTGGGCTAGATGGACTTTTGATCTGACCCAGTCTGGCCAGTCTTACGAATAATTTGGTAAGATGAGCACAAGTTTACTGAGCAAAAAAGATGCATTTTAATATGGTTAAATGCAATGTACACATGCAGGAACAAAGAATGTAGGCTGCACTCTGAGAAGGGGGGCATTCTGTTCTGGGAATCAGTGAATACTACCTTATCATTTAAAACATGGTTAGTTGAGGAATATTTACTACACATACAGTGTCACTCACAACCACATCTTATTGGTGATGTGTTAACAACCTAGACTGATAACATATTACAACTTCACCAGATGGCACAGTATGCACTCCAATAGCTAATGCCATCTAAAGGCCAATACAGGTTTCAGCATATATTATTGATTGCACATGCAGATCAAAACATTTGAAAAACCCCTACGGAAAGACGCTGGGTATACAATATCTGAATGTAATCTGTACAGCAGTCAGAGTTACTGCTGTTCAGAGTTCAACTTCTTTACAAGAATGCTGGGTTTATGTTAAAGACTTCAGAGATCCAGTCAGGAGGAATAATTGTCAAAGGTCACTCTTCAGATTTAATCTTCTTAATTTATCTAAAATAAGTCTTCAAGCAGGCTGAACAAAATGGAGAAGTTAATCCAATCACTAGTACATTACAAGTCTCAAATTTCATCTGTTATGCCCTCTAATGCAATGACAAACTTGGACAGTACAGAAACACACAAAGTCATTTGATTAATACAGTCACTACTTCAGGATCCACATTTCCCACAGGTGCTAGAAACAGTAATAGAATAAATAATTGGAAGAAACCCATCCCATACAAATAAGGTTATGACATATTTCAACAGCCAGCATTCTGTTGCCATAAAAAGCGGTTTATTTTTTTAAAAGGACACAATTATCAAATTGTTCCCTCAGTAATAACTAAAGATTATTTTTACTCTATAATTAAATGAAGCATGTCTTTGAAACTTTTGACACAACATACTTGACAGAATTAAAGAAATGAACACACTATTTACTTCATAAATTTCCTATAGCATATTAAAATCAAATTGCAAATCATAGCACAAGTGTTATTAAAACAACTAAGCAGATACTTGTGTCTTTGATGAGTCTCACAGAGAACAAAATAACACTTTTAGGCAGTTTAATTAAAAAGATTGAGCCAAATTTCTCCCTGATGTAAATCCACTAATTTCATTGATTTACATCATGGATTAATTTGATCCATGATTGTTTGTGACAGGCTGGTTAGATAACAGAAACAATGTCACAAGAATAGTCTTTCCAACAATACTCCAAATTCAGGATCCCAGAAAGAAGGTGTTTTTCCTTATCAGTTAATGAGGAAAAAACATTATATCTCATGCACTGCAGAGTCACCTTCTGCATCCTACTAACTACTAATGTGAGTTAATTTACATTTTTTAAAATTTACTTTCTATTAAGACTTGTATCAAGATACCATGTGTGAGCTGTATAAAGGAACGTCTACCCAGCAGGGCAAAACTCGAATTAAGATACGCAACTTCAGCTATGTCAATTGCGTAATTGAAGTCAAAATAGCTTAATTCGGCTTTTCACGCTGTTTATACAGCAGGAAGTCAAAGAAAGAACAATCTTCCTTCAACTTTCCCCACTACTCATGAAATGAGGGTTACAGGCTCCGGAGTCCTCTATCTCAACATTATTTTGAAATAATAACTTGCTGCGTAGACACACATTTTGTTTGTCTGCATCATCATGCAATTGCTAGAGAGAATGTTCTCAGTATCTAAAACTTCAATACCAACACTATGTCAATTTTCATTTACACTGCTGCCTTTAATAGTGAGCCAGACTGTGATACTATTATTCACTTTCTAATAGACCATCTTCACTATAAGTCAAAGATACGTTCCAAAAAACTTGAACTTACAGTGAAACAACTTAAAGCAGGGAATTTTTTTCCCATAGCTGACTTCCATTTGTGCAATTTTTTTTTTTTTTTTGCATTACTGAAGAGCACGGAATGGGAGGACTTATAACACATCAGTTCCTACAAGCATCAATGACTTTAGCACAGAACGAATGTATTCAGGGGTGACTTATAGCGGGGGCGCCCTGTACTCTATTCAGCAAGTTGATCCATGGAAATTAATGGTGATACTGTACTGCCAAGTAAGGTATTACACTAGAGGCCACATCTTCACCTACTGTAAATCTGCATAGCTCTATTGAACTCAATGGACTTTCATTGGCAAATGATCTGCAGGAACATAAAAGTATTAGAATCTGGCACAAGTATATGACAATAACAACAACAGCAGAATGAATAATAGAGTGGCTTTCATCGGAGGATTTCAAGAAGCTTTTCTAAAAATTAAACTTTAGAGCACCCTCAGAGACAGGCAAATAGAAAAGACCTAAACCTCCTCAAACTTCAGGTAAAAGAAAGTCATCAGTGTGTGAAACCCATTGGGATGCAGGTGATAGAAGAAGTAAGGCAACAAGAATGGTTCCTCAACTCAGAACAGACGTGCCAACTACTTTTTTGCTGACATCTATTTGAGTCTATGGCCACTGGTCCTGCCTGTCTCTTTCTCCACACGCAGTGATCACCTGATCTCTACCTTCCCCAGTGTGGGGGATGCCACCTCTTTTCCCCTATGGGGGCAACCAGCCTCTTGCCCTCTTCTCTGTAGGGACAAGCTGGGGAATCACTTCATTTTTCCATGTGCCAGCAGCCTCTTTATGCTTCTTCCCCCACTCCCTCAGCAGAGTTGTTTGAAAGCAGCCAACCCTACCTGCACTTTCTCCTCCACCAGCCTGCTCAGTGAGGAATCAGCGCCTGCCCCCCCATCATTGTCCTTGCAGTTAGCAGACTCTGTAGACAACTAATCCCACTCTTCTTTCTTCCTCTTAGGCTGCACTACAGCAGTTTGTCGGAAGAGGAAATACAAATGGAGCGCTCATTTGCAAATCTCGCACTCTCATTTGCATATTCTTTTTGTGGAAGAGGTTTTTGCACTAAAAAGCCCTATCCATTTGTTGGAAAACCCCTGTTTTGAACACAAGATCCCTTATTCCTCAAAAAATTAGGTTTAGAGGATCTTGCACAAAACGGGGTTTTCCAACAAATGGCCCCGACTACACAGGGCTTTTTAGCACAAAAACCTCTTCTGAAAAAAGGATTGAAGAGAATATGCAAACGAGAGCACGAGATTTGCATTTCCTCTTCTGACAAACTGCTGTAGTGTAAATGGAGCCTCAGAATTAGCAGCTAACCTCCTTACCTCCTCCTTCCCTTCATAGCCTCTGGGAGTACACACACACACACACACACACACACACACACAAAATCATCTTGTTACCATAATACTTGGCCAGTCTTCACCTTCCCCTTGTTTTAGATTAGGACTCTTTAACTGTGCTCCCACAAGGAAAGCCTTGTAGGTTCAGCGTTCTAGCCTAAATCATGCCTTGCTGGGGACATGATTACATTTCAGTGATAAGCTCATTTAGGGTTGCCAGATGGTTTCAACAAAAATACTGACCGCCCCCCCCCCCAAAAAAAAAAAACCCACTGAGGAAAACATTCTGTCGGGGGGAGGAAAGAGGGGGAGAGACCAAAATTGTTGAGCAAAGAAAAAAAAGGGACCACATGAGTTAAGAAAAAAAAATAAAAACAGCATTAATATAGCATGGCCCCTTTAATTGCATGCAGAGTCAGAATAGGGATAGGAAAAGGCAAGGTTGAGCACTAAGACCCAGGTAGGTATTGCTTCCCCTTGCGCAGGTCTTGAGGTTTTTTGCCGGCGGCCATCTTTTTCTTTTGGTTGAGCCACAAGGGAGCTTGCCTGCGGAACCAGGTAAGAAGGGAGGCCTGGGGCCGGTGCCCGGGGACTCGGCCCACTTGCCGAGTGTGTAGGGCTGTCAGGTGTCCAGTATTTTCACTTCATGGCTGGGGAAAAAAACAGAAAATAACAGACATTTCAGGTGTCCGGTATTTTCTAAATTTTTTACTGGACTAGAGCTGAAAATACTGGACTGTCTGGTAGAATACTGGACACCTGGCAACCCTAAGCTCACTAGAGCATGGAAGGTGCCTGGATAGTATGGGGCACACTTCTGGGTGCAGTGTCTAATGTTACGTGTTGCATCATCAGATTTCGAAAGCCTGCTGAACTGAAGCATTGAGGCAGCCAACTGGAGCAAGGAAATATAATACTTATGCTGTTAAATCTGCTTTCCATGATGGTCTAGTGCTGCAGACCCACCAAATGGGTAGGGGTATGGGAAGGGCAAAGAGGGCAACTGCCTGTGGGTTCAGCGATTTAAAGGGGCCCAGGGTTCCCAGCTACCACTATGGTGGCAGTGGTGGCAGCCAGCACTATGAGCCCTTTAAATCACTGCCAGAACTCTGCAAAACATGCTCCAGACAGTGCTGAGTGGGGAGGGTGGACAGCGCTGAGGGCTGGTTGTCCCAGCCTCACCCCTCCCACCTGAGGTTCCACCCTTTCCAGGATCTGTTCCCTCCCTCCCCCCATCATCCCCATCCCTTACCCAGGGGCTCGGCAAGTTTGTCAGGTGTATTGTAACCAGTGTTGGTCCTTGTGTGCAATTCAGATTGGTTCTGAACACTGAATTTAATCATAGTTTATATTAACAAGAAGGAAACCTAGATTTAAATTGATGTATTTTGCTAATAATTGTACTATTCAATTATTTTCCAAAGAATGGTTTATTCTCACTGGCTGGAATCACAATTAAACTTTCATTTGCATGTTTATTTGAAACCTAAAATTGGTATCTCTTCTTGCTGAGCTGGAAGGGACACTATATCACTACACATATATTTAAACAAAAAATTATGTAGTTTAATATACATTTCTGAAGATTATTAACTTGTCCCTTTTTATGTTGGAAAGTGGTGAATGTGGCTCCATTTCTTATTTACAAGATGATGGTTTGGGATTTCTGTCAAGCTGCATTCAGATGAAAACCAGAATTCAGTTACCCTCGGCACAAAAATGAATGGGCATAAACTAGCCATTAATACATTTAGGCTGTAAATTAGAAGGTTTCTAACATCAGAGGAGGAGTGAAATTCTGGAATGGCATTCCATCAGCAGTTGGGGAGGAAGTGGAAAACACAGCCTAACTAGTTTTAAAATGGAGACTGATACATTTATGACTGAGATTATGACTAGGGTGCTTGTGATAGCAGGGACTGGATTTGATGATGCAGGAAATTCCTTTCAGTTCTCTGTTCCTAATTCCTAAACTCTTAATTCCCTCCTGTAGATGCTCTGCGATCCTCACAGAGATAACAGGTTTTACAGGATGAAGGTGAAGGCAGAACATGGCCCAAACATTTCATATCGAACTAGGAACCAAGACAGATAGGGTAAGAGCATACTGTTTTATGAAGGCCAAAATGCAAATCCTAATTGTTTTTTCTACTTTGAAATGATTAAAAGATCAAGAAAACCTTGACAGAGATATTCTCATGCTTAGATTTTACTCCCTGACCAGCAGAAGGGCCCCAAGACTAACTGTACAACTGTAAAAGATTATAGGTCACGTTTCTACCATAAACTATAGACAAGTTGGCCAGCCTTGCTTAAGGTTGGAAGTCTCAACGACTTGATTACCTGCATCCTGCTTCAAAGGCCTTTTAAGACTACACTTGAAAGAGAATCATCTGAACTGTCATTCATGCTTAAATTCTACACTTTACGCCTAAGTTTGAATAAAGACTCTAATTATCTTACCCATTACAAAGATAGCTTCCCCAATTATCACCTTTAATATCATTAGCTCTCAGACATTTACCTCCCCCCCCCATCCCCATCTGTTCTGAAATTTGATTTGTCCTTTTCATGTGTGTTCATTTTTTTAATTGTATCCTTTGGTATACAGGCAGTCCCCGGGTTACATGGATCCGACTTACATCGGATCCCTACTTACAAACGGGGTGAGGCAACCCCGCACTAGCTACTTCTCCCCAGCAGACCAGGGAGACGCAAAGCTAGTGCCCCTCCCCCCCCCCCCCCCCAGCAGACCAGGGAGACGCGGAGAGGCATTTCTCAGCAGACACCTCAGCTTGAGAATAAAGGACTGAGGGAAGTGAGGTGTGGGAGAATAAAACTGAGCTCTGGAGAAATGTTTGGCTAGAGTTTCCCCACAATATGTACCAGTTCCGACTTACATACAAATTCAACTTAAGGACAAACCTACAGTCCCTATCTTGTACGTAACCCGGGGACTGACTGCATATGGTTGTGACAATTTTCTTCCGCTATTTGATCTGAGGAAGTGGGTCTTGCCCACGAAAGCTCATCACCTAATTAACCATCTTGTTAGTCTTTAAAGTACTACATAGTCCTGGTTTTTGTTTCAACAGAGGTGGTGATTATTATGCAGGGTGCATGTGGGTGGGTATTTGTGGGTTTGATTTGTATATTCATCTACTTAGAACTGCACTAACACCAGTAGCCCTGTTTTATGATAGTGAGCCTGGATCTTCTGGTCTGAGCCTGAAATAAGAAAATGGAACAGATTCCTATTATCAATTCTGCCATCTAGCCCTTCTAATTTCATACATTTGTTTTCAATTTTGTATTTAAAATGCGTCGACGAACTAGTGTTGTGCCTCAATACTGCTTTAGTCTGTATTTTGCAGAGGCAAGTTGACACATGCATTACCATTGACACGTTAATTTAGTGATGGCTGTGGGCTTTAAGAATTTAGAGGAATTCAGCATGGGATGTGTTAATGGTGTTGCATATTCCTCCCTTACTGAAAGTATAATGGTGTCTTTTCTTGCATCAATAGATGCAGATACACTTCCTATATCATAAACAAGCAAAGCAATGCCTGTCTATAGTGCTAAACTCAATTGCAAAACCACAGTGAAACATTATTTTCAGATACTCAGTAGGCTACAACAATTAAATATGGTGCAGATTATTATGAGAGCTCTACTACTGCCATGCTGTGTGACAGTCAAAACACCTGGGATTAAGAAATGGGTTGTATCCATGAAAGCTCATGATGCCATGTACATGTTTTTAAGGTGCTGCTAAACTATTCATTGCTTTTTAAGTTTTTCCAGTTACAGACTAACTCAGCTACCCCTATGAAGCATTCCTTCCCAAAGTTAACAAGTGCCATCCCAGGAATGTGAGTCACTCTCCAAACCGTATCCCTTGCAATCCAGTTCTAGCTAATATGGCTAATGGAAAAATTCATGTAACTTCGCTGGTGACAAACACATGGCATGTCCCAATAGAAGGAAAAGTTGCAAAAATATTCCACTCTATCATGCAATATTATACAAGCATTTGCAAATCTCAATCTGAGTATCTGCTCTCTGAATATTGTAATATGGTATCTACAGCATAGTGATGATGCTATTAATATAAAACAGTATAATTTATGGTGGATTTTATTTTCCACATATATAGTATAAATTTAATGGATAAAATTTAAAACAAATGTTGTGGTTTAAGACACTTTTGCAATCTTATAACAGAAAAAAATGTTTTGATTTATTTCTAGTATTTCAGTATATTGTGTGGAGAAGTGCCGCTGGGTAATTTTGAGGAAAAAAACTGCAAGTGACTGGACACTTTCATTTAGAAGAGAATGTACTGTGCATGCCTGGTAATATTTTTTTCAGTGAAAATGTTATAATTTTTTTTGCACCAACACAGTGGCTGCTGATTCATTCATTTGTACACTAAACAGAGACAGGACAAAATGCCTGTAAGCTGGTAGTATTAATGCGATATAATACACAATAGACATAGACCAATATTTCCATCTTCCTGAGAATTCCTTTGTTGATAGATTAAAGAACAATCATAAACCTCTGCCTAAGCTTCTATTTGAGGCTGGCGGTACATATTTTTCTTTGCAAGCCTCTCTAAGCTTACTTCTGTTTCCCACAGCATCAAACAGGCATTCACATATTTTTGTATAACTTTTGGTTGGAACTAAAAGGACGTTCCTGATCTTACCGTCAAGGTGATTCAGAAGGCAATCTCTGCATCTCAATACAGGGTCTTAGGAGAGGACAATATGTCATACAGTAGAACCTCAGAATTACAAACACATTGGGAATGAAGGATTTTTGTAACTCTGAAATGTCTGTAACTCTGAACAGAACATTATGGTTGTTCTCTCAGGGAACGTCTACACTGCAGGGAAGAAGTCAAATTAAGATACACAACTTCAGCTATGTCAATTGCGAGCTGAAGTTGAAATAGCTCAATTCAGCTTTTGGCACTGTCTACCCAGCAGGAAGCTGAAGGAAGAACACTCTTCCTTCAACTTGCCATACTCCTCATAAAATGAGGGTTACAGAAGTCAGAGTAAGAAGTCCTCTATCTCGACATTATTTCGAAATAATGGCTGGCTGTGTAGACGTGCATTTTGTAATTTTGAAATAACATCAGTTATTCCGAAATAAAACTATAGACGTACCCTCAATGTCCTCAACAGTGATTTAAAGCAGTTTTGAAACTTTACTATGCAAAAGAAAAATGCTGCTTTTACCCATCTTCCTATAAATGAAGCAAGCACAGATGTAGTTTCCTTACCTTGAATTTTTTTAAAACTTCCCCTTATTTTTGTAGTCTACATTTAACACAGCACAGTATTATATTTGCTTTTAATTTAAGTCTCTGCTGTTGCTTGATTGTGTATTTCCAATTCTAAATGAGGTGTCTTGTTGACCAATCAGTTTAACTCTGGTGTTCATAACTCTGAGGTTTTACTGTATAACCACTTGTGATCCTGAAAAGCTGTACAGGTAAATCACCCGTGTAACAATGAAAAAACGGACAAATTAGGGTTCATATACGCTAAATATTAAGAAGCGGGTAAACGCACTACGGATGAGATTTCCTAAGCTGCCTAAGAGATGTGAATGCCTAATGAATTTTGACTTCAAATAGAAATAGGACATCCAGATCCATTAGGCAGTTTTGAAAACCTCGGTTTAGCTGTATCCCTGGAGAGCACTCTCCATATTTCCCTGCAATAAATTGCCACAACACAATGAACTGAAAAGGAGTTCCAGTCTTAAATATGAATTCTTTTGGTTCTGTTGATATAGGTAACTACTTTTCCTGGTACATCTGGCAGCAGGACATGTCTTTCTCTATGAAACCGCAATGGTCTAACCTAGCGTACTAGTGATTTTAATGTAACATTCACGTGAAGCAGCGTTAGGAACAGAAACAAAATATGGCGATCTGCTTTTTTGGTGCAGCAATATTGTATATGCTTGATGCAGCTAGGGATGTTAGATAACATTTATTTTAGTAATACAGGCAGTCCCCGGGTTACGTACAAGATAGGGACTGTAGGTTTGTTCTTAAGTTGAATCTGTATGTAAGTCGGAACTGGCGTCCAGATTCAGCCGCTGCTGAAACTGACCAGCGGCTGACTACAGGAAACCCGAGGCAGAGTTGCTCTGCCCCGGGCTTCCTGGAATCAGCCGCTGATCAGTTTCAACAGGCTGAATCTGGACGCCAGTTCCGACTTACATACAGATTCAACTGAAGAACCCCAGGCGTCCCCAAGTCAGCTGCTGCTGAAACTGATCAGCAGCTGATTCCAGGAAGCCCGGGGCAGAGCAATTCTGCCTCGGGCTTCCCGTAGTCAGCGCTGGTCAGTTTCAGCAGCGGCTGACTTGGGGACGCCTGGGGCAGAGCAGCTGGGGTGCTCCTGGGTTACTCCAGTAGCACCGCTCCTCAGCGCTACTGGACCAACCCAGCAGCACCCAAGCTGCTCTGCCCCAGACGTCCTGATTCAGCCGCTGCCGAAACTGACCAGCAGCGGCTGAATCAGGACGCCTGGGGCAGAGCAGCTGGGGTGCTGCTGGGTTGATCCAGTAGCACCCAGAGCAGCGCAGCGGGACCAACCAGCAGCTCCCCAGCTGCTCTACCACAGGCGACTGGAGAAAAGCCTGGTCTGCTGGGGGGGGGGGGGTGCACTAGCTGTGCTCCCCGCCCCCCAGCAGACCAGGGAGACGCGGGCGGCGGACCGAGACGCACCGCGGTCCCACCGCCCGGGTCCTCCGCAGCTTTGCTCCGCGTCTCCCTGGTCTGCTGGAGACCAGCAGACCAGGGAGACGGGGAGCAAAGCTGCGGAGCACGCGGGCAGCGGGACAGCCCAGACGCGCCGTGGCTGTCCCGCTGCCGGCGTCCTCCAAGGCTTTGCTCCCCATCTCCCTGGTTTCCAACAGACCAGGGAGACGGGGAGCAAAGCTGCGGAGCACGCGGGCAGCGGGACAGCCCAGACGCGCCGTGGCTGTCCCGCTGCCGGCGTCCTCCAAGGCTTTGCTCCCCATCTCCCTGGTTTCCAACAGACCAGGGAGATGGGGAGCAAAGCCTCTGAGGACGCCGGCAGCGGGACAGCCGTGGCACGTCTGGGCTGTCCCGCTGTCCGCATGCTCCGCGGCTTTGCTCAGCGTCTCCCTGGTCTGCTGGAGGGGTTCCCGCCCCAGCAGACCAGGGAGACACGGAGCAGCATTTCTCGCCCCGGGTGGATGCAGGGGCGAGAAAAACCCCGTTCGTAACTGCGGATCCGATGTAAGTCGGATCCGCGTTACTCGGGGACTGCCTGTACAGTAAACTAAAAAAAAATGCCACAAATAATTTGCCTGTATCAGAGGCGGAGGCAGCAAGCAGAGCTGATCTGCGAGGAGAGCCAATATAAAAATTGGTTTCCCATGCAGACTGGCTCCTGCCAGCCGCCCTGTGCTGCTGCCTCTGATACAGAGGTGGCAGCATGGGGTGGCAGCAACCTGAGCTCCCCACGGACAAAGGCTGCTGAGGGACCCCATAGAGCAGCCTCTGTCTGAGGCAAGCCCAGACCCTTAGACAGGGGCTTCTCTGGCATCCTGCCTCCCACTCACCATGCTGCCGCCTTTGATATACAGGCAGCAGTGAGAGGGTGAAGGGGAAAGGGCAGGTGGATCCACGTAGGGAGCGGGCTTGAAAACTGGCTTCCTGTGTGTACCAGCTTCTATCTGCCTGCCCTCTCTACCAGAGGCAGCAGTGCAGGGATTGGGGAGGGCAGGCAGCTCTGCAGGATCTAGCATGCACAGGCCTTTTAAGGTGGCTCCCCCCAGCACAGGCGCCTGCCTGCCCCCTGCGTTGCTGTCTCTGTGGGAGGCAGCGAGGGAGGGGGAAGAAGGCAGCTCTGTGGGAACCAGCATGCATGGGGAGCTGGCTTAAAGTGTGCTCCCCATGGGTACCACCTCCCCCTCCCTTGCTGCTTCTTATACAGAGGCAGCAGGTGGGGGGAAGGGGTGTGTGTGTAGTTGTTAGGATTAACCTATAAGTTCAGTCTTATTGGTTAATTGTTTAAATGACTATGCTAACATCCCTAATGCAGGCCCATCGATATAGGAGGGGTACTGGGAACCATTGCCCAGGGGTCAGGCAATTCAAAGGGGGCTCGGCTCCCACCACTGCTGCAATAGCAATGGCGGCAGCCAAAACCGCAGGCCTTTTAAACCCCTTCTGACCTGAGCACCGCGCCCACCCGCCCCTGTCCCGCCTTCCCTCCCCCCGCCAGCCAGGAAAGCCAATGGGAGTGTGGAGGCTGTCAGCTCAGCTGGCTTGATGCACTTACCAAACATCAGGTGTCCTTGTAGTACTCTTTTATACTGTGTGTTAATGCACGAAAAGAGAGAATAATTTGGAACATTATCCTAGAATACAGCCCCCATATGAACAACATAAAAATTGTTCTGCAGATTAAAGCCATATTAGTTTTAAATGTTTAACAACTTCATTCAAATTCATGTTGTTTTCAACTGACATGATCTCTCCCTTCTGTGCTCGTATAAAAACAACAAATGTTTTAAAGCCACATCAGTGACATATCTTCCTAATGACTGCAAGCAAAAGGAAGGTCTCATGCTTTTGGAGTATTAATTCCACTCAACTCCCATGCAACAATTTTAAGGGATAGGAGAATCCACTCGATGTTATTATAGGACATTTATCTATATGGATCACAGCTTGAGTAATGTAGAAAAATGATATTTCTCAAAACATTTTAACCCATCACAGAGGTATAGGTTACCCTAAAAAAAAGTTATGAACAGAAATGCCAGCAAATTTAATTCTATGAGAATGAATAAGCACTCACATGTACATTTTAAAATAACTGCTCTGTGCAGATATTTGTTGACATCCATGACAGGATGTAGAGATGAGGAGAAATTGTAAATACAGCCTGTATTCACTCCAAACTTGTCAGGACCCCGTGGTGACAGAAAACATGGCTTTTCACAAAATCTGGCTCTTACATTTTTTTCCAGGGGACAAATCCAGAAGACAGATGATAAGCAATATCTTAACTCATATAACACAAACAGTACATGGCTAGATCCATCAAAATATCAGCAACTGATGTTTGTACAAAGCACCACAATTAATCCACAGCTTCAGTTTTAAATGAGAAAGATCTGTCAAAAAGCAATCCTACACAAAGCATTATAGTTTTGAAAGGAGTGCAGTACACTCAAGACTTGTTTAAGAGGCTATGCCTATTGATATTTGCTCTTAATCTGAACATATTTATGCTTATTTTTAATAGTTACCAAAAATACAAATAATTTCAAAGCAACTATCTAAAATTAAAAAACCTATCAAAGCAACTTTCTAAAACATCCCTCAAACTAAAAAAAACCAAGTAATTTGCGATTTGCTAGAAGACCATCATTTTTTTATCAGTCGCTTAAGATGCTAAAGATAAGCCATTGCTTAGGCCAGTTTTCACTTCATGTTCTATATGATGTTGAATTCCCAAGACACAATATCACATTACACAGTTAGGTCCGGATCCCACCCACATGTAATAAACTCATGTTGACGAATTTGGCATCCTATACATTTCTAGTTATGACAGAAAAGCTGTTAAGCCTCTCCTTTGGTTGCCACATCTCAAATATAGACTCCTTTCTAAAGATTATGAGTCTGATTAGCCTCTTTCTAACACTGGCTTTATACAGGTGTAAAGCCCCCTACTTCAGTGGAGTTACTTCTCATTAAAACACATATGCATGAAGAATCAAGCCCTCCAAATTCCAGATAGCACCAGTATAAAGCTTTGGGTTGGTTAAAACCACAAAGGCAATGAACTACTAGAGTGAAGAAGGGGAAAAATCCCCCAGGAGGGAAGGGCTCATGTAGAACCCACTCTTTGTATTTAAAGCACTGACCCAGTGAGACTTCACAAGGATATAATTTTCTTCTCTTCACAAGCTACAAGGAACATGTCAGTGTCTCAGCAAAATGTGACCAGCCACATAATGAAGTCCAAGTGGCATCTTTTACTTCCCAACACAGTTTCGTTAGCTTAGCTCAAGAGAGGACGATGTATCTGAAAAGCAGTGAAAGCTTTTTCCAATGCTTTTTATACAGAAAATCCACTGATCATAAAACCTTGAACCTTTTAGCCCAGCTAGTGGTGCTTTGTCCCTTTCAAATTAATCATTAGTCTTCTCTGTGAACTGGGAAAGTGATTAGATGGCATAGCAGAGTTGGTATGTCGTAGCTAATGGGCATTTTTGTTTAAACGGTATGATTTAGTTCCTTTTGAATAGGAGTGTAGTTCCTGATGAACACTAAAGAATTAATAAGTAAGGTCTGGTAATTGAAGTCCTAGAGAAATAGAGTAATAACGAGAGGAAACTACCTATTAAAGGGGCCATGCCACTCATGGAAATCACTGTGATTTAGAGGATAGATGCCTCCCCAAATAAACATTTCGTCTTGAAATATTAAATAAAATATGGTGAATAACCTAAGTTTCTAGCTCAAAAGGTTAAAAACGATTAACTATATACAGGACATACTTATGTCCAATTCTGAAATTAATATTGGTTTGTCTCCACATTTTCTCTTAAGCCAACTGTATGTTTCTTATCACTATACCTTAACTTATCAAGGTATTGCAGTTGGGATTGCAGAGATTTCCAGC
Organism: Pelodiscus sinensis; assembly: GCF_049634645.1. Lineage (NCBI taxonomy): Eukaryota > Metazoa > Chordata > Testudines > Trionychidae > Pelodiscus > Pelodiscus sinensis. The sequence continues at coordinate 42,175,657 of NC_134720.1, read as the reverse complement.
TGATATTGCATCAACTAATTTCTTAAATATTTTATCATACATTGTGCTTATGCCTAGAGCATTTTGCCAGACATTACATAAACTGCTGTAACAAACATATAAGCAAATATAGAAAGGTAAAGGGCACATCATCATTTATACACAATTATATAAGCAAAACATCTTCATGCAAATGTAATCACACTGGCAAATACCAAATACATTTCATCTCATGACCTAGTCTCTAGAAATTGTATCCCACTTAAAATGTAATATACTATATGCACAGAGACACACTATGCTTTCACATAGTAAAAAGCCATAATGTCTTTTTTCGTACTGACCTTCCCAACTCTAACATGGGACTGAAAATATCATTCCTGACCAACAACAAAAATCCTCATTTAGGAGGAAGTAATCCCAATTCCTCTCGAAGTCAAGTTTCTCATGAACTTTAGCAATATCTCTAAGGCCAGATCTACACTAGGGGGCAAACTTGAACAAACGCACACAACTCCAGCTATGTGAACAGTTTAACTGGAGTCAACATCCCTTAGTTCAACTTACTATGATGTCCCCACTTCGAGGGGTCGACAGGAGAAACTCTCCCATCAACTTCCATTAGTCCCTGTGACCCAGTGGAGTATTGGAGTCGACAAGAGTGCAATTAGTGGTATATATCGTGCATCCTTACTAGAACAGCTAAATCGACTCCCAGGATATCGATGTCTGCAGCATCCACCTCCCAGTAAGTGAAGACAAGGCCTAAGAAGATAAAATGCCTCCGTGGGGTTTCAAGATAAACCACTCCACATGGTTGAATGACTGTCATAAGTTTATTTACCACTTTTAAGGTCATCCGTTGGTCTCCTTACTTGTCTCCAAGCATTCTTTTCATCTGGTGCTCAAAAGGACCACTGGACCCACAGTCTTCCAACTAGTCTCCTTTGTATGTGCGTACTAAGCATAGCATTGCCTCTTTATGCTCTCACAAAGTGGGACGAGCTATTCAAATAACTCAGGGTCAGATTTGGAAGTGCTCAGCATACACTGTTGGGTCCAGATGTTCAAAAATGCTCAGCTTGCATTTAATTTCAGATTCAGAACAGCTCGATATCCAAATTGCAGCACTCATTCAAACTTCTAGCCCAGGGCTACTCAACTTTGGAAGCCCCAGGGGCCACAATGATACTTATAGCCCATACCAAGGGCTGTAACTTAAGTGTGGTTGCATATACATGCAAATATATATGCAAATATCTTATTTCACACAGCACTCCCAGAACCTCTTCCCTAGAAACGCTGACTTAAGAAACCCAGGCATCTCCAAGTCAGCTGCTGCTGAAACTGATCAGCTGCTGATTCCAGGAAGCCTGGGGCAGAGCAACTCTGCCTCAGGCTTCCTGTAGTCAGCCACTGGTCAGTTTCAGCAGCAGCTGACTTGGGGACGCCTGGGGCAGAGCAGCTGGGGTGCTGCTGGGTTGCTCCAGTAGCGCGGCTCCTCGGCGCTACTGGAGCAACCCAGCAGCACCCCAGCTGCTCTGCCCTAGGCATCCTGATTCAGCCGCTGCTGAAACTGACCAGCAGCGGCTGAATCAGGATGCCTGGGGCAGAGCAGCTGGGGTGCTGCCGGGTTGGTCCGGAGCGGTGCTGTGGGATCAACCTGGCAGCCCCCAGCTGCTCTACCCCAGGGGTAGGCAAGAAAAGCTTGGTCTGCTGGGGGGGGCACTAGCTGCACCCCCCCCCCTCCCCAGCAGACCAGGGAGACGGGGGTGGCAGGACAGCCCAAGTCCTCCATGGCTTTGCTCCGTCTCCCTGGTCTGCTGACCTGGGAGACACGGAGCAAAGCCGCAGAGCACGCGGGCAGCGGGACAGCCCAGGCGCGCTTGGGTTGTCCTGCTGCGGGCGTGCTCCGCGGCTTTGCTCCCCATCTCCCTGGTCTGCTGGTCGGGAGACGGGGAGCAAAGCCGCGGAGCACGCCCGCAGGGGGACAGCTCAAGCGCGCTTGGGCTGTCCCGCTACGGGCGTGCTCCAAGGCTTTGCTCCCTGTCTCCCTGCAGACCAGGGAGACGGGGAGCAGCTTTTCTCTCCCCGGAGGACGGGGGTGGCGGACCGCGGTGCATCTGGGCATCCCGCCGCTCCCATCCTCTGGGGCGAGAAAAGCCCCGTTCGTAACTGCAGATCCGATGTAAGTCGGATCCGCGTAACTCGGGGACTGCCTGTACTTGAAGTCGACATAACTTAGGTAGACTTACAGCCATGTCTATGCCACACTATGTCAACGGGAGACATTCTACCATCGATATAGCTTCTGCCTCCTGGGGAGGTGAAGTACAAATGTTGAGAGGAGAATGTTTTCCCATCGACTTAGCGGTGCTGATTTAACTGGTAAAGTAGACATAGCCTAAGAACATCTCTCATTTCATGCACTGATAACTATCCCTCCAGCAACTAGTGAATCACTAGTGTAACCTTTGAGGTTGCAATAATGTTCATAGGTGTGATGAGATTTGTCATGCAAGACCCAGCAGCACAATGATCTAAGATAACCTTCAAACATTGGCAAGATGAAATCAACAAATACAGTGTCTGCCCGTTTGGTATCTCAAATGAGATGCTGTTTTGTTTTTTTGTTTTTTTGTTTTTAATGCACTGAGCTAAGCACACAGGCTAAACACCAAACTAATTAATTTGTCCTGTGCCATAGCTCATGTGTTCAACAATTTATTTTCCCAAAAGAAGAATTAAGATGCTTAGCTGTATGTGGTAAAATACATGCATAGAACTGCAGTGGCATATGCTCTTCTGAAACAATTAATACTTCTTCTAAAATCTCTTCTCCTTATACCTAAAGATTGTGATCTTTCCATTCTTTTTTGTCAACTCTTTAGTGTGTGTGTGTGTGTGTGTGTGTGTGTGTGTGTGTGTGTGTATAATAGGAATTCTTTTCACCATAGTTTCCATGGTATAGTTGACTTCCCATAAGGAGTCTGATCTCTAAATTTAAGACAGAAGTTTGCTTGTCCATTCTATTTTTCTCCCAAAGTTTTAGCAAATATCTGTTTGACAGCCATCTAACAAAAATTAGCACTGAATCTCACAGACAGTCTGTATTCCCCTTTCCCAAAATGCCATGTATAAGGATGACTTCTTATCCCAAAACACAGTTCACAGGATAAGATTTAAATGGTGTAGTTCATCTACAATTTTCCCTCTGTTCATAAAACTAAAACTTCAAGGCAACATTTGAACAAGTAAAATACAAATAAGAGAAATTAAGCAACTACAATATGCAGATGTTTGGGAATTAGAATCAAGATTGCAAGATGCCCCCTAGTATTAAACGTGCTTTAATGTGCAATCACCTGAATTGCTTATCAAAAGTACAAATGGGCCATTGTAGTATGTGACTGTTCAATACTGAAGGCCAGATGGAGGTAGCTATTGCTAGGCAGTAAAAGAGAAAAGTAAGCCACTCTCAAACTGCAATAGCAATTAAATCTTTAGAAAGCTAAAGTAGAATCATTACATGTCAAAGGTAAATTTTGGTTTATTTTCTTACTTTCCTCTCCACAAAGAAATTAAGGTTCTTAGTCTCAGCTTGTTCTTTCTGTGACATTAAATAAACCACACATACAAAAAGCAAACAAAAAACGAAAGCATTCAGTACCACACTAGAATCCTATTTTTACATTTTGGAAGGCACAAAATATTGGAACGGTCTTTTTTTTTTATTGTTTCTTAGGCTGCAAAATCATCTAGTAGAAAGTTATTATATGGAAGGAATCTGGAAGACAGCGTGCCAACAGTTATTAGCATTCATACCATTTATATTCTGTAAACTGTGTGAACAAGGATAAATAATCACAACATGTCATCCCCATGTTATCAAGAATCTATGACACCTTTGTTAGCATTCTGAGGCTAAATATCAAAATGGCAAAACTAATAAAAGATTGGGGAGTTTTTGACATTTTATGGAGGAAGACATTCTATGGCAAATTTGCATCTTTTTAAACAGAACTTTACCAACCTAGTCCCAAGCAGGAAAGTCTAAAAAGGATAACTGAAATATGAATGTTATGATACCTTAACCTGTACTTTAAAAAAAAAAAAAAAAAAAAAAAGGAGGGTGTGTGTGTGTGAGTTGCCCCATGAATAAGTGTTTCCCCAAAAAGTTCTTGTGGAATTGAGTAAAAACACGTATGTGGCTTTCATTCATTTTAGTCAACTAATAAAATAAGTATAATGTGTAGGTAATTTAAATCCCCAAAGTTTCAGAGTACCTGTCATATACTATGTTAAAACAGTCTTCAAGTAGGATACATGCTTTCATACTATAACTACAAAAATATATCGTAGTTCACAAACAACTTGCTCTAGTAACCAGCAACTACCACAATAAACAAGAAATAGTGAATGGGTTGCATAATAGCAGTTTAAATTATAACTTAATTAATGTGATATTATTGGAACATAATTTTGATAAATAAATTGGGTTTAGCATCAAACTGTTTTCTTTATCCATTAATATAAAGAAAGTGTGTCCAATATATTCAATTTGTGAGGTTTTGATTAAAGCCTTCCTGTTACAGTTCTTCCCAAAATGTAGCGCTGTTACAATTCATTTTTAGAATAACTTTAGGTTTACATTTCTTTGTGACTAATATGGGGGAAATTTTCCAAAGTACCTAAGGAATTTAGGAGAAGTATTTCCACTGAAAGTCAATAGAATGTGTGCCCTTAAATAAAATAAGTATTTGGAAAAATCTCTGAATATGTTGTTTCACTGATCTGGATTTTCATAGCTAAAATAACTAAAGTTACAAACATCCAGGCTGTGTCTACACTGGGCCACTTATTCCGGAAAATCAGCCGCTTTTCCGGAATAAGCTGCGAGCTGTCTACACTGGCGCTTGAATTTCCGGAAAAGCAACAACGCTCTACTATACAAAATCAGCCGGTATTCCAGAAAAACTATTCTGCTCCCGCTTGGGCATAAGTCCTTATTCCGGAACACTGTTCCGGAAAAGGGCCAGTGTAGATAGCCCAGTAGTCTTTTCCGGAAAAAGCACGTCTACATTGGCCACAGACGCTTTTCCGGAAAAAGGGCTTTTCCGGAAAAGCAGCCTGCCAATGTAGACGGTCCTTTTCCGGAAAAACTGAAAACGGAATAGTATTCCATTTTAAGCAGTTCCGGAAATTCATGCCAGTGAAGACACAGCCCCAGAGTGTCAATATAGTATACAGATAGAGAAGAAAAAGCTAAAGACACACAAATATCTATGTCAGTCACTCTGAACTGAGAAGTAAAATAATAGAAAACAACATTTTAAAAAGAGAGCTTTCCTCTTGCCTCATCATCCATCTCTATCTACCCTGTCCCTCACTCCTCTCTATTTTGGGAGGCTTTGTGCTATCCTAGTTCACTTATACCCCAAAAGCATCTTTTCTTTACCTGCTTTGTCCTCAGGGTTCCATCCTCAAAATCTTGTTCCCCCATATACAGATGCCTCAGGTGACTCCATAAACTCAGATCCCCCTCTCCTCCCTCATCTCACCTCACATCTCTTTCTGCATGTCCATGTGGCTACTCAGACTCCACTGATTATTTTACAAACTCCCTGGTGAGCCTCTATAAATAAATAATAAAACAACCGATTAAAAACAAACATGATGCTAATGAATTAACCTGCTTTACAAACTAAGAGGAGACCTTGAATATCAGCTACTTGAGCAGGGAAACTAGCTGTCTCCCCATAGCGACTGCCTGGCAACTCAGTTTCAGGTGGGAGCACTGCCGGGCAAAACTGGAACAGATGCTACAACAGGAGACATTCCAAAAAGATTGTATTTATGATGGTAGTTCACTCCCAGTGTTTGTCCAGAGATGGGAGCAGACCTACCCCAGAATACAGAGAGCCTCTAGCTGCTAGAAGGCATTTTGTCTTATTAAGTTCTGGCTGGAGAAATGCAACTTCTGCCTTTGCCCTTTGGACCTGCCTTCTGACAACTACAAATGTTCTGAATTCATACTTACAGCAAAGAAAATTGATATTAGAGTGACAATATTAAAAATTAAAAAAAACTGCCTTGAATATGGGGATTTGAGAGAAGGTGGATGAGACAATATTTTTCATTGGACCAACTGCTGCTGGTGAGAAATAATAGTTTTCTGTAGTATTCCAAATTTAAACTCCTCCACAGATTTGTATCACAACTTCAACCATCATCACCTATCCATTAAACCCTCTCTGGAATACTTCCACATTAGTATCAACTCCCTGGATAGCATGATCAGTTTCAACAATGGAACCCCACAGACACTTATCTTCGCAGTTCCGATAACTAGCCAAACACACCAAGAAATCTATTTTCTACAGCCAGGTACTCAGAAGCAATAGAATACTCTGCAAGAAGAAAACCAGGATATACACGATAAAACCCTCAAAACCGTGTCCACCAAACAAGGACACTCAACCGGTGAAGATACAGAATTGAATTGACCACCCTAATACCTCAAAAAAGCCTATTTCAAAACAGGAATAAAATACCCTCTGACCACACAGGTTTCACCTACCACCCCACATTAGAACCCTTAAGTGGTATCATTAACAACTACAAGCCATACATGAGGGAGACCCTATCCTGAAAGGAATATTTCCTGAACCCCCATTTCTGTTCCAACCACCCCCTAGCCTCTCTAAACTGATCATCAGAAGCAGATTCCTCAGAGACCAGGAGACACCAACTCAAAGCAGCACCAGCCCTGCCAGAAACATCTATAGGCAAATTTCCACTGCTGCAGTGACCTCCCCGTGTCCACAACACGTCTTTCAAGTTCCCTAGGTCCTACCCATGCCTATTATAACATGTAGTATATGTTTTCTAGTGCACAAATGCCCCAATAACAATTACGTGGGTGAAATCAAGCAATCACTGTGCTCTGGAATGAACTTGCCCAGGAAAATGATAAAAGACAAAAACACCCTCTATCACCCTAGCAATCACTCTAGATCTGACCTGTCACTCCTCATCTTCAAAGGAAACCTGCACACCACTTTCAAAAGACAAGGCTGGGGGCTTAAATTCTTAACCTTGCTAGACACTAAACATCATGGTCTGACCAGACACTGGATTTATGGCAATCTGATACCTACTATCCCTCCTTCCTCCCTCCCCCACACCCACACCCACACACTTCATTTTGTACTATGATGGCAGAAGTGTTAATATGTGCTAACTACTTAGGCTAAACAATATACTCTTCCTTCCATTTAACTATAACAAAGTACCCTTCCCAGACATGAAGAAGAGCTCTGTGTAGCTCAAAACCTTGTCTTCTCTCAACAACAGAAGTTGACCCAATAAAAGATATTACCTCACCTGCCTCTCTAACATCCTCGGATCAACATATCTACACAACACGACATACACTGAATATGGGGAGATCAATTATGCTATCAGAAAAGCACTGACTGCTAGTCTGCAGTGGACTAGCATCTAAATGTAGCAGACCTGTTGTTTCTTTTCAAAGTTTATCTATTTCCTACACAAGGGGTGGGGAATTTTTTTTGGTCTGCGGTTGCTGACCCACAGAAAAATCAGTTGGGGGCCACACACAAGTGAGAAGCGAAGTGAGAAGCCCCTGATTGAGAAGGAGAAAGACACTTCACACATTCCCCTTGCACACCAGAGCCTAGGGGAGCTCAGGTTAATAGATTTTGTGTGCTCCAGCCCTACAGGTGGGTGCCAGTGGGGATGGAGCACCAGCGCGGGCTCCCCAATGCTGAGCCTCGGGAAAGATCCAGGCAAGCCGGGGCCATATCCGGCTCCCGGGCCTGAGGTTCCCCACCCCATCCTACACAAATGAATGACAATGCAGTTCAACCTTTTTTTTTTTTAAGCCAAGACAGTTATTAACAAACCCCAACCATTTAATGAAATCCAATAGCATTGCTTCCTGCGTGTAAGATTCAGAACAATTAAAACTAAACACTGGAAATCCCACAGTGAAACTACTCTGTATGACTTCTGTGTGTGACAGGACAAGTCTTTGTGCCTCAGTAAACTTATTTTTAAAATAAATAACATCAGAATTACAGGGCCTATCTTACAGGAGGGTTTTGAGTCTGAAGGGCTGAAAGCATTTGCAGAAATTCAGACTAAAAGTCTGACTAGTAATACTACAGAATCAAGCCAGCATACCTCCCTCTGCCCTTGTCTACACCACGGAGTTATTTCAAAATAACTCCCCTTATTTCAAAATAACAAGTGGAGCATCCACACTACCAAGCGTGTTATTTCTAAATGAAGGGCTAGGATTGCCAGATGGTCTCCCAAAAAATACCGAACACACGGGCTAAAAATTTGTCGAGCAAAAAAAAAAACCAAGAGCCACCAAGCTGGGGGAGGCAGTAGAGCCTGCTCTGCAAAGCAGCCACCTGCTACCCAAAGCAGAGTGAGGCAGACCTTGGGCAACACAATGGCAGGGTGGGGGGAGGGTAAGGGGGTCACCATGGGTAGGAAGGTGATTCCCCCATAGCCAGGTCTTTGGCTGTCCCAGTGGGAAGAAGCAGAAATTCCACTCTAGTCAGTTTTGGCTGAGAGCCCATGGAAGGCACCTAAACGCAACTACAAAGCACCTGTGGACTTCTCTCCTGGACTATGGTGCCACAACGTGCTTCAACAGTGCTCAGGAGCAGGGACAGGGCTGATCTGGATGCTCCGCAGTCGACATCAAAGCCCTTTGTCGACCGCCCCGTTATTCCTCATGGGATGAGGTTTACCGGGGCGGTCGACAAAGGGCTTTGATGTCGACCATGGAGTGTCCTGACTAGCGAGCTGAGCCGACAAACAGCTGGTCAGCTGTTTGTCGGCTCAGCGTGGCAGCCATTTAAATTTAAATGAAGCAGCAATTATTTAAATCGCCGCTTCATTTCCCTTTGCCTACAACCGTAATCTACATGGCTCCGTCGATGGAGCCATATAGTCTAGACACAGCCCGTAGGGCTTAAGGATGAACTAGTGACCTGAGCAGCTTGTTAGCTGTTGAGTGGCATTAAGGCTTGATTGATTTTGTACATACTCAGCATAAGCTCGAGTACCTATGTGGTTTAGGCCCCTGAAGAAGCAGCAGCAGTACTGTGGCTATCACTGATGCCTACTTGTTGGATATAGCTACCTAAAGAAACAGATACCTGAATCCATTTTGAATCTAACCCATCTGCTGTTCATCTTATAGGAGTGAACACACTGCTCAACTAGACCTTACAAATTAGCATTAGAAACAGAAACATGAAAGAGCTGCACAATGAGCATGAAGACTAAAGTTTTAATCTTGGGCACCTCAAGTTAGGCATCAAGTTTGAGAATTTTTGCTATTGTTGCTCTTACTTCCTAGAATTATGGAGAAATTGCATAGATTGTGTGTTCTGTAGAACGAGACCAGGCAAAAGTTCATGTTCTTTTCAGGAACAAACACAAGCTCCTTCTTCTAAAGTAGGTGAAATATTTGATCATCCAAATGGTTAACTGTCGGATTTATTAAGAAGTGTACTTGTGTACTGCATGACCAACGCATTACCTCCATATATTCTGAACAAAGGGCCATCTGATTTGAATATATTTAACTATTAGAATATTGCACATAAGTCATTATACAGCAACAGATATAAACCTTAAGAGATTTAAGAATTAGGAAATTAAAATTATCTTGCTGTACTTCCTGCAAGACTATTTGCTGTTTTTTAAGTTTCTGCTATTTTATCACGTCTTTATTTTGGCTAATACTAATAGGAGGACTTAGTTTGTGATCTGTCTGCAAAGAATAAGTGCTGTTAATTGAATACAATATGTGGTCCAATTATGTTTTTAAACTGTTAGAATTATTTATGGTAGCTATAAATGTAAATGATCAGAAAACCTGTTCAGGTTATTCCATCAAAACCTGGATCAAGGTCAATTTTCTTTTTAAAGGGTATCTGAAGTTAGGATCTTAAATCCAAATGTATGCATGCAAATAAGAAACCTGACTTTATTAGGAGTTGCTGGATACTCAGACTATTGAAACTCAGGTCACATGTTTATAAGCGTGAGTGATGCATGAGTGAGTGATTTCAGGTTCCTATTTTGGACCCACTCAACCAACAGTCTCTTAGAGGGAGAAGGCTTTTTGTGAAGTAATAGTCCAATCACACTCTCCCATCTTCTTCCTATGACTCACGGGACACAGCAAAATAGCTGCTATTTACTCAGCAAGGGAAATTCAGGGGCAAGAGAGAAGGCATTTTTTTACACAGGATGTACCTTCTGTTTCATTAACAGTATGAGTTCCATTTCTTATTTCTTATGGAAGGATTGAGCAATTCTTGACCAATGTGACCTATTAGCACATTTTCTGAATAAAGATAAAGTTTACATTATGCTTTCTACTCTGTAAGCACAATCAAACACCTGATACCATCTATTCACAACCCTCCTCTCATTTAACAGGCCAACTACAACTTTAGACCAATACCCTTTATTTGGCTAGAAATGCACAAAAAGACACATGAACTGTTCTGATCTCTGAAAAGAAAACACTTCATGGAACTGCAATAATCAGAAGGATAATCAAAATTATATTACCAACTAGATGATACCACTCAGCCCTTGCGGCCCCAAGTACTTTAGTGCTTATATAGAGAATGTGTTGAAATGAACCCAAACATCTAGAAAGAATGAAATATGCACAATCCTGATGTCACACATTCATACTCACTCCCACTCCCACTCACTCAACAATAAACTATATCTACCTGTATGCTATAAAATTGCATTCAGGTAGAAATTTTTAAAGGGACACATGGGAATTAGATACCCATCTCATACAGATCCAGAGAGAGTTGGGTACCAAATAGCCCTTTGTGGCTTTGCAAATCTCCCTCCCATTGCTTCTAAGGTTAGGTGCTTCAGAGCCCAAAATATTGTGTGTTAACTTGGAGTGTGGTGTTGTGGGCTTCTTTGTTTTGCTTTCGGTTTGTTTGTTTTTTTAATATGTGATTATCAACCAAAGGCAATACACAGGTTGAACCTGTCTAGTAAAGAACTCCCTGGTCCAGAAACATTCATGGTCCAGAATGATTTTAGTTAGCTGTATGCCCACTTTTCATGGGTGTGACCAAGTTTCCCACCCTCCTATAAAAATTGTTTACAGTAATCAGTCCTGACTCTCAGTGTTCTGTGCTGTTATTTAGCTCTTATTTTCCCCTAAATGTCCTCTAACAACCTAATAAGCAGTGGAAGTGTTGGTAATGCTGCTGGACAATATTGACCTCCCATGGTCTGGAAAATTCTCTTGACAGGTCAGGTCCTAAGGGTGCTGGAGTAGAGAAGTTCAACTTGTAGCTAAATTAACTAATACTACTCCACTCTTAAAAACAGAAGAATATATCTTCAAAATCACATAGTTTTATAGCACATTGTCCAAACAACTGAATTTTCTTTGTTCAAAAGTCAATCCAAAAATCTGTTATGAATTTGCTATATTGAACAATCAGTGACAGAAGAGCCTCAACAACTGCATACTTTGCATCTCTTATTTTCAAATCTAAGTCTGATTTCAGGAAAACACTGTTGGAGTTCAGTACAACAGCTGATGGCAAAGAAACAAGATGCTTGGAACACAACCTCCTTTTTGTATCCTTGAACACGTCTAGCTACAGTTCAACTTGTCTCCTACCAGATGAAGCATGAACCCTATGAGACATGGCTACATTGGTGAAGCTTCTTGAACTAGGATGCATTCTGCACTTAATGTCATTCAACAAAACCTTGGAGAAAGCTTTGCAATAGTTTTCAGCCTCTGTTAGCTCCCATTAAAGAAAGCAGAAAGACATGCTTTGGCTGTCTTGCCGGGTGGACACATTTACCTATTTCTCTGGGTTTCTTGACCTCTGATGAGTCATTTCTATCAGGAATAAATGAACACTGTAAAGGAGAAATAGGACACTTTTTTTTTTTTTTATAAATTAGGAAATGAGGATTGAGTTTTTCCTTGAGAATTTGAATGTTAACACGTGGAGGGTCTGATTTTTCCAAGATACTGAGCAACTGCCATTACCATTGACTGAATTCAGATGTGTGGGTGTTCATCAAGTTTGAAAGAGTCAGGCAATTAAATATTAACAATCTGGTTTTCTAATTTCACAGCATGTCCAAATTGTTGTCCTCAAATCCAGAAAGTTCTAGTACCACACAAAGAGTAAAACACCAAAATTAATTAGTCCCAGTGTCACACACACACACAGCATCAACTAAAAGTAATACACATTGCTGAACATCTTCAAAAAGTAGCCTTCCTCTCCTAGCATGCTCAGCACCATCCGTATGTGACAAGTTGAAAGCCAATTGTGTTATAAATTACAGAAACATGTCAGAGGTCAGCACTTATGGAGAGCATTATTTACAGCATCACTTCAAGAGTTTTCTAATGCAGAAAATAAGCGTTTTGCAGTCAGCCTCTTGAGACATACATATGAACTGATCAAATCAAGATAATTCTACTGATCAAGGGTTATTTTTCCAGCTAGATCTCTTCTAAAAACACAGAGAAAGGTATATGTTCATGTTCATTCGCTTACAAAGTTAATTTTATAAACCTAGCAAATCTTTTCATTACCCCTAAGGCTCTACTTAATCCTAAGTATTTTCAATCATTTTTATGACTTGAAATCTACTTAGAAATTGTGATTTATTATCTAAAAATAAATATGCAGAAAAGAAAAGAAAAATAGATGTTTTTTCTTAACTTCTCTTTGTTGCTATGGTATCACACTTTTTTTTTTAAGATGCACCTTCCATTAAATGTGGATGTGACAGATTGCTATAATTTTCAGCAGATAAATGCCTCTGTCAAACCCAGTCAGACATTTTCAGAACGTGGTTCTTAGCCTGGGAGGTAGCAATTCTGAGTTTCTCTTTTTGGTGCGGATGGAGCACACAACGGCTTCAAACTGTAATTAGTTTTTGTTTGAAGCTTTTGTCAGCAAGAAAAAAAAATGACAAATCTACTAAAATTAGCAACTGACACCATGAGAACAATCTCATTCAACCTGTTAATTTCAGATCTAACCTCAACTAGTTATTAAAGTCAGACAGTCTTAGCAATAACATTTCTCCTTTAATACTGACACCTTTAAGAATGGGTGGCACTATGAAGTAGTCTGCACTAAGGCCTATCATTTACTATAAAAGGCATTAATTAAAATTGTGAATTATTGCTTGTGAAAGATTGTCTTCATAGCCCTAAAGGACTTCCACATCTACAGAATAAGTGCAACACAGACAGAAGAAGTGCAAATTTCCCTGCACTGCCCCATAAGATACAATGCCTAAAGTAATGTATTCTGTATTTACCTACCCTTTGTTTTTCTTTTAACAATGACAAAGTTTGTTATGTACCAATTATGGTGATGGCTCTTTGATACTGGCGATTGTCTAATATGAACTGTACAAAGACCAGCAATCAATTAGATATTTTATTTTAGTAACAGCCTTCACAGTAATGAACAACTTTAGCTTTTCCTTGTAATTTCCCATGTAACTGAACAAAATATGGACGTGATAACTCTGAAAGCTTAATAGGCACTTAAATAACAAGTTGACAGGTAGCTTATAAACACATAAAAGCAACACGAGATGGATTATGATCTGATTTTTTCCCCAGCAAATATTTTCAAATTGATTGAGAATGTAAAAAAGTACACTCAAATTATTATAGCCCAGCTTGCCAAATAATTCCTACTCAACATGGCACTGGAATAACTATTAAAATTAAAGACTACAATTGTCGGCTGATGGATGTACAACAAATAGGACGTACTGCATATGATCATAAGAAGGAAATGTGTGATTAGTTATTTTTGACAGTGGTAGACTGAGCAACACATGAATTTTAATGTGATTATCTTTTTTAATCCCCTCGCAGTCAGATGTAGGAGAGAGTGGCAGTTGTTTTGAACTCAAATGTTCGGCTGTTCATGGCTGGGGAACTTTTATGGCCTGGCTCAACAGGAAGCCAGATTAGATTAGCACTGTGGTACCTTCCGGCCAACAGCCACGCAGGGAGCAGCTCTGCACTCCAGAAGGAGAGGAACCTCAGGCAGAAGGGGCGGGGCCAAGGACAATCAGACCGTAGCACCACCCAGGCCACAATGTCTCTCCCTCCCACCGTGCTGCCTGGTGCATACTATGTGGTGCCCCCACAATGCCAGGTAGCCAGAAGAGCTGCCCCAAGTTTGGCGCTCCAATGGCAATTTAAAGAGCTCACTTTGGGTCCCTGTGACTTACTGGGATCCAGGGCAATTAACCCCTTTGTCCCACCCCATGGATGGATGTGCTTAGAGACATATTATAGAACCCTTCTTGAGTATGCTGAACAAACATATGTTATTAATTAATATGATTATTATTGTGTGCATTGCTGTTGTAGCGGTGTCAGTCCCAGGATATTAGAGAGACAAGGAGGGGGAAGCAACATCTTTTTATTGGACCAACTTCTGTGGATCACAGAGAAAAGCTTTCAAGCTTACACAGAACTCTTCTTGGGGTTATTTTATGATTGCTGTCATGTTCATTGTGCATATGTCTGTTGACAACGATAGACTTTCATTATAACAGTGACTCTGACTAGGAATTATTTGGCAATCTGAGCTATAATAATTTGAGCTTACTTTTTATGTTCTTAATCAATTTGGAAGTATATGCTAGTGTGCAGGTAGGAATGTCAGAAAATCATAGAATCATAGAATCATAGAATAATAGGACTGGAAGGGACCTCAAGAGGTCATCGAGTCCAGCCCCCCGCCCTCAAGGCAGGACCAAGCTCCGTCTACACCATCCCTGACAGATGTCTATCCAACCTGTTCTTAAATATCTCCAGAGAGGGAGATTCCACCACCTCCCTTGGCAATTTATTCCAATATTTGACCACCCTGACAGTTAGGAATTTTTTCCTAATGTCCAATCTAAATGAAGAAGAGTTCTGTGTAAACTCACTTGTCTCACTCACCGACAGAAGCTGGCCCAATAAAAGATATTACCCAACTTCTCTCATTGATTCTTATTATGCCCCAAATTATGTGAGGCATTTCACAAAAACAAGTATACCTAGTCACTATTCCCAAAATATACAATCAAAATCATGGGTTGGCAAAAATGGCCTGCATATGTAACCACCACCCAGTGGATTTGAACCTGGGAGCTCTGGAGCCTTGTGTAGGAGCCTCTACCCTCTGAAGTAAAAGCCAGCTGGCTCTCAGCCAATGCTGTAGAGAACTCTTGATCTTAGCTGTTACTGTGGTCTAAGTGCCACTGCATGGGACAGTGAATCGCACTAAGGCTATGTCTACACTGGTGCAATCTTGCGCCAGAGCTATGCAAATGAGGCTAAGTGTGGAATATCACCAAGCCTCTTTTGCATATCTAATGAGCCGCCATTTTTGCGGAAGAGGCTCTTGCGCAAGAAGGAGCTGTCTACACTGCCCCTTCTTGAGCAAGAAAAATACTCTTGCGCAATGCCATTATTCCTGAAAATAATCAGCGTAACAGCATTGCGCAAGAGGGTTTTTCTTGCACAAGAAGGGGCAGTGTAGACAGCTCCTTCTTGCACAAGAGCCTCTTCTGCAAAAATGCCGGCTCATTAAGTATGCAAATGAGGCTTGGTGATATTCCACACTTGTCCTCATTTGCATAGCTCTGGCTCAAGATCGCGCCAGTGTAGATATAGCCTAGGTGTGTGAGTTACATGGGCTTACTATGGTTCACCATGCTTAGACCCTGGTAGGCAGCTAGATTCTATTTTCTACACATCTGCAGGTGCTGCCTGTCAGAGCTCCTGTTGTGGATAACCGTTCCCTATCAATGGGGGCAGCAGGAAGTGGTGTGCCAGTCTGTGCCACTTCCTGCAGCTCCCATTGGCCAGGAACAGTGACCCACGGCCAACAGGAGCTGCAAGCAGTCGAACCTGAGTACATGCAGGTAAATAAAGTACCTGGAGGCCCATCAGGGACTAACCCAGGTGAATTGTATCTGGCCTGCAGACCACTTATTGCTCATCCTTGATCAAAATTTTCAACAAGGGTCCTGTGACAAAAAAGAGGAAGAAGAGCAATGGCAAAAAGAAGATCACGTACTACTTCTAGCCACTTCACTTAGATGCCCACATGAGAATTGGAGTTTTGTGGATATTTGGCCCACCGTGAATATCTCTGTTTTGACTGTGATTATTATTGTGGTCAATGTGCCTTTCATTATTGATGCTTCTTTCTTTTTTCTTGGTGTGATGTGTTTTGATCATTGTAAAAGGACCTAGAACAACATATGAATATTTTTAGCAACATTAACTAATATTGCAATTGTATCAAGAGTTTCACAGTATTTTGTGGCAAGATTTTCAAGCCTTAGCTCCTGGAATAATGTAATACTATGATAATCTCTGTGTTTGATTGGTTTGTTAAAAATAAGTTCCAAGAACTCGCAGTTGAGAAAAAGACTGAGAGAAAAGACTGAAAACTCATTGTGTGTCATCACTCATGATATAAACCCAACTATAGAGTTTATGTTCCTGTAAAATGATGGAGGAAACAAAGGGAACCTGGTATAATAGAAGTTTTGAAGCAAAATGCACTTTGACGTCTATTGATGAGAGGAAAAGGACAAACTGATATATTTCCGTAGCACTCATTTGCTGTAGAATTAAAAAAAAAACTATTCTAAACAAAAATGTGATTTTGGAAAAACCCGACACTAAATTTAATTTCTTCAGAGGGGTAGCAGTGTTAGTTTGCAACAGGAAAAACAACGAATAGTTTTACAGCACCTTAAAGACTAACAAAACATGTAGAGAGTAACATGAGCTTTCATGGGCACAACCCACTTCTTCAGATGAAATAATTTAATTTCTTACTACAGAGGCATTACCCTGTTAAATCAACAGCGAGAGACTTTTACAT
This sequence comes from Pelodiscus sinensis, assembly GCF_049634645.1. Classification (NCBI taxonomy): domain Eukaryota; kingdom Metazoa; phylum Chordata; order Testudines; family Trionychidae; genus Pelodiscus; species Pelodiscus sinensis. The sequence continues at coordinate 42,158,684 of NC_134720.1, read as the reverse complement.
TTTTCCTCGTACTATATTATTAATGCTTTTATTTTCCTTTGTAATCTTGCCACCAGATGGAGTACACATCTTGCAACACTTTCTAGTAAAAGAACAATGAGCAGCCCAGTTCTGTTTTATAGGTTGTGGATAATTCCAAGGGAAAGTATATGGTTGAAAGTTACTGCACATGCTAAATGAAATAATTGTTTGGCATACAATTTATCTATTTAGTTTGCTGTTCCTCACAAACTATTACTAGTGAACTAGAAACTGACTTCTTATTCTTAAGAGGAAGGAAAAGGTTCATTTTGAGATCCTTTGTGGGATAAATAGGTGAGTAAGCCAGTTACACAATTATCCCTCTTCCTTTCCCAATTATCCCTCTTCCTTTCCCAATTATAAACAGAGAGATAATGGGTAAAAGATTCATTCTTTCAAAATGTGTTAGTGTGGGGTTGAAATGTTCTTTAAGAATGGGGATACATGGAACTTTCACACACAAGTGTTCTGAAGGCTGTGAATAAACCTACTGTAGAAAGAGGAAATTAACTGAGCTCCACTGGGTTAAGCATATTCCTTAACTGTGTTCTATAGAAAGATTGTTAATTTAAGGCACAGTCCTGCAGATCTGATGCAGACAGAAATCCTGTTGATTTCAGTGGGAATACAGGATTGAGCTAAAACTCTGTTTATCACATATTAAGCTTGTCTGCAAGCCTTGGTCACAGATCTGTGTTATCTATTTCTGTTTTGAGACAGATTAAGTAGATCCAAGCCTTCCCATAAGGAATGACTAACATACTTGTAACCACCTTGGCACACTTGCAAAAGAGAACATAAGTCCTGAGAAAAAGCACCTGAGTAGCCCTATTACTGTCCTCCTCCTCTATAGGAATTGACAAGCATGGGTTTTAAAAAGGAATAATGTGATGCCATGCTTTACAATTTGAAATTACACTGTAATCACCTAAGGTTAATGCTACCAGCACACCATTCCAATACAGCATCCAACCTAAGTACTCTGCTGTCACAGTATTTCTCATTGCCATATATAATAGAACAGAGCACTAAAAACAGTGTTTGTCCTCAAATTAATCTAAAGCACATTTCCTCCTACGCTTGAACAAACTGTTTTAAAAACTTAATTTGCTGAGCTTCCTCAAGATAGCTAGGCCAAAAAAAATGTACTCACAAATGGAAATACTTGTAACTCTTCTGCCAGGTAGCACCAGCAGCGGCTAGGGCCGGGTTCAATATTTAGGGGTTCCTCTCCATCCATCCATTCAACATAGAACTGGCTAGAGCTCCCACCCAGTAACCTGGGAAATTCACTTAACACCCCTGGGAGGCAATGCTTCCCCACTTGCAAGCACAGAGTTTGAATGTAGAAAAGAAACCTTCAATAAAAGGGGCAGAAAGTAACATGGCGTTAATTTGGGAGAACACCACAGACAAAGCCCATAGGAAAACACCACAGAGAGTCCATAGGAAAACAGAGTAAATGCCCCAGCTCAGGTAGGGTGGGCAATGTCCTTTTCCTCTCTGTCTCTCAAGTCCAGCAATGTGGATGTCCCCTTTATATGCCCAAACCTTCTCTGCACCCCACTCAGTCGCTGCCCTTGGTCAGGGAAGACCATAGTTCAGAGGTGCATCTGCAGACTTCACCTCACATACTGAGTTGGGTGGGGGGAGGTAGAAGGCATCTCACCCACTCCGCTGGTCACTCGCCATCCACGTGCTCGCTCCTCTCTGGCGCCGCTCTGCTGGCCAGTCATTGCTCCTCGCTGCTGCCACTCTACTCTTTACGCCTCTCCATCACTACCCTGCTGCCTGTTCATTGCATCTTCCGCTGGTTTGTGGTGGGTTTGGCTGTGGGCCAACCCTAGTGATTTCAGCTCTCAGTGATTTCAGCTCTTGTCCCAAAGCAGAGTCCAGCCGCAAGAGATTCCAGCATCCACTGGAGTACATTCACTTACAAAAGAGACCCCTTATGGAGTCTTCCTTTAACTCTATCATTGAAACACTGGGGAGAAACAGATTGAACCAGTCTTACAGCTCATGCCTCAAGGGCATGCAGCTTACTGACTCCCTCCTCAGCTTAATCTATAGGGCTCTAAAAGAGCAGCCTCTGCCCATCCAAGTGTATTTACACTGACAGGGTCTTCTGAGTTAAAAACAGCCTGACTTTTCTGCATTGTGCATTCCCACAATAACTGCAAGCATTGGTGGTCATATCTTACAATTCCTGCATTTGTTGTTAACATAGTTTGTGAGCCCCACAACAGCAAAATTGGTTACAACGGGCAAAACACCATTCTAACAATTGAATATCTAGTAGACCTAAGCAACCTGAATGAAGTGTATTTACATAACCACACCCAGAATTTCTTTCCCAGTCCAACATGAACTGTATTTACATAACTGCTGAATACCTAGCAGTTCTAAGCAAACTGAGTGAACATAACCACACCAAGGATTCCTTTCCTATGTCAGCTGACTGTAATGAAAGCATTGATTCAGGCCCTCCTTACATGGTGCTACAGTGATTGTATATGCTGTAGCTATAACAGTAGCCCCTGGATTCATGCAACTGACAGTGTCTTTCATTGGACCAACTTCTGTTGGTTGAGGTTGCTTGGTGTATTGTTTTTACTGGAACACAAAGTTGGAAAGGGACCCTGGTGGCTGTGGTTCACTTTGCCAACTGGGCTGTTAAAATTCTGGTTTGCGATGCAGTGAGGCTAAGGCAGGTTCCCTACCCAGAACCCACAGCATGACCCCGCCCCCTCTGACTCCTACATGTTGAGACAGGCAGAGGGCTTCACACACTGCCCCCACCCCAAGCATGGTCTCTGATGCTCCCATTGGCCACGGTTCCCAGATAATGGGAGCTACAGGGGTAGTGACTGCAAACTGAGCCACACACAGAGCTGCCCAGCCACACCTCTGCATATGAGACACCCAGAGGGGAGACTTTCCGCTGTACACCTGAGCTCCTCCTTCCAACACCTGCCCAAACCTGATCCCCTCCTTCTCTTCAAACCCCTCAGCCCCAACATGGAGCACCCTCCCTACACCCAAAACACCTCACCTGCAGCAATGGCAGCATCCGTGAGCCCCGGGCCCGGTTACACATTGCCTGACTCTGGTGCAGTGACCTCCCCCCACCGGTAGCCTTGGTACAGTCTGTCTTTTTTAGAAAGCAAACCAACCTTGTGATTCCTCTGAATGGTCCAGGAGAAGACTGATTTTAGGGAAATTTGGGACAAGGGTTGCTGGGGATCATCTTACCAGATATAACCAAGACTGGTGTACACTAGGGGTGTGAACATGTAACTGTGTACACAGTTAACTGATGAGCCTGGGCTCATTGGTTAATGTGCACAGTTACATACAGTTCCCCCACGCACACTGTTGCCTCTGTATCTGAAGCAGCAGTGCGTGGGGGGAAGGAGGGACAGGCGAAAGCCAGTGATGATTTTATGTTTTCTTCCAGGTCTTTGATACAAATGTTAAATATTGCAAAGTCAAGAACCCATGCCAAGAGAACCCCACTAAAAACACCCGGTTGATGATGATTCCATGTTAACAAGTTATATTTTGAGATTTATTAATCATGTGTGCCATGTTAAGCTTGAATCATTCCAGTTTTTTAATCAAAATGTTGTTTGCTACAAAGTGAAACACCCTATGGATGTCTAAGTATAGTACCAAGTATTATTACCTTTATCAACAATTACATTACTCTTCCTTATCTTTGAGCATCTAATAAAGTGTTTTTAAACAATTCCCTATTTTCATCATGTTTTTCTGATGAAATTATTCCTCCCAGATGAGGCTCAGGAGTCTTTATAATGTTGTGAAATTGACCCCTTTAAAGTACCAATTGCATAGACATTACTGGTTTGGACTTGATTTGTTTGCACATAACAAGTATGACCAACTCATGATCACTTGTACCTAGGCTACCATAATTTTTCTGGAATGTGAGCACTTCCTCTTTATCTGTCAGGACAATGTCGAATATAGAATTCGCCGATGTTGGTTGGCAACAATGGTAACAAATACAAATTGGTGTCCCCCAAGCCTATGTTTCCTTGTTATCCTCATTTGTGTTCTGTCTTAAGCTACATCAACAGTAAGAGCTATAGGTACAATTTCCCTGCCAATGAACACCACCTTCACACAAGCTCAGATAAAGAGCAAGATAACCACAGTAGTGCAGGTATTAGCAGTGGAGGCACAGCTGAGACTTGCTGAGTACAGGCCTCAGTGGGTATATACTCAGCATGCAACCATGCCTCCAATGAAGCTACCTGTGCTACTGCATGCTAATAAATACTTGTGCTAACTCAATGAGAACTGGTGTGATTATATGTACATGAGCAGGGGAATCAGTCCCCTAGCTCTTAGGCAGACATAGCTTGAATACAACCATTCTGTCTCTTTCCTCTGCTCAAGACTATTTCTGGCCTTATCATCCTCCTTCTCCCCAGACTGACAGTTCTGTTTTTGAAAATGTGTCTTCTCGGTACATTACTTTGATGGCTCTTTCCCACATTATTATGACATCAGTGTTGAAAGCATGATGTACATACATTTACATATAATTGAACGTGAATGTTCTTTAGGTTATTAGACGTCTGTCATTGCAGATAGTGTTTCTAGATATGTAATACGATTTTCACTTCGACCTATAATCTTAAAACCCTTTAGTGTTAATGATCTTCACCTTGGTTCTCCTAAAAGCAAAGATATGCATCTTGCTAGAATTTAGATCTGCTAGGATAAAGACAATAGGCTAAATAAACTGTTCATTTAAATCAAAGGGCTTACAAATGGAAGAACTGAGTTTAGCCAAGTTATTAAAACTCCTTCATTTTTAACATTTCCCTGTTTTACACTGAAGATTCCAGTCTTTTGGATATGGAGTTACACTACTTTATAATGTTTGAGGCTTTGAAGATGTAGAGAAATGGCCATCCAGCACAATAGGGTCGAAGAAAACTTTTGAGTTCAGCTAGCCTAGCCCTGCTATACCTGTAGCCAATGCCAGCCCTAAAAGAGGAAGAAAAGAAGGGGCCTAGCTCAGTTAGGTGTTGTCTGGCTGGGAGGCAGGAGTGCCTATCTGCCTGTCCAAAGGGATGGATCAGCAACCTGCCATCCAGTACAACCACTTGAGTCTGATGCTCTAACCATTAGGCCATCTAGCCATAGAAGACCCAATTCCAGAGATCTATGAATAGAATGAATGGTATTAAAATATAGGTATTTATTATTAATTATTATTAATATTATTCGATTGCAGATGTGCTTTTTATAACAGAGACCTACATAATATGCTGCATAGCTTTATGAAACTATTGCCTACAATACAAAGGGAGAATGTATCATGGATAAGGTCACACTTCAGAATCACAATGACTACTGGCAATAATGATTATGACTTTAATAGACCAGTGCTGTAATTCCTATATTAACATCATCTGCAGTCATGCAAACAAAAAATATCTACCCAGCAATAATCAAATATTTAAAATTATGCACTGTTAAATTATGCTGTTCAGTGTGCCCAATTAAGACCTCTAGATATCTAGTAATTGGGGGCATGATATCAGTTCAAAGACCTCAAAATGCTCTACAGTAGATCACAAGCTAATATTAACTCGCAAAGCAGCTTATCTTTTTATTTATCATGCAAACAAAGAACTGCCCATGGGAATATGGTACAGTTAATATATTTGTGCCCCCTAAAACTCCATAGGTTAGAAGCTGAGAGAGGAACAAGGTGGTAGATTACAACGTTGGAGGTGTCACATCAGTGACCATAAATAAATACCTATGGCCTTCTCAATGTATTTCAAACAGTTCTGCACTGCAAGGACAAGTACTGAAGTCCTTACTCCAGCAGTGGGCAATCTGTGATGCTTGTAGGTGAAGGAGTCGCAGGGATGTGCTGTCCACTGCTTCTCACAGCTCCTATGGGCATAGAACAGAGAATTTGTGGCCACTGGGAGCCGAGGGGAGCTGCGCTTGTGAATAGTCAATGTCAGCAAAATGTCTTGCAGCAAGACCCTGACTGGCAGCATATGGCAAATGGACCACGTATAGTCCACCACTGCCTTACTCACTTGCACATAGAGCAAACACACTTTTCCAGCCATGAAGATGATTAACTATTAGGACAAACCATGGTTAGTAATGGATTCTCCATCTCTTGAGGTCTTCAGCTCAAGCCTGGATATTAGACTCTGAGAATAGGACAAGAAGTAATGGGCTTAAAACTGCAGCAAGTGAGCTTTAGGTTGGACATTAGGAAAAACTTCCTAACTATCAGGGTGGTTAAACACTGGAATAAATTGCCTATGGAGGTTGTGGAATCTCCATCTCTGGAGATATTTAAGAGCAGGTTAGATAGACATTTATCAGGGATGGTCTAGAAGACAGTACTGCAGGGGACTGGACTCAATGACCTCTCGAGGTCCCTTCCAGTTCTAGTGTTCTATGATTCTATTTCTGATGTGATCGGTTCAGCTCAATCTAGAAGCCACTAGCTGACATTCTGTAGCTTTTGTTATACCTTAGGTCAGATGATGTTTTCAGAAATGGCTTCTTCTCATTTTAGAATCTGTGAATTACTAAATCTAAGCCAGCTCCTTTTGACTCACTTGGAGTTTTCTTTGAGTGGGGAGTTTTGTAACATGAATAAGGACATGAGGATTTGGCCCATAATGAAACAAAATGGACAGAAGAATGAGGGTCAGATTTTCATTGAAAAAGCGAATCCTCTATCCATTGTTGCATGTTCTACTTTTTAATTTAAAAATCAAACATTTAATATAACTGGGTGCAGGGATTCTATCTTATAACCCTATTACAGGGAACCTCAAGCTCAGTTTTCTATCAAATGGAATGTATAGAATGAGTACACTTAATTGCCCTACCGATTAGTTGTGTTAAATCAAAAAGTGTTCCAAATTCAATACATTTTGGAACTAAAATCAGGAATATTTATTTTTCAGCTAAATTATGGTTAACTCAAATCAATGTATTTTAATTCGTTCATTTACTGTTAACTATACTTTTTTAGATTAGTGCTTGCAGCAATTACATTTTGATGAACTCACATCTGTGATCATAAATAAATACCTAGGTATAGCTCCATGTATTACAATAAATAGAATTAGAATATTTGAATATGCCAAAAATGTGAGTTACTGAATGTACTTTGATGGGAATGGAAGATTATGCACACACATAAAACATGTTGCATGGAATGTGCATGTATTTGACTAAGGAGGTCGATGGGTTTTACAAGATCTCATCCAATCAAAACTGCATTGGTTGCAGTGAATTAACAAACATGAAACAATTAAACCACACTATAAACAAACAAAAAAGAAATGTAAAAGCAAGCGTAATTTAAAATGCAGTAATTGCAACATGTTAACATCTAATTAAATCAATCATTTAATAAGAGAGATGGTGGGAAAGTGGCATTTCTTTCTATTCAGCAACAAAAAATAATAATAGAATTCCCACCTGTCCTGCCTATTTTTCCCAAAAATGCAAAATTTTGAGAAATTTATACAAGCTTTTTAATTGGTTTAAAAAGAAAAACTAGGGGGGAAATTTTTGTCAAAATATTTGAGTGTTTTTTTCATTTTTGAATGTTTTGTATTCAACATTTGAAAAATGTGAATGAGCACTCTTCACAATAATGATGCTGTTAACCACTTCTAAGCCAAATAATACAGTTGTCCTTTATACTACAAAGCTTGGTGAAGGGAATAGCTTTTGAGCTCTACTCTGCAGAGAAGCATGATCGCCCTCTCTTCCCCCCACTCTAGGATCATGGGGCTAATTTAGATTAGGCAACCCATTCCTTTCTTAAGTGGTTATATATTCCTCCACTTCTCATTCCATATCCCCTCCCTATCTCATCCTCAGTATAAAGCCCCTGGACACAAATTAGTACATATCAATCAGATGACTCATAATGACATCAAGAGAACAATCCTGACCTGATTACTTCAGCTTTTGGCTTTATACCTTAGCTCAGATCCAAACCTGGAGAAAATAAATATATTCCCATGATCATTTAATTCACTGAGACAACAAAAATTGTGCTAATTTGTACTAAATGTAATCCTTTTGTGATGGCACACTAGTTGAGAAAGAACTGGACAAGAGGCTTTTGTTAATCAAGGCAAAAGAGGATACGCTCGGTCTCACAGGACAATAAAAGCCATCTCCATAACATTACGATCCATAATGCTTCTGGGAGCACACTGTACTTTACTCATTAAAGCAAACAGAGCCAAACTCCAAAAGATCCTAGCACTAGCACTGTGGACCTTTCCAGACCATCTGGCATTTATGTTTGTAAATCTGACAGAGATGAACCATCTCTTGAATCACCACAGAGAAAAACCCCTTTCCATTTACAAACTCTGAGCCCTGCTATGGGAGGCAAATGATGGGTCTCACCCATTGTGCCTATACAGTTTGAGAACCACATATTCAAAGCCATCAATAATCATCTGAGCATTTGCAAGATTTGCAACCCAGTGCATGTTGGCACACAGCTGCATGACAAAGGCCCCGGCGGTTGATCTCCCTATACCAAATCGGTTGTCTATAGACCGACCAACATTTGGGGGGTTCCCAACTTCCAGATGGTAATGGTGACCCACTTATAGGTGGGCACAGTGGAATGCTGTTATGGCAGTGCCACCGCTTGTTCTGCACAAATCTCAAAAAAGATCACTTTCACCAGACACTGTTACGAAAATTGATTATATCTTTAGCACATGCATATTGTCTAGCTGAGTAACGACATCCTCGGTGGTTCTTCCAGACCACTGCTGAACCTAGTCAGCAGGCCTCCCTCGACAACATGAGTCACTGTCTGTGTTGCTCTGCACAAAGGATTATCACAAAGCCTCCAGCGACACTGGTTGGATGCACAGAGATCTTACCTGGACTGGAACCTATTCAATAGGAACCACTGATGATGGGACAGGTCAAAACCAGGCAGGGAGATTGTAGGATCAGCAACAAAGGACAGGTTGGAAATTGTAACAGATATCCATTGCTCTCACCACAGTACTTCTGCCCTAATGGCCTGGTATAGCAGACCAGACCATAATGGGTGACAAGGTAGCATATTCAGAAGCTTCAGGGGGTAGCCGAGTTAGTCTGTACAGGATAAACTTAAAAAACAACAAATGGTCTGGTAGCACTTTATTGACGAACAAAACATGTAGATCAGTGCCCTACCTTTTTAAGCATAAGATCACTTTTTGAACTTAAGTGCAATGTAAGATCTACCTCAAATCCTTTACCCCACTTCCTTCATGCCCCTTCTTCGAGGCCCTGCCCCTACTCACTCCATCCTTCCTCCTTCCCTCCCCATTCTCCCTTCCTTTCATCAGGCAAGGGCAGAGGTTTGGAGCGCATGCTCTGGTCTTGGGCTAACGGATTTGGCGTGTGAGAGGGCTCTGAGCTGAGGGGGTTCAGGATACAGGCTCTACAAGGGAGTTTGGGTCCAGGGGGCTCAGGGCTAGGGCAGGGGCTTAGGTTGTATGAGGGGATTCATGACTGGGTCAGGGGTTCGAAGCTGGCTCCTGATGGACACTGCTTATCTCACGTGGCTCCTGGGTGGTGGTGCAGTAAGGCTAAGGCAGGTTCACCCCTGTCCTGGCCCCTTCAACACTCTCAAAAGCAGCCATCAAATTCCTTCCTCCCAAGCTCTGTTGTGCTTCTCCCCTCTCCCCCTCACCCCGTTTTGTGGAGATGGAATACAGGGTGTAAGAGGGGGCACACTCACATCAGCGCACTCTCCTCTCCCTTCCCTGCTCTCTACCACAAGCAGGAGGCTCCTGGGGGGAGGCAATTTCAAGGCAAAGTGCACGAGATGCTCAGCAGTAATAGGAAGGGCAGCCAAAGTGCTGCACTCGATAGCCTTTTGGTCAAACCAGTCAGGATAACCTGTCGGAGGCTCCAAGATCTACCAGTAGATCCCAATCTCCTGGTTGGTGACCACTGATGTATATGGTATCATGAGATTCCTGGACACAGCATGTGTGAGCCTGGCTGCTTAAAGAGTACATTATGTTATGATGATTAATCATAACGTGTTCTTCTCATTTGGTAGCTTTCTATAAATCGGTAGTTTCATCTTGCACCAAGAAGGTGTACACAGAGATTAGGATTGGCCGTATATTAAAATAATGCTACACAGTAAACTTAAGGGATTTTTTGGTGAATGGGATTTTTATTTGGATTTCAAGAAGATGGATTAGGCTCTACGTCAGAAGTATGATTGATTATAAGGGCCTGTCTGCAATGCCCAACTGGAGGGAGGGTGAACAGCAATGCACGCTGATGTGCTACTGTAGTCCACACACCTATTGGGTGTGGTTCACTGTCCCATGTAGTGGTACTTAGACCACTTACAAAGAGAAAGAATGAGGGTATGTCTACACTACCCCCTAGTTCGAACGGGGGGGGGGGGTAATGTAGTCATACGGAGTTGCAAATGAAGCCCGGGATTTGAATTTCCCGGGCTTCATTTGCATGAAGCCGGCCGGCGCCATTTTTAAATGCCGGCTAGTTCGGACTGCGTGCCGCGTGGCTACACGCGGCACGAACTAGCTAGTTCGGATTAGGCTTCCACGAGGCGTACAGCTAGTTCGGACAGGAAGCCTAATCCGAACTAGCTAGTTCGTGCCGCATGTAGCCACGCGGCATGCAGTCCGAACTTGCCGGCATTTAAAAATGGCGCCGGCCGGCTTCATTCAAATGAAGCCCGGGAAATTCAAATCCCGGGCTTCATTTGCAACTCCGTATGACTACATTACCCCCCCTAGTTCGAACTAGGGGGGTAGTGTAGACATACCCTGAGTGTGTTCTATGGCATTAGCTGAGCGCTTTTAGCTCAAGTGGGAGAGGTTCAAGCTACAGAAGCCCCAGGTTTGTTTCTGCCTTTTGTTACACTGGTCTGTAATTCCCCATTGTGTATGTTGGGGTTATGAGCTTAAAGGATCATTGTTCACATTAATGTAATCCTATTTAAAGAGGACTTTAGACTTTTTGTTTGTGTCCACAGCATCCAGACAGGAGAGTTGCAGTGTAGGACACTGGTATGTATTGATATTCATACCTGGGTTTTCCAAACTGTGCGGAAATACAGACAAGCCCTTAGGAGCTTTTTAATGATTCAACATATGAAGACAGCATGCAATCCAACATACAGAAGACAAACAAGGACCAGTGGGTGTGAAGGAAAAATAAAGTTCTATTATTCCATACCTCTGGTTTGCTCAGGTGTTTAGCAGTGACAGTCTGTAAGTGGAGAATCTATCATAATGTGGAAGCAGCAAGCTTTGTTAACCTTGTGGTTTGGGTTTTTTTTGGAAAAGGGGTCAGTTCTGCAAACTTTTCCTCCCCCTACACTCATTTTAAGCACTGACCTGGACTAATATTAGAGGATGAAATGAATAGTGTAAGGGGCTCTGAATTTTTTTAAAACAATGTTTACACTATTTTATTTAACAAATCTATTTGAATTTAAACTTCATTTATTCCAGGAATGAAAATGAGATGAGTAGATATTTTTTAAAGACTACATCAAGCATATTCAGTAACGAAAAAGTAAAAAGGAAATGGATACCTGTTCTGTTTAGCTGAGTGCAGAAGCAATGATAAAGAAGCTTGCTTGATTAATGTATGGTAGGTAATTATACATGATCTGTATTTCAAGATTTACATACAGTAGGTGAGGGGAATACTATAATGGTATTAATTAAGCCCCAAAGCCTAAAATAACTTAGCTCTGAAAGGGAAATACTTTAGAGAGTTGCCTGGATCAGATCTTCAAGAAATCTGTCAGTAGCATTAAGTTATTTAAAGGTGAAGAATTCCAGAAGGAACTCACCTCTTATCACTTCCTTCTAGCAAGCAAAAGCAGAAGCCTCAGGAGACACCCAAACACAAAGACCGGCCTTCCGTGCCCAGTACAGCAGTTTATATTCAAGTCTTTCCCTCAGAGTGATCAATGGCCAGGTACTCAATTTGCTTTGCAAGTGGGTTAAGCCAATGTCTAAAAGTGTTAAATGAGTTCTGCTGCAGTGTTTCAGCAGGCTTAATTACCACAATAGATCTTTTTTCTTCCTAATGGCTAGCAATGCCTGGGGTCATTGGAAGGGCAAACTTGTTTATTTCAGTATGCATCTGCATTATGGGCACATTGGTTGTATAACTCCATAGTTAAAAGTGAGTCTAGGTTTCCATTCTAAACCCTTATTTTCTACCCTCTCTGCCATTTGGGTAGAGTAACAAAGTTGTTTGCACATCAATATGCTTAAAACAGGAGATGAGAAGGATTAGTTCTAAGACTCTGGAAAATGATGAATTAAAGATATTTATGAGCTACGTTCATTTTAATTCCTCTTGCCCAGTTCTAGTGTCCCATGATTTCTCTGCCCTTATAGTCTCATTTCTAGAAAAGTTCAGGATACATTTCACAGAGTCATTTCTTTGCACATATGAGCGCATGGTATGGCCCCAATTATACATATGATATTTCCTTCACAAAGGGCACGCCCCAAGAAAAATGATTAGGCATCTTTATCATGTGGGCATCATACACAGTGGGCAGGGGGAGGGGGACAGAGAACAGAAACCCTGTAAGTGTCTTGCCTGATCCTTACCATTTTCTGGAACACTCGAGTTGGGAAATTGGGGGAGCAGTGAAGGAATTTTTGCGGACTGGACTAAGAAAGCTGACCTTGAGGAAGATGAGGGAAAAGCAGGTGGGGCAAGTGAATAAATAATTTCAATTAGACAAGCTTACAGTAGACAGCCAAGAACACCTGAGGACCCTAAGGCTATATCTACACTGCAGCATTATTTTGAAATAATGGTGAGCTGGAGGACTTCTTACTCCAACTCCTGTAACCCTCATTTTACAAGGAGTAAGCGAAGTTGAAGGAAGAACACTCTTTCTGCTGTGTAGAAAGCACCAAAGCCGAATTAAGCTATTTCAACTTAAGCAATGCAATAGCTCAAGTTGCGTTGCTTAATTCGACTTCTGCCCAGCTATGTAGACGTGCCTTAAGTAAGCAAAAGCAGCACAAGGAGAAGTGGAGATCAGAATCGCCAACTGCAAGGTAATGCTCATTTGAAAGGAATAATTTTTTAAACATCCATACATAGAATTTTAACCAAGCAGGAAAAAAGACACGAGTATTACTACGGACATTTAATTGTAAGCATCTACTCAATATACTAAGCAATGACAAAAGCAAAGTTTTAGAGAGAATTCAGAATGGGATGGAACGTAATACTGAATATTTTACAAAGCTATTATACAAATAAATGTTCACCAAGAATGCTGTGTTCAGTTCTGGTCACACAGGGTAAAAGTTTCACAGAGTGCCTCTGTGAGCTTATTTTCAAAATGGAATAGGCATGCAGAGCCAAATGTTAAGGTGTTTGGATGCTTAAAGATACGTATCGGCACCTACTAGAATCATTTATCATCCATATAAATGTCTAACCCCATAAAGTCTGCTTACTACTCAGTTTTTGACCTCCATTATAGATATCACAGAAAAGTAGGACAGGATGGCATCTTGACAGGTCATCTAGTCCAATTACCTGCACGGAGGCAAGACTAATATTATCTAGACATTCCCTGACAGGTGTTTGTCTAAACTGTTCTTAAAGACCACCAATGACAGACATTCCACAACCTCCCAAGGGAATTTGTCCCAGCATTTCACTACCCTCACATTTAAGCCAATAGCCTCACTGGGCCTCTGGTCAAGGTGAAGCAGGGGAAGATGGGCAGCCCCAGGCTCCCAGAAGTGATGGGCTTTGGGCACAAGGACAGCCAGCCCTCAGTGCCACCTGGACTATGACACATCTGAGCTGCATGGAGTGCCATGTGGTACTCCGGTGGTTATTTAAAAAGCCTGGACGTCCTGGCACTGTAACGTAGCAGCAGCAGCAGCTAGGAGCCCCCAGCCTTTTTGAATCACCAGGCCCATAAATCTCCCTTGACATAGTTCAGAAGAATGTATCCTCCTCCTCTTTATAACAACTTTTTGTGTATCTGAAGACTGTTTCCATGTTTCCCCTCAGTCTTCTCTTATCCGAACTAAATGAAGCCAATGATTTTAATCTTACCTCATAAATAACATTTTCTAGAATTTTAATCATTTTTATTGTTCCTCTTGACTTTAGCCAACTTTTTCACACCTTTCCCAAAGGGCATGTCTAGACTACATCCCTCTTTCAAAAGAGGGATGTAAATTAGACAGATCAAAATTGCAAATGAAGATGGGATTTTAATTTTCTGTGCTTCATTTGCATAATGGCGGCCACATGTTCTTTCGAAAAAGGGCTGCTCTAAAGTGAAACCACCATCTAGACGCGGTTCTTTAAAAAAAAACAACACCCTCTCCAAACCTTTTTCAAGAGATCCTGTACTCCTGAAAAAGGTTGTTGTTGTTTTTTTTAAGAACCGCGTCTAGATAGTGGTTTCACTTTCGAACAGCCCTTTTTCGAAAGAACACGTGGCCGCCATTATGCAAATGAAGCCTGGGAAATTCAAATCTTGGCTTAATTTGCAATTTCGATCTGTCTAATTTACATACCTCTTTTAAAAGAAGGATGTAGTCTAGACATGCCCAAAGTGTTGTGGCCAGAACTAGACAAAGTACTCCAGCTGAGGTCTTATCAGTGCTCAGTGCAATCATTTCTCAAGTCCTGCTAATAAATCCTAGAATGACATTCACATTTTTGCAACAATATTACATTGCTGACTCTCATGTAGTTTGTGATCTGCTTATAAAACCCAGTTTTTTTTCTGCAGTACTCCTTCCCATACAGTCATTTTCAATTTTGCATTTGTTTAATGGATTATTCCTTCCTAAGTGGAGTACTTCCCATTTGTCCTTATTGAATTTTCTCTGATTTATTTGAGACCATTTCTCCAGTTTGTCAAGATCATTTTGAATTCCAATCCAATAATGGCAATCCCTCCCTTTTGTATTCTATGGAAGAGAATTCCACAGTTTAATAGGCATTTATAAAAATGCACTATATTTAACCACTTTTAAATTGGTCATCTTTCAGTTTCATTACATTCCCCTTTTTTTCCTTTTATTTGACCATAAGGGAATCCAAATTACCTTCTTTTACAGCTTTTTTTCCCTATTAGGTGAGTGTACATTTACCATATTCCCTCACATTTATATCCTCTCTAAAGTAAACAGTGACACTCCCCCGCCCCATCTTTTCATATAGAAGCCTTGCATTTTTGTTACCCTCAGGCTCCTCTTTTTCCGCATTATCCTTTTAGAGATGGGGTAAAATGCTCACAATGTTGTCTGCGTGACTTTGGAGCCAGAATCACAATATCAAAAGTGACGTGGCATCCTAATGCTCACTGAAAGAAAAAATAGCACTTCCGGATCAAAGACAGTGGGGGGGGGGGGGGCGCAACCTGCAGCCCATGGGCCGCGTGTGACCCAGTGGGGTCCTGTGTGAGGCCCACAAGACATGTTGCTTATCGCTGCCCATGTGCAGGGTTGCCAGATTCCAAATATTTCTGCATAGTTCCCTCCCCCCCCCGCCTCCAAGTTGTATTAAAGTGACATGATGTAAAGCAAGGACATATGAAGGGAGGTGCATGCTCACTGCACATAACACTGACTATGAGAGCCAGGTGCCCTCTTCGCATCCAATCAAAGCATTGCTATGGTTCAATCGGCGCACTCCACACATTCTAGGTACACAAGTACAGTTGGCAAAACCTATCCCAGGAGACTGTCTTGGTTATGACAATCTTGTGGTCCACTGAAATGAAGGAGGGCCACTCATGCAGTCCAGTCACTAACCTAAGGTCAGAGAGGGACAACCAAGAGCTAGATTCTAGTTACTCAGGATCCTAAAAATGCAGATAAGCACTGACTAGGATTTTTCACAAAAGCACCTGGGTGCTTTAAGTTCCATTGACATAATAAAAGCTAATCATATATTACCTGTATGTGTCAACACTCTGAAACGTTTGGCTTTAAGTTTTCCTCAACTTTAAATATCCTTGATTTCTATTGTTTCACTACGATAAGATATACTTAGAAAAGCTTTTATTTTTTTTAAAAAAACATTAACATTACAGATATATTCTCAAATTTAACTACATCTTACAGTGTTCTTTTTTTTATCTGGGCTTCTAAACAAATTCCTTGCCTGGAGACAGAACACTGTATATACCAACAGCTTGAGAACTGCTTGTGAGAAGATGATTGGCTTCTGGAATATGGTTAGAGAGTCTGTGTTGATATCTTGACCTTAGATCCTGCCTTCTGTAATTAAGTAACAGCTAGCTACACATTAGTTAAACTTATTTAGGCCATTTTTTAATACAAAATTTAATCTACTTGGGAGAATTTACAACAAAGGTAGCCAAGTGAATATCTAAAATCAAATTTCAGCAAGGACAATATCTCGCATCCTGCATCAATGTAAGTGACAAATTGCCAAATATTTTCAACATATGAAAATTTCTGTATTAGTCTTTGCATATTTCAAAGGTGAAAGCTAGAATCACTAATGATGACAAAATACATACACAAGGCCCCACATACATACAGTATGCTCGACTGTATCCCAAGCCTATAATTTGTTGTCTACAGTGGACAAGTAGAGATCAAAGCAATGTAAGTAAACTGAAGAACAGCTTCACACAGCAACTGCTCAATACCTATATTAGGTGGCCTGTTGCTGATGAGGGAAATACAAAGTTAATACTGCAGTCAAATTAAAAATGTGCTGATGAACATCCAGTGAAGAGCCCATTCAATTCACCAGGAAGGTATCATTTAAATAGGTTGGTGCTAATTCTACCTTTTCCACAGAGAACATTTCAAAATACACATGAAGAAACTAAGACCAAAGCATAAGAGTATATGATAAAAGAACCACTGGAACACATATTTGCAATGGAATAAAAAAAGGAGACATGTCACTGACAAAAGTTTAGCACCCTAAAAGGTGACATCACAAAATTACTGAAAACTATGACTATGTTCATTGATGAAAAATTAAAAAATGTACCCACAGTTACTAATCAGTCGTATTTCTGAAATCTTACTTTATTTCTCTACCCCTGAAACAAGAAATAACTGCTCTGTTTTCATTTGGAAACTGAATACAAGTGGTGGGGTAGGGTTGGGGGAAAGGATGGTAGGGGAGACAGTGCCATAGCAGAGAGGAAAAATTCTAAGAGAATGCCACGAATAAACTGGGGAACCATCACAAGTGAATTGAATCATGGATGCACTAACAGGCTGACTAGTGATGGTGTGTTGGATGTGCCATAAGAATGATGTTTAAAATCTTGTTATATAGTGATCAGAATGTGGCAATTCAATGCAGGACAACAGATATAACTGTGACATTGGCAGACTAGGTATCACCTCATACCAAGGCCCCTAGTCTTCACTGCATAGCTAGAAACCAGGCTGGGTCACCTGTGTGTTAAAATTGTTAAAACAGATACTACATTTTTGTGTTTGGACTTTGTGGTATGCATGTAAATTGCTTTGTGTCTTAATTTCACTTATCATGTCTATATCCCATGTTATAAGGTAACCTTTTAACATATTTGCTCTGTAAGTATAAAAGTGGTTTCTACAAAACCAGAAATCCTCCAGTCAGGAGAGAAGCCTCACCAAGTGTGAAATCCTTGTTATTTCAAGAGGTTTTGTTTCCTGCCCAACAAAAGAAGGTCTGTAGATGTCAGACAAGCCATTGTGGGACATAAAGAACAAAAGACTTTGTTGATGGCTTCCCCAATACCCATGAAAAGGAGACAGGCACAAAGGCTGGTCTCATGACCTTCCGCTGTTGGAGAAGGGAATGAAAATCCCTACCAAGAGAATTGTTATCTCTATATTGTTCAAACTCTGAGAGGGGTAAAAGAGGGAAGCAAGAGATTCCTGACTGTTTAGCTTGGATTAGCTATGAAGGACAGATAGAACTTGAATATTACTGGATAATTTATTACATTTTGGAACCGAAGACTGGAATTCATACGTGTGTATGTGTTTATCTGCTTTAACCTCGTAAACTCATTTTTTCTTGGTTAATAAATCTTTAATTAGTTCATCATAGGATTGGCTATAACTGTGTTGTATTTGGTTTGAAGTCTGAAGTGCCTTTTCTCTGGGGTGAGTGGCTGGCCCTTTGAGATTGGGAATAACATGAATATTGTGATTTTGCGTGAAAGGAACTCTCTGTCACAAAAGTAAGCTTTCTTGGGTGACAAGACAGATCAGAGAACCCCAGGGGACTGTTTCTGACTCCATGTTAAGACTGTAATAGTGCTCGAGAAGTTCACACTTGACACCTGTCTGGGAAAGTCTAAATATTAAATTTACAACCAATTTGGGGTTTGTGCCCTGATTCTTCATTATCGACCCTCAAGGCTGGTATTCACATTCATAAGCCACTCCCAGCAATTTGATAGTAACATTGAACACAATTCTGTCATTGGTTAAACTGATTTATTTCCTGACTTGTAGCAGTTTTGCATTTTGTTCATTCCGTGCTACTTACAGTAACCTATTGGGAAAAATTCTAGCTTCAGATGCACCTGCGTAAGTTTGAATTAGCCTAATAAGTTACCGTAAACAGCAGAGCATGAATTGGCCCAATCTGTTACTGTAGCATAGCATAAACAAGGTACTCAACTGCTATAAGTCAGGAAATAAAATTGAATAGACGATCTTCATTCAGCACCTGTAAAACTGGAGAGCTGAAAACAATGCTAAAGTGCTTAAGCTTGCCGCATCGACAAGCCATAACAGGAAGTTACAAAATGTGTCTCATGGCATCCATTCCTACTCAACATATCACAGAACAATAAAACTGCAAGCATCAAAGCCAAGCCCAACCTACATAATGACTCACTTTGGGAAACTTCTACAATGGCGGTTTATGAAACAACTAGCAAATGATAATATGAGGAATGCATACAGCTACAATGTAAAACTATAGGGACACCTCGCTGGAAAAATGAGAAACCATAAAGGGCACTATGAAGACTATAGTTCAGGAATTGTAGCATGTAAAACCAGTTACGGCTGGACATAGCTAAATAAGGACTTGTTCTGGAAGATACCAAAGGTGCCCTGCTATTTCAAGGGGTGTTAAGTACATTCAGCAGCTCAGAAGTTCAGCCATAAAGGTAATAACTGCAGCTCGTGACTTCAACATAAAACCATGACAAAAGCAAGCCAAACTGTCATAAACTGTCTCAATTGCAATTATTAATTATCTAGTATATTAACTAGACATCCAAGTCAGAAGGAGACTTCTCAGTGGTATCCTCCTGCAGGTAAATTACCACACACAATGTGGCCCAGGTGTGCTCAGTTTCAACAAATGCTAGTTTCCAGGTATCTCCCTACCGGAAATAGCTCTTGTGCTTCCAGATCAGTGGAAAGACTGGCAGGAAAATCCTCACCTTCCTGAAGCTTTTACCACCTGTTTCTAAGATATATATGTCTGGATATAGATATACATCTTAGAAACAAGTTTGGAGGTTGTTGTGGGGCATGTGGTGGCAGGGGAGGGAAGACATGCCCGTTCTCAACCCCTGCCTCTATTTTATGCTGCAAATCTGCAAGAAAGCAATAAGAAACCGGACCCTGGCAGTGGTGGCCCGTCCATAGGCGTGAACTAGGCAGTCACCTTGGGTGCCAAATTAAATGGCTGTTGAGGGGTTTGGAGGCAGGGGGGCCGACCACGCGCTGATCGCACGTTTCGCCTAGGGCGCCAGTTGCCGGCAGCTCGTCTAGGGCTGCTCTTGGACCTTGGTGCCATTAAATCAACACAAAATGTAAACAGTGTAGCAAAAGCAAACCAAACCCCATCCCTATTTTAAATCAGGCCAAATTGCATTCAACATTTTTACATCCATAAAAGTACAAAATGTCACTTTATGTGACAAGATCTATAGATGCTTTTAACTCCCCACTTATTTTTAGTGAATGGCTATGCTGCTATATCTCTATTTGCTTATGTTCTTCTAATAAAACTGTAAATTTCTGGAAAGAGTTGGGTACAGAAAGCTTCTGCATCATTTGGATTCGTATTTTGTACAATTCTCAAGAACAAATGCAATCCTCACTATTTCCAGCTAAAATATTGTATGCACATTCAAGTATCATTGCATTCCCCTTTTTGTGTGTGAAAATAACTACCTCTTAAGTTATTCACCCAAAGATAGTATAAAAAAGGCTGTGAAGCAATCACAACTGCACCCCTCCATCTAAAATGTCCATATAGTAATTTTAGAAAATTCAGTTGTCTGGTGATAGTAGGGAAAATCAAAGCTATTAAGTTATCCTAATCTCATTTTTTACAATATATATTACATACAGTTCAGGGATAACACGTATTCACAGCGCAAATCAGATAAAAGAAATATGCTGGACTACATTCTGTTCCCCAGTGACACTGGTGTAAATTCAGAGTAACGCCAGTGTGGGTACTCATGGTTTACACTGTATAGAGCAATTCAGAAAAAAAGCACCCAGGGACTATTGTCACACTGAGCATAAACATTACTCTCCATAGATTTAAAGAAGAAAAACACTAATGAATCTCGAGTTTAAATTCTTGAATAAGCAACCCTATTTGCTACAGATAAAGCCCATTGCTTCTTGTCTTGACAGTGGACGTGTAGCACATTTGATCACAATGCTCTTTTTTAACTACCCTTAACGTAATTGAAAATTGTTACCAGGTCTCCCCTCAGTCTTCTTTTCTCTAGAATAAATGAGTCCAGGTATTTTTTTTAATCTTACCAGGTAGGCCGCATTTTTAAAAAACTTTTATTTTTGTTTCTCTCCTCTGGTCTCTCTCTAATTTACGTACCTCTTTCCCAGAGTCTGGCAACTAGAATTGGACATACCAAGTAGAACAGGACAATTGCCTCCTGTTTCTTACATATGACACTCCTGTTAATACAACCCTGAATTATGTTAGCCTTTTCCACATTTTTACTAAGATTCATTTTGTGATCCATTATAATCCCCAAATCCTTTTCAGCAGTACTACCACCTAGCCAGTTATTCCCCATTTTGTAGTTTTGCATGGACTTTTCCTTCCTAAATTCAATACTTTGCACTCATCTTTATTAAATTCACCATGTTGATTTCAGACATCAATATTTTCATTTATGACTTGAATAATAGAGTAGAGATTATGCTTATAAAATTTGGAGACAATCCCAAGGTGGGAGGAGTTGCAAACATTTTGCATAATAGAATTCAAAATGACCTTGACATATTGGGGTATTATCCATTAAAATTAAATATCTCCACAAACTGTATTAACTACTTTAAGCTGTCTTTTACCACTGTGTCAATTTTACTATCTTCTTTTTCAGATACTTAGCAAATGTACTAAAAGTGAAATCATAGTTCTCTTGCGTTAATTAGCACTGAAAGTGTAGCCAACAACTATCAAAGCCTTATAGTTACAAAGTTGAGTGGACTTTTGTGGGTGATTCTACAGCAGGGGTTCCAAAACTGGGGGGGGGGGGGGCGTTCCCCTCTGGGGGTGTGTGAAGAAATTCCAGGGGGGGAATTTCTATAATGATTATAGTCACATTGTCTTTGTCTTTAACTAGATAACACCTGTGAAAACGGACATCCTGAAAGGATTAAAATCTGATTCCAAATCCATGCCACTTTTCATCTTATTAAAATAAGTAGGAGATGTTATTGAAATAATGTGAAAGCCCACTCATTCTCTGAAAGCCATGTGATTGGGTTTATGTTGGAGCATGTCCCTCTACAAGGACAAAAATCTCATAAATTAATTTATACACGCCACAAAACAAGGCATGAATGTTACCTTTTCCTCTCAGTAAATGGCAGTCTTATACTGTAGTAACTCATTTTGCTAATCAATCAGTTAATTCCAAATTACAGTAGAGTAAGAGAAGAATCACAACCACTATTTTACATTTATAGGGCACTTTTCACTATGAAAGTTCCTAAAGTTATTTATATATTAAAGAACTAATAAAAAACAGCCATATTTAAAGTAAACCAGTAACCCACTCGCATAGCATACTGCACAAAAGTTGTAGAAGGGAAATTTCTCCAGAGAAAAAACTTCTACTCATGACATATTCACTAGAGTGGGGTGATTAGATGCAACTATTTTCTTTTTTTTTCTTTCCAACTTCTTATTTTACATGTTATGCAATTATTCATGTACATAATGACTATTCTTTGGTTTCAACAACATATCTAAATCTAAGAGGAAAGGCACAGTATCTGGATGAATTTTTATCAAATGTGTACAAAACCATATGGATGGGGTAACTAAATGATTTTTGTTTCCCATTTCCTTTCAACTATCCTGACATCAGTACTGCTTTGGATGAGTTATATACAGTATATTCATCTATTTTTTTAAATGAATGCCTCTGTTGTATTTGCATTGCTTGAATATTCTAGTGAGAAACTGATGACAGAAATGTTTTGTATATTGAAAGAATGCCACACAATATTAGTGTGAGCATTTCCACAGATATGTGACTCTTGGAGGAATATTCTGCCAATGAGATTAGAGAAGCCATAACATCTGACTCTTGCCCAATTAAAAACCAAGTAAGGTATCTCAGATATGGGAAACTCTCAATAAAATGATTGTGAATGATCCATATTGCAAGAATTATTCAGTACCCTTATCAGTGTTATCAGATTCATCACTCAGCACCCCGTAAGTGGGAATACAACTAAATACAATAGAATAGAATCAGAAACCTCATAAATGGTTAAGAATCAGAGATCCTATAGAATCTTCTGTCAGTAATTCACAATTGAATTTGTATGTGAATGAAAACAAGAAAAACCCTGCCCTCTGAAAGCTAAAATAAATCAGAACATTCTGAAGGGTTGTGAATCTGACTTCAGATTTAGAATCATCTAGAGAAAATATAGAATTCGTATATATTTTAGGGCCTGATCTTTGTAGTCTTTATTCACTGAAACTATCTCTGTGCAAATACTGCTCTTATTCATACAGTGTTTTAAAAAGCAAAAGTTGGCCTACTTAAGTTGGTGCAAAGACACTACTCATATGAATAAAGTAATGCAGGATTGCGTCATTAAAAGTCTAGAGGTGAGAGGAATTCAGCTAGTCAGTGAAGCCAAATTCAGGGAACCAGGAGATCTGCATTTAGTTCTTGGTTCTGCTAGAGATTTGCTATGTTATCTTAGAAATTTCAATTATTATTACTACTGTACATAACTGCCATATAAAAATGCAAATAATTGGAGTATTACTGGACATCACACTGGACTGAAGAAATTTCACACTAGGGTATTTATCCCCACTCCTGCATATATCCAAAAATAAATCTTGTTTTTTTAAAAAAATGCCATGTGCTTTAGAAATTAATCCTGCAGCTAATAATTTCAGGTTTTATTTTTCAGTGAAAGGCTTCCCTTATAAATTGGATGAAGATTCTTGTTACTAACTAGAGCACTTAAATTAAAATTCCCAGCATTGTTGTTTTAGTATAGTCTACATATTAGTTTTACAATGCCGCTATAAACATACAAGTACATAAAATCACACCTGTCATAATTTTTTACTGAGAAGAGTCTGAAAGGGATATTGAGGGGGGAAGGAGAGAAAAAGGACTTTACAGCTGAGATAAGCAGAGCTGAGGCATTTTCCATTCACTGGTAGAAAATCCGACAATCTTATTTGTGAGTGGCTCCAGGACATAGCACAAAACCAGCAAAGGCTGTTGTCATCAGCTTTCACATTTAATAGACTATCCTACATATTTTGGCAGTAACTACAATAACAATTGAAGCTGATATTCTGTGAAAACAAAATATTTCCTGTTCACATTATCCTTTTTTTTTTTCAAACTTTCAAATGGCATAAAAACAGAAGATAGGTTTTAATCTGCATATTGCACACTATCCAGATAGCTCTTCTCCAAAGTTGAGGAAACATATGCTGTCAGCAAAGTACAAAATGATTTCCTTGATTCTAATACCTGTGATAGTAGCATGATAATAACTGTGTGAGATAACTTTTCCCTCCTTTCAAAATAATTATGGCTCTCCCAATTTCAGCATCTGTGTTGCCAGATGTTACTATAAAACACGTAAGCAATGGGCATGAACGCTGCATAAAACTGGCTAGCAGCCATACTTCTTTGTCTGAATACCTCAGCAGATGCAGGTGGTTTGCAGGAATCCAAAATTTGAAACCCCACACCATGCAAATCCAGTTACAGGAACAGGAGGAAAAGAGCATCAGCAAGTAATGCATTGTGTCCAGAGGGGTTCAACAACATAACCACTTTAGTTTGACTGAGATTGACATTTCTCCCATCATACTGCAAGCTGATGTCAGGGCAATGCTAACTTGTCTCAGACCAGAATATAAATAAATAAATAAATAGATAGATAGCAAACTGGCAGGCACAAAAATTAATGTCACTATAAATTCCTAATAAAAACTGCATGTTGAAGTTAAGGCAACTAACCACATCCTAATGAAGGTTTGGAGGAAAATGCTTTAATATTGAGGCATAATATTTGACAACTGAATGACAAATTAGTTATTTAAAAAACAGGCACGAGAAGCAGAATTTTTGAAACATTATAATCAAATGTATAAATCATTCATACTTAAGACAGACACTTGTAACTTACACCAAGCTCATTGCTTGTAGATGATAGCACAGGTTTCATATAGGAGAGATTTTATAGAGACTTATTTGGCATAGATCACTAAAGTGGGGCAATTTGAAATCAAATTACCTTCAATAAGGAAGGAGTCCAAATCTTAGTTAAAATTTGTGATAGACGTTTAAAAGTGTATGCATATATATTGGATCAAATTAATTGTAGGAGACAGGATTAAAAAAATGCCCTTTAGCATTTTAGAGATATAACATTACTGTTCTAATATTTTATAATGAAGTTACCTGACATTAGTATAAGAAATAAAAAGAAATGAATTAATGCATCTATCACTTTATTTATATAGGGCTTTTCATAGTAAGCACTTCAAAACTTTTTGGTAAGGGAGAGCTCAAATCTTCAACTGAGTTTAGGAAAATTCACACAATTGATCATTTCTTTTACATGAAAAATTGGGGGTGGGGGGAAAACACTGTTTAACCCAGATGTGAAAAATTAGCAAGCAGAGAGTAAATTTAGTACATTCTGGTGGAGTGTTGTGCAACCAGAGAGCAAAACTACAGAAAGTCTAAGAGGGGTAACCGTGTTAGTCTATATCCTAGTGACATTAAAAAAAAGCTCAGCACCAGGTTCTTAAGAGCTACTCTATAAGCCTCATTAAGAATGGACACTCTAATTGACAATATTTTCCCCATTTTTTTCCTTCTCTTGGGCTCTGTTTATATAGCAGTGTTCTTTTGGAATAACGGACATTATTCCAAAATAACACAGTCCACATCTACACTATAACCAATTATTTCGATATAATGTCAAAATAATGTTGAGCTGGAGGACTTCTTAATTTGACTCCTGTAGCCCTCATTGTATGAGAAGTAAGGGATGTCAAAGGTAAAGTGCTCTCTCTCAGACCTCCTGCTGGGTAGACAGTGCCAAAAGCCAAAATAAGCTATTTCGACTTCAGCTACTCAATTAATGTAGCTCAAAAGGCATTGCTTATTTCGGCTTTAGCCCTGCTGTGTAGATATGCCCTTTCCTTCCCCATCCCCTCTTTTTCTCTGCTATTTATTTGTACACTGGACCTCTTAACTCCATTCATCTGAAGAAGTATATTGTGCCCACAAAAGCTCATGATACCATCTACATTTTTTGTTTAGTCTCTAAGGTGCTTCAGGACTATTCATTGTTTTTTAAAGTTTTTACAGAAAGTCTGTTAGCCAAAGATTGCATTTGTTATTTAGTGACTGATATCAAAGGGATATCAACCTAGGAGTCCAGATAAATAATCAAGGAACAAATCACCGAAGGCCTTGTTTTAAAAGCACCCTCACTCCAATAGTAAAATCGGTCAACGTTTCCATCATACACTTATTTTCACCGTTGTGTAACTTTGGCTGTAAAACTTTACTCCATGCAAAAACACAGTTTGCAAGCTCTTGGCCTTCCAACAAATGAAACTAAATGTGTCCACACATTTTTAACTGGTAGAAAAAGTTTTTAAAATAATTAAATAAAACGGTGATGTTGACTGGGTTAAAAACATTTCTCGTGGTCGTAAATAAGAGATTCCAGTATATTTTAAAACAAAAGCACTCTATAAGCTCTAACAAAACTCTGCAGATTGAAGCTGCATCTTGAAGTAGAGAGAAAAAATTAGAGTATGTAGAACTTGATTATCAGCTCCACTTGGAACCGCCTCGGGCTCTGTGCTTACAATTTTATGTCATTTTATATAATTATAACTGAGTGCGCATTTCAGGCAGTTTGGCATTTGAACAACTTAAGCTACACCTGCAATCACTTGTTCTTGCAAAATGTCGGCATTATTATTTAATAATAATAATTTAAATAGCTCCTAGGAGCTCCAGCTGTAGTAAGGACCCCAAAGTATTGGGCATGGTATATGCATATAATGAAATATGTTCCGTGCCTTAAAGATTTTACAATTGTAGGCCCCTTTACTATAGGAGCCTCTGACTTGTACTGGGAGGTTCAATCTAGCATGCAGACTACAACTCCCATCATGCCTTGGGGAAAAAGCAGGGAAACTGTTGCTCTCTTCCAGGCAGGAAGAGAGTGAGTTGGTGGGCTCCAATTTGAGAGAGGAGCCAGATTGCTGGCATGGACATTTTTTTCAGACCAGGAGCCTGCTGGAGCTTTGATCTAGGAGGCTGCTTCAAGGGTTCTTGGTGTGATTGTCCCTGGAGGAGAGACACCCCGGTTGTGCCTGTGACTGAGAAGAGCCTGTAGAACTGTAAGTAACTGTGGCTGTTTGAGAAAGTGCTGCCAGGCCGGAGCACAGAAGAGAGACTGACTCTGGGTCCGAAGAGAGACAGAGGGTACGTCTACACTACAGCGCTAGTTCGAACTAACTTAGTTCGAATTAGTTAATTCGAACTAAGCTAGTTCGAACTAACGCATCTAGAACTAAAAACTAGTTCGAACTAGCGTTTTGCTAGTTCGAACTAGTAAGTCCACATTGAGTGGACTCTGAACAGGGCTTAAGGATGGCCGGAAGCAGTGCCGGCAGGGCATAAAAGGAGGACTTAGAGCATGGAGATGCTGTCTCAGGCTAGCCGAGGGCTGCGCTTAAAGGGTCCCGACCCCCACCCCGGACACACAGTTCTAAGGGGTGCCCCGCTTGCAAAGAAGTTCTGGCTTGGAGTGCCCTGAGTGCCCACACTGGGCACATCACACCACTCGGCCATCAGCCCGGCTGCACTTGCCGCAGGCTGCCATCTGCGGAGAGGGAGTAATTGGGGGGCTGCAGGAGAGCTTCCACCCCCAGAAGCCCGCAGAGCCAGCCCAGTCCTCCCCATCGGGGGCTCGTACCCCATTCCTCCCTCATCTCCTTCCACTTACCCTTCCCTAGCCCCCCTTCTTATTGATGTACAAAATAAAGATAACGTTTCTTCCAACATTGACTCTGTCTTTATTGAAAAAAACTCGGGGAGACTGGGAAAAGGAGGTGGGAGAGGGGAAGAGAAAGGCTGGGAGAGGGGAGGGCAACTAACATGATCAGGGGTTGGGAACAGGTCCCAGATGAAGAAAGGCTACAGAGACTGGGACTGTTCAGCTTAGAAAAGAGGAGACGGAGGGGGGACAGGATAGAGGTCTCTAAAAGCAGGGGTTGGGTGGAGAGGGTGCATTCAGAAAAGTTCTTCCTGAGTTCCCATAAAGAAGGACTAGAGGACACCAAAGGAAAGGAATGGGTAGCAGGCTTCAAACTAGTAAGAGAAAGTTGTTCTTGACAAAGCAAATAGTCAACCTGTGGAACTCCTTGCTGCAGGAGGCTGTGAAGGCTAGAACTAGAACAGAGTTTAAAGGGAAGTGAGATAAAGTGATGGAGTTTGGGTCCATGGAGTCCTATTAGCCAGAGGGTAGGAGTGGTGTCCCTGCCCAAAGTTTGTGGAAGGCTGGAGAGGGATGGCACGAGACAAATGGCTTGGTCATTGTCTTCGGTCCATCCCCTCCAGGGTCCCTAGGGTTGGCCGCTGTCAGCAGACAGGCTACTGGGCTAGATGGACCTTTGGTCTGACCCAGGACGGCCATTGTAAGCTCAGGGCTCAGGGTCGGGGGTCTCAGTGGACCCCCTTGATTTTCATGCACTCCTGCTTCTGGGTGGCCAGGCTGGCAGCTCTCCTGCCCTAGACGGCCACCTTCCTGTGCCTAGTGCGGAGATCATGGACGATGTCCACGATGTCCGCACTAGCCCAGGCGGGTGCCCACCTCTTGCGGTCCAGGGCAAGCTCCCGGGAGCCGCCAGCCTGGTCCCGGGAAGAGGGGGTGGGCTGGGGGGGCATCGGGTGGGTGGCTCTGTGCCGTGCCAGGTGCAGGGTCTGCTAGCTGGGTGCTGGCAGGCTTGCACCTGGCACGGGCACCGTAGCCAGCCCGTGCCCCTTTAAGGGGTCCGGGGCCGGGAGGGGGGCAATAGAGTTTCTCTGGTGTTGGCCAGAGTGGCTACCAGGGAAACCTGGGGAGGGCTAGCCTCCCACTAGTTCGAACTAAAGGGCTACACAGCCCTTAGTTCGAACTAGCTAGGTCGAACTAGGCGTTAGTCCTCGTAAAATGAGGTTTACCTAGTTCGAACTAAGCGCTCCGCTAGTTCGATTCAAATTCGAACTAGCGGAGCGCTAGTGTAGCACCTATTAAAGTTAGTTCGAACTAACGTCCGTTAGTTCGAACTAACTTTGTAGTGTAGACATACCCAGAGTGATTTGCACCAGTGAACCAGAGCTGCTGGCATTTGGTGGGGCCTGCTCCAGTGTCAGAGGGATTTTGTAGTTGCTGCCCACCTGGACTGAAACACACACAAACTGCACAGTGCTGTCTGCACTCCATCGATTAGATGTATATTATTTATAATGATTGTTTTGGAGTTAGATCCAGATTATTACTGGAATAAGTTTATTCCTGGAGGCTCCCAAGGCACATCATTAAGTGTGTACGGGGGGGGGGGGGGGGGCAGCCCGGTGGAGGCACGGCCATTTTATATTCCTTTAGAAGCAAGGGACTGCAGCAAAGGAGTAGATAGGGAAACCCCAACTATCCAACATCACCACTGGAATACTCAGGATCTTCTTTAATGCTATAAACATCTGGCATCCAGGCAGACAGGAAAGTGTTGCTTGCTCCCGAGTAACCCAGGGAGGAAAGAGGGGGTTACACAATCTATATAAACAAGTTGCCAGATTTTAAAAATAAAATAATTAAATTGTTGACTTTCTTACTTTAGGGGGTCTGGGTGCACAATAAAGTTTCTTTTGAATTATTTTAACAAACAGGTGCATATCAATGTTGTATAAGTCAAGTTGTATGATTTACTCTGTATAGTATCAGAGGGGTAGCTGTGTTAGTCTGGGCCTGCAAAAGCGACAAGGAGTCCTGTGGCACCTTATAGACTAACAGATGTATTGGAGCATAAACTTTCGTGGGCAAAGACCCACTTTGTCAGATGCATGTCATCTGTATAGTGCTGATCTCAAACCTTTGACCTTATATGATTTTTTTCATCTTAAAAGGAACAGCCAGTTTATGTTATTTCATATAGCACACATCTGCCAAAGGTTTCAAGTCAGCTCATCCAAGCAACAGAAATTATTACGATAATTCAAGATCCCATCATGATGCCGTAAGTTTTAGAAACATATAAAGGGCAGGTTCTGAACTCAGTTTTGCCATTGTGAATACAGATGAAGACCAAAGACTCCAGAATAATTAATTTACACTGAAGTAATTGACATCACAATCCAGAGCAAAATTTTTGACAGCTTGCAAAATGGGCTACATTAAGAGCCCTAACAAAGTAGGGTATTCCAAAGGATGAGAACTATTGCCGCAAAAACACAGGCAATACCTATTTCATGCCTTACATGCAACCAAACCCCAAAACGCCATAGGCTCAGAAGTAAGCAGGAGAGATGATGTATAGGTTGAGAAGCATAGTGGGGTGAGTTACCTAATCCATTCAGAACTTCAAATGTGGTAGAGACCAAACATTCCTGTACAATATGACAGGAGCCATTAGAAAAGTCAAGCAATACACACAATATAGTCTATTTCCTTAAACAGTTCACTTAGGGTATGTCTATACTACCACCCTAGTTCGAACTAGGGTGGTTAATGTAGGCATCCGAAGTTGCAAATGAAGCCCAGGATTTAAATATCCCGGGCTTCATTTGCATCTTGCAGGGCGCCGCCATTTTTAAAGCCCCGGTAGTTCGGATTAGGCTCTCTATTCTGAACTACCGGTACACCTTGTTCCATTAGAGAGCCTAATCCGAACTACCTACTCCGTGCCGCGTGTAGCCGCGGGCATGGAGTCCGAACTACCGGGGCTTTAAAAATGGCGGCGCCTGGCAAGATACAAATGAAGCCTGGGATATTTAAATCCCGGGCTTCATTTGCAACTTCAGATGCCTACATTAACCACCCTAGTTCGAACTAGGGTGGTAGTGTAGACATACCCTTAGACACAATGGAGTCAGTGTTACAGTGTATAAGAGCAGGGTAGGTATCTCTTTCAATATTTTGCAAGCCTTCTACTGATATAGTCTCCAGTGTTCTTTGTTTCAGAAACCAACCAGAAGACGTATGTATATGTTATTGGGCTTGGTTGCTATGGCCATGCTCTGGTGGGTTCTTCAGACTATTATTTTGTGTACAGGGCAAGAAGGACAATAATTGCTAATTAACAGAACCACTGCTGATGCATCTCTATTGTTGTAATAGAAAGGAGGAAATCCAGAGCGCCTATGGAGCCAGTGGATCATGGAAGAGACCTATGATCGCTTCCTTGGAGCACGGGAGGGGGCAAACACCACCCTCATCACGAATAAAACAATATAGGGGAATAGTCCAAAGAAGATCGTCATGGATATTTCCTAAAGCTGACCCAATTTTAGAGGGGACAGCATGGCCTTAAATTTGAGCTTTGACTCTATTGGCTTTAGGGTTGCAATCCAGTCAGATCTGCAATGTTTGCAGAACACAGCTTTTTTGTTTTGTTTTTGTGAGCCTCAAGTCATTGCAAAGTCAGGGGAAAATAAAATGAGACTTCAAAATTCATGAAGTTTGCTCTTCCTAAGGGAACTCCAGATCATTGTTGCTGTCACAATCTGAACACGTTGCCATTTCTGTAAAATAGCAATGCTGCTATTGTAAAGTGGGAATTATATTAATTCGGTTGGGATGTGACGAAAGCATGGAAAAACAGCTTCCACATCCATAGCAGGGAGGCATGATTAAGTTTTTATATTTCTGAAATGATATGTAAAAAAACCACCCTTTTAAAAATAGTTTCTTTTTAAAAGTGTTTGACACAACAGAGCTGCAAACCCAAGATAATACCCCCAATTCCTCATATAACAGGGAATGGCCATGTGAGAACATTCCAGAGAAAATATTACCAAGTTCAGTTTGGCTTAGACATGTGTTATTGCCGAGAATCAAATACTCAAGTTTATTTTGGTTTAGTTAACAAAAGTGAACATTAATATCAACTACACCAGACACCACAATGACGTCTCTGATGTTCTGATTAGTTAGAGGGTAAGATTATGGCATAGATCTGTGACTTAGAAAGAGCTCCATACTTTTTCTGCTCCAGTCCTGAGGTGGCAGGGCCAGAGCTCATTGGTGCTGGAACTAGGGACGCTGCACCTCCTGGCTTAAAGTGGTTTCCATCATATACAGGATTTATTGATTTTTTGCACCCCCTACTGTGTAAATTGTTCCAGCATCCCTGCTAAAGCTATCATCCAGTATCAGCTCCACTTCTCACTGCTGCCATGGTAGTAGGGGCCCCGAAAATCATCAGCCACTATGGACAATGGCTGGCCCTGGAACTATCAACAATCATGGTTGGCGGGCGCTGGCCACCTCCCACCAAGCTCCGGCTTCAGTGGTCTCCCCGCCCCATCAGCTCTCTCATATTTTTACTAATAATAACCAGGACAAAATCTCAACATCAGTTACAATGAAGGAATGTAAGTCAATTAAACACACAAATTCAACAGTACTAATGTTCTAAAGGCCAAATGCTACAGCCTTTAATCAAGCAAAACTCTCTTTGACTTCTTTAGGAGTTTTCCTCAATGACGGGTTGCAGAATTTCACCCCATCTGACCACAAATGACAAAATATAGACAGATCTTTTAAAAGGAGATGCACAGTTAAAGCAAGTCACTTTGGACCCAGAATTACGACACTTTCACTAAACATTACCTTTCTCCATTAGTAACCCAATTTACATTAGTGGGACTACTTACAGAGGCTGGTTCTCCCTAAAGGGTATGTCTACACAGCAAAGTTATTTTGAAATAACAGCCGTTATTTCAAAATAACTTTACTAGCATCTACACAAGCCAACCGCTATTTCAAAATTAAATTGAAATAGCGGAGGGCTTATTTTGAATTTGGTAAACCTTATTCCACGAGGAATAGTGCCTATTTAGAAATTGCTAGTTTGAAATAAGCGCTGTGTAGACACGGAATAGGGGCTATTTCGAAATAGAGGGGTCTCCAGCTCCTTCCCAGGGTGCCCTGCTGGCCATGCAGGCCTCAACCAGGAAAACTCCACATGCTGGGGGGCAGAACTGTCCATGGACAAACAAAACCCTGGGGCAGAGGGCTCTGACCAGGGCACGGAGGAGGAGGGCCAGGAGCTGCAGGACCCCGGAGGGAGCATGCCACGCAGCCAGGACCCCCGAGCCGTCCCAGCGAACCTGTCACTGGTGTCATCCAAGGCCGGGGAGGCAACAACATGTGAGTCCCCTTATGCGGGGGTGGAAGGGAAGGGAGACCAGGGACTGTGCATGTTGGCATTGCTGACCATGGATCATGCAGCAACCTGTACATGTGCCATGCCATCCCTGGGCACGTGGCCCCAGCTGGCTGCCACGCAGGGGCCTTTGCCTGTTAGCCACACACGTGTATGAAGAGACATGACATGCTCCTGACCCGAGGGTAGGACACAGCAGAACGCCCTCCCTCCACAAGCCCCCTCTACACAGAGGCAGGAGAAATCTTCCCCCTCACACACACGCACACAGACCCACACCACATACAGCACAGGGGCATGGGTGCACTCCTGGGCCAGCTCCCACGCCCGGGGATAGCAGGATATCCTGAACATGGCCTCTGTGCTAGCACATCGGCTCTGATGGTGCGGAGACATGTTGTCCTTGCCTTGCAGAGGGGGGCGGGGCTTTACCCACTGTGTCCCCAGGGATAACTGACCACTTTTCTTGTTTGTCCACAGCCGCATCAGCAGTAAATGCACGGTGCACCACCCTGCCCGGAACATCTTTTCGCACCCGAGCACACTGCAGGCTGACCCGTGCCCAAGAGGACTATCAGTGGCAGCACCTGGGGATACTGGGAGGCCTGCACCACAGCCTCGACCACTGGGTGCACGAAGACCTGCAGCTCCGGTGGGAGAGCTGGCAGGAGCTGCTTGGCCAGGGCCGTGCCATCTGTGACCACCTGCAGACCCTGGTGCAGAGATTGCTGTCTCCTGCCGCTCCAGCCCCTGCTGCCTCCCCAGCTACCGCTCCTCCTCCCACTCCTGCTTCTTCATCCCCATCCCCTCTCCCCCTCCCCACCTGGGGACTCTGAGGCTCCCGCACCCACAGTGCTGGGAGACAGGTGGGCTGGCAAGACCCTGAGCTTCTCCTCCCCCTTCCAATTCCCTCATCCCAGGTTTACCCTTCCCCTCTCCTACCCTCTTGCCTCCCCCCTCCCTCTTTCTTTCCCCAGTCCACCTGAGTTTCATTCCCTCCCTCCACCCAAGTTTTGTTCAATAAAGAGAGTTTGTTTTCTTGAACACGTGAAAGTGGTAAGTGGAAGGACGTGAGGGTGGAATGAGGCACAAGCCCCCAGTGAGGCCCGGCTCACAGCAACACATCCAGGAGAAGCACCAGAGTGCCCAGGGGAATCTCCGGCTCCATGCTGCAGAGTGCTGTGGTATCCTGAGTGAGGGAACCAGCGCATGCAGAGATAAAAATGCTTTGGTGCCCCTCAGTGAGGTAGGCAAGCAAGCAGGGAAACCTGAGTACCGGCTGTCTGGAGGGGTCTCTTTAAGCACAAGCCTCAGATAGCCTCAGGCAGCAGTCACACAAGGTAACTCCTCACCTGATGCCCTGCCAGAACCAGTTCCAAACGGCCTTAAATGCGATTCAGCATCCAATCAGTGTGGACGCGCTATTTCAAAATAGCAAAATTCTATTTCAAAATGCATTTTGTGTGTAGACGCGTTATTTTGAAATAAGATATTTCAAAATAACTATTTCGAAATTAGATATTACAAAATAATGATGTAGTCTAGACATACCCTAAAGTGAGTAAAAATAGTAGAATCTAGACCTTCCTCCTTAACTTATGTTATTGTATATTTTGCTAGTTTGGTTTGATAACAGAAATCATAGTGTCCCACTAGCTCCTGCACCTATGAAACTAATAAATATAAACAGACTGATTAGGTAGAAATAGCCCACAACAGTGGGAAGAAAATGAGAAATAAGAAGTGACCTTCTGATTGTGCAAACATAAACGATGCAATTTGAATCCTGCCAAACGCTCCAGGGAAAGATACAGTAAATGACTAAAAAAAAAAAAAAAAAGATTCAGATTCAAACTGCTAGAAGGAAAGGAAATCCTGTAGCACCATTATGGAAATTATACACAGTATATGAAAATTCACATATCCTTTTTTTCTGGCAGGAAATACTGCTGTCCAATGAAGCTTTAGTGTTAAAAAAAAGGCAACATAATTATCTGATTAATTTTACTTAGGTCTGAACAGGGAGTTCAAAACAATTGTAAAATTCAACCAACCTGTTTGAAAAAAACTCAAATTTCCTACCAGAAGAAGCCAAAACTTTGTGCTAGCCAGAAATTTTTCCTCAAAATGGTTTGCCAGTAAAAAACACTTAACATCAGAATCAAAATGTTTACAATAATGTGTTGATTCTGATGAAAACTCCCAAAAAATATACATCTCAATGGATTTTTTTTTAATTTGGAAAATATTCATTTGGGGAAATTTTGAAATTTCATTTCAAATGTTCTGGTTTTCATTTTAAATATTTTTTATGGCATGAACTAATATAAAATACATGATTATTGCTAACACGTTATGGAAGAATGTATATATAAAACAATGAAAAAAGATTTCCAAAATTTTCTTTTTGAAAATGTGAAAAATTTTGAAAATGCTTTTTGATCTGATTCAGAATAAAAAAAAATTAAAGCATCAAAATTTCCTGTGAAATGGAAATTCAGTGTTTCACCCTGCTCTAGTAAATATATTCAATCCCCACTTGTATCAATTAACAGCTACAACTACTGAACACAATAAACTTATTTTATTCTGATTTGTTGGGTTGTAAAAGAAACAATATTAACAGGTATTCCACATTACAAACTAGAGAGGTCTTCTGTGAGAGGGATAAATCAGAATGCAGAAGCAGAATCTCTTAAAATCATTGGCATACTTCAAAACTCCTCCGTTTATAGAAGAAAAACATATGGAAAGGACATTTATCTGAATTTGTCTCTCCTCATCAGGTTTAATAATCTCAAATTCAGAACAGGATTAAATACGTTCTTTCTGCTTTCCTTGAAAATGTAAAATTATTTCACTGAAAATAGAAACGAACAGGAGAAAATAATTTTTGCTCATAGAACCATTTCTAGAATCCCAGATTTATCATTGTTCTTCTACAAGAACTCTCATCCTAAGAGGCTCTGTCGACTAGGGGAGAAAACCAACCTGATAGCTATTGAGACCCTATCTGCCAGGTCAGGATGTTGGTTAGGGATGTAAGCTGTGGAGATTGTGGAGGGAATGGGGAATAGTGGGGAACAGTGAGGTTGGGCAGTTGGAATATTGGGGACTGAAGTCAGAGGGAGGTATATCAAGGCCGTTGGGATGCTACCAGGATAAGTGAAGGCTGCTGGAGGATTGCTAGGATATATGTGGGGTGGGGAAGACTATTTTAGGGTCTTTCTGGGCTGGGATAAGGAAAGAGGGGCATTCTGTGGTCTTTGTGGGCATGGGAGGTATCGGGCAGAGGTGCTTTGCTGTTTAGTTTACAGAAGTTTATCACCCCCTCCCCAATTTCTGTAGTGTACAGATTCCTTAAATTCTTTAATCCAGACCTGCATTTTTATAGTTGTATTTGGTATTTGGTATTTACTGCCAATTTCAGTAGTTCAGGTCTGCAAGAAACGGGATTTGCAGGGGACATTCCATGAATGACGTTTCAAGCACTGCAGTTATACAGTATAATGCCCGACTCCCACTACACACATGAACTATATATCATAAAAATGGTTGATAATAAATTACTACATCCAGGAAGTGCCAATTTTCAATCAAATTAACTTTTCTTTATACAAATGATTTGATCTCAAGACTTCTGCGTGTGCTTGTGTGTTAGAAATCCTTCAGAAAATGATGGGTGAAATGTACAGATTCACAGAGCTTAAGGAGAGAAGGAACCATTACAATACTCTAGCCCGACATTTTTATCACAATCCATTAAATTTTACCCAGTTACACCTGTGTGGAGCCTCCTGCATTGTGTATGCTTAAGGCACATCTTCAAATCAAGCCTCAGCGCCCTTCAGGGAGATACCAAGAAATGGAGTATCCACTGCTTCCCTTGGTAGTTTGTTCTTATGGTCAACTACCCTCACTGTTTTTTAAGAAAAGTGCCTTATTTTAATTTGATCTTCTCTGACTGTTGTTATGCTCTTGTTTGCTAGAGCAGTGTTTCTCAACAGTGGTATGAGTCCGAGAGAAGTCTGGGGGTAAGTCAACAACTGAAATTTGGAGAAAACTGAATTTTCTTTTAAAGTTTTACGGCGCTTTGTTATTTTTGTAATTTTTACACCCAAAAATTTCATCGCCTGCCCGGCTACGATTAGGTTGTTTAAACAAATGTGTTGTAATGGTAGAAAAAAAATGTATGTCTGAAAACTGTAGGTACTCGGGGTACTTTTTTTTTTAAGGGGGTACTTTTTAAAAAAAAAAAAAAAAAAGAGTACTTTATAAAAAAAGGTTGAGAAACACTGTGCTAGAGTAAAGACCCTGGAAGGCTACATCTACCTTACTGCAGAAAGTTACACAACTCCAGGTATATGAATAATGTAACTGGACTCAATGTATCTTAGGTCAAGTTACCTTAGGGTCCTTACTGTGGAAAGTCAATGGCAAACACTTCTGAAGTAGAGTAACAGGGTCAGCAGGAGAGCGACCTGCGGTCAGTTTGGCAGATCTTCAATAAATCGACCACCAGTGGATCGATCTCAGAGGGAGCCTAATATTTCTTCCCATGAAGGTACTTATACACTGTAATCAAGTTACTTCTCAATCTTCTTTTTGATACGTTAAACAGATTGATCTCTTTTTAGTCTCACACTGTACGGCATTTTCCCTCTGTTGTGTTTCCTTTGAAAAATGGCAAGAAATAAACCTCTTTCACCTCTACACTAGGCTTACAGAAATATTTGCTGCTATAAAAACAAACACAGACCAACAGGAGATAATAAATCTCAGAGGGGTAGCTATGTGAGTCTGTAACTTTAAAAAACAACTAGTAGTCCTCTAGCACCTTAGAGACTAACAAATATATATGTATATAGTATCAAAACCCACTTTTTCAGATGGGCAGAGTGGGGTTTTGGCCATGACAACAACTCATTTTTAACAGGAGATTATGTCACAGGAAATAAATGTTGGCCTGCAAGTGCAATCAGCACAATATAAAAATGTTAGATCTTGTGTGCAAACCAGGACTCTGCTTACTATTGCTCCCACTGAAGTCAATGCAAGAGCTTTGGAGGTCAGGATTAGAATTTAAAAGGATCTTGATAAACTGGAGAAATGGTCTGAATAAACAGGATTAAATTCAATAACGAAAAATGCAAAACATGACACCTAGGAATGAATAATCAATTGCACAAATACAAAATGGGAAACGATTGCCTAAAAAGGAGAACTGCAGAAAAAAATCTGGGGACAAGGGGGTCATTGTGGATCACAAACTAAATACTTGCAATACTGTTGCAAAAAAACATTCTGGGTTGTATTACATGGAGTACTGTAACCAAGACACAAAAAGCGATTCTTCCACTATACTCAGCACTGATAAAGCCTCATCTTGAATACGGTGTCCAATCTGGGCACCACACTTTGGAAAAGATGTGGACAGATGGGACAAAATCATAAGAGGAGCAATAATATTGCTTACAGATCAGAAAACATGACCTACAAATAAATTTTGAAAAAAAAATGGGTTTGTCTAATCGGGAGAAAAGAAGACTTAGTGGGGTATGACAAGTCCTCAAGTACTTAAAAGATTTTTATAAAGAGGAGGGTGGTAAATTGATCTCCTTATCCACTGAGGTCAGGACAAAAACCAATGGGCTTAAAATTGAAGGCAGTTAGTCACTAGGAGAGAGTTCCTATCTGTAAGAGTATTTAAGTCCAGGAATACATTACCTAGGGAGATTGAAGAATCTCCAGTGAAGGTTTTTAAGAACAGGTTAGACAAATACCTTTCAGGTCTGGCCTAGAAGGATAGCACTTAGACCTACCTCAATGCATTGCACAGGATTAGATGACCTCTCCTACATTTCTAGGATTGTGTAATTGCAGCAAGAAAGAGATGAGGCATTATGAATGCTACGTGTATAGTACTTGTATGCACATTTATACATATTGTATAAGCTAGTGAGAAAGAGTATCCCTATGACCAGCTACAGAGCCGTGACAAAATGCATTTAACATATACTCCTTGTGAGGTGCTGAGTGACCTCTACTCTATCTGACCTCATTGAGAATTGAGAGAACTGGCAGGATCAAGCCGGAAGTATCTACCTAGGCATTTATCCTGCAATCTTCATCATCATGGTGTCTGAGCGCCAACAAACCAACAGGAGATATGGGCAACAGAAGGGGTGGAGGTAAAATTAAATTGGAAATCAGGCTTGAACCTCAACCATGGTGAGCAGTAATAGCGAACACATAGATATATAGGCTGTACAGCTATAGTGGCTATATATATGGTCTTGTCTACACTGGCAGTGTAGGATCCACCCAGCTATGTGCTGCAGTGAAAAGCAGTCTTCATTCACAATGTAGGAGTCTTTCCCTGCTGCCTCCTTCTGCCAGAGTCTTTTCCTGCATCTGGGAAAGGCCCTGGCCTTAAAAATAGCAGTGTAGATGCAGGAAGCAGGTCTTGCATTTGTAGAGCCAAACAGGGCACATACACTAAGAATCGGGAATGTCCTTCCATGCCGAAACACTAACATCGCTATTTATACCTCTGCTCAGGTGGAGGCAGGGGGAGAAGCATGCAATGTTTGTACTCTACAGACCAATGTAAGTGTACACATAGCCAAAAGGAGATGTGTGTATACATCATAGGAAATGGCCTTTATGGAACTCATTTCAAGTTAAAAAAAAAAAAAACAATGTGAAGGTTTTCCATTGGGAGAAAAGACATGCCCATATTACCCTCCCCAAACCAATATTTTATACATCTTCTTACATATATGCTAAATAATTTAGGAATAGGGCTGCGATTCTGAGCCACCAAACAGAATTAACTCTTTCCTTCTCATAGAATAGAGTCGTCCTAAAACAAATAGTTTCTAAAAATCTTAACACTGAAAAATAAACTTAGTAATACACAAGAATATTATTTGTCCCTATACAAGTTATTTGCATTGCTAGCAGCACTGTGGCAGCTTCCATTTGCCTTACACTGAGAATACGATGAATAATTCAGTTTCTTACCTTAGTGCCTACATAGTTGACAGGAAATGGAAACTTTATTCATAACAGGGTGCTTTTTCTTCTAAGCTTGTGTATATTTAATGGTGTACTTCACTGTCCCCATCATGCCTATACTGAGATGCATTTAATAAAAATGAAAGCATTCAATAACTATTGCTAACAAATGGTCATAACACTAATCATTTCCTACCCTTGCATCTTTTGCTCCTGAACAATACTTATAATATTATTGATTAAAAAATGAATTATGAGGTGAGACTTGAATTGCACCAGATTTGGCCTCGTGGGGACTTAAGCTGGAAGCAAATTTCAATACTATTAAGAAAACTTTTCCTCTTCTACTAAGTAGATTTCAACAATAAGAGAGAACAACACAAGAGCATTCTGACAACTCCCAGCTGCCACGATGGGGCATGGGAGAGGAATTCCTTGGTTTGTGTCATTTAAGGATTTTTTTTACAACCACCACCTTCTTGAAATATGCTCAGAACTAAACTGAGGGATCTTGAAAAGCAAAGTCCAAGTGCTGGGTATTCAGGTAGCCTCTTTTAAAATCAGTGGCAATTACCTATGCAACATGAAGTTTGTATGTCTTCTTTAAAACAGTTGCCACAATTTGCAAGGGAAAGAAAACTCTTCCCACTCTAGTCTCTTCCACAGACTCCTATCACTATATCCCACTGATGCATAATGGTCACATGTTTTTATTCATACACCCCTCTTTCCCATGCACTTGATAAACTTTGCTGGAGTTGCCATGTATCGGTGAGCCTCAAAACCTAGGGAAACAATGATCTCCTTCCTCGGGCCATCTCTACTCACCTCACGTACACTTTTAGCCTTCATAAAAATAATAAACACCCACACCCACCAGCCACAGAAAGTTCCCACATGCACAAAAAGAAAAGAAAAATGAAAGACTATGAAAGGTGTATTCCAGTAGAGTCCAGTCAACACTAGAAAAACAAGAACACATCCCTTGCAAAGAGAGCATGGAGTGATAAAAGATCATGTAACCAGGAATTGACTGTGTCCCTTAGCTGCTACTTTCTAGGATTTTTAACATGTTTGTCTTTTAAACTGTAGAATTTGTCAGGAAAGCATATTTTTTTATTGAATGGTCAGTCGTGACGGTTAGCCAGATTACACTGAAACACACTTTAAACTTAAGGCTTTTGTTAACCATGTCATTTGTGAACACAGAATTAAAATAAATTAAACATAAATAGAAAAACGGGGAAGGAGAAGAGGCCTATATATAAATAATCTCAGCATGCTTTTGAGGATAGCAATCATCTTTTTGTTAAGTATTTGGCATTAGGAGTCTCATCAATGAGCAGGGCTCCTCTGTGCTTCTGCAATACAAACAATAAGGGTACGTCTATACTGCCATGCTATTTGGGAACACCAGAGTATCCAGAAATAGCTATCCTGCATCTTCTCAGCAAGGCCATTATTTCAGCTAGGTTCGCTATTCCGACATCCCTGTAAACCTCATTCTTCGAGGAATAAGGGACATTTTGGAATAGCTCTTTTTTTTAAATTTGGCGCTGTGTACACAGCACCAAATGCCAAAATAAGCAAGTTTGAAATAGCATCGAAATAAGATATGCGATTTGCATAGCTCAGTTACAGTCCAGCGCAGACACACACTAAATAAAAATTTATGCTCATACCTTATTTTGAGAGGTTAAAATAATCCCTATCAAAGCAAAGACAAAAATAGTTTGACACTTTACAATTATCTGTGCTAGTGAATATAAAAAATGCACTGATTCTTACTTCTAATAGACTTCCATAATATGACTATAATTGTATGGTTACAGCATTGTCTCTATTGGAAGTGTGAGGAAAAAAGACTAACTTGTCACGGTGGGCAGACGAATGAAAAATGCCCTGTTTAAGTGATTTATATTCACAAAGACAAATTAAGATACTAGAGCTCTTCAGGAAAGGGAATTTTGTTTTGCAGAAGATTCTGACATTTTAAATGTTATGTTATATGCATACATCATTTAATACAAAAGTTGAAATGGAATTAATTAAAGTGTCACAGTCCAAATGAAATGTTTCAACTGTTTCTAATTTTAAAATATCATCAAAATAGACACATCCCAAGGAAACATTTCAATTGAGATGGAAAACAGTTTCAGCAAATATTTTTTCCAAAGCTGTTAGACATCGATACAAAGTTTTTACCATAATACTCTATAAGGTACATTTACTGTTCTCATTATCCAACAATTAATATACATCAGATATGAATCCATTCAATGTTTTCAAAGGAAAACATTGACATACAAATTGAACATTGAATATTTTGAATATTATCTACTGGAACCGAAGAAAAGGAGAACTTGGATAAATTATGCAAATTACATATATGCAAACTTTTTGAAATTTTAGCTTGCTGTCTGCAAAGAATCAAAGGATATTCACAGAGTTATATTTATATACTAAAAGGAAATGCAATGCTTTCTAGTGCACTTAAAATAGTCTTGATAAACTGGAAGAGACTTGTTAATAATCTTAGTTGCCAACTGTCTTATCACAGAAACCCAAACACCCTTTCCTCCCCACCCCATGGCCACGACCCTTCCCCACTCCTTCTCTCAAGTACTGCCATGGCTCACGTTTTCCTCTCTCCTTTGTTTGCTCTCTGCCACCCTCACTCACTTTCATTAGGATGGAGCAAGAGGTTGGGGTTCGGGCTCTGGGCTGGGGCCAAAGGTTTCAGAGTGCGAGAGGGGGCTTTGGGCTGAGTATGGGGCAAGGGTTGGCGTGCAGGAGGGGCGTGGGCTCAGGGAGGGAGTTTTGCTGTGGGATAGGACTCAGGAGGGTGTTCAAGATATGGGAGGTGGTGGCTCTGGGAGGGGGCTCAGGGTTGGGTGGTTGGAGACAATGTGGGGTGCTGGCTCCAGAAGAGAGCTCAGGGCTGGGACAAGGGATTGGGGGTGAGGTGCTGGTT
This sequence comes from Pelodiscus sinensis, assembly GCF_049634645.1. Lineage (NCBI taxonomy): Eukaryota > Metazoa > Chordata > Testudines > Trionychidae > Pelodiscus > Pelodiscus sinensis. The sequence continues at coordinate 42,115,663 of NC_134720.1, read as the reverse complement.
GGGGCTGGGCTGTGGACTCCATCTGGGTGTCACTTATCTTGGACAGCTCCATGTTCCAGTCAGTGGTACAATATGGGTATGTCTAGACTGCATCCCTCTGTCGGCAGAGGGATGCAGATTAGGCAGGTCAACACTGAAAATGACAGGGATTTAAACATCCCGTGCCTAATTTGCATAAAATTGGCCACCACGTGTTGCCGACTCAGCACTTTGTCAGCTAAAACTGGCAGTCTAGAGGGGGATCTGTTGAGAAAGAAAGCCTTTTTCAACTGATCCTTTATGCCTCCTGCAAAGAAGTTTACAGGATCTGTCGAAAAAGGCTTTCTTTCTCGAAACATCCCCACAAGACTGCCACTTTTTGCCAACAAAGTGATGTCGGCAAAACGTGGTGGCCATTTTATGCAAATTAGGCACGGGATATTTAAATTGCTGCCTCATTTACAATGTTGGCCTGCCTAATCTGCATCCCTCTGCCGACAGAGGGATGCAGTCTAGACATACCCTATGGCTAAGGCAGGCTCCCTGTCTGTCCTGGCCCTGTATCACTCTTGGAAGTGGAGGTCACATCCCTGCCATCCTGGCTTCTAATTTCTGCAGGCACCACTCCTACAGCTCCCACTGGATCATGCCTCAGACTTGCTACACCACCAGACTTTTAGCAGTTTAAAAGCTCCCAGATTGTCTTCAGTAGTCTCCAGGAAATTAAGCTTGATTCTAGGAGACTCCTGACAAAACTGGGAGGGTCAGCAATCCTAGTACAACCTTGACACCACATGGTTTCCAATGCAGGTCAAGGCCCGTAACACGTAGGTGGAAGCTGACTTACATTTTTGCCTGCAGAATAATGCATCTAAGCATCAGTCCTGCAACTAGTCTCACTGGGCCAGTTGGTGGTTGGTTGGATGATCCCAGTGGATTCTACAAAAGCGGTCACTATCTTGCACTCTCATCAGGCTAGCCAGTAACAACCACTGTCCCTGAGCTTGCCCGAGGACAGATACTGCTTCCTGTGAGCAGCCCTTGAGTACCAGTATCCCCAAAAAAGAATATGCAGGAAAGACTTCTGATAAGCACAGTGCATCTTTGAAATACATATCCTCACTGTTTTCTTCTAGAGTGTGGCTTCTCTGTCCCACCCAACACAGGGCTGTGGCTAACAACCACAACAAAGTCCACTGACCTAACCAGGATGATGTGTATATAAGACAGACAGACCAGAGCCCTACTTTCAATCTTTATCCAAACACAGGAATAAATTCTGCCATCAGAGACATGCTCCCGCAGACGTGGCAGACATAGTACTTCAGAGAGTTTATCACAACTCGATTTTCTTGAGGTTACAGGAGTTCCCCCGCTCCCCCAACATGGTGACAGGGCTGGATTCTGATCTCACAGGCACCTCTTTTTTGCCATTCTAACTCCATCAGTCTCAAAAGAAATTACTCGTGTTAACAGCGATAAAAGAAGAAGAACAGACCCCTTGTGCCCCAGCCTAGCAGTGTTCCTTGAACTCCCCTGGAGCTGTACTTGCAATTATCTTGGTGACTAACATACCACAGGCAAAGGTGTTCATTGCAAAACCCCAAGTTACAGTCTCTAATGATTCAGGTGATAACACCGCCATAGCAAATTCTGACCTCCTTGTTCCTGTGAAAAGCAGCAGCACTCAAGGTGCTGGTATATTGCTTTGGAGTGGCAAAGAATAATAGATCTGTCTATATCAGTCTCTCTCCTAGGACTGTTCAACATAATGTTGAGCACCTGGGTTTTGCTTTCCGAATAAGGTTAAGGAATTGCTGGCTGCCTGCAATTCAGCTGAGAGAAATAGCCCATGGCTCCTAAAATGGCACACAGAGTGGGAAATATTCATAGGTCACCTGTACAACAATAAGCCTCCCACATCAGCAATTCTCTAGCCACATCCAAGTTGTGGCCTCTACTTTTAGGAGTAGCTTAAAACAGCTGCTGAAGGTGGTGGGAAAATGTCTCCACCCCTCACAGGAGGGCTTTATTTAATACCTGGACAATTCTAAAGCACTCATGAACCCTGACTCATATATTGAGAGCCAGAGATACCCATGTAGGTAAGGTGTAGAGAAATGTCTGGAGACAGGGGAATGGAGAGAGAAACAGGGAGGAATAGAAAGCTGGAGGGTGGGGAAAGTGAGAGGTGGTGGATGGATCTCTAAAGGAAGTGATTGGGGAGTCTATGCTTAAGTAGGGAGAATGGCACCAGCAAGAGGACAAAATGGGAGGGGGAAGAGAATAAGAGAAGACAGAAAATTCAGAACATGTGTCCCAGGAAGAAGATATGCTCAAACAACAGAGCAATGAGCTTGGTTAAAAAAAATTCTCTCTCACACCCAGTTATCTCATCCCTGTCCCCAGGACACAATTTTCATTCTGTGATAAGATGGGTGGGATCTAGAGATGTGGGTGGTGCTACAGAACCTACGGGCTTTAGCCGAGGCTGTGATGTGAGCATTGGCCATCCTGTACCTGGGGTCCCAGCTGCTCGCCCTAGCAATTTGCTCCAGGCTCCATGCCTGACCCCAGCTTGGGGGGGGGGAGAGCATACAGGGCTAAGAGGGCTGGCTTTCAGCACCCCCACTACTATAATGTTCCCGCACCACTCTCTATGGTACACATTACAAAGGGACTTTAATTTTTACACTCCCACATGTAAGACAGTGTGAATAGGTCACAACCCAGCATCATATGCCTTTAATATTCCATCCTACCCAACTCTAGAAATGTAGGACAATACTTCTATCATCTCTTAATTAATGCTAGTAATAAATGAAAACATTACCACCCTCATATGTTGTTGCCCATTTCTTATGTGTAAATTATCCATTTTCATACACTGATATAAGTTTTTATTTGGGTAGAGAGAAGCACTGGATTATGCTGCAGGCTTTACTAAGGATACCAGGGATTGGACTCTATAAAAATGAACAGAGAAGTTATTTCATCAAAACAGTTAGATCTGGTTTGAGACTTGCCATACTGCTAAGTCACAATGTTACTGGTAAAAGACCTTCCTTTTAATATATTTCATATTTGCTTCTGTATAGTAAGTCCTGTATCTTGGAAGCACAGGAGTTTTCAACTGGACTGAATGGAGAATAGTTATTGAAAGGCTATTGTAACATGCAATTATTAAAATTGATTACTATTCAGATGATATCAATTTCATTATTCCTGATTGATTCCCAGCAATGCTCCTTAACAGCCTTCATTCTTGTCACTTCAGTTATGAGTGCTGCATGAACAATAGCTTAATACTGCACAACAAATTGCAGTCCTGCTGCTTTCAGCAAGATTGGAGGCAGTCTGCCTTATTAGCAGGCTTCAAGTAAATGGTTGTCTTAGGTGCTGACGACAGAGACCTGGATACCCACAGCCTCATCAAATAGGGCTGAAAAAATACTCATGCCCCTGAAGGCTTTAATTTGTTTCATGTACACAAGTCTGGATCCTGTACTAATTGCTAATTGTTTGAGTGCATACTGTGGAATTAAAGCACTACCCTTAAATGTTGTGCCCAAGGAGAACAATAGATTTATATTTTTCAGGAAGTGCATCGTAAACAGAAGTTTGATCACTTTAAAGATTCTGTGCAGGGAAGGCTTTGGGACATTTTCAAATGAACACACACACACACACACACACACACACACACACCCTTCCCATCCCAAAGCTCACTGCCAGGACCCCTACCTTTGGAGAAATGAATGTCAAACCTTAATTGCATTGTATGATAAAGTTGCTGAGAGATATCAGTGTTAACTAAGTAAGGCTATGTGTACATTATCAGGTTATTTTGAAATAACTCCCAAAATAACTGTTTCAAAATAAGATTATTCCTCTTCACAAGCAGGAGTTATTTTCTGAATTAACAAGCCCCTTCTTTTTAAACCACAGGCTTGGTAGTGAGAGTGCTCACCTTGTTACTTCGAAATAAGGGACGTTATTTCAAAACAATTCCACAGTGAGACAAGCCCTCATAGCAAAACCATCCTAGCTGTTCAAACAATTAGCTGACAGTCCATGGATTCAGTGCAACTAATTAAATTGCTACGGGTTTTTGTTCTGACAGGTTTGCTTCTTAATCTCTCTCCAACCATGCCTGTAGAACTAAAATTGCTGACTCTCCTTGTTTAAGGCTTTGTCTACACTACACAGCTTTTAGGGACACCGCCATGTTGACACAGCCAGGTCGCTAAACGTCTGGCAATGTGAATGCTGTTTATCGGCACTTGTGCCCACAAAATACTTGCCCCCTCTCTGTGCAGGATTCATGTCAGCAGGCCAGTGTTCCTGCCCACAACGAGCCACTGCAAAACTTGTGTCTTTTGAGGGGAGGGGACTTTTAAAGCACCTAGGAATGGCAAAAGTTTTGTTATTCGATTGGCAGCATAGCCTTAGGTTCCTGATATTGGATAGTGAAGAGAAGCCTTGTCTATCTTCAGGATCCCTTTACATTTTGTTACTGAAAGCGAATGGTCTAAAATGTAAATAAGTCGCCTGCTGAGTATAGTGTATGTATGATTTTGTCAGATTCACTTCCTTCAAGAAGCTAATAGGTGGCTGCAGCTGCGAGACTGGCAGGGGTGGCACTGTTTATGAAGACAGATGGCAAATAAGCCCATGGCCCAAAATGCTGCCACTCAGTCAAATTATGTGAGCAATTTAGAGACAAGAGGTTTTCCTGCAGACAGCAGAATATTCAAAGACGTCTGGCAAAGTAGTTTTAGTTATAATCTAATGTAGAGTCATGAAAGTGTGGGACACCAAAAAAGAGAAGAGAACATAAAATAACCATGAAAACTGGGGCTGGAAAGAGCAGGGCAACAAAAATGAAAATAGATCACTAAATGGGGATGTATGTTAGAGATCTATGCGATCAAGAGACATAAGGAATTATATAACTGAATTGAATTATAGGATTGGAAGGGAACTTGAGAGGTCTCCCAGTCCAGTCTCCTGCACTCAAAACAGAATTAAATATTATCTAGACCATCCCTGGCAGCAGGTGTTTGTCTAATCAGCTTTTAAAATCTCTAATTACAGAGATTTCACAACTTTCTTACACAGTTTGTTCCAGGGCTTACCTACTATGACTCGCTACGAGTTGACTATCTGATTAGCATAAGCTTATCGGATAGTCAAGTAGTTACTCAACTATTCACTTAGTTCCCACCAGCATCATCTCCATGGGGGGCAGGGGAGGCAGAGGCGTAGCAGGGAACTGGGCATGATCTGGGGGCTCACACCTGGTCCCCACTGCTACGCTTCTGCTTTTTAAATGTATTAAGAGCCGGCAGGCTCTTGCCAGTGGATGGGAGATAACATTTTCCAGGTGAGAACAGGGCTTGGGATTTGGTTTCTGCAGCCCTGGGGATATTGGCTCTACCAGTCTGATACATAAAGCTCGCACCATCATCATGCTGCCTCAATGGGGCATTTTACCTTCTTGGTTCTGTGAGCTGAATGGGTGCTGTTGTTAAAGCAGCAGCCAGCATGTGTTTTAGTGGCTTCTCCTTTGGCAATTCTTATTCACTGTCTGAGGTGCTTACTGCTGTTGAAACAATCAACATAGGAAGCCCTCAGCTTGTTTGTGTGAAGAAGTGAAAATGAGGTGGCAACTTTTGCAGTCTGATTGGGGGGGGGAGGGGGCGAGGGTATAGGAGGGTGGACAAATGCCAGCAGAGGGCAAGGCCTGACATCTTATTTGATTGTGTGTAGAACGGACAGAGATTTATCAGCTTTAACTGGTGTTTGCCATTCTGTGCTCCCCAGGATCAATAAGAAGGGTTTGGGGCATTTGCAAGCTGCCTGCATGTCAGTTATGAAAGTATCTACTAAACCTGTGACTGACATTTCTTATTCCCAATTTTAGTACTTTTAATTAGGTACCTTCTGCATGTCTGGCATGTTATACAAAACATGCTCCATTTGGTTGAGAAAGAAATTGAAGAAAAGTGGAGGGCTATTTTCAAAAATAATTTGCTTGGGTTCATGAATTTGACTGGAAGGGCAAAAGCACGCAGTGAGCAGGGAAGAGAGGAGGGAGACAGCGGGAAGGGAGCAGGGCCTGGGCTGGGAAGCTAATGCCTCCCCAAGGGGAAGCTTCACCAACCACTGATGCATTTCAGAGATAAGTTAACACATTTTAACTCATTTTTAGTTATTTACAGAGTTTATAAACTAGAAATTTGTCCTGAAATTGTGATTTTCTTTCCATTTCCCCCAGTTACTATATCACACAATATTAGCAAGAGGCGAGCTTTAAGAAGCAAGTCATTAGGCTGAGCTCTCTTAGATAATAAGGAAATTTCACAAGGGACTAATTACTTATTATACCAATTAGAGTCTTGCATTCATAAGGGTTTAAGTCATTACTATTTCACTTTGTTGTAGTACTTTGGGGAATGATTTTTAAGCACTGCAATGACTTCACCTATACAGGACATAGCTAGAGCACAAAATTGATTTCCCAAATCAAACATCTACACTTCATTTTTTTAAAGGTTATCAGTAAAAAATTATCAACTATGGGAAAAATTGTCTTCTGAGAACCATACTGAGGACTTGAAATACAAAATGTTGTGTGCTTGCGCTACTGAATAGTCTTGAATCAACACTTTTTGGATGAAATTCTGACCTTTTTTAAACTTAGTGGAAGTATCCTGACCATAGACTATGACTAGCATTAGAAGGAAGAAGTTTATACTCTCGGACATCCCTGCTGCATGTTCAGACTTCATAATAATCAGAAATAGTTTATAGATTCATAGATTCCAAGACCAGAAAGGACCACTGTGTTCATTTAATCTGACCACCTATATTACTCACTCCCCAAAAGTTTCAGAGTGTTAGTCTGTAACTGAATAAACTTAAAAAACCAACAAATACTCTTGAAGCACTCTGTGCCCACGAAACATCCTTGAATTGTGGCCAACAGAATTTAACACAGTATTGCAGCCTGGTCACAGTACAGTGCCAAATACAGAGGTAAAATACCTACTACTTGAGTCCCCCTATTTATGCACATCCAAAGATTACATCCGCCACAGTGTTACATTGGGAGCCATGTTCAGCTCATAATCCACCATGATCCCTAAATCTTTATCTGTGCCATTGTTTCTCAGGACAGAGATCCTCTTCCTGTAAATATGGATGGCATTTATTCCTAGCTGTATACAATTGCATTTAGCCTTATTAAAATGCCTGTTTGCTTACACCAAGTTTACCCAACTATCCAGATCACGCTGAATCAGTGACCTATCCCTTCATCAGTTACATCCCCCTCCCTCCCCGTCTGTGTCATCTACTAACTTTATTAGCAATGATTTCATGTTTTATTCCAGGTTATTGATAAAAACATTAAATAGCATAAGCCCACTATTTTCTTTATCAATCAAATTTCTGATCTCATCAAAAGAAGATTTTCTGCATTATTGTTGATAATGACTTCATTTCCATCGAGTAATGAACCAATACTGTTGTTAGGATTCTTTTATTCCTAATATACTTTAAAACTCCATATTGTTAACTGTGAAGACCAATGATTTCCCTTGCATTCCTTTGATTCCCTTATCAGTTTTTTATTTATATTTGATTCCATTATCTAACTTTTGATTTACACTCAGGCTACGTCTACACTGGCCCCTTTTCCGGAAGGGACATGTAAATTTCATGAGTCGTAGTAGGGAAATGCGCGGGGGATTTAAATATCCCCCGCGGCATTTAAATAAAAATGTCCGCCGCTTTTTTCCGGCTTTTAATGCGCGGGGGATTTAAATATCCCCCGCGGCATTTAAATAAAAATGTCCGCCGCTTTTTTCCGGCTTTTTTAAAAGCCGGAAAAAAGCGGCGGACATTTTTATTTAAATGCCGCGGGGGATATTTAAATCCCCCGCGCATTTCCCTACTACGACTCATGAAATTTACATGCCCCTTCCGGAAAAGGGGCCAGTGTAGACAAGCCCTCATTATCAACTTCCCCTTTCTTGCACATGTACACACACACACACACACCCCTAGAGAGCGAGAGCTGCCTTCGCTTCCCAAGCCATTTTTTAAATCAGTCTAGCCTTCTGACTTCATTGTGAAATTGTGGCTTTTTGAGCATCTAATCAAGTGTTCTTAAACAACTCCCAATTATTGTTCACATTTTGCTGATTAAATTCTTCCTCCCTGCTCATTAGGCCTCCTATAGTTTTCAGCTATGTGAACTCTTTTAAAGCACAAAGTATATATATTACTGGGGCTTGGACTTTATTCTGTTTGCACATTATACATATGATGAAGTAATGCTCATTTGTATCTAAGTTAAAGTTACAATTGTTTTTTAGTCCTGTAATCCATTCCTATTTGTCTGCCAAAAAAGGCCTCGTTTAAGCCCCACTCAACTTCAGGAAAACAAAAGACCACATTTGATCTCCATATTAATAAAAAGAGAAACAGAATGTAAATAATTACTTTACACAAAGATCTGCAAGAAACCTGAAGACATCCTTCCTATGAAAATTAATAATCCATAAAATGTTATTTAGATTTTCTTTTGCAACCATCTGGGTCTTGAATTTCTAGAACTTTCCTAGAAATCCATAGTCCACATATCCATTAACAAGTTTTTTAAATTAATTTCTATGCTCTCCAAGTTATTATGCATGGTTATCAGGAACACTGGGATAAGTTAAGAAAGAAATACACCTCATGTAATTTTGGCATTTTTCAAGTCTTTGTACTTGCATCTATATTTGATAGGCGTGCTAAACATTAAAATATTATTATTACTCCAAATTGTTCACTTGACCAGTGGCTACCACAGTGGGTGAGGACTTCAATTTCCAAAGAGCCAATAAAGACGACTCCAACTATAGTCTACATTTATTTAAGCCAGAAAGGTTTCTCATAGAGGAGCCTTAAACTTGCATTCTGGGAGGAGGCTGCAATACAGTAATGTGGAAGTGAACCTCATTTCAAGCTTTCCATACAGGCAGTCCCCGAGTTACGGGGATCCGACTTATGTCGGATCCGTACTTACGAACGGGGCTTTTCTCGCCCCGGAGGACGCGGGTGGCGGGACCGCCCAAACGTGCCGCGGTCCCGCCGCCCCCATCCTCCGGGGCGAGAAAAGCTGCTCCGCGTCTCCCTGGTCTGCTGTTGGGGGGGGGGGGCAGCAGACCAGGGAGACGCGGAGCAAAGCCACGGAGGACCGGAGGACGCAGGTGGCGGGACCGCCCAGACGTGCCGCAGTCCCGCTGGCCAGGTCCTCTGCGGCTTTGCTCCGCGTCTCCCTGATCTGCTGCCCCCCCCCCCCAGCAGACCAGGGAGACGCAGAGCAAAGCAGCGGAGGACCCGGGCAGTGGCACTGCGGCGCATCTCAGTCCCGCCGCCCGCGTCTCCATGGTCTGCTGGGGGGGGGGGGGGCGCACAGCTAGTGCACCCCCCCCCCCCCAGCAGACCAGGCTTTTCTCGCAGACGCCTGTGGTAGAGCAGCTGGGGCGCTGCCGGTTGGTCCCGCAGCGCCGCTCTGCGGCGCTACTGGACCAACCCAGCAGCACCCTAGCTGCTCTGCCCCAGGCGTCCCCAAGTCAGCTGCTGCTGAAACTGACCAGCAGCTGACTACAGGAAGCCCGAGGCAGAGAATTGGGCTTCCTGTAGTCAGCCGCTGGTCAGTTTCAGCAGTGGCTGAATCTGGACGCCAGTTCCGACCTAAGTACAAATTCAACTTAAGTACAAACCTACAGTCCCTATCTTGTACGTAACCCGGGGACTGCCTGTATTGGGATACCACCATACATACCCACCTCTGTTGGTATGACTGAGCCAGAATTTACTGTTCTTTAATTGAAGGCTGCAAGCTATATTCACATAGGACTTTGTGTAAGAAATGGCTTAATGGGTTTGAAAATGTTTTTATAGTGTTGAAACAAAGTTAGGAAATATGACACTTCTTAAAAGTTGAATGTTTTTCTTTTTTCAGAAAGCAAAATTACCTTCTACTGTACGGTAGGCTTGGTGAGGCGAGTTGGGCAATCGATACAGTTGGAGCAGAAGAAATGTTGGTTCCTTTTTTCTGGTAGCATTTTACATCATTAAACATAAGTTATGGATTGTACACAAGTGACAAGTCAAATTGCAACAGAAATGGATTTGTGAGATACTTCAGGAAGGATCACCAACTGGAAGCAGGACCCAATACCACCTCTAGTAGAATTATTTACAACTGTGCATATTATGAAGGACTCTATACCTTTCTCTTGTAAGGGCTGGGCTATTGCTATAGGGAATGACAGTTCAAAAGATGAATGTGGTGAAAAAACTCTTTGGCTACATCTACATTGCGCATTTTTGTGTAAGAAAATATGCAAATGAGATGCGGCGTTGAATATCACCATGCCTCATTTGCATACCTAATGAGCAACCATTTTTGCACAAGGGGCTTTTGTGCAAGAAGGAGCAGTTTATACTGCTCCTTCTTGTGCAAAAACCCCCTCTTGCACAAGAGCCGTTCTGCCACTTATTTTCAAGAATGCGCAATGTGAAGGATATATGGAATGAGAAACAAAGGATACAACTAGTACGAATCTGCTACCACCAAAGAGAATGGGAAAACAAGAGAAAAAAAATCCTGAACCATCTCCCAAGGAACTCTAAGTCAGTGACAACTGTATTTAGGTTGATGGAAAACAGTGAATTGTGAGACTAGTTGAATGTAATATTAATAGCATAAGAGAGACACTTGAATTCAGTATAATATGGAATGAGAGGACAGAGTACAGCAGTACAAGGTCATAGGATTTCAAGAAATCATAATTTAGAGAATTTAGAAACCTGATGAGTAAGGCACAACAGAAAAGTAGCAACATCCTGTAGTGTGGGAAAATATTAAGAATTCCTAAGAGGCAGTCTAATTAAGGCACAGCAGACTAGGTTTTTTTTTTATGATAAATGAAGAAAGCAGCGTAATAGGATGTCTGATGCAGCTCCTTGAGGGGGAGCAAAAATATATGAGCATAAATGAAAACCTGTCCTGGAAAGGGAGAATGAGGAAGCAGAAATACTCAGATAGGCAGAGCTTGCAGAGAAATACAGTAGAAGGGCAGCAAAAACAAGTTAATGCTAGTCTAAACAGTCCAGGAATTAGATGGGCTTACATGGCTATATCAAGTAAAAAAAAGTACTAGGAAGAAAGTAGAACCAATAATAAATAGTGTGGGGGATGAAATTAAAGCTGGGATTGCTAAGCGAAAACTCCCTCTTCAAATCTGTCTGTAACATGAAAAACAGAGACAGAGAGGTAGCCGTGTTAGTCTGATCTTGCTAAAACAGAAGGAAAAACTATGTAGCACTTTAAAGACTAACAAGATGGTTGAATAGGTGATGAGCTTTCGTGGGTCAGACCCAATTTTGGTATATATGGTCATGCCAATTCTCTTCCAGAATATGATCTGAGGAAGTAGGTCTGGCCCACGAAAGCTCATCACCTATTCAACCATCTTGTTAGTCTTCAAAGTGCTACATAGTTTTTCCTTTTGTTTAATGAAAAATATAGAGGTTAACATGCTGAATTACTGAAAGGAGAACTCGTCAAATAAACCACTGATAAAGGACAGGTAAAGAACAATTTAAGGAAAAATTTAAATACAAACTTATCAACTATGCCTACGGGTACAGCTAAACTAGAGAGTTTACAGTGCTCCAGCTGCACCAATGCAGCCAACAGAAGAGCTCTCCAGTCTTCGTTATGTACTCCAGTCCCCAGGAGTGGTGGTATCTACGTTGGTGAGAGAAGCTCTTCCTACTGATGCTTGTTTTGCAATGAGGTGGTTGCCCCTATCCTGAATTATAAGGGGTTAAAACAGCCCTGGGAGAGGGCTGGGGGCAATCAAAAAGAGGCTGAAGGCAGCCACTCAGGGCCTTTAAGAAAGGCTACTGGTCAGAACAAACTCACTCTTGCTCCAGCTCTGAAGGGAGAGGGACTACCTGCCTTATAACAGTGCTGGGGAAAGACAGAGTGAGCTAAGGGAACTTGGGCCCAAATAAGCCTCAGGCTGATGTCCAATGACTGGGATGCAGGGAAGTACTAATGCTGCAGAGGAGTAGCTGGAGTAGGAATAGGCAGCAGGTCCAACCTCACTTGCCAATGATGAGTGGCCAATTCAGACGGCAGTTTGCCACTGCAGGAAGGGGCTAGATGACAAACAACAGTAGGTCAGTGAGGCAAGGTGAGCTTAGGGGTAATTGGGTTCCCTGAGAGAGGAGGAAACCAGGGATGGGTCTCAACAGGAGGGCATTACACAGAGTAAGGGACACCCCGGTCCGGGAGGAACTTGGGCCCTGACGCAAGATAGTGGAGACATTGACAGGAAGTAGGTAATGGGCAGGAAGGACACCGGCCAACAGAGGACTCCCTAAGGCTGAAGAAGAGCTAATTCCAAGACTAACCAGCAGGAGGAGCTGCAGCAGTCTGTATAATGTATGCCACTCAGGGAGATGATTTCTTCACACCCATGAGAGATAAATTATGCCATTGTCACCCATACTGTAGATATAGGATCATCCTCAATACTTCTATGGATGATAGACAATTTAGATATTGGTATAGAAAATACACTTATTAAGTTTGCAGATGATACCAAGCTGGAAGGGGTTGTGACTAATCTGCAGGATAGGGTAATAATTCAAAATGACCTGGACAAATTGGAGAAATGGTCTGAGGTAAATAGGATGAAGTTCAATAAAGACAAATGCAAAGTGCTCCACTTAGGAAGGAACAATCTGTTTCACACATACAGAATGGGAAACGACTGTGGGAAGGAGTACGGCAGAAAGGGATCTAGGGGACCACAAGTTGAATATGAGTCAGCAGTGTGATGCCGTTGCAAAGAAAGCAAACATGATTCTGGGATGCATTCACAGGTGTGTTGTGAGCAAGACACGAGAAGTCATTCTTCTGCTCTACTCCGCGCTGGTTAGGCCTCAACTGGAGTATTGTGTTCAGTTCTGGGCACCGCATTACAAGAAAGATGTGGAGAAATTGGAGAGGGTCCAGAGAAGAGCAACGAGAATGATTAAAGGCCTAGAGAACATGACCTATGAGGGAAGGCTGAAGGAATTAGGTTTGTTTAGTTTAGAAAAGAGAAGATTGAGGGGGGACATGATAGCAGTTTTCAGATATCGAAAAGGCTTTCATAAGGAGGAGGGAGAAGGGGGGATAGAACAAGAAGCAATGGGCTTAAACTGCAGCAAGGGAGGTTTAGGTTGGACATTAGGAAAAAGTTCTTAACTGTCAGGGTAGTCAAACACTGGAATAAATTGCCCAGGGAAGTTGTGGAATTTCCATCTGTGGAGATATTTAAGAGTAGGTTAGATAAACATCTATCAGGGATGATCTAGACAGTATTTGGGTCCTGCCATGAGGGCAGGGGACTGGACTCAATGACCTCTCGAGGTCCCTTCCAGTCCTAGCATTCTATGATTCTATGATAGCTATGCCTTTAGCTCAAGGAGTAGCAGTAGCCTTTGCTTTTGCAAGGAAAGATACCCAGTTTTACTCTACCATGCAGCCAATTTGGCATAGAGCATGAAACAGCTGATTTCTATAGACCATGTAATCATTTGTTTCTGAAGCATGAATTACCAGCATCTGTCAGAAACAGGATTCCAGGCTAAGGACAAACTTGAGAGATTCTGCTCCTATCAAGAACATAGGAAGTCACAGATTTCAGGTTGAAAAAATAGCATTTCTCAGTCACCATCACTGAAAGTAACTAATTCGGTTTGTGAGACTTCTTTTTTTGTTTCCTTGACAGAATAAACGGACCAATGTGTCAAATTCTGTCACTGGAACACAATCTGCAAAAAATCAATTGTCTTATGAACTGATCTGGAAGTAAATACAAGTTTTTAAACTGCTGTAATATTCCTTAAGAAAGAACTGGTACTTGAGACATTTTCATCTGCTAAAGCTGAAATTCCCACCTACTAGTCACAACATACAGTATAATTACTATATTATATTTCACCTATTCAAATGCATTTGGTTTGTCAAAAATATAATGTAGCAAAAAGGAAAACAATTCCATTTAAGCAACTAAATTAAATTGTGCACCAGTATTCACTGAAATATAATAAGGACTTTAAAGAACAGAGACATCATTTTGCTTCCTTTGACTGTCTTGTCTATCTCGACATCCTATGCCTAACACAATGGCACACCAATTGTGATCCACGCCTCTGGGCACCACTTTACTAAAATAATAAGTTAATAATAACTGTGATTTAAATTGAAAGAGGGTAAAATACTTTATGATGTTCTAAAAATACCTTTCAATACACCTCAAAATTAATTCTCATCAACATTATTGCAAAAGCTCCTGTAACATGTATAACAGAATGCACAGATGGCCATAACACAGAAAGGTAGAACTACTCAACTCAAGCCATCAAACACAGCCTGCTTGAAGTTCACGACCATTCCAGATATTTTCACTGTGTATGTTTCTTAAGAAACAGCAAAAATTGAGTTTATAATTCGACCAAGTAGTTCTCATTCTTGTGCTATCAAATTTCTATGGGGAAACTCAACCAACAAATCTAAAGGTTGTTTGCTAACTGGAAATGTTTTTCCATTACTCCTCCCCAGCCCTCTCCCCACCTCACCCGTCTGTCTAAAATGCATGTGAAATTCAATTATATCCATCCTACCTCATAAAAATGAATCTCCGTGACATGCCTGATTAGAAGAGTCAGCATTACATATTTATGTATATGGAATTTTCCTGCCTTTAGGGATCAGTTCAGTGTTTAAAGGATAAATGAATACATTATATTTATGCAGGAATTTGTTTTAGTGCAGCTATTCTGGTTGTATTTTTAGACGACTGCAGAGAATATTAGCCATAGCAAAAGCAGAAACCAGATTGGGCTAAAACTACAAAATATATTCATGTGTGTTCATTTGCACAGAAACCTCAAAATTGCTTTGATGGTATTTATAATTGCAGTCCTTATATATTTCCCCCCCACAAACATTCATATGAACTTTTATTAGTCTCATTATTTATTGTTCACAAGAAATTATAGTGAGGAGTTACTTAAGAAAGTTTAGGACTGCATTTGCAACTACTGAATTAATCCAGTATCTAAAACAGTGATGGGCAACCTAAGCAGGTGAGTGGACTGCATGAGTGGCCCTCTTTCATCTCAGTGTGCAGCAAAATGATCAAGATGAAGACGGTCTCCCACGATAGGGTCGTTTTGTTAACTGTGCTTGCATACCTAGCAATACCCTTACAGAAAAAAACCCAACATGGATGGAAACCAGTAGAATCTGGCAATCCTGTGCTTGAGCAATGGTAAATAAAATGTCTCATGGGCCGCATGAGAGACATGACTATGGGTGCAGGAATAAAGGGAGTCTCAGTGCTGGATCTGCCTACAGGGAACTGAAGGCAGGATCCAGGCATAAGAGCCTGCTTTCATAATTCTCTGCAGAAACGCAGCTTGGAAGCAAGACGACCCTCAGCTGCATAGGGGGCCCCTGTGTAACAGGAAAAAGGGCAATACAAGGATTGCCTCAGGAGTAGCGTCCTCTCATAAAGTAAGTCACAGAGCTCCCTAATTTGGGGCCTTACCGTAAGTTAGGCCATCCAGTTACCCAATCTGCTGCCAGTAAAATAAGGCTTCAAAATGCACCATACCAAATCAATAGGTAGGGTCCGGGGAAAGGTAGCCTCTCCATATTAGTAAACAAAGAGGTTGGATCCAGGAAGGGGTGATCTTCACCATATTAGGAAACAAAAGGATGATTCGAAAAGAAAGGTATAGACGGGTACCAAGAGAAGGGTAGGGATAAAAGATGCTGTAACCATAATTCAGGGCTCACTTCATTGGTCATGAGGCGGGGGAGAATGAGAGGTCTGGTTGCTGTAACCGAATAAATCGCTACTTACCACTCCACCCGGCTTCATCCATCATTCGGCCCTGCAACAACTACCCTCAGGCCACAGGAGTCCTTCGAGCTGCAGGTTACCTACCACTGATCAAATAGGTAAGTGACTGCAATTGACAGGGGGAGTGCTGACCAGCACCCGGTGACTAAGGTGTTAAACTCAGGTAGTTAGCAAAGGTGTTTTGTAATAAAAATCACTTTTTTTAAGGCGATGATTTGATTCTTGAATCCTGGAAGGTCTGTCTATGTGTATCTGCATGCCTCCGACTGAGAGGTCAGCTACCAGACTGCAGCTTGTTTTTCTCTTTTCTTTTTTCAAGATATTTTGGGGCAAAAGAGCTTGGGATACCTCTAGGGGTAATTTCAGGTGTTCACCCCGGGTTTTAGAAAAGCACTTGATGGTGGCAGCGATTCCCCAACATCTGTATATTGTGATTCTGGGGAGGGTTTTTTTTTTTGTAAATGGTGCCTGTAGAGGCAAGGTTTTAAAGCTCTCTTGCGGGCCCTCATGCTGCACTAGGAGTGTCAGAGTGGGGAGTAGCCCTGACAGTGATGTTAAAAAAAATTATTTAGCTGAGCTAAATTGGAGTCCAATGTATGGTACTGTTCTCCGAGTGGCTAGAGATTGTTAGGAACCTTTGAGACAATATGCTATTGCAACTCCTGTTCTGAATTGCACTTGTGTCTAATTCATTCTGGAGTCACGTCTTTACAAAGGGAGAGCAACTTTAGAAGACTAAGCAGAATATCATTCTTTGAAATATTGTTCTTTCTTTCTCCCTTTAGTTCAGTGGTTTTCAAAGTTTTTGGCCAGTAGCCCACCCAGCTATATGTAAACTTTTCTATGGACCACCAGCTGCTAATGGAAACTTGCTGTTAATTAAATAGTTATGCCCCAGCCATTTTGCTAGTGCTGCAGCTAGGTAAATGGTTTAATTTAACCAGTAAGAAAGGAAATATTAATTGAAATTATTAAACAGATTAAGTGTTTTAACTTTCTCATGTTAGTTTACCAAACTTCATTTTAAATAAAGTAAAATATTTAATTTATGCCCAACATAAAAGGTTTCAAAATCGTATATATATTGTGGCAGGGGTGGAGAATCTTTTTCAGGTTGGGGCCACTGACCCACAGAAAAATCAAACTAGGACCAGAAGCAAAGAAAACAAAACAAAAACTGCTTTCCACAAACCCTCAAAGACCAAATCCTCACTGATGTGGCCCCAAGGCCGGACTGAGGCATGGGCGAGCCAGGCAACTTCCTGGGGCTCCAACTGATGGGGGGCACCTGATGGCAGCTGTAAGGGATGCGCGGTGTCCCTTACAACTGCCATCAGGCGCCGCGCGACTGGCTCCCGCAGCGCCGGTCAGCAACGCCCTTCCTCCCCCCATGGCTGTGGAGCCCTGGACGGCCCGGCGCACATGCCAGCAGTGCTGACCAGGCCGGGCAGTGCATGCGCCATGCGCCCTGGGGGTGGGCCCCAGGCTGCGCGCTAGCGGCCATGACCAGCCCGTGCATGCGCCCTGCGTCCCAGGGGCAGGCCCATGCATGCACCATGCGCCTGGAGGCGGCGCTGTGCGCCCGGGCCCGGGGGCACCAAAAGGGCTCAGGCCGGTCCTGTGTGGCCCCCAACTGAAACAGCTCATTCCTCTGGTGGGCCAGTCCCAGTCCCACTGGGGGAAGGGGAGGGACAGGAAGGACTGAGGTTAGGGGCTTCCCATAGACCAGATTTACTCTTCTAGGATTCTGGGCTTAGTGGATTTTGGGGTGACACAAAAAAGGAGGAGTGCAGTGTGCAGGACAAGGCTGCCAATGAGTCGGATAGGGATGGGGGGCAGGATCTGAATGGGAGGTGAGGTGAAGGAAGGGGTATGGGTGCAAGGTCAAGGTATGAGGTAGGGCACAGGAGCAGGCTGGGAGTAGTATCTGGCCAGGGTGAGGGGGGCAGGAGCAAGCAAGGGTACAGAAGCAGGGTTGGTGTAGGGATGTCTGGAAAGGGGGGAGGGTGCAGGAGTGGGATGGGGGTAGGTTGTCTCATCAGGTAGAGGGTGCAAGAGCAAGCTGGGCGTAGGGTGTCTGGCCAGAGTGGAAGGTCCAGGAATGGGCAGGAGGGGTGAGTGAGCAAGGGGGGTGTAGGGTCTAGGTTTATGGGGGGAAGGGAAGCACTTACCTGCCTTCATGCCCCCCTGCTGCTCTCAGGCACGGTCTCCCACTGCTCCAGCTGGCCAATGGGAGAGTGGGCAAAGCCTCAAGATAGCGCATTCATGTGCTGCTATTCCCCCAGCTAGGGGAGGCACTGTCACTCCAACCTTATGGTGGGAGGAGGCCATCAGGCTGGAGGGCCAGAACAGACTCCTAACTATGGAGGTAGGGCTGAACTCAAGCCAAGGCCCACCTACAAAGCATCTGCTTTGATAACCACTGCCCTAGTGATGGAGATGACCCCAAAAAGGGTGATGAGGGTAAGGGGCACAATCTTCACCACAGAAGCTTGTAGCATTGTCCTTTTGTAGCACAGGAATGAACTGTGTTATCCCAAAGAACAACACACCATCCATTTATCCCCAGGCACTAATCCTTTTGCACAATGGGACTTACTGGTTATGGGTAAAACTTTCAATAGCACCAAAATACAATGCTCATGAAAATGGGATTTAGGCTCTTTTGAAAATGTTACCTTAATGTTGGTGAGAATTAAGATGATGATAATAATGCTTTATTTCTTAGCTAGTGCTTTTCATCAGTAGATCTCAAAGCACATCTCAAAGTGAGGGAGGGACACTTAATCCCCATTTTACAGATGGGGAACTGAGCCGCAGAGTGACTAAGAGGCTTGACCAAAGACAAACATGAAGTCCACAGCAGACCAGGAAATGGAACCAAGATTTTCCAGTTAGCCCACAATATGGAGTGGCATGTTTCTTTAATAAAAATGATGTAAGCAAATTAATATTTAGCCAACTTAGAAGGTTCTGCCACTATAAATTGTCATGCTTTGTGTGTCACTGAACAATGCATATTTTACACTAAGCCTTTTTTGCCTTTCAGGGATCTGTGATGATCTTAGTCCTGCTGAAAGATTGGACCATTTACAGGGACTAGACTGATTTCTATTCTTATTGTGCACATTCTTCAGTATTTCCCTCCTGGGGGTTTTAAATACGTTAGGAAGATAATCCTTACCTAGGCTGTGTGGCTAATTAGAACATTTAACTAAAGCCAATAATTACAACTGTGCTAAATCGCACTGAAATTCTACAGTGAGTATGTTCCAGGAGAAACAAGGTCTAAAGCATAGAGCAGGGGTGGGCAAGAGCCTGTCAGGGGCCAGATCCAGCCCGCCTGGCTCTTTTATCTGGCCTGCTGTTCCTGGCCCTGCCCCCTAACACTTTGCCTGGGAGCCAGGCGCATGAGCCCTTTCAACTGATTCTATTGAAAAGGCTCTAGCCTTCCCTGCAGATGCCAGGAAATGGTAGCAGCCACAGGGAAGGCATGAGCCCTTTAAATAGAAGCAGCTGAAAGGGTTCTTGTGTCTCAGGCAACATGCTAGCAGCAAGGCTAGGAGCAGCAAGCCATTTAAATAGCAGGAGTTGAAAGGGCTTGCAGCTCCCACCCCCCACTCACATGATGCCTAGGAGCTGCAGGGGAGGTACCAGCCCTTTCAACTTCTGCTAGTTAAAGGCCCCGCCTCTTCTGCCTGAGGCCCCACCCCTTCCAGGGTAGCCTGCGACCACTTCAAAAAATGTTGAAGTCCAGGTTCTGGACACCACAAAAAGGGAGGGTCCCAGAACCTATGCTCCAGCCCACACCTGGAAGTCTACACTGCAATGGTATAGCCCATTTCTCAAGCCTTGCAAGCTTGGGTCAGACAGCTATGGGTGTTTAATTACAATGTCAAGACACCAGAGGGTCCATATATTCAAGCATTAAGAGGGTGCAACGGCTTTAATTATTATAGAAAATTCCTATTCTGCCCCTCACCATGCATGAAGGTGATATAAATGCTGTTAGTGATTAGATTGAAAACATCATGAACGGTACCAGTTTTCCTTCTCTATCTTATTCAGAGTAGTAAATATAATATTTTATAATTGTGGAGTCTGGACCAACAAGTAAGTTAGGACAATTAGATACATACAATTCCACCTGGCATTTAGAAAAGGCAAGTGAAGCATCTGCCAGTGATTCTAAGTCAGTGGCCTCCAACCATATTAAGCACAAGATCACTTTTTTAATTTAAGTGCAATGTAAGATTGATCTCAAATCTAAATATCCCTGTCCCACTTCCTTTTTGCCCCTTCTCTGAGGCCCTGCCCCTACTCACTCCATCCTCCCTTACTCATTCTTCCTCCCTTTAATCAGGCAATGGCAGAGGTTTGGGGCACAGGCTCTGGTCTTGGGCTAAGGGATTTGCAGTGTGAGGGGGCTCTGAGCTGAGCCTGGGTCAGGGAGTTGGGGTGCAGGAGGGAGTTCGGGGTACAGGCTCTGTAAGGGAATTTGGGTCTGGGGGCTCAGGGCTAGGGCAGGGGCTTAGAGTGCACGAGGGGGTTCATAACTGGGGCAGGGGTTCGGAGCTGGCTCCAGTTGGGCACTGCTTATCTCAGGTGGCTCCTGGGTGGTGGTGCAATGGGGCTAAGACAGGCTCTGGCCCTGTACCACTCTCAAAAGCAGCCATCAAATTCCTCCCATCCCAAGCCCTGTTGTGCTCCCTCCTCCCCTCATTCTGTGAAGACAGAATACAGGGTGGAAGAGGGGGCACCCTCAGCAGCGCACCCTCCTCTCCCTTCCCTGCAAGCAGGAGGCTCCCAGGGGGAAGGGGTAGTCAGCTCCAAAGCAAAGGGAAGGAGATGCACAGCAGTGATGGGAGGGGCAACTGAAGTGCTGACTCAATAGCCTTTTGGCCAAACCAGTCAAAATCATCTGTCAGAGGCTCCAAGATCTACCAGTAGATCCCGATCTACTAGTTGGTGACCACTGTTGCAAGTAGTTCAAAGCACATTTTAAAAAAGCATAAAATCATCCCACAATAATGTATACTCAACTTGTCAATTTGTTTTCAAGCTACAATGTCATCAGTAAGGCAGCATCATCCCAATGGGTTCCTGACAAGTCCTCTACTCTGTCAATGATGATAAACTTTTGGCTGTGTGCATATATACATTTGCTCCCCTGTCTAACATGTTAACCATGTGCAATTCGTTAACACGACAGACTCCCGAGAGAGCCCCCAGAGACCACAAATCAGGTAAGGATCCAAAGCACCCAAGCAGGTTTATTGCCAAGCGACATTCAATAATAGTTGTCAGCGACAGACTCGCCGCTTCGCCACTACAGCTATGTAAGCCGTGACAATGGACTAAACCAACTAAATCCTCTGGATCATAGTGCTCTCCCCACCATGATCAGTTGACAATCACCCTTTGGGGTGCACTTCTATACACAGGTACAAACAAGTTACACATCACATCACTCCTGATGTATCAGGTTACACTCTCTGTTAGCTAGCTTTGGAACAGGAAGCTGTAGGTGTGCGGGATGCAGGAGTCAAGGTTGGGGTTGAGGAGAGACTCAGAGCAGGGGCATGGGGATGTAGGAGGGGAGTGTGAGAGAGTTAGGGTTGGGGATGAGGAGGAGCTCATGGCAGGGGGTGAGTGTGGACCCCAGCTTCTGCACACCCCCACCCACTGGCTTCTTCCAGGGGCTGGTCCAGGGCTGTGGGAGTGGGGAAGAGGACAGGACATGGGATTCCTGGGACTGGCCTGGGATAAGAGAGGCCATGCAGGCAGTGTTCACTGGAGCTGGCTGGGTTGGCGGGTGCTATCAGCCAGCGGCTGCTCATTGGGGCATTTGCTGCCCACCCTGTGGTCATGAGTGAGTATAACTGTCCCTTCTCTCACACCCCTCCCTTTCCATTGGCTATGAAACAATCACATTCCAGGCACATCCCATGATCTTGACACAACCAACCCCTAACCTTGCTTTAAGTTATGATAAGAGGAATCTGCATACCAAATTTGGTGGCCCTAGGTCTTCCAATTTAGGAGGAGTTTTTCAACAAACGGGCTCACAGACAGAATGAAAAGACAGACAGACAGACACACATTTCTAAATAGACAGACAAGGTATACACAGATCTTCTTGCAATCCACCAAGGTTTGCCAAGCAGATGCTGAGGGAAAGTAACTGAAAACATGCAGTTTACAAAAGAGAAAATTCAGGTTTTCTAAGATCAACATTATGGATAAAAATGCATAACCGTGAATGATAGTAGAACGCCACTAAAAACTCTTATCTGATAATATTTTATCAAAAGACTGATACTACCAAAAAAGAAAAGTGATATACCCCCAGAGTTAAACAGGTTAAGCAAACAAATAGGATGATAGCTATATAAGCTCTCTCATTCAGGCTCTCTAAAGGGTCCAAGCCATCCATGTGAAGCTCTCTCAAAATAAGGCCCAAACGAGTGGTGGTCAACATGTGGCTATTGGGCTGCATGCAGCCCATCAAGATAATCTGATTGAGGCCACAAGATATTTTGATGACATTGATCATCCACGGGCACCATTTCCTGCAGCTCCTGGTGGCTCAGATTTGCCATTCTCAGCCAATGGGAGCTGCAAGAAGGCGTGGCCAGCACATCCCTCCAGCTCCTTTGCTTTCAGGCATCACCCCTACAGTGATAAGATCATGTCAGTTGTCAACACTGGTTGTAAGTGAGGAAAGACTGCAGGACTGAATCTGAATGTTAAAACCTGTTTCACTGGTGAACCAATTAAAGGGGGCATAGGTAGGACAGCCCCTGCCTGCAGGATGCCTGGGCCTGCAGTGGACAGGGACTGCCTCTGTCCACGGTGGGACCCCCGCAAGGCTGGAGCAGCCCCCTGCTTATGGCAGGTGGGGAGCTGTTCCAGCCTCCATCGGTTAATGGGTAACCAGAACCAGTAAGCAGCTGGTTAACCTACTATATTTCTTTCTACATTTTCTTCTGCAATCCTGCATGCATTGACACTGGACTATTTGGAAGATGTTTGTGTTCATACACACACTTGTTTGCTTTTAAATAATTACACTCTATAACACATCAGACTCTAACGGATCTGTTTGATAAATTCAGACCATTCAAAGCAATTGCTGAAGCTGACAGTCTTCTTATAGGTTTATTATGTAAAAAAGTTCTCGGGCAGTAGTCATATTTATCAGCCTATGCACATCCAAAACCATTTTCATATTTAACAGAATAATGTTCCCCATAAAAAGAAACCCTCATTTTAAAGCGGGAACATTGCCCAAATTTGAGCTCGTATGGAAGTATTATTTTAAACAAAATGCAGGACAATGTAGCACTTTAAAGACTAACAAGATGGTTTATTAGATGATGAGCTTTCGTGGGCCAGACCCACTTCCTCAGATCAAATAGTGGAAGAAAATAGTCACAACCATATATACCAAAGGATACAATTAAAAAAAATGAACACATATGAAAAGGACAAATCACATTGCAGAACAGGAGGGGGATGGGGGGGGGGGCGGAAGGAAGGTAAGTGTCTGTGAATTGATGATATTGGAGGTGGGGAGAGTGGGATGTTTGTGAGTTAATGGTATTAGAGGTGATAATTGCCAAGATAGCCAAGAGGTACCCATTACCAAGATAGCTTCCCCAATTATCACAGACACTTACCTTCCTTCCTCCCCCCCCCCCCCCGCATCCCCCTCCTGTTCTGCAATGTGATTTGTCCTTTTCATATGTGTTCATTTTTTTTAATTGTATCCTTTGGTATATATGGTTGTGACTATTTTCTTCCACTATTTGATCTGACGAAGTGGGTCTGGCCCACGAAAGCTCATCATCTAATAAACCATCTTGTTAGTCTTTAAAGTGCTACATTGTCCTGCATTTTGCTTCAGCTACTCCAGACTAACACGGCTACATTTCTATCACTATTTTAAACAAGGTTCCACATTAATGGTATGCACATTTGCAACCATTCTAAGTCCCTCACCAGTATATCTGATGGAAGTGTCACATACATCATGAGAAAGTTGAACATGAGCAGCAGAATTCAGTGTTTTCAAACAACATGCTGCATAGAAAAAACTAAAAGCATTTACATATTGTCAGAACATTAGCTAACAACGCTATCAATGGCAACTTAAGACACATACCTGAAAATCTGTTGAATATTTTCAGCTTTGATTTCCTTGAGAATCTCATGGTAGAAGTGAGGGTCACTTGGTTCTGAAGGAGTAGGAGAAGGCAGACATTTTTTGTGGGCATAATATCCTATTAAAATTCCAAAAATAAATAAAGTCAAAGCAGTGCAAAAGAGTTTAAATATTCGACAAAAGTTGCAGCGGTTGCTCTTTGGGGCTGATCTTGTATAATGTGACACATAGTCCGGGTCTTCCTGAAGACGCTGAAATCTTCCTTTAGGGGATGCCGAGGGCTGAATAGGCTCAAGATCAATGTTGGTGTTTTGTGAATTTCCCGAATGCTGATCGATTGCACCATCTACTCGGAAATGGTCAAAGCCAGGCTCCTCCAGTTCTTTTTCCATGTCCCATTCTAGTTCCAACGTGGTGGCTTGGAGGTCATCATTGTCAAGGTACTGAGAGTGCCCCTGTGTTCTCTGGTCTGCATTCACTTTGTGATAAGCCATTTTTTTACCTATAAAAATGACAAAAAACAGTGTTAAGCTTTGATGTCTGTAGAAAATACTTACATGTTCATGGATGCCAGTTTTGTCTCCATATGCAACAGTGTGTGACTTGGAACACACCTAGAGGGAACTGTGTGTTCATATTTAAAGAAAGAATTGAGGCCACAATGCTGAATTCTTCCTAAACATAGCCTTCTTTAATTTTCTTCTCAGTGGCATTATACATTTTCTATTTGGTACTGAAGAACAGGTAATCAAGTAGTAACTGTCTTAACATTAAAAAAAGAGAGAGACTTTAGGAAACATTCCAGTATTAACCAAGAAATTTGTTCTACCATGTTTTTCTGCCTCTTTAATTTCTATAATTCTCTACTATAGAATTAATTCAGTGAGAACCAATGATGTATTTTCAAAGTTTCCAAAACAAATATGTATCAGTATACTCTGACATCTTTTTGGAGCTATTGCATATTGTGTATGTCAACTTCTATACATACGTTTCGTTTCACTTGATATCAAAATCATGCTGCTGAAGTAAAATGCACTGTGTAGGACAATGGGGACCTAGACAATATCTTGGACTTCTAAGTCTTGTAATACAAATAAACAAGTAAAATAAAGGTAAAGCAAATATAAATAAAAAAGCTTTAGTGAGATGACTGCAAAGGCAAAAGAATGCTGGATTAAAGTTTGGAAATGTGAGGGTGACACTCAACTTCACTTACATATCAATAAAAGGCTTCCATTTGGATAGACTGTTCTATTATTTACAGGTATTAAAATGCATAGTTTCTGAATGACTGATGAATTTACTTAGAAATTGTCCCAGCTGTTTTGCTCCAGTTAGTTTTTCCATTTTAATGAATCAAAATTACTGCTAGGTTGGGATTCTTACCTAAACCATTTTCTTAATAGCAAAACATAACTCTAGCAATTCTAGACGTTTCCACAGCTGTGTGAGCCTTCTAAGTGGAACTCTGACCTCTAATACAAACATTCAAAGTCAATTCTCTACAAATCATTTTTAAACTGACTGCAGTGATGAGGTTCAGTTTTCATCCATACTTTGACAATAGACATTCCATCACATGAGCATCAACAATTTAATGCTTTTCAAACATCAGATAGACCCATCAATTAGAATGAAATGCAGATACACATATTAACTCCTCACAATGATGGATATCTGAGTGACATCTGCACTGTTACCTACCTTCTCCTGCTTGTTACACATGAATATGTTTCCTTTATCTACGACCTAGCATTTTCTGGGTCACATATTGGATGAACCCACTTTATATGGCAAAATAGAGTTTAGAAATAATTTTTGAAAAGAATAAAAGATTTCAAATCACAGCGATCTACTGAAACAGCCTATCAGACTTCAAACAAAATTGTCGTGCACTATAAAGTACATGATTTACAAAACCCTGTTTCTCTACAGAACATCTGCCATTGCAATGTCCCTAACTGAGGCCAGATGTTTAAGAGAGCTCAGCTCCCACATATGTATTTTTATAAGGACCTGATTTTCAAAATGAACCTCAGGAGCACCCATTATGACAAGCCCCCTGAAGGTGGGGGGGAAGGGGTCAACTAGCCTAGGGCCTGGTGATTCATAGGAGGCTTAGGGAGCTGGGTGCTGCTGTTGCTGCCACAGCAATGATACGCGGCGCTCCAACCCTTTAAATTGCCAGTTAAGTGCCATTTATCATGCTCCAGGATGCTCTTAGGGCTGCCTGAGGATATGGGGGCACAATGCGGCACACTCTAGGCAGCAATAGGGGATCCCTGTGGTCCAGGCCCCGCTCTTTCTGCCTGAAGCCCTGCCTCCCTCCCCATACACTTGGCAAAGGGCCTGCCATGGCTGTGGGCTCCCCTGCATTGTGGTGCCAATGGTTGCATGTTCTAAACCAGCTTGCCATCCAATCTGGCCACCTTTTATTTTCTTGCCTAAAATGGAAGGTGAATCCCATTTGTGTGTGCTGAGTTCTTTTGAAAACTTGGCCCTTAGGACCTCGTCTGAAGAAAATGAGAATTGCATAGATGCAACTGAGGGTAAAATTTGGCCAGAAGACCCTGTAAGACTGGTAATGATACATAAGATGAAAAGAATGACTAGATTCTAAGGGCTTGAGTCTCAGTTTCTAAACTGAGCAAATTTGATATGGAAATGAATGTGAGAAACAATGACTATAGAGCCCTCACAATGTCTTTTACGGAGCCATGTTTTAGAGTAGAAACACTTTTAAACTCACTGATATTGATATAGTGCTTTTAGATATTTAGAGAGAAGATGTTATCACCACAGGACCTACTGACTCCCTGTGAAAAAATAAGTCA
Organism: Pelodiscus sinensis; assembly: GCF_049634645.1. NCBI lineage: Eukaryota > Metazoa > Chordata > Testudines > Trionychidae > Pelodiscus > Pelodiscus sinensis. Next base: position 42,088,685 of record NC_134720.1, on the reverse strand, counting down.
ACACTACAAAAATGAAAAATTTCATTTTTTTATAACATACGTTCTATAAAATCTCATTCTCAGTTGTTTGCTCACTGGGATTTAATTGAGTTTTATCAGCTTCAACCCTGATGTGAGACCTGTAGAAATAACAGATTATAGAGCCGGAAAGGGCAAGATTTAGAGTTGAGCTTTATTAGTGTTTTGCCCTATTCTGATGGACTGCCTTAATCATTTTTTGCATGGCTTATAATAAAAACAGACTAATATAATTTTCTGTTTTTAACTATTTCCATAACTTTTTGCTTTTTTGAAATATCTGTATCAGAAGAATTCAAAGAATAAGTAAGCAAGTTTATTTCTCATTGTACAAACTATATTTTCTGGATGAACTCCAAAATGTTAAAGCTCAAGTATACAGTAGTAAGTTGCCATGACAACTGTTGTTGCAAACCATAAAGTATGTTTATGAACATGCACTTGCTTAGACATATATGTACATTAACTGACACACCATAATCACTGCTAATTTATCTATCCAGTCACACATATTGGACAAAATTCTGTTCTCAGAAAATCAAGAAATGTGCTAATTTAGGTCAACTGCGCATTCCGATCCATAGAAAAACCGGCATGAAAGCAGAATCATTGTGTTTATAATATACAGTATAAAAATGGTTTCCAAATACCAGTCGCTAAAGCCTTCAAGCTACAACCTTCTTCTAGCAACTCAATACAAAGGCCAATACCACAATAAGATATCATATTGAAGAGTTTGGGCTACTATAGCTATGGGCAAACAGTATAGTAGTAATCCATCTTTGACCTTTTCTGAGTGTCTTGTGAAATAAGCTGTCAAATTTTAAAAAGGCCCAAGTTTGGTCATCTGGCTCTGTCTAAATGTGTAATTTTGCATAGTGTACTATTCCTCCTATGAATTCATCACAGTGTGTTATTTAACCTAACACATAGACAATATAGGGTGACATTCAGCATTTGGAATGAAACAATGTCCTAATGTGCAAATACTCATTTTAAAAGAAAAATCTCATATACATTAACTCACCTCAAATAGTCAATGAATTATATGTATAATAAAAATTGGTCTTTCTTTTGTTTTGTTTTTTCTCTTTTTTGATAGATCTGCAGTGTTCTGAATTGCTTCCCCATATTACTAGACACTAATTTATTCAGACTCTCTGGAAGCATGTTACCTAAAATGTAATTGGTTATATTCATAAGATAGCACTCACTTTCTAAACATGCTTAGGCCCTGTATAATGGAGAAAATCTACATTTAGAGCTATGTGTCTCAGTTGCATTTGTGCTTTTGATAACTTCTTAGTAGGGGGTTTCTTCTTTATTTTGAAGTCAATCCTTAGTGTTACATCACAAACAAAAACTGATGTGTCTGGAACTGAAGCTCTTCTAACCCACCGAATGGTGACCTTGACCTTAGAACAACAGATAAACATTCTGTCCGTGGGCATGAAGCTATAGGTGAAGATGCACTTTTTGTCTCTTCACATTATAAGCCATTCTTTTGTATATCTGCTGAGGATGGGGTATTCATTGGTGGATTCCTTGAGGTTAAGGATGATCCTTCACAAGTTTTATTTTCATGGGTTCTTAGGTTACTGAGAAAAAGTGGTGAGGAGTCCTGTGGCACCTTAAAGACTAACTGAAGTGTTGGAGCATAAGCTTTCATGGGCAAAGACCCACAGGATTCCTCGCCGCTTTTGCAGATTCAGATTAACATGGCTACCCCTCTGATAGGTTACTGAGGAGACCCATATTTGACCCACAGGCTTGTTGGCAGACATTACAGGTACGTTGGGCCATTCTTTCCGTTGACAGTTGTCTCTCTTTTCTGCTATTTTTTTTTCAACCAAAGCAAGGCAGTTTTTTTCTCAAAAGTGAGGATGTTCCCTCTCTGTCAAGTCTTTGCCAATTATCAATATCCTGGACTACTGTCTCCCATTGTGTGCTGCCAGTGCCACATCTCCTGATATTCATCTTGAGGGTTCCATTAGAACATTTCTTTTCACCTTCCCTTTCCTTTTCTCCTTTGACAGATTGGCCATAGCAGTTGTTCTGGTATGCATATACCAGGTATGCACATGTAGCACCTGTTTCACCTGGTGCTGAATAATCAGGACCTCAACACGCACGTTGACTTCTGTGAGGGCACTGACATTAATGTCATGATCCTCCCACTTGATGCTGAGGTTCTTTTGAAGAAAGTGTTGGTGCTGGCATTCCAGGTGTGTTCTCTTGAGTCACCCAAGTCTCACAGCCATAGAGAGTGGTTGGGATTGCCACCACTTTCTAAACTAAAAGTCCAGTATGTGTTCTGATGTTGTGATTGTTGAATACCTGGCAAGACATTCTGCCAAAGGCAAGGCTAGTGCAGCAGATTCTTTGCTGAATCTTGACATCCGTGTCTGCCCTCTGAGAGAGATGGCTGCCACAGTAGGCAAAGTATTCTACATTTTCCATTCTACTTCATCAATGGAGATCTCCCTTGCTGGGTCCAATTACTATCCGGGGACTGACTGTGAAGAACTTTTGTTCTGTTGATGTTCTCAGTTTGCTTCTCTGAAGCTTACAGAAGCTAGTAAGGGCCATTTGTAGATCCTTCTTTGTGTTTGCAACTACAGCACAATCAGCTGTGTACAGGAGTTTGGTTATTGTTGCTGATATTACTTTAGCTCTGGCGCACAGATGAGCATTACTCCTTGGATCATAAATATATGCAAATTTCGGTACTATGACAAGGTCGCCACCTAAGGAGGAGGATGGAGCATTATACTGAATAGAACAGTAAAGGCCTCCACTAATAGGTCACCTGCATCATCAACTACCTACCTTTCCATTCTGCAGTAATTGATGTTTTTACTCATTAGAAGGGAACTCTTATGCTATGAATGGGATTTCAAGTAAAACAACTTCAGTGTAGAACTGCATATAATTTGCTTTCTGTATCCATATCTACCACTACCATGGATAATTACTGGGGTTTGAACCTCAACATCCTGCACTAATGTAAGCGGGGGAATGGTCCCACTATTGTGGGGAACTTTCCGGACTTCTATACCACCCCGGTGAAATGGACCAGCGAAAGGATCTGAGTCCCCGCTCCCACTTCCTTTACTCCACAGCCTCCCTGATCCTGAGGGCTCTCCCTCCGCTCTCCTGAGCAGCAGAGTCCTCAAAACCCCAACAAGGCTGGACCCAGATTTCCTGGGGCTTAATCCCATACCTTGTAGTCACTTGGGGTCGGGGCTAGAGTGTCTCCACTCCTGGGCGCTCTCGTCACACTGCAGGCTTTGTTGGCCCAGTGATCATTCCATAAAGTTCAAAGCAAATACAATTTATTAAACATCAACTGATTAGAGAGAAAAGAATAAGAAAAAATGAGAAAGGTTAAATAAGAACACACAGCCCTGCTCTGTAGCATGGGGACATCACAAACAGCAGTGTGCAGAGTGTAAGGACAGTTCACTGTCTCTTCCTTATAGGCCCTTTAGAGGCCCTGGATATGCTGCAGGAGGGCTGCAGGTTGGATACGCTTGCTCTGGCAGTGACCACACAGACCCCTCTCCCAGTCTGGCCCGATGGGCCTCTTGGCTGGTGATATCTCCCTGTCCAGAGCCTCTCCCCGGACTTTGCTGCTCCCAGCTGCTTACCACAGCCAGCTGCAGGCTGTGCTGCTTTGCCAGTCTCCAGCTCCTTGCATTGCTTCTCTGTCCCTTTTGGCTATCTGAGTACTGCCAATCTGCTGCTCAACACAGGGTCTGCGTTCCTTGGACTGTGAGTGCCTGGCTTTGTTGCTGCAGGACTGCCCCTTAGCATAGCTTGGTCCTCTCAGCTCTCTCTCCTTGCTCAGAGAAACCCAGAAAAATCCCAGCTCACAGAGAGGATGGGGCCTGTCCAACCTGTCAATCAGGCCAAGCTGGAGTGTTGGCTGCTTTCCATTGTCTCTGGGTCTGTCAGTCTCAGGGCCCTGATTTCTCACGGACCATTCCCTTTTTGATCCTGGGAGCTGGCCAACCAAAAACTCCCACAGAGTTTTAGTAAGGGGCTACCAGTCCCCTTACACTAAGAATATTAGCCTGCATCAACTGAGTGAAAGTAGTATCTGCATAAATGTTAGCTCTAATCTAGCAGATTCATGAACAGCCTCTAGATGGGGAACAACAAAATGAACAATCAGTTGCAATTTACAGTTCAGCTCCTTTAACAGCAAGACTTTTGAAAAAGTCTTCTTGACCTTTTAGACTAGACAAATTTAATTTAAAAAAACTAACTTATTAACTTTATTTTTTTTAAAAAACAGCTTGTTGTTTAGACCACTTGTTCTCAGTTTTTTCAGGGTACTCTACCCCTTTTAATATTCTGGTTTGTGACACATACCCCAAGTTTCTCTTCACTTTTAAAACTGCTTGCTGACAAAATCAGACATAAAAATAGAAAAGTGTTACAGCACGCTATTATGGAAAAATTGGGGGTTTTTTCAGTTTTACCGTAGAATTATAAAATAAACTGATTGGAATATGAATATTGCACCTACTTGTCCATGTGATATTTGAGCTTGTTTTTCTCTTCTGAGTCTTTTCTAGCCTAAGCCCCAGATCATGGGACTCAAGATCCAGCTCCAGGCAGTGGGGCTGAAACATGTAACTTAGCTTGGCAGGACCTCTTGTGGCCTGGGGCTCAAACAATTACCCTGTTTGCCATCCCCTAATGCCAGCCTTGTACTTACAATCCCCCTAGGCCCATCCTATAACAATCCTGAGAGATGAAACCCCCAGGTTGAGAAATACTGATCTAGATTAGTTAACTACCCCCTGGAAGATCTCTGCATACCCACGGGGATGTGTGTACCCCTGGTTGAGAGCCACTGCTTTAGAAAGCACCCCTTTTGTTTTTACGAACTCATTTGTCTCCATAATTGAAGATGAGAGAAAATTGTGCACTAAAACTAAAAGAACAAAAAGGAATTTATTCAAGAGTACTTCTTAGTAATCTGAGTTAAAGCAGAACCATCAATTGTGTGCCATCTAATGTATGGTTAGCCTAGATTGTGTGAAGTATTTCAGCAATAGCCATCTGAAAAAGCTAGATGTATTGAGATTCAAATAGGAAGGGTGATGGTTTGTACTAAATCAGTGAAACACATACAAATGAAATGTAATTCAAGCAAGATAATTGTGGACATCATAAAACCATTTGACAATTCTAATATTTCACGTAGAACATTAAACTTTGCCTGAAACCCTGTCTGAAACTGGCAAATGATAGGTAGTAGTATCAATGTGAAGTTTGTAGACTGTCAGAATTTTCTTGGTTGAGTTTCTCCATAATGGTACAGGGAATCAGTCATAGTATCATAAATTCCATGGAATTCTGTCAGTAGTGGGCAACTCGTGGTGCATAGGAGTGCTATGTGTGGCCGATAAGACATTTTATTTACCATTGCCCCTGTGCAGAGTTTCCAGATTCTGCTGGCTTCCCTTCATGTCATATTTTTCCTACCCGTATTACTAAAGTGACAGCACGTAAAATCAGGGCACGTGCACTTAAAGCAAGGGCCCATGAAATTAGGCGCGTGTTAATTGCACACAACCTTAATCGTGAGAACCATGCATTCCTTCTGCATCCAATCAAAGCACTGCTACAGTTCATTTGGAATATCCCATAAGTTCTAGGTACACAAGCACACTTAGCAAAACAACCCTATCCCGGGAGACTGTTTTAGTTATGACAATTATTGCATCTCATTAAGATGAAGGAGGCCACTCATGTGGCCCACACACTAGCCTAGATTGCCCATCGCTTATTTCTGTAGCTCTACATTGTTTTATATTTCTTTTCAAGGAATGCTAGATACATCCTCTCTCGGACTTACAAACCGGTTACGGACCAAGCAATTGGTCGTAACTCGGTTTGTTCATAAGTCGGACCCCATAGAGTTACATGCAACTGCGCTGTTCGTAAGTACGGATTACTTTCATAACTCGGGGTCCACCATTTACGACAGCTTCAGTCATAACTGCGAAAGGTCGAAAGTCGACCGTTCGCAACTCGGGGACCGGCTGTATACTACATAGAGAAGGGGTTTTCAAACTCTGTGTCATAGCTTATAAGGGTAAACTGTTTGCTGGCCACAAGATGCCTCCACAGCCAACAGGAGCTGCAATCGCCCACACCTGCAGTGGTGAGGGTAAACAAAGCATCTCGTGGCCAGCTAGTGACTTGCCCTTTCAAGTTGTGACCCAGAGTTTGAAAACCCCTGATACAGAGGACAATGTTACATGGAAGAATAACTAATTAAAATCTAATCTTGGCTTTTTCACGGACTCACTGTGTGATCCTGGACTAGTCATTTTACTTCATTGTCTCAGCCTCCCAATATGTAAAGTGGGGATAATAATCTCTCTTGATATATAAAAAAAAATTCCTGCTGTTACACAGAATGACGTTGGCAGGCTCTCTGGCCACAAAAGCAGTCAGAGGCAGGGGGTTGGTGAGCGTAGCAAGCAATGGGCGCAGACCCCTAATAATAATAAAAAAATCTTTTCCAATAACTTCCTAGGAGTATTGTGATGACTAATTATCAATCTTTTGAACATATAAAGCAGGAACTATTTCTATATACCAGCATTAACCAACCCAAACAGACCTACAATTACAGCCTCATCAAGTATTAATTGGGTGCTTTGAAGCAACCACAACTCCAGCAATCAATTCCAACAACTCAGCATGAGCACATCTGTGAAATTTACTCAGGCAAAACTGTCATTGATTTACATACTATCAGTGTAATCAATGGGAGTTTTCCCTGATTAAGGACCACAGGACTGCAGCCCATTATTTAACCACTCAGCTCCCACTCCTGGAACCTTGAGCTTGTCCCCCTTTTCTCACCTGTCACAAGACGCTGCTCCAACTTGACTCACAAAACAAACAATGGGGAATATTTCTATCGTCTTTGTCCACTAGCTACTCTGTACTCACAGTTCCTTTTCAAGAAACCCATGACCATCTTACAATAATGCCTAAGGTCACAGGAAACCTGTAAATTTAGCAATGCAAACATCTGCAAAACAAAGTCATTTCTTATCCTTTTTAAGTCTTAGTTCATATTTGATATCAAATTGACTGCAAAAGCTAATCTCAGTGTAAAGGAAAACAATCAATCTGCTAGCGCTACATTGGCTGTCAAAATTCATCTGATTTCCTTAGATATTTCAAAGCTGATTCCATAGCGATATTCCATCGTTCACTACAGAGATCTTCTGACCTCAAACTCAACCAAACCTATACCAATCTATAAAACAAGGAAGCCCAGCTTTGAGTAAAACATATCTCCCGTGCATATTAAAAGAAACAAGCAGGCTCAAGAAGATTATCTCCTCCTAGTAGGTTATCAGTGAGTGGCCCTGTAGAACCTTAGAGACGAACCAAAAAATATGGATAGTATCATGAGCTTTTGTGGACACAACCCACTTCTTCAGATGACAAATATGGAGCAATGGGGTCCAGCGATACAAATATATAGCAGAAAAAGAGGGGAGAGGAGAAGGAAAAAAAACCTGTCAATTAAAGCATCCGTGTTACCATGCCATTATTTTTTCCTCCTATGTAATATTAAAACAAGTTTATTTCCATGAAAATGAACCCTTGTTATCAACACATCTTTCATGATTCTACCTGATTCTATCTACTCCATAGATAGAAGATATAAAATAGAGGGGTATCTATGCATCTTCTTTCATTTCTGGATTATTAAGTAAACCCTTTTATTCATGTCTGAATGCAGGAGACATCATACCAGAATTTTTCAAAGCTTTCATAATTCACTGCTAATTTTAAGCACTGCCCAGTGATATGACTCACACCTTCTATTCAGTTCCTCACTGGTCATTCTCTACAATGATGATTCACCACTCTTCCTTCCATGATAACTTTCTGTAGGTTATTTACATCTCTATATGCGGTGTGTACGTGTAATGCTGAGACACGCTGGCCATCTGTGGGTGAAACTGAACCTGGGATCTCTGTAGCTTAATGTATGAGCCTATACCACATGAGCAAAGAGCTAGCTGGCTAGTAGGTAAGGCCTCTTTCATCCCTGTATAACACATTCTTTGCTGGAATAGCTAACCTGTTATGTTTCTAAAGTTAATCTTTTTTATGACTAAAGTTAAACCTTTTGTTATAAGCATGAGTTGTTCAAGACATAAGGGACCCAGTCCTATTTTCACAGGCTTCAATGAGAACAGGAATATGTTAGTATTAGTATTTAAAATAAGACCTGCTTCTTCACTAACACTTTATTTCAGTGGGAATAGTTTGCTCCTGATTTCAACAGTATAAGTAAGAGTAAAATCAGACCCAAAGTCTTAAGAGAAAAAATAACCCAAGCTGGTTAAATCTTAAACATAAAATTACTAACATATAATTAAGTAGAATTAGAAAGTGATATTAGGGAAAAAATTTACATTTGGTTATAGTTGCTTCCAGAATTACAATTTTTATTTGTTGCTTTTGTACAACATGCTAAAATAACAATGTAAACTGTGTTTCACATATTCAGGTATATTTATAGTTTCTAGATGAATTAAGACTATTACAAAGCCTACCATGAACTATTTTAAGTACTACTCATAGCTTATATATTTTATTTATGAACAGGGTTATTATTAAATATAAAAGACCTCCAATGGCACATAAAAGAAATGCTGTTATGAGATTAAATGTCAGGCAACTGGCATGAAAATGTAATATTTAGTAAGTCATAAAATATAGACAGTATTATCACAGGATCTTTACACAGTCAACATGCAGCCTGAAACAACCATGTTTATTACAATAATGTAAATGCAATGACTAAATATGCCTCTAATTTCAAATGTAATTGTTCCATTAAATACAGGATTTTTTCAAACCTATTTCTATTTGTACCTAAGATCGTTTGAAGTTCAGTCTCAAAACTTCATTATACACACTTCTACACTGCACTATAGATTTAGCTGCAAAATAGTAGAGATTTAGCTGCAAAATAAATACAGGCAGTCCCCGGGTTTCGTACAAGATAGTTGAATTTGTATGTAAGTCGGAACTGGTACATATTGTAGGGGAAACTCTAGCCAAACATTTCTCCAGAGCTCAGTTTTATTCTCCCACACCTCACTTCCCTCAGTCCTTTATTCTCAAGCTGAGGTGTCTGCTGAGGAAAGCCGCTCCGCGTCTCCCTGGTCTGCTGGGGGGGGGGGGGGGGGCACTAGCTTCGCGTCTCCCTGGTCTGCTGGGGAGAAGCAGCTAGTGCGGGGTTGCCTCACCCCGTTTGTAAGTAGGGATCCGATGTAAGTCGGATCCATGTAACCCGGGGACTGCCTGTACTGTATAACACACGACAGCATAAAATGTACATGGCAAATAAATCAGCTGAATTACTTGTGTTCATATACCTGCCAAGAAGGCTAATGGAATTCAGTAAAAGATGTATCAAAAGAAGACTCCTTCAAAAGCAGAAACACTTGCAATTGGTTAAGAGAGACTATTGAATCACAGAGTTGTGTTAGAAGATATACATGATGATATCTTGAGAATCCACTCAGCCTTACCTTTACTTACAGGGTTTGACAATAGTTAAAGATTCTAGTTTGCCTGATTAAATACGGTATGTGGTTATAGACGAGAGCTGGAATTTTCTATTTTGTTTCTTTATTAAAATTTAAACCAAAACATTTGCAAAGGATTGAATTCTCTATTGCAACCAGCATCTGGGACATAAAAGTAAACATTAATTATTCAAGTTGTAATTTATTTTAAAGACCTAGATTTGGAATCACAATTAAGCCGATCTCTACCACACATTCTTAGACACTGATGTTAAACAGGTGGACACTATCTCCAAAAGCTTCAAACATGGGTGGCTAACGTTTCACCGGATGTGTGTGACATAATGGGGACAGCACTGCATAGAAATTCAAGGGAACTGGGTTCAAATGCTATCTTGTTCTCTGGCCTTCTTGGTGATCTTGGATACATCACTTCATTTCAGTACATTGGCCACAATGATAATTATTCCTCCTTTGCAAAGCACAGTGAGATCGATGAGTCTAAAGTGTTAATAATAAGACCACCTAACCATTTCATATTCTATAATAGTGACTAGGTTTTCAGTGATGTGGAACATCTGGAACTCTTATTGACTTCAGGGACAGCTGTGGGATCTCAATATCTATGTGAAACCACTAAGTCGCTTTCATTTAGATGACTCCCTGTGAATCTAGGTATATAGCATTAGGCATCCAACCTTCAAAAGTTTGACCTTCATAATAAGTATCCTGTAAGAGGGCTGGAATCTATAATTGAGTCAAAAGACTAAATATTTTAGTGCAAGAAATGTGCAGAGGATGTTACCTGGAGAACTGTTATGTTCCCCAAAACAACAGTGAGGACAATAAGCGAAAGGACTCATGTGGCAGTTGATGTTTATTTTGCACAGGTGAAACAATTACAAAATTGTGCAAGGAACTGGAGACTCAGGGCACAGTATTTTTTACCAGTAGTGTACAGAGCAAAAACATCTTAGGGTACGACCTTTAAAATATGTGCACACTGTCCTTAGAGCCAAATAAGACTAGAATGAAAAACAGTATCTGTCATCTTAGGGTTTCTTTTATATACTCACATGTATTGATAGATCTTGATTTAATCCCGTGCTTCTAGATGTAAGGTCAAGCAGTATTATATCCAGAGGTTTCTGCAACATATTCTTATGTCTATCAAACACAGTCCCCCTAGGTATTTGAGGCAGACTGCTCATGTTTTCTGTTCAAATGCATTCTGATAATACAAAAGTCTGAGTATCTCCTGGGAACTGCTAGGCTTCCTTAACTCTCATTAGTAGAAATGGAGATGGGGCACTCAGTATCTTCTGGGTATCACATGAAGGATCAAGCCAACAATAGTTTCCTACCATACACAAAACTTGACATCTTCTCAATTAAGCTGTTATCATTGAGGTTTGGCACTGTTGTATAAATTCAAACATTTGATAATTATCACTAAAACTTTTTACTGCTTATTGCCTCGAACATGTAATCTAAAAAAATAGAAATGGTGACTAATATAATGTGTTATGGATTATTTAACTGAAGACTGGCCTATTATAACATTTTCAGTGTTTAGGAGACAGTAAAAGTTAAATTTTGATCAATTCATGGGTATCCTTTTCCTAGGATCTGAGCACGTCATCCTGATAATCCACACCTCAGTGTGGACATACCAGGTCTGTAATCAAGATCATGGATCTTGCCTTCAAAGATATAAATAAGCCAACAGTTTGTTGGTTATCGACCCATAAAAAGTTGGAAGGTAACTGACATTTTGTTTCTTCTAGGATACAGATTGTGACAGAGGGAGTCACTCAATGACATCCTGGCATCAAGGACTCATGCCAGAGTTTTCCCATTAGCTTCGGTGGAGCAAAGATTCCATCCACTGTGTTCTGTCTTACATGGAGATGTATTTGTATTTTGTTTTTCCCCTCAATCAGAAGGCAAAATTATCTTGGATTAAATTATATTTTGTTTTTTGATTGGGTTTCTGCCTGAGGCTACGTCTAGACTGCAGGCTTCTTTCGGAAGAAGCTTTTCCGGACGATATCTTCTGAAAAAACTTCTTCTGAAAAAACACACCCACACTGCCAAAGTGCATCGAAAAAGCGATTGGCTTTTTTAAAGATGGTGTCCACTGAATGGATTCTATCTTGCATTTAAACTGTGATTACTACGGACAGAGTGGCCACCAGGGCACTTGTGCTTCTTCCTCTTTCCTCTTCTTCCAAAATAACTCCCTCTTTCCCATACACACATGCCTTTTTCTGAAAGAGCTCTTTCAAAAAAAGGCTTCTTCCTTATAGAAAGAGGATCACTAATGCCAGAAAACCCCCTCCGTTCTTTCGATTTTCTTTCGAAAGAACGCAATAGCAATGTGGACGTAAGTTAAATGTGGACGTAAGCTTTTTTCAGAAAAACGGGCATTTTTCTGAAAAAAAAAACCTCTGTAGTGTAGACATACCCACAGAGACTGACACCAGTTCCATCTAGAAGCTACATTTTATGGGGATATGAAGACTAATAAAGTGATGGCTTCCAATGACTACATTTGTTCTTAACTTAAAGTACAAAAAAATACCCACGGATCTGAGAGGGATACTATTATAGGGCATGTCTACACAGCAGGGCTACAGTTGGAATAAGCTACATAGCTGGAGCGACGTCAGTTGTGTAGTTTAAGTCAAAATAGCTTATTTCGACTTTTGGTGCTATCTGCACAGCAAGAAGTCTAAGGAAGAACACTTTTCCTCCGACTCCCCTTATTACTCATAAAATCAGGGTTAGAGTAGTCAGATTACAGGAGTCAGAGCAAGAGGTCCTCCAGCTCAACATTATTTCGAAATAAAAGATGGCAGTGTACTTAAAAGTTATGCAGGGCTTGGGGGGGCTGAGACTCCAACCCACAACCCTGCCCTCCTCAGGCAAGTGCTGTATCCCCTCGTCCACTCATGGACCCACCCCATTCTCCTTCCCTTCAGAGGGTCCCTTGCCTTTGTCTGATTGCTTCCAGGGTTGGTGGGATTGGGCTGCAGGATGGGTAGAAGGGCAGGACTTGAAATCACCGCCCTGTGCTCCCCAGGTGAATGTGCTATGTTAATTCAGAATGTCTGTTAAATGCTTTACTGGTTCAAAGATTAAACATCCAGGCTACATCTAGACTGGCATGATTTCCCACAAATGCTTTTAACGAAAAGTTTTTCCGTTAAAAGCATTTGCGGAAAAGAGCATCAAGATTGGCACGGACGCTTTTCCGCAAAAGTACTTTTTGCGGAAAAGCGTCCGTGCCAATCTAGACGCAGTTTTGCGCAAGAAAGCCCCAATAGCCATTTTCGCCATTGGGGCTTTTTTGCACAAAACAGTTTTCAGCTGTCTACACTGGCCCTTTTGCGCAAAAGCATTTCTGGAAAAGGGGTTTTGCCTGAACAGGAGCAGCATAGTATTTGTGGAAGAACAATGACAATCTTACATAAGATTGTCAGTGTTCTTGCTCATATTCAAGCGGCCAGTGTAGACAGCTGGGAAGTTTTTCCACAAAAGCAACTGCTTTTGCGGAAAAACTTGCCAGTCTAGACGTAGCCCTACTATTTAGTAGGTCCACTATATACACTCACTCTAGATGCTCAGCTTCTTAACATTATTTATTGCACAGGGTAATAGAGAGCAAATCAACTGAAATTTCTTGTTTTTAAAGACAATGAATCAACTGCTTTGAAATAACAGACTATATAATGACCTATATCATATACAGAAAATAAGTAACAATTATCTACAAACATAATGCATTTCTTTACATCTTGATCCCAGAAGTGATAATTTGTTATTTCAAATACTTTACTGCCATCTTTTGAGATACAATAATTAAATCAAGAAAAAAAAAAAGCTTAAGTATACCCAAACCAATCAAGGCTCACTGCCTAGAGGGGGAAGATGCCCAGTCCATCTGCTGAGTATATTTACTGTTTTTGGCACTTTCTTCAATTCATAAAATCCACATAAAAGAAGGTTACAAATATTTCTAAAATATGTACACAGATGGTGTTACAGCAGGTAATAATTTAATTAAATAAATCCTACAGCACTAACAAATCGTTCCAAATATGAGAAAACATTATTTGTGTTTCAAAAAATCAGCTCAAATTTGATTTTTTTTTATATCAATGAAAATCCCTAGTTTTTCTGGAATTGAGCAATGATTTTCTTCTACTCTCCTCTCACATACATAAAAGCAGTAAATTAAAAGCAAATGCATTTTCCATCATATTTCACTCTATTGAAAAAAATATGCAAAAACATAAAAGGGAAAAATGCAAACCTAAAAAAACCCATTGTATATCAACAACTTCTGTAAGACAGGAAAATAACTATATTCACTCAGTAACTGAACAAGATGCATTATGTATTTTGCAGACACAAAAGGTCAGAAAGCTGTACATGTGATAGACTGCCTTAAAAGTCAGAACAGGACATCTTCCCAGTAAAATGCAAAAGCATCAAGGAAGTGTTGGCTTAATGGTTTCTGTTTTTTTTTTTTTTTTTTTTTTTTTGACAGATGCAATGATCAAAGTGAAGAGGACAAGAAAGGAAAGCAAGCAATATAAATGATTACAAGGAAGATATTTTATCATCATTATTCCTAGATTGAATCGAGCTAATTAAAACAGTATATTCCCAGCTGGAATTTCAAGGGACCATATCAAGGCTATTTGGAAAACTTACGGTGACGAGCAAACAGCACTCTTTCTACTTAAGAAAAGAAAGTGTCCTTGTGGATTCATAGAAGAGAAACCTGAGAGTCAAAGAAACTAATAAGTGGACTCCAAAGCATATAGGTTTAATTAACAGCCCACCAATGTCCAATGGAGGTATTTTTATTAACTTCAGGGAGCTTTGAATCATAGAATCATAGTCCAGCCCCCGGCCCAAAGCAGGACCAATCCCAACTAAATCAACCCAGCCATGGCTTTGTCAAGGCGAGATGTAAAAACCTCTCGGGATGGAGATTCCACAATCTCCCTAGCTAACCCATTCTAGTACTTCACCACCCTCCTGGTGAAATAGTTTTTCCTAATATCCAACCTATGCCTCACCCACTGTAACTTGAGACCATTGTTCCTTGTTTTGCCATCTGTCACTGAGAACAGCCTCTCTCCATCCTCGTTGGAACCTTTCTTCAGGAAGTTGAAGGCTGCTATCAACTCCTCTTTCACTCTTCTCTTCTACAGACTAAACGAACACAAATCCCTCAGCCTCTTCTCATAGGTCATGTGCTCCAGCCCTCTAATCATTCTAGTTGTCCTCCACTGGACTCTCTCCAATGCATCCACATACTTTCTGTACTGGAGAGCCAAAATCAGACACACTACTCCAGATGTGGCCTCACCAGTGCAGAATAAAGGAGAATAATCACTTCTCTAGATCTGCTGGCAATGCTCCTTCTAATGCACCCTAATATGCCACTAGCCTTCCTGGCTACAAGGCTACACTGTTGACTCATACCCAGCTTCTCACCCGCTGTAATCCCCACATCCTTTTATGCTGAACTGCTACTTAACCAGTCAGTTCCCAGCCTGTAACAATGCTTGGGATTCTTCCGTCCGAAGTGCAGGACTCTACACTTTACCTTGTTGAACCTCATTAGATTTAATTTGGCCCAATCCTATAATCTGTCTAGCTCACTCTGGAACCTATCCCTGCCCTCCAATGAATCTACCTCTCCCCCTAGCTTAGTGTCATCTGCAAATTGGCTGAGGGCGCAATCCATCCTCTCATCCAGGTCATTAATAAAGATGTTGAACAAAACCGGCCCTAGAACCGATCCTTGGGGCACTCCGATTGAAACTGACCACCAACTAGACATTGAGCCATTAATCACTACCCATTGAGCTAACAATTTAGCCAGCTTTCTATCCACCTTACAGTCCATTTATCCAATTCATATTTCCCTAACTTGCTGCCAAAAATATTGTGGGAGACTGTATCAAAAGTTTATCACATCTACTGACTTCCCCATGTCCACAGAATCAGTTACCTCATCATAGAAGCTAATCAGATTGGGCAGGCATGACTTGCCCTTAGTGAATCCATGTTGACCATTCCTGATCACTTTCCCCTCTTCTAAGTGATTCCAAAAGGATTCCTTGAGGATCCCCTCCATGCTTTTTCCAGGGACTGAGGTAAGGCTGACTGGTCTGTAGTTCCCTGGATTGTCCTCCTTCCCTTTTTTAAAGACGGGCACTACATTTGCTTTTTTCCCCCAGTCATCCAGGATTTCTCCCCATCTACACAAGTTTTAAAAGATAACAGCCAAAGGCTCTGCAGTGTTTTTGTCAGAGAACATTGTCTCATTGTTAAATGAGAAAATGGATACAGGATTTAATTCACTAATTTTCAAAAACGATGTATCATTTATCACAAGATTACAGAACTATGGGTATGTCTACACTACAGCATTATTTTGAAATATCTAATTTCGAAATAGTTAATTCGAAATAGCTTATTTCAAAATAACATGTCTACACACAAAATGCATTTCGAAATAGGGTTTTTCTATTTTAAAATAGCGCATCCACAGTGAGTGGACGCTGAACCGCATTTAAGGCTGGTTGTAACCAGTTCCGGCAGGGTATCAGGTCAGAAGTTACTGTGTGGCCAGGGCAGCCAGCAGGGCACCCTGAGAAGGGCTGGAGGCCCCCTATTTCAAAATAAGCATCTACACAGTGCTTATTTCAAAATAACAATTTCAAAATTGGCACTATTCCTCGTGGAATGAGGTTTACCAGTTTCGAAATAAGCCCTCTGCTATTTCAAATTAATTTTGAAATAACGGAATGGCTGTGTAGATGCTAGGAAAGTTATTTCAAAATAACTTTGCTGTGTAGACATCCCCTATCACTCTATGTGTCAGGCTACCATGTAAAGCAATGGAAACAACTACAAACATGGTCAAAGGCTCTTTTTGTTTAAAATATCACCACGTTGAACTATGATGGAGATTCGTAAGTTATCAATTTTTGTTTCTTTTTTTACACTTTACTGATATTATGTATATGACAGCATGGGCTTTCACCTAGCAATAGCTTATATAATATGAACAATTGATTCAGAAACAGTGTCTAATAAATCATTTGAATAATACTGTCCACCCTTTATGGAACTGGTTGACTGATGTGAACATTTATTTGCCTAATCATTTAAGCAACTAAAATGCAAATATCCGTTGAATAAAGTGTTCCAGTCATATTATTTGACCAACTCTAATTAGAATGCATGTCTTTCCCAGACAGCTCTGAAAGTGCCTACAATGTTAATATTTCTACTATGGAATTTGTGAGGAGGGCAGAATTTACCATATTAATGTGTTTTCATAATGTTCTGTTTTATAGATAAACTAAGTTTATCATGTTAATTCTAGTAATGTGTCCTTTTAGCTCCAGATGGATATATGACTCCCTCATGGGATACAGTGAAGAAGAAGAAAACAGCAAAGTTTATTCAAGTAGCATTTTGTTTTAACAACAACTATTTTTCTAGTTTTTTTCTTCCTGAGGACAGTTGAAGTGTTAGAACAAATAATCTGAGAAAGCCATAAAAATAGGAAAAAACTGGATGGGAGGAATATTTGCAACAGTTTTGTTCTCATTCCATCGTGTGTGTTCTCAGTGTGTTGTCTTTTGTATTAGCAAAACATTAAACAGCAGTATCACAAAAGGTCACTGTGACGTGAAAACGTCAAAACCCCAGTGTTTTTCCAAACTGGTTTATGCATTTGAAGCTTGAAATGTCAAATAAACTGTGAAAATGTTTTAAAACAATCCTCTTAAGAAAAACATGTCCACATAAATATTTTGTCCCATGCTCATTACTGTAGGAGGCAGGGCAAATCAGATCTTAATAAACATGACATACTAGTTTGCTAATTACTGGTTTATTTTTCATTCCGAGATGCATTTAATTTAAAAACAAAATTTGTGTATCTTAATGAACATTTGCTCTATCTTTCATTTTGCCCATCCTGAGGGATAAAAGAAAAAATATGAAGCAAGAACATCTAGTTAAAGTCTTAATATTGGCGATATGTACTATTATATAACATCATACACTGATTTTTATAGGAATGTGTGACAATACTGAACAAAGTTCCATAAAATGCTTGCATGTTATAAATATTATTCACAGACAAAACTTACTGTTAGCTAAGGTTGTTCTTATCAATATCAGACACACAAAAGAAATAGAAGGGTAAGAATTAAATAGGACGAATATGTTGCAAAGTTGAGGTGTCTCAGGCTACGGCTACACTGCTTTTTTTTGCGGAAGAGGACATACAAATCACGCTCACATTTGCATATCTTTTTCCAATTCTTTTTGCGGAAGAGGTTTTGCTGATAAAAAGCTCCATGTAGATGGGGCCATTTGTCAGGAAAAAACCCTCTTTCACAAGATCCCTTATTCCTCAAAAATTGAGGTTTACAAGATCTTGCGAAAGAGGGGTTTTTTTTCCAACACATGGTCCTATCTACACAGGGCTTTTTATCAGCAAAACCTCTTCCGCAAAAAGAATCAAAAGAAGATATGCAAATGCGAGCACGATTTGCATATACTCTTCTGCAAAAAAAGTGGTAGTGGAGCCATAGCCTCAAGTTTAGAAATGCCAGAATGAATACTACCCTTGCAACCTGAATTCACTCCCGCTTTGTGAGTATGGATTATGATATAATCTTTCAATATATGCGAAAGCAACTAGCTGTGAAAAGTCTGGTGTTAGAGATTTGGCCAGCATCACATGGGAACTACTGCAGTATATTTAAATATAAACTATTTGTGTAATGATAGATACATTGTTTGAGCCAAACATTTGTTTTAAATAAGTACCAAGTTTTGTATCTGAGACCAGAACCTGATCTCGGATGAAAAGATCCTGGGCCATCACAGAGCTGCAAACTAGTCTTAACTTTGTTCTAATTAGGCAACTGATAACTTCCTTGGCATAAAGGAATACCCAGCTATCACAATGCCAGTACAGCCAGCTCACATCTGTCTTGTCCTCCCAGCATAGTGGTGTTACAACAGCGATAAATCAAAGAGGTATCTGGATGGACAGTTAATGTATGTACTACAAACTATTAGCCCAGTAAAACTATTACTATGCACTGCATAAAGGCTTCATCATTCCAATTATCAATAGGGCCATGCCACAAGCACAGCCAGAGTTCATTACACATTAGCTATGTATGCTGGTGAAATGTGTCTAGGGAATATATTACAAACCAGTGCAGGTGAGAATACTACTGAGGCTTCTGTAATTTAGGCTGAGGCCAAACTGACCCTGTCTACCTCAGGGCTTGGCAGAGGGCAGAGAACCACTTAGGGCATATCTACACAAGGAACTTAGGAAACAATAACTCCCAAAATAACTATTTCGAAATAGCGCGACCACACTAGGAGGCACCATCAAAATAGCACAGAATTATATCAAAAGAGCATGCCCACACAGATTGGTGCCTGCGTCACATTTTAAGCCCCCTGAAGCACTCTGGGGAAGGCAAAAGGAGAATAATCAGTTCCTGTGGCTGCTTGCTGAGGCTAGCTGAGACTTGTGCGTAAAGGGGCTTTTCTCTGCAACTGTGTCTCATATGCCACGTCTCCACTGCCTCCCCCCTTGTGGGACACCAAACTCACACTGTGTACGCTGGTTGCCCTTGCACATGCCACAGCACTTTCAACATGGAGCCGGAGCTGCTGCAAAGCAGTCCAGGCTCACAGGGCTCATGCTGCGCCTCATGATGCATTTCATTCAGACTGCCCACATGGTGATTCAGGACCACAATGACCAGCTCGGACCGGGGAACCTCTTCACCCAGACCCAGGCCCGCATGATGCACCAATTTCCCCTCCATCTCCTGCAAACCATGGAATGTCACTTCTGGTGGAAGTAGACCAGATCCAACTGGTGGGACCACATCATCCTGCAGCAATGCGACAACCAGCAGTGGCTCTAGAGCTTCTGCATGTGGAAGGCCACCTTCCTGGAGCTCTGCAAATGGCTAACCTCTGCCCTCAGGCAACAGGACACCCAGCTGGGACCTGCCCTCTCCCTGTAGGATCACTATAGCTCCCCCTGTAGGATCACTATCACCTTCTGGAAGCTTGCCATGCCATACAGCTACCACTCCATGGGGAACCAGTTTGATGTGGGGAAATCCACAGTCTGGGCCATGCTCATGCAGGTTTAACTATTTTACTAGAAGGGTAGTGAAGCACTGGAATTAGTTCCCCAGGGAGGTGGTAGAAACTCTATCCCTACAGGTTTTTCAGTACCAGCTTGACAAAGCCCTGACTGAGATGATTTAGTTGGTATTGGTCCTGCTTTGGGAAAGGGGTTGGACTCCATAACCTCCTGAGGTCTTTTCCAACTTTATGGCTGTGTCTAGACTGATCACTTTTTCCGGAAAAGCAGCTGCTTTTCCGGAAAAACTTGCCAGCTGTCTACACTGGCCGCTTGAATTTCCGCAAAAGCACTGACGATCTCATGTAAGATTGTCAGTGCTTTTGCGGAAATACCATGCTGCTCCCGTTCAGGCAAAAGTCTTTTTCTGAAAAACTTTTGCGCAAAAGGGCCAGTGTAGACAGCTAAGATTTGTTTTCTGCAAAAAAGCCCCGATCGCGAAAATGGCAATCGGGGCTTTTTTGTGGAAAACCGCGTCTAGATTGGCCACGGACGCTTTTCCGCCAAAAGTGCTTTTGCAGAAAAGCATCCTGCCAATCTAGACACGCTTTTCTGAAAATGCTTTTAATGGAAAACTTTTCCATTAAAAGCATTTCTGGAAAATCATGCCAATGTAGACGTAGCCTATGATTCTATGTTTCAATGATTCTATAGGTGGTCAAGGACATCAATGCCATCCTGCTGCACAGGGTCATCACCCTGGGGAACGTCGACCCCTTCGTCGCTGGCTTTCCTGCCATGGACTTCCCCAACTGCAGAGAAGGGAGGCATTTATGGCCCCCACATCCCCATCCTTGCCCCCAACCATCATGCCTCTGACTACATCAACAAGAAGGGGTACTTTTTGGTGGTGCTTCAGGCCCTCATGGCCCATAAGGGATGGTTCATGGACATTAAAGTGATTGGGGAAAGCGCATGATGCCTACGTATTCTGGAACTCAAGACTGTTCCAAAGGACTGCACCATCAGGGCTGGAGATGTCGACATGCACATCTGCACGCTGGGCAACGCAGATTGCCCCTTGCTTCCCTGGCTAATGAATCCCTACACAGGCAGCCTAGACCTCTCTCCTCACCCCAAAGAGAACTTCAATGCCAGGCTCAGCAGGTGCCACATGGTGGTCAAGTGTGCCTTCAGCTGCCTAACGGGGAGGTTCAGGAGTTTCCTCAGTGATTGAAACATCCCCTATGTGGTGGCCACCTGCTATTTGCTCTATAACATCAGTGAAAGCAAGGGGGAGACTCCTGCCATAGTCAGGGGCAGCTGCCCAGGGCTTATGAGCAGCTCAGCACCACTGCCATTTGGTGAACACATCAAAGGGCTGTTCTCATCTGGAAGGTCTTGAGGGAAAGTTTCAGTCCAGGCCACCTATGAGACTCTCCCCTGGGTCTGCCCTGTATTGCCCCATGTGACTTTCCTCCCTACCCCTGCAGACCAAATAAACAAGCCTTTTTTGTTGGGAAAAACAACTCTTTTTATTTGAGGGATATACAACAGGGGACAGACTGACGAAAGAACCTGGGAGGGAAGAAAAGAGAGGAGAGGGGCTCAGGGGTTGAGGCTGGGACTGGCACATGCCTTGGGTACCTTGGAAGGCTTCAGCTGTCCGCAAAATCCCACTGCCACATGTTCACGGGCCCCGGTGGCTGCTGGAGAGGCTAGGAGGAGAAGCCAGGGGGCAGGTGCAGGGAATTGGACCAGGAGTTGGGGGAAGGGTTGGAGAGGTGGACCACTCCATTCATGCAACCACACACTCCATGACGGATGTGATGAAGGAGCACATGGCTTGTGCTGGAATGACAGCTGCTCCCACATGGCCTGTCTCAGCTCCTGGTCAGCCTGGCATTCCTTGAGGTCAGCGACCCACTTCTGGTGCTCCTCATCAAAGCTGTGGATGAGGGAACAGAGGCAGTTCAGGTGTTCCCGCTTCAGGTCCTCACGGGTTCACCTTCCCCTGTGGATCTCATAGAGTCATGCTGATGGTGTGGGAGGTGGTGGACATGCCACGCTTGCAGCTTGCCCAGCTGTGAAGAAAAGTGACAAGGACAGTCATCCCAGGAGACACTGTGCATGAAGCCTAGCCCTAATCTCTGAGCCGACACTGAGGTCTCAGTTCATACGATGATGATGTGCTTCCAGCAAGATCATCTGTTGCCTAGACAGCAGGCACTTTCCTGCAGGGGCACAGACATCCAAGGGGAGCCTCACTATCACCACAACCCGGGGACAAGTGGGCATGGAAATGTGCCAAGCAGGAGCCTATGGGCAGGAGGAGAAAGTGGGGTGGCTCGGCTTCCTGCTGTGTCCCCCACACACTGGGTCCAGCATCCCACAGAGAGAGAACTTCTAGCCTACCTGCTGGAGGAGAGTGGGGAATGTTGTTGTATATGAGTGGCAGAGGCCGCTTGCCAGAAAGAATGCTTTTGGGGTCCCCTCCTCTTCCTTCCCCCTGGCAGGTTTCCATGCAGAGGATTGGTCTCCTCTGCATTGCCGCACTTGACCAGGACTAATTACTACCTGAGTGCGGGCATGAGCCCGTGCCGTGTGTGGTATTGCTGTGAGTTTCCATGACCCCAGCCACCTTAGTGGTGGCTTGTCCTCAAAAGGTGTCCCACCACAGAGTCCGGAGAAAGGCAGGTCTGTCCAGGAATCTTGTGAGGAGTGAGGGGCTCCTATGTGAAAGCATGATGGGGCTGAGTGCTCTGGACTGGCGCTCCACGTGCATCCATATATACAAGCTGTTGTGTGAGCCCCAGGCCGAGAAGGTGAAGCAACGAGCGCGCAGCCCCTTGCCTGCCCGCATGAGTGTATATGGAAAGTTACAGAACTCACCTGCAGTGCTTTCCCTGGGTTTGTCCAAGCCCTGGGAGACATCCTGGGAGGGGGGACCGGCTTAGCCTTCTCATAGTCCTCATACTCTAAAATCCTGCCTTTGTGGAGTCAGCGACGATGGTGGGGGAGGCGATTCCCCCCCAAAATAACATCCAGCTGCTCATAATAGCAGGTGGTGTTTAGTGCTGCCCCAGAGTGGGAACTTTGTTCCCTGGTCTTGGTATAGGCCTCCCTGAGCTCTTTTATTTTCATTTGCATCTGGTCCAGGGTCTGGTTGTACCCCTTCTGGGCCAGGCTGGCAGACATCCAGCTGTAGACTTTGGAATTGCACCTCTTGGTACAGAGATCCTAGATGCTAGTCTCCTCCTCCCAGGCTTCTATAAGATCCAGGATTTCCCCACCAGTCCAGGCTGGTGCCCATTTTCACCCCTGGCTAGGGGCATCTGCGCTTGCAGTGGGTATGTTCAAAATAATAGGCTGGGTAGTGCGGACGCTCACCTTATTTTCAAATATGGGCAGTTATTTCAAAATAACCCCCTAGTATAGACCAGGGCCTTGAGACAACTTTGTACTTTCCCTGCTCAGAGCTGTAATGGGAAGAGCTCTAATGTAAATGACAGTTTAGGTCCTCAGAGTTTACGCATTGACAGTTTCCATATGAATTTCATTGTTGAAAATGTTTTTCATTATGGCATTGTGTAGCGGTAAGTGGAAACACGAATAGTCAATGATTCAATGTTAAAACTACATCAGTCTGATAAATAATAACGTTAGCACTAAAGAAAGAAGCCTAGGCCTTAAAATTCTAACTAATTCCCGTTACTAAATCTATAGTGATATATCATCCTCTAATACACCCACATACCTTTAAGAGATGTCAAATACTGCTCATATTTCCAATTTCGTCTCTCCCCCTCTCATTCAGGCTCTTAGAACTGCACTGTTATTGCACAACCCTTTCCTTACCTGCAATAATCCGGCAACACATTATTTTGTCAAATGGGCTATTGGACATATCCGCACTGAGTATACCATTCTCATGTCAATCACTCCATGTGAAGAAAAGAGGGCAATGACTAGTAAGTTGATGGAGTGGATAATACTACCAAACTATAAGAGTTTCTTTCTCTTTCAGTGTTTTTATTATGCCCTGTGCAAGCATTGTAAGTGAAACCAAGCAGTATTTAAACAAAGCACTGAAATAACATTCATAGGGTAAGTCTACACTGCAGAGGAAGCTGCCAATGTCGATCTTCCAGGGTTCAAATTAACGATCTAGTTAAGACAGCTAATTCTAAGTGAGAGGGGCACTCTGGTCAATGCCGGTAACCCTACTTTCATGAGGAGTAAGGGAGGTCAAAGAAAGAATATTCTTCCTTCGACTTCCTGCAGTGTAGACAGTGCCAAAAGCCAAGTTAAGGTACTTCGACTTCAGCTACGCAATTAATGTAGATGAAATTGCACATCTTAATTAAACTTTGTCCTGTACTGTAGACATACCCATAAAGTGTTGGATTAATTTATGTAAACAGATTTTTCAGCAACTATCAGAATTTATACATGCATAATGGAACAGCATGGTCAAGCCTGAGAAAGCTCTCTCATTATGGCACTTGAGTACTTGAAAGAGCCGTGATTTTGTTGATGCAGATAGTCTCACTAGTGATGCTGATTGCAAGTTTTCCATGCTGTCCTGTTTTGTGCAGTTCTTATCCATGTCCTTCCAAGAATCCTCCATTAAGGGTCCACCCAACATGCTAGAGGCACTCCTCTTGTTCTTTTTACATCTCATGGATACCAATGGAATATATGCACTGCACTCTCCAACTGTTGTCTCTCAGTCTCACTACATGGCCAACCCATCTGCTCTTACGATCATACATAACTTGGGTGATATTGTTGACACTGCTTCTTGCACACTAATCATCGATAGTAACATGCTGTAGACTATCTACATCCACCATGCATCTTTCCATTACTTTTTGGGTGGTTTGCAGCTTTAATTCTTCTGTATGCATTGTGTTCTAGGTTTCGCAACCATACAGCATTACTAGAAGGACACTGATGTTAAAGAGATGGGCTTTTGCAGTGGTAGAAATTTGGGATCAACAAAAACACTGTGCCGACTCCCAAAGGCAATCCAACCTGACCTCTTCCTGCTCAACTCTGGGCCCAACTCATTGTCCATCCACAACGCCTGTACAAGATATATATATTGATCTACTAACTTGATGGACTGTTCATTCAGCTGCATGACTTACTCTGGACAATATGCATTTTTCATCCACTTCGTTTTTCTAGCGCGGATAGTCAGGCCAATCTCCTTCATGTTTTTACCAATGCCATTGAGGAGGGCTAGCAATGTTTCAGGTTTTGATGCAATTAGAACGATGTCATCTGTGAAAAGGAGCATCTGAAAAACCTCAGCATCAATCAGAAATCCATCATTCAAATTGATCATCTGCAGGACGTTTTCCAGGACACTGGCCAATAACTTTGGTGAACAAATGTTCCCCTGCTCAAAAACCAGTTTCTGTAGTGTTTATCATGTGTGTGTATACATACACACACACACACACACACACACTTACTTTACGGTAAAAAAAATTAAATCTTGTAAGTAAAAGGTACATGTTCTGAGATGCAGCCCCACAGATATAGATGGCCAATATGTATTTTTCCATGGAAAATGTCACTTACTTACAAAAATGTTTAGATTAAATTTGCTGAAAGCTAGAAAAATAATTGTGTGGGTTTTGATTTTTTGATAATCTCCTTGACCCCAATTTTTGATGAAAATAAAAATAAAAAATTGGTTATTTTGTTTTGTGCGGAAGATAAATCATTTCCCAATCACCTCACTTTTGTAGAGTTATCAATTCTTGTGATTTTATCCCAAGTCATGCAATAATAGTCTTTAATCATCAGATGCTGGAGTCATGTAATTATGTGAGAATCTTGTCTTTTGAAGTTAGTTATTATCATGCTGATTATAAAATATAAAAATAAAAAAAATGGTTATAACACTGTCTTCCCCTCCATTCTCACCCCTTCAAGTGCTAAAAATCCAGAATTGTATTTCCCTATAAAGCACAGCTGGCCAAATTCATCCATGATATAAGTCCAATGGAACTATACTAAGGATGAATATGTTCCAATAACTGGCATAAATGGTTACTACAACCCTAAAGCTTACTGGAATTTTAAAAGGTGCCTTCTTGACTAGTAGTGATAGGGATGTAGCCGTGTTAGTCTGGTGTAGCTGAAACAAAATACAGGACTATGTAGCACTTTAAAGACTAACAAGATGGTTTATTAGATGATGAGCTTTCGTGGGCCAGACCCACTTACTCAGATCAAATAATGGAAGAAAATAGTCACAACCATATATACCAAAGGATACAATTTAAAAAAAATGAACACACATGAAAAGGACAAATCACATTACAGAACAGAAGGGGGATGTAGGGGGGGGGGAAGGAAGGTGAATGCCAGTGAGTTAATGATATTAGAGGTGGGGAAGGGGAAATGTCTGTGAGTTAATAGTATTAGAGGTGATAATTGGGGAAGCTATCTTTGTAATGGGTAAGATAGTTGGAGTCTTTGTTAATTCCCCTGCGGAGAGTGTCGAATTTTAGCATGAATGCCAGTTCAGAGGATTCCCTTTCAAGTGCAGATTTGAATGTCTTCTGAAGTGGGATGCAGGTTAGCAGGTCATTCAGACAGTGTCCTTTCTGGTTGAAATGACAAGCAACTGTTTTTTCTTTGTGATCCTGTCTAATGTCTGTTTTGTGGGCATTGGTTCTTTGGCGAAGTGTCTGAGACGTTTGTCCAATGTACATAGCAGACGGACTCTTTCGGCACATGATAGCATAGATTATATTTCTGGAGGCGCAGGAATATGTATTCTTGATCTTATAACTCACTTGGTTAGGCCCAATAATGGTGTCAGCAGAGTGAATATGTGGACAAAGCTGGCAGCGGGGTTTGTTGCAAGGGAAAGTACCAGGGTTGGTATTAGTGTGGTATGTCCTGTGGTTGTTGGTAAGAATCATCTTGAGGTTAGGTGGTTGTCTATAGGAGACTATGGGTCTGTCTCCCAGAGCTTCTTGGAGTTTAGTGTCCAGTTCCAGTATAGGCTGTAATCTATTGATAATGTGTTGGACAGGTATAAGTTGGGAGCTGTAGGTGATGACAAGTGGTGTTCTATTGTTGGTTTTCTTGGGTTTGTCTTGTAGTAGATGGTTTCTAGGTATTCGTTTGGCTCTTTCAATTTGCTTTTTTATTTCTCCAGGTGGGTAGTTGAGGTTTATAAATGCTTGGTAGAGATCCTGAAGTTTCTGGTCTCTGTCTGTGGGATTAGAGCAGATGCGGTTGTATCGAAGGGCTTGGCTATAGATGATGGATCGTATGGTGTGTGCTGGATGGGAGCTGAAAGCATGTAGGTAACTGTATGAGTCAGTGGGTTTTCTGTAGAGGGTGGTGTCTAATTTTCCATTGTTGATTTGTACTGTGGTGTCCAGGAAATGGATCTCTCGTGTGGAATGGTCCAGGCTGAGGTTAATGGTGGGGTGTAGGTTGTTGAAATCTCTGTGGAATGTCTCCAGTGTTTCCAGGCCATGCGTCCCCCTTCTGTTCTGTAATGTGATTTGTCCTTTTCGTGTGTGTTCATTTTTTTTAAATTGTATCCTTTGGTATATATGGTTGTGACTATTTTCTTCCATTATTTGATCTGAGGAAGTGGGTCTGGCCCACGAAAGCTCATCATCTAATAAACCATCTTGTTAGTCTTTAAAGTGCTACATAGTCCTGTTTCTTGACTAGTGTATCTCCTAAGGTTCAATGTTTCATCATGGAAACCTTGAGAACCCAACAAGCCTCAGTACAATTTAAATGGAATTCAGCTTCAGTTAAGGCTTTCAACTGAAATAATATGTTTATCTTTTTTTTGTATTTAGTACTAGTATTTCGTGACAATTGCTGAAATGCAATAACAGGATGAGGCTTCACATGGGAACTCCATACCAATTTAGGATAGCACTGAGATGGAAGCCTACTATAATATTATAGTAATTAAAAATTAGCAAAACATGACACTTCTGTTACAATATGCGTTGTGCATGCTAATTCTGCACCTGACTTTCATCTGAAGAAGTGGATTGTGCCCCGAAAGCTCATGATACCATCTATATGTTTTGTTAGTCTCCAAGTTGCTACAAGACTATTATTTGTTTTTTTAAAGCTTTTCCAGTTAAAGACTAACTTGGCTGCCCCTCTGAAGCTTTCCCTCTTATGGTACGTCTACTCTGCAGTCAATGGTGTACTTGCAGCATGTGTAAACATATTTGAGTTAGCTTTGATCTAGCTAGCTTGAGTAATAATAGCACTGAAAATGGATGTCAGAGCTAGCTAGCAACCTGAGAATATATGCAGAGTCCCACGTGGGCTCTTTTAGCCCATTCTGAAGCCTATGCTGCCACAGGTGCCCTGGTGGCCACTCCTTCCAAAGTAATCACAACTCTATAGTTCCTGTCTCTTGGCTCCTCTTAAAGCTGCAAGCACCCCGGACAAGCCTTGTGGCAGGAAGATGGCCTGTGAGCAGCACCCTTACCATGCAGCTCTCCCTTGCCACGCATGACCCAGCTGCAAGCCCCCCCCCCCCCCCGAGACTCCCCTGGCCCACAAAGAGAGCAGTCCCAAGGGTCGCAATGCTCACCCAGGGGAACAGGTCCGGAGTAAGGTAAAGGTGCTCTACCAGGGATACATGAGGGCCAGAGAGCACAGCTCGCGCTCCAGGGCAGGACCCCACACCTACCCCTATTACCAGGAGCTGCACCAACTCCTGGGGGGTGGGGAAACATCTTCCCCACCCATCATCGTGGACTCTGGCCTTGACACGCCTGCTGTCACCCGGCTGGAGGTCACGGCAGGAGGAAGAAGAGGAGGAGGACAATGACGATGACCAGGGACAGCAGCAGGAAGAGGAGGAAGTGGACAATGCAGCCACTGTCATGCTTTCTTCCGGAAAAGCTTCTTTTGAAAGAAGTGTGCAATTTAGACATATCCCCAGAGATACTAATACTCTTCCAATGCTACTTCAGTAATCTACAGTAGGAAAAACTTTCAATTTTTCAGTTATATCAGCGTGCAAAAGAATTGGTGATGCCTTAGGTAATTGGTAATGCCTGAAATGAAGTGGGTTCATTAATACAGCTATGCGGGTGTAGTTAGCCATTATGTTTACATTACAGCCTATTCAATTTGGAATTATACATCTGGATGAACAGTGAAATATGGAAAAATTAATGCAACACTACCCTGTATAAGATTCCTATTTCTAGTAGTCAGTTCTTTTCCAATAGGCTTTGCATTCTTCAAAACTAAAGCATACAAAAAATCTACATGTAAAAATTAAGGTTTAAGATTAAGAAGTTTTATCTGACATGTGTTTAATTTTTCTGGGCTGCAAGGTCCAATCAGTAGCCCAGAAAAAGTTTGCTTTGGCTAAATATTAAATCTCTCAAAATGTGTTTATTATGAAAACCGTGGCAAGCCTTTAATTATAATAGTGACAGTGTGACAGGAACTGCTATGACAAGCAATGGTATATTGTGCAGCTACCACTCATATTTCTATATGGCATCTGGTTAAAGATTTACTCTGCTATAACACCAGAGGTTCTAAGTGGGGTCTGACAGAACTTTGAAAAGATTTTTCAGTCAGTCTAAAGGAATTTTAGCTGATTTTTCCATCAGCTGAGGAAAGCAACCAATGATTTATATGAACTAACCTAAGAACGGGAATACTGGGTCAGAGCAAAGGTCCATCTAGCCCAGGATCCTGTCTTCCGATAGTGGCCAATGCCAGATGCCCCAGAGGGACTGATAAGAACAGGGAATTATCAAGGGATCCCTCTACTGTCACCCATTCCCAGCCTCTGACAGAAGCTAGGGACACCATTCCTACTCATTCTGACTAACAAGTATTGTTGTACCTATCCTCCATGTATTTATCTAGAATTTAAGAACTGTAAACATTGGTCTAAATCACCTCTTACACAAGCGGTATGAACACTCCCGTGCCACCCTTCCTCCACGAAGAGTGGAATACTTCCTCTAAAGCATTGCAATGCCTTTCTTGACTCCAAGGAAACTCCTTCATTGGCCGGAGGTGCATCTCTGCGTGGAAAAATGATACATGCTGTGTCCATTCACCAGTCCCATGGGTATTCCATGCAAAAGTCAATACTGACCATGGACTTTACTGAACGTCTTTTCTCTTAATCCCATTCTGGAAGTTTTACCTTGGGATACGATCCAGACTCCCATGCCCATTTTTGCTGGTTATTTAAAAAATAGAGTAATTTGTTACTGTGACCAAAAGCCTCCCAGAAATACCATAAGAATATTTATCAGCCTGTTTAGCTTTATGATGAATGCATCATAAAATTCACCTAATTGGAAAATAGTTCTTGCTCATTGCTATGTCAATCCCCTCTCCCTCCCCGCCACCACCCCTAGCCCTGAAACATACAAATGATTTCTCCAATTCACAGCAACATATATAGCTGAAGGGAAATAATAAACAGACTTCAATTACTTTTTATTTCCAGTTTATCAGAAAACTGCAAGAAATTAAAGTACAACTTCACACTACCAAAGACACAGTAAAAGGTTGGAAGAATATTACTTTAAAGGTCACATTATCTTAATGAAGTGCCACTATTTGACAACATGGCAACGACAGTAGAGTAATATACTCCATTTAACGGAAAATGCTCTATGAGATCCATGCCCTCTGCACTCTGAAGAGAGACATTAGTAATTTTCTTAAAAGGTCACACACAAAATGTGTTATTTAAAATCAGGCCTTTTCCAATGGTGAATATATGAATAGGGAATATCAGACAGAGTTTTGAGACTATTCTTTTAAAATGTCATGGTCTTTTTCCTCCTCGTGTGAAATAAGATTTGTCAAACCAACAGAACAACAAAAAACCCATCTTCTCACTAGACTACACTTTTTTTTTTTTTTTTTTTGCTCTTGGCCCCAACGTGTGTCTGGGATCACTGAATTTGGCTTGTAACTATCAGACTGACTTAAAATTCAACCTTAGGCTTCTGAAATTATGTACTATAGGCACAAACCTTTTCCATCACTCTGTTTCATAAAGCATTTCGTTCTAGAGTCACTGAATCCTGTCACTTCGCGGGAAGAAGCAACACAACATTTCTTTCTTAAAGGTTGCCAATGTTTTGTGTATGAAGAAGTGGACATACTGTTGAAATGTAACATCAAATGCTTCCTACTTCACTCAATGTGAAAATCTGCACTTTCGATTAAAGTTAGCAATGTTACATAAGAAATCACTAACATGAGTTCATGGGAACTATTCCATAACAAAACAATATGACAGCATATTACTTAATGTGCCACTGAGCTGTTATGACTCAGATAACACATGAGAAATGCATTGCTGCATGGAGCAGCCTTTCTTTTATTCCTAAATTTTATGGCATAGTAGCTGGTATGCCAGCTGGGAATGGGATACTGTTTAAAGGTTACTAAAAGGGAATAACCTAAGAAAATCATAATGATCAGTTCTGAAAAGTTCACTGTTTTAATGCACTGACATTTTTGGATATGGAATTCTAACATACAGCAAACATGATGAATAACAATGTAAACAAAGATGCCAATTTTCCACACAGAGGTCGTTGCAGGCTCAAGGCCTAGGAAACATGTTTAGAAGCTTAACTTATCAAGCTTTTCATATTTGTTACAGTAAATTAAAGAGCAAAAAATCAAACAAGCTTTTGTTGTTATGAAAGCAGATTATCAAAGGAACACAAATTATAATTTTGCCTGAAAATACTGTTTTTGTGTAAATAATTTATTAAAATGATACTCCCTTGTTTACCTTCTTTATCTAACCTTAGTAGATTGTTTCTATTTGCATTTTAATTAAGATATTCAGGGGGAAACAGTTTTGCAGAAATGTGTGTGTGGCGGAACATTATTAGTATATAGAAAACTCTTTATGTATATGATTTATATCAAAATCAGCTGCACGTGGGCCCCAGTCAAAAATGCAAAATTACTTTGGGATAACTGTATGTGGAATACTCACACTTCTGAGAAACGTGTTCATACCTGCCTAACCAGAGCTATGTCAGATAGGGTACGTCTACACTACAACGTTAATTCGAACTAACTTAGTTCGAATTAGTTAATTCAAACTAACGGATCCAGACTAAAAAACTAGTTCAAATTAGCGTTTTGCTAATTCGAACTAGCATGTCCACATTAAGTGGACCCTGAACCAGGCTTAAGGATGGCCGGAAGCGGTGCCGGCAGGGCATCAGAGGAGGACTTAGAGCGTGGAGATGCTGTCTTAGGCTAGCCGAGGGCTGTGCTTAAAGGGTCCTGACCCCCACCCCGGACAGACAGTTCTCAGGGGTGTCTCGCTTGCAAAGCAGTCCTGGCTTGGATTGCCCGGAGTACCCACACTGGGCACATCACAGCACTCGGCCATCAGACCAGCTGCACTTGCCACAGGCTGCCATCTGGGGAGAGGGGACAATTGGGGGGCTGCAGGAGAGCTTCCACCCCC
The DNA here is from genome assembly GCF_049634645.1 of Pelodiscus sinensis. NCBI lineage: Eukaryota > Metazoa > Chordata > Testudines > Trionychidae > Pelodiscus > Pelodiscus sinensis. The sequence continues at coordinate 42,056,401 of NC_134720.1, read as the reverse complement.
AGAAGCCCGCAGAGCCAGCCCAGTCCTCCCCATCGGGGGTGCGTACCCCATTCCTCCCTCACCTCCTTCCACTTACCCTTCCCTAGCCCCTCTTCTTGATGTACAAAATAAAGGACAATTGTGTTCAAAAATGGAATCTCTCTTTATTGAACAAAACTGGGGGAGACTGGGAAAAGGAGGTGGGAGAGGGGAAGAGAGAGGGTGGGAGAGGGGAGGGCAACTAAAATGATCAGGGGTTGGGAACAGGTCCCATATGAAGAGAGGCTAAAGAGACTGGGACTTTTCAGCTTAGAAAAGAGGAGACGGAGGGGGGGACAGGATAGAGGTCTCTAAAATCAGGAGTTGGGTGGAGAGGGTGCATACAGAAAAGTTCTTCATTAGTTCCCATAAAGAAGGACTAGAGGACACCAAAGGAAAGGAATGGGTAGCAGGCTTCAAACTAGTAACAGAAAGTTGTTCTTCACAAAGCAAAGAGTCAACCTGTGGAACTCCTTGCTGCAGGAGGCTGTGAAGGCTAGAACTAGAACAGAGTTTAAAGGGAAGTGAGATCAAGTCATGGAGGATGGGTCCATGGAGTGCTATTAGCCAGGGGGTAGGAGTGGTGTCCCTGCCCAAGGTTTGTGGAAGGCTGGAGAGGGATGGCACGAGACAAATGGCTTGGTCACTGTCTTTGGTCCATCCCTCCAGGGTCCCTAGGGTTGGCCGCTGTCGGCAGACAGGCTACTGGGCTAGATGGACCTTTGGTCTGACCCAGGACGGCCATTGTAAGCTCAGGGCTCAGGGTCGGGGGTCTCAGTGGACCCCCTCGATTCTCTTGCACACCTGCTCCTGGGTGGCCAGGCTGGCAGCTCTCCTGCCCTAGACGGCCACTTTCCTGTGCCTAGTGCAGAGATCATGGACAAGGTCCACGATGTCCGCACTAGCCCAGGTGGGTGCCCGCCTCTTGCGGTCCCGGGCAAGCTCCCGGGAGCCGCCAGCCTGGTCCCGGGAAGAGGGGGAGGGCTGGGGGGCATCGGGTGGGTGGCTCGATCCATGTCAGGTGCAGGGTCTGCTGGCTGGATGCTGGCAGGCTTGCACCTGGCACGGGCACCGTAGCCAGCCCGTGCCCCTTTAAGGGGTCCGGGGCCGGTAGGGGGGCAGACAAGTTTCCCTGGTGTTGGTCAGAGTGGCCACCAGGGAAACCTGGGGAGGGCTAGCCTCCCACTAGTTCGAATTAAGGGGCTACACACCCCTTAATTCGAACTAGCTAGTTCGAACTAGGCTTAATCCTCGTAAAATGAGGTTTTCCTAGTTCGAACTAGCGGAGCGCTAGTGTAGCGCCTATGAAAGTTAGTTCGAGCTAACGTCCGTTAGTTCGAACTAACTTTGTAGTGTAGACATACCCTAAGAGAACTTGCCCTGCTGAAATAGCTGCTATTGCCCCTCAGTTATTAATGGAAGAGCTCTCTCCCAATAGCTTAGAGCAGTGCTGGACAACTTGTTTCCCATTACAGTAATCCACTGACGGGCTGTGGGCCATTTTGCTTGACATTGACCATCCACAGGCATGGCCCCACTGCTTCTGCTGGCCACGTTTCACTATTCCTGCCCAAAGGAGCTAAAGGAAGCAGCATACAGTATCTCGGTCAATATCAGCCAATTGTCTCGTGGCCCACCAGTGAATTACCCTGATGGACCACAGTAGCCTGTGAGCCAAAGGTTGCCCACCACTGGCTTAAACCATCTTCACCAGATGTGTTACTGCTGTGAAATTAGCTATGTCACTGTGTATTTCTTGTTTAGATGCTTCCTAAGCAACTTAAGGTATCTCTACACTGCAATTAGATATAGGGATGTTACATTTTGAGTAATCAGCTAATCGAGTAGTCGATGGAATTTCCATTGATTACTCGATTAATAGATAAGGGGGAAGTGAGGTGCTTGCTATCCTGGATGCATCTCTGCCCTTTATGTAGTAAAAACTACCTGCGCTCTTAATACATTTGAAAGACCGAAGTGCAGTCAGGAACACTGGGTGAATGGGGACTGCTTCAGTCCCTGCTCATGCTGGGTTCTGACTGCTGCACCTCTGCCTCTGAAATGTAGCAAAAGCCCTACTCACTTTGCACATATAGATGCAGCTACAAGATTTTGTATCTACGCAGGGCTCTACTAATGCTATCTACTAACCCAAGATGTTATAGGGTTAAATCAATTAATATTTTAAATGTATCTGACATACACAGGAAGAAGAGACTGTAAAATTAGAAACCATTACATACAAGTCCTCTAAAGGGATTTAGACCTTACAGATCAGCTATTAGCAATATAAATACATTTTAATAAACAAATTATGACGGATAGAGATTCTTGCCAAATTAACAGGATAGTTCATTTTTCAAAGTACACTTCTGTACCTTATTACTGCAATCACATTTTAATTTCATGCTTCCTTAACTTTGCTACAGTTAATTTTACTCCTTTAATTCTAATTTCTAGCAATTTTCTTTTGTGTCTTGTGAAAAATAGAAGAAAGTCATAGTTTTCAGGCCATTTTGAACTAACAAATTAAGTTTATATATTTTCCCAGGGTGACTACTTATTTCCACCATTAGAAGGCTTTGGAGATCACATAGAATACTATGTATATTTCACAAAGTCCTGCCAAAATCTGCAACAACTGAAGCAGAAAACAGCAGATGTAAACAAATGAAATATAAGCAATCAAAATAGACACAATCCAGAGCTAAAGAAAATCAATATAAAGATTCCAATTGACCTCAATGGGTTTTGGATCAGGCTCCTAAGTGTTTCGTTGGTATATGGTTTTGGACATGCAAGTTTTTAGTCAGTGCTCACTGAACTCCAAATTAAGTGGTAGTTTGGTTATAGTTACAACTGGTAAAAATTTCTCATAAGTTTTCTCAATTGAAAAATGTCATTTTTTTCAATTTTTTTGTGAAAAATGTTTATTCATAGAAATACTCTACTTTTCAAAAAAACCTTGTGAAATTTCTTATCGACATGTTAGGGTATGTCTACACTACCACCCTAGTTCGAACTAGGGTGGTTAATGTAGGCAACCGAAGTTGCAAATGAAGCCCGGGATTTGAATTTCCCGGGCTTCATTTGCATCTTGCCGGGCGCCGCCATTTTTAAAGCCCCGCTAGTTCGGACTCCGTGCCCGCGGCTACACGCGGCACAGAGTAGGTAGTTCCACGAGGTGTACTGGTAGTTCAGAATAGGAAGCCTAATCCAAACTACCTACTCTGTGCTGCGTGTAGCCGCAGGCATGGAGTCCGAACTAGCGGGGCTTTAAAAATGGCGGTGCCCGGCAAGATGCAAAGGAAGCCCAGGAAATTTAAATCCCGGGCTTCATTTGCAACTTCAGTTGCCTACATTAACCACCCTAGTTCGAACTAGGGTGGTAGTGCAGACATACCCTTAATGAAAAGCTATGTTGGACATTAAGAAAATATGATTTCAGTAACTAAAAACAATAAAAATGATATGGATAAAAATTGTAAACCTTTATAGGAAAATATGCAAAAGAACCAAATGGGTTCATTTCGAACCTTGTAAAAAAAGACAACATTGAATTTTTTGTTAAATTATTTTTCTGATTTTCAACCACCTCTAGTGACAGCAAAGGATCATTTATTTTCAGGTAACCTTGAGAAGTGAATGAAGATTCGTCTCAATTTCGGTTCTTGGTCATTATATCGTTCTTTTTCCAGGCATCAGGAATCCTTGTCAGTTTCCTAATCAAACTACAGTCTCACCTCGAAGAGCAATGCAAACATCGTGTTTATGAAAAAAAATACCTGTGTTGTCCTTTTAAATCCTAGAATATCTGTTAAGTCAGTAAAGTAATGGAAACTGTTACAAGAATGATTGAGACCTCCTCTTTTTTTAAATGTAATTAGTTTCAATCACAACGGGATTTGTGGTCTCTCACTGCCCAATTTTTAAGTTGTCAGCCATTTTTGCCTTTTTTACATTTCACAAATTACACCTGTACCAATGGCATGGGCTATCATCTAGTAGAAAAGTCACCTATCACAGTACAATCTTGTTTATCTGAAAGTCATGTGTTCAAAATTAAATCAATGAGACTATTCATGTAAGCTTAAATTTCTCATGTACATGTTTCCAGGATCTGAATTTGTTATCAAGGAAACAAATTCAATGCAGCACAGACCAACCTGGATTTCACACAGAGAACATAATGTTTTCATATAACAAAGTTATACGATAAATATAATCATAAACTGGTATTAAAGTCTAGGCCAAGTCATAATCACTCTCTCTCACCACTAATGAGATTTAGGGGCATATTGGAACTCCTGTAAATGTAATTTTTCACAAATCACCATCACTACTGAACATCCTGTATATGCAATCATGATTCCTGTTACTATTTACTGTGGTCAAACTTTACCTAGAACAAAATTTAATTATAGCAATTATATAAGGGATCCTGAACAATATGCTAATAGAGGAATGTATGTAATTCAGCTTCTTCCTGTGTTATTTTGAAGCTGTGAAGTGATATGGAATGTTTCTTATTGCTATTTGGTGCCAAGTAATAATAAAAAAAGAAACAACTTTTATTTCAAATGTAACATGTCAGGAAAGTTACACCATTGTCTTACAATTATTTTTTTAAAAGGATAAATTTCAGGATTTCTTGGGAATGAAAAATGCTTTTCATAGCAGTCAACCTTGCCTCAGTTCCCTGAAAGAGCATGGAGGGGATCCTCAAGGAATCTACTCTGAAGCACTTGGAAGAGGGGAAAGGGATCCGGAATAGTCAACATGGATTCACTAAGGGCAAGTCATGCCTGCCCAACTTGATTAGCTTCTATGATGAGGTAACTGGATCTGTGGACATGGGGATGTGGGTGGATGTGATAAACAGTACCTTCACTTTAGCAAAGCTTTTGATATATTCTCCCACAATATTCTTGCCAGCAAGTTATGGAAGAATGGATTGAATAAATGGACTATATGGTGGATAGAAAGCTGGCAAGATTGTTGGGCCCAACGGGTAGCGATCAATGGCTCGATGTCTGGTAGATAGCCAGTTTCAAGTGGAGTGCCCCAAGGATCGGTTCTAGGGCCAGTTTTGTTCAACATCTTTTGTTTGACATCCAGTGACCTGGATGAGGGTATGGACTGCACACTCAGGAAGTTTGTGGATGACACTAAGCTAGGGGAAGAGGTAGCTATGTTGGAGGAATGGGCCAAAAGAAATCTGAAGTAGTTCAACAAGGCCAAGTTCAGAGTCCTGCACTTGGGATGGAAGAATCCCAAGCATTGTTACAGGCTGGGGACCAACTGGCTAAGCATCAGTTCAGCAGAAAAGGACCTGGGGATTACAGTGGAGGAGAAGCTGAATATGAGTCAACAGTGAGCTCTAGTAGCCAAGAAGGCTAATGGCATATTAAGGTGCATTAGGAGGAGTATTTCCAGCACATCTAGAGAAATTATTATTCTCCTTTATTCGGCACTGGTGAGGCCACATCTGGAGTATTGCATCCAGTTCTGGGACCCCCACTATAGAAAGGATGTGGATGTATTAGAGAGGGTCCAGCGGAGGGCAACCAAAATGATTAGGGAGCTGGAGCACATGACCTATGAGGAGAGGCTGAGGGAGCTGGACTTATTTAGTCTGCAGAAGAGAAGTGACAGGGGGGGATTTATCCTTCAACGTCCTGAAGGGAGGTTCCAAAAATAATGGAGAGAGGCTGTTCTCAGTAGTGACGGATGGCAAAACAAGGAGCAATAGTTTCAAATTACAGTGGGGGGAAGTCTAGATTGGATATTCGGAAAAACTATTTTACTAGGAGGATGGTGACAAAGCCCTGGCTAGGATGATTTGGTTGGTCCTGCTTTGGCCAGAAGAGTGTGCTCAATGACCCCCTGAGGTCTCTTCTAGCCCTAGAATTGTATTATTCTACTTTTAGCAAAGCAAGCTACAAATATCTTAGGATGAGGGCGCATCTGTTGGTAGACCACTTAAAAAACAAACAAACAAACAAACAAAAAGCAGCAATTTAGCAAACTTGAACGTCAACCAAATGCTTTCATAAGCTAAACATGTTCTTAGATATTGTTCCAAACACATTTCTGAGCTAGTTTTGATGTGTCAAATAAAGATATAAAATATTTATCAATCAATATGAACTAAGATGACAAGAGTACAGCAAACACACTTTTCAATAATTTTCTATCTAATGGTGGAACATGTTATTGGAAGGGAGCAGGATAAAATCATTTTGTATGTTAAAAATGAGGGAAGAAAATCCCCCAAACCCTGAGCTTTTGAACCTTCAGTCTGTTGGAAATTTCTCTCATTTTGGCTTCAACACTTAATATGGTGTGGGATTTTAGAACTGAACAATTGCATTCCTCTTGGTCATAAAGTATGCAAAGATGCTAAAAACGATCATTATGTTTAATTACCTGAAATATCATATTACTACATTCCAAGTCATCCTATTTCTTTATGGACTTACTGTGTTTTGCATCCAGTTCTGCCCCCCCCCCTCCACTTTTTTACACCTTTGTTTTCCCCCTATTTACTGCTGTCCCCTCATCCTCCAAAACCAGTAAGAAATGGATTACACTCGCCCCACTGATGTGCAGATATGTCTCTGTGAGAAGCCAGGTGGTTGCTGAGATTTTTACATGGATTGTTGCATGAAGTTCCTGAGTTATTCTACAGTAAACTTGTCTAATGTGAATCCACATGGGTTTAAAGGCAAGGAAAGAGACATTAACATGAATTCCTGCAACAAAACAATGAAGCTTCTCACAACCCATTGTAACGTACATAATAATAAAGAAAAATGAATTAACACTACAAACCAATCTAAACACTTAATTCTTCTCAGTAATGATTTTTTTCTCCTTTCTTGCTGAAAGCTGATTTGCAGTCACTAATTCACTGTCATCCTATAAAAGAATTCTGTAAAGTAAACTGTCGTCGCCCCAACCTGCACAAATGATAAATGCATGCACTTATCTCAGACCAAGTCTAGCGGATATGTTTTAACTTCAGGCTATGCCTCTGGGAGAGAAGCAGCTAAAATCCCATCCAAATCTGCCCTGAAGCTTATAAAGCTTGCCTTTATATTTGGCTCCTATTATGTTATTTACTGCTCTACTTTACTGTGTGACTCAAGTCTTACAACAATGGATAAAAGTTTAATGTTTCCCTCTCCTGAGCTCTCCTGCAAAATGTAAATAAGCATGACTTCACTGAAAGAAAATGAGCTAGAAAAGATAGCTGGCTAATTGACTGTAATATTTTAATTTGCTAGAAAGCTGAAGAAATGGATGCACAGAAGGCATTTCTGAGACCAGCTAACTGTGATAGAGCTTGAAGGACCCCTTGTCCCTAAAGGCACACCACTGAATCCAAAACAAGCATAGCAACAAACATCTTATTAAACAAGTGCGCAAAAGCAAAAGGCAGAAGCCTCCGGGGCCTTGTTAATTATCTCAGGGTTGAAGTCAGTAAGAAGTCTGTCTCACAGATTCTAAGGCAGTCAGATGGCAGTGCCAATGCACTAACGTCCCCAAGGTCTTGCAGTTACAGCACCGTCATATTTCAAATGACAGGTAATACTTATGAACATGCCGACACTAACCTCCTCAATTATATTCAATGTCAAGGTTTTACTACTGAAGGAACTGCTAATATCCAACATATATATTTCCTGACAAACGGTACTTTATCAAAGGGAGGCGTTTTGGGTCCCTATTGCCAGATGCTAAAGAAAGCTTTGTGACACTCACAATGGGAATCATGTCCTTTATGCAAGCTCTCAACTGATGAAATAAATACCCCCTTAACTTAGTGTAGCATACACACAAAATCATATTTACTTTGCTGACAGACAGTGCCTTCTCATGGAAATCTTTCTTTGCCTTCAAATGCTGTATAGATGGAGAAAATAGTCTCTTGGCATTTATCTGAACTTCTGAACAAAAGAGGCACAAGGGATGTCTGTAATTGTAATGCCTCAAGTGCACCAAGAGGCAAAACTAAAAAGACAGAATGCCTTCCACTAGCCAGAAAGTGTAATCATGCATGGCCTGGAACAGTTTAGTGCAATTATAAAGAAAAACTAAGACCTGAATTTAAACAGAAAGACATGCAAATATGCTCCACCATTTAGTAGCAAATCTGCTCTTTTCAGAATTTAACTAAACATACTAACTACTGAATTGCAGACATTTAATTTTATAACAAAGTATTAGCTGACACAAATATGGTTACAGGTAAAAGAATATTGTCTCATTAAAGCTTTCTATATGCTCTCACCAAATTGTCCCACTTGAAATTGTTAACAAGGATTAGAGACAAATTCCACTTTCAACAACACAAGTTTAAAACCAAAGTAACTCCAGACTGTCCCTAATTTGTTTTAATGGCATATGTCCAAAAAAAGAAACAAAAGTTTAAGGACAGGTCTACATTACACACTTACATCAGTAGAACTCTGTTGCTCTGGGGATCTAACCCCCAGGGAAGAAAACTCTATGCTAATGGGAAGTGTCTCCTGTTGATGTAACTACTGCTTCCCAGGGAGGTAAATTAAGTATGCCAGTGGGAGAAGCTTCCGCATTAGCAAAGCAGGGTCTTCACTAAAGCACCACAGCAGGTCAGGTGCCCTGTTGGAGCTGCACTGCCATGGCACTATATCTGAAGAGAAACTCAATAAGTAAACAGCACTAGCAGAAGTCAAGTTGCTCTGAATTTAAAGGGATTTGAAATTTAAACCCATTTAAAAATTTCACTTCTTGTGGGATACTTTTTTATCCACTATGTTTATACGTAATACCTACAATTCCTATAACTGCAAGGGATTAGAGGAAAAATAAAATGTTCATTTTTTCCTCAGTGTCTTTACTTTGTATTTAGAGAAACAAGCTGGCTGAAGTAATGTGTTTTATTGGATCAACTTCTTCTGATGAGAGAGACAAGCTTTCCAGCCACACAGTTTTTCCAGTCTGGAAAAGGTACTTCAATTATCACAGTTAAATGCGAGGCGGGACAGATTGTTTAGCATAAGTTGTTAACACATATATTCTAAGTGTCCGTTCAAACCAGTGTGATAATCCATAAATCCAGTATCTCTGTTCAGTCCATGATTTTGAGTGCCTGTCTGAATGGTGAATTTAAGGTCCCTGGCTCATCTTTTGGAAATGTTGAGCAGTATTCTTTTGAAGGTGAGCACTGACAGATCGGACAGAGTGATCACTTTGTGAGAAGCGTTCATCAACAGGTGATAGAGTGGGTTTGTCTTTCCCCTCCCCCCTTTTCCGTTGAGTTCTTTTGAGTGTGTTGAGGCAATTAGTGCACTGGATGAGATATAACATGTTGAAATACATATCTGTAGGATTCATGGATCTTGAAAGATGTGTGGTTGATCCTTGTAGCAGTGGAGATATCGCTGCAGGTTCTGCATCTGTTGATCTGGCAGAGAATGGTGCCACTTTGAGTTGGTTTGTGGAGCAACTGCTTTTGATAGTGAGCTTGGAGAGGTTGGAGGGGAGGGGAGGCAGGAAGGGAAGAAAGAGAGGTGGGTGTTTGAAGGCTGGAAGTCAAGATTCAGGAAAGGCTTCTTTCAGGATGATTTTCCATTGAATATGAGTTGTAGTTTGGTGATAGTCCCTATGGGTTCCAGTGTGCATTTAGGCATTTTCACTGCTCCCTCTTATTATTATTTCCTATTTATATTTCACTAGTACCAAAAGTCAGTTGAGACCCAATCCTGTAAACACTTTTATAGTGAGTAACTTTATACCAGTGAATAGCCTTATTTACTCAGCTACATAAAGTTACCCATATCCAGTGTTCACAGACCTAGATTTGGGTTGGTTATTTGGTCTGTAATTTGGTTATGACCTTTTCCACTGTAGCAGAGGAGGAAAAAAATGTTTTTTTTAATAATGGGAAAACATGACAGTTACGCCACCTAAAAAAGCAGGATGTCTTCAGGGAAGATATCTAACTTTCAACTGATTTAACTCTTTTCTTTAATTGACTAGATGGTGGTATTATCCCCATTTTACAGATACATGGGATGAGATCATCATCTTTCTGCTGGTAAAATGGATAATAAAATCTCCTGCCTCTAGTCTGGGAAGGCACTTCAGCAACAGCTGCTGGCTTTCTTCTGAAGACCCTCTCACAAGTCTTAGCATTGGAAATTAATAGAGAAGAAGGGGAGCATCACATGCAGCCCTGCAAATACTGATCAAGACACATGGTGAATGAGGACAGACAAAGGGATGGATTTTAAGCAACAGGCTGCAATGTTATAATCTTAATGCAGGTCTACTGGGCTTCTACGATATGATAAAACTCCAGGTACACTCTTCTGAGTGTGTTCAACTTGCTCTTCTGAATCCGACCACCCTACCATCTGCAAGATGGGCAAAGGGTGCTAAATAGTATTACTATTTGCAGTATTTGTTTGTAGTTACTATAACTTTGGTTGGATTAATTCCTAGAGATTTCATCGCATGACGTTATCTTTAATTATAGATTAATCTTACACTCCTGAAGACTCCAGGACAATCCTGGAGGGTTGGCAATCTTAGTGCTAAAAGTGGGGACCATGTCTGGAAAGGTCAAAAAATTCCTCTCATGAGCACAAAGTCCATCAGCAAAATTACAGGTATTTTACTTTCAGGAGCCAGTCCTCTAACCCCAACTGGAAACCAGCCACAAACTGCAAAAAAACTAAGATCCCTATCAAGTATTCCCACCAACTGCTAGATCTTATTCCCGTTAATGTAACTGTAGCACCAGGATGCAGGAAGGAAGGTGAAAAACCCACTAGGCCTATCCTAATTTAACTACAAGAGGAAGATATAATTCCTTTTTGATACACAGTATCTGCAAAACACAGCTCAAAACTACAGTTAGAGAGGGGAGAAGGGTAGAGTTGCTGAAATAGAGCAAAGAGAGGCTCCTTATGGCCAGAACTAGGGTTTAAAGTAATGAAAAGGTAGAACAAGGAGTGAATCATCATCCTTCTCCTGATTGGCCAGCAGGTGGATAGAACTACTGGAGAGGCAGGGAGCACCTTTCAGTCCCCTAGAAAATGCTCTACAGAACCCTTCTACTTGACTGTTCCAATCACTGCCAATCCCGTTAAGTCTTGTGCCTGCTGCGGTGGGTGCGTGGCATTCTGGGCAGCACTACAGCCCTTAGTGCTCCCCAGGTTACACTGGGCAAAGCAGGATTAGGAGGGTATACAGACTGTTTAAGAGCCACCTTAATTCTCCTTAGCGGTAAGAGGGGTAGTTCAGAATCCGACAGAGAGATTTCTATATGTGACTTTCAGAAAGCCACCTAGCAAGTCAGAACGTAGACTTCTGTGTCCCAGGCCCACTTTTTAGGCATTAGGCAAAGCAGCCTGGTTGGGAGGGAAGGGTTGTTTGTTTTAAAGCTGTTGATTGGATTTTTTTAACCTTCTGAGGGAAAAAAAGTTACATTCTGCTATATTAGATTAGTTCAATAAACTATCGCTATATTTCTATATCCAGTTATGGTTGCATTATACTGAAATGGTACACACAAGAAAATGAAAAACAGAAGCAAGTGTGATAAGAATATCATATAGTATAATTGCTATAATACTGTCATAAGACTTTTTTTTATCTTTGTCATTATAGTATTACAATGGCCTATTTAAATTCATTTGCAACAGTGACTATGAATACAAGGTAATGACATGCATTTTTATGTTTCTGAATGAAATTTTGCCCACATTCCAGATGGGAACCTCGGCTATATTTTTACATGGAACAATGAGATGTCTCTCCAGTACTAACATTCTACATAAATTTGCATGCATTAGACTTATTTAAATGAAGGGGCAAAAATTGTTTGGCTGCTATGTTCCTACAATGACTCACTCTGAAGAAAAATACTGAAAGATTTTGCTGGGGAGAAAAATACAGGCAATTTTTTTTTAAATAGATTTGTGTAAATTGAAGTGGCTGACACTCTACCTGCAAAACATCAAAGTCAATGTTGAAATTCCATTATTTCTTATTATGGGCCCTTCTATAGTTCCTATTTTATGTAAACTCTTTATTCTTCATGATCTACATTTGATAAACATATTATACTAATCCATCACCCTTTGGGAAGGAGAGCCCCAGAATTTAATATCAGCATCTTTTCTTTTTTTAAAGCACAAAACTCATATTCAGTATTGGCCCATCAACTTCCTTTCCTCTTCTTCATTCTGAACCACATTAAGTGATAGATTCCAGCGTTCAGGCACTGCTCGCACTGAGGCATAGGAAAAAAAATACGTGTCAGTAGCAGATACAGGAGGAATTGTGCTTGAGCCAAATACAATGCTTCCTAGATCTCAGGAGGAACACTCGCACTCAGTCACTCTCTGGCAGCATTTATCGGAAGCTAATATACACTACTGCATGCTGACTCAGTTCTGCTAGGCTATGCAGGAGACCAAAAGGACTCTGGGCAACATTCGGGTTGTGTGTGTATATGAATGAGGCTGTGTCCAGACTCAGGGTTTTTTTCGGGAAAAGTAGCCTTTTTCCGAAAAAACTTCCCCTGCATCCAGACTCGAAATTAAATCGAAAGAACGCGGCTTTTCTTTCGATGGCGGTAAACCTCATTTCACGAGGAAGAACGCCTTCTTTCGAAAGTTCCTCTTTCGAAAGAAGGCATTCTTCAATGTAAATAGGGCTTCTTCAAAAGAGAGCATCCAGACTCACTGGATGCTTTCTTTCGAAAAAGCAAGCCGCTTTTTCGAAAGTTCAACGTGCAGTCTAGACGCTATCTTTCGAAAGAGGCTCTTTCGAAAGTATCTTTCGAAAGAGCCTCTTTCGAAAGAGGCTTGCAGTCTAGACATAGCCTGAGTGAGGTTGACTTCTACCAGGAAGTTCTTGGGGTCTAGTAGAACATGGGGTTTTGGACCAGCACCAACTCTGTTGTGGAGTGGGGACTCAAAATTATGGCAACACTAGCCTTGACCTCACCATAGCACCTGTCAGGTCACTTGCAGTGCTGCCAGTGCTATACTTCCCACATCTTGAGAGTAAAGAGCTATGGCACTATTTTCAAAGGCACAGAGGAGTTAGGCACCTAGTTCCCACCAGTTTTCCAATCTGGCACTGTCTCAGAATCAGCAGCAATCATGACATTTTTCCATAGAGGCAGACGATGTCACATTGAAATTGTCAGTGGGAGTGGGAAAGTTAAAATAATGAATCAACCTGGAAAATTTTCCAAAAATTAGAGAAAACATAAGGAAAATCTGGGACTTAAAGAAAAAAAGAGGGGAAAAGTATTCATTAGATCGTACACAGTAGCACCAGCCATACAGGAAATGTTTAGATTTGGAAACTGTATTTGAAATGGATTTTCCCAAAACCCCTACATTTTGTTAAATATAAATTGTAAAATAAGAACATTTAAGAGGGTATGTGAGTGAAAGAATCGTAGATATAAAAATACACAGGTCTTTGGTAACAACTCTGTACATTTTTCAAACTTTGAACCCATCCACTGGGGTTTCACATCAATCAATTGCCTGGCTGGAAAAATTTTTATATAATTTATCAAAATTATATGTATTATGTAAGGCATGATATGCCCACATGCCTTATTTTGAATTGTACAAACAAAACATGTTCTATACAAGACATAATAAATTGGTTTATGTCAGACCTCTATTTCCTAGACGGAAGTAAAGAGAGAGTGAAAGAAAGAGAAAACATTCAAATGTCTTTATATGGCATTTATGGGACAGATGCTATCACTCATTCTATGTTGAATAAAAACTTGTTCCAAGATCAGCCCAAATTTCTTCCGTGGGACTACAAGGGGAGGTAAGGTACTATTCAACATGTCATTCATGTACTTCAAGGAGTCTGCTAAGGAAATGAGAGTAGCAGAATCTGGCCTTATGTCAATATCGACTTAGAGCCTTAAATTCATACTGCCCTGATAGGCAAAATCCATTAAATACCATGCAGTGCTTGTAAAAAAAAAATCACTTTTTTCCAGAGGTGTAAATGTAAGGCTCAAGGACTGCAAGGATAATTTAGTGTCTGGCGACTCAGTCCTTTTCAAGCAAACAGATCGAGCTTGTAATAAAATGTTATCATGGGTTTTCTTCCAACAATTCCAACTCTAAAAGTGAGTGCTCATAAACACCTTTTGAAATTTATTCTAATCTCTACTTCTGCCCTCAATGCAGAACTAAACTATTTATTTATCTGAGCATCAAAATGCCTTGCCAATTTCCTGTTCAGTTCCCGCTGTAGAGTATTGCTGTCAACTACATGACTTGTGTTGTTACTTTTTAAAAAAAATCAGTTACAGTCCAGTGTTGAATTTCACATGTATATATAATTCACATTATTCATCTTGTTAGTGTTTCGAAGCCTCTATGTCCAAATCTCGTGATCTATATCTGTGCTTGCGGCTCTGATTTCTTGTCCTAAGCAAACAAGTAGTAGGCACGTAGTGGGTTGGAGTGACTGACCACTGACCCCGAGGGGGAGGAGCCCCTCCCCTGAGCCTTGTTGGGCAGCACCTGGCCCTAGCCACCCACCTGACAGGAAGCCAGGAGGCAGGGCCAGGGATGTAAAAGGCCAACCAGAGAGCCCAGTCAAGCCCTAGCAACCAAGGAAGCTGGAAGTCTCTGCCGCACTCCCAAGAGAGGAGCTGGACCCTGGGGAAACCGAGGACTGGCTGGGGCCGCTGGGCCCATTACCGGAGGACTCTGAACCACAGAGCTCAGATGACCTGCTCTGGACCCAGGTACAGCCAGAGGGGGGTACTGGAAGCAGCCCAGGGATAGCTGCCCCGTTTGCCAGAAGATCAGTTGTGGTACACATCCCCACTGACCCAGCAGCTGATTGTTCTGCTGCTGCTAGGGCCCTGGACTGGGACGCAGTAGAGTGGATGGCCCTGCATCCCCCCTGCCATTCCATTCTTGAGTGGCAGTCTCCTTCCTCGGCTGTTCCTGTGCTGCAGCCTGCATCGGCCGGACCCCTGCTTGAGTAAGGGGACCCGGCTGGGGTTGCTGCAAACATGCCTTGAATTACTGGTGTGTGTTTCCTGCAGCCCCACCATGAACCAGGACCTGGATTTATAAACTGCTTCTCTGCAGCCCTGCCCAGAACAAGGGCTGGCACATAAGAACTTTTTATTATAGACAGTGTGTCGGGGGAGTGGGTCAAAGTGGCCACCCACTGACCCCAGGCGGGAGGAGCATCTCCCTGAGCCCCACGGGTCTACAAGGCAGAACAGCTAAGAATATCAGTCTGTCCCTTTTGGATCACCCAACACATGGCAGAGACATGTAACTGCAGCTTTCCCATTTTCATCTCTCATGAATGAATTCCTGACCACTTTCATATAGGTCACTTGCCAAACTCAGGGCTAGGAGAAATTATATTTTTCTTTTTCTCCAAGAACATTTTTCCTAGCATCTTTCAAATCTCTCTGTTATGAATTGTGGACAAAAGTTGCAATTATGATGCTCCCTGCTCAGTGGTTTGTGGTTTCTTCTATTTTGGATCATATTAGTTTTTATGTAGTGCAGGGTTCATTTTCTCCATGAACTTAGTTATATATTTTTCTTTATTTGGTCATATACCCAGAATCAATATATTAACACTTCTCCATTCTGTCCTATACCTTTCACTAAGTTGTGTTGAATATTCTCATTTCTAAATGCTTGCCACAAAATTAGGTATTCTTATACATTTTCAAAGCATTTTTCAATTTCTTGAGCTGCCATTTTGACATGGCAATAATTTTCTCATTCATTCATTCATTATGATCTTAGTGAGCACCCTTTCACATAAAGAGAGAGAGACAACACTAATGTTCTCTACCTATCTGACAATTATCTTCCTGGAATTGCTTAGTTTGGGGGTATCATCAGACATACACAGACAATTAATATTTTTTAACCTAAAAAAGCTAAGTTTGCAGTTTCTATTCTAAGTTCAGAAAAGTTGCAGGTTGTTTTGGCTGAAGGCATTCAAATAAAAAAATCCTTCCTCATTCAGTCTGATTCAAAACCCATTGAAATCAGCAGAAAGATTCCCATTGATTTCAGTTTATTTGCATCAGACCCTTTAAGCATTTAAACAGTTCATGTAACTTTTATATACTCAGTTCATGTTATCAAGTTACGTTCTGTAAATGCCAAAAATTGTATAGCCAGAGATCCAAGCTCTAGAGGGCAGTCTAACACTCCACCAGTCTGATTTGATAAGAGACCGTTTACTCTAATTACAAGATTACAACTATTATTATTATTAGTTCTATCTTAATAACACCTGGTGGTCCCATCTGTGATTCGAGCTTCATTGTGTTAGGTGCTATAAACCAGAAGAGCCTGCACCCTGAAGTAATTTCTCTCCAAAGGGTATGTCTACACTGCAATGCTATTTCAGGATATTGGAGTATCCCAAAATAGCTATGTCTTCATTGCAAGACTATGTCTTGCTATGTCTTCATTGCAAGACAGTTATTTCAGGCTTGCGATACTGACGTCCCTGTAAACTGCATTCTACGCGGAGTAAGGGGCATTTCGGAATAGCACTTTATTTCAAAATTTGGCATGCTATTTCAAAATAGCATTAAAATAAGATACACAATTTATGTAGCTCAAGTTGCATATCTTATTTTGAGTTACGGTGCAGCATAGACGCACTCTAAATGAACAAGAAAGATAAAGATGAGGTGAAGCCTTGCTGTTACTGAGGCCAATGGAAGCTTGGCCATTGATTTCAGTGGGGCCAGGATTTCATCCTGGGAGAAAGGAAATTTTATTGTCCTCATTTTTCAGCTGGGGAGCTGTGGTACAGGATCGGTAAGAGACAGATTCTGCAAGGTACTGAGCATGTTGGCCTTGATCTATGAAAATACTTAAGGTGCAAAGTAAGTCCTATTCATGTCAATGATACTGCTCAGACTCAAAGCTAAGCACGTTTAAGGACTTTGCTGAGCACAGAAAGATTATTCAGAATACTGAAGGATCTAGCCCTTCATAACTAGTGAAAGTCACCTTGGAAATGTGTGGCAGAGCAAGCAACTGAACCCAGATGTTCCGAATCATAACCCAGTATGTTAACTGTAAGATCGATCAGCTCTGATAGGTCAGTCACTTTAATACACTCACCATTCACCTCTGGAGTACCAGACTGAGATAACATACATGAAAATAATGTCTGGAAGAGAGTTTTTTTCCCACCTCATTAAACTACAACTCAGAATTCATCCCATTCCTGAAAAACCAGAAGTCTCCACTCATGAGAAGCCTGGGAATGGGATGAGGAATGGTTCATTGTAATTTGTGTTTGAGGGTAGCAGAGCTGAGTGCAGCACATGGCATGGCATTAGCTCTTTTCAGATCTATTGGCTTTGAGCTTTCAGATTTTTTGACTCTGAACTTCACCAAACTCACAAGTAATTTTAACAGAAAATAACAAATAAAGCCATTTTTAGCTAACATATTTAAAATAAAGACAGCTTGTCACAGAGTAAAGTTAACTACTAGAAGCATTCCGAACAATTTTTTTAAAATAGGAAAAAGGTTTAAACACTGGGAATTATAAGCAGTCATTATTACCAGCTGAAGATCTAAAAAAAAAAGCCCTGAAGCGATTTTGAAACTCCGCTTTTAAAGCTCTCTAACTTAAATCATCACAAAAGAGAACATATTATTTTAGACACCCTCATTTTCCTCACCCTTCTTCCTCCTTAATAAACATTTTACATAAAATCCCATTTGTATGTCTAGTGTGGGTGGCAATACAAGTGAGATTCACATCTCTCTTATTGTTGTATATCACTTAGAAATCTCAGAGGATCCATCCCACTAGTCACTCCTCCAGAATACATGGGTTGCTCTGACAACCAAAAGCCTGTACTTGCCACTCTAGTGTATATAATTTTGTCAGCCAAGTCAACCTGTTGGCATCTTATTACAAAGCAAAGCCACAGAGAATAAGCAAGGTTTCACCCCTTTTTCATGCACAGTAATATTCTTTTTCCTACAACACAGAAGACTTTAAAATTAAATGGAATATCTGAACCTTTTTCCCCTAGTGATAATCTACCCTATGCAGTTTAGCATATTATACAATTTATACATGCTCTTTCTTCATGCCTTTCATTTCTCTTAAATGAGGTGGCTGGAAACACTGCTTTACTGTTAACATTGCCTTTCTGTTTTCCAATTTTCAACAGTCTGCTTAATCGTTTAACATTTTCCATTAGATGTAACTATTGCATCTCAAATGTGAACCTCAGTGATATACACTAGAAATGGGTCCCGTACCTGTACATCCACTAAATAACCTTTGTGATGATTCCTATGGAGCTCTTTCAGCAATTTAAGGCTGTCCTTCCCTCAGAAGGAACTATAAGGGAAGTAAGTATCAGAGGGGTAGCCGTGTTAGTCTGAATCTGCATAAACAACGAGAAGTCCTGTGGCACCTTATAGTCTAACAGATTTATTGGAGCATAAGCCTTCGTGGGCAAAAGTGGATCTTTGCCAACAAAAGCTTATGCTCCAATAAATCTGTTAGTCTATAAGGTGCCACAGGACTTCTCATTGTTTATAAGGGAAGGAAAGTTTACACTACCTGGAACCAACTTGGTTGAATGTAGTCTGTTCATGAAAATGTTTCAGACCAGACACGAAATCTCACCTACCATTGATAACGGTGAAAATATTATTCTCTCGTCCACAAAGAATTGATCATCCTGGAAAAGTAGAATTTTGTGAGGCTACTTTGGATGTGTTGGAGTTCTTCTAAAGGCCACATTGCAGGTTTGGTCCAGGGGAGACATATGCCTTATTCTCTTCTCGCTGTATAACAGTTTGGCAACAGGGAAAGTTATGATGACAGTGAGATAGCTAAAAAGATCAATTTCCCATCCCCAATAACTTTGATTCGGGTGCTATTTGTGCCTTGCCCTGATCCAAGAAAGCTGCTCTGGGCATGCACAAAGACAAAAGGTAACTCATGGCTTGCATTGGAGGGTGATGAAAGGCTGCCCGCTGGCAGCAGTTCCTAAGAGTTTCCATACCTGGCCATGGAATCTCTTAGAACATAGTAAAATGCAGCACATGTTCCCCTCCAGAGTTTGTCCTACATGACCCTATACTCCAGAGATTGCTCCTGATCCCATATGGGGGAGCAGGAAGAAATCAACAGGAGCAGAATGCTTATATTTCCAGAAAAGGCCAGACAAAAATATAATGTACTAGGCTCTTCTCCATTTGTAGAATGTACGTAACTCAGGTACAGAGGGAAGGTGGCTTGTCCACGGTGCTAAATCCCAGTCCTATATCCTCATGTCTAGAAAGCACTGTTTCTCAGACAAGACTGTTAGATTCCTCAGGTTACAGTACAGGAAAGGACAACTGGATCCCTGGCATTTGCAATGAAATGATTTTTTTTTAAACTTAGAGGAGGAAGACACAAAACTAAGAGAGATATTTAATGCAAAGTAAAGAAAATTTGTAAGTACTTACAACTTTAAAAATAATTTCAAATAGCCGGGAAGTGGCAAGACCAATAGAAGTAGCTCCAGGACTACAATCTTTTATACCTATGTTGTTCATGTAAATGATTACAATACTTTTAGTATTGGTAAAAACACCCTAACCTGGTCACTATATTTCTCACAAGATGTTCCTCAGAAAATTCATTGGCTCTATTTTTACTATCTGATGCAAATGTTTTATATCCCATATAAAACATGTCAAAGTGTTGTTGTGTAGAACTTTTAAAGTTAATATTGGTATCAAAATACCCTATCCCCCTCCCCCATATTAAATGGGCTTCTTGATGTTAAAATCTGCACAAAATCAGACCGAAGGCTGGGGACTAGAATCACTCATAATAGGTTAAGTGCTAATGCCTCAGTCCTATGAACAGAATGAGGCAAGTGGATCCTTGTGCTTCTGCAGAGCTCCACTGGGACATCTAAGAATCTTATAATGCCAGAACCATAGCAAGAGGTACTGTATTCTTGTGCCACAAAATGCCAGGAGGTAATTGTGGAATATGGCTGGGCACCAGTAATTCCCACTAAGGATCAGGATTTAAACCCAGGGCTGATTATTTTCTCTTAAGGTAAGTGTCCCAAATATAATTGGGGAGGAAGACATTTTTTTTCTAGCTTTCAGTGAACCAATCTGTGAAAATGTTCATTTAGTTTTATTCATAGTACAAACTATTTAAGACAGCTGCTTGTTTCCAACATGTTGCAAGAAATTATCTGAATGTACTCTCCAAAATATTTGCAAGCATACAATGCAGCACCAGTGAAGTACTGAATCTAAAATTGTGTAAAATTAAACCTTATAGTGGGAAAGAATATTTGCAGATTATTCAAATAAAAACCAAGAAGTGGACAAGTACTGTTGACACATAATAGCCACAGATGTGTGAAATATTTGCAACAGAAGCTACTTGCAAATGAAGCTACTTGAAATGTTAACGGTTTCACATTTCCTTATAAAGGTCAAAAATGGACCAATTTCACCAGGTATTACTCCACATTTTGCAGAATTTTGCCTCAAAAATAGGTCTCTTTTCAATGAGTGCTAAATAGGAGATTGAACATGCTCTGAATAAAAGCTAATTTGGATTATTAACACTTGGCAACTTTCTAATATTTTGCAACTACAAATATTTTAATGGTTGTATGCAGCTAAGACCGAAAAAAGGCATCTGATGTTAGCTGTTGGAGAAGACTTTTTAAAAAGATGTCTTTAACTCTGGTTTTAGTAAAGATTTATGTGCCTTGAAAATGCTAGAAAAGATACAATACATATGGAAGCTTTACCCAGAGACTTTCCACAAGGTTATTTTCACCAATTGCACCAGACATATTTTTTATCAGAACTGTTCAACACATGTTCATACATATGGCATGTTGACTAAACTGACAGAACCCTGAGATGGGAGTAGTTTAAGAACAACAAAACTCTGCTTTGGTGGAGAATTTGTTACACCTGTATTTGGGTTAATCATTCCTCCAAGATTAGTAGGTTTCCTGCAGATGAACAAAATACCCATAAAATAATTAAAACAGCAAGTGGCAAGTCACATTGCCAACATACCTTTTTTTAAAAAAACTTCATAAAGTCTTGTAAAGTCCCAAAAAGTTGTGTGTGAGATTTTCAGGGAAAGGTGGATATTTTCTTACTTTACAGTCAATAGAAAGTGAGTCAGATGTCACTATTTTTTGAGGATGCTACAAGATATGCCAGGGTAACCAGCGAAGTATCAGACAGCCAATCCTCATTGTCAGTTTCCAGGGAGGGGAGACCACTAAGTCCCAAGAACAGAATTTTGAAACAGAGAATATTACTTTCCCCAGTAGTGACTTTGATTGCCGTTTTATGTACCACATTTGACAATGACACAAAAGTTTCCAGCTTGAACGAGCTGTTTCAATACTTCTTCACTACAACTTACAATGTTGCTACTCACTGACACACAGGTCAGTATATTAAGAATGATTGACATTCCTCGATATAAATATGCAGACTTTTCATCTAAGAGATGGTACAAATACGCCAACTAGCTTTTGATGCTTGTTAGGCCCACTGTGAGACTACTCAGAGAAGGCCAGCCTCCCTTCAACTTATTCCATTTTCAGTGCGGTTCCCATCATTCCCTGCTTTGCTTTCTTTTCAGGTAGCACTCAAGTGAAAACTGTGAATATTATGATCCCTGAAATGCTCACACACAAAGTTTCATGGACTCAGTTGTTACAGTGCTTCTACTAGTGTGAATGTAACTGTAAAACAAGGAAGCAAAAAGATGAACTGGTGCAAGGGGCACAGAGATCCAGCAAGGATTGGTACCTTGGCTATGTCTACACTACAAAGAAAAGTCAGGAAAAGATCCGCTTTTCTTCTGAAAGCGGCTTTTCCCAAATTTGGCACATCTACATGATGCCAAATTTCAGAAAAAACCTCCTCTTTTGACACATCCCTTCTTCCTCATAAAACGAGGTTTACAGAGATGGTGACAGAGCATGTCCGCTTTTCTGATTTTTTTTTTCAGAAAAGCGGATGTGTTCCTTGGATGCAGCATAGCTTTTCCGGGATAAAGAGTTGCAGTCTAGACTTAGCCCTAGGGAATAGCAATGAGTAAAAGGAAAAAGGGAGAAAGGAGAAAAAAACAGATGTGTTAAGTGTCCTATTTGTGCCTGGATTTTCATTAATTGCAGTTAACATTGATAACAACACTAGTATTTTTCTCCTCCAGCTTGGCCATGCTTTTTCCTCTCTTCTCAACAAGAAAACACTAGAACGGTTCCCTTGCCACCTCAGTTGCTTCTCTGGAATAACAGCGATTGTTAAAAATCTGCCATCTCCTAAGAATGAAACTTGTTCCCAGACCCTCAATCTTATTAATGAAAAAGCCACTGTCTCTCCATCATGAAAGCTGACACCGGCCTGACACCACACTCATATACTCATCACAATGAAACCAGTCCACAGAACATGTCATAGACTTCAGCATATGTCAAGACAGAATTATTTTGGAGAGTTTGATGGAAATTGGCCCATGTGTTATAGAGAAATGAATATAAGGAAAAAATGAAGACACCTTCCTTTTGAATATTTTGTTTATTGTGTTGTTTACATGAATGTTGTTTTTAACTTCTCACTCTTCGGGGAACTGAAATCTTTCACCAGTTTTGGGGATAGATTAAAGGGAAAGTGTGCTAACTAAATAACTGAACATGTATATTACGAACATTGAAGTTTATAGTGTCTCCAGTGGGACCAGGGGCAGATATAGGGCAGGGCGAGCAGGGCAGCCGCCCCGGGCCCTGCGCTTCAAGAAGTCCCGTGCATGCTCCGTGGCAAAGGGGGGCCCCACAAAATGGTCATCTGCCCCTGAGTGGGACCAGATTCATAATACATGATGCAGATTTAAGAGAATACCCACATTATTATCTCTTCTTGACCATTTACATTCAAGATAATTTGGATCTCAACTCAACATTCAAAGACATTCTTAACTTTCAATTGTTCCAGATTCTTCAATAAGATTAGCCAGATATTTAAAATTATGCACATTTAAATGCTTCGCTGGCTTAGGGCCTTCATTATCTCATTTCTGATGGACCCCTTTCAACTAATCTTATATGCCATTTGTTTGTTGTTGTTTTGTCCCTCTTTTTCAAAGGTAAGTTTAGATTATTATAAACGTTTTTAAAAAGAAAGTAGGAGAACATCAGCAGAAGTGGTTCCAATAACTGTGGTACCAAGCACCAATATTTGCCATTGTATACAAATTAAATGTACATTATTTTATTAAAAGTCAGAAATAAAAACAAATACTGGCTAGATAACAAAGAGCATAACTTTGCTTGTGGCACGAAGCCTCTAGTAATAGCTGAAAGGAGCAACTCTTTACACTTGGAGCTGAAGGTGTGATTCCCAGCTTTTGTGTACATACTTATCCATCTGTGACCACAAACACATTCTCGCTACGGCTAGCCAATCCAGTCACTTGCATCCCTCAGATGCACACTACTTGATTAGAACTAACATGTATTTGCTTAAAGCTGGGAATTGTACTCCAAGCTTCAAGTGTAGACAAAACTTTAGACTTAGCCCTTGGGCTACAGGGGGCAGGTGGCTCATGATGGCTGAGTATTAAACAGCAGCTGTTTTCATCCGAAAGTAGCTATGTAATGAACTTGCAAAACACCCTCCCCCACAGAATACCCTGTGCTTTTTCTGTGCTTAACACTGCTGGATCATTACAAACCTTAAATCTGGCAATAATTAATGCACAAGAAGCACTAAAGTATTCACATGACCCCTCAAGCATTGTGGGGAAAAGAACCACAGCCAAGCCACAATATTGGAGCCTGATCCTCAGTTACTATAAATTGGCTGCACACTTATTTAGCATATCATATATGCAAATTTTAGTCAACTTAAGTGTTGATAATTGCCTCCTTATACTGAATAATAAAAGATCACTGACACAGTGGCCTTGTCTAAACTTACCTGAAAGGTCAAAATGGGATATGCAACTCCAGCTATGTTAATTGCATAGCTGGAGTTGATGTACCTTAATTCGACCTTCGGTGCCATCTCCACAGCAGGAGGTCGATGGGAGTAAATGCTCTCATCGGCTTCCCTTACTCCTTGTGAATCGAGGCATATCTGCATTGATAGGAGTGCCCTCAGCATTCAATTTACTAGACCCACTAAATCACACTTCAGCATCAATCTTCTCAGTAGTAAAGACGTGGCCGGAATAAAATTAAAAGCACTGAGTTTCATAGGATCAGAAAATAGCCTTGTGTATAGGAAACCCCCGAGTTGCGACCCCCACACTTACAACAATTTTTTAAAGTGTGGAAGGGGCCAAAACCCCCCGATTTCCATCCTCAGCCCGCATTTACGAGGGCACACAGTGCCTATCGTCAATGAGGGTTCGAGTTATGACGCCCCCAACTTGCGACGCTTCCCTGGGAACCAATTCCGTTGCAAGTCGGAGGTCATTTCTATTTATTTTTGTAAGTTCTCCCCATTTTTTCAAAATGACTTTTTTTTAAATTGGACCTTTAAGTCATGGAAGTCGGGAAAGATTCCAGAAGACTGGAAAAGGTCAAATATAGTACCCATCTATCAAAAGGGAAATAAGAACAACCCAGGAAACTATAGACCAGTCAATTTAACTTCTTAGCAAGGGAAGATAATAGAGCAAGTAATTAAGGAATTCATCTGCAAACATCTGGAAGATAATAAGATGATAGGTAACAGCCAGCATGGATTTGTAGAGAACAAATCATGCTACACCAATCTGAAAGCTATCTTTTATAGGATATCAACTCTCGTGGATAGGGAGAAGCAGTGGATGTGGTATACTTAGATCAGCGCTGTGGTGTCGCCTGCCCCTATCCGCCCCCTCTTGCTGCAGGCAGAGGCAGTGCCAGTGCTAAGAATTCACGCAATTAGTTAACTGTTCAATTAACTGATAGCTACCTTCCCTAATTGTATGTGAAACAAACAAGAACAAGGTGGTTAAGTAAAAGCTGGCATGAATGTCTGTAAAACATTGTGCACTCTCTATTGCTAAACAAATCACCAGGTGTCAAGCTCATAACAAAGGTTAAGTTCATCAAGTATTGCAGAGTTCTCTCTTCTCAAACCTTATTCAAGAAAGAGTCTAATAATCAGATGTTTACAGACAAGGTTTTATCCTGAATAGTCACCTTCAGAAGTACTATATGTTACTATGGCAAGAAATGCATGTTATTTGATCATTACATTTATAAGTTGAATTAGTCTGGTACACTCTAATTACTGAATAACTGTTTTATGAGCAAGAACAATAAAAGGCTTTGCCATCTTGTTTCCCTTGAAACAAGCTACTAAAATTAGTGTCGTCCTCAAATGAACATGTGCAGTGGCCGTGTCACAGAAATACACTTTATTGTAGTTGCTATTCTTCCCTTGAATATTTATATAAAACAAAACAATCAATTTTTGTAAGATGTTAGAGGACAGTAAGAGGAATAAATACTTTTCAGATGGGGAGCTCTGCATGGCTTTAAATCACCAAAACAGATCTATAATAAAGGCCTATTATTTCTCAGGAAGATACATGTTAGTAATGGAAAAGTGTCATTGACCAGCAAAAAATGTTTTGCCAGAAAATTCACATCTGACAATGAATTCTGGCACTATTGGGATACTGGAATTATTATATCTCTGTGATAACTGCAAATGAGGTATAAGAATAATATTAACACATCAGATTATTCCACTGGCCTGAACAAAATTAGATTAAATTAATGTTTCAGGGGTCCTTAATCTAAATTTGTGTCTTCTAAATTGAAGACAACTGATTCTAGTCACTATTTCTGCACCATCGGATGTTAAGGGTTCATTATTTATGCTTCTCATCAATGTGATTAAACTCTGATTCAGACAACAAAACATTGTGAGTAACCAAATCAATTTCCTTTAAATCTCTTCTGTATTACAAGGGTACAGCTGTCTTCAACTGAAACAGTAAAACCTTGTCTTGAATTTTCTGCTTGCTATGTCTGATGAACGCCAATTTCATCATGTTTCACCTTTCCATTTCTCTGTCCCATACTGTACAAACCTGCACTAAATGGTTTTGACTTTACTTCTGTGTATCTCAGTAATTTTCTATAGATGATCTAGTCAGATCAACAGTGGAAGGTATCAATTGCTATATTCAAATTTTTACCTTGATAACAATGGACAGTGGGTATTCTTATCTTACAAAATGCAAAGTTAATTAACCTTATATAGTAAAACTTCCTTATACTATACCTAGTTCTTAAAAAAAAAATCTGGTCTCAGACTAGTATGTAGATAACAGTCAACATTTTTCTTGTGCAACTCATCATCTGCCATCTTTGAAAGAATGTCACATTTGCATGGATTCATTTTATCTATTAAATATGCAAATTGACTTTGTAGCAAGGAGGCTTGCCCTGTCCCCTCAAATGCAGATGTGGAGAGAATGCCACAAGCTGGGTGGAGCCAGACGCAGAGGGGTAGGACAGAAAGGGGAAGTATAAAAGGCTGCTCAATTGGGAAGGAGAAGCTGGAAATGATAGATGGTTTTCCCTGTTGCTCCTGGAACACTTTTTCTCCAGGAGCTGACAGGGAGCCCCCACACTTTTGACATGGAGTAGCTGCTATCGTTACCCATGGCTATGGATCCTGAGGATGACCCCTGGGTACAGATAGAGCCGAGGAAGAGACAAGGAAGCAACCCAGGGAAGCTGGGCAGCAGTACCTTGGCACTGGAAAACATTTGGAAAAGGGCAAGAAAAATGATTAGGGGTTGGAATGGCTGCCATATGAAAAGAAAGTAAAAAACTGGGACTTTTCAGCTTAGAAAAGAGGAGACTAAGGGAGCATATGAGAGAGGTCTATAAAATCTTGACAGGTATGGAGAAAGTGAATAAGGAGAAGTTATTTACTTGTTCTCATAACATAAAAACTGGAGGGGGGTATCACCAAATGAAATTAATAGGTAACAGGGTTAAAACAAACAAAAGGAAGTTTTTGTGCATGCAGCTCACAATCAATCTGTGGAACTCCTTGCTAGAGGATGTTGTGAAGAGCAGGACTTTAACAGGGTTCTAAAAAGAACTAGATACATTCATGGAGGATAGGGCCATCAATACTTATTAGCCAGGGGGAGGGGTAGAAATGCTTTCACTAGCCACGAGGGGCTGGAAATGAGTGATAGAAGGGGGAATCACTTGTTGATTTTCCCTCCCTGTGGGGCATCTGGCATTGACCACTGTTGGAAGATGGGATACTGGGTTAGATGGACCTTTGGTCTAATCTAGTATAGCTGTTCTTATCTTCTTAGTCTTGCGGATAGTGAGCCTAAAACCACGTCAACATAATTTGGGTGGATCCCCACTAACCCCAGTGCTCCATCACTGATAAAGCCCTGGATTGGAATGGGGGGATTTGGGTGGGCCCGCATTCTCCCTGCCACTCCACCTCTGGTACTCCCCCCTCCATAGCTCAGGCTATCTGTGCTCCTCGGGTCACTCCATACCTGAGCCCCATAAACTGTTTATGTGGCACTTGCCTCAAACCTGAGCCCCACAGACTATGCGGCATTCAACCCCAAAACCTGACCCCCCCACTGACTATTTGTGTGGTGCCTGCCCTAACCCATGTCCCATGGACGGGGGCTACAGCTCAGCCTGATTGCAGGTCAGAGCCCTAAAAGTTGACTGTAGACTGCCCTGCCCTGCCCTGCTTAAAGTCTGTGAAAACAGCCTATCACGGTTCAGCCAGATTGCAGGCCCAAGCCGTAACTGGCGGCTGCCCCACCCTACCTAAGGGCTGGGTAAACAGACAGCTGTCGCTCATCCTAGTCACCAGCCAAAGTCCAGATTTTGTTCAGCCTGCCCCGCTTGAGATACGGGCCCCCTTGCAAATTGTTAATTCTCCCCACACCTTCTTGTTTAGATCTGAGAAGGCTCTGGCGACCCAACTCATGAGGAGGCATGGCCGTCTTAGAGGGACTGCCCCACTAGCCTACAGCATTACAAACTCCTGAAAGGTTGGCACACCAATTACTGGAAGAATATGATAGGAAAAACATTATACTTAAATGATCTAGCCTTAAGGAAGCCTTCAAGCACTATTACTTATGAAGATTAAGCCACATTGTCAATCATTTACCTTTGGCGTATGGGTTAAAAGAGCCACAATATGCACACCTGATGCACACAACTCATCCTGACTAAGAGAGTGGAACATCAAAAGGAAAGCAATCCTTGAACTAGGCACAAATGAAAAACTCTCTGACAGAGGAAGGATGAAACCCTTTCCCCCTTGCTTGACATCAATGGCAAAACTCCCATTGAACTGGATAATGGCAAGATTTCACCCAAATATGTCTACAAATTACAATCCTTACTTCTGGGAGTAATTCCATTGAGGCCAATGCACCAAATTTTGCATTAAGCTATGAGCAGCTGACCTCTGTGCTTATGGCAGCATTGGGACGTATAAGTGTAAATAAGTGTAACTAAGAGCTGCTCACCTCAGTAAGCAAGATCAGGAATTATTTTTTGAGCTCGTTAAAATAGTGTCCTGAAAAACACAACTCAATCTCACCCAGTTCATTTGTCAATGGGCAAAGTTACATTTTAGGATTTTAATAAGAAAATGAGTTTCAAGAAATATCACTGGAGTTGAGACTTGTCTGTCATTCAAAGCCAAGCAAGGTGACAGTGGGAACAAATCATCTGGCACGTCTATACAGCGGTCAGTGAGCTCCGAGGGGTAGAGATGAGAAGCACAGTCCCTCTGATGGTATTCTGTAGTCTATGGGGAAGGATTCCTTTCTTTCTCTATACAAGGCCCAGGAACTTGGGCTCCATGTAGTTCGGGAAAGACTTATGCCTCAGTGAACAACACAGGTTTAAAAAAAAAGGATCTCAATAGGCTCTTTCACTCCTTGCAAGGTTGTAATAAAATTTACTTCCAGAGCCTCGCCAGAAGAGAACTGATCCCTCTGAGCAGAGCCTTCTATGCACACTTGAAGCTAGAAACACTCAGCTCCACTTCACAATCCTAGAGCAGTTTTAGGAATATATACAGACTAATTAAGTGTTCATAAAAGAAGCACCTAACAGTGAGACCACTCCAGATATTACACTCCTGCCTAGTGCTCCTCATTACACATGCATGCAAATATATCATCCCAAGATCCTTTCCTTCTAGGATAATTGACTTTTCCTGCCTTGCCGATAAATGCCCAAAGTAACCAGTTTACTAATGCTGCCTCATGTTTCCTTCCACTTAGTACAATGAACCTCAAGATGCTAAAGTCCCTAATAGGACAGACCCAAGTAACATTTGACATTCTACCAACTTACTCTTATCACAACTTTTCTTAGGATTGCTAATAATAATAAAAGTTTTGTGCGAGAGGAAAGCTGGAAAGTGTTAGAAGGAATAGGGAAGTAAAAGGACTCTGGAGATAAGAGTCATTAAAGAATATGATCCTGTTCTTTTTTTCTTAGATTGATTATTTTTCATTTTCTCAGACTATAGCTGATCACCAGACTCACTTCAGATTGATAATTCAGTAAGTGGGATTTTGGAATTTTCCCAAAATTTTGGAGATCTCAGTCCGCAGAGCAATGCATTCTCTATTTCTTCCATCCATGTGTGGAACAAATATTGTTATATGCACCAAGGAATGTGCAGATGTGGACCACCAGTAGAAACACATGCTGCCAGCTGTGGGTATTGTGGGTGATCTGATAATCAGCTGGAAAGCACCTGAAGTTCTCCTGGGTGGCCACCCAAGCACTCAGCTTACAGGGAACACTGCTCAGAGGACAGAGCAGCACTGGTGATCATGGATTCAGGATAACAACATGACTGTAGCAAAGTGGCAGGTCAGTTATCTGGAGCTCTTCATAAACAAGTAAACTCAAAGTAACCAATCTCCTCCCTTAATTGACCAAAACAGACTGAGTATCATGCCTATATCTACTCACCTAAAATTAGGTCATGCACATTGGCTTGGTAATAGTTGGAACACATTTGCTTTCTGTTATGTATGCATGATTTTTACATCTTATGAAGAAGTGAGCAGAGCCCAGTTTACGGAAATATGTAAGTAATTTCTTTGTAATTCACAAATTGTTTAATGTTAAAATGGCAACAATAAAATATAACCCACGTTTTAAAAAAAAGACAACTGTTACTTTCTGTAACTAGCATGAAAGTTCCTTTAAAAAAAATTCACGTAAAGAGATAAAATGTTGCCAGAAAAAAGCTACCTCAAATTTAAAATGGGTGCTGTAATAATTTAAATACTGAAAAATGTTTTTGTCAGAAGGTGGAACAGCCTCAGCTAACATTACATATGTACTTTCAATATCTAATTAGCTGATAATACTCTGGGTGCTTGTAAGGTACAATTGAAGTGCCTTGCTTACAAATGTGTTTAGTATTCTGCAAATAAATCTTCATAGCAATTAAATCACTAGTTATTATGAAAATGCTTCCATACTGTTGTAATAACATAGGATAATACAGTCAATACCACTAATCAAGAGGTTATTCTTTGAATAATTGCTGGATTTATGAGTAATCATTGCTGAAGATACGTTGCTATTCAGTCACAGAGTATACAAAATCTAAAACCTTTCACGTAAATCTGATTAATGTTACACTACCCTTTAAGTGAAGTATGCATATAAATACCTTCCAAAACTACTGTGGAGTAACTTACAAGGGGCCCACCTCTCACACAATTGTCTCTCTCTCTTCCAAGAAAATGAAAAGTCTTTACAAGAATTAAGTAAATTGACCTCACTTTTATAGATAGGCAAAATGAGGTATAAATTTAAAAGACTTTGTCCAATACTACACAGGACTCCAAAATCCCAGAATAACGTTCAAGATTCTTCAGATGGGTAGCTGAGTTAGTCTGTACAGGATAAACTTAAAAAACAACGAATAGCGTGGTAGCACTTTAAAGACTAACAAAACATGTAGATGGTATCATGTGCTTTCGTGGGCACAACCCACTTCTTCAGATGACCACTCTGGTCATCTGAAGAAGTGGGTTGTGCCCACGAAAGCTCATGATACCATCTACATGTTTTGTTAGTCTTTAAAGTGCTACCACGCTATTCGTTGTTTTTTTTTTAAGTTTATTCAAGATTCTGTATGCTTTAAGCCAATATATGATGATCCGTTAATACTGCCACAGAAATATTTCATGTTCTCTACAAAATTTAGGGCATCAGACTGAAGTTGTCCTTATTTAGAAAAGAATTACTGCTGAGTCATTTACCATAAAACACAAACAACGTGTCATAAAAATAATCAAATGTCCACTTGTGCTATAAAATGCAGTAATGTTTCACTCTAAGTTCTGAGACACTTATTCAAGAGCCATGCATTCAATATTATTAATGTACTAGTGCAGTTTCATTCTTAAACTCATTTATAACTAGAAATATTCAATTTTATCTGCTTCTTGCTCCCCTGAGACAAGCTGTGTCAGTTGTTAGTGATAACTGTTACCTAAGAATAATTGCGTTTGCAATAGATGCTTGAAGCAAAGGGTTAAATTACTGATCTGTATCAAAGATCCCACTATTAAATCTGTTCCCTGCACCAATAATTTATTAAACTGAATTTTTAAAGAGAAAAAGTGCAACTTTTTCAAGGTACCAAGAAACAGCACTTTCATTTGTTTATTTTTCTTCTATAACTATAACAGGGTTCAAAAAATTATAACAGGGTACAAAAAAGAGCTAGATGGAGGAGGATAGGTCCATCAATGGCTGTTCACCAGGATGGGTAGGGATGGTGTCAGAACCTGGGAATGAGCCTCTGTCAGAACCTGGGAATGGGCAACAATGGATGGCTCACTTGATTACCTAGTCTGCTCATTCCCTTTGGTGCACCTGTCATTGGCCACTGTCAGAAGACAGAATACTGGACTATATGGATTTTTTATCTGACCCAGTATGTCTATTCTTATGTTCTCCCCTGTGCATTTCAAAAGTGCAATTTTGTCAGCTTATTTATACCTTGCCTTTTGAGAAATTATTGGAAATTGTAATTATTCTTTCAGACAAAAAAACAACCAATCCTCAAATATTTGATATTTACATTGTAGGTAAATGAGATGAAGTATGTAGCATTACCAGCCGCATTTCTTGACTTCATTAATGGAATCTGTTAATTGTCTGAAGCCCTCAGTGTTCTATTTTGTATCATTTATTCTAAGGCTTCTAATTTTCAGACCTGTGGTAAATGGCAATCAAGCAAGGAACTCTTGACAACGAAGCTGATTATTTGCCTTAATCTTAGGGATTTGTTGCAAGATATAAAGAGCATTTAAAATTAATATATAAATAAACTTGATCACTCACAAAACACAGTCAAGTAATGTTTTTTTTTTTTAAACAAAATCCTATCCTGGCAGCCTGTGAAATCAAAAAAATCTTTATGATCTTCACTTTCAGAAGAGACAAATTTAGATAAACTGTCCTAACTTTTTTTCTTCAAATTAGAACAAAATTTATTGTCCTCCCAAGGTGATGTATATTTTGAGACTCACTACTTGCCTATGAGTTCTGTTTTATCATGCAAGCAAGGTACTAACAAACTTCAAAAGGACTTTATTTACCAAAAGTGAAACCTCTTTACAAAGCTGCTGCATCCCTCTGTAGCTCTCACTCAGCCCTGGCTAACCTTATACTCCCTCCTGTTTTCTGTGCTTCCAGACTCCCAACAGACAATGCTCCCAGTTCTAATACTTACAAGCAGCATCTAACACACCACATTGCCTCCTCTCTTAAGAAGCGCTCTCAATTCTAAAATAAACACTGTCGTTCTAACCACAGCAACATATATGGAACAAGCCACTATACTGTTGGCAGAAATATTACACTGAAAACACTGTAAATACTTCAAAACAGTCTCTAGTCCAGACAGGTCATTGTCTGGATCTGACAGATCGTCTCTCAAACCCCGTTTCTAGTTCAATGTCTTGTTGTGTTGGTACTTGGTGAAGTCATCCAACACGGACTGGGTGTTGGCATCATCTCCTCTTGGTACATAGGCAGGTGCAAGATAAGAAGCATTCCAAACACGCCCATCAGAAAGTCGATAGGTGCAAGGTCCCCTCTTCTCAATGATTTTAAGAGGAGATGTGAATGTATGGTCCCCTTTGCATAGAATTCCAGGTTTTCTTACTCTAATGAAGGAGCCACACTCATACTTCGGTTCCTTAGCACCCCACCTTTTGTCTATGAAAGCCTTATACTTTTCTTGGTTCTGTTCAACTGTTTTTCTTCACATCATCCTCTTTTGGTGCATCAAGTCTTGACTTTAACAATCCAGCAATGTTCAATTTAGTATTCATCTGTTTTCCATGCAGTAACTCTGCAGGTGATCTTTGCATTGTGGCATGTCATGTAGCCCTGTATGCTTGCAAGAAATCAGTAGTGAAGGTTATCCACAACTGTCCTTCCAGTTTAGCCATTTGCCATCTCTTCTTCAAGCTTCTGTTAAACCTTTCGATGTCCCTGTTGGCTTGAGGGTAATACAGGGATGATCTTCTATGTACAATGTTCCTCTCTGCTAGAAAAGTATCACATTCCAGGGAAGTAAATTGACTACCATTATCCAAAACCAGTTCTTTGGGGTTACCTTCCCTGCTAAAAACTGTAGAGAGGAACTTAATTACTGTAGCAGAAGAGATTTGTGATGTAAACACTACTTCAGGCCATTTACTGAAATAGTCTATTAAAGTGATGGCATGATGATAGTCAATTGCTGTAGTATCAAAGGGTCCTACGATGTCAATCGCAACTTTTTCCCATGCAGAATCAGGAAGAACAGGCTGTAATGGTGGGGTACATGTCACTGCTGTTTTATGCATTTGGCAAGTGACACAGGATTTTATGATTGCTTCAGTTTGGA
Source organism: Pelodiscus sinensis (assembly GCF_049634645.1). Classification (NCBI taxonomy): domain Eukaryota; kingdom Metazoa; phylum Chordata; order Testudines; family Trionychidae; genus Pelodiscus; species Pelodiscus sinensis. The sequence goes on along the minus strand of NC_134720.1, from coordinate 42,022,355 downwards.
AGTCCATCCCTGGCCACCAATACAGATCCCGTAGTCGTTGTTTGGTTCTGACGATTCCTTGATGAGTATCGTGTGCCAGATGTATAAGTTTTGACTGTAATTCTTCTGGCAAAAGTAGCCGGTGTGAACCTCATAGCACAAAGCCATCAATCAAAGAAAGTTCATCCCGAATTCTAAAATAAGGCAGCAAAACTGGGTCAAGGTTTTTAGGCTTACTGGGCCATCTCTGTCAGAAATTCTCGTAGCTTTTGTTGAACTGGACATGCCAAACAAGCAGCTTGGAATTGCTCTCTTGTAACTGCAGTGCTTGTAATAAGTGCAACTACTTAGTCCTCATCCTCCAGTAGACCATCTGATGAAAACAAAGGCAGGCGAGAAAGGCAATCAGCTATCACATTTTGGTTCCCAGGCTTACATTCCAGTTCATAATTGAAAGACAGTACTCTTGCAGACCATCTAGCAATACCATTTCCTGCTCTTTCTAGTCCTTTCATGGTTAGCAATGTTCTCAAAGGGCTGTGGTCTGTGCGAAACTTGAATGTGCAGCCCCACAGATAAGTTCTCCATTTTTCAGTAGCTCGGACACAAGCAAGTGCTTCTTTTTCAACTGTAGAATATTTTCTCTCAGCATTACTCAGTGTCCTTGAAGCAAATTCAACAGTTCTCTTCTTGTTGTCCTCATGAAATTGTGTGAGGAGAGCCCCAAGTCCACAATCAGAAGCATTAGTAGTCACAATTGTGGGCAATGCAGGACTGAATAGTGCAAGTACTGGACTATGTACAATTAAGTCTTTCACTGTTTCCAGACTAGCTTGTGCATCCGTTGTCCACACCAATGCTGAACTTCTCTGTAGTAATTCTCATAATGGTTCAATGACAGAAGCATAATTGGGAATGAATTTTGCATACCAGGAGGTAAGACCCAAGAAGGAACGCAAGGTTTGCAAACCTGTTGGAGGAGGAACCTTTGAAATTGCTAGGATATGATCTGGATCAGGTCATATGATCTGGATCAGGTCCAGCCAGTGAAATTGTATGCCCCTGAAAAGAGAGTTCTGTTTGTCTAAATTTGCATTTAGACAAGTTGAGCTTGAGTCCTGCTGTGCTGATGCAGTTTAGTGCAAACTGCAGGTTATTGTTATGTTCCTCAGAAGTCTTTCCAAACATCATAATATCGTCCAGATAACACTGCACTTCATGTTGATTCTTCAGAATCGATGACATCATTTTTTGGAAGGCACTTGGGGCAGATGCAAGACCATATGGAACACGTTTAAAATGAAATAGTCCCTCGTGTAATAAATACTGTGAGGTCACTGCTGTCTTCATGCAACATAACCTGGTGGTATGCGCTCTGCAAATCAAGAAGACATCTTTGCTCCATGGAGCTCTGCAAATACTTCTTCTATGTGAGGCAGTGGGTGACTGTCAATGACAATAGCTTTATCTGGCTCCCTTAAGTCCACACAAAGGTGAATGCCTCCATCCTCCTTCTCTGTCACCACTATAGGTGAACCCATTCCAAAGAGTCAATCTCTTCAATAATGTCCTTTTGTACAAGTTTTTTAAGTTCCTCTGAAACAGTTTCCCTGACTGAAAATGGTAAGCACATTTTCATACAGGCACCACATTATGTCTCATTTTATCTTTGTGTGCAAACCCATAAGCACAGCCAAATTTCTCCTCAACCTAGTCTTGAGTCCCAGCTGAAACTGGTGTGTGTACTGCAAGAGCACTTTGCTGAAGAAGATCAATTCATTCATTAACTACCATGAGGTTTAAAGCAGCCAATAAATCTCTGCCAAGGATAGGAGTGCCTTTGTGGACAATGTAGAACTCAGCAGTTACACAGCAATCACCAAAAGTCACCGTTGCTGGCAGCCAGCCACGTACTGGAATTTAGTTTTTCAAATAGAACACTAAGTGAAGTGTGGGTTCAGTAAGAGGCACATCTTTAAAGTAATGCAAATAGATGGAATCAGGTAGTATAGATACTGCTGAGCCAGTGTCCAATATTGGCTGAATAGGATGTGATTTGCCTGAAGATGTGGCAGAAACATTTACAGTGCACCTTATCTGTTCTGGAATATGTGCAGTAGTGATTTTGTCCACACTCACCACAGTAACATCTGGTATGCAGCTGTTGATTGAACTGGCTACTGCGGCATACCTTAGCAACATGCCCAATCTTTTTGCAGTGATTGAACTGAGCTACTTTTGCAGGACATCTTGTGTTGCTTGCGAGGTGTTGTGGTGATCCTTGAATTTTCTGATTCTGTGGTTTTTCATTAGCTTTCTCCTTGTAATTGTTTATCTGCAGTGATGGTGGACTTTTCTGCAAAGGAGTCACAGCCTGGACTAGGCCTCCTGTATCCATGCTCATTATTTTGGCTTCTGCTATTGCTGACTCAATCTGGGTAGCAATGGTTATTGCTTTTTCGAGTGTAAGTTGTGGTTCTAGAAACAAGTGTTCTGTTATACGAAGCATGGTTGTTTTCTCAATGAGCTGGTAACTAATCATCTCATCTGCCATATACCCAAAAATCACAAGTTATAATCAGAGAAGAAATATACTGCATTATAGTCTCCCCTGGTTTTTGCTCACACTGGCGAACTCTGTAGCGATTAGCTACTACATTCACTTTTGGCACAAAAAAGTTCTTTAATGCAGAGAGTGCAGTCTCATATTTATCATCTGCAAGGGGAAAAGTATAAAATATATGCTGCCCTTCTGCTACAAGGCAGTGGATTAGCAGAACAAGTTTTCTTACTACAGAAATCTCTATGGCTCTGATTGCAAGCAGATAAGTCTCAAAAATATGAATTCAGGCAGTAAAAGCAATTGGAGGCTCACCTAGGCTTTTCAGAAAGGGTGCAGGTGGTTCAGAGGCAGAAGATCCCATCCTCATCACCAAAATGTTGTATCATGCAAGCAAGATACTAACAAACTTCAAAAGAACTTTATTTACCAGAAGTGAAACCTCTTTACAAAGCTGCTGCAACTGTCTGTAGCGCTCACTCAGCCCCGGCTAACCTTTGCCCCCTTCCTTCCTGTTTCCTGTGCCTCCAGACTCCCAACAGCCTTTGCTCCCAGTTCTAATAATTACAAGCAGCATCTAAAACACCATAAGTTCCTGCTGAGTTCCATCTTCACTCACTCTTGGCAGGAGCAGACGCAGTAGACACTCAAACAGAAAGAGAGACCAGATGAGTAGACCAAATCATGCACGGTACAAAAGCAGTTCTGGTTCAGATGCTGGGAAAGTTAGAACATCTCTTTTATCATTCATCAGGATACCCAAGGGAAAGAACTAGAGAGCTCTAACTGAAGAGGTGAGGAAATATGAATCCCAGAAGCAAAGCAGGGATACTTTTGGGAGGAGAATGATAAGAACAAAGCTTTATTTGGTTCTAGGCCTCCGCTAATAATGAGCCAATGGCTGATGCAAAAATAACTGCCTCAGAACCATAGGGTTTATGGATAATGCTAATTCAGTTTTCCATTGTAAGGTTTAAACTCGCCTTGAGCTTCTTACATTTTCCAAGCAGAACAGACCTCAAAGCAATAAGTATTGCAGCATTATCAGTGTAATAAGATGAGCATCTACAACAACTATTGATCACACAACTTATAGTTTCAAAATGGTGCTCTAGTACAAAAAGCTCCAAAAGAAGTGTCGGCTATGACCACCGAAAGTTCAGGATGAAGCTCATGCGGGATAACTTTGTTCCTCTGGAACAATGGAATTCTTTATGATAAGGATAAAGTTTGCCTGTATAGCAAACTGAGCTTTCTCAACGGCCAATCCAAAACTGTGAAATGAACCCCCCTCTCTCCGTTCCCAGGAACTAAGGACCATCACAAACCTCACCACCTATAATTCCAACTATGGCACATTTCTTTGACCTTGTCTTCTCCAACTTAATTGCACAGCATAATGTTTATTTTTTAAAAAAAAATTCCAACCAAAACAAGGTATTCTGCTGCACACGCATCTCTCCTGGCTGAGAAAACAAGCAACACGTGACAGATATTACTGAATTCACTTTTTTTCTTTTTAATTTTTGGAAAATAAAAGGAAATGAATAAAATGAAAATGTGCATACATTTGAATCATTGCTCAGGGGTGGGGCTGCCCTGGGAGGATAGGACAGCTCCAACCCTCTCTCACCACAGTAACTTGGGGAAGGATAAAAAGCCCCTCTCCATGGCAACTGCAGCTCCAGCAGGGAGGGGTGCATGTCCACTGGCTGAGGAAGGTCCAGTTTCATCTGCCTGCTGTGTTCCCCTTACTTTGCTTTAAGTTATGATGAAAGGAAGCTGAATACCAAAGCTGGTGGGCCTCGCTCTCACCATTTAGGAGTTCTTGAACAGACAGACAAACTCTGTCAAATATATAGTAGATGATGGTGATGATGATTGTGATTAGAGAGGTATAAGCATATGGAGAGGCGAGAACATCATCTCTTCAGAAGGACTGGGTGATCATTAATGGAAGCTGCAAAAGAAGAGTTTCAGGGTCCTGTAGACACTGGGAAGAATCTACCTAGATCATGGGGCAATCTGTCATGTAATGTCTTGGAAGCCATAAGTCAACGCTGCCAATAATTGTCAATTATATTCTCTTCTTGGAAAGTTTAATTTTGCTTATACTGTTTAGAATGAGAATATGCTGGAATGATGGTATCTCTCAAAATAGAAGAGACTTCTGAAGTATGACCATTGAATTTCTTGGAATTTAAACACAATCGCTGGGTTTGCCTGCCAACTAGCAAGACCCATTTCATGGCAACAAAAGAAGATTATTGACTAGGAAAACTTCAGATGAACTCCTACAAATATTCAGTTGAAAAAATAATGGTCTAACATAGCTAAAGTTTTATTTTGTTTAAATTTCAAAACATTGGACCCTTATCCTTGATTGGCCACTACCATGGCATGTGTTGATCATAATCAAATTTTAATGTATGACTTTGTCCATAAGTAGCATAAAGCTGATTCTCTCTACTGATTAGATATGACAATGGAAAGTACTGGTAGAAATATTTGAAAGCATAAGATTTTTCTACTAGGTCAAGGCAGAGGAAACAAACCAGAAATGATATGTCTGTATAGTTTTTCATTATCTGATTGAACAGAACTAGCACAAAGATTAGAAGAATCGCCACATTATTCTACTTTTGAAGCTTTCAAATGCGTCTAATCTCTGAAGGTCAAATTCTCTCTTTCCCATATAAATACTTGCTATAAATTATCTTGTGAATCTCAAGGAGCATGCAGTTTTAGTGGACAGTGGGAATTCATAAGAGAGGAGGAAAAGGAAAGGAGATTTTAAAATATTGAAAGATACATAAAAATGAAAAAAAGGGGAGGATGAAAAGAAGAGAAAGAATAGAAATTACCAGACAGAAAAAGCTGAGAGAGAAAAAGAGAGTGACAGCTGAAATATAGGAAAAAGATGGGATGGAAATATATGCCAATACATTATACAGGTCAGTTCCTTCCAAGAAAGGTTGGAAACCATTGACTTAGTGTGAAATTATCAAGTAATTTTTACTCAAATTATTATTGAAATGTTTGACAGTACAGTGATAGGACTAATATTTGATATGGCTCATGGCTCCTCACATACAAGCAGAAGAATTGAAGCAATGCACGTCCATAAAATACTTTGAAATTAGAAGTATATGACAACCATTACATAAAGGAGGGCTTATATTTGTCCTTCAGTTCAAATTCCAGATGTGGTGATCTCTATTTCTGCAAGAAATCAAACCAGTTTGTCAATCTTTCCGGGGCACAGGAAGAGGGGGTTCAGACTTTACTCAACCTTCCAACTAAAAACTGAGACCAATACTATGCTATGCAACTTCACCAAGAATGATTCAGATTAAAAGAATAGTGAGACCCTGGCAAGGGACTAAGCAGACGGATTCCTTTTAATGATTCTTTCAATGTATATTTTTTTCTGCATGATACTTTTTGAGCTTTTGTAGGGTCTTCATGGGCTGGAAAATGGCAAATGTCAGAGCACATTACTGGAGCACAAACAGAACAGCTGGAGATGTTTTTAAAGCAGTGTAGGTCAACTACATAGCCATTTGCTTTCGGAAGCATACACTTGCCCCAGACAAGCTCAAGCTATTTGATAAAATGTAGTTCATCACTTAATGGATTTGATGTTGCAAAGAACGTTATTGACCAGCTGAGCAGCAAGTTATTCATATGAAATCACACAGTGTCAGAGAGAAGTTACAAATTCAGAGTGGCAAACAGCATAAAATGGCTTTATTTCCCATCGAATGTTCTGCCCTACAAACTACAAATTACTGTTGTGTTCTGGAAAACAGTTTTCTGCTGACTACATTTTAAACCTAAATGGAGGTCTGTGAATCCTGTTATGCAATCCTCTTTCTGTCAGCTTTCATTTGGTGTAAAGTCCTTGCCAAAAATGGACAAATCATTCATGATGTAAATATGATCATTAGTCCATTCTAGCATAAGAAAACAGAAATGATTTGCTTTGGCCACTATTTATGTGACTTCATTATATCAAAATGGGTTGTATTGTATCCTGTGCTTTAGATAGCATGGATTTTCACACCAAAACATGTGGAATTGAGTATTGCTCTGTGCTGTATGCCACCAGATACCTTAATCCAAGATTCATTGGGATGCATCTAGAATAATATACACTGCAAAAAGAAGCTAAGTGTGAAATGAGTCGTCTGACATAAAATCATAACCAGGTGTCTCATAATTAGATCTAATTATATGCAAAATGCAATACATGCATAGCAAGACAAAAGAAAATCTCTCACTCAACTACTGCAGTCAAACAAGTCAGATTACTTTTCAAAAGAATAGTGCAGGTTAGTCAGACGAAGTACTTTATTAGAAAATCTCTCCAAAAATGGCAGATTAAAAATTCCATGGAGAGATGAACCGTTAGGTGAACTGTTGCTTCTGGTTGCATGCCCAGTAAATGTTTTTCTATTTGAACAGCCATATTACTATGCCAACCATTAGTACACATGGTTGGATTCTACCCCTTTCTTCTAAAAAAAATCATCATTTACTGCTGCTACAATATTTCAGTCAAATATAGAAAAACTCGCCCACCATCTACAGAGCTGTTTTCTGAGTTGAAAGTTGACAACGCCACATGAACAATATCATCCAATAATGTCTTAAATTAAAAAATTAATAAACTAAGACCTCTAAAGGATATCTATACAGGCTACAGATTCTCTGCCAGATCGTGACATATGTAATCAGCCAAAGACAGAAACAGCAGTAAAAACTCCCAAATCCTTTCTCTGTAAAATATTAGCTGCTTCCTGCCACAAACTCCAAATCCCAATTAAAAATTCCACACTCCTACCATGATAAACCCAAAAAGTGGACTTAGCTCTCAGGATCAACACATTTGGTTTACCAAGTTAAGAAGGGATTTCTAAAGTCATGGAACCCTTACAGAAATACTGAATCAACCTCAGCTTCTTTGCTTATATAGTAATTCCTCATTTAACACTATAGATATGTTTCAGAAAATGATTGTGTTAAGTGAAAATATGTTATGCAGGGTCAATTTTACCATTGAAAATAATGGAAAAGGTGGGGGTTGTGTTTCAAGTGGTGGTGTCTGTTGGGACCGGGACATAAGGTTGGGGGAGAAAGGAGACTGGGTTACAGCAGGGAGGGGAGCTGTTTGGCTCTGGGGAAGAGGAGAAGAGGGGAGGAGGATTGGGTTGGGAGTATGCCCCTGTGACAGGTCTGCCGGGACCCTCACTGCGTCCGGCGAGGGGGGAATCGCCAGGGAACGGTGTGGCAAGCGGCGAACCCTCTGCAGCTTTGCAGGGAGGTGAGGGAAGCCCCGCTCAGCTGCCAGCGACAGGCCGGCTGGGGAAACCCAGCCGCCAGCCTGCAAGCAGGGACGGAGGAATGGGGGCAAGGCGTCTGGCAAGGGGGAGTCAGTGGGGAATGGTGCGGCAAGCAGCGAACCCTCTGCTGCTTTGCAGGGAGACGGGGGAAGCCCTGAGCAGCCACTGGTGATGGGCCAACTGGGGAAATCATGTTATTCCGGGAACGGTTGTGTAATTCAAAAAATGTTCCCTAAAAAAAAAATTGTGCTATCACGAAAACGTGTTAAGCGGGCACGTGTTAAATGAGGAATTACTGTATACCAAGGATGCATTCCTACATTTTTTTCAGCTATGGCTTCATACTTCACATTAAGACTTTATTTTCCTAGGAGGCTGTGATTGAAAATAAATGCAGTCCCTCATGCAAGGGGGGTGCAAAAGCACCCTCCATGGTCCCCCAAGTAAGCATGCTGTCCGGCCAGCCAGGGGAAGGGAGGAGCGGCGCGATGCCCGAGCCTCCCTCCCCCGCGCTCTAACCAGGCAGGGGAAGGCTGGGGTTGATTTCCCCACATACTTGGGGGACCATGAGGTGTGCATTCACACCCTCGAGGTCAACATTTACCAAAAAAGCACCCCCCACAGAAGTTCCTACATACAGACCTGAAATGCCACATCAAACATTAAGTCTCCTTGGTGCTCTTGGACTGATGGAGGCTTCTGATTCTTCTTTGATTTTGTTGGTTTTAGGTATTTCCAAGAAATGGCTGTTATTAAATTTGGCTTATACGAAGCCCTCTCACAAGTGCTCTCAGACAAAAGACCCTTTAAGAGGAGAAACAGTCTCTCATCTGTATCCATGCTGCATACTGTAATAGCAATTTGTAGCAACTTGTCGTTTTATTTTATGGCTTGGAATACAGTAGCATACCAAGTGATCTTCTGGAATGGTAAAGTATATGTGTATCTAGATTATACACTTGCCTTACTCAGAAATGTGGAAAGAGTTTGTTTTAGCTAAGAAGTTATTTGGGATAATTAGAGTCAAAATTGTTGTTTTATACTGCTCACCTTCATTCATATATTTTTAATTTGGTAGAAGCAGCAGAACAACTTGATTCAAGTAGGACCTGGATATTTAATTGGTATGGCCTGAAACACAATCTAGAATGATTTGATTTAGTGCATTAGCTCTATCTGGGTATCTCTCACTGATTTCCCTGTAATTGCAGAACCCATAGAATTGGTGCACCTTAGTCTTTGCTAATCCCTGGTCCCTCCTGTGGCACATAACAGTTAGATTCCTGAGGGCTGTAATAGTTTAGTCTACTTCCAGTTGTGCCGGGAAATTGAAAAAGACAGAAAAACATGTGTTTCAGGTGGAATGAAATGATGTGTTTGACCCAGAACAAACGATTCCCCTTTCTCCAGACACTATTTAATATGGAAGCAACCTCTCTCCACCACTAGATTTTCAAAATAAGAGCAAGAGAAGGGATAGATGCCCACCTAAAATCTGTTAGAACAGTGGTTAGGCACTCACATGGAATCTGGAAAATCAAGGTTCCCTTTGTCTGATGTGGTAAAAGGGATGTGAAACTAGGGCTCTCACATTGAAAGACTGTATCCCACCTAGTTGACCATGGGATATTTTGGTGTAAGCAGCATCTCCTGTTGAAAGTGTTCCACTATTTATTTTTATATATATATAAAAATATGAAGTCACTGGAGCCGACACTTGAACTGGGTGACCAATTCCTCAGGTTAGAGCCCTAGCCGATAGGCTATCGCCATTCTGACTATATCAGACCCAATGACTATTCTGGTATTTTATGCAACATGAAAAAGGTTTATAATATAAAAATGGCCATACTGGGCCTGTCATATCTTCGATCTAGCCTAGCACCCTTTCTTCCTACAGTGGAAGGTGCCAGATGCTTCAGAGGGAATCATAGAATACTAGAACTGGAAGGGACTTCGAGAGAGCCTCAAGTCCAGTCCCCTGCCCTCACGTCAGGACCAAGCACTATCTAGATCATCCCTGACAGATGTCTATCTAATCTGCTCTTTAGTATCTCCAGTGATGGAGATTCCACAACCTCCCTAGGAACGAAAACAGGGTGTTTAACCACCCTGACAGGAAGTTTTTCCTAATGTCCAGCCAAAACCTCCTTTGCTTCAATTTAAGCCCATTGTTTTTTGTCCTACCCTCAGAGCCCAAGGAGAACAATTTTTCTGCCTCCTCCTTGTAACACCCTTTTAGATACTTGAAAACTACTATCATGTCCCCTATCAGTCTGCTCTTTTCCAAACTAAACAAGCCCAATTCCTTCAGCCTTGCCTCACAACTCATGTTTTCTTGACCTTTAAACATTTTTGTTGATTTTCTCTGGACCTTCACCAGTTTCTCCACATCTTTCTTGAAAGAACTGGACACAATACTCCAACTGAGGCCTAATCAGTACAGAGTAGAGCGAAAGAATCACCTCTGATGTCTTGCTCACAGCACTCCTATTAATGCACCCTAGAATCATGTTTGCTTTTTTTGCAACAGTATCACATTGTTGACAAAACAGACCCCATGCAGAACCCCACTAGTTATGCCCTTCCAGCATGATTGTGAACCATTAATAACTACTCTCTGAGAACAGTTATCCATCCATTTATGAACCCAACTTATAATAGCCTCATCTAGGTTGTATTTTCCTAGTTTATTGATAAGAAGGTAATGTGAGACCGTGTTAAATGCCTTGCTAAAATCTAAGTATACTACGTCCACCACTTCTCTCTTATCCACAAGACTTGTTATCCTATCAAAGAAAGCTATCAGATTGGTTTGATATGATTTCTTTACAAATCCATGCTGGCTGTTACCTGTCACCTTATTTTCTTCCAGATGTTTGCAGATGAATTCCTCATTTACTTGCTGCATTATCTTTTCTGGCACATAAGTTAAACTGATTGCTCTGTAGTTTCCTGGGTTGTTCTCTCCCAACTTCCATGACATTTCAAAGATAGATAGCTAAAGGCCAAAGCCGGCCCAAGCTACAGGCTGACCGGGCTACCGCCTGAGGTGCCCCATTGTAGGAGGTGCCGCACAGTGCTGCTGGGCCAGGCAGGGGCGGCACCGCGAATGCTCCAGGTGCCCAGGGTGGGTCCACGCATACGCCGGGTGCCCGGGGGCGGGGCCATGCATGCGTCGCACTCCTGGGGACAGGGCTGTGCTCCTGGGGGACAGGGCACACAAATGGCTTGGGTCGGTCCTGCTAAAGGCTCAGATACCTCCTCTATCAGCTCCCTGACTTTTCTCGGATGCTTTTCATCAGGCCCCAGTGACTTGCATATATCAAACTTTTCTAAGTAATTTTTAACTTGTTCTTTTATTTTAACTTCTAAACCTATCCAATTTCCACTAGCATTCACTATGTTAAGCATCCTGTCACCATCCATCTTCTTGACGAAAATCGAAACAACGAAGTCATTAAGCACCACTGCCATTTCCAAGTTTCCTATTATTGTTTCTCCCTCCTCACTGAGCAATGGGCCTACCGTGTCCTTGGTATTCCTCTTGCTCCTAATAAACCTGTAGAATATCTTCTTGTTACCCTTCATGCCTCTAGCTAGATTTAGCTCTTTTTGTACCTTTGCATGTCTAATCTTGCCCCTGCATACCTGTGTTGTTTACTTAAATTCATCCTCTGTAATTTGAATTAGTTTCCACTTTTTATACAACTCCTTTTTTATTTTTAGATCATGTAAGAACACTTGGTTGAGCCGAGGTGGTCTCCTGCCATAACCTACTGTGGCATTACCACATACGGCTTTCCAAGCATGGGGCACTCTGAAGAGGTTACTGGAGGTTCTTCGACAGAGGGAACCAGATATTTTGATAGCAGTGTATGTTGGTTCACAGATGTGCCCTTGCCTCAGGGCTTTGTCTGAGCTGATAAAGGGCAGGAGACTGTCCCATCTACTGTTTGTTCTCCACCATAAATACAAGCAATCCACAGCAGAGGGAAGGAGGGCAGGAAGTGGAATACAGATACAGAAAGAGACCACACATTTAAAGAACCTATGTAAGAAGCTTCATCTCTATCTTCATCTTCTTCGAGTGACCACCTCTATTATCGTTCACAGCAGGTGATTAACAAGCAGCACATTAGAAAATGATGTGAGGATGAGGATGCAAAGTTTAGTGGAGGACAGCCTCAATGAGCAAGGCATCCATAGCAGGCACCAAGGCATAATATGCACTGAACTTTATGTGGTTGCTCTCCATATATCCCTCTGAAGGATGGCCCTGGTTGATGCCTGGGCTCTTGTGGATGCCCTCACAGCAGGGGATGTAGGTAGTCCCAACAAACTCATCGGAACTTTCCCACCCATAGAACCTATCATTCCGCAGTGGGATCTGCACCTACTTCTACTGATGGTAATGAAACAAATTTTCGAGCCCCTGGCTCCATGTTGTGCACAGTGCACAGTGTAGTGCATTAAGAAATCCACTTGAAAATTCTGTCTGGAGATCACCCATCCCATAACTCTCTCGCTGTAGAAGTTAATTGCGGAAGAACTTTGTGTGCGCAAGTTTAGGGGTGGTGAGGCCTGCATTCTCCCTCCTTTCCCTTTTCCCTATATCTGATGAGACAGAAGCAAGTCTTTGGGAACATACGCCATTTAAGATAAGCACTGTTGCCAGTATAGCGAGAACAAGTATAAGATAAGGGTAAAGGGCAAGAACGCATAAACAATTCTGTTTACCCTTACGTACTGATCACGTAAATAAGGCCAAAGAACAAGTAGAACTAGATCAAAACCAGATCGATAACTAACAGCTAAGCCCTACTTCAGCATGTAATGAGTGAAATCTGGAACTTTCCAAACTACAAAACAAGGAAAGAGAACTGTATTTAAGGCTGCACCAAAGCACAGCAATTTGGACCTCACTGATGGGCTTTGGGTATCAGCACCTCGGAAGCTGAGACAACCTCCCACTTTGTCTGCAGCCAACTCATCCCCGGCTAGCAGGAGGGGATGTAAGATATGCCGCTTCTTTGTTATGTTGCCCTTCTAGTTAAGGGGTGCAGCTGTTAGCTGTCAGGAAATAAACTACTTGTTTTGACAGATACCTGTGTAGCGTCCTTTGTACTTTGAGAACCCAGTGTCAGACCTGAGACTTACTCTTGCCGACAACATTCGCCTATTACAATAAACAATTCAGGGGATTTCATGATAAATCTCATCCTCTATAGGTAGAAGGCCAAGGCCCGACAGATGTCAAGTGACTGAAATAATTGTTCCTCTTCCAAGGTGGAAGAAAGCAGCTAAGTGGATGGGTTGGTTGAAGTGAAACTAGGATATGGTCTTTGGCAGAAGCTTGGGAAATAGACACAGGGAAACTTTATCCTTACTGAAAGTGATGAATGCAAAAGTTGATGCTTGTCACTGATTGAGAAGGAACATGGACAGGACGTAGAGATCTTAAAGCCTAGGGTCTTTGACATAGGCCAGTACCCAACAGTGACAGGGAGTGGGAGGGAGAAGGGATCACAGGGAACCAAACTCCCAGGAATAAGACTCTCCAGTCTTATTCCTAAAACTACTAAAAACTACTACATAAACAATAAAAACTGTAAAAAAAAAGTATATACAATTGAATATTTTAAAATATTGTCTGTGCATTGTGCAGACAATAGGACATTAATAGCTCCAAACTGGTCCATGCTTCAGTGAAAAGAAATCAGAGACATGGTCAATCCATCCGGCCCTATATTACCCATATACAAAACCATGAGGCACGCCAAGGGTGCACGCATGAACCAATGGACACTACTCTTTTCAAAATCTCTCACTCTGGATGGACAGTGTGCATGTGTAAACCCTCAGTATGCAATAGGGACCATCATTTAAAGAATTTATTATTTCATATTAAGAAAAGAGTGGAAAGGTAAAGTTTTTCCTCACACATCACTTGTAAAGATGATTTATCATGTACTTTACTATATGGAACTATCTTTTCTCAAAATTTATGGCAACACTCACAATTCATGCAGTATACATTGTAAATGTTTATCAGTATTTGAAGTACCATTTATATTCTGGTAATTTGCCGGGAGAAATAAATTATTATGTTTATCTTTCTGCTGTAAGAGTAATTGAGCTTTTTGGCCTTGCATAAAGGTACTAATCTAGAGAGGTGGGGTTTTATATTTTTTAAACCACTGTCCATTTTGTATAAAGCTGACAGGCAGGTGGGCAGAATTTAAAGTTTAATAAACTACTTTAGCTCAAGGCTCAGTAGTCGGCATGAATAAGTGAAGTTTGTTATTCATGTTGCAAATAACTGAAGTGCGGGGTCAGATTTACCTTACTCCCCATGTATGTGAACAAAGGAAAGAGGGGCTCAGAGTGTCCTGTCTCAGACAGCTGAAGGACCATTTGTGCAGTACATCAGATGCTAGGGGCTGGTGGAAGGCAATCTTGTGAAGAAATACACCCCTCTTCACACAGTTGGAGAGCAACAATCACAACATTTGGCTCCAACATCACCCCTTACATATTTCTGTCTCTACCCTAATACTCTGAAATGCAGTATATGTGCCACATAAGCTTGTCTTCCCCTCTGCTGACCTCATTTGTTGACATCCAGGACACCATGCAATAGGCTCATCAATCTTTGTACTGAACTCACAGCCCTACTGAAAATATGTCATATAAAAGAAAACCCATGCACTGGTCAGTCAAAGAAGGGAAACAATTATATAAGGCCTGCAATAAATGATGACAGTGAAATGTATCAACAAGCTATATTTTAGATCAGATGAATGCATCTGGTATTTTACATAGTCTTTTTGCTCATATCATTCATTATCATCACATGCATTAAGTGCCCAATCCCAACTATTACACCATGAACCTTAGTGGGCCAAAAGGCATGCTGTGGGGTCAAAGGACTCTTCTGCTGTTTACTCTTTGTCCGATAGTTACCAACCAAAGGTTCAGCCATTCATGATTATACTTATTAATCTTGTAACGAAAGGTTAAGTTTGCCAATAGGCAAAATTCCTATGAAATTCTGAAGTTATAAACATACATTATAATGTTATTAAAACAGCATGCTATTAATATTAATTGTACTAAAATTATGAAATTAAAATTAAAAGCTCAACTCATGAAAAACCATTGGACATCTTATTTTCCTTCCCTTATTGCTTGAAATTTTGACACTCGCTTATACCATCTTCCCCCGCCCCCAAAAAAGTATTTTGCAGTATTCAATCATGTTAACTAATTACTAATTGTATAAGCATTTGATTAAGTGCCTGATTACAAGCCTGCTACTGTTAAGTTGAAGTGTATCAATGCATTCTAGCTCCAATCTATTTAAATGTAAATGAAAAGTTTCTGAATTATACAAATGGCCTGATGATAAAAAAGGAAAAAAGCATCAAGTTCATCTGCCCAGTACCTGATCAATTTAACTTCTCCAGTCCCTCTAAGTTCTGTCCTTTATCACCCATTTCTCTAGCCTTCTCATTTGCCCAGTGTTCCCACCCATCCTTTATGACCCCCCCCCCCCGCCTGCCCATCTCTGTTCCTATTGGAGACTTTCAACCTGAGGGGAGTAGGATCTTCTCTCAGGAGGAGCAGGAGTTCTTCACCCTCCATGCTCTTGACAGACCAGGCATTAAAAGGGTGGGAGGAAGACTAAAGGGAGGTCTCTTGAGCTGCATGGCATTTTTGGCTCCCCAGTAGGCCCCCAGACAAGGTATTCAGTCTTTGTTCAATCTTCCACAGAAAGTGTAATAATCTAATATTCTGGAGCTGATGTATTTCCTTTTGGGGTGGAGTCAGTTTTTAAAAAATATCCCTTTATCTGGCATCAGGAAAACACCCCAAAATCTTTAGACAAGAGACCCCCACCACTTTCTCTTTTAACTGGACGACAATAGAGAAGGCCTGTGTGTCTCCACTATGAGCAGATTGTGTTGCCAGATAGCACAATCCTTATAAATCTCTCTTATTTGCTGATGTGTGACTGTATCACAAAAAGGAGCTCACCTTGTCCCTTTGCATGAAACAATACATTTGAATGGAATTTTATACAAATCTTGAAGTTTCCTTCCCTTCCCAACCCCATCAGTAAAATTGATATTTCACTTAATGAGAGATTCAGTAAGCATCAGCCTGGCTTTTACTTGAGTCCCTCAAGCATGACAATATAATTAAAAGTTGTGAATGATATATCAAGTGCCATGTACAAAGATGAATTGACAAGAGTAATTTTTACTACTCAACAGCCTTCAACTTCATATATCATAATATCCTGTTAAACAAGCACACTGGCACAGGATTGAACACTAAAGCAGTAGCATGGTATAAACTCTGCTGCACCCTTCAGATACGGATTTGTGTTTCTCATTAATCACTAGCACTATGGACACTGTTACAGTGGAATTTTGTATCCTTCATTATCTCATTTTTTTATTAAATACTCACCACAGATCAGGAGCACGAAGCTTGCACTGCTCTTGCACGTCAGCGATCCAGCGCTCAACCTCAAATGATTTATTTGCAATGTTTTATTGTTTTGAAGAGATGTTTTGCTTCTTTGCAAAAAAGTGAAATGCTAGAGTTGAGTATGATTGGCGATGATCAAAAAAAGCTATTTTTTCTCTTTAGGATTTAATGACAAACTGTCATCAACTCTTCTCTTATTACGGGACTGCAAATTCACCAAAGAAAGGACTGTATGTTTGCTATGTGTTTGTTCAGAGCCTAACACAATAGCGATACTGAGCTCTTGTTTCACACTTTTCAGTAGGAGATCTCAAAGCACTTCCCAGTCTAAGGTTTGGAGCCTCACAACTCTCCTGTGAAGTATGGAACTATTATCATACCCATTTTACAGATGGGGAAGTGAGGCACTGAGAGGGCTAAGTGATTTGCTCAGGATCACACAAGAAGTCTATCACAGAGCAAAGACTTGAACCTGGGTCTCCCAAGTTCTAAGTTAATACCTTCAACACTGGACCATAAATGATGCATGACTGGAACCCCTAGGCACTACCACAAGGCAAAATATTCTAATAATAAAATAATAATAAATAATAAATAATAATATTAATAATAATAATAATAAACACAATAATAAAACAATCTTAGATGCCCCAATTGATTTCTCTGTGGGTCAGCGTCCACTACCCAAAAAAAGGTTCCCTACCCCCAATGTACATACATCCAGGGGGAGCTGGAGTCAGCAGCCAACTCTAGTCTACAGGCAACCTGCTGCTAGGTCATCCCCTTCCCCTCAAATGACTATTAGAGAGGAGCTGTAATGGAGTATGGTATTGAAGCCCTTCTGTATAGTCATAGGACCTTCAATCCTTTTGCTACTTTAAAGAATGCCTCCTTAAAATCCTTTACCAACCCATGTTAAATGATCATAGTTTTCATGCCCTACAGAGCACCTGCACGGCACATCGGCCCCATAACGAGTAGCAACATTATAGCCTAACCCCCATTTCATTTTTCTCAAACTAAGCCCCCAACCCATTCTGAGGTTGGCAAAATTTCCCACAAACACACACACACACACACACACACACACACACATACACTGCCTTAGCCAAGCTGGTAGTGAGGGAAAACATTCCTTTCCAGCTCCCTAAGAAAGAGCAATTAGAATAATGCAGAGTTGCCAGGTGTCCAGTTTTGAACCGGACAGTCCAGTATTTGAGCTTTCTGTTCGGGAAACAAATTGAGAAAATATAAATGAGTATTTTCTAAATAAGATGTAATGTAGATTGTGGTGTAATGTCAAGTGTGTCCGGTATTTTTGTTGAAACCATCTGGCAATCCTAGATATTCACAGCAATCCATGACAAAATCAGGCATTTAGTTCCATGATAAGTACTTCTCCACACACTCCAGGAGAAAAATGGACTTTTCCTGCACCAGTGTGGACAAAAACAGCCATCACTCCTCTTCTGATCAGGTGGGGGACAGATGGACTGGTGATCCTATTATGGCTGGTACAAAGCAGCCATAGTAAGTCACACTCCATATCTCCTGCCATTTAAGGGCCCCCACACCTTTTCTGACAAGTCAGACAAGTGCCTCCACCACTTAATGTGTGATGAGCTCACTCTTGCATAATCAGCGCTTTCAAGCACAACTGCATTTTAAGTGATAGACAGAGTATACTGTACTTGGTTTTGGTTTTACTTGTTAAACAAATTACATTTAAAATGTTGATATAGCTAAAACATGCAAGACCAAATTTGCAATAATACATACAACACCCAGTTAAGTCAGCAATAAGCATTCATGCACATGCACAAATTCTTGATTTACTTATGTACATTAGGTATTGAGCGTGCACCCTCATTTCTGCACAAATATTATTAAACAGTTTGGCTGCATTCAGCATTCAGTTGCATGTACTGTTAGAAAAGGATGCTGCACATCATTTTACAACCCACTTTGAAGAACTCAAAATATTTTTGGTAGAGTTTACCCATTTCCACTTCCAATACATGAAAGAGGTGAAGGTGAGAACTTTGTTCAGCTATCCCTGACTTCCATCTGTTAGCTATGTTACCTTTCTAGCAATCCACATCCAATAATCCTGTGATTTTAGTTAGAGCACATTCATAAAAGAAATGGTTTACCATTGTTATTCTGCCACTTGATGTTAATGGCAAACTTGACATCTTAAATCACAGTCATTTCGCTATGATAGCCGAGGGGCTAAGCAATACTTTTAAAAATAGAGGCAAGTGCAGATTAGAGGAACTGTACCAAAGCAACATTTGCCAAAAAAAATGTGATACAAACATTCTTGAGCTAATGTGTTATAAAAGCAAATCACTCCATAAATTAGGTTTTATATATAAATTAATGTATAAATTAATTTGGGTATTGTGAAGTTAACAGCTGTAGTCTGATATATATTGTTTTTCTCCATGGAAATGTTAACACCATGAAGAATTTGCTTATGTCTCTGGATTAAAAGTACAGAATTTTACAGCTATATTTTAATTTTGACTAAGAAATAGTCTGTTTTCAAATTTGTGTAAAAGTGGATGGTCCTGAAAAATAAGCCCTCTGTATACTTAGAGCCAAGCAAGTACAGTGCAGTTTTTTCACACTGTTTAGCATCGCAACCTTCGTCAGCGATACTAATAAACGGGGCTTGACAAACAGTTTACCGCTGCTGGTAAACGGGGCGCGCGGCTGATATCTACTCACCACAGGCGAGTAGATTCTCTAGTTTGTCGAGCCCTGCTAATAAAAATGTACCCTTCACATGATATTATGTCCATTAAAATAAATAGGTCAATTCTCTGTACATCTGGCACCTGATGACTGAAACATTACCAAGTATGTGTGTGTTTTAAACTAGTCATGTCTGTACTGTGTATGAGATCCATCCTGCATGGTGCTGAGCAGTTTGATCTTTATCCAGTGAAGTATGTATGCATGCATGCAAGTGGCCCCACTGACTTAAACATTACTGTTTGCATGCTTAAGGTTTAGTATGCGATTAAGTATTTCGCTAGAGAGATGAGCTACTTGGTGGCAAACTGATTCAAATGCATCAGATCTGATACAAACTCCATCCTCTGTGGCTGTAGAGGATACCTAGTATTTTTCTTTGCACATAGTAAAGAAATTGTGATGGATACTTTACAGCCAAAAAAAGGAAAGGGGAGTGGGGCCACTCCAGATGCAGTGAAAGTGATGAATTGTTAGTTCTATGCATATGACTCATCAGTCCTACAATTTTTCAGGAGGGCCGGGGAGAGTGAAAAGTGCAGCACTGGTTCTGTTTGTTAAAGACAGGTGCCCTGCTGATTAAATCAAACAGTCAATGGATTTGTGCCCACTTACAGCAAGACTTTATTTGCCTCATAAATTATAAGGTTTTTGTCATTTATTAAATGACAGCAATCTGAAGCCTGGCAGAGTTTTTGAATAAGCATTGGATAAGCTCTGATAACTTATTGGACTTTCAAGATGGCCTTTTGATTTTTGACTCCACCAATCTAGCCAGTAATTCCAATCATAACAATACTCACTGAATAAACTAAACAACAACAACATCAACCACCAAACAAATCTTGCCCAGTATATGATACATCCAGCAGCTAATAAATGACTTTAAAACTGGTGGAGAGGGGGAGGGAGAAAAGACAGAAAATCAAAGCAAGATGTTCTCGATCTAGCATAGTTGAATAATTGCATGCACTAAATAGGTTGGTTTCAATTATGTTTCTCTGAAGGCAGTCCAAAAAGTACAAAAAGTTTACAAGTAAAGGCTTTCTCAGGGAGAATTTTACAGCAGTGAGTTAATGAGAGACTTTTGCTTCCCAAAACAAGGGAGGCCTAGTCATCTCTGAAAAGTTTCCAGTGGAAAGTAGAACTTATGTCATAGCCTGCTTCTGTAGGATAACCACAGTGGCTGATGAGCATGTGTCACAAGTCAGCTTTCTCTTAATGGGATCCTAATGATTATATATAACTCAAAGCATGAATTAAGTGCAACATGGTTTCCTTTGGAACAGTCACCGACGATTTCTGAGATTCCAACATCTTTCCTCAACCACCGTAAGCTGTGAGGTCATCCAATAGGACATGTGATTGAATCTGAGAGCTATACACTAAGGCTACGTCTAGACTGGCATGATTTTCCATTAAAAGTTTTCCATTAAAAGCATTTTCGGAACAGAGCGTCTAGATTGGCACAGACGCTTTTCTGCAAAAGCACTTTTTGCGGAAAAGCGTCCATGCCAATCTAGATGTGCTTTTCCGCAAAAAAAGCCCCGATCGCCATTTTCACGATTGGGGCTTTTTTGCGGAAAACAAATCTGGGCTGTCTACACTGGCCCTTTTGCGCAAAAGGACTTTTACCCAAACGGGAGCAGCATAACATTTCTGCAAGAACACTGACAATCTTACATGAGATCGTCAGTGCTTTTGCGGAAATTCAAGTGGCCAGTGTAGACAGCTGGCAAGTTTTTCCGGAAAAGCAGCTGATTTTGCGGAAAAACTGGCCAGTCTAGACACAGCCTAAGATTGTGTATGTAGCCATAATGTGGGTTTGTTGAAGAGGGACAAACAGAGCCAAGCACAACAGCAATTTCCACGTTCAGGTGAACATAGGCATTGCTTCTTTGCATGCCCCTTAGAAAGAAAATCCCCAAAGGAAACAGGAAGGAAGGAAGCCTTTTCCCAAACACCACAGTGACCCAAAATGCTATCTGTTCTCATTGGGGACCTTCCAAACAGAGCTGTACATCAGTGCAGGCACACCCCATAGGCCCTTTTGCATATAATGAAATCTAGCCCTTATATTTAACAATAAACCATCCGTGGTAATTCTGAGAAATAGGAGTTTCAGATTTCTCTTTCAGAGAATTCAGTCTCCCAGGTCAGTGGAATAGGAAATCACTGTTTCTCTCTGCCCATTTTCAATTACTTGCCTCTGCTAGCTTCCTTGTGCATGAGAACAAGCAGGTTGGCAAAGTTCTCCCTACAAATATTTTTCGCATAAAAATTGACCAATTTAAACAAACAATACATTGTATGAACTTCATGAATCCGCTGCATTTTATTGATATTTAATTGTCCGAAGTTACAATATTTGCTTGCCGTGGTGGGAAGCCCCACAGGGCCTGAGAAATATATTTGACAGTCCAAAGATGATCATCACTAATTTCCAAGCTTCCCTGTCATCCTTCAATGCTATTCAAAGCATTGCTATACATATTCAATGTAAAGCTGTTTGGATCAGATGAAAAAACTACACAGAAAAAAACATCCAATCTTAATAAATTGAAGGTTGGTGTTTTGTCCATTTCTGCACCCCTCCTTCCTACAGCCCAATCTGAACTGGTAACTGAAAGACACAGTTCTTGGGATTTCTGTCAGCAGTGAATATAATATCACAACTCCAAGTGCATTAGTAGGAAGGATTTCAGTACCTATTAAAAAAGTAGCAATTGTAGACCTATAGTCAACAAACAGGCAATGAGGAAGGGGCGGAATCTTCCAGAAGAGTCCATCACTCATGATCCCAACCTTCACCAGTAGTGTAATAATAAAATAATAACAATTCTCTCTTTGACTGGGCTAATTGTTCATTGCTCTCAACTCACTTTATAGGCAGGTATTGTTATCCCATTGTATGAGCAGGGAAATCAACGCATAGCAGTGGAAGGTGTTTTGCCAAAGGTAACAGAGTAAGTGAAAAGAACCCAGGTGTTTTGACTCCCACTCTAGAGCATTACCCACTGAGGAATACTGCTTTCCAGTAGAATGCTCTTCTGCCATACTGGTATTTGGAAGCCCCTAGAATTTACATGTTGGGTAAATGCATGAATACGGTTATTGGCATCCTCTTGTGGGTATCTAAAGGCAGAGTGCAACTCTTAAGTAGACATTGGCAAAAACCTTAGGATGTAACATTTTATACTTAATGTTACTGAATGATGAAGTTCATGAACTTATAACTATTTTTTCTCAAAAAATGCAAATTTGTCAAAACTGAAGTAGTTCATGAAATACAGTCAAGATCAAATTTCTCTCAAAGTGTTGGAATAATTTTGAAAATTGTCAATTAAATACTGACAAATTCAAAATAAAAATTCCTCTGGTTTTCTGGTTCACAAATACCCTTTTCTGTATAATCTAAGTAGATTGTGAAAGAAGGTTTTAAAGAAAAAAAGGTCACTCAAAATTATTATTATTTTGGTTCATTAATATTTTTGTAATTCTGACTTTGTACTAGAGACAGGAAAAAAAAACAAATTCTTGAAAAAGTTTCTGCAACAGACAAACCATTTCTCTCCTTGCTTTAGTCAATCATTGGATGGCTAGAGCACTTCACAATTAAACTGCTTTTAAATTCGAGACTCATAAGTTTTTAGGGAAAACTTTACCAAATGGTAAACTGATACCGAAGGATATATGTCAGAGGGAAGGGGGCAGATCTGAAAGCAGGCTGAGACAGTGATGTTCTACTTTGTCTATCTGAAAGATAGCATATGTGACCCTTCAGCATGCAGGATTTTAGCTTAGGAAACTTTAAATTCAAAATTGCTGCTTTCCTGAAGTTTTCATTGACGTGCTGAGAAATTTCATTTTGAGGACAAAGGCTCAGTCCTGGGACTTCGAGGCCTAGATAGGCCGTCAATGGAATCTGAAGGGTTTGAAACACTGGGTAGGCCCAGAAGTTGGTGTGAATCCTAAAATGACTTAAGTTCACCAAAGTATATTAGGCCCAAGAAGGAAAAACATCCTGATCTAAAGTTCAGAGAAATCCATGGAAAAAGCCTCCCTCTAACCTTCAACCAGCTTTGGATCACATCCCAGACTCTCTATTCCTAATAGATTCAAGGGAGAGAGAAGCAGAATGGAAAACAACTCCATGAGGATCACATATCTGATTGTTTGTTACATGAATGTGTTTATCTTAAGTGGACAGTGGAAGTAGCACATTGTCTTAAAACTCATTGCCATTTGGGAGACTCTCTCAGGCACAGAGAAGGCATGTTAGATTTCATACAGTAGACTCTGTAGATCCACGGAAGTTCATTCCCTTCCTCTCATAAAGCAGAGGGGACTATAAAATCAAACTATCACACTAGGCCTCCATTCTCTGCTGAGATCTTCACAAGTGGACTGTTACACTCACATAGAAGCTCCCTTGTATAAATGGTTCTTCACACTGATGAAGCAGTTCAATCATGTGCTGCCAGCTACAGATTAAGAGCATTAGGTCAGACCAGGAAGAGGTCTCACGAGTGAAAATATACCTTGGATAAATTAGAATTTATCCTTGCTTGGATTTTGGTGAAAATATGACTATCAGACTCCATGCAAATTAAATAGGGCTACAAATGGTTAGAAGCCAGTATGTTCCTGGGTAGCTTGGCAGGTCCTTAAGTTAAAGGTTACTATACAACCTGCAGAACCACTAGAGCTGGAAAATGGAGAAAGTGAAAAAATGCTACTGAGAAACACATTCCACAATTACATTAATGGGGATATGGGAGGAACCAGAAAAGTTTAGTGCACTTCTGCTTTCTTTATAATGTCATGGTTTTAATTTACCTCATTTATATTAACGCATAGTGGATTGCACAACTATTAGCATGATGGAAACTTACACTAATTCTCACTAAATCTACCTCTAATTATTATGATTAATGAGAAGTTGATCATCTTGGACCAGTTTAACAACCTAGAGCAATTGGAACTGAGTAAAAGAGACGTTGCTTAGTAAATTAGGTCTTCAGTCTCTTTTATTTAATGAAAACATAAGCAGTCCACTCAGCAATAGTACCTCTTAATTCACTATAATCATTCATTTACATATATTTGCATAGATTAGGTCTCCTCCAGCTATGTATTTACCTGAAATTAATTTACTTCAAAACTTCATTATAACTTAGCCCTATGATTAGTTTAATACTGTAGTAATATTCTATCCTGGAGTTGGATAATAACTGTAAATCAGCTGCTTTTTCATTCCGTAGCTCCTGAGCACATGCATGGTACTATTATCTATAAGTATCACTGCCAGTTAGATACACTGGCTACCACCCATTTTATAGAATACCATCTCAGTTTGATACATTATTGCTGGTGTGCTAAAACCACTACTGATCATGCTCTCCAATAAGGTCTCATCAACATCTTGTATTTCCCACCCATCAGTCTGCACCATCTGTCTTTTGTCTTAAATTTACACTGTAAACTCATTGTAAACTCCTGGAGGCATGCACCATCTTTTTTATTGTGTGTGTGCACAGTGCCTAGCACAAGAGGGTCCTGATGCATGATTGGGGCTTTTGGGCACTACAACAAGACAAATAATAAAATCTAACTTCCACTCATTTAAAAAGGTCACTGTCAACTTCAAATGTAGATTGAGGATGTTCCCTCATCCTCCCCACACCTGTTTTTAAATCACTTTAAATAGTTTCAGGGGCTATACCATATCTGTTGTTTGTGTGATGGGACGTGTACACCTCACAAAAGACTATAGGGGCTAAGGTTAACACCCAGGTAGGTCAATTAATTCCACAGACTGCACTCAGTGGGGGAGCCAGAGAACAGGAAACTAATGGCAAACAGGTTACTCCCTGGGAGGAGAGAGAAAGGTTTTGGAGCAGGTACATCAAGAGTGAGAAGGGGAACCAGATGTTGTGCGAAGCAGTCCAGGGACACAGAAGAGAAGCCAATAACTATTAAGCTCAGGATTCCTGGAGTGGAACCTGCAAAAGAGGAAGACTGCATGGGGAAGACTGCCTAGGACTTCTAGGGAGAAGGGACTTTGCTACCCCAGAAGTGGGGAACACCGAGTGATCCATACAGAACACTGAGTCACAAAGAGCATGTCGCAGGTCCTGGAGTGTGAGGAGCTGCAGACCAGAGAGTGAGAGTGAGGGCATTCAAACCATGAACGGGGCTGTCAGCCTCTAGAGCTAATCCTCCAGATGACCAGGAAGAGGTATCAATGCATTGGTGTATTGTGCACCTGGCTGACAGTTTGATAATCCCATTTTTTATACAATGTTTTTCTTCCAAAATGCAGGAGAATCGAAAAACCAACTGTGGGAGAAGTGAAAATAACTGTACACAAATTGCGGTCCAAAACACAAAGGAAACTTGAAACAAAAACAGGTTTATTGTGTTATCAAATTTCAGTTACCGTAACCATAGGCTTTACTTATAACTACAGCTGGACAAAAAAAATTGCAACAACAAAATGATTAATTAATGTGTATCCATTACACTGAATTGTTTTGGGTGAAGAAAAAAGTTAAATCTAAAATTCAAAACTTTTTGATTTCTCAGTTTGATATTACTTTTATATAATCATAGAAGAATAGGGCCCAGAGACAGAATAAGTGTATGCAGATGCTTGTCTTAGGCCACTAAGGGGAAGACTGATGCTTCTGCAATAAATCTTCCAGAATTCTATTTAGTGGCTGTAATAAAGTCCCACTAAATCGAATCCAGAGGGTGCTCCCATTGGTGCCGGTATTCTTGTTCCTTACAAGGAGTAAGGAAAGCTGACAGGAGTGGATAAGGCTAGGACTTTAACAAAGAGTTCAAAAAAGAGCTAGATAGCCATTCATGGACATAACCTCCATGAATCTATTAGCCAGGTGGGTACGAATGGTGTCCCCAGCCTCTGTTTGTCTAGAAATGGGTGACAGGGGCGGGATCACATGAGGATTACCTGTTGTGTTCCCTACCTCTGGAGCATCTAACATTGGCCACTGTCAGCAGACAGGATACTGGGATAGATGGACTGTTGGTCTGACCCAGTATGGCCGTTCTTACGCTCTTATGTTCTTATGAGTGTTTGCTCCTGTGACCTCCGGCTGTGGAGACCTTGTGGAAACTCAAAGTAAGGTACATCGACTCCTGCTAAATGATTAACATAGCTGAAGTTTGTATCTTAATTTGACCTTCCAGGTAAGTATAGACAGGGACTTAGCAATCTCCAAGAAAATAAACTTCACAGTCTCTCTAGGTCAGGGATGGGCAAATTCCATCCGCAGGCCGGATCTGGACCATAGGGTTAGTCCCTAATGGACCCCCACCTCCATGTTTACCTGTGCCTCAGCAAGCACTGGAGGATTGCCACTCTGGTTGGCCGCGAATTAGCTATCGTGGCCAATGCGAGTGGAGGAAAGCAGCATCTCGATCAATGATGCTTCCTGCCACTTGCATTGGCCGCGAATGGCAATTCGGGGACAACCAGAGCTGCGATCCTCCAATGCTTCCTGAGACGTAGGTAAACATGGAGATGGGGGCCCATTAGGGACTAACCCAGTGGACCGGATCCACTAACCCTGCGGGCTGCCATTTTTGCATTTAACTGTTTTTACTTAGAAAGTCTTTCCTAAACTGAATCTTACTTAAAAGATTAAGTAATTTTTTCATATTCTCCTTTGATTTTATTAAATAAGTCTATAAAAACTGAAAACAGTCTAAGTTGAAATGAAACATTTGACTTACTCTGTTTTTTAAAAACTTTTTGTTCAAGTTTTCATTCCTGAAATTATTTGTATTTTATTTGCTTTTTTGGAACTGCCTGCAAATGAAAATAAAATCAATTAAATAAATAAATAAATACATCCATTATTCACCCATTTCTATTAGTAACACTATGGACACATTTTCCACATGATGCGTTTTAAACATTAAAGTCCCTTTAATTAGAGATGAGGAATTTTTATTAAGTTTAGAGACAGGCCTGAGCTAACAAGTTCAACTCCAAAATTAGACCCAAAATTTCAAGATACTCAACAGTGTTTAAATCCAGGATTAAAGAAGGATAAGGACAACTGCCAAGGTTGGATCCAGAGGCAGACATCCATCCAAAGAGGATTCTGCACTTCTGTTAAGACACATCACTAGTTAAAATATGAATTTCCCTTTTCCTTATCTCCCTCAAATAAAGTCACTCATCTCTAGAAACTAGTCAAGAGGTCATTAAGTTTTAGGAATATTTGGAGGAAAGGAACAGTTTACCAATTGATACAGAAGGTTCTATATAAGTGACCTACCCTCATCTCTATTTACAATTCACCAGTCTGTGTATCATTGCCAGTGTTATCAGTAATTACATAATTTTCCTTTATACCATCGCTAAATATATTGACCAGCCCTGGGCTGAGAAATGATCCCTTCAGCACTTGACTGATCCCATCCTGTTGAGGAGTCCCCATTAACAACTAGCTTTTGAGATCTATCACTCAGCCACTGGAAATCCATTTAATATGTTCTTTATTGATTTTTAATACATCAAATAAGACTTTTCTGACAGTATTGAAACAAACAGCCATAAAGGTTCTATTTCAAAACATGGATCAAAAGTCAAGGAACAGGCAGCAATAACTGAAAGCTACTGGCTGAGAAAAAACTTGCTTCTACTTGACGGTTTCATTTATAAGCTGTAAATTATATACCAGGTCTAAACAAGTTTGAGTACTGTACTTCTCTCACATTTGAGCTAAGAACATTCATTCTTTGGGATGTGTGATTCACAGGGGGAGCACAGATTAAAAGAGAAAGTTGGTAGCTAAACAGCAGGGTGGAGAGCTTTAGAGGTCATCAGAAGCAAAATGTTCTTGAAGTAGAAGAACCAACCTAGAATTCTCACATCAGTCAAGAAGCATCCTGCAGACAACTGCCTTAGCTTTTTAGACCTGGGGGCTGATCTATGGGGCAATTCTTTATTTAGCATTTGCATATTCGCCAAGCTAAGCAACAGTGTTCTTAATGGCCAAGTAGAACTCTCTGAACCCACCCCTGAATTTGGTTAGAGGTCACTAACTGAATTTGGTTAGAGGTCAGCAATGTGTATCATTGTATGATCTGCGCCATCACTGAAACTTGGAGCATCTTGAAGACTCTATTGGTTGGCTAAACAGAGCCTTGATCACAGAGGTGACCTGATGAAAGAGGTGTAACTGGAGTGCTAAAGAGGTCATTGAGCAAGGACAAACTTGGCTTGGCATGGACTTTCTCAAGCAAGTTGTCAACTGCAATTTCCCTCCAGATGTAAGAAGGAATAAAGTTGGAACTGGTCCTGCCTAGAGCAGGGGGCTGAACTTGATGACCTTCTGAGGTCTCTTCCAGTTCTATGATTCTATGATTCTATGAAAGTGGCTCAGAACTGGAAGGCATGGAAAATGTGATGACCAGATAGTTCTTGTGAGGATGTGCACTGTTGAATTTAACGTCAACAAGGTTGGTGTCTGCTGATCAGCTCCATACTGGCGGACAGTACTGAGCTATTTGAGTACGAGTTGACAAGGGCTGAAGTCTTTAGGGTTGAAGCATCCATTTGCTGCTATCGTGCTCAGTTGGCTTCCATGTTTGGCTTCCCTGCCCGGGCTCTCTGTTTCTTCCATTCCCCCCTCCTGCCATGCCAAGGTCCCACATTCTCCCCACATACCAGCAGCTCTGTGTGCATTGACTTTCCCATACTCTCTGTGTTCCCATTATTTTTCAATCTCCCTCTGCACCAGGTGTTCATGGTGGCTCTCAGTACATGTACACCCCATACCAGGGTATCCCAGAGCAAGGTTCATGTGCACTGAAGTAACTTGCTGTCTGGCACAACCTGAAGGCTGGGTACGGGATTGCTGCTGCTTCTCCTCAGTCACCCCCTGCTGGCTCTTCTTGGCTTTTCCCTCCAGCCACATCACTTAAAAGTTCAATGCTCTTCTAGGGTACTGAAGTCCAGCTGTAACTGGACTCCTGAAAATCCCTATGCCTGCCTTCCCCAGACCAGCAGCAAAACCTATAGAACTCAACAAATCACTCTTCTTTCTGGAGTTGCAGATCCCACAGCTCCTCTGTGGCACCCCCCAGTAGAACTCAGAATCACAACCAACCTGAAGCCTCTTTCCCCATCTCTAGGCTTGGCCCCTCACTACTCTTGGGCTCCTCTTCAACTTTCTGCTCCTTTTAGAGAACAGTGGCTGCAGGACTGCTTCCCTTGCACTTGGTACTTTGTTCCAGGGCCCACCACAGATGTCAGCTCCACTCCGACTTGATTTTCCAGCCAAAGGTTAACTCATCTCAACTGCTCCCCTCCAGAACCTGCTCCTAATGCTGGGCTTCTTCCTTTTTTTAGTCCTATCCCAACACAGGTGTGGCAGGACAGAGCTAATTAAACAAGACTAGCTAGCCCTAGATCTCTAGGCCCTTAAAGGGGCAGGCTATTATGTTGTGAACTCTCAGTCTCCCCCTGCCCCTCAGCCAATCCCAGATGCTCCCTAGGACCCATATTTTTAGCTCTCCCCCTTGCTAGGATTTGTGTGTGCCATACTTCCAACCTTCCCCAGCCCAGGTTCTCCCAATATCCCCCAATGAGGGCTTCTGTTTGCACCATTTCCAACATCCTCTGAGCAAGGGTCCCACCTTCCCTCCCACACCAGGGGTTGGGTGCACATTCTTACTATCCTCGCCCTTCCCACGTGCTCCTCAGTTCCCTCCCCTACTATTCTTCTTCTTTCTGCCTGAGTGTTAATGCACTCAGGATGTCAACACGTCAAACTCAATTGAGAGGATGAGAGGGGCATTATTGTGTGGGAAGGCGTTAAAGGATGCCATCAACAAGTTTGATCTACAAATAGTGGCAAAGGTGCCTGAAGGTGTAGTTGTGCTAAAGAACTGCCTAGGGCTTCATATGCTCCCTGTTGTCCCACTTTTGGCTGACCAGTTGCCCCCAAACTGAATAGTGTTTCACACACTGATGTTGAGGACAACCCCTGACATTTTAGAATTAACTGAATACAAAGTTCTTAAGTTATCATGTTGCAGACAGACAAACGGAGAAATGCTATCAAGCATAAGGCCTTCACAAGCTTAGCCAGCCATCAGGGGTATGTGATGATGCAAAATTAAGACAAAATATCAGAAACTTGTTTAGATGAGGTGTCCTTGAAAGAGAGTCTCTCTGATGCCAGCAGCCTCTTGCTGTTTACTCCTTTTCAAAAACAGCACATATAAGAATCCTAATTCAGATATCTTTGGCACCTTACAGCAAGAAGTGCAATGTACAAACAAGGAAATAGCATAAAGGCCCTTCTCTGTTAGTTGGGTCGCTTTTCTGTTTTAGTTCTCTGTCCATAATTACGGGGAATTGAAGAAATATACACTTTACTGCTAGAAGACATGAAATAAGTTCATGCTGGGTCTTATTTCTTTGTGTGAATAGAAAAGATGCATCTACCCTGTGCTTTTGAAATTGTCCCTAGGAAATTTGCACTGATGGCACCAAAGCTTTATTGACACAAAGGAGAGACAGTGCACGGGGTTCCAGCAGACCAGGGAGACGGGGAGCAAAGCCTCGGAGGACGCCCGCAGCGGGACAGCCGCGGCACGCCTGGGCTGTCCTGCTGCGGGCGTCCTCCGCGGCTTTGCTCCGCGTCTCCCTGGTCTGACCAGCAGACCAGGGAGACGGGGAGCAGCTTTTCTCACCCCGGAGGACGCGAGTGGCGGGACCACGGCTCATCTGGGCGTCCCGCCGCTCCCATCCTCCGGGGCGAGAAAAGCCCCATTCATAACTGCGGATACGACGTAAGTCGGATCCGTGTAACTCAGGGACTGCCTGTAGTACAGTACTAGAAAGGGAGAACTTTTAGTGCACTAACAAATCAGAGAATAACCACCAAGAAATCTAGTCTCTAGGAAATCTAAAAAGAAATGTTATGGTGTACAGAGTGTGTTCCTGCCAATTCATGTGAGGTTCATGTTACAAGACTGGATCTGGGCCTTTTCTATATAGAGGTATCCTATTTTGCTAAATAACTCACATCTGCTTTTCATAGACCTTTAACTTACAAAGGCTTCCCTCAAAAACAGAACACTTCCTCAAGAAACCCAGTTATTAAACAAGCAGTAAGTGAATATGATACAGTAAAATAAAAAGTAAACCTAGTCCTGAGGCACCTCAGGAAATTATAAAAATAGCTACTTATCTAGGGAAGTAAGTTCATACACTGAATGAAGATGGAGGTTTTCCCTTATGTGTTGTTAGATGAACGTAGCCATCTTTTTCTCCAAAGCGTATCTCCCAACATCACCTGTAACTTGGTGAACCCTCAGCTAAACTACTGTTACATATCTGTGGCCCTGTTATATATTATTTGGAAATAAACGTAGAATTATTTTTATAAGGCATGTGATTTCCTCATAAATATTCTGTAAGACATTTATTCTCATAGAATCACTTTGGATCAAGACAACGTAATACTATGAAGTGTCTTAAAATGTAATAAACAAACAAACAAACAAACAAATAAATAAATAAATAAAAGACCTCCAAAAGATGTAGCAAGATTCATTATTATTGGTGAATGGCAAAGAAATATTCAGCTAACAAAGCACTTGATCTGGCTGAACTTCCAGAAAGACTTCATTATAGGGGACACAAATTTTTATAAAATACATTGTATCTATGCCAAAAAAAAAATGGACACCAAATGTCATTTCCTAAACTTCTAGTTGAAAATTAATATTTCTGTTTAAATGTAAAGGTAGTTGAAAAGATTCAGCTACACCTTAGTCATGTCATCAATTTAAATGATTCTTGAATTACTTGCCTACGTCCAGTTCATATGGGAAACACTTCTCATTTGCTAAGATTATATTTTTAATTAACTCTTTAAGGTCTGGTCTATAATAGATCAGGCAGGTCGGCTTATGGTTCGCAACTCCAGCTATGCAAAATGTGTAGCTCGAGTTGGTTTACCTTAAGCTGAGCCATAGCAGCCTCCACATAGTGGGAAGCTGACAGGAGTACATAATCTTGTCAACTTCCCTTACTCCTCTCTGAAGGAGTAACAGACGCCAGAGGGGGGCTCAGCATTGGATTTAGGGCTCTATAATAGAACCGAAATCGAACACTAGAAGATCAACCTTCTTATAAATATAGAACTGCCCTAAAAGTTCCCAACTCTTAGGTCTACCTACACTTGTAGCAAGGACGCAGCCTATCCCCAACAAACACAACCCATTATGAAAATCTAAACTAGCAACATCAGAAGGTCAAGTGCAGTGTTTGAATATTTTATTCAGTTAATTTCCTTATTCTTAAAAATATTACCTTTGGCTGTACAGTTACTGAAGTTTAGAAACTATAATAGCAACGCTTATGCACTTTTAATGTGACTAACATGATAAAAGAAGAAAAGTGTCATTTATAATGCAATAGACATATTCCCACAGTGTGCATGACTCTTCTTTCTCCATTACCAGGTCCCAATCAGTTAATCAGCATCTTATAATAGAGGCAGCAAATTTGGCACTACAGCTAGTGACACTTGATTTCCACACATAAATGTGCAAAAGGTTTCCACACATAAATGTGACCAACAATCCAGTTAGAGCCTGAGATTATGATCTTTTCAGGATTGATCATCCTTACTTGCTTTGCCAACTCAGAACAAGTACCAAATTGTCTCCTTCAGCTTCCCCATATGAAGTAACAACAATTTAACAAAAGAGGCACACTGAATTTCTAATAGCGAACTGGCATTTTGACAACATTTGATTTCATATATGAATGAGCATTTGCTGCATCATGTACTGAGAATAGTTACTTGGTTATCCTGCCAGATACTGAGTGCCTCTTAGTGGTTCTGAGTGCCTTTAAACTCCCACCGACTCCAGTGTATATTGAGGAAACACCGGAGGTGAACATAGGAAAAGCCATACTAGTTCAGACCAAAGGTCCAGACCAGTATGCTGTCTTTCAACATTGACCAAAGCTAAATACCTCATAGGGAATAAACAGATAGATTAACCATCAAGTGATTCATTCTCTGTCATGGATTCTCAGCTTGCAGCAAACAAAGGCTAGAGATACTATCTTTGCCCATCCTAGCTAATAACCACCTTCCATGAATGTATCTATTTGTTTTTTGAATCCAGCTAAAGTCTTTGTTTCTCACAATATCATTCGGCAAAGAGTTTGGTATGTTGACTGTGCGTCGTGTGAAGAAATACTTCCTTTTATTTGTATTGAACCTGCTGCCTAATGATTTCATTTGGTAACCCCTGGCTCTTGTGTTCTGACAAGGAGTAAATAATATTTATTTACTTTTGCAACACCAGTGAATATATTACAGCTATCAGGCCCATAAATGGATGAATATTACTTTTTTTAAAAACACACTCACAGCAGCTATGTGGAGAAGTTACTTTGAAGAACATGCTGCTCTAGAGCAGGGGTGGGCAATAATTTTTGAAGGGGGGCACTTGAAGAATTTGGAAAGTGGTTGAGGGCTGCACTCTTCTGTGAAGAGGTGCAGGTCTGGTATGGAGGTTGGGTGCAGAAAGGAGCTTGGGGTAAGAGAGGGAATTTGGGTGAAGGATGCAGTTGTAATGTGAGGCACTGGACTGGGATGCAGGGGGATGGACAATGACCTAGAGCAGAGAACTAGCGTAGAGGAGGAGATGCAGGGATTTGGGTTGTGAGCCAGGGCAGGAGGGGACTGTGACTGGGGCAGGAGACTGGGGTTCCAGATCTGGGAGGGGGTATGGGTGCAGGAGGAGGGCAGAGGGCTTGGGCATATGGAGTAGAAGGGCAGGAGTGGGGGGAGTGAGGGACAGAGGATTGGGGAAGGGAGGGGCTGGGGGTGCAAGAGGTAGGCTCTGGCCAGGAGACTACCAGCCAGCAGCCTGTTCCTGAATCAGCCTCCCTCCTGCCCGGCTCCTGCACAGGCGGCAGCCATGTGCTCTAAGATTAACTAGGAGCCCCTTGTGCTTTGTAGCTGCCTGTTGTTGAACCAGGCAGCTCCAATTGGACAATTTCTAGCCAGTAGCCGTCCAATGGAATTGTGCTGGGGGCGGGAGCAACTCCTAAAACATTCCCCTTCCCCTCTGGGCTCAGTTTTTAAAGTGAAACTGCCCCATAGCTGCGTTTCTGAGTGGTGTGTAGATGTGGTGAGGGAAGCGGAAAGCCTGCCTGGGGCTCCCTGCAGCATCCGTGGGCCAGATCCATGACTTGGCGGGCCAGATTTGGCCTGCAGGCCATATTATGCCCAGGCCTGCTCTAGAGGAATGGAGATTGGTCCCTGCTAACAATGGGCTGGAAAATACATTACAAAATTTTAAGAAAAATATCAAGCTAGCCATGTCTCTGACGTTCTAAGGAGGAATGTCTGAGAGTTTTAATGACCTGCAAGTAACTTGACTGTTATATTAGGAAATCTGCAGGAATTCTACGGTCTAGCATACACACTACAGTGAAAATTCAGGAGACTAGTGTATTTGGAAGAAGGGGAGAGAGGCAACTCCCCAAAAACAAATCCAGATTTCCTAGAAGAGAGATTCATCAACCAATATGGCTAACAAATAGGTAATGAAACCCTTCAAGTATCAGATTTACAGGACTATTTCACATTACACCAATCTTCGAGGAGTAGTAAGTGTGAACATACATACTGCACGTAGCATATGACACTGATCTGCAAAATAATTATGAATTCTCTGTAAATGAAAACAGAATGTAAGCAATGTCATTAACTAATATCACATTCCCTATATTCATTGAATTTTTGTAATAATTCTATAACCTGCTGCTTGTCTTCCTTGGTACATTTTCTACATTCTTCCTGAACTATAGGGAACAGAGATGCACACAATATTAAAGCATGGCCACACTAAGACTACAGTATGTAATATGCCAATTATCTTCATAGCATTACGATTTTTTTACAAGTATGCACACACATCCCTTTATTAGCAAGAATGCTACATTGTGAGTTCATAATAATTTACCTTCCATTATCACCCCTTGGTAGGAATAGAAACCAAGCTTTCTTAAATGATACCATTGCCCAGTTTGTCTATGTTCTGTTTAGCATCCTTTCCCTAGGACTGTGCAGAATCTCTAGTTCGTCACCAGATTATATAATTTGCAGGAAACATATAACATTACTACATCTCTGATAAAGAGTACATGGCTGTCAACCAGGTGATATTTTGCTATGAAATAGTGGCGTAGCCAAGATGGGAGAAGTGGATGGGCCCTGACTTCAGGTGGGTGGGCAATGATGGGGCTTCTTTCTCCTCTCCGCTCCCTCCCCCCCAGCCGGCCACAGAGAAGGAAGGGCTAGCTACAGTAGCTAGAGGCCTCGCCCAGCATGCACGGCTTGCCCCTCTCTGGCCTGCAGGGAGTTCCTGCTGTGGAGGTGCATTGGGGGCTTGTCCCACTAGGGCCACCTGCTTCTCGCAACAGGGCACTGGGGCTTACCCTGCTTACAAGCCCCAAACTCCATGCCCTTGCAGGAATGCTGGACAATTGGAGCAGGGCTAGCCCTTAACTCTTTTCTCTAGGTCCACTGTAGCAACAGGCGGAGAGGGTCAAGCCCCCATCACCGGACAAGAGCAGAACCAGGACTGGGGGTAGGTGGGCCTGGATCCTAAATGGATGGGCTATGGCATCTCAGGCCCACCTGTGGCTATGCCCCTGCTATGAAAACAGACTGTTCTGAGTCACCCAGAGTAGGAGTAGGAACAACGATTCATAGTACAAGGAGTACTGTAATATAAATTGACAAGAAGGTTGAAATGTGCTCCTTAGTCAACAATTGCTGGAAGTTTGGTCCCCCACCATCACCCTGGTTTTACAAGAGCTATAACCCAACAAATACAATAAAACTTCTGAAGATAGAGCTGAACTTTTGTTTTTAAGACAGACGGACGCTTAAAAATTGATCTGCACCTCTTCAGGAAAGGAGTGAAGACATTATATTTGTTTTTTGAATAAGCCATGTTGAAATAATGTGACAGAAAAAGTTCTATCCTCAGTCTGCAGTTGACCCCTTTTCTTTGTGCCAGAAGTGGGAGATTCTCTGTGCAAGCGCAGCTGGGCTTGCTAGGATTAATAGTGAAGGAAAAGATGATTGTTCAGAAAACTCATGATATATTCTGCCTACTTATCTTATACAAAGATGTGTAAATATAAGGAGCTCTAGCCAGGAAACATGTATTATTTAAAAGCAAACCCAACAGAATTCAGGGGAAAAAATTCAAGGAAACAGCATTCAGCCTTATTACCCAAGTCTATTTTCATTAATAAAATAGAAGCATGAAGAAAATAATGAACAATGAGTACCACATTCTGTCTTATATCTGTCCTTGAAAGAGATTAGCGCCGTCTAGGGAACAAAAGGAAAGCTATATTTTATAATCCAGTTATTCCTTACCTTGATCAGTATTTAAAGAAGGAACTGCTATTCTTAGAGAAAGGTTATATTCAGATTACTCCTATAAATTTTGTCGAAGAAAAACCATAAAACAGCAATCTTAAACTTTGCTTTTCCACTAGGCCCTGTAAATTTTCTTTTGCAGTGGCTGAGTTCAATCTGACTAATATTTAATTGTGTGCAGCAAGAAGGATGCTTGCTGAGCATAAAGCTATCCTACACATCAGCAAAGGACGCTAATACTGTTTGATGCTGACTTTAACCTGTAAGCTGATCAAAATAACTGCAATATAAAGAGCATAAAATATATGAAATCTCTGTGACAAAGAAAATATGCTCTTGACCTTCTTTGTGATACATGTACTACCACGTAAGTCATAATGTTACTATTCTGTGCATCTACCAATTATCCCCTCTAAGCACTCATATAGATCAAGCAGATTACAGGACTGTGGTCAGAGGTGAGGATTTAGGTGAGCAATGGTTCTAGTGCCAATAGCCAAATTATATTTTTCATTGTGACTAACGATGTCTCATTTCATTAATCATTTCAGTAAGTCACCTGTGTGCTTGATTGGAAAGGAGACATGTGTCTGTATGCTATAGGCCGCAGAAAAGTATCCTAAAAGAGAGCTTTCATGCAAGAAAAGAAAACATGCGGATTCTCATAGGTCTCAGACTTCAATATCACTTTCACAGGTGGAAACACTACATAACTGAGAGACAATGGAAATTCTTGGAATTTACATCAGCATAAACAAGTCAAAATATGGCCCCAACGCTCCATTTTCATAATGCAATAAGGCATGTTCTGTTGTTGGTGCCTCCCCTTTATTTTCATATTAACACTGGTATTACGCTTCCAGCAAAACTATGGTTTTTTATTTGGTGTGTTATTTACTGAATACAGCCACACTGAGAATGACATTTTCTCATTCATCATGTAACTGTCCTAAAATACACGACAAGGCGATTTTCTCAAGAGCTTTTGGTAATGTCTCTATTTGTACCTGCTACCAATCAAAAGCCTCTCTGAGCTAGGCACTTGCCTCCTACAAAAGACATAAATGGCCCTTGTAAATGAAACAGTTGATTCACCATTCTTTTAAAAACTGTACTTCCCAACCCTGTTCTATATTTAGCTTTAGTCTGCCCAGTGACTCAAAGGTGAGAGCTATTTTAAACAAACTCAGGACTACACTATAATTAGTATAAGTTCCATTATATTCTATGCTCATGGCTCTTTGATCTATATTATCTCAGCTGCTAGCCTTTCAGTCTCCAGAATAAATCAGTTGGATTCTAATCTCAACCTCCCACATCTAATTCATGCATCACAACTCTCAGATACATGGTCATAGTGTAACAGACTTTGGATCCTACACAGCAAAGATCAGGCTGAGTCCCACCTGAATCCTAGCTTACAAGTTTGCAATAGATAATATTTAAGATTGCTGCTTTGAGTTTCTAAACCATTAGAAATCTACAGAAAAAAACATTCTAATTATTCCGATCAGCTACATGTAAAATATCTGCATGTCTCAAGAGGCCATTTTTCTTTCCCTCAAGTAAAGTGAGACCGGCCAAGCTAGTTTGTCAGGAGTACTAAATCTTTCTTTGCACTTTTATTTTTAGACAACTTTTTGTTCTATTTTATCTATCTAGGTTCATCTATTACTCCCATTACTGCAGTAATTGAACAACACCTTATGCCCCTTTGTGAGTTCCACTT
Source organism: Pelodiscus sinensis (assembly GCF_049634645.1). Lineage (NCBI taxonomy): Eukaryota > Metazoa > Chordata > Testudines > Trionychidae > Pelodiscus > Pelodiscus sinensis. The sequence continues at coordinate 41,984,006 of NC_134720.1, read as the reverse complement.
TGGCAGGAAAACCCAAGGAGATGTGCCTGCTAATACTGATATGCTGCGAACAGACTAGAAGACATTAAACCCAAATACAAAGCATCGCCTTCTCACTGCTTCATATTTCACAAACACAAATCCCACCTCCTTTAACCTTACACTGCTACATAACCTCAGGACTGATTTTGAAAATGTAACTTCTTATTATCAAGCAGGGTAAAAAAGAACCCTAAACAATTGGTGAAAATGGAAAACCGCTAAGCGATCTAGGTCCCTGTGTGTCTCTTGCTTTGTAAATCACTTCCCCTTCCCACCCCAATTTCAGTTAATTAATTATAACAACTGCCAGTTATGTAACATTGCATTTCTAGACACTGTTTTTACAAAGTGAACAAATCCACTTTCATACTATCCATATATGGGGCAGTAATATAACAAATGGAAAACAAGCACTCTAACAAATGTATACACTAAGCCATTACTGCTAAGCTATCCTCATTATCAATCAAATGAATACACTGGTCAAACTCATACGGCCCATGATACATTCGTGCACCTCAAGAAAAGCTGTAAGAAATGTAATTAGGGGTCTGAATTTCAAATAAAGGCAGACTGCTTTCTCTCCTATTGGTTTCCCAAAATTCAAAGCTTTGTTGTAATTTTTAATCAACAAATACTGTTAACTAGGACCTGTTCTAGGTCAGACTGAATCATCACAATCGTCCTTTCTGGCCAAAGTATCTAAGAATGAATGAATTTCTTTTTCTTCAGTATGCCCAAAACAGCACATTCTCTCTAACTGAATAAACTTAAAACATAATAGTCTTGCAGCACCTTACAGATGAACAAAAATGTAGATGGTATCATGAACATAACCCACTCCTTCAGATGAATGGAGTTAATTAAATATCAGAGAACGAGAGGATATGGGGAGGAAGAGAGACAGATAGACAAACCACTAACATGAAACAAATTATTTCAAGCAACAACACAGCACTCACATCATACTCACCCTGGAACCTACCCTGGCAATCAGCTCTGATGCCAATTCTGTCCTGTGACATCATCACAGGACCTAACCACATAAGCCACCACATCAGAGGCTCATATAACTGCACATTCACCAATGTGATCTATGCCATTGAATGCTAGCAATGCCCCTCTGCCACGTACATTGGCCAAACTGACCAGTCTCTATGAGAAAGGATTAATGGACAAAAATCAAATATTTGAAACGGTAACACACAGAAACCTGTTGGGGAACATTTTATCTTGCCCGGACTAACAGATCTAAAGGTGACAGTATTATTACAAGGCAATTTCAAACACCAGCTGGAGAGAGACGCTGAAGAACTTGATTACATTTACAAGTTTGATACCTACAATCGAGGGTTAAACAAAGACCTAAAGTCGGGGTGGGGAAGAGGTGGCTAGCGAGCCAAATCTGGCCCGCCAATCCTCCGGATGCAGCCTGCACCCGCCTCGCTACCACCCTTGCTACACAACAGATGCAGCCACTTTCAACAACAGGCTGCTAGTTGCTATGCAGTCTGGGCAGGGAGGAGAAAGCTGTCCCCACTGCCTAGCAAAATCCCCAAGCTACCACTGGCCAGTTTCCAGCCAATAGGAGCTGAAATTTTTTGCTAAAAGCAGGGCAGTGAATGTAGATTCCTCACTCTCCCCTCCCTCCCTGTGCTGGAGCAGAGCTATGTGGAGCAGACCACAGGCAGGGAGTCTGCAGAGCTGCTGGCTGGGAGCTGCCTAAGCAGGCACCTTCCAGCCAGAGACTGCCTCTGACACCTCACCTTCCCTTTCTCCCCACAACTATCTGCCACAGGCCACCACCCAAACCTTCTGTATCCCCTGTCCCCACTTCCTCTAAGTCACAGCTTGCTCCCAGACCCTGCACCCCTCCACCAAGCCTGTATCCTTTCCTGCACCCATGCCTCCTCCCTGAGGGTATGTCTACACTAGTCCCCTAGTTTGAACTAGGGAGGCTAATGTAGGCATTCAAACTTGCAAATGAAGCCCGGGATTGAAATATCCCGGGCTTTATTCGCATATTCCCGTCTGGTCGCCATTTTTAAGTGCCACTAGTCCGGATTAACTGCCCGTGGCTACATGCGGCAGTTAAACGGTAATTCGAACTAAGTATTTAGTTCGAATTACCTGTTACACCTCATTCCAGGAGTAACAGGTAATTCTGGAACAGGTGTAGCCACGGGCAGTTAGTCCCGACTAGTGGCATTTAAATCCTGGGCTTCATTTGCAAGTTAGAATGCCTACATTAGCCTCCCTAGTTCGAACTAGGGGGCTAGTGTAGACATACCCTGACCCTGCACCCTATTCCCCTGCCCCATGTCATCATGCAAACTCTCTACACCTCCCTTCCCCCATTCTCTCAGGTCACAACTCCCTCCCAGACTCAGCACCCCCTTCTACATCTCTCCCCCAGGCGAGAATCCTCTCCGGCACAGTCCTTCCAAACTCTAATGCCTCCTTATTTCTATCAATCCATCCAGCTTCTTATGTGGCGAGGGAGATTGACAGACTTGCCAGACCCTGGGCAAGATGGAGGGGCTCCCTGCTCCCAGAAGGGGCAGGGCCTCAACAGAGGGGTCATGGCTGGGACAGCTAGCTAGTCTACAACAGAGCGCACCACATCCTACCCCCAGGCCAGCCTTTAGCACTGCCCAGAGCGCACTGTATGGCACTTCAGCAATGATTCAAAGGGCCCAGGGTGGCAACCAGGAGTCCCAGGGCCATTGCCCCTTTTTCCAACCAACCCCCACTGGTGGGCCTATATATGGCCCTCAACACCAAGGGATCAGATTGCCAAAGTTTTTTCACAGCATAAGACAAACACAGAGAGATCTATACTGAAGATGTTAATTCCCCTTGGTTTTCCAAAATGGCCTGATTCTCCAGCTTTCACACAAAAAGGCTTTCACAGATTGGGGTAAGGGCAGGATGTCTGCCATGCTGAATCAATTTACCTCCTCCTAACAGATTCTGGGCCACTATTTTCTTCTGCATGAATCCACTACTCAAGATACAGCATGCAGCTCAGACACCACGGTGTTGTGGGCAGTATAGAGAGATTATGATAGTTTGGAATAAATTCGTGTAGGAGGACAGGTGCGCATAGATTAAGATAACTCAATTACACAGATTAAAATAATGTGAGAATAGGAATGACATCTGGCCCCTAGAACATTCTCCCTCAAATGAGACTTTATAAATAGGCTTTGTGACCTGCAGAAGTGTGTTTCATTGTTCTAGAAAATTTAAAAATATTTTGAATCACTGATGAGTAAAAATCCACGAGGGGATTTTACAGAGTTATAGTGTTAATTGTTTATGTCTACAACACAGCATCTTCCTTTTACTTTTGGAAAGAAAGGAGGTAATTTTTAAAGAGTTCCTTGCCTCACGCTCCTTCTTTCTCAACTCTTTGTGACTATTACCATCTTGTGGCTGGCCTATGCAGAGGACACACGTCTTCCTACTGTGTGTAATAGTGGTCAACACAAATTCTCCTGTAGTGTAATCAGTAAAGGCTTCCAGATCATGAGTTTTAATTCCCAGGTTAGCTCTAGTTCTCTAGATCTCTGTTGAAATGTCTATATTTTTGCCACGGGAACTCAAGAGTCTTAGCGCCTGTTTACACAGCTCTACGGCTTAGACTACAGAGATGTGAATTGCAACACACACTGCTCTGCTCTAACTCTCTGTGCACATTTAGCCACAACCTAAAGGAAACTTAGTTTATGTTAATTTTCTGCTGTTCTGGACAGGAAGAAACCACAGAAAGGGGACAAAAAGATCCTTTTCAAGCATAGCTAGTACCAGTTTATCTATTCTAATGGAAATAGTTCAGCCTTTCCCCCAGAGGGACTGGGGTTTGGATATTTGAGGTGGTGAAAGTTCTTTCTGAAGTTTCATGCTCCCTTGGAAGACACACTATCTGACAATGGGAAAGAGTGAAAGGTCTGTCAGATGAAAAACAAACAAAAAGAGAGCTTGTTTAAATAAAAAAAGAGAACAGGAGAGTTAGTGCATCACTGACTCCAAACAGGAGTTTTGCCACTAAGCTGAGTGGGAGCAGAAGCAAGACATTCATCACTCTTTCATAATATCTGAGAGTCAATAAATACATGTGCAATGACAAAGAGAGAAGCAGATGTAGCAAGATGTAGAAGGATTCTTCTATGCCTAACATTTATTATTGGTTGACCAACAACTGTAGTTCTTCCATTGGTAACTCCTTAGTTGTAAGATAGAATCATGGACCTGGAAGCCAATTTCTGATGTAATTTTGCTGCTAGCTTTTCTTTCCAGTCTATGGTGGGAGAGCCTTCGATAATGAAAGCAATGATTCTTTTTAATAAGTCAAAACTGTATCTATTTGGACAGGCTCCAAAGGTACTTATTTAAGATTGGCAGCTATTAGTAATCTGTGTCTTCCTGTTACAGTCCAATGACATGGACACTTTTCCAAGAAGGCTTTGAAATAACTCTTCTGAAAAAGAATCATTATTCTTTTGAAAGACTATGGAAATTATGCAGTTGTCAACATGAACTACGAACTGACAGATTTATCTCCCCAATAGACCTTGCTGATGATAAAGGTTCTATCGGATTATAATTAAGTGCTCTCCAGAAGGAACTTAAGGAACTCTTTGCTGCAAAAACCTCAGGAAAAGGAAGGTGGAGGGCTGAAATTGAGGGAAATCATATTTTTAACCAGACTTCACAAAAGCACAAATCAATATCCACATCAAGGCCATCATAAAGTCCCTACAAGTTTGCTTTTCAAGAGAGGACAATATTTCTTGGCTGAAATATTCATCCTTTAAATACTAATGAAAAAATTACAAAAGGGAGCGATATTTACCAAAATGTGATCAGTGCATTTCCTGTTCTATTGAATACCTTAAAATAGATTATTACAATGCATTGTGTATCACATGTAGTCATGCTGAAATTATTATAAAATTATTTGGTGTCCACAACATCCAATTTGCTTATATGGTCAGCAGAAAAACCATTTTCCTTAGTCACATTTATCATGCAATGCCCTATAATACCCAAAATCTTGTTCTTAACTGTGACATAGTCACCACTGTATCCTTTCACTTATGAAGAGGTAAGGATGAGAATTGATGGGGCTGCACGACACTCCTCACAAATAACACGCTACTGTTAGGGTACATCTAGATTACATTCCTCTTTCGAAAGAGGAATGTAAATGAAGGAAATCGAAAATGCAAATGAAACACAGATTTACAAAAAGTCTAGACACTGTTCTTTTGGGAAAAAATCCCTTTTCTGAAAGAACCTTATTCCTGAAAACATGAGTTTTGCAGGGTTCTTTCGAAAAAGGGTTTGTTTGTTTTTTCCGAAAGATCCGCATCTAGACTGCTTTAAAAAAAAAAACATTTCTGAAAAAGCGATCGGACACAATTATGTAAATGAGGCATGAGATTTGTAAGTCTGTGCTTCATTTGCATTTTCGATTTCCTTAATTTACATTCCTCTTTCGAAAGAGGAATGTAGTATAGACACACCCTTACTTTCAAATGACCTTGAATCTTAGTCATTTTTCTACAGCCCTTAAGAATCCTGCCGATTGTGGGGCAGCTGTGCCACTCCAGCAGGAAAGGGTTTTAAAGCAGGTGGGAGGGAGCCTGAGCAAACTGATCCAATCAGAGAAAGGGGGAAGTCAGCCAATCAGGGCCATGCTGGGCTCTATAAAAGGCTACAGGCTGAGAGGAGCTCACTTTTGCTCTGACCAGGAAGAACTGGCTTTCAGAAAAAGAGCTGCAGCAGGGACAAAGCAGTGCTGGGCAGGGTAGCGAGCTCTGGCTAACCACTGTTAGACTGCAGGCTTTGATACAAGGGCTGAGTGAGTGCAGTGGTCCCCGGGAAGTGGCCCAGAGAGCATGAGCAGTCAAAAGGATTGAAGGGGGCAGGACACGGTTGCTGCCAGAGAGTCCCTGGGTCAGGGCCCAGAATAGTGGGCAGGCCTGGGTCTCCTTCCTTTCCCCATGCACCTTACCTTGCCACACTAGAGCATGGCCAACATAGGCTGTAGTTTGCCACTGAGGACAGGGGCTAGACTTTGGGACTGCAGTTGACCATGGCATGGTAGGTGCAGGAATTGAGGATAGATGGTATCCGTGGAACAGGGGAGAATGGAGTGTTGGGTATTTCTGGAGGGCAGTCTCCTGAAGCAGACACTGTGGACCAAGGGAACAAGGCAAGTCCAGAGCCAAAGGGTGGAAACTGGAGAGTGTCTGGACAAGGGGCAAGATACTGACCGTAAGGCGGCATAATCCATGCACAGGGGTAGTTCCCTCAAACACCAGCCAGAAGTGCCATGGCAGTGGTCCAACCCGCTGCACTGCCCCATACATCAATCCAAGCACAGCTACAGGCAGTCCCCGGGTTACATGGATCCGACTTACATCAGATCCCTACTTACAAACGGGGTGAGGCAACCCCGCACTAGCTGCTTCCCCCCAGCAGACCAGGGAGATGTGGAGCGGCTTTTCTCAGCAGACACCTCAGCTTGAGAATAAAGGACTGAGGGAAGTGAGGTGTGGGAGAATAAAACTGAGCTCTGGAGAAATGTTTGGCTAGAGTTTCCCCTACAATATGTACCAGTTCCGACTTACATACAAATTCAACTTAAGAACAAACCTACAGTCCCTATCTTGTACGTAACCCAGGGACTGCCTGTAGTTGGATTTGAAATTCCAATGAAGCATGTGATTCTAGCAATCGTCTTGCTAAAAGGGGAGGGATGAGGGAGATTTCTGAACTTGGATAACTAGCAAAAAGTAATAAAAACAGTTTTTATAGTGTGCTCTTGTTAAACTGGGAAAAAAAACTTGTCAAGAACTATGAGAAAGCCGACATTCATTGTACTGCCACCTCTTTGCTTAAGGGTAAGCCTACAACAGAAGGAGTTCAGCTATTTAAATGGTAACAGAAGGAGTCACTTGTGAAAAATCAATGTAGAGCAATGCTGGAAGATGAGCAAGAAATGTAAGAGAGGAGGAGAGTGAGACACGCCTTAGAAGGTTTACAGCTCTTGAGACTACAAGGTCAATGGACTACTGTTTGACTTACAAAATCCATGAGAACTCTCTTTCATTTTGTACAATTTATATTTAAGGACCCAGGTAATCCTGCATACAATATTACCTATGTAATTTTAGTAGCCATTTCTTCCTTTCTGAAAGGATATGAGAGGATAATTTTTAACTGTTTTTGTACTTGGAAACAGCATTCCTGAACACTTTTCTAGCTATATCTGTGCATTATTCCCTTATTTTAAAAAAATCAATTGGGTTTCTGCACTATTTGTATTTACTCATATTTATTGGATAAAGTATGGCATACGCAACAAGCTGCTGTTATAACTGGGCTACATCAGCAGTTATATAGCTTGTAATCCAGAAAAGGCCATATTTTGTTAACAAAGATCACTTTTCAGCATTATAGTCCAGGAGATCCTGCTACTAAAATGACCCACATGTTGGAAGTGACTCAACAGAAGTAGTTGGAAGATTCCTGAAATGTAAATTCTTTTGAAATCTTACCATGTGTAAAGGGTTTTTTTCCCCCCCTTTTGCATTAATCTTTGCACCTGACAGACAACAGCTACCCTCTGAGATTTTCTCAAGGGACCAGATTCTGCTTTCAGTTATTTCCAGGCTACGTCTAGACTGGCATGATTTTCCGGAAATGCTTTTAACGGAAAATTTTTCCTTTAAAAGCATTTTCAGAAGAGAGTCTAGATTGGCACGGAAGCTTTTCCGCAAAAGCACTTTTTGCAGAAAAGCGTCCGTGGCCAATCTAGACGCGCTTTTGCGCAAAAAAGCCCCGATTGCCATTTTCGTGATCGGGGCTTTTTTGCGCAAAACAAATCTTAGCTGTCTACACTGGCCCTTTTGTGCAAAAGTTTTGCGCAAAAGGGACTTTTGCCCGAACGGGAGCAACATAGTATTTCCGCAAAAAGCACTGATTTCTTACAGTAGGAAGTCAGTGCTTTTGTGGAAATTCAAGCGGCCAGTGTAGACAGCTGGCAAGTTTTTCTGGAAAAGCGGCTGATTTTCCGGAAAAACTGGCCAGTCTAAACACAGCCCCAGAGTAATTGTGAAGCAATTCAATTAGCTTCCGGGGAATTACTCCAAAATCATCCTTCTATGGCAAAAGTAGAATGAGGCCCATAAGAGGTCAGCTGTCTGCTGTATTTAATAATAAAATTATACTAATTAATATGCCATTGGATGCCTACATTATCTTCCAACCTCCTAGTAAATACTCAAACTGGGCCAAATTGAGCCATGATTTAAACAGATGTAACTCCATTGCTTCCAATGTCTTACTTAAGGTTCCTCAAATGCAGCTGCCTAAAGGAGGTTTGACTTTCGGTACTTCAGGGGAAAAGAATACAGTGTAAAGTCGAGTCCCGAGAAAATGAAGCACACAAAATCACTAGTAGATTTTTTTTTAAATCTTGCCCTAGAGCTTTCAGATTTGACCACATCTGCACATGCACACGAGTACTTCAAGGAGTACAAGTAGTTCACTTCAGGTTATTTTCTTTTTAAAAGAGAGACAAATATGTAAAGCAGAAAAGAACTTGACCCTAAACTATACAATGAAACACCACCGAACTTACATGAACATTCCAGAAAAGTAATGTTTTTCTGTGGGGAATTTGAGACAGTTGATTTTATTTATAATAAAAATTATTTTGAATCATCAAGCTGTTATTAACTAACTGTAGTAGTTATTTCCAGATCTGGGAAGGATCACTTGATGATTACATGGTCTGTTCACTCCCTCTGAGGCACTTGGCATTGGCCATGGTCAGAAGACAGAATTCTGGGCTTCATGGAGTTTTGGTCTGACCCAGTATGGCCACACTCTGGTTCTTCTTCCACCTTCTTTACTTTAGTTTTGTTATACCATCTTACTGAATCTGGTCTCAAATTAATTCATAAGCTCTGCCAAACTTCATCAGATCTACCTAGTACAATATGGCCCTGAGCTTAACTGGGAACATTAGATGCTAATACAGGTCAAACCTCTCTAATCAGGCACTCTCTGGTCCAACAACATCCATGGTCTGGCATGATTTTAGTTAGCCAGAGGTCCACTTATCGTGGGTGTGACCAAGTTTCTCATGGTCCCATAAAGTTTGTTTACAGCCAGCAGTTCAGGCTCTCAGTGGTCTGTGGTCTTTAGCTCTAATTTACCCCTAAATGTTTTCTAAGAGCTCAGAAAGCAGTGGAAGTGTTGGTAATGCTACTAGACAATACTGACTTCCTATGATTCTGCAAATTCTTTAGTTCGGCACCAGTCCATTCTCAAGGATGCCAGACTAGAGAGGTTCAACCTGTATAACAAATCACAGTATAGTCAGACCATCGCCAAACAAGACCAGATTCTTAAACTGCATATTGAAGAGGCTTTCAAACTGCGTATCATGAACCACTGGTAAAGTGCAGAGCATTTGCAAAGGGTAAATAGAGAATAGTCTTTTTATAATGGAGATTGCCTATCTCTTAGAGCTGGAAGGGACCTTGCAAGGTCATCGAGTCCAGTCCCCTGCCTTCACAGCAGGACCAAGTACCATCCCTGATGAATTTTTGTCCCAAATCCCTAAATGGCCTCCGCAGGGATTGAACTCACAACCCTGGGTTTAGCAGGCCAATGCTCAAGCCACTGAGCTATCCCTCCCTTACTAGTGAGCCTGCTAGCAAGGCCCAAGTGCCTTCATATTTCCATCTTAAAACTTCATGAGGATAGCAAACATTGATTTTGTACATATAGAGGGATACTATGCACCTGCAAATGGAACATGAGTCATGCATGTAATTATGAATTGGAGGAGAGGTGGTCACAGGCCATCTTCCTATTTAGATAGTGTCCATGCGATGAAAAAAAATAGAGAACCATAGTTATGCTGGCAAAAGCCATATAAAAAAATACTTAAGTACATCCAAGACAGGATTCTTTGATTTAAGGCAAAAAAGTAAGTGAGGTTGTCAGTACCACAACTGTTATTAGAGGATAGCTATCCTGACTCGTTCTTCACACAGACAAAAAGTCGATTGATGAGTGTTTTCTCTGAGTATTGCTTCACAATCTTTCCCAGTAGTATTAATATGATAGGAGTTCAAAAGATTACTTTATTGTTAAGACCTATGCTCCTGAGATAATTTGATTTGGCTTGACTCTTCTGCAGAAATTCAATTGCACCAAAATTCTATTCTGCATTTATACACTATATGCGCTGATGACATAGATGGTGATAAATGTATGCTTGTCAAAACCATGTCTCAAATTTAATTTCAAAGCACACAGCAAATAAATTTTATCAGACTCTTATCCAGCAGCCTATTTTGATGTTGAGATACGTTGTTGATCTATCACTATGTTTCCTGGGTGGATCACCGGAGTGATATTACGCAATGTCAAAGCATACATAGGCCTAAAGGTGAAAAATACCTCATTTCAATATTAACATTCTAAGGAAATACACCAACATTTTATTTACACTATTGGTGTCTGTTTCCTGCAGTAAATATTTTCATTTTTAAATCTTAGTTCTGGGATTGAAGGATAAAGAATTTTATGAGTCAAGGCTATATTAACAAGATGAACCTATAACTGAGAATATACATTTATATTTTTCTATATTTATTATTTACTAGATAAATAGAATTTACCAGGTTGTTTGTATTTAAATACATCTAAAGGAAAACAGTAAATATATCATCCAAGTAGCAATGGTGACGGAAAACACAATAAAGTGAGACACTATTAATTGCTTTATCTCCAGCTCTGATTTTTAGTTTCTCTTCTTAATTTCCATTCACGTTTTCAAATAAGAAAACACAGACCACAAAAGAATAAGTCATGTTCAAGAAAGTGCAAAAAGCCATAGTTCAATCAATAAGTATTAAATAAATACAGTGTGATGCCTTTATGCCCCCCCCCCATTAGTTTCTTAATCTCCTTCCATTTATAGTTCTGTGCCATTTTTCATATCAAAATGCCTAGAGCCAATCCCCTCCCTGTTTAAGGGCTCTAAGCAGAGTAAGGCTGTGTCCAGACTCCATGCCTCCGTCGACGGAGGCATGTAGATTAGCCAGATCGGAAGAGGGAAATGAAGCCGCGATTAAAATAATCGCGGCTTCATTTAAATTTAAATGGCTGCCCCGATCTGCCGATCAGCTGTTTGTCGGCAGATCGGGAGAGTCTGGACGCGATGCCCCGACAAAGAAGCCTTTCTTCATCGACACAGGTAAACCTGGTTTCACGAGGCTTACCTGTGTCGATGAAGAAAGGCTTCTTTGTCGGGGCATCGCGTCCAGACTCTCCCGATCTGCCGACAAACAGCTGATCGGCAGATCGGGGCAGCCATTTAAATTTAAATGAAGCCGCGATTATTTTAATCGCGGCTTCATTTCCCTCTTCCGATCTGGCTAATCTACATGCCTCCGTCGACGGAGGCATGGAGTCTGGACACAGCCTAAGAGAAGAGCTTACAGTCTAATAGATAAGGTGGAAGACCAGAGAAGAAAGGAAGCATTAATTCAATTTTACAGCTGGGCAATGGAGGGAACAGACAGAGGGGCTGATTAGCTCAAGTTAACAAAGAAGTTGAATCCATCTCTTAAGTTCTAGGTTAAACTTAAAAAAACAACAAATAGTCTGGTAGCACTTTAAAGACTTTAAAGCACTTTAAACACTTTAACAAAACATGTAGATGGTCTTTAAAGTACTACCAGACTATTTGTTGTTTTTAAATTTATCCTGTACAGACTAATTTGGCTACCCTCTGAAGCTTAAGTTCTAGGTCAGTCAGTTCCTTGACCACAAGACCAGACTTCCTCTTGCTTCATATACATTGTAATTAGCTCACCGTGTATCAAAAACATGTTGTTTTTAGTGTCAGCACGAATAAGACGTGTGCCAACGAAAATATATTTTTTTAACGTTGCATTCTTTACTCATTCCTTTGTCTGAATCATGCTTCTTTGGATTTGTGGCAGGAAACTCAGCTTTCTATATGTGAGTAAAGGTCCAAAACCAACAATAAATCTCTATCAGAATAATAAAATATTTTCTCCAAATACAGCTCTTGGAAATCAAAAACTATCAAGTCTAAAGATGCTGCACTTGTTTGGTTTTTTAAAATAAATTAGGGGTGTTTTTTCCACCTGAATTTGATTCATAGAGTCATAGATTTGCTAGTAGAACAAATCAAAAAGGTCTTTGTGTGAATGCTTCATACTGCACAAATACAGCTACCAGCAAGAATCTATAATATTCTTTTACTCCCTGGTGTGTCTCAAGATAAAGAACAGAAAACTCTTTTCTGGACACTCTATGAAAAACAATTAACTGCACTATCAATCTCAGTGTATTATGATGCACAATATATAGCATGGGGTTTTACTTAAGTTGGGTTCTAAAATATAAAATTTAGAAAGAACTTCATTTGGGATTTTTATTTCACAAAAGCTACACAGAGCAGAAATTAGCTGCTACCCAACTAACATAAAAACAGAATTAATAATATCATGGGGTACCATAAACTGTCATGGAGTGCATTATTATTACTATAGGCAGGGCTGGTAGCACTGTTCCTTATAAAGATGTCTCATTTCCATTATAAGATAGGGTCATCTGGGAAAAAAACTGTACATGATCATGCAATCAAAAACTATCATGATGCATACACGCAAAGGGGACAAATGAAGGTTGCACAGACTTAATTCTGTGTGTGTTTGGGTGTGTGTGATCTACTATTTATAATATGGTCCACTGACTAGGGCCACCCAGATTTCAATGGAAAAAAAGGGGGCTAGACATACGTTCCTACATTCAGTTGCTTGCCCTAAAGGCAGAGATTTGGAAGCTTCTGGTCTAGGGCAGCAGTGAGGAGGCAATCAAATTAGCATGCTGAATTAACTAATTGGCACTGTATGAGAAGGACACACTGTGGCGAGTTGGGGATGAACCTGATGCTAAGGGCTAAAGAAGGATTTACTCTTCCTCACTGGAGTTTGTTTGGCATGAGCCACACTTTGGACACCTGCCTCCACTCGCCGCCAATGCAATCTGCATTTAAAGAGCCAGATCCCCCAGCTGGTGTTAATCAGCATAGCTGCATCTGAGACCTTAGAGCTACATCGCTTTATGTTAGCAGAGGATTCAGCCTGTTGTACACTTTTAATCAGAAGCTCTCTTTAGGGAAGCCCTGGTATCCTTGGCTCTTCAAAGGAGTAAGTCAGTCTTTGTATATCCAACAAGTAACAAGGATATTTATACTGCATGGTGGCATGCAGAATCCTTTGCTGCTGTGACAACAGCCTCTCTCAAAAAACCTGAAACACACATCACAATAGCAGCTTAACAGGAAAATATAAAACAAAGAACATTTTAATATTCAGCTGAGTTAACGGCATTTATTTCCTATCGTTTTTCAAAGCTCCCTCCCTTCCTTTTGGGCTCAAGTCCACAAACATAGTACATGGCTCAATGTATTTACAAGGGAAGAAGGAGTCTATTTATTGAGGCGGGAGAAGCAGCAAAATGAAGACAGACATATGCATGGAACTGAGTGGCAGGCCGCAACTTTAATTAAACTTTAACACAAAAAAGGGGCACTAACTACCCATCACTCATACACTCCTGTACATGGCATTTAATTGCTTCCAGTGTGGGCTCCAGAGTGGATCACAGGACTCTTTACCATTTAATCCATAACTGGTGCCAGAGATACATGGCTCCTTACCACATAACCCACCAGGGTAGGCTTTCCTCTCTTTGAGCCCTAGGACTTCCCCCCCTTGTGAGATGGAAGGGGCAGCAGGATAAGGACCTCAGTCCTTGACCACCACAAGTCTCATCCTGTCATATGAGCCCAATGCCAAACACCAAAATCCCTGATCTTTTACGTATCAGAACCTTTTGTCTTATTCTCTTAACTACAGTGGAAACCAGCTGCAAATTGTGCCATCACCCTCTCCAACAGGTACCATGTGTATTCCTATGTAAGCCGCTGTGGCTTGCTGGTGCTGAAAGGAAGACAAAAAAAATGCTCCCATCCTCTCCAATTAGCCCATGGGAGCAAAAATTAATTCCTGACCCCTTAACAGATGATTGGCTCATCCCACAGGCCAGGTTCCAATTCCTAATCCGGGTGGGTAGGAAGAGCTGATGGAACAGAGTAGAAAGAGGCTCCACTTGGTCCCTGTGTGGGGCTAAATTCTGGGAGCTGGAGAATGCTGGCCAATCAGCACTTCTCTCCCCCCCATCTGACCAATGAGAGTCAAAGACTCCCATGGGAGATGCTACCTATTGTCCCTTGATGAATGTCTCACTTCCTCGCCACTGGGTGTATCCCCAGCCTCATCAATTTCGCTAATCCCATTAATCTAGGTGGGTGACATTTTATTTCGTTTTTTTTCCCCACAGACTAGAAACTATTTAAGGCAACTGATCCTAAGGTGAATCAGTGCTCAGATTTTAACACGGCAACATTTTGTAAAGTGGTCATCATACTGGAATATCAGCATTTCATATATACCCTGTAATACACTGGATAAATCGATCAGCTTTAGAAGCCAGTTTTCCCCACATTCCTGGCAGCCCTGATGTGGTTAATTTCTATAGCCTCAGTGCAGCAATAACTTCTGTATTAACAATTCACATAGGTTTTGCTCACCTAATTTATTCCACTAGTCATGAAAAAATGTAGCACTTTAGCGACTGCCACCTTGCATTTTATCTCTAAGCTGCAGAACCGTCTCGTCTCTAAATAAAAAGAACAAACAAACAAACAAACCCCACACATGCTCTAATATCATATGTAATTTTTGGTATTAGTTCTAATCATTTCAGGAAAGGCATGCAAATAAGACAAGTGTAACAAATACAACCCCCTGAATATTTTTAAATGGCTGTTTGGAAGTAATTTATTTATCAAAAGCTTTTCCTTTGTAAGTTTAATTTATTTTACCTGAATCTATTGTATGTTTAGCATTCTTTTGGTTAAGTGAATGTGTGTGTGTATATACTGATGTAAGGAGGAAACTGGAGTTTGCATGATGATTAGTGAACTGCTTTATTACTCAGAAGAGAGCAAGAATTGTTGGGTGAAATAGACACTAAATGGTGAAAGTCACACCTTAAAAGTGTATGGTTCTAAAAAGATTGATTTGGGTCCCAACTAAGGACACTTGAAAGCATAAACAACTGGTTTTAAATAGAATTGATTCGTAGAACACAAAGGCTCTTCTATAATCAATGACATCTTCACTCCTGAGAAGGGAGATTGCTCTGGTTTACCTAGAATAATGAAGATTGTTGAGTCTAATGCCTTTCTCTTCGATACAATATATTGTAAAGAGCGATGGTGTTGGTCACCACATTGTCCTAGTAGAAATGGTTTTGGATTGTCTTTTTATTTATTTATTTTAGATTAAAAGTATATTTCAGGTCAAACCCTGATTTGACTTAAATCAGCAGCAAGGGAATCAACCCACTGGGTATCCATTGAAGGAATATTTGTCCCTAGAAACTGATAAAAACCCCACTGAAAACACTGAGAGGAGACTTCAGTCAAACAAAGTCCTGATAAAGGAAATCACTGAAGCACATGCTTAAGTACGGTCCTGTGCAGAGATGGATTTGAGAATGTGCTTAACTTAGATTTCAATGTGGTTAAGCATGTTTAAAATTAAGCATAGGCTGAAGTTTTTTCCTGAACCAGAACCTTAGCTGAACCTTAACTGGATGTCACATTATAAAGCCATCCTTCTCTTCATTTAACACCTCATTTTTACGTCAAAAGCTAAATATAGGTGTCAGCCGACGGTCAGGGCTCCCTATATCTGTCCCTTAAGACCGGCTGAAGTTCTTTTAAATTGTGCCTGGTTCTGTTACAGCAACTGAAGGAGTCAGGTTAAAACGTAAACAGTTACAGGTTTATTAAAGAAGCTTATAAATCACATGGTTGCAATGGCTATTGTTCTATTTCTTAACTACTAGCAAAATATAGATCTTAAAAATGGTTACAAAGAAGATAAAGATAGAAAAATAGAAATAATGGTACCAAGTAACAGCTTACTCTTTCTATGTGTACACTTAAGACAGAGGACCACATCCAGGTACAATTTTTACCCTCCTTCTGTGCCTCTCGACTCCAGCATGTCAGGCCAGGGCCGGTCCCTCAATTCCTAGGAAAGATGAAAATACGAGGTGGGTGTCCCCATAGAACCTCGGGAGGTCAAACACCTAACCCGACCAGCAGGTAGAGGGTAGAATGACACTCAAAGTGAGTGTGTGCTGGGCCCATCTTATATACCCATGGGGTCACGTATTTCTCTTTCTTGTCTGTAATGCCAATTGTTGCTGGTCTGTCTGCTGTGAGACCAGTTCTTACAAGGGAGTTGTGAACTTAATTTACACTTGTAAGAGAGAATTGAAATGATTAAATTGGAAGTACGGGACATTGTTTTCTCAGTGGGAAATTCCTCTCCCAGGGACTGTGTGTGTGTTCGAATCAACATAGGTGCCAGCCGCAGCCTCGAGGCCAGCTTATTGACTTAACTGCTCTCTATCCACATATCTGTTTTTTTTTTCAGCTCCTCAGGATCAGATGAGCCAGCATAGACTATGCTGATATTATTGCTCCTTCTCTGCCCTGTGCTTCAGAGAGGCAAATAAGATGGATGATATGGGGTTAGTCTGTCTGGCTACAATAGGACACTGCCAGCCCACTTAAATACCTTCGTTAATACCTATAATTGACGGGTACTTCCTCCCCCCTTCTTTTTCTGTTATAAAATTCTGGGTTTCCATTGTCCTCTCCAACTCATCTGATGAAGTGGATTTTGACTATGAAAGCTCTTGATACTATATATATTTTTGTTAGTCTCTAAGGTGCTACAGGACTATGTCTAGTTTTTAAAGTTAAAACAGCTACCCAGAGACTTCAGAACCTTAGTGAATAAGTTTAATTTTGAAAAAGTCCTGTATAACGTGGATATTATGACTTCTCCACAATAATACAAAATATCATGTGACTTCTCTATACCATGCATCTCTGCCTGTTTGAATAGATCATGCAAATTTTTAGTTTATTTTTTGTAAATCACAGACTCTTTCCAAAGCTTGATTTTCCCATAAACAGACTAAATTAAAGCAGAGTTATGGGAAGGATTTTTTAGGTTTACTTTTATTGATTGGGACTTACAATTTCAAACATAAAGCTTGTCAGCACAGAAATACGTAAAGGTAATTTTTTACATTATTTATCAGTATAAAGTGCAATCCAAATGTTTAAATTTTAATTGCAAATTAAGATGCGGGCAGGTCAACCTCGTTTTCCTATAGTTGTACCGCTAATTAATCTGAAAATGGTTTTTCAAATTTGTTCTAACTATAATTAAGCTGAAGAAACCCCAAAATTCAAATTCCAGTCTGTGTTTTGAACACATCAAAAGTTTTGCATCTGCAGTGTTGAATATAGGATTTTGTTGTTTTGCTCCCGGTGCCTCTGGTCTGCTGGGGACCGTCTCCAGCAGACCAGGGACACCCGGAGCAAAGCCGCAGCGGCGGTGGGGTCCCGCGCCTCTGAGGCTTTGCCAGGGCAAAGCCTCAGAGGCGTGGCACCCCGCCACCGCTGCGGCTTTGCTCCCCGTGTCCCTGGTCTGCTGGGGGGGGGGGGGGTGCAGCTAGTGCGCCCCTCCCCAGCAGACCAGGCTTTTGTTGTGGACCCTGGGGTAGAGCAGCTGGGGTGCTGCCAGGTTGGTCCTGCAGGGACCTACCTGGCAGCCCAGTTGTTCTGTGCCAGGCTCGAGATTCAGCTGCTGTTGAAACTGATCAGTGGCTGATTCCAGGAAGCTGGGGGAAGAGCAATTCTGCCTCCAGCTTCCTGTAGTCAGCCCCTGGTCAGTTTCAGCAGCAGCGGCTGAATCTGGAGCCAGTTCCGACTTACATACAAATTCAACTTAAGAACAAACCTATAGTCCCTATCTTGTAATACGTAACCCAGGGACTGCCTGTATTCGGTATTATTTTTAAAATTACAAATGTTTAATTTGCCCTCTGTTATCCTTTACATAGATCTAATGACTAGTGAATGATGGTTGGGCAAAATATAGATATGATTTTTTTTCACATTTTTCAGCTCACTGTAGACTGATAAAAATTTTCAACAAATCAAAAAAAATAAAATGTAGTAGATATTTTTTTTAAAATCCGCTTTTTAGTGTAGTTGTTCTAAATAGCTCTGAATCGGAGGCACATTGGATTATTTGAAAATCTGGTCTTGAGTATGATCAAGCACCTTAAAACTTGCCATGCACCTTTTCGGTAAATAGTTTACTGCCAAAATGTGGGACAGATTATTCAATAAGACTACTTAAAATATAAAAGTTACTATGTACTAAAGGTTCAACTTCTGTAATCCAGCACCCTCAGGACTTGACCCGTGCTGAACCAGATAATTTACTGGACCATAGGAGGTCAATATTGTCTAGCAGCATTATCAAGACTTCCATTGCTTACAAGACTCTCAGGGAATGTCTACACTACACAGTTATTTCAAAATAACAAGGTGAGTGTCCACACAGCAAGATCATTATGTCAAAATTATTTCAAAATAACCACCGCTCAGTCTATGAGGAATAATGCCTATTTCAAAACTGCTATTTCAAAATAGGGTTCATGTGGACGCTCAGTTGCATAACTACTTCCCAGAGTCATTCAAAGTAATTACTCCCCAGTGCTTCCTGGGGCTCTAAGTCGAGATAGCATGTCCACATTAAGGGAGCTTGCCTCAAACTAATTTCACGGCTTCCCTGTAGTGTGGCTGCATTATTTTGAAATAGATATTTCAGGAGTTCTTATTTCAAGTAAGGTATTTCGAAATAACCTGGCTGTTTAGACATAGGCTCTGAAGATATCTAGGGGTAAATTAGAGCTAAACAACAGCACAGAACACTGAGAGCTAGGCCTGGTGGCTGTAAACAAACTTTATGGGAAATGGAGAAACTTGACCACTTCCATGATAAGTCGACATCCGGCAAACTAAAATCATGCCGGACCATGAATGTTGCCAGACCAGAGAGTGCTCTCTAGTCCAACCTGTACTACAATTTCCAGGAAAATGAAATAAATCTTTATTTTGTGTAAAGATAACAAATAAATCTGGTCTGGGCACAGGTTTTAGCCTAACATCTACACCACAATTAAAAAGCCCTTTAGCTGAATCCCCATGAGCATGAACCAGCTGGCCCAGACCAGCTGCGGATATCTAACTGCAGTGTACTGGTACTCTAAGGAACAGCAAGAAGCAGCAAGTCTCAGCGCCTGAGTCAACAGAATTATGCTTGGGGGGCTTAAGCTACCCTGCTAAGAACAGCTGGGTAGACTCAGGTTCTGGCTGGAGCTCAGGCTCTGAAGCACATTCCTGTTCCCAGGATTCAGAGCTCAAACCACAACATCTATGTGCTGTTTTATGTAAAGTATCCTGGACCGTGGGGCTGACAGCCATCACAGACCCCCAAAGCAAGGTGTAGGGGGAGCAGCTCCATGCCCTTAGAAGGAGCAGGGCCTCAGCCAGAAAGGGCAGGGCAGCCAGCCCTCAGTGCTACTCAGACCACAGCATCTGCTCCCTCTTTCCCCTTCCGCCCCAATTGCAGCCCTCAGAGCCAGGCAGAGTGGAGTGGCTATTAAATAGTGGCTATTCAAAGCGAACTAGGACTCCGGCCACCACAGTATCAGCGTAAATGGCCAGGCACCCCAATTCTGTCATCAGCTCTGATCCTCAACCCGATGCTGATTGGGCCTGTCAATCCAGACTTTGAGATGTGCTGCCATGGGCTGTACAGACAGACTCTTAGACTGATGTGCAGGGTTTTTGGGGGTTGTTTTCATTTCTTAATCTTAAACATACTTTAAACACCACGTGTCAGCGCACAATGAATTACTGTGGCCACAGTGCAAGACTGTATCCTAAACCTCCAATGAAAGGAATCCTAACATTAATCCTTGCCATCCTCTTCAATTTTCTATTATGTCCAAGCCATTGTTTAAACACTTGCAACCTTTTGGGAACCTGTGTGGCACAAAGAGATGCAGAGAACAGGATTTCACTCAGGACATTAGTTTTTCCCAGTGACTATGCCTAATAATGGCAAGGTTTTATAAGTATTAAGTTCTTAAACCAAGCAAAGATCCAGATTACCATACATCATTCTTAAAACTAGCCACCGCTGAAATAACTTGTATTTTGCAGTTAACCACACAAGTAATTTGACTAAATGTATATCTTTCTGTTGATATAGTAAACACAATTCCACACCAACATAATAACACACTTTCTAAAAAGTCTATTACTAGCAAAACAAACCATATAATTACATATTTATGCTCGTTTCTGCTAGACACTGGAACTTAAGGCACAGCATACTAATGCAAATAGAGCACAGGTGGTGAGGCAGATAACAGCAATGCCTTGTTATATAGTAGGGTAACCCTATCTTACTTTTTAAGATTTTAAGATACCAGTCATTGTGTGTGTGACAAAAGATGAAGTCTCATGTTGAATGAACCCATCATTTTCAGTGAATTTCCATATCATTCAGTGACAGTGCAATGTAGATGCCTTGACAGGCACTTTGGTAGAATTTTAGAGGGAAATATAATCAGCAAGGAGCCCGCCATTTGTATAAAAGAACCAAATAATGCAGTAGGAGACCCAGAAAGTAAGATTTTCTCTAAAAGGAGATTCATTACTTTTTTTTTTTTTAAAGATGGACTTCCATTTGGAATGTTAAGCTAGTTTAGTTTAACAGCTAAGTCAAACATCTTCAGTTCGATTGCCTTGTCAGTTAATTAAAAACAAAAACAAAAAAACCTGGAGTCCTAAATTAGTTTTATTTCTGAAAAGTAAGATCCCCTGAATCAAAACTTAGAAGTGCTGCCTCCATGAAGATGGACATGTGTTTCTCTTTCTTTTGGATTTAAAAATCTACCTAAAAATTAAAAGATAGAAACTTTGGGGAAAACAAACTTGTTTGGTATGTGGAATGCAAGAGATAAGTCATATTTTACAATTATGATGATATATAATATTGAGAATATAACACGAGTTTAACATCACAATCTACAGATTCATTGTCCCAGTAGACTCAACAAATCAGTCAAACACTGTTCAAACTGATTCAAATTTGATCTTCCCCTCTAGACCTGAGCTTTGCCACAGCATCACTTATTCTTGCATGAAATTGAACTTTATGAAGAATAGGAAGTTACCAATGAGCCTCATCTTCTGTAGTATAATACAAATGTTTATTTTTATACTTGGCATAATTTAAACATTTACACACTAGTAATCTATAATAGCTGAAATGGCTGCAGGGTTTGCAAACAATGACTGCACAATAAAGTAATATTTTAAACACCACTCTTTTCAAAAGTTTCAGCATTGTAATATGCAATTTTAACACACTCCCATTACGTTAGCAATCGTTCCCGCATTCTAACTTGTATCTTTACAACAGAGGTGCATACTCAAAGAAGTAAATGCTAACTCCCTCTCCTCTTCCCCCACAAAAAAATAGGAAAGGAAAATAAAAACTAATACAAAACGAGAAGCATAGCTAATGCTGACCTTTTAGCCCACTACAAAACATGAACTACACAAGCCAGGAAATTGCACTAGGAAAAAACATCAGCTAATAGCATTGCTAGCCAGCATAAAAGGGTTACAATATTTCCAATTCTCATTATTTGAGGCAATGTTAATGAAGAGCTATTGAGAATTCTTAACTAAAATCTGTTTTCCTGAACAAGATTTGACAGTTCTCTCTACACATCAATTGCTGGATAGATTTCTTTAGATAAATATCTCTGAACATTACTCCACACAAACAATAATGGACAGAGTATAATTCTAGGCAGCTCCACACAAATACATAAGAATTGCTTTGACTATGTAAAAAACAAAAATGTTATTTCCTATGAGCAGATATTGTTGTAAGGACAGGTCAATATGGCTATATAGGGCCCAATTTTGCATCCACTGAAGTCAGTAGTGAAGAATCATGCCCTTATTCTACTTCATATGTGTTTGAAACTCCCATAGTCTACATGCAACATAATGGATGTTTCAGGATCACAGAACTTTCTGGACTCATCTTGCAATTTACTGTTGGCAAGGCTGTAAGGCCAGACTTTGCCTAGAAGCCATATTGCTTAATGTATGCTTATGAATATGTATGTAATCTGTGGAATGAGTGTGGAAGTGTGAATGAGAAACACCCAATGGAAAGATAGTTTAGGATCTGTAACCTTTTAAGACAGACAAAGACCCTGCAAAGATGATACATTGTCGAGTGACCAGGGAAGTCTCTCTCTCTCAGACAAGGTGTAACAGCACAGGAGCAACCTGGGACCGGCCCAGAGGAAGTAAAGCCTCCTACAGATCCGAAGGGATCTCCCAGAAAACCCCCTAGCCGAGTCTCCGGGAAGCCAATGCCTGGCAAGTACTCCAGCCACCTTTAAAATCAAAAGTAATCTACACTGCACTTGCAGCCTGCCTACAAACTGCCAGCATGAATGATATGTGTGTGTGAGAGTATCACCTTACCCTTAAGAATCTGTGCCAATAAACAACCCCAAAAACAATACTGCTCCAGCCCACCCTTTCTCCGGGTTTGTTCCTTAGCAGGTCTGAGGAAGTACAACATATCTAACTAAAGATCACAAGATTGGTGTAATATTGTACACAGCAACACACTTCATGTATACTCTTCATTTACTCTATAAACTGCTAAGGAAAATGGGCATGGATTGAGAGGTAACAATTGAATGGACTAAAAACTAGTTAGGGAATAGAAAAAAGAAGAGAAGTAAACAGTTGGTTTTCAGCATGGAATGAGGTAGGTCCCCCAAAGATCGATCAAAAGTCTGTGCAGATAATTGCAAGGAGTCTGACAGCTACCATACACCACAAAGTTCACTACTAATCTATTGTTGAGACGCACATTTTCCTGTGACCATGCACAAACTTTAATGTTTTTCATTCTCACTTGGAATTTTTCTTAAATTCAAAAGGCAGCTTATGCAGACCACTCAGAATCATTTCCATTAGCTGATTCTAACTCAATGTGGCAAAGGAACAAAAAACACACAGGATCCTATGCAAACATCCACAAGTAAATAGGGATTTCATTTTGGGAAAGTGCATTTAGTGGCGCTTGTGCTATTAGCTCACTGCTTTATATAGCCTTCCTTACCCTTAAAAACAAAACAAAACAGATTGTGTCCTTTTTTATCTGAATAACCTGTGAGTGTGAGTGTGAGAGAGAGAGAGAGCGCATGCACGGGTGCTCTCAGAAATGCAGTAATGAGAGTGACATGCACACACAAAAAGAAATGGTTTTACTGAACTGCAAGGAGAACATACTTCTCCTCCAAACCCTTTGACAAAAAGAAAAATTAAACCAAACCCTCTTGGTAATGGAAATGACTCTTATACTAGAAAGAAACCATGAGGAGGAGGACAGATCAACTCTAATAGGAAAACAATCTCAGTATAAAGATCCTGTTTAAGTGGTT
Organism: Pelodiscus sinensis; assembly: GCF_049634645.1. Classification (NCBI taxonomy): domain Eukaryota; kingdom Metazoa; phylum Chordata; order Testudines; family Trionychidae; genus Pelodiscus; species Pelodiscus sinensis. The sequence goes on along the minus strand of NC_134720.1, from coordinate 41,960,357 downwards.
GGCTTTGATTCAGAATTTCATCTAAGCACCAGCATTTGTAGATTGAATTAGAAATCTTGTGCACAGAAACTCTGTCATAAGATTCTAAGTGTCTGTCTCCTTGTCAGCATGTCAAAAATACAACACGAAACCCACTTTCTAGCTATGTAAAAGCAAAAGCAGGGCCATACTGGGTTAGACCCATAGTCCATCTGGCTAGTGTACTGCCTTCTGACAATAGTCACTCTCAGAGGCTTCAGAGGGAATTAACAGAACAGGGTGATTTTGAGAGATGTACATCCTGTCATCTAGTCCCAGCTTCTGGCAGTTGGAGGGTTAGAGTAAGGATGTTAAGTACTAGTCACTCTCCCCCCTCCCCTTTGCTGCCTCTATCAGATAGAGGGAGCAAAGCGGTAGGGAAGAGAGGGTACTTCAAAGCGGCATTTCAAAGGGGCAGCTCCGCACAGAGCCTGGGATCAGCTATGCGGCGCTGTCCCTTTGAAATGCCACCACTTCGAAGTGGTATTACCACGTAGAGCTCGGAGTCAGCTGGAGACTCCCTAGCTTACCCTAGGCTCCCTGTGCTGGGGACTCTTGTACACTGCAAAGCTGACACAGCTGTGTGCAGCCCAGGGCCAGCAGGAAGTCCAGGCTCCCTGGAGGCTCTGGTGCATTTCAAAGGGTAAGTGCCCTTGTGGAGCCCGGAGTCAGCAGGACTTCCCGCTAACCCTGGGCTGCAAGCAGAGTTCTGGATTTCTCCTTTAAAACGTCCAATAGCCTTGTTGGGCTCTTGTACATTAAAAAGGAGGAATGCGGAAGTGCCTATCAACTAGTCGAGTAGTCGATGGACATTCCATCAACTACTCGACTAGTAAATTACTCATTTGTTAACATCCTTAGTTTAGAGACACCAATAGCATGGTAGAAGATTCCTGACCACCACTGTCTTGGCTAATAGCCATTAATGACCCTATTCTCCGTGAGCTTATTTAATATTTTTGAACCCCGTTATGTTTTTGACCTTCACAACATCCAATGCCAATTAGTCCCACAATTTGAAAGTGTGTTTTGTGAAAAAGTACTTCCTTGTGTTTGCTTTAATTCTGCTGCTTATTAAGTTTCATTGGTTGACCCCTAGCTCTTTTATTATGTGAAGGGGAAATAGCACTTCCCTATTCACATTCTCTACATCTTCCATGATTTTACAGACTTCTATCATAACCCCTTTCATCATGTCTTTTCTAAACTGAACAGTCCCAGTCTTTTTAATCTCACTTCGTATGGAAGCTATTCCACATTCCTAATCATTTTTGCTGCCCTTCTTTTGCATGGTTTCCAATTCTTCTTTGAAATTGGAGTCAACAGAAATGCACATGTTATTCAAAATGTGGGTATACCATGGATTTATATAGGGGCATGATGCTATTTTCTGTCTTACCTTTCCTAATGGTTCCTCACATTCTAATAGCTTTTTTGACTGCCAGTGAACAACAAGCAGATATTTTCACAGAACTATTCACAATTATTCAAATATCTCTTTCTAGAGTGGTAGCAGCTGATGCAGACCCCATTATTTTGTATGTAGAACTGGAATTTTGTCTTCTAATGTGTATAAGTTCACTTTTATCATTGAAGTTCATCTGTCATTTTGTTGCCCAATCAGACCCTTGTGATGGTCTTTTTGTAATTCTTGTAGTGCTTTAGATTTAACAATATGTTATATCTGAACAAGAAAGAATGAAGATCTGTGAACATATAAAATATTGGATGGCAGGGGACACAAAAGACACAGGCCACATTTTAAATCTCTACACATTTTAAAAGTTTGGGATCCTATCTGGTCCAAATTGGACTGCCCATCCTTAATGGCAGGTATCAAGTTCAGATTTAAGTTCCTGCATAATTGAAATGCATGGCAAATAATTGAAATTCCCAAGCTTGCTTCACCAGCAATTGTGTTCCTTTTCCTGGGACTCTTAATTCCCTGAAAAAAAGAAACCCCATTCACAGACCACAGCACTATTAGCTTAGTCCTGAGGCGGTTTCAATTACTGAAGACTGGTACCAAATTAAGTGATGAATTAAGTCTGAGCCCAAGTTCATCAAATATCTTTAAACAAACATCTGTTTCTGAAACAGCAACAAAAGGACACTTCATTTATTTAAATAATCATTTCAGAATTATGAAGCTTGGGTTTTTTGTTTAATTTAACTTAGAAGGTATCAATTCACCACATCTGGAGCTGACATCAAGCCAAACTTGAGAATGAATAGTCTAATTCTCCTTGGTTCAATAGCTGACTTTAGTCAAAGATAGGCTCCACTGGACTTTATTCTAGGAAGCAAATATAGTACAAGGTGAACAATTAGGACACAGACATTATTAAGTTCAACTTTTTTTTCTGTCTACATTAGAGAGAAGGCAATGAACAGCAACAACGTTGCAATGACCTCTTTTCATGATATAAAGAAAATCAACAAAATTAATCTGGGACTACACACATCCGGCCATGAATCCTGCTTCTGATTTTAGAGCCAAATGTTATTCCTCCATTGTTCTCCATCTTGCTTTTGGCTCTATCTACAGGACATGCCTCTTCCATCCCATGTCATGCCCAGTTAAGAAGCTGAAAACAGAAGGGCTAATCAGATTATTGTCTGTGAACATGCTGCCAACTCCCTGGGTTTCGAGTATAGTCACAACAATTGTTATAAAAAAAAAAGGTGGGGAGAGCAGCAGGTGTTGTGGGGTTTATTTTAATTTGAATATAGCACTAGAAAAAGATGCCAGACAGAAAGGCCTGAAAACTGAGATGGTCTGTTTAGCCACAATACAGGTACAGAAGGGACAGCAGTAATATAAGCCTCCCGCACACTACCTTGCCAAATTGTCTCAGCCTTGATGTGGTGGGTGGATTGCATTTAGGCATAAGAAAAATGGTTTATACTCTATGACCATATGATGCAAAGCAATGTACCATGATATTGAGGCATGTGCTAATGTACAACACCAGGAGAAACAAAATAAACAAACACAAACCATAGCTGAGGATGCTCTACTAATCAGCTAGGTGGCATCTGAATGTCTCTAGCATGCTGCACAAGTGCAAAGCTTACAGGGAACACTGCATGTGATAATTTACATTTTTTTTAAACAGACAAAACTTTTAAACAGTAAGACTATGTGGGCCTCTCCCTCAGCTTCCTACATGTCCCGTTCTCGCTAGCCCTTCCCTCTAGCAACCAGTGAGGGCCTGCAATATATTTCTTCTCTCTCTCTCCCTGAAGCTCCCCTTCTTGTATTTTAAGCTGGTCAACTGCTAGATTTCAGGATACGTAGTTAAATCTCTCCCTTCCCACTATTTAAAAAACAAAAACCCACGATCTTGCTTTCTAAATAATGCCCAATTTTCCTGACTCTTTTACTAGGTCATTAAGGATAAACTTTGTCACTTAAAATCCCCCTGCTATTGTTACATTCTTTACACTCCCAGGGCACGTGATTAACCATTTATTTGACCTTGCATGTTTCACACTGCCTTTTCTTTATGCTTATTAAGACCAAGTTACTGTTTAAGCCCCGGTATTTGATAAGTATTTGAGATAAAGCAACCTCACTGCAAGAACATGGGCAAAAGATGCTGTCAGCATTTTTCATTCTAGGGCAGTGGCCCCCAACCTTTTGGGGCTGCCAGGCACCCAGGAGCAGGGCCATTCATGCGCCGGGGGGGCAGGGCCGCACACGCGCTCAGGGGCAGGGCCACCCATACACTGTGTGCCCACTGCCGGTGCCACCCAGGTGCTGCACTCCCGGGGCTGGCGCCGCTCCTGTGCCACACGCCCAGGAGCCGGCATCACTCTCGCGCTGGGTGCCTGGGGCCGGCGCCGCTCCTATGCTGCATGCCCAGGGGCGGGGACACCCAGATGCTGCACACCGGCGTCTGGCACAGCCCATGCACCTTGCACCCGGGGGCAGGACCACTCACGTGCTGCGCACCCGGGGCTGGTGCCGCCCCTGTGCTGCGTACCTGGGGCCAGCGCCACGCCTGTGCTGCACGCCTAGGGGCCGGCACCGCCCATACACCGCGTGCCCGGTGCTGGTACAGCCTTTGCGCTGTGCACCTGGGGGCAGAGCCACCCATATGCCGCGTGCCCAGGGGCCGGCACCGCCCATGCCCCACTTGGTGGGCACACAGAAATGGCCCGGCGGGCACCATGGCACCCGCGGGCACCGCACTGGGGACCACTGTTCTAGGGCACCTTCATAAAATCCTTTCCACATTGTTTCCCTTGTTCATACTTCTTGAGACTCCTCTCTTAGATCATTAGTTTAATTTTAAAACTCTGTTTATTTAGAGGAGTCTGTCCTGTTGTCATTAATACTACTTCGTCTGCCACGTTCATTTTTTTCTTACCCCCAAAACACTGTGGGATCCATGCTATTTCAATTGTTTACTCTCATCTGCACCAATTCTATTATTAGAAACAATATTTCACATGAATTATATCATTTCTGCTACCCGAATTACTGGTTTTGATTGTCAGAAGTCAGTTTCACAAGATGAAAATGGAGATAGGTTGCACATCTACCACCATTATCTCTGCTAGCCTGTCTGTCACAAAGGCAACAAAAATTTGTGATAGTCTAATGCACTCCTATATTCCAAGCATTGGGGTGCAGAATGCTGTCTCCATTTTCTCATCTGTAGATGCAGCCACAAATATTTGGTAAGGTTTGCCCTATTTATTATATATATATATATTGAATTGCTATATTTAATATATTTAACTCTCCTTTCCCATTTTAATTTCATTTTATAGTTCCATTTGTATTGTGATGGGGTGGGGGGGGGGGAGGCAATTCTCCACCCATAATGTATTTTTCCATGCCTATACATACTAATTTCTTTTAGTTGCTTTGTCGTGAACTTTATTAAAGGCAGTTTGGGTCCTCCTCCCACATTATCCACTGGATTCTCAGCATTCTTCATATATTTGTATAGTGTTGCCAGCTCTCTCTCTCTCATGACTTTCGCACAAAAGGTTAAGTCCAAGAATTTCATTCTCAATGCTACAGGCATTTTATCAGCAACCATCCACAATGCACGCAAAGGGGTTACGATGAAGACATCTGATACAATGCATAATGCCTGGATTTGGATGATTCATTTTTGATGCTGAACTAAATTTTTTGCATCCATACTCAATTATAGGTCTTATTAATGTTTTATAAAGCATTACCATTGGTTTCTTACTCATGTTTCAGGAGGCTCGAAAAGTACTTTTAAGTATATTGATCTCACCTTTACATTTATTGATTTTATTTTCAATGAGGTCATTCCATGTTAGCTTGCTATCAATGCCACACCCGAGAATATGTAGGTTTTAACTATGCCTATATGGTCACATGGAGACAGTTTACAGTCTTTTCATTTTTTTCTTTTAGTGAATATCATTCCTTCGGTTTTAAGAATTGGAAATTTAAACCCCAATATTTCCCCATTCCATACTTTTCTGAAGTGTTTCATTTAAAGTTTTTGCTTCTCAGTTCTTTCCTGGTTTCTCTTTTTTTGCACATATGAACAGTCATCTGCAAATGAGGAAATGCCTATTCTTGAACTCATCCTTTTTTGTGTGATTATTTATTATTACATTGAATAAGGTAGGGCTGATAATTACAAATTGCACTCCACTGTGGAAAGTTAAGTGTATGCTCGAGTAGAATTTCCCTACTCTGACCTACATCATTCCTTTACTTAAGAAATCTTTCATCCTTATTATATATATATTTTTATTTCCTTTTATGCCCTTGGCCACTATTTTATGCAGTAAGTTTGTCTCCATAACATATCATATGCTTTTTCAATATCTAGGAAAGCTACTATCATATACTCCCTGTTTCTCATACTATAGTGCTTTCATCTCTAGTCTTACAGTATGATCAGCTGTACCCACTTTACATGTTGTCTGTCCATCCATTTCTCTCCAGACATGTTATGAATAGGTCAGTCCCCATTCTTTTAATGGCATTAGTCATACGAGATATATGGACAATTGGCTATACATATCTTGTATTACAGTTTTCTTGGTTTCCACACTGGGACAACAATAGCATGTTTCCACTTCACTGATAACTCACCATTTCCTCATGTAATGTGGTACAGTTTTAGACTCCCTTCATCCAAGTGTTTTAGCAATTTCTTACATATGTCCTCATTCTCGGACGCAGGGGTTTTGGGTGTTATTTATAGCTTTTTGAAGTTCCTTCATACAGAAAGTTTTCATTTAACACTGTATTCTTTTCTCCTCCTATCTATTCCAGTTCTCGCATTTCTCTTTAATTATTTTTCCCTTACCTGGATTTTTATAATCTGATTTTCACCATTACTGAAGGGGGGAATATTTCGGCTAGGGTTTCTTTATTAGAGCTTTTTATACCTCCTGGTTTTCTACAATTAGGCCTGATATAAAACTGTTACTGCATATTCTATTTATTGTGTTAAGGTGCTTAGACATGTCAGAGATTTTAGTATTTAAGTTCCTCGTAGTACTTTTCCCAGTTTTCTCTTTTTGAATTTTTAATAGCTGTCTGCACTATTGCCTTGTTTCTTTTATATTTCAGTAAGTCCTCACTAATTACTGTAATGTTTTTATTTGTTATATGCTTTGTTCCTTTTTCTTTTTAACATTTCTCAGTCCACAACGTTATATGTCTGCTACCTGAGAGTGACATGATCTTTTTGGTATAGTTAACTTTGCTGTCATCACAATTCCCTGTGTTATATCTCTACCAGCTTTCACAGTGTCATCTCACTTACACATCTCTCATTAATATTTTCATTACATTTGCTTTTTAAAATATTCCAGGGCTGCCTCCATGCTCAACAGTACCAGTACATCTTATAAGCTGGAATCGCTTCCCATTCTTGCTTGTTTATGGATCTGTCAGATGCATTTGCTTAGAATCATAAAGCTGGAAGAGGACTCAGGAGGTCATTGAATCCAAGTCCCTGCCCAAAGTGAGACCAACAACAACTAATAATTGCTTGCTATACTACCCTGCAATTCTAAGGACCAGACAGGAGAGATTTCTATTGGTAGCATTAAACCTTATAGGTCTCCTATCATTCAATATTACCAGATTTTCAGCAATTAATTGCTCTAGAGACATTTGCCATTCTTATCACTTTTCCACTTCCTCACAATCTGTTATGGGTGCTTAAGTCTCCTCTTATATTATATGGGTCTAGTGCATCTTCAGCTATCTCTGTTAAATCCTTAATTTCCAGTTTTCCACAGGGGTTGCAGACCTTCTATATTCTCAAAAATGGAGATTTATTATGCATTGGACTCTCCATAAATTTATACTCCATATTTAGTTTCTTCACCTCAATTTTAAGATAATTTATTTTCCTAACTGAATGTGAAATCTCTCTCTACTTCTTTGTCCTGTGGCAAAGATGCCATATCCTAGTATTCTGAGTAGTCTTATCAAAGACTAAGTAGTCTGATCAATTATATTTTACATTAGTTCCTGTCCACATGCTCTTCAGATACGTGCAGTCCAACAGTAAATAGTACCATTCTATTTATCCATCCTTATTTCCTTCACTTAAGAAAAACATATGGTACTGCTCTACCATATGTAACTAATACATAGGTAACTTTACTGCTGCCTTAATTATAATTTTCATTTTCTGTTTCTCCCCAATCTGTGGCATGCAATTTATTACTTCATTCAAGAAAGCTATTAATGTCTTCTTGTCTGTGCAAATGTCCTGTTCTGTTTTCACTGTATCACCCATCATATCCTTTGATTTATTCTGTTGTGTCTTACTAAGTGGCTGGGATATATGGTTCTGACCAAAAAAAATCTGGTATATTCTTGTTACCATATCTGGAATGGCTGCTCCTTTATATACAACTAGCACAGCTGTTGACATCTTTCTTTCAGTCCTCTTGCTAACTGGCTGTTTAGCATGTACTGCCTGATCATCCCCTGACTTGCTTTACCTCATTTTCAATCATTTTGATTGTCATCCCATATATATATCCTCATCAAATACTTGGCAGTTAGCATTTAATTTTTAATCGTTTCTTCACTTGTTCCTTGCTTTTACATTCAACTAATAGATCTCCAGCTTGTACATTTCTATTTTTTTTTCTATTTCCAGCACTTTTTAAAATCTACTCTACCATTTTTATTACCTTCACATCCTTGACAAGGGATTTCACTATTATAACAGATTTTTCCGCATTCTCTCCCGTCTTTGGGACTTCTAGCTCTGGCATGTCCACCCTTTCCTTTTTCCTAACCTCCAACCAGTCTGTCCTTCTGCTAGTGTAACCCACACACCTTCTGGGCATAGTTCCCACTAAGGTGTACACAAAAATTTCTTCCCCACCCACCTCTTCTGGAGAGCTGCACAGCAGCACTCTCAGGGCACGCGGCTGCTCTGACAGGTGGTGATGCCAGGACGGCGTTTTGAGGGAGCCACTGGGATGGGAAAGAGGGGGTCTTCAACGGCTGCATGGCGGGGGTAGTGGAGAGGCCTGCTCCAGTGGCTGGGGCTGCCAAGTGGCAGGGAGGGCTGGGGCCACGTGGCATTGCAAGGTGGGGGTATCTTCTCCAGCGGCTGGGAACATGTGTGTGTTAATTAATTGGGTGCCCCGGTGGCACACAACCAAACCAATACACATGATCTCAATATTGGTGCACAAGCCAAAATTCACTTGGCTGATGGTTGAAAATCTTAGAGGTAACACTGCTTTTGGGCATGGGGTATTGTTCCACAGCGTGGCACTTAAAACACTTACAGAGAGGAAGAATGAGTGTGCTCTACAGCCTTCGCTGAAAGCCAGATGGCTTTTAGCTCAACAGATAGAGGTCATGATCTAAGCTCCAGAAGTCCCAGGTTCAGTTCTGCCTGTCAGCATTACAATAGCTCTTTTCATCATCTTATAGACCGATTCCTGCATTCTCATTATATCTTCTGTCATGCCCCAGTGTATAGATCTGCTCAGCTGCCCTGCCAACTTTCTTCCAGCCCACTTGACTGGAGCCAGGATCCCTGAGCCTCCCAACCAAACCCCTCCTTGGATCACCTCCACTGTGCTCTCACTTGACCGTCTCCTGTAACTTCCTTTTTGGCCCTTATTTAGGTGTCTAAAGGGCAATATAGTTCTTGTGGTGATCTGGCCCCAGTTGTGAATTAAGTGCCTGGTATTCTGTGATCCTGGTTTTCTGTCAGGATTCTCCTTATATGCTTTTAAAAATAATCCTTACCTGACTAAAGAACAAGCCTTCCTTCCCCTATGCCTTATATCCCACACAATCAGGGAATATGTTTTTTTCTTTTCAAGAAATCTTTTCAATGTGTGTTAGATATTTTCTTTTGCCATGCTTGAACTGGAATTAACTTGCAAAGGAGAAACAGGGAGTTTCATTTATTTCAATCCTGACCCTCTTTGCAAAGGCCTAAACACACACACACACACACTCTCTCTCTCTCTCTCCCCTGCCACCCACACCTCATTGTCACTGTGACTGCTAAGGATGGCCTCTTCATGGCATTCCCACCAAACAAAATGCCTAGATTTCATATGACATGTTTTGTCACCCAGTGGGTTCTTAATCGGTTTATTGTGTAGCAGCTGGGATGCAACCTGTCAGTTTGGCAACCTCAACATTCCTGCAATTCTCTCATCCTTTGCTCAGGTACTTTATCTAGGCACAGATATGGTAGTGAAAGGGGTGATGCATCTGGAGCAGGGACTTCCTGTTGAAGAGCTAGCATTTACCAGCATATGCTGCTCACCTAAACACATCTTTGGTTGTCACGTCTGTGCTACTTCAGATAATCTGCTGTCGGATGAGGGGAGAACAAGCCCACTCCATATTCACCCTGCAACACTGGCTCTGTTCCTTCAGGCTCCCTACTCCAAGTGTCACACAGGACTGCAGCATCCTTGAGGTGTAGCACCGTCAAAACACAAGGGCAGCTGGACCAAACCTGAGTGGTGATGTGACCCTGCAATTTCTGTGGCTCTAGTTGAGCTCATGAACCCACACGACAGGCCTACCAAGGTAGGAGTTACATGATGAAAGTGTGCACGCCAGGTGAACCAGAGACAGCATTCCACCACAATTTAGCCTCCCTTTCCCTTGAGTTTCCTCTGGGAATGAGCTCATACTACTTCTAAATGCACTGAGCAATATGGTTGCTCTTGAAACCATATCTGCATGAAGAAAGGATATCAAGTGTATCAAGAGGCTTAAGTGTATCAAATAAATTAAAGCAAGGAGATACAAAACGTGAAATCTTTTGTATTTAAACATGGTGACATGAATCTTTGGTCTGTCAGCCCAGTTTTAAAGAAGGCTATGTGCCATTGTAGGGTGTGCATTGTACACAGCTGTGCTGCTGCAGCCATGCTGTTATAAGGCTAACACCTTTGAAAGAATGCTACACTCGCTATTCTCAGTGCAATACTCAACAGTAAGTAACACTTCTCTCCAGGTGTAGTCTGACAGCTGCATGTGAAAACTGTAATTCAGCTTCTGATTTGCGAGCCTTCTCTGTCCACCTAAAATGGTAACAACTTGTGACTGAAAAAAATGAGGAACTAAATCTCCATAACCACGTTCTATTACACTTTCCTGCTGGCTTAGCAAACTGAAACGGTACAGAAATCTGTTGTGGATTTTTTTTTCTTTTGTGGTGAAATCCCAGACCTCTTGAATTCAACAGGAGTTTTGTTGCTGTCTTTAATGAGGTCAACATTTCACCTTTTGTATTTAAATATGGTGACGTGAGTCTTTGGTCTGTCAACCCAGTTTTAAAGAAGGAAGGATGAAAACTGGTTTTTAAAAATGTCACTTTTCCACAGTCATGAAATGCCAATTTAACTGTAATTGTTTCAAATGAAGTTTGCCTGTGACCAGAAGCAAGTCTCATGTGAATTTCAACATGTTAGAATTGCCAATACATGGATGGAGCTCTCCGTGAGATGCTCTCATTTCCTCAGGGAAACAGTCCTGTAGTGCAGAATTGTCTTATTATTGATATTTAAAAATACAAATAAATAAAGATGCCCAAGGCTTCTATTCTTAAATTATTCTGGAATAGCAGTTAATAGTTTCTTGTATCTGGATTTGCATTTCCAGAGTCTAGAATGCAAATTTCTCCAGAAGTGGTTGAAAAAAAAATTGGTAAAAATATTCTTTGGTGACAAAATATTTTTAGTATATTATTATTGTTTTGCATATGGTGCATCTTGAAGCTCTGGGACATTTTTAATTTTTATCCTATATGGCAATAATACTCAGAGGCTAAGTAACAAAAAAGCAAGCAACTTTTCTGATGCCAGATGCTGAAGATCAATAGCTATTTCACAAAGTTTATGGCATAATTAAAATGTGTAACAGAAACAATTTTCTTTTCAACCCCTCAGGCTAAGTCTAGAATTATTGACTAAGTCAAAGTTATGTGGTGAAACGTTTTTATTATGTTTATGGATAATATAAAGGAGTTTATGGGTTTTATATGTAATTTGGTAAGTATAGGAAAGTGAAGAGGAAAAATCCTCTGCATCAGCAAAAGATCAATTGTAAAAATCATTGTAGGTAGGTGTGTGAAAGGAGATTTAGCCACTTTGCTTTAGTTCACAATCACCCACTCTTTAACCTGAAAGCTTGTGAATTTAAGAGAACAAACTTATACACGAGTATTTACATTAATGTCATTGGTGCTCACATACCTAGTGCTCAACAGGGACCAAAGGGGAAGTGCAGAATTGGGGCCAAAGGGAATGTGTGGCTTTTGATTCATGCTAACATGATAAATGTTATTAAAAAGAAATCAAAGCAAATGAAAAACAATCTTAGAATCCACTTTTTCAATTGCATAAAAGAAACAAAATTACTGAAAGGAAGTGACCAAACTGCACACAAATACAAATATGCACAGGGCTGTTTCATTTTCAGATGTCATGCAGGTGTCTAAGACTTTGTTTACATTTCAAAGTTGTAAAGTGCAGCTGCGACAGCATTTAACGCGGGAGTGTGGCCACAGCAGGAACACTGGGAGAGAGCTCTCCCAGCACTCTAAGTAAGCCATGCTCAGGAGGGGAGAAGCTAACACTGGCGCTTTTTGGCACTATAACTTGCACTGCTTGGAGTGGGTTGTTTTGCAGACCGCAGAGCCAGAAAGCTGCAGCACAATAAAGTGCCATTGTAGACTTAGCATAGGAGCAAAGGGGAAACCTGCCACCTCACACAACAATGGTTGATAAAATATGCATCCTAAGAGTAAGCAGGGAGGCTTATTCATCTCCACAGTGTGCCTGGTTGGAGTAGCCTCCATGGCCCAGGGTCCAGTGTGTAGGGCAGGGTTGCTAACTTTAATTGGACAATTTCTGGAGATTTCGTTATATGGCATAAGCATTAATTAAAACACAATCTTTAATTCCTGAAGACCACAGACAATCCTGGGAGGTTGGCAACACCGGGAAGGGGAGAAACTAGATTATCCATGGAGCAACATCCCTCCACACACACTTTTACTCTGTTCTATGTGCTGTGCACACGTTCCTCATGGGAGCTCCTGAAATCATCTTCTCGCCCCTTTATGTAAGAGGAGAAAGGATTCTCTTCCTTCAGAACTAAGCTCTATTAGAAAAATTGCACCAGGATAACTACACCAGCATACCAAAAAAAAAAAAAAAGATCTATAAAGTTCCCCCAGCACAAAGCCCTTAAGACGACACACTTTGGGCTCAATCTGAAACCTGTTTACATCAATGGAAGAATCCTACTGATTTCATGGGGCATTTTAGGACTTTAACTAAATTGCTGCTTCTTAACCCATTGAAACCTTACTTAACTATTAAGATAAACTAATTTTAAATGTATGTACACATTTAAAATGAAAAAGGATTTAATTATACTGATGCAATTTTTATCATACAAGTCCCAAGAACAAAATAAAGCATTTTAAACAGACATTTTAATAATGCACCTCCAAGGCATCTGAAGAAGTGGGTTGTGCCAATGAAAGCTCAGGATACTATCTATATTTTTTGTTTGTCTCTAAGGTGCTACAGTTCCACTCATTTTTTAAGGGTTTTTTTTTTTTAAAGTTACAGAGTAACACAGCTATCCCTCTAGGATGTAAAAAGCCTGAGATGTTACAGCTTTAGTTAAAGACATAATTAGCTTTATGTCTCTCTGGCTAAGGTTGCAAATAAGACTTGTGGGGGAAGAGGGGAGGAGGAGAAACATATTATCCATTCTCACCAGACTGATTTTAGTCCTCTTTCATCGCAATACAGCAGAAACCGATGTCATCTCAAAAGCAAATATAAGTTACTAACATTATCAGCCCTCGACATATTGTAACCAAATTCTCCAAATCACACATGAAAAAATCCACGCAAAGTGCACTTCGTGCAGGAATTTGTCTCAATTTAGACTATAAAATAAAGTCCAACCATGCCAAAAAAAAATAAAAATTACAGAATCTTCTCTACAAGTGTAAAAACATAGGAAATGTCTATGGATTTTTAAAATACAACTGAATCATTTTGAATCAATTTAAACTCAATACTTGAAAGGCCTATTGTTCTTTGTTTACCCATTCCAGAGCCGCACCCCTCTCTCTTACTGCAAATTCAAGTGAAAACGAAAGTATGCAACATTTCAACCTCAGTGTCTGAAAAATCTTTACAGAGGGGAGCAAGTGCTAATCGCAGCAACAGAGGAAAGCAACAGATTTCTCGTTACTTTAGTTGGAATGAAATAGAAAATTACCATGGCAGACTGACCTTGTATTTCAGACTGACCAGATGGCTGGAAGTGGCTGATTTATGTAAGCCTGAAGCAGAAATACACCTTTCTTTATCATCTGAAGCTATTTAAAGAAATGAGGTGGCAGCTCCCAGTCTCTGGTGTACAACTTGTATCCTCATCCCAAGACCATCAATAACATTAATTTTCACGCTTACAAGTAGATGTTGCACAAAGACTACTGAATCAATGGCACTGGATTTTGGGCACCCTAAAAGTGGTTCCTTCATTAAACAATGGAGACATATTGAAGGACAGAGAGAGGAAGTTTGACCACCTGCTGTTCCTGCTGTATCTGTTCTGGTAATAAAGGAGGTCAGCCTCCCGGAATCTCTGTTCAGCACCTTCACTAATTCACACAAGCAATAAATCCATTAAACATAAACATAAATAAAGGAGAAATTCAACCATCTTGTCAGCAGCAATGTTGAGAGGTCTTTGGTGTAGACTCTTTAAATATCAAATCTCTAATTATTTTGGAGTATTTCTAATACAAACCAAGCGAAGAAAGTGTCTGGCTTTCAGGACAGAAATGCAGAAGAACAGGATGGTTTGTAAGATACAAAGTGATCACCTAACACTTTTTATTTTTCTGAAAAGAATCCTTTCACCTCATGGTCCTAATCCCAATCTCAGTTCCACTGGTGTAAATCAGGAGGACACCATGAAAGTCAGTGGAATTATGCTTCTGCAAAAATGGTACAAATGAGGTCATATTCGGGGCCATGTACTTTGGTGGAGTTACATATGAGAAAATGGGCCACATCAGCCCTTATTTTACATCAGTTTTGAAGTGATTTAATTCCACAGGTATCACTGAAGTAACTCCTCATTATACCAGTACAACCGAGATAAGAATCAATCCCAGTATGTCTAAAGAGTATGCAACCATATGTGTTTCCACTAGGCAAAATGAAAAAAAAATCTTCCTCTCATCATCATGACATTCAAAGGTCTTTTAGACTCACAAGCGAGAAATAAAAGGTCATGTGATTTTTTTTTTCTTGCTCCCAGAAAGAAATACTCTTAAAAATATTCAAGTCAGCAGTGCAGTTTGTGTTAGTAAATGAATGCCAAAGCAGGCCCAGAGAGAAAGAGACTGACACAAAAGGAGCAGGGAGAGAAAAATATATTATAATAAAAAAATAAAAGCCTGATTCGTCTCTCTCAATAGTTTTACGCTGAAGTAACTCATAATGGAATTAATTCTGATTTATATTAGTGAGAATCAGACACTAAGAAGAATTCATTTACTCACACACACACGTACTATTTTGGCTAGAAAGCCACACACTGATTTTAGGTGTAAGAAAAAAAACATTTATGAATTGAATGTAGCTTTGTGTTCCTTACAAACCCAAAAAGTAGTTGGAGACTCCAACTCCATGAGTTTCACCCTTCATCACTCTGCAGAATTTATGGTGACTTCTCAGTTACAAGCTAGGGGAAAGTTAAAGAAAATGGATTGAGCAAAGGGAAAATTTAGGCTGAATGTCAGGAAACACATCCTAACTGGAAAGATCTATAAAGACATGGAATTGCCTCTCAAGGAGTTGTCACTAACTGGAGAATTCAAAGCCGGACTAGAGAAAAAAATGTTCACATTAAAGACAGAATACACAAGGATAATACAAGCTTTCCAACTGCCCCGCTCAGATTTCTATGAAAATATCAGCCTTCTCAGAAAAGACCATGGAGCTCCTTTCTGCCACCAGCCTTGATGTTGGCAGTGGTTACAAGAGCCACTTTAGCATTTATAAATCAATGTTATGTTAGCACCCAAAAAAAAGTAACACGGAAAAAAAGTGAAAAAAATGGGAAGTGAAAAGGAAAAATTATGTATTTTTTTTTCATTCTTGCTCAGGCTGCCCCCAGCTCTGAACACCTGTTGCATGCATCTGTAGTATCAAGACAAAATGACAGTGTTAATTATCTCCCAACTAAAAAGGCTAGGAAATAACTAAGCTTCACTGCAGACTGAAACCCAAAAAATCCACAGGTAAGCTGATGGTTAAATACTGAACCTCTGTCAATAATTGAAGACCTCCAGACAACTAAATGCTAAACAACTGTGGCATATTCTCTCACTCTCCTCTGGCTTAATGCAGCATTTCACACAGAAAACATGATGTAAACCCTGAGATTTGACTTTTCTTCTTTCTCCCAAAATGCATACACATGCAGAAACAAGTATGTCAAGCAGCACATGCTGCTGTTGCTGAAAGCCAAACAGAAACACACATTCACAGTGATTTAATACCCACTCTCTCTGACAATGAAGCTGTTTTACACATTGTGTGTGCTTACCTTGCAGGGATGAATTGGGCAAACTTGCTTCATTCTCTCCCATTTTTAAAAAAACCCACACAATTCTTTATCAACTGGCCAAGCAGTTTCAAGTTGAGTCAGTTACTGTGCAGGTTTTGACCTCCAAACTTTCTACTGTAGCACTGCAACCCTATACCTGACTTTCTTCTGTGAATAATTAGTATCCTGCTTCCTGCATTACCTGGGCTTGCCTGACCTGTTTCTCTATAAAGTGACATCACACCCTTTGATCTCCCTTGCTGTATTAACATGTGCTTCAGACAACATTGCTTTGTCCCTCACTTGAGACTCTTCTGTTCATTTCCCTAACACATTTTTTTTACTTTCACTTTTCTATGCACAAAGCTTTTTGAACATCTTTTATCATTAGCAGCTACTGCCATATTCAAATCACTGAAGCTTTCAGAGTGTTTGTAATTGATTTTAAAGATTCTCTGAATTTGCATTTCATAGGGGAAACTAAAAATAAAATGTTGACTGTCAAGCTAGTCTGTGTGGGAGAGGAACTTTACAGGTACAACTGTCTAGCACAGAGAAAGATGATCATTTCAGATATGGGTTGAAATCCTCATCTGAGAATTTTTTATGTTATACAAAAACTGTCTCCGAGACAAATGATTTATCTCTACACTACAATTTCAAGACTGCTTGGACTCTATCATTGAAGAAGAAAGGGGAATACAAACAAAATGTTATTTTTCCCCCTCTATCCTTCCCGCTCTAGCCCAAGGACACAAATACTAAGATAATCTTACCCAAGCGGCAAGTTTGTGGTCTGAAGAAATATTTACTCTGCTCTCCTACATGAGGCAAACAACAAGTATTTTCATAGAGTCATGCCTAATTTACCAAACAAGTATCACTGGCTTTTTTAACTACTTTATTTTATTTTATCTTGACATTTACATGTATAGCTATAAAATATAAAACAGTGCTGATGAACTGGAACTACAAAATTATTCTGAGGGAACAAATACAAGAAAAAAAAATCCACCTGAATTAAATACAATAGAGGAGCTACAGCAATATTCACCTCTGTTTAGATTGCTTATGGGTATGTCTAGGCTGCAGTCACAGGCTGTGATTGCAGCATGTACGTACCTACCCCAGCTAACTTTAATTTAGCGAGCATAGGTACTGGAGCAGTGAAGCTGTTACAACATGGGTTTCAGCACAGCCCATACAAGCCTTCCTGGAATAGTGGAAAAATGTTGAATGGGAGGCCTGCACCAAGGCCCGTGCAGCAGCACTGGGACTATTTTTAGGGTGGGGGTGCTGAGCTGTGCCCCCCCCCCCACACACACACCTGTTCACTGCCCCAAGCTAGAGTCACACTTAGGATTGCCAGCTCTCCTGCAGGCCATTCCTGCAAATGGGGTCTGGTCCATCCAGCTAGGGAGAACTGGCAATTCAGCCGCAGATGGAGATAGCTGTGGAGCTCCGAGCTGGTGGCCGTGCCCCAAGCAGCAGCGCAGCCTCCAGGGCAGTGGTCTAGACTCAAGGGACGGCAGGCGATGAGACTCTGGGAGTGCTGGGGCTGGCGGGAACCTGCAGGGGCTGCCTGTAGACTAAGGATGTTAAGGACTAGTCGACTATCTGATAAGCAACTAATTGCTTCCCCTGCCCCGCCCTTGCTGCCTCTATCAGCTAGACTAAGCAAAGAAGGGGGAGGGAAGGAGAAAGGGGGTACTTCAAAATGGCAGTGCCGCATGGAGCCCAGGGTACATGAGGCGCTGACGCTCTGAAACACCATGGTCGCATTTCAAAGGGGCAGTGCTGCATGGAGCTGACACCGGGCTCCATGCAGTGCTGCCTCTTTGAAACGCTGCAGTGGCGTTTCAAAGGGGCAGTGCCACACAGAGCCTGGGAACAACTGTGTGGTGCTGCCCGTTTTAAACGTTGCCGTGGCATTTCAAGGCAGCACTGCTTGGAGCCCAGAGTCAGTAGGGGACTCCCTAGCTGTCCCTGGGTCCCATGCTGCATTTCTGCAGAACCCAGAGTCAGCTAGGGTGTCCCCAGCTGATCCCAGGCTCCATGCGGCGCTGCCGCTTTGAAATACACAAGAGCCCCTGCTGGGGACTCTTGTACATTTCAAAGCTGGCACACCGTGTGCAGTCTGGGGCAAGTGGGAAGTCCCGCTGACTCCAGGCTCCATGCGGGCACTTTCAAAGTGGAAGCACCTGCATGGAGCCTAGAGTCAGTGGGACTTTCCGCTGGCCCTGGGCTGCACATAGAGTTCCAGCTTTGAAATACACAAGAGCTCCCACTGGAGCTCTCATACATTTCAAAGGAGGAATGTGGAAGTACCTTTCGACTAATTGAGTAGTCAATGGAAATTCCATCGACTACTCAACTAGTAAATTAATTGATATTTAATATCCTTACTATAGACCACGACTTGGGTAGGGTAGTCTCTGGGCACAGGAAAGGTGGATGGAAAACCTAGGGGTGCTGCAGCACCCTCCACACCCCTACTTCCTGCACCTATGAGTCCATGCTGCCATGGCTTTACTGCTCTGGGACCTGCACCAGCTACATTAAAGTTAACTTGAGTATGTCTACCCAAGCTGCAGCCTCTGGTTATAATTCCAGTGTAGACTTACAGTAAGTATAATGTAATAACTTGCCTTACCCAACAAACAAAAATAGCACTGAGTGTTTTTATGCCGATTTTAAAAGTTTTCCTTCTTTTTTGCTGTAGTAGAGCACCAAAAGAATAGCTTCAGGTCATCCTCAAAAGCATAAAGAAATTACTAAGTTTAACATGCAGTTAACATGGGGATTTTACTGTCATCCATCTTCCCCTGATACACTAGTAACCTCATGGCATTTTATTATGTACATACTAGACACCCTCTCTTATCTATACACACAGGTATTTTTAACCACCCGCAGAAAACCATCACCCTCTTTTAAGAGAGGCAGCCTAACAGGCCCACCAATGAAAGGGACAAAGAGGGCAACTGCCCCGGGCCCTTTAAAATGGCAGCGCACGCCAGGCAGTGATGAAAGGGGAAGGCTAGTCCCAAGCCCTGACCGTTCCACCTGAGATCTTGCCCCTTCTGGCAGTCAAGTCTGCTCCCTTGCTTGGTTCCTGACTCTTTCTTTAGCCCTGGCCTCTGACTCCCTACTGACTGCTAAGCCCAAATGCCCATGCCTCCATCTGTGATGCCTCTGGCATATGTTACAGAGGGCTAGTGGAGTGGCTCTGTGACTTTTATGCACTCCACCCCCTCTATGCAACTGGAAAGCCCCCGTGCACTGGATTGCCCCATGGCATACAAAAAATAAAAACTTCCTCTCATCCTGCCCCTCATTCCTATGCTGCCCTCTTGTGGAGCAAACCCTCACTAGGGTCACTCTCCACTCTCATGCAAGGGGGACATAATTTGCTCAATATTAAAGATACCGTCAGTGAAAAAAAATGTAACTCCTGAATTTCAGTTATATTATGAGTTGCAAAGGATGCAGCATTTTTTATTGTTCTGTTTACATTTCTCTCCCTCTCCCACACACGTCCTAAGAGCAAGGCAGCACCTAAATGTTCCATTCTATTACCATTTCTAAACAAAGGGGAAATTATAATGGTTTGCATGTTCTTTTACAACTGTGCAGAGAGTGTATTTTTCCTCTGACGACTATGCTGTTAGTTTTTCCAGCAATGAAAAAAGAAGCATGAAGCAACAAAGAAAAGGTTCGTTCCAGCAGCTGAGTACTGACATTCTGCATTTGGCAACATGATTCTTTCTGATTTTAAGCTTTTAGCACCTACTAAAGTGTTTTGTGGCTTTTCAGGTACCAAAATTTTATCACATCACCTTCTGTTGATATATATATATATATGTATGTATGTATTTAAGCTTCTAAGAGTTAAGGGAATGACAGTTTTGAAAATTTTTCTTCTTTTTTGAAAGAAACCAACAGTCAGAAACAGTGCAAAAATG
Organism: Pelodiscus sinensis; assembly: GCF_049634645.1. NCBI lineage: Eukaryota > Metazoa > Chordata > Testudines > Trionychidae > Pelodiscus > Pelodiscus sinensis. Next base: position 41,940,260 of record NC_134720.1, on the reverse strand, counting down.
ACTGGAATACAATCTTTTTCACACTCACTTTTCAACAACTGCTTTTAGTGGGGAGAGGCAGTTAGTTCCATTTTATGTTTTCCTATAACTATTCATTGTGCTCAATTATGTGTAGCAATTTAAATGGGCTGTTTCCCAAAGAATCAATCACAGTTCACCTAATTTATCTGTAGCATAACCCAAATGTAAAATGTAGGAGTTTCCATCCCTTAAAAAAAAGCACTAAAATTGCCTAGGTTTTAAGTTAGAAAAATGCAAGCAAATGTAAGCAATTTTGGTTGTTTTTTTGGGTCTTAGGAAGTCATGGATGAAGAATGAAGGGAAATATAGTTGGCTAAGGCGTATAACTAGGTTTCAATTTTTTTTTCTTTGTTGAAGGAGAAAAGGTAAATGTTGACTGATATCCAGATACATGATAAAGTGTAAATGTAATACAATGAAAAAAAATCAAACAACAAAGCAGATATATAGCAGGCGCACCTGAAAATTGAGTATTTTCCATCAACACAAATTAAGCGTACCATGACATTTAAAAGCTATCACATGCCAAAGTATCCTTGGGAAGTTCTTGCAACACAATGAGAACGTAGGTGTGTCCAACACACTTGCTGCACAATAATCATCTAACACATTCATGGATCTTCACTAGCCACTATAATTAACACTTGCTACACATCCAGGTCTTATCTGAATAATACATTCCCCAAGAAATCACAAGCCAACACTCAGAAAACTGATCATTAGACACCTATCAGTCAAACAACTGTATGCTAGTCAGTTCACACAAGTCTACAACATTCCAAACTCCTAAAATCCAAATACAGTAAGACCAGGTCTATACAGTACTAGGCCTGAAAGTTCGGCTTAAGGTATGTAAACAGTGTAGCTCGAGTACACATACCTTAAGCCAGTGGTCACCAACCAGTAGATCGGGATCTACCGGTCGATCTTGGAGCCTCTGACAGGTGATCTTGACTGGTTTGGCCAAGAGGCTGTCAAGTCCTGGCACTTCAGCTGCCCCTCCCACTACTGTTGCACATCTGCTGCCCTTTGCCTTGGAGCTGCCTCCTCCCACCCCCGGGAGCCTCCTGCTTGCTGTGCAGGTCAGGGCAGGGAGAAGAGTGGCGCTGATGTCAAGGTGCCCCCTTTCCCAGCCTGTATCTTATCTCCACAGAGAAGAGAGGGGGCACAACAGGACTTGTGATGGCCCCACTGCACCACCATCCAGGAGCCACCTGAGGTAAGCAGTGTCCAGTCAGAGCCCACATCTTGAAACCCTACCCCAATCATAAACCCCCTCCTGTACCCCTAACCCTAAGCACCACTGCACCCAAATACCCTCCCAGAGCCTGCACCTAGAACTCCCTCAAGTACCCCAACTGCCTGCCCCAAGCTCAGCTCAGAGCCCCTCTCGCACTCCAAATAACCTTAGCCCAAGACCAGAGCCTACAACCCAACCCACTGCCCCTGCCTGGTGAAAGTGAGGGAGGATGGGGGAGGTAGGGAGGATGGAATGAGCAGGGGTGGGGCCTTGGAGAAGGGGCACAAATGAGGCGGGACAAGGTTATTTGGCTCAAGGTTATTTGGCTACTTAAAATCAGGAATAAGGGATCTTCCAGAAAAGGCTTTATTTTCCGAAAGATCCTGTCTAGACAGGCGCTTTTCTCCGGCAAAACACCGAGCCGGAAAAAAGCGGCAGCCATGTTCATGCAAATGCCGCGGGGATATTTAAATCCCCCGCGGCATTTGCAATTCTGACTGGTCTCATTAGCATCCCTTTTCCGGAAAAGGGTGCCAATGTAGACACAGCCTAGAAGAACAATCTCTGGCGCAGCAAGTGGCCTAAGATCCCAAGCTCCTGAAAATCCACATCAGATCACTGATGGTCTTTCACCATCTACAATCTCTTCATAAGAAGCATCCTACAATCTGGCTCGCATCATACAAAGCATGGATGATGCTGCAGGCCCAGTATTAGCGCATCAACTCACATAGTCAACTCAAACATACCATACAGACCTAGGCCCATACAACGGAAGGACAGAGAGGAAGCCACAGGGACGCTGAAACTAATTGTATAGTGGGAGGCACTAGGAGCCATTGAACCAAACTGTAAACACCATATATAATGGAAACCATTTCAAGAAGCAGCACCTCTAGTTCCAGCCCCTATCAGGAGTGTTCCAGTACCACCTCATATGCAAGAGGGGTCACTGTGAACCAAAATCCTCAGAGGATATCCAGCAGTTTTGCAGATCCAGAGAGTAGACCAAATGAGCATCTCCAAAGACACGGTTCCCTACAGGGGCTGCCTCGGGTGCCATCTGAAAGTTAAAAAGCGCTCAAGTTTTATTTTCTTTAGAGACTTCCAAGAGAATAACTCTGATGCACTGACCCTATTACTCTCTCTGTCAGGGTGGCTGGCAGACTTTGCTGGGCTCTGGGCAAGGTGCGGGATGGAGCAGTTCTGGGCTTCTGAAAGGGGCGAGGCCTTGGGCAGGAGGGATAGAGCTGGGGGCTAGTCTCTCCTAGCCAGCACTTCAGTCCTGCTTGCCATGCCTCACCAGGGGCTCTAGCCACTGCCATTGCTGTTGTAGTGTTAGCAACAACCAGGAGCCTTGGGCTCTTTTAAATCAGCAGGCCCTGGAGCAGCTGCTCCCTTTCCCCCAACTGGCAGGCCTGCCTCCTCATTTCTGTATTGACACTGAAACAAGTTATTCTTTAGACCTGGTTTTAGGACTGGTTAGGTCTAAGGGGAACATCTTATTTCTCCCTGGACTGCATTCTGCCTCTTCCAGGATGAGATCAGAACCTTGCCCTAGTACCTAAAGAAAATGAGTGAATTTATGAAGATGCACCCTGGAAATGCATGATCCCAAATCAAATTCCATTTACCCCTGGATTATTGTCATTCATGATACACTATAGAATGGCACGCTGAAAAATCTCATTCAATACACAGCAAGCCACCCACTCAGCAACAGAGATCGCCAAGCATACATCACCCCAGTGATCTGTCCCTCTTGGACAGTATCATGAAGATTGCAGAATCAGACCCAATAGTTCAGTCTTCCTCTTTGAACATCTCCCTACAACAGCTCCAAGTTCCTAAGGGTGCACCTACACAGCAGCGATTAACTCAAAATAAGATACGCAAATTGAGCTACAGGCAGTCCCCGGGTTACGTACAAGATAGGGATTGTAGGTTTGTTCTTAAGATGAATCTGTATGTAAGTCGGAACTGGCATCAGCCGCTGCTGAAACTGATCAGTTTCAACAGCGGCTGAATCTGGACACCAGTTCCACTTACATACAGATTCAACTTAAGAACCCCAGGCGTCCCCAAGTCAGCTGCTGCTGAAACTGATCAGCAGCTGATTCCAGGAAGCCCAGGGCAGAGCAACTCTGTCTCGGGCTTCCTGTAGTCAGCCGCTGGTCAGTTTCAGCAGCGGCTGACTTGGGGGCGCCTGGGGCAGAGCAGCTCCGGTGCTGCTGGGTTGGTCCAGTAGCGCGGCCGTTCCTCGGCGCTACTGGACCAACCCAGCAGCATCCCAGCTGCTCTGCCCCAGGCATCCTGATTCAGCCTCTGCTGAGACTGATCAGCAGCAGCTGAATCAGGACGCCTGGGGCAGAGCAGCTGGGGTGCTGCCGGGCTGGTCCAGTAGCACCAAGGAGCAGTGCTGCGGGACCAACCGGCAGTACCCCACCTGCTCTACTACAGGCCCCCGGCTTTGCTCCACGTCTCCCATGTCTGCTGGAGGGGCACTAGCTGCGTCCCCCCCCAGAAGACCAGGGAGACGCTGAGCAAAGCCACGGAGGACCTGGGCCAGACCCGCTGCACTTCCAGATCAGCTGGAAGCGCCGCGGGTCGGGCCCGGTCCTCAGCGGCTTTGCTCAGCGTCTCCCGGACCAGGGAGACGCTGAGCAAAGCGGCTGAGGACCCGGCCGGACCCGCGGCGCTTCCAGCTGATCTGGAAGCGGCCGCGGGTCCGGCCCCGGGTGCTCCGCCACTTTGCTCAGCGTCTCCCTGGTCTGCGGACCAGGGAGACGCTGAGCAAAGCCGCTGAGGACCCGGCGTGACCCGCGGCGCTTCCAGCTGATCTGGAAGCGGCCGCGGGTCCAGCCCCGGGTCCTCCGCCGCTTTGCTCCCCATCTCCCTGGTCTGCTGGCTCCCCCAGGAGACCAGGGAGACAGGGAGCAGCTTTTCTCGCCCCAGAGGAGGCAGGCGGCGGGACCAGGCATCCCGCCGCTCCAGTCCTCCGGGGTGAGAAATCCCCGTTCATAACTGCGGATCCGACATAAGTCGGATCCGCGTAACTCGGGGACTGCCTGTACATTAATTGCATAGCTTGTTTCGAAATAGCTTATTCTGACATAGGGAGCGTCTACACAGCACTTATTTAGAAATAGAAAACTCTTCCTCCAACTTCCCTTACTCCTCATACAATGAGGGTTACAGGAGTCGGAGTAAGAAGTCCTCCCAGCTTGACAATAGTTTGACACTATTTCAAAATAACTGCCTGCTGTGTAGAGACGACTAAGTTATTTCGGAATAGTACTAGTTATTTTGAAATAGTGTTGCACTGTAGACGTACCCTAAGGGACTACTGCACTCATGACTTCCAAAGACTGTTAGAACAATGGAAAGGTCATGTTCAATAGCGAAATTCACCTGTGCAGAAAACAGCTTTTTCTTGGCAACAGGCCTCCCATTCTGGTCCTTGTTCCCAGAAGAAGATTAACAAATGAGAAAAACTTGAAGGTAAAATGTAAAATCCACTACTTTGACATAGTTAATGCTATTTCAAAATAATAGGACAATAGTTCAGTTGGAGGTGAGACAGAGAATAAGGTAAATTATTAGTGATTTTGGTTGTCCACTTTGATAAACTCTTTAAAGGGGTCTGATTTTCAGAAAACACTCAGCATTTGAAAAACCAGGCATTTCTAAAGGAGCCTCGACTTTGAAGCACCAAAAATCACTAGTCACTTCTGAAAATCCTGGCTGACATTCTTATGTGAAAACGTGATAGATAGCTGAATAACTTAGCAAACACACTGATTTTTATCTCGATTATAAGATCCCAATCAGGCACTTCACTATTGTATATTATTTGTAATGCAGTAGCACTTACAACCCAAATGTGCGAGGCATTATAGAAATAAACAGGGGAGCAAAAGGGACACAGCTGCCCTGGGGCTCTGGCGGCAATTTAAAAGTCCCTGCAATTCCAGGCCACTGCCACCACAGCAGCAGTAGAAGCCAGAGCCCTTGCCCCTTAAAACCATGGCTGGATCTCTGGGCAATGCAGAGGGCTGGGTGGAGGAGGCGAGGCCCTAGCCCTGCTCCTTCCCAGAGGGCCAGGAGCCAAGCTTCCACCCCTACCCCCCAACCTTGTCCAGGGCCCAGTGAAGTCTGTCACCAGTTCTGAAAACACAGAGCAAAGACTAGGTCCCGGTTCGAAAAGTTTAATTTCAATATTATAAAAAGTAAATAGTAAAGTCCATGTGATATTTCAGTGCTATAATCAATTTTCTTCCTAGGATTTGGAACAGAAATTTCAGAAGGTACAGAAAGGTCTTTTATGCAATAAACTCTACTCACTTTCTAAGCTAGTTAACATAGCAACATGGTGCTATTCCGTTAACAGTAAAGGTACAGAAGCTTCAGAGGGGTAGCTGAGTTACTCTGTACAAGAAACTTAAAAACAACAACAAATAGTTTGGTAGCACTTTAAAGACTAACAAAACATGTAGGATGGTATCTTGAGCTTTCGTGGGCACAGCCCACTTCTTCAAATGACTGGAGCATTGGATATCCAGGACCAAAATAAATAGGGAAGAAGGGATGGAGAGTGGAAAAAGGAAAAAATGGGAAGAGGTAACAAGAAGAGGTAGTGGGTAAAAAATAACAAGGGTAAAGCTGAGCTGGAATGTAATAAGAAAAACAAATAGTTTCTAAGTACCTAAAGGCTGTATAGTCAAAAGAGGCAGATAAGAACCATTACTTAGCAAACATCAAATGGTCAGGCAGCACTTAAGGCCTGACAAAATATGTAGATGGTATCATGAGATTCTACATAGACAAAGGACCATTGTCACCTTCATTGTTTAGTAGGTTGATAATGACCCAGCCATCCAGTATCTTTATTCAGTCCACCAGTATGAGAATCAAACTTGTGAATGAGTTGTAGTTCCAGTCCTTCCCTGTGTATTTGGCTTGTAACAAAATAGCTACTTGAAGATCTGTTAATGAATGCCCAGGGAGATAAAAGTGTGTGAGAGAGAACACATACTCTTGCATAAAGCCTGCTGGTTGTGAATAAATGCCATTCAAGACACCCCTAATGATCCATGGGGATCATTAGTATCTACCTTTCAGACAGAGCTCAGGTAAAAAAAAAGATACATGGGAAGACATGGTGATGTCAGGTTTCTTTGTTTTATGGAGAGGAGAAGAGGGGCTCAGATATCTTATTTCACGTATAACATAGGAGTGTTATGGATAGAATTATTGCCTCTTCCTTTAGTCTCCTAAATTACAGCCAACAGCTCATTCAGACTACAACCTCTATTAATGCTAGAGAGGAGAAAAAAACAGGTTGTGAAAATTGTCTAAGCATAAAGCAAGAATAAAACACACTTCCGATGTCCATACAAATGACAGAGCAACAAACAGGTGATGGAACATTAGCACACGCTGGCTGAGTGTCTGTGGAATTGAATCTGAGCTGCCACAAAGTGGAATATATAGAATCTAGACATGAAATTACCTTCCTTCATCCAAATTAGAAGACAGTTTTAATTAATTCCATTCTGAAAGGGACCTGAGCAAATATCAATTTGCCTTTGTTCAACAGCAGAGCTAGAAAAGAGTCTCACTGAGTGAAATTTGCCCAGCAACACAGATGCTGCTGTAGGAGCCAGACACAGCTGACAGCTGCAGAGCACACAGAGGTGGTGGGGGGGAGGGTGATGGGAAGAGGTGGTAGAACTATGGCTATCCTACCTGTCTTTTGGAGATCTCAATTCTTCACAGGGAAGTGTGGTCATGTGGCCAGGAGGTGGAATTTTGTTTCGTTCAACTTTTGAGGTTTCAATATTTGTTCTCATTCAGTATTGGTATTAAAAAAAACAACACCAAGAATGTTTGTGTGCAAATGTAATTTTCAAAATATCTGTTTTAGAAGCAAAACCCAAGGGAAGGGAGGCATGACTCACAGCAGAATGTTTCATCCCACATCACTTAAATTCAGGGAGCTCTTTCACTTGAACATGAGTCTTCCGTATTCCAGGCCAACATGCTAGCCACAGGTTCTTTACCTGTCTCTCACATTCACAACCGGCCTTAGAGGTAAGCTTGCCTGCAGTGCGGCAGAGCTACTGGCCATGAACAACTGTGCAGGTGTGCATAGTTCCAGAGCTATGACTCATGGAGTAGCATCCCATATCTGGAGCACAGAGTTCATATATTTTATCATCAAAAAGTGTGGATTTATAGACCCCAAAACTTAAAAAAAAAAACATTTAATTTTGACCAAATTTTGTTGGATGCAACTTATTGGTGGGGAAGGAGGGCAGAAAAGAAAGAGCTATTCAAAATAGCCAATAACCCCTTGTGGGGATAGGTGGCGCTCTCTTGTCCCTAGTGTAGACATTTCCATAGAGATCCCGAAGCGGAGCCTCAGCTATTCCAACTCCTATTCCTATGCATTATCCCCAAACCATCTTCTCCCAGACTTTATTCCAACCCTCTTTCCCATCTAGTCCCTGTATGAGTCCCTTGCATAACACCCAGGGGTGAGCCTAGGCAGACTAGGCAGTCGCCTAGGGTGCCACCGGCCCAGGGTGCCCGATGATGACGTCACAGGGCACCCAGGCAACCGATGATTATGTCATGGTCATTGACGGCCATGCAGGCGGGAGCGCCGATCGCGCCTTCCACCTGGGGTGCCAGCTGTCGCAGCCAGCCTCGAGCCACTCCTGATAACACCCATTAATTAGGGCGGTGTCCATATGTAAGACAAAAAAGAAATACTTCCCTAATGAAACAATGATGGGGCTAACACTAATAAGCAATAGCAAGCAATATATTCAGCATCTTTTATTGATACTGTTTTATAGCACAGAGAAATGTAAGGAACTCTATACCACCGATTAAATGGCTAGAACAGTAGGCTAAATTTACCCAACAGTGGTGACTGTTCAGAGGCTAGTCTGTTATCCAAGTGATATACAAATACTATAAAAGGAGGAAGGAAATGGGATTAGTGGGTAAAGCTAGGAATCAGAACCCTGCTACTGACATATGAATTCTTCGGAGTTATCAGATGTTAGTTGGGGCATGACCAAGACACTATACTGTCTATACTGGGCCATGTCTTCTATGTTGTTAAGTCTCACATTTTTCTTTTTGGAGTTGTGCTTGATGGAGCCCCGCTTTACACATTGCCCCAACTGTCCAAATGCCCATCATGCCGAAGCTTTTGCTTCATTCTTAACATGACCCCATATTTCCATTTTCTTTCCTGACATGATGCTTGACAATGCCTTAATTTTCCTGTTTAAAAAAACAAAAATCAAACAAACAAAAACATTTTCCGCTTTCTCCTACCCTTTGTCTGTCCTGTCTATTTAGATTTAGATGGTAAATCTTCTGAGCAAAAATTGTCTCTAGATATATGTACAATAGCTAACACAATGGGGCCTTAGCAAGAGCCTTAGTTATTATTTGTACTACAGTAATACCCAATCACTCTGTGGCACATATGAATATTTAGCTACTTCAGGCTCGATTATTTAGAGTCTGAACGGATTTCAAGAAGGTTGTTATAACAGTATGACAGTATGACCAGAAACATCCCAAAGCAGCAAGTCTTTTGCAAAAAGTAAAAAAGAAGTTTGACCTCACAAACAGTACAAAAAAGAAAGCATGTTATTTGGTAATAGTATCCAACTTTGAGATGAAGGAAAAGAGGACTGGATTTTATAGCTAGCCATTAAATCAGATTGTGTAAATGTTTTGCAAAAAAGACGTGAAGTGGGATCTATGAAGAGATCTTATGGTGAGTGCAATTTAGATTCATTTCTCAGAATGTTGACATTAAAGTTCCCCCTTGGCACAATCTGCATCATCAACTGTGAGCCAAATCAGTTCAAGCCTGTAAAGCAGAATTTCTCTTCAGGTATGCCTAGACTACGTCCCTTTTTCGGTAAAGGGATGTAAATTAGGCATGTCAATATTGCAAATGAAGCCAGGATTTAAATAGCCCGTGCTTCATTTGCATAATGGCAGCTGCCACTTTATGCACCAGTGGGCGCCATGGAGCCTGCGGGCACCACGTTGGGGACCACTGCTTTGGGGGAAAGAACCATGTCGGTCAGTATAAGAAAGTAACTAAGAAGCATATAAACTGTACCTGACAGTGAACAATATGAGCTCTTTATGTATGAAGATTATATTGGTGTCTGCTAAATATAACATAGTGAAGTCTTTTTATTCAGAGCCAAGGCAGAAGATGGGCCAGCAACATTACAACATCCCCATACTGTGCTGTCAGTATGCTTACACCTGTGGTGGACACAGCAGCTGTAGAAAGCAAGAGGATAATTCAGAATCTACACCCATTCAGTCTTTAGCCTAAAAAATGCATTTGACGACAATTTTTTTCAATTAATCCCAGCTGCATGAAAGCTCATTGCTCAGCTGACACCAGATGTTAACAAGCATTTTAGATGCTAGTTGGCCAAAGCAAAGCTTTACATTCAACTCATTATTCTGTTTGTTTATAACATGATTATATGCAGCTTTTCAAAGTTACCAACCCCACATTTTCAGGAACTATTATAAGCATCTTAAGAAGTCTGAGAGGGATAGTCATGTTAGTCTGTAACTTTAAAAACAGTGAGTTGTCCTGCAGCACCTTACAGACTAACAAATATATATACATATATAGTATCATGAGCTTTGAAAGGCAAAACCTACTTCGTCAGATGAAGTGGAGTAGAAATAACAGAAACCAAGATATATATTATAGACCAAAAAGTTCCTGTCAATTGTAGGTCCGGTGCTAATGAGGTTAATTATGTAGGCTGGAAATGTCTTGGTTTCTGTTATTTTCACTTCAGCTCATCTGATGAAGAGGCTTTACCCACAAAAGCTCATGATATAATATATTTTTGTTAGTCTCTAAGGTGTGACAGGACCACTCATTATTCCAGGCATCCATGTGCACAACCCTATTGCTTTGGAGAAAATATGAACATAAATAAAGCCTAATTCAGGTGAAAATCAGGTCCCCAGCCTGCTAGCTGGAGAAGCAGAGAAACTTCTCTGTTACCTCCTGCTGCCGCCCTCACATAATAGAGGCAGGAGATGGTAGGGTGTAGACACAAGGAGGAGTGAATGGAAAGGAAAAGTGGGGAGCACAGTGTCCCTGACTGGTAGAGAGGGGAAAGGAACTAGGGCAGGAGGAGGTCAAAGCTCCTGTCACGATGGAGGCGGTAAGGTAATTTGCACAGAGTGCCTGACACAGAGCTGTGGTGGGAAATAAACACATTTACCAATTCCCAGTTCCAGACCCACCAACCTGGCATCCTTCTACACTTGATACTTAAGTTGATGGCTAAATTGTGCACTCTTGTCATCATATACAGAGTTTCAATTTTTTGTCAGGACCTCTCTAATATCTCCATAGCGACCTCAGAACTTGACTCAGGTTTATAGTAAAAAATAAAACAATCAGCAGGGACATCTCAGACATTATGTGATGGGTTTGCAAAACTATTCCTCATGCCCTCAGACACTTATAAGTAAGGCTGCCCAGATAATCATCTTTCTGACTCTGCTTAGCATTTCCAACTTACTTTATTTGATCTTTAGTTCTATTCCTATACCCTGTAAATTTATTTCCCATTGTTAACTAATTTATGGGAACTGGGACTGCATGAAATATACACCTCTTAAAGTAGCATGTTTCTGATTCTGAACCAATACAATGTTAGTAACTCACTTGCTTTGGCTATTAAAGGGCCAAGGAAGACATGTGAGGTCTAGGTTAGAAACTAAAACATAACCCTAGGACATCTTAATTTTCTATTATGCCTAAAAGGTAAGTGAGCTAATGTAGCATTTATTTTAAATAAAACACTATTTCTGGGGATCAATTCATCCTTGATTAAAAGGACACCAGATGGTTAGATTTTTTAAATGGTTTCTTTAAATGTACAGAAAAATACTTCACATCTGTAAAGAAGAAATATGTGCTCTGGCTTGAAAAAAAAACCCTCCCTTGTTTTCTTCTTTCTGATCCAGAGAGAAACCGCACACGCTGTGCGAAAAACATTAAAGTTTCATACATTCGCACACAAACTGACATTTGCAATATATTTTCCACACAATTATCTATGTACGCTGAAAAACTTCCATAAAGCTCCATTTCAGAAACAACTTATCCTGTATGGTGATGTATTTGTAGGATGTAATAGTCTTTTTCATATTCTAAGCAATATAAATGTTTCCCCTCCAGCAACATTGTCACTTTTGACCAATGTGAGAACTCATGAGTAGAAATGAGGCAGATGCTTAAGACATAAGGTCAGTAAGAAAATTTCTCAATTGGAACATTTTAATTAGGTCCACCCATGAAAATAAACTGCAAGGAGCTACAAGAAAGAAAATGAAAGGCAAGAATTTTTTAAATATAATTAGAAACTTGTGGGAAAAGAAGAAAATAAGGGTCAAAGATTTCTACAATGCTTTTGTAAAGTAAAATCCTTCCAACTGTCATTCCCCCACACATGTAGTGTCAAGTGATCTTTAATTCTGTTCTATAATTAAAGCTTTTAAGATAAACCATGTAGAAAATAATACAATTAAACAAATGTGTAAACTGATAGTACATCTCATTGTAATTCCTCCTCAACATATAAAAGTAACCGGTAGAGACAGCAATATGGGACCTCCTTTCTGAATGAAATTCAGGTACCATTTTGGACAAACATTCTGTTCGGGTTTCTTATGCCACTGTCCTCACTGTCCTATCTGGGCACTATCCGTTAGTACATTAAATGATGCGGTTACACATCCACCACATGCAATTCATTCTTCTTCTCAAGGTTCCTCCCCACATCTGCTATGTTTACACTGCAGAGGAAGAATCAGAGGCAAAACCTTGGAACAGTTTCCAAAAAAGTGGACTCGTTCTTTCGGCATCCCTGTATATACCTCATTGTATGAGGTTTTTTCGAAATTTGGCCCTGTGTAGATGCACCAAATTTCAGAAAAACCTCTTCCAAAAAAAAAAGCGGGAAAAGATATGCAAATTGTGGTTTGCAATTTGCATATCTTTTTCTGATATAACTCTGCAGTCTAGACATAGCCCCACACACCTCCTTAGGGAGAACTGCGTGTGCAATGGAGTGTACCAGTTTCCAGCAGAAAAGGGGAGTTCAAAACCTGAATTATTTTTTTCCCAAGAGCCTTTGCTAATCCAATCAGAAAATGTGTGTTATATCCTGCAATGCCTAATTCATTAAAAAAAGATCATGATGACAAATGAAGTGCCCAATAGCCATCATACAACAGAGGCAACTGTGATTTAGTGCTTGGGAATCTACATATGCAAGGTTTTGCCTCTGATCCTTCCTCTGATGGATTTGTGACTACGGGTAATTCCCTGAACAGCCCCTCCCCACCCAGTTTCATTATCATCTTGGGGTTTTGTTTTGTCTGATTTTCTTAGAAAATGTCAATTCCATCTGAATGAAAGTTTTCCTGGGAAATGTCTGTTTTCTATGACATTTTCCTCAAAAAAATAAAAACTGAACATTTTAGTTTTCAGCAACCAAAACTTTTATCTATCTATCTATCTAACTATCAACTAAATACTGAAAAAGTTTAGTTGTTTGGATGAACATTTTCAATACCTGCCCACCCCTCCACTCCCCAGCAATTTTTGCCCTACCAGCCAAATTTTCTCAGTATTCAGTTCCTAAAACAAAATTAAGAAAAACAACAAAAAACAACAAAAAGAGGGAAAGTTTAGTTTCCAAGTTTCTGAGGAAGCAGGAGGAGAAGGTTACCAAACCTTGGAAATTTTGGAGAAACATTTTTTTCCATAGGAAAAATAATTTCCTGCTTAGTTGTAATGCTCATTATTTTTGTGAAGTGTTAAAATATATGGATGAAAGATACTGTTATTTTTAGCAATACTGTGTGTTCTATTAGCAATATTTTTATTCACAATTTATATTGTAATAGTGTGACAAAGTGGGAATTTTCGGTAGTATTTTTATGAATCTTGTTTGTGACTCGCCTATATGCAACTTTGTTACCCAGTGAGCAGAAAAGAAGTATTTGCTCTCAGGACTGGCAAATTAGGCAAGCAACTTTCTGACCAAACAGAAATGAACACACTTTCCCCACTCCTTCACTGGGGTTCCGCCCCTCCATTCATTCCCTGCTCTCACCAACCCTCACTCAATTTTCACTAGGCTGGGAATGGTTCTGTTGCAAGCGGGTGTTACTCACCACTACTAGCTAAGAGACATAGGTATGACTGTCACCTCGTTGTCTGAGATTAAAGAGGTCCCTGGAAAAAAAACTGATTGAAGCTGATTATCACTAGAGAATTTGAAAGGCCTATGGCAAAGCCCGTCACCAGGACAGTGGCACCTAGTAACCAATGATCCATAGGGAGATAGCAATCCTGATCGCTCAGCAGGGAAGTTAAGCAACATCCTTCAGCTCAAAAACAAAAATACTAAGAACCTGTGAGGCAAGGGGGATAGGAGTTGAAACAAGTTGGGGCTCCCTCTCCAGGAGTCTAACCATGGAGGTCAGACAGGTAGACAGTTTGAACAATGGGCTCATTACAGCTTGTCTGGCTTCTAGGCTAACCAGAATGGTCTATGCTTTAACCTTCAGTTCAGGGTTGTACACTGTGTTCTAGTTGGCTAATAAACCCTACTGTTTTGACACTGCTGTTTGAGTCACAGCAAATGCTTTCAAGCTACACAGTGTTCTTCTTTAGGTCTGAGGGGAAAGTACACAGTGTGTCACAGCTAAATACAAGGTGAAACAGATGCATTCACATAAACATTTCACACATATTGTAAGGTGAAGTGGTCCATTAAGACCTCAGTAGTCACAGGATGAAACAGAAGGTTAGTTACAGATTGTTGTAACAAGCCATAAATCCAATATCTTCATTAAGAGCATGATTTTATACAGACAGCCCTAGTCCTAAAAAGAATAAACTATTATGGAAATAGCCACAAGTACCTATCCAGTGCTTTTCACCTGCAAAGCTCATCACAAACATTAATGAATTTGAACCACAATTAGGCATGGAAGCTAGTCATGCCTTGACTGCAAACACAGTTCTGCTGCCTTGAAGTGTGGCTTTGGGAGGTCACTTAGGACACATCCCTCAGCAAGTGGAAACCTTGTGCTCCCAGCCTAGCAATGAGAACGACTAACATTTGCTCTCCTTTTTATGCTCTCCATATTTCCATTCCCTGGTGCAGAAAAGAGGGATACGAATACTAGCTTCAGTAATTTAACTTAGTTATGTTGCTGAACAAAGATGTTAGCATTGAAGGTGAAGCAAGGAACAGAGTGGTAATGAAATCATTTTCAGTCCAGAACAAGAGGGAAAACCAAAGTGTTTACTCCTCCTCCCCTTTAGCTTCACCATGAGTCAAATTATGAGGATTAAGCAATTAAGTATGAGGATTAAAAGTGTGTATAACAAGTTTAAAGAACTGATGTACGTGAGATGAGACAGTAAATTTGTGTATAACAAGTTTAAAGAACTGATGTGAGATGAGACAGAAAAAAAAAACCTGTTAATTATCCAGCATGTTAGAGAAATGGGGAGGGGAGTGGGTTGCCGGTTAAAAAATATTCTGGTTAGCCAAGGGGAGGGATAGCTCAGTGGTTTGAGCATTGGCCTGCTAAACCCAGGGTTTATGAGTTCAATCTTTTCAGAAGCCATTTGGTGCAAAAATTCATCAGGGATGGTACTTGGCTCTGCTGTGAAGGCAGGGAACTGGACTCGATGACCTTTCAAGGTTCGTTCCAGTTCCAGGAGATAGGCAATCTCCATTATAATAATTTAATATAATAACCAAGAAGTATATATTTTACCAATGGAATACCAATTTTTAAATTCCAATAAAATGAAAAAAGCATAAAATAGTAAACACGTACTCACCAATCCAGTAGTAGTAGTACTGCACTACAAAGTGGTTTGTTTCTTGAAGCACTTAGGTGTAATTAGGTAAGCTTTTCTATACAGCACGTTATCTTATAACTCTAGATAAGCAGTACAGGGTGTACACCCAAATCACTAAAAATATATATAATTCTAAAACTATTCAGAACATGATTTAATCTTTCTTTGATGACTCAGAAGGCACTTCAGGATTTTGCAGTGCCTCGGGGTCACCATTATCAACATCAATTATCATTGTAGATGAAGAAGGCATAAGAGATTGAGCTGAATCTGTAATGACCCTGTGAGACATCCTGGAAGCTGCTTTTTTCAATAAATCCCTGATTTCAGCTTGCTTACTTGCCTTCTGCTTCCTTCACATAAAACTAGAGTGAAGAATATACAATTGCATAACATGCTGGGCAGTATACTAGCTCCTGTTACTATATCGAAGATTTGTATTGGGAGATAATAGAAATACCAATTAATTCAGCTTTCTGGTTAACTGTGTGTCAGATAACAGCTTTTACTGTACTCCATATTGTAGGTCTATATAACACTTCTTGAAATCTAGTATAAAGAGAAATGATGAAGGGATTTTGCTGTCTTTCAATACACACCATCATTTATAATAGTGATGAACGGTAGGATTTTTTGCAAGATTGTATTTTTACTCTGATATATATTATATTCTATGCCAAAATCTTTGCACTATTAATTTCCACCAACCCTCATCTTGTGAACATGTAGTCCTCATCAAAAGCTGGAAATCAAAGGATAAACTGACTAATGAAAGCAAGCAGGCTTAAAATAATAAGAATAAAAAAAAAACCCTAAGGGAGTTAAAAATGCTTTTCTAATATTTGTTGGCAAGAGAACTAAAATGCTAAAATGCTTATAAATGCCAACTAATGCTGAACTTTATCTTGCACAACTAAGAAGAAAAGCTTTCTTCTCTGAAAGCCATATTAAGAAGGCTGAAGTGTAAAAACCTTGATGAAATGAAATCAAAGGCTTTTCTTTAAAAAAAAAAATCTATTTTTACCCCTTTATTCCTTACATCCCTTTTCTCTCCTACAGAAAGTGCTTCTTAAAAAC
The DNA here is from genome assembly GCF_049634645.1 of Pelodiscus sinensis. NCBI lineage: Eukaryota > Metazoa > Chordata > Testudines > Trionychidae > Pelodiscus > Pelodiscus sinensis. The sequence continues at coordinate 41,923,944 of NC_134720.1, read as the reverse complement.
ACTATAATGTGCAACCACAGGAATTCTGACCTCGCAAAAGCCCAGCTGTTGTGGCTAGTATAAAATACGGAAGTGTTTTATAAGGGGAGATTTTCATGTCAATAGCTCTTGTACTCCCAATTCTTTTAGGAAACCTTTGGAAATGTACCCCATAAAGCATATATGAGGTGAATAGAGTTCTTCCTTTGGAAGGGGTTGACAACTGCTAGATACCTCTCTGTTCCATAGTAGCAAATGTGACATTTAAACAGTGATACTATATTACTTGATGGTAACAGGCACTCCTACCAGTAGCAGTTTTCCTGAACATACCAAGTTTGTTGCTCCACAGGATATAATCTATGCTAGCAAATGGCTCCCAGGCTAGGCAGGATACTTCCGTGCCAGCCTAAAAGATGGTTTTGATTGACACTTGGCCCCCATACTGAAAGATAAGCTTTATTAATAGTATCAACATAAGAGGTGAAGTTGAGGCTATTATAGACTATATGACAGGGGTTTGCTTGGAATTGTTATATGATGTGTTGGTTTTATAATTTTTATAATGGAGATTGCCTATCTCCTAGAACTGGAAGGGACCTTGATAGGTCATCAGGTCCAGTCCCCTGCCTTCACAGCAGGACCAAGTACCATCCCTGACAAATTTTTGCCCCAAATCCCTAAATGGCCTCTGCAAAGTCTGAACTCACAACCCTGGGTTTAGCAGGCCAATGCTCAAACCACTGAGCTATCCCTCCCACCACTGAGCCTACCAACTTGCCCTCTGAGGCATCTCTGCACCCTGTCCTGCCGGGCCAGAAGTTCTGGTCTCCCCAGCCAAGGCACAGATCTGAGGTAACCACCTTCTCTCTCCTTCAAAGCAACACAAGCGCTGAACCAACTCAGTTCTGGGAGGGCTCAGCTATTAGGTGACAGCACCCAGGAACTGAGCCCTAAAGAGGACCAAATCCCAAAATGAAGGTTTTATACAGAGAAAGCTTACAGGTTTTCCCTCCTTATCAATGAAAGAGAGCTATGTACAGCGGTTGCTTCCCCCTCCCTGCCCCCCGGTAATAATTATTTATATTGGGCTTGATAATAAACAGTGTTTTCTAAATGATAAAAAGTAGGATTTAAGTGATTGCAAGTGATAACAGATGAACGAAAGTAAGTTTCTAAGACAAAAAAACAAAACAAAACACTTCTGCTAATCCTAATACACCAAGACTAGGTCTACACTAGGGGGCAAAGTTGAACTAAGGTATGCAACTCCCTCTACATGAATAGCGTAGCTGGAGTCAAAGTAGCCTAGTCTGACTTGCTGTGGCATCCACAGTGTGTGTGAGATGGGAGAATCTCTCCCATTGACTTCCCTTAGTTTTGGTGACCCGGTGGTGTACTGAGTTGACAACAGTATGATCAGCGGTCGATTTAGTGCGTCCTTACTAGATCCACTAAATTGATCCCTACGAGATGAAACTCCTGGTTGGTGTAGACAAGGCCTAAGAAACTTCTTACATGCAAATTCTTACCTTAACAGTTGTTCTAATTCTCTCTTTCACAAGCTAGGTGGTCTCCTAACTTGGGCCCACACCTTCCTCATGTTCAGTCCAGATGTTTCCAGCAGGTATCTTGGATAATAAATAGATATCTCATGGTCACTCCCCTATTGGTTGGTTCCCCCTTTATATCATTTTTGTCCAAGGTGGGAATTCTTTGTGCTCAGTTCAAATTTCTCTCATTTTTTAGAGGAAAAGTACCGGATCCAAAATGGGTTCCAGCATCAGATGGCCTGGCCACATGCCCTTCTAGGACCAACCACAGTCTGGGCTTACAGGAAAAACAAAACCATTTACAAATCCTTACCTTGACTACCAAAACATTAAGTTTCCGGAGCATCAGTAATGGCCCTCATTAGTGCATTTAGAATTACAAACAGATCTACACTTCATATTTCTAACTTCACATACAAAAAGGATGTATGCAAAAATATACAATTTTAACTTTTCATCATGTAACATATCATGTTTAAAGTCTCAGGGGGTGGCCATGTTAGTCTCTGAAAACATAATGAGTAGTCCTGTCAAAAATCTGTTAAGCCACGGGACTACTTGATGGTATTGCATGATGTATTTTGCCTAGCATGCCATCCAGTTATGCATATTCATAAGCCAATTTACGTAAAGCATGAGGGGCGTGAAAGAGGCCTCTTCACCTTAAATACATTAAAGGTGGATATAGACATAGGGATTACCTTTTGGCTCATTATCTTCCAATAGAGAAGGCAAGCAAGTATACCTCAAATGCAGGGAAGGAAGTACTGCCAGCAGTGTTGAACTTTCTAGAAAGATCATCTCTTCCCCACAAAAGCTCATCACACACACACACACACACACACACACACCCATCCACCCACCACTAGCCTCCATCAGTGGCCAGTGCTTGGCTATCTGCAAACTAAACCTTGGTTTAGCAAGGGTCGCTGTTTAGCAAGGGTCATGGATGAGTGTACTCTCCAACGTACTCTGGCAGGGCATCTAATCCTTCCTTTCCCCACAACAGTACAGTTTTGGCACTAGGAATTTTAACTGAGTCCTAAAGATTCAGCCTAACGTTGAGAACTAAATTTGAGTTCTCAACCTGAGACACCAGGGGCCTGGCCTCCCGTTAGATACAGTGGCATACAAAAGTCAAAGTGACTGTATTGATGTCAATGAAATTACACCAGTGAAAGTAAAAAATAAATCTATTTCAAGGAACTGATTCACACAAAAGTTACGTACTCACAAGACCCGTTAGCACTAATAGCAAGGGCAGCTGTAAAGCAGGCCTCAAAAATCAGGCCTATGACACCTCAGGTTAGGCACTCTAAACTGGTTGATAGTTATGTATATTTTGTGCCAGCATCCGGAATGGAATGCACTACTATGTTCTGGAGTAACTGCATCTGTATTTCTGAAGCTCTATATTTTGAGTTATATTCTACTTTTACTGTATAAAATACAATAAGAAGCATCCTGGGTCTTTCTCCACTTATTTGCTTTCCCCGATAGCCCACTGTTGGACTCCAAATTTCCCATGATGGTGTAATGTCATTCATGATAGTGAGGAACAAAATCATGTTAAAAATGTGAATTTTGCAAAACATGGAGAATCACAGAGAACACCAAGATATTTGCTATTTGTTTTTTGCTCACTCTAGGTAGCTGGTTCAGATTTATTGCAAACAAGGTGTACTGTTACCTACCCATGTGGGAGGCAATAAACATTAAACAGGAAATGTATATCTTGTGTGAGTTACTGTGGGTTGGTAGTAGTGAGAAATTTTGTCAATGACTTTCCATATGGTACCGATGCCTCATCTCTCACCAACCAACCAGTTTATTGAGGAGATACAAACATCAGGTTGTCATGGGAACAAAACTGTTTGATATGCTGCATCTCTCTCAGATTCCAGGACTGCAGGAGCTCTGAGTTCCTTGTAAGCCTGTCTAGAATACACACAGAGTGTGACAGTTTAAACAGAAGTGGCCAAATTAATCCATGGTGTAGCTACCATGAAGTTATTTTTTCAACCTGTAGGAGGCAGTGTCAGCCAGAGCTTATACTGATCCCTTCATTACTCACCACCAGCAAGAGAAGACTTGTGTCCAGCAACTCCCTACTCTGCATTAAAAGTTACCTTCTTCACTTCATGGCTTCAAAAGTAGTTAGGGAAATCCTTCTCCCAGAAGGAAGAGCCTATGCTAGATCTCAGAGAGATGGTCAGAAGGAAGCCAAACTCAAATGGATCAAGCAAATGGTCTGGTATCACTTTATAGACTAACAAAACATGTAGATGGTATCATGAGCTTTTGTGGGCACAGCCCACAGCTCACGATACCATCTACATGTTTTGTTAGTCTATAAAGTGATACCAGACCATTTGCTTGCTGTTTTCTTTTCTGTAACAGACTAACTCGGCTACCTCCTGAAGCTCCTCAAATGGATCTGTGGAGGTTAATCCAAACGTTTGTACAGTGCACTGGCCTAGGTCCTGAACTTGCACACATGGAAGTCAGAGATTTGTTACTGAATTCAGTGGAACAAGATGAGGAAGAAAAATCCATAAACAGCAGACACCTGTAACCAAGGTATTTATCACAGAAGTTGCTCTTTTAATTCAAGTGCTAAAAGTTTGTGTTTTTTCCCTGCTCACAACTGATTTATATAAGAGGCCACATTTCATTATATTTGGAACTCACCATCTCCCCCTTTTCCTTTTCAGTTCAAATTGCTTATTACACCTGTGATTAAAAAGAAATGCCATGTTTGGGGGGGAACAAAAGGTTAATCTGATCTAGGTAAAAATGTGAGGTGCAAGAAAGAGAATCTAAGGATCATTATTTTGATCTACTATGTTACTAACATTTTGAAAGAAAGCAACAAAAATGTGAATCATACTACACTGGCTAATTGATGGCCTACGTAAACTACAGATGTTAATTCTGTCATCAGAGTGCCACACTTAATTAGGTCCCAGTGATTCACTGGAGCAAAACCTTACAGATAGGGCATGATTTTTCTGAATCTGTGGCTTGACTTGTGCGTACATTATTAAATTAATGTGACCCAACTGCATAAGAGATTTTTTTTTTCAAATAAAGGCAGCCCCTGGCTAAAAGAATAATTACCACTGCAAAACTGTTAGATTACAAAGAACTTCAGAATTCATTCCATTTAGCTTTGCTAAGAAACACTTATAAGTATGCACATCCCTGAAGATGGGGATGGGGTGCCCATTTTTCTGCTATTGAGCAACACTTCACATTATCTTTTCATGCTTTTCTTTTAGAATTAAAGTCTATACTGTGATTAACTCCTAAAATGAATCAATATATATTTTCCAGTGGAAGCAAAGGCACAACCCTATTTTGTCTTCAACTACAGAAAAGCTGAGTTTTAGATGAGCACAGTTCTCCTATTCCTGTGAAATTTGCAATTAGGCATAACTTTTCCCACTTCCAGTCACTGCACTGTATTTTAGAATCACATAGCAAGTTGTTCTGTATTTACTTAAATCACTACTGTGTTGAAATACATTTCTATAGAAGTCTGAAATGCAAAACCAACACTGGAAAGGAGATCTACAAATTCATCACACGTGCCCCTTCCACCTTTCATTTTTCTCATGTGCCTTAATCAGTAAACTGGCTCAGTATCTGATAAGGCGGAAGGTTAGGCAAAATAAACAGCACAATGGCTAAAAGCAACACAAAATATTTTTTCACTAAGGGCAAATTGCGTAGCTTATTTCAAGGTTATTTCAAAACAGCTTATTTCAACAAATCCCCTAACCTTTGTGGAACCAGGGTTATAGGAATGCTGGAATAGTGTGCATTCCACTAATTCAAAATATATTTTGAGATAATGGGCGCATTTAAAGATGTGGAATTGCTATTTCAGGATACATCCGGTATCCAAAAACAGCCCTGCTGTCTAGTCATAGCCTAAGACATGAGCTATATGTTCAAAATTAAGGTAGGAAATCTGAATTCTTCGCATGCCATCAAATGCTGCTCACAGCATATACAATGCTTTGCTGTCCTGGCCAAATCTTTGCACATCCTCTATGCTGTAAAGTCCCATGAGAAAAAGCCCAGCAAAGAAATACCTGAGCGATACAGTATGAAAAAAATTAAATATGCAATTAACAGTAAGAACAATACTGCACCTCATGCCAGCTTTGGCTTGCAAATAAAACGTACTAGTTATATGCAAGAAAATTGGCTACATTAGTTGGATGGTTACCACACATGCCAAAGGAAAGGCTGTGTCTTGTTGTCTTGAGTATATTTCATTCCTATCTCTCTGTATGGTTGTTACAGCATAATGTAGTACTATATTGCTATAGTATAGAAATGTAGCCCAATCTAGTGAACTAAACATGATGCTTACAATCAGGAACCCATTCACACTTTTGCTCCTGATGCATTGTGGAGTCTCGAATACAGATTTTGACTGCTCTAGGTCAGACTCAAGTTATGGCATTGCATATCCTAGGAAAAAAATCACCCAGTGCAAGTGTGACATTCCCATATTGTAAGCATCACATCTGAACACTCATACCACACTTTTCCCCAGCTCCCAGCATAGTTAGGGAAAAGCAGTATGGCCAGGATAGGCTACACCATGCTGACACCAATCTCTAATGTTGTTCCCATCCCTGGTAGTTGATTTAAGTTAGAGAATGTCTACTGCTGAGTTGAAGACAGATTTTTTTCCTTAGCACCCAAATAAAAAATAAAACCACTTAGAAGACCTGGCACCATCTCCTATACACACATTACAGCAGAGCATAAAAGGATGTGCAAATACATACCAAAACAAGACAGGTAAAATATGCTTCATTAACCATAAAGCTATATCTTCACTCTCCCACCTGAGTCAGTCTCTCTGTGTGTCAAATTTTGCTGTTCCTGCTCAGTCTAAACTCCCACTGAAACTTGTAGCCATGTCAATCAAGGTTGGATAAAAGTAGATGTTTATCATCACCACATTTGCACTTCTCGCACAGCAGTGCATCAAGGTAATCTGGCACTCACTCTACTATAACTGAGTTCCAGATAGGTGAAATTGAACGCCTTTATGAAGAGGCCACTCCTTTATACTCCTGCATGAAGGGAACATGCGGGCTCCAAAACAGGCCAATGTTGGAAGAAGCCATGAAGAGTGGAATGGGGGCTCTGAATCTATGCTTCACAAATCCAGTGAACAGAGAATCCCTAGCCCAGAGATAGCTGTTGGCAATTCCAACCCACTGGACTGAAGCAGCACCACAGATGGTTTGATAATGCTTCCCCAAAGATTCTCCCTCAAACTCAGTGGATAACACCAACACATCACTGTGGGATTGTTCTTGTTCCTGGCACTGTACCCTGCAAGTCAGTTCTACTGCATGCCTAAAGGGTTTAGGAGCACAATCCCCATACTCCTAAATCCCTCATGTGTTTCTGAAAATCCTGCTTCCTGTGTTTATATGTAATATGGGTAGGACTCTCATTCACACAATATTGGATCAAAATAGTCAAGTTCAGTTTCATCAAACAACAACTAACAGAAGCCTTACATTAGTTTCCAAGGATACAATACCAGATCCAGAAATATTTTTGATAACAGGAATCCATTATATTGAAGACATTAGAGAAATACCATTTTATTATAATCCCAAGAAACAAAATTAAGATTAAGAAATGCTGACAACAGCCAGTTGCTTGTTCAATTACCACAGAGTCATATTAAGAATGTTGTATAGTGTTACTAATTATGGTTTTATACCTTGTAGCAAACTAGAAAGTAAGTGAAGGTCTACACCATAGGTTGTTATCCCCAGGACAATATTGTTGGTGTTTCTTTGGAAACATTCTCACTCTCCTTTTTAGTGCTTTTGAACAGCATATATTTTGTGATCCAGTGTGGAAAAATGTTACATTGTTCAGCACTGCAGGGAGTCTGGCTACAATACAGATAAAAGTAGCGCTGTATAATGCATGCAACTGATACATGGCATACTAATTACACGTGGGTTTAAAACAAAAATGTGAGCCCAAACATCCATGAATGTTGAGAAAGTTTATTTCTCTTATTACTACTACAGGTTGAACCTCTCTAGTCCGGACCCTTGAGACTCAGATCTGTGCTGAACCAGAGAATTTGCCAAATGATTTAAGGTCAATATTGTCTAGCAGCATTATCAACACTTCCACTGCTTACTGGGCTCTTAGAAAACATTTAGGGGTAAATTAGGGCTAAATAACAGCACAGAACACAGAGCCAGAAGTGGTAGCTGTAAACAAACTTTATGGGATTGCAGGAAACTTGGCCACACCCGTAATAAGTGGACATCTGGCTATCTAAAATTATGTTGTACCATGGATGTTGCTGGTCTAGAGAGGTTCAACGTGCATTAATTCATGATGGTGCTATATTCATTTCCTTCAAATTTCTCCTTGAGACCCATCACAAACCCTACATCCAAACAATAATGACTACTCAGGGAGATGCTGGGTTTTTTTTCTTTTAATTCAGATGATTAATTATACACACAGCTAGACTATGTAATGTACCTTGTTACTATTAGTCTCATTCTCTAAACAGGCTCCTATTGCTTTTGAGGATACTTGCTGCATCTTGTCTTAAATTATCATATAAATGAAACTCTTTGGGATATAGACTATATTCATATCTATTCACACAGGTGTAATAACAGGTCCTGTGGTACCTTAAAGACTAACAGATTTATTTGGGTATAAACTTTCATGGGTAAAACCCACTTCATTGGATGCATCTGACAAAGTGTTTTTCACCCACAAAAGCGTATGCCCTAATACATACGTTAGTCTTTAAGGTGCCACGGGATTCCCTGTCGTTTTTGCAGCTACAGACTAACATAACTATCCATCTGAGACAGGCATGAAGTCTAGCATTGCGGCTCTGAGTGATACAGTATTACAAATAGGAGAAGATAAGATTATCACACAATAGTAGAATTGGATTTTTAATGGAAGATGAGAAACATTTAAAAAAGTCTTTAAGAGAGTTAGATGCCCATGTCCCATTTTCAAGTCCTGATCCTCAAAGGACATTAATAGGAGTTAGGCAACAATTTGAAGATCTTAGACTTAGGCCTTTTGCAATGTTTATCCAAAATGTCCAAATGCCTTAGAATACATTCAAAATCACAGCTATCTCTATTATCATTTGTTATTTTTATTGCTGTTGAATCCACTGCTGGGACAAGTACAATAAAACATTCAATCCCAGTGTCTTGGTCCTAAATTCAAATCCAAATAGTGCAACTTTCTCCCCAATTATATAGCAGGCTGCATCTTTTCTGTCTGAACCAATCCTCATAATTATTGCTTAGTTAGCTATATGTTTTATGGCAAAATGTTGCAGGCTTATGTCATGGCACAAGGGACTTAATAATTTTGCAAGCTCCTTCTTACTTAGCCATATTCTATAGGATAACTATTCTCAATGTCACATATACTGAGCACTGACCTTAAGCATAATATATGTGTGTGTGCTGTGTCTCTCCCACTCTTTCAAATCATGCAAAATGAGTATCCTTCAGTTTGTAAAGCCTTTGGATCGCAGTGGCATGGCATTCATGGGAACTGAAGATTAGAAGAGGCAAGAATCCAGCTCTAATTTGCAAGTTAAATATATTTAACCTTTTCCCAAACTTTAAACAGCTGAATATTAAAATGTAGGCTCTTCTTCCTAATTCTCAGATTAACCTATGGGCCCTATTCATCCCCTGTTAGTAACAGATATTTGATCATGTCTCAGAACCCTGACCAGGTGACAGTCAATTTTTGAACATCACAAAAACTCAACAGTTGTTTGGCTCCCCGTTTTCTGTTCAGACCTGTCTCATGATATTCAGAGCCATGCCGTTACTTAGAGTCTTATCAAGTCAATTAGAAATTTTGGCTGAGGAAGCAGGCTCTGATCAGGTTTTTAATAATGTTTAAAAATTAGTAAATTCTCCTCTTGATGAACATGCAGAGGCTCAGCTCTTTAGGGTGAGACTGCAGAACAGTATCCGATCACCAGCCTTCTGTAGTAACTGATTGTTCTACCTCATAGTCACACAATTACTTGCTGGGCTGACCTGTCTTTCCTTTAGCATTAGTGGGACGTGAGCACTTGCTCTTTGAATGGGGAACATCCCTGAGAGATCATTACATTATCTGAAAAAAATTACAGTTCACATGCTTAACACACCACAGTTAGTGACGGATATAGTATCTGAGCTCTCCGGGAAATACCACCGTTGTTCATACATTACAAGTAGGTAGCTGCTGGGGAATATCTTATTTATGGCAAGCACAACTATATTTACTTAAAGTTCTATCATGGGAAAAGGTGTATAAAAAGGTAATTTAAAAACAAACTTTAAAAATTGCTGATAAAGGGAGTTCAAAGGAACTTATAATGGGGAAATCATATGACACTAGAACTTTCAATAAAATATATTGAGGGAAATATTGTGATTTCAATTTAAATATTCATGGTTTACCAGTGGTTACCATAGAGTAATAGCTGAGATGCAGCTGTCTCTCTCTCTCTCTCTTTCAAATCATGCTAAATGATTATTCTTCAGTTTGCAAAGCCTGTTGGATTTCAGTGGATCTCCCCTCTGTACATAAATGGGAAACAGCTGCAGAATCTCCCATAGAAGGTTTTAGAAATTATGAATAGTCACCCACAGTATATCCCTCCAATTGTCTGATGTAACAATATAAATGTAGATAAATTGTATATGTGAAATACATGCTGGAAATAGGATCTTAGTGGAAAAAGATAATAGAACTCCTATAACTGGCTTCTGGAAATGACAAAAAGATTCCCTACTTTAGCTTTTAACTTCTCTAGGTTAGAATAACAGGCATTAAAAGCCTTTCTGTTTCTTCCTTCCTTGGCAACTAAATGTGGGCTCTTGTGCCATCAACTCTGTGATGTGGAACCCTGGGACCACACACTCTGTGATTTGTACTATTGTTACACACACAGATGTGAGCAGAAGCCAGTTTTATGACAAGGATGGCCGTAGTACATGCACCTATCTAAAAACAAGCTAGAGTTGTGCACTGATTAAGGTATATACAGTGATAAATTCAGATGGTTGTCATAGAACTGTAGAAGTGAAGAAGCTCTTTTCATCTAGTTCCTCTCTAGGGTTGTTTCCCTGCAATGTATGTATCTTACATCACCTGTTTTCTCCTCATCCAGGACATCTTAAATTTTATGCAGGAAAAATACCCAGGAGGTATATTTAAAGAAGAACAGTAAACTTCAAGTACAAAGTTCTTGTACTGTTTTCCCCGCAACTTTTTACATAAAATGGAAGAGTTGTATACACATTTCTTCCTCCCACAGCTGCCCTGTACAGAACTTAGAATAATTCAAATAATTAAATATAATGACACATTTTAGAGGTATACCAAGGGCTTTTTTAATTAAGACTGACTTTTAACCGAGCCCCCTCTACAGTAATTATCTGTATTGTGTGGTCTGACTCAGGCACTTTAGACATTACCATTCAAAACGACATTTCTTTTGATAAAAAGTAATCTTATATCACATTTTTATTATCTTTGTACTTTTTTTAAAGCAGGTATTGTGCCTGTTACCATATACCTAAAAATATTATCACAGTTGCCTGGCAACTGGGATATGCTGAAGGCCCAGAAGAATAAACAGAAGATTCAGCAACAGTTTGGTTCATCTCTAGAGCAGCTGAAGACTTACCTGTGCATGGGATTTTAATATCTTATTGTGTAAATGTTGCCCATTTTTCTTTGCACGCTGTTTTATAAATGTAAGGGGGATGATAGAAAAGCCAAGTGTTTATTTAAAGAAGGCGACAGCATGTTGTCAACTCCCACATTGTATTCCTTATGGATGCTTTGCTTTAAGGCTGATAAGCACATTAAGTAAGAGATATTGCATTGCCAGACCCCCTATAGAATATAATTGGATTCTTGAAAATTCTGTGTATTTATGAAGGAATGGTAAGGATCAGTATTACATGGCAAACTCAGGAAAAATCTCTTTTTAGACATTTTTGAAGCACAGGGTTAAGTCCAAGACCATTCTGGGAATTACCATTAATTAGCTAAATATCTAAATGGAGATAAACTGAGACTTCTGCTTGCATAGGACTTACAATCATAAATAGAATGAATTATGTGGCACTCAAAACGTGTTGAAGATGAAAAATAATATTTGTATCTACTATATTTCCCATGTTTTAGCTACACCATCTCAAGCTGGGAACTCACCCAGTCTCCTGATCTTAGGGAACAAGGAATACAAGCATATTGACTGGCTGAAGCTATCAGAATTGCTCTAAGGAACGCCTCAAGATACATTTGAAAAGGTCAGCATTGAATCTTTCAGCCCAGTTTTATTTTACTCCTGGGTGAACTGAAAATTCTTACCAGGATCAGTCTATTTACTTAAAGCAAGCAACCACATGATGTTGCACTTGCACCACAACTCTTACTAAAGAATCCCAAAGCACTTGACCAATGTAGCTATTTATAATTAGCCCCTCTTGGCCTCTTTTAAAAGAGAGCCCAGAAAGGTTAACTGTGTCATGCACAGCAAGAAAATGGGAGTGTTAGTTATTCCGGCTGTTATTCCAAAATAACTTTGCTGTGTAGACATCCCCTAGAGTTGAAACTATTTTGAAAATAGCAAGGTGCCCCTAATTAGGCCCATGTAATTAACATACAACTAGATTTTTCAAACCTGTTTTTTTAAATTAAGATTATCATCCATGGCAGTGTTTAAATGTCTGAATTGCAATGCATTCTTCATTAGTATTGATGATGCAAGCGAGCAGTAAAATATGGGAGTTTAGAAGTTTTGCTTTGGCCACTGACTTATGTTTTGGGGCTTATATAGTAGATTTGGAAATGAGAGTGAATAATGATAGAAAAATGAACTATGAAATGCACAACCTGATAGAACCTGCTTTCCCTGAAGATATTTAATTGTTACCCTATTTTTTAACATTCTGCTCTTTTTTGCACCATAAAAAACCCCAAGAACAAAGCTTAGTTTGTTTTAAACACACTTAACAGATAAAGCAATCTGAAGTGATTGTGGTCCTGTCAATTTTGCTTTATTTTTAAGAACATAGCAACACTGTTTCAATATTGTAAGCAGGACACAGAAAATAATTCTTCTATTCTACTGAGTGCTGATAAGATCTTAACTGAAGTACTGTGTCCAGTTCTGGGCACCTCACTTTGGGAAAGATGTGGGCAAACAGAAGTCCAGAGCAGAACAAAATAAACTATAGAAAATAGTGTATCAGGAATAATTTAAACATTGGGCTTCTTTAGTCTGGAGAAGAGAAACTGAAAGGAGACATGATCATCTTCAAGGATGTAAAAGGTCATTATAAAAAGGAGGGTGATCATTTTTTCTCCTTAAGCACAGAGGACAGGGCAAGAAGTAAGAAGCTTACATTGAAGCAAGGGAGATTTAGGTTCGATATTAGGAAAAATTTCCCAACAGTAAGGGTAGTTAAGCACTGGAAGAAGTTACCTAAGGCGGTTATGGAAATCTGTCACTGGAGGTTTCTAAGAACAGGGTATTCAAGCACCTATTAGAAATGTTCTAGATAATACTTAGTCCTGTCTCACTGAAGAAGTAGGGGAGATGGACTAGATGACCTGACTAGGTCCCTTCCAGACCTGCATTTCTATGATTCTATATTTAAGAAGCTTGGGAGAATTGCAGTTGCAACATGGTTTTAAAACTATTTAATCTTCTGCTCCCTTAATAATGCAAATATTTCATTCAATTCAAGTGATCTTTCATAAAATTTTCATCTTCAGCACAATGGCAAAACTTTATGCCACTAATTTGTGTGGCCTATAGTATCCAAAACTCCTCTTCCAAAACTTCATTTAAATGAATCCTGAATTTTCAAAAATGTCTCTTAAGCAAGTAGCATTTTCAGATTGCATCATCTTTTAAAGTAAACAGTTACTGAAAAAACAATTAGAAGCTAGATGCAGAGCAACATGTTGTTTCACATACCTTAAAGCCAAGACAACAAGGGTCACAATTTGCAGACACCTTTTCAGGAAGGCATAATTCTAGTCTAGAGTACAGATCTCTTCATTAATGCCCTGGAAATGAAGAAATCTTACATTACATTTCACAAAAAATTTCATAAAGGAAATCCAAAAAATTGGAAGGTTCAGGTAACATCTCTGAGAATGATTAAAGGATTAGAAAACAAACCTGCCTTATAGTGACAGACAACATGCACAATATATTTAGCTTAACTAAGGGAAGGTTATGAGGTGACTTGACAATAGGGTTGCCAGATGGTTTCAACAAAAATACCGGACACACTTGACATTACATCACAATCTACATTAAATCTTATTTAGAAAATATTGGACATTTATATTTTCCCAGTTTGTTTCCCAAACAGAAAGATCAAATACTGGACAGTCTGGTTCAAAACTGGACACCTGGTAACCCTACTTGACAACAGTCTGTTAGTAACTATCTGGAGAACAAACATTTGATATTAGGCTCTTCTATCTATCAGAGAAAAGGTATAACAAGATTGAATGGCTAGAACAGGGGTTCCCAAACTTTTTGACAGGGGGACCAGTAAATCCATTCACGAACTTTTGAATATTTGCATATTCATTAATCAAATACTGAATATTCAAATAAGTTGTTTCCAGTCCTCCCAAAACCCCCAGTGCCAGCTTTAGGAAAGCTTTTGATATGGTCACCCACAATATTCTTGACAGCAAGTTAAGGACTATGGATTGGATAAATGGACTGTAAGACAGACAGAAAGGGTTTCCCAAACTTTTTATTTTAGTTGGAACCCTTTTTTTTCAGTACTGCTTTTTGCAGCCCCAAAATATACACACATAAAAAACAAACTGAGAAAATACCAGACATATAATATGTCTGGTATTTTCTCATTAGGTAAGTTGTATTATTACTAGATGTATCAGTTTGTAGTTTCGAACTGCCTGGCTGGTAAATGTGCTCAGGCTGCACGAGTGTGTCTAGCAGCCAGACAGTTCGCAACTACTTGAGGGGTGTGTATGTGGGGAGGACAATAGAATCCCAGGCTGGACTAACTCATGCTTTGTCGGGGGGAGGGAGGAATGGGGGCAGCGCCCCAAGATCTACATATGGCCGGGTCAGTCCCACTCCCCGCAGGCCGATTCATTCCTCCCCACTGCTCCCCTTGCTGCGCCTCTGGCCAGCCCCACTTCCCCCAACCCCCTCCCGGGCAGCTAGTTCTCTCCCGCTTCTCCTCCCAATCTCCCTTGGCCAGCCCCACTGCCCACGTCCAGCCTTCCTTCCGGCAGCCGCTTCTTCTCTTGCCCCCCACCCCACATCTTCCCCGGCCTGCTCCCTGCCCCCAACCTCGGACCCCTCGGCAACCCTGCTTCCGCTGGCCCCCCAGTCTCCCCAGCCTGCTCCGATAGCCCCATTCAGTGCTGCTTCCAGTGGCCAGCTCTCCCCTCCTCCTCACCCCAGAATCCCCTGGCACCAGCACCTTCCCTTAGCCCTGCACCTTCCTGGTGCCTCTCCCTTCCCTTACTGCCCCCTTTGCCCTCCTTTTCCCTAATACCCACCCCCTCACCTCTCTCTGCCTCATTCCCCTGCTGCCCCTCTGTGCCCTCACATATGACTTGCTCCATCCTGGCCTTCCTCATGCCCATCCCTTCTTTCAAGCCCTCTCCCAGCATCTCCTCCCCCAGCCTCCAATGTTCTTACCCTCTCCTCTCCTCTCCCAGCGTCACCCTGTCCCCCCTCCCACTGACACATCCCCTCCTGCCCTTTCCCTCATTGTCAGCACTTGGCCCCCTGGCATTTGTCTCTCTCTCCTGCACCCTGTCCTTTGGTGCCTTCCCCACCCAAGCCCCTTCTCCTTCCACCCCTCCCCCTCCGTCCAAGCCCCACCCCCCCCGCTGCCGCTGCCACTGCCACCTCCTCCCCTCCAAGCCCGCCGCCGCCTCTCCTCCCCGCCGCCGCTGCTGCCCAAGCCTGTTCTCTACCTTGTTCCTTCCACATTGCGGGGCCGGAGGCCGCGCTTAAGCCTCAGAGGCCGAACCCGAAGCCAGTGTGGCCCCGCCACGTGCCTCCGAAGAGTTTTAAAATCCCGGGCCATGATGTCACGTCACGCCCGGGCGTCCTCCCTGCCCACGTGCAACTCCACGCATGGGCAGCAGCAGGCGGTGAGGAGGAGCCGTGCACAGCAGGGACGCTCTGGGGGCAGGGTGGGAGGAAACGCGTGGGGGCCAGGGCCAAGGCCGAGGCCGGGCCCGCTCGAGGCAGAGCTGGGGGAGAGACCCAGCTCCACATATTGCTGGAGCAAGGCCCCCTGCTCTGTAACTCGCCGGCACTTCTGGGTTCAGCGGTGCGGGGCCCGAATCAGCCTAAAGCCGGCCACCAGGCATGCTGAGGCCCAGTATATTTTTCCCACAGCCCGGTTCCGCGGGAACCAGTAGTTTAGGAAACTCTGGGCTAGAAGATGAAGTGATACAGATTCAGACTGGAAATAAGGCTACATTTTTTACAGTGAGGAGGACACTGGGTTACTGGTGTATTCTCCAACATGGATGTTTTAAAAAGATTTGCTCTGTGAGATTATTTTGTGGACGGTCTAGGGCCTGTGTTCTGCAGGAAGTCAGACTAAATGATCACCAACATCCTTTCTGGCCATCAATTTATTGTGACAATATTTTGTTTATATTTCTAAATATGTTCTTTCCTTGATATCCTAAATCCAACACAAGAGATATTATAAAGGCTTTGCTACTGCTTGTGACAGCGTGAAACCTCTGTTTGTTTAAATGCAAACTATCTTTATTAAAAAAAAAAAACCTGCATAGAATGATCTAATACATAGTCCCTGAACTAAAAAGCAAAGAGATAGGTTCCATTCCTAGCTCTGTTATTTATATTTAGCTCTGCTAAAAGATGGGCAATCTCTCAGTTCCTTTTATTTCCCAACAGTGAAATAAGGATAACACTGGTTATATACTGTTGTAAAGTACTCTGAGATCTATAGCTGTAAAGAGCTGTATCATCATTAGTGTTAAACTAATCCACTGTATGTAATCTTGGTGCCTTGAAACAGTGAAACACAGATTAACAATTTGATGTGCATAGTACAGGTAAGCAGTGTTATATTTCTAAGCACAACTACTAGGTCTGGAAGTACAACAACTGCTATCTTGCACTAATGACAGCTGCTGTGTGATCATCAAGCTACTCTGGTCTAGCAAGAAAATCAAGGCTGGAGAAGGGAATCTTAACGATGAAGTGGACTGTATTTTATGTCTGTGCCAATTCATTGCCATGTATTGCATTTTCTTACACTGCAAAGTTCCAAAATGGGAAGAAGGTACCTTGGGTACTTGAGACTTCCTGTCACTCCAAGCAGAAGACCATGCCTGATACTTTATTTTTATTGCACATGGTCGGTAACATTCCCTTTCATTTTTGCTGGACCACAGCAATTTAGCATCCCCTGCTGCATAATACAGTACATACAGACTTGCAGGATGAAAATCTACTTGCCCACCAAAACAAAACCAACCAACCACATTTTGTTGAAGCATTTTCCCCATAAAAGCAAGATGAGTCTTATTTAATACATGAGAGAGGAAACCAAAGTTGTGCAGACATCCAGACATTCACACTATAGGTCAAACTGTCTCTATTTATTTCATAGACCATTTTTCAGGGTATAAAACACTGCAATCCCTTTTGCTGGATTCATTTTTTTATTACGTCTTGTTTTGTTAAAAATAGCATTTCTTATGTAATGTAGCACATCAGCAATACAAATTTCACTCCAATTCTACAGCCCGCTCTGGTTACTATATATTCCCTCAAATATTTCACACATTCAATTTTCAAATTAATTAAAAGTATCTCAGCAACCTCCTCTCACATTCCAGTTCTCTGGGATGTGGGATTCTATACTCCTCCACTGGCCAACTTTGTCATGATCAGTGCATTAAAAAAAAAACAACAAAAAAACCCCACCAACCCCATACCTTCATGTGAAATACAAGAGTATGTGTTTGTTTCTCACAAACATCACACACAAAAGCAAAATGTCTAACTCAGTAGTGAGAAGGCAGTTAATAGAGCTGCTACTTCTCCTGTAGGATCTTGGTAGTGATGTACTAACTGTAAATTTATACAAAGACACTACAGATAACAAAGTAATCCTGCTGCTGCTACACAATCACTGGCAGAGTAATGTGTGTTAAATTAGAAAGAAGAATCAATAGTAACTGAGAGGTGCCTATTGTAATCCATGGAAAACACAGTAGCCTGCTGGTAATAAGAGATGGTATTAGAAAGAAGGGCAGTCTTTCCTCTTTCCAAATTCCGCCATTGAAATTCACATTGGGAATCCATAAAACTATCAGAAATGTTCAATTTTAATTGCAAAGGTTTCAAACAGCAGCAAGCCAGAGAAATAAACAATGCAGTAAAATGGTAGGACTGCAATATGGGCCCATGAAAACTACAATTTGTACAATTTGTATTGATATAACACAATGATTAGGTTTCACAGTCACACTTGAAGCAAATCCCCTGCCCATTGGGGAAAAAAGAGAATAGATAAAGGATGAAGCTCTTTAGATATGCTAGGACTGAATTAAAAAAGTCAACCTGAAAATTGATTTTAAATAAGAGAACCAAAGCTTCAAATTTCATAGGAGCACTGAGGGCCAATTTTAACAGCCCCTGGAAGATGGGGCATTTGACAGCTGGAGCACTAAGAAAGGAAGTTTAAACCAGAGGCCTGTAAGGAACGAAGGAACTGAACACAGAGCTCCAGGCCAGCCCCCTAACCAATGACCCATCCTTTCTCTTTAGCTAGCATAGCTTTTGCTTTGCACTGCAAAAGCCAAAGATGAAATAGCCAAGTGAAACAGCAGAAAGTCAAATATCCTGTCAGTCATAGCGCACCTTCACTACAAGTGACTCAGTCTGGCAAACCAGACAATATAACAAAATACTGCTGCCTTGAAAAAGAGAAAGAAAACTGCATCGCTCCCACCATTAAGCCATATTTTGCACTTCAAAGATCATGAACCCTTATGACAGAAAGACAATTAAGGTGACATATATCAAAGCAGCAGAAATGTAAAATGATGAAGCCAATGATTATTTCATTTGGGGAAAAAATAAATTCCTTGACAGCCACAAACACATATTGTACTTTTTTTCTTAAAATATAAGAGACTTTGAAATGATCATGTCTATAGTGGTGCATATTACACTCATTACTTATATTGGCTTGATAGTAAAACATCCCTTTCCCTGGGCCATAAATAGGTGTGCTTGCTCAAATAAAAGGTTCGCCTTAGCGAAACAGTTTATCTGTCCTACAGTTTTATTGCTTAAAAGATGAATTATAAGATTAAATCCACCTCACTGCTAAGTCCTATAGAGAGTCACATTATGAATATATCATAAGAGGTTAGGGGTTTGGACATTAATAGTAGATATTAGAAATCTGAGGCAGGAATTCCAAAAGAGGTATTAACGGTAATGGGCTTACACACTCACATCAAAGGAGAACAGCCACCACATTACGATGCTAGTCAGTTACGATACACATTTTTGTAAGCAAACTGATTCTAACCAACTATTAAATACCAGCATGTTCTAAATAATTTTCCTGAATACACAGAGTCATAGAATCTGCTTAGAAGAAATAGAAAACAATTAGCTTCAAGCAGCCTATGACAAAAGTCAAAAGAAACTAAATCCCCATTCTACAAAGGATTAACCATGTGTATAACTTTGCTTGTGTGAGTAGTCTTACTTAGGTCAATAGAAATACTCGGATCAGTAAATATATTCATAAGCTTAAGTGCCTGAAGGACCAATGGGCTAAGATTTACAATAAAACTAAAAGAATTAACAGGATGAAAGATGAATTGTAAAGTCCACGGTCCCTTCGACTGAGAACAGGATAAGATTTTATCCCCTTTCAATAGTGCATAGACTCATTCTGTACTTCGACAAGTCACTTGAGCACTCTATTTCAGTTTTTACATTTTTTAAATAGGAACAGCTCTACATAACCTCCAAAGTTACTCAGACATATTTAATTCATCTTATGGAAAGTTTAAGCGATCCCTAATGAAAGGTGCTTATGAGTTATTAATAAAAAAAGGACATCCCACAGTTTGAGATGGTAGCTTGATGCTACATGGTCTAATTCAGTGTTTCTCAAAGTATTCCGTGGGCCCACGTTAGGAAAGCTGGTAGTGGACCTGCACCGCTTTGTTTACCTAAAGAGTCTGTAGCCATGGAGCGTCGTGGCTCCCCTTGGCTCTGGGTTCATCATTTCCAGCCAAGGGGAGCTGTGGGAAGTCACAGCTTTGAGAAATAGTGGCTTAGTGCATAGGGCATTCTCTACCTTGTTTGTTCTCATTGTAGAAGAACTGGTTTGTAGTTTGATTTCAATAGGTTTTTCTGTTGACAAATACAGCTTAGCCTTAGAGAAAACCAAAATATCCTTTCTGCCAAAAAAAACAAAACAAAACAAAAAAAAAACCCTTTTATTTCCTCCAGGAAACTCTGAAAAAGAACTTTTTATTCCAAACCTCCACTAGGAAACCCAATTGACAAGTATACTCTAAGATTTTTCATTTGAAATTTCTTGCCAGTGAAAAATAATTCTACTTTCCAATTGGCAGTAGACACTTAAACAACAAATTGTCTAGCAGCACCTTAAAGACTAACAAAATATGTAGATGGCATTATGAGCTTTTGTGGGTATAACCAACTTCAGATGAATGGAGAATTCAGAAGAAGAAATGTGTTATACCCACGAAAGCTCATAATGCCATCTACATGTTTTGTTAGTCTTTAAGGTGCTGATAAACTATTCGTTTCCCAATTACAGACTAACTCAGCTACTCCTCTGAAGATTTTGACTGTAGACAGTAAGCTTTTGGGGGCAGAGGTATTCTTCTATTGGGTGTTGAAACAAAGTCTAATACCAGGAGGCCCCAGTTTTGGTTAGGACCAAAATATCAGAAAATTGGGAAAATATCAGACCTGAGAGTTTTAAACAGTGCAATGGGATTCAACAATATTCACTCTAGGTTTGGTTTTTCATCTGATTTCACGGATACTTAATAGGTGCTTTGCATCTGATTTAGATAATTTCACTACTAATAAAATCATTAAGTTTATTAGAGCACATTTCTTTGTCTTGGAGATCCTTCGCCCAGAAGTAATATGATGAGCATAAAATAAACAGCAAAGTGAAGGATGATACATTACGACTTCTGGCAGGAGTAACATTTTACAACACTTGAGGGGTCTAGTAGCAAGATCTTTGGAATCTTCCAATATTAAGCTTTCTTTTAAAAACACACTGTGCAATCTGTGCATTCACAGACAAAATGTGTTCTGATGCTGTGAACTGTATTCCTCTAGGATTGCCTAAAGCTGTCTCTGATATTCACTGGTTTTTTAGAGCTTAAGTGCTAAAGACAATGTGCCACAAATGCACAAGTTATATGCAACTCTGCCTTGCTCACCTATCACCCTAGCAGCTCTCTCTAGCACCTCTGCATGCTGTTTCACACAGTAAGATTACTGATTACCAAACAGTTGGAGCAGGCAGTTTACTGCTGATGCCTAGGTGTGATCAGGGATGCAAAGCTGCTACTAAAGATACCTCTGTTGGACAAGCAAATATTTGCAATGTGCAGATTTGGCTATGAGTGGGTTGTCTGCAGTAGTGTGCAGAACCACACTCTTCCTTATAAATGGTTAGAGCTCAGCCAAAACCTAGTCTCAGATCTTAGCCCGTGTCTACACAACAAAGTTCAGCTGACAAACTACATCAGCATACAGCCACTGAATCTGTATATTGCTCAGGTACATGCAGACTTGGCTGCTTGTGTGAGTCTGTGTAGCATGAATGTAAAAGCATTGTAGGTTTTTTGCATCCCCTGCCATCCAATGGGGTGCCTTTTGAGGCATTCCACAATACTTTGAGTGATAGTAGCAAGTCACTTTTGGATTTCTAGGAGTTATTGATCTAATACCCATGATGCCATCTTCTACATTCCACAATATTTTTCACTTCTCATAATTCTTCTGAACTTTTTAAAATTCTACAGTCCATTGCTGCACTTTTCAATGTCCCCCATTTCTCTAACAGGAGAGTGGAGCCGGAAGAACTGAGCACAATTCTCTTGTGTGTGTTGCTAACAGGGTACAGGCTTCTCCAGTATTTGCACAGTTTAAAAGAGTAGTGCTTCAATCAGAATTGAGATGAGGACAATGACAGACACAGCAAAAAAACAATGCCAGGTTGCTGCTGGCATTCATGGAGCAGTTCCGCATTGTGCGAGCAATGAGCACTGACTGGTGGGCTTGCATCATCATGCTGCTTTGGGACAAAAAGCAAGGGCAGCAGAATTTTCAGATATGAAATGTCACATTTCTTGGGCTGTGTGCACAGCTTATCCTGGCCTTCCACAGGGACACCAACATGAGAGCAGCATAGTCACTCACTTTTTCATTGTCAGTCATGCTCTGGAAACGTGCACCACCATATTGTCATTGGTCAGTGGGCTACCACTTTGGAGCTGGAAAATCCACAGTGACAGCTGTTGTCAGCCAAGCAAGTGAGGCCATTAAACATTGCCTGCATATTGGACTGACACTCACAGTAACATTCAGGAAATACTGAATGGATTTGCGGCAATGGAGTTCCCAAACTGCAGTGGGGCAATAGATGCACAGATTCACACAGACACGTACATTCCTATTTAGGTGCCAGCCAGTGCTTTTTTTTTTTTTTGTAAGAAAAAAGGTGCCGGTACTCTAGACTCAAACTTGTTGAAAAAAATGTGGTCGCAGCCACTTTAATAGCCAAAACATCGCGCTGGGAGCCAGAAAACTAAAACGCCTCATGTCCCGAGCAGGCTTCTGTCAGGAGACAAGCAGCGCCAAGATGCTGGTACGCGTGGGGAAAAATGACATTCCTTTCCTATGTGCTGGGAAAATAGGTGACGATAAGCCATCCTGGGCCATACCATCACAAAGAAGCACTGGTGCCAACCCACCGTGCAAGACAATAAAAGCAACAGAAAGGGCTACTTTTCTGTGGTTATGGAAAGATTAGTGCCGTGGTCCCCAACACGGTGCCCACGGGCACCATGCGCCCGCCAGGTGCTTGGGGCTGGCCTGGCCCCGGGCACGTGGCGCTTGCGAGGGGAGCGCCGGTCCCGGGCGCGCGGCGCTCGCGGGGGAGAGCGCCGGCCCCGGGCGTGTGGCGCTTGCGGGGGGGAGCTCCGGCCCTGGGCGCGCAGCGCTTGGTGGAGGGAGCGCCGCCCCCGGGCGCGCAAGTGTCCCCGCCCCCTGGCGCCCGGCGGGCGAACGGCCATGCCCCCTGGTGCCCGACAACCTCAAATGGTTGGGGACCACTGGATTAGTGGATCACCAGGGATGTATCTCTGATAGCAATGTGGGCTGGTCAGGAAACATGTATGATGCTTATATATTGCAGGACTTTTCAAAAAGCTCCAAACAGGGACATTCTCTTCCAGCCAGTATATTACTACAGGCAATACTGAAATGCCAAATGTGATTCTGGGGGACCCACCCTAGCCTTGCTCTCCTGCATCATGATTTCCTTCACTTCCCACCTTGTCAATATTAAGGAAAGATTCAACTAGCAGCAGCAGAATGCTGTTGAATTTGTTTCTGGTAAATCAAAGTGGTATGGACATTTTAACTCACTGGAGTGGATCTAATTGACAAAAACATCCCCAGGCATCTGATGAAGGGGGTCTCTGCCCACGAAAGCTTATGCTCCAACACTTCAGTTAGTCTATAAGGTGCCACAGGACTCCTTGCCGTTTTTGAAGATTCAGACTAACATGGCTACCCCTCTGATACTTGACTCCATGATTATAGTTGCATATTGAGTACTGCATAATATCTGAAGTGACGGTGGTGGGGAAAGCTGCCAGAGTGGATGGCTGGGTTGACTGATAGTTTGCTGAATTTGAACAGCCAAACACAAGGGCTATTAGATAAGCTAGCCATGGAGCTGTGCAGCTGGGGTAGGCTTTAAAGGAGGTTTTTAATAGTCAGTAACAGTTGATTTCATAAAATAGTGTTTATCTTATGTACTTCTGAATATACATGGCTATGAATTCTGAAATGCTTAGTGTACACTTACAAATAAGGCTGGAGACTGCGCCTCGCACAACGTATTCTTCAATACTTGATGTGAACCCATAATGATACTTTGGATTTTCAGCAACAGAATTTGTCAGGGTTGCAAGATCTCGGAACTATATATTCATCAAGGTCTGCAATAATTGTGTTTGCTGTCTGAGTAAACCTATTATGCTCTCCTATAATTCCCACTGCTTCTTCTGGTCCTTTACCCACTACGCTTCCTTTTCCTGCAACAACAGTTAACTCCATACTATCTTGCTTCATGTTTGTGTTCTGAAGGACACTCCAAGCCCTTTGATTATGGTCCAAAGCAACTGTGGGTTGGAGGATCCGCACCAGAAGTTGCTGATAAAACCAGAAAGACAGATACACATTTAAATTTATAGTTATAATGGGCAGCAAAAGAAGTCTCAGAACACCCTTACATTATTCCCTCAAATACCCTTAATAATATTTATTATTATAAATACTTCAGCTTCTAAGCAGCTTGCTACAGCTCTGTGGCTCAAATGATGATAGGCCTGATTGGCTGGAGGGAGAGTGTAGCTACAGTTTGCTCCCACACCTAGCCACTCCAGGTTGGTTATTACAAAAAGGTGGTGAATATACAGGCATTCTTAACAGGTGGTGATTTTGACTAATGTCTCACTCTTGAGAGTGACAGAGATGCAGAGTATTTAGCTGATACTGGTGTCCCAGGCCTGTGTGCTTTGAGCTTGTTTACTACAGTGGTTCCAACAGAAGTCATCTAGGAACAGCATGGAAATGTGTCCTATCCAGTGCTCTTTTTTTTTTTTTTTTTTTTTTAAAAAAACAACAAAAAAACGGTGCCGAAACTAGGGTTCCAATAGTTTTGTTGAGCAAAAAAAGCGGGGCCAAAATGCAGTCGCGGCCCCTTTAATTGCTGCATGTCCCAAGCGGGCTTCCATCCGGCGCAGCATGAGTGCTCCCAGGGCTGGCTGGGGGCTGGCTGGAGAAAAGCAGCAAGTGCGCCCCAGAAAAAGGTGACAGTACGCCATACCAGTGCGTACCATCACAAAAAAACAGGTACATTTTAATGAATAATGCATGTACACTGTTACGCAAGCTCCTTTCTTCATTAGCGGTTCATCTATGTTCGCCTGTCAGGACTGGCTACATTCCTAAAGAGTTTTAAACAGTTCCTAGCTCATAGCATGTCTAGAGTCCTACATCACAACTCCCCTCTTCCTGTTCCTCTGGCTGTTATGGCCAGCCTTTTCACCTCAGGCTTCTCTGAGGTATGCACAATGGTGAGGGGTGCTGGTGAGGTCACTACCATGTATGGCATGAAGTTTATTGGAAAAGCTGCAATTCTGTCCTCCTTTGCTTTGTGAATTGCAGGTATAGTTCCTTTTCTTTCCCGTGGAACTGCTACTAAACCCTGTCGTGCCCCTTTGTCGGCTTCTCCTGTGCAATCACCTCATAAATGCTAATGATTGTACAGCCCGTCTACCGCTATGCTCGTGTAACTCATGCCTGCATGTTGTGATGCTTTGTCTCCCCCTAGTGCACCATGTAGAGATTGATGAGTCTGCTACAACCATAGATAAGAGCCACGTGGCTTTTAGTTCCTGCAGTAGAGGGTCATACACTAAGCTTCAGAGGTTCCAGGGTTGTTCCCACCTGTGAGCATTAAACTTGCACAGCCTCTTCTCCTAACAACCCAAGGAGATCCAATATTGCTCATCAGCATCTTGTAGCTTTCTGTATGTCTGGAACCAGCATGATAATTTGTCCAGGTATACACAAAGGTGAGCTACTAGGTATGTTCACCAAGGTGTCATACTTGCAGGCAGATGGACATAGTAGAAGAGGTGCTAGAAGGCTGGCCCAAATAAAATGCAGTGTCTAAACTTGCACTGCATCTACCAATGTAGATTGTAATACTACCTCTCCAAGTGGTGTAGACCTGAGTCACTGTAAGAGGGAATTTAGATCAGCTGGAGACATAGTTGAAATTAGACATGCATAGCTATGCTGATGCAAAAGTAGATTTACATCAACTTAACTTTCAAGTATATACCAGGCCTTAAGGCATACTTTGCCTCATAAATAACCAGTAGCATGCATGCTTATTTTCCATAAAGATGAGTTCAAGCTGCACATTTCAGATCAAGATTTTAAGTATCCCAAAACATAATGCTATACAGATCTGGGGCCTGGATTTAGTTGATTGGTTTTTAGCCCCATGGAAAAGACTGGAGCGGTTTGCAAACTAAGCTCTGGCTCTCAGTTTTGATTATCAGCACCCTCAAAGTTTCAAGGATGATCATATTCAGGGGCTTTGACTCAGGTCCATCTTTTAACACTTATGTCATGTCAAGTGGAAATATTTTTTTTCCAATGTATTATTTTTTGGCCTCATGATGGAACAGCAAAAGCACTTAAGAGGTCTGAGAAAGAGAGGGTAAGAGATTTAAAAGCTCAGTGTAGAACACTGAAAGAGAATTCAGATAGCTGATAAAGATTTCCACTATGTAGAACTGAACACTTAATTTAGACCCAGCTGTATACCATCTTCCTCCACACAAATATGAGGTGATTTACCAACAAGAAAAAGATTCAGATAAAATATCCCATTCATAATCTCCATTCACACATATGGCCAAATCTTGCTGATAATATAAACAGTTCTATGCTATTGATGGGGAGAGACATCCCACCCATTGTGTTTGCTGTAGGAAGGAGACACTGTCTGCCCTGTCCTCTTCCATGTGACCAGGAGCCTGTAAGAGTCCATAGAGGAACAGAACAGCTTGCCTGAAAACATTTTGGCTAAGTCTACACTCGCGGCTTCTTGCGCAAATACGGCCGTTCTTGCGCAAGAATCGGCAGAGTGTCCACACCGCCCGCCCGCTCTTGCACAAGGAAATTTACAGTACGGCGTGGTAAGAGAGGGCTCCTTGCACAAGCGTTATGCTCTTTTTGATCAGGTTTAAGCCCTCTTGCGCAAGAGGGCAGTGTGGATGCTGGACAGGGATTTCTTGTGCAAGAAAGCCCTATGGCTAAAATGGCCATCAGAGCTTTCTTGCACAAGAGAACGTCCACACTGCCTTGGGAGCTCTTGCGCAAAAGCAAAGCGCGCACATGGCAGTGTGGACATTTTCTTGCACAAGAACCCTTGCGCAAGAAGCCACCAGTATAGACATAGCCCTTGTTTGGCTGGAGTCTTCTGAAATAACAGTGGTTATCAATAAAACTGAATGGTTATTTGCTGACTGCACTTCAAGAGACTTTTTAAGCGAGAGAGCACTCCAGAAGTTGACAGACATTTATAAGGGTGGCATACAAAAGTATTCAGAGCTGAAGAATGGATTTATTTAACTTGACATGAACATGGAAAAACTGCTAAAGCTAAGTGAAAAGCATATGACATACATGGATAGAACAAACACTTGTTGAGTTCTTCTTACATGTATCCCACACCTTCCAGAGAAAGATTATTGCAGTCAAGCAGCAAGAAAGGGAAAACTGGCTGGCATCAACATTGGTTCTTTTTTACGTAGTCTCCTACCTCTTCTTTGTCAGCATCATCACAAAGCCATGGGATCTTTTGACGAAGATACAAGTGACCATGCAAGTGAAACTAATTCCATTTCCTCACCTTTCTAATATGAATGTTACTACTATATCTGCTTCAGGATTGAAAATTCGTACTCCTGGAAAATCTTCAAATGTTCATCCCATTGGTAGCAAGAGGTTTTTGAACAGACCAGAAAAACGAATGATGACATGGCTTCTAGAAATACAATTGCCAGTAAAACACCATTTCATGTAGTCAAATATCACTTTATGCTAGATTGTTTTTCATAGGCTTCACACAATTTACAAAGTATCAAGTACGAAATTACTTTCAGCAAGTCTTATGAAAGTCAAAGCAGAAGATGTGAAGATCAGAGTTGGTATTCTTATTGTGTCAGCTCCTCACATATCTCTAGTATCTAATGCAAAATGATGTAGCACTTTAAAGACTAACAAGATGGTTTATTAGATGATGAGCTTTCGTGGGCCAGACCCACTTCCTCAGATCAAATAGTGGAAGAAAGTAGTCACAACCATATATACCATGTATATATGGTTGTGACTACTTTCTTCCACTATTTGATCTGAGGAAGTGGGTCTGGCCCACGAAAGCTCATCATCTAATAAACCATCTTGTTAGTCTTTAAAGTGCTACATTGTCCTGCATTTTGCTTCAACTACCCCAGACTAACACGGCTACATTTCTATCACTATTCTAGTATCTAATGAATGGAGCAGTATTTGCAAAGAGATTGTAATCAACTTGATGGGAGTAACAATACAGCCACCATTTTACTCATTCCAGTCCACAATTGAGCATCACCACATAACCCAACATATTGGTGACCTGTCAAAATATAATCAATTAATTGGGTCACAAAAGACTATTTTGATTGTAGCCAATACCATGAATTCAAAAGCTTTTTGGGCATTGTTTATAAATGAATAGGCACACTAGTGTTTGGTCTCGATGTGCTTTCCATATCACACAGGTTTTCCCTGGTGATACTGAAGATCTAACAACTTTCTCTACATGTGCATCAAAAGGGAAAAAACAGTCAACTTTTTGAAAAACAAACAAGTACCAACATCCAGCAACCAGGTCCAGCATCTTTAAGTGCAGGAGTCAATGTAATCAATGCTGATTATGCTTTGTTGTAGTCAGTATGTAACTTCTATTAAATGTTTCAAAGATCTTCAAATATGCAAGAAGGCTTATCGATGAACTGCTGTTGGAGATATGGCCAGATATTGCCCCTTAAGAATCCCACAATGAGATTCTTGGTGATTATGTCTTTGGGATGTAAAAATCAAAATTCACTTTACGGTTGAAGCCATACCTCAATCCATTCAGAATGTGGAAAACAGTGCTTTTGGATTGTCTGGTCTGATGCCAAGAACAAGTGCCCGAACTTAAAGGACAACATATTTGTCAGACTACTGAACACACTCCACTTACAAAAGCTGATAATTGACAAAATAACATTACGAGGGAGAAAATCAAGAGATCATTCTTCCACATACTGCTGCCTCCATTCTCGATCTACGCCAAGACATTTCCAATTAGCTCGTTACCCTAGAGTGGCTCTTGCAAATTTTAAAGGACAGAAATAAACAAAACAAATCTGACAGATGTAACCAATTACAAAACAAGAAGCAACTCATTCAGTAGTCAAGCACATGCGGAATGCAATCCCAGCAGCTGAAATCCATTGTCATGGTGAAAGGGTTCTGTTTTCCTGGCACTTCAGATACAGTGGCAGAAATTCTTTTAACACATCTGTTTACTACTAGGTGTGTACCTCTAACTTCACTGCTGGGAAACTGGTGACCATGAATTACAGTTTAAGGTTCAAGGAGAAAGTGGCAGATGAAGAATTGACTTAGTATTCATCAGACAGAAAGGAATAAACAGATGCTGATGAATTAGATGAGAGCTACAAATAAATAAATAAAACACTTGACGCTGATAAAGAAAGCGATGACACTGAAAAACAACATGTTTGAAAAGCTGGTCTGCTGCCCACCTGGCATAAGTGTCTGCACAGATTTCTTTTTTTTCTTTTTAGAGTTGCTTTGTGTTTGTTTTATTTCTGTTTTATTTCACTTTTCTATTTTAGGGTAAATGTTCAGTCTCAAATAACATTCACATTTAAATGCTAACCTAACATTGTCAAAAAGGTAAAAGTTATTTCTTTTTAAAACTTAACTTCAATGTTTCACATTTTTCTAGATTTAAAAAACTTAGTTAAGTAAAACTCGTAGTATTTTTGTAATTATTCATAATACTCTAAGGCCAAACCTTTTAGAGACCATACACTATTATTCTTTTTTGTTCTAACAAATTAGTGCTTTAAATTAATTGACTTTCTTTTTACATTATTTCACAACTAGAAGATTTACTCGGCATTGCTTGGGTCCTTAACTCATTTTTTTTAATAAAATGAAAACGTACACGTTTCGTTGAATGATTGCCCTGGAGTGGGGTTGGGGACAAGGGGTTCCATATGCAGGCTGCCCTGGGGATAGAGGACTATATCAGCCCTCCCACTGTAGCAGCTTGGGGCCAGGTGAGAGCAGTGCCTCGCCATTGCCTCTGCAGCTCCAGTGGGCACAACAGTGGAGAGGGGTGCATGTCCTCAGGCTTGGGTAGGTCCAATTTAATCTGTCCCATGCTCCCCAGTCAGAGTGAGGAATGCAGCAAACTGTGCACTTTCCCCTCGCTCCCTGACAAAGGGGAATAGCCAGCAACATTTCCATATGAACCATCTCCCTTCCTCACCCTCCCTAAAAGGCGCCTGGAGGATGGAAGGCTCAGGGCTAAGGCCGTTGCAAGGGGGGCAGGAGGCACTCTGCCAGCCAGCCCCTTTCATCTGCTTGGTGATTCTGTCTCTTTTGTTTGGTTTTATAAGAAACAATCCTATTCCAGGCACATCCCATTTTCTTGGCACAACCAACCTCCTACCTTGCTTTAAATTATGAGAAGAGGAAGCTGAATACCTAATTTGGTGGACCTAGCTCTTATCGGTCTGGAGGATTTCTTGAACCAATAGACAAATACACAAAGAGACAGAGGGATGGACTCTCTCAAAAACATAGCAGTTGTTTGACAAATTATTTTCAGACCAGTCAAATGCCCAACCCTGCTCCTACATGGCACAGGCTTCAGAGTTTCATTAAAAATCCCTGGAACATGGACCCATCAATACCTTTGAGCTTTGTTCCCCTCCTCCTATTTCAGCAAGCTCGACAGATCTGGCAAGATTCCAGCTAACCTCACATCTTGCCCTTACCTTCTTCAAGAGAAAACACTATGCTGGATAGTTTGTTATTTACACTGGAACAAACCATTGACAAGTTTAGGGATGTTACATTTCAATTAAGCAGCTAATTGAATACACGGTGGAATTTCTATCGACTTCTTGATTAGTTGATAAGGGGGGCATGGAGCACTCGCTATCCCTGCTGCACCTCTGCCTTTTAAATATAGTAAGAACCATGGGTTGCTCTTACTACATTTAAAAGGCAGAGGCACAGCAGCTGAGACCCAGTGCAAGCAGGTACTGTTTCAGTCCCTGCTCGCGCTGCTTCCCCTGCTGTTTGTCTGCCTCTTCTCCCTCCCCGCCCCCTGCGGAGACAGTGTTGTGGGGGAACCAGATATTAAGCCAGCTCCCACCCCAGCACCAGCTCCTGCTCCCCCCCCTTGCTGCCTCTGATACAGAAGCAGCAAGGGGGGGGGGGGAGCATCTAGCCGAGTAGTGACTCGATAAACCGAGGCTAGAAGCAGCTCCTGATAGGCGGTAGGGAGATCCCCTTGATCAGCCCACGGACTGACTCCACACAAAACAGTGGGCCTGACAGGTCATCACTAAGAGTCTTTCCTCAAGTAAATGGGGCCAGATCTCAGAGACAACCTATTATTAGGAGATCAGCTGGGGCTGACTCCTTAAATCCAGGCTGCCTGTCATCACTTCCATGGCAACAATTAGCTGCTCTGTCCTCCAGGGCAGTGGCTCTACCATTGTGGAGTCAGCACTAATGGGGCTTTCTAGCCATGTAACGGTGACTTTTAAAACTCACTGAATTTCCCCGCGAAAATCTCAAACACTTAAATACCAAGAATCTCTGCAACACCTGTGGTTCGAACTTCATTGCACAAGTACCTCCTCCTGACAACACAAATTACTACATGACTCCAGGAGGGGAGACCGAAGCCCAAGCCTGCCCAATTCCCACATCTCCCCAGATTGGTGGGAGGGGAGGGGAGGGGGCGGGCGCAAAGCTGAAGTCTACGGACATCTGCCCTGGATGCGGGGGAGGTCATGTAATCTGATCCCTAAGCAGCGGGGTTTGTGCTTGGATTTCAGACTTTCTGGGACACAGGGCCAACATCAGCCTTGGCAACCCCATTAAATAGGATCACAACCCTCTTTGAGTCCCACAGTTTGAGAGCCCCTGTGTTATACAAAATGACCAACTATTCCCAAATTATGGCAGGCATTGAATGTATTCTCAATAGAAAAAACACATCCTCTCTGTCCAAACCATGCTTGAAACAAAAATGCATTTGAAAGAAGATACTCCAGTTCTTAATCCTAGTCTGGAGACAACAAAGAAAGCTTCCTCAAAAGTAGCCAAGTCCTTCAAAACTGAATGTATATATATCTATTAGGGGAATATGACCCACATGTTTATGCACCTCCTGTCACTTTAGACAGTAAGAAATAGAAATTATTTGGCATTTGGTCACAAAATAGTGCATTTGAGTGTTTAAAATATTTTTAAATTTGTATTTGGTATAGTTCTGCACTTTAGCGCAGGTGGTGCTTAACAAGAACTTTGAAAGAAAGTTATTTTTTTCTAGGAAAGGGGAAAGGAAAAATGCGAGAAAAACACTGTTGGGGAAAGTGGAAAAACAAAAAATGTATTTTCAATAAAATTATGAAGATTTTTAATGTGGGAAATCTCATTTCTTTTTTTTAACTCGTGGAATGAAAACTAATTCAATGTTTTGTTGATTTCCCACTTTGCTTTTGAACCACTTTAAATTCACTTGTGCCACAATCATACCTGTCATTTAAACTTATTTGCCAGAATTCTCATGGAAAGTATATACAACCTAAGTGATTTCTATATACAGTCATGAAAGCTTTTAGGCATAATCTCCTATCACTAGTTTGAAATCACAGGTATCACTGCTTATTGTGGATTTTTACTGGTTCCAATATAGATCTAAAATCTCCCTAATAATGACTTTCCGTGTTTTTTTTTTTTATAGTGCAGCCCACAGTAAAGCAAGACTGGACAAAAACTGATTGACAACAATAGATATATGGGAGAATGGTTGTACCATGATCAGTAGAACTGGAGTCAGAGGGAAATCCACAGGGTTTGATAAAGTTTTAATTGTTCAAATTAAACTTCATTCAGTTTCACACTTTGTAAAATGAAAGAATAGAAGCTTAAGCACACGTTTTCCATAACTAGCACGCAGTACTCCCCACACCCACCGTGTAACTATGTGCCATAGAAATTTGTGGGGTGTTTGTGAGATATAAGGAACTAGTGACTCTACAGCACAAAATTTCCTTTTAATGTGATGGAGGAGCTTATTCTGCTTGGAACAATATGAACTGCCCCTTAGAGTCTATGAGCTCACAGAAGAAAATTTACAGATGAAGTTTGCACAAACAATTCAACTGTTTTCTTTTAAAAGAGTGTTTTTAAGAAATGGTTTATAAAAAGCCATTATCTGGAACCACGATGTTTAAAATGTGAGTTGTATTTGGCTTTTTTATATATGCACACATTAAATCAAATACCTTAACTGAAACAGAAATAATGTAACACTAGATGGCATTTCATTCTTTACTCACTGCAGCTTTGCTCTCTTTTTGCCTATTAATGCCTCAATATTTCTGAAGGACCAAATTCCAGTCTGATCCCAATGGCTCCTGGTAGAATTCTGTCCAGAGTTTTCTGTATTCAGTCATACATAAAAGTAACATGCTTCAAATATAGAGAACATGTATTTATCTTGTAAAGTAGCCAATAACATCTACACTCAATTATCCCATACTTATGAAATTATGTATGATATGCATACAGAATTAAAAGACATTTACTTTATTAAGATATATAGCAAAACTATTATATGCCTTGATATTTGCTACCAAATTGCACTTCTGTCAAAGAGAATGTTCTTTCTTAACCACTTGAACTGAGTTCTTCTGGAGTAAACATTTTTCACTGAAGTACAACCTTGAACTCAGTCAGGGGCTTGCATTATTCTCTTGTATTGCTAACTTGCTACTAAAACTCGGTTTTTAGCCTAGTGCTTTACCAGCTTGAACACAATAAACAGCATTCTCAGTGGTGTGCTAAGAGGCATATCATACCATCCAACACACTGTCCACATGACTTCCCAGCTTCTCACCCAGGAACAGACATTATATTGATTCTTTTTCTGGATAAGTTTTCTGAAGCTGGAGAAGTAGAAATCATCTAACATAGGAATTGAGCCTCTATTCAGTAAAGTCCATGGTCAAATTCCTATTGGCTTCATTGGGACAGATAGAGTCCATACTTGCAATGTAAGCTGATCTTCAAAAAGAGAACT